>NC_081755.1:14112500-15540000 GCF_963082965.1 Carassius carassius | reverse complement strand
ATTTTTAACGATTTTATTGATCTATAAGCATTTGTAAAATATTTTTGCCTGCATTACAGCTTAGTTCTTATATGTGAGCTGAACTGTTTTACTGTTACATCAGCAAGATTGTCTAAATTCAGATAAATGTCATGTCACAGAATGTCTGTAATAGGTCAGTATCAAATAAGTTTACAATTATTATCAGAATAAAAAAATACATAAAAGTCAATGTGTATGTATTTTTAAAATCTTTTTTTATGTTGCAATTAACATAATTCTTAACCTAATTATTTAAAATCATGTTGTCTGAGCCCTTCAAATTGTACTAGGTTTTTTTTTCGTCCCTAAAACTGACAGAAAAGGATAAGGCCTAAGAGATTTCTTAAGCTGTAATGATGAAAAAAAAATCAACAACACACAATTACTGTTTATTTTTCTGGTGATTAAAGAGATGTTAACTCTCACTCTCTCAGGCAGGCCCTCAAGCACCCCTCCCCCTCCCTCTCCCTTCCCTCACAAGGAAAGAATGCCTCAGAGTGAGATCAGATGTCTGACAGTTTTTTAATTTTCTTTTAATCATACATTGTTGTAAAGTCCTGAAACTATGCATATTTCCTCAGAATAACATGTTCTCTAAATGAAAAATGGTTTTGAAATGTTTGGAAGCTGCAACTTAAAAATACAAGACAATTAATATTTCCCTTTTTAATGTATTTCAAAAAATCACCACGGCAAAACCGTTCAAGCTATCCAAAATCCCTTCGCAATTTAAGTTCCTCAATGTTTTTGCATCATGTAGACAAAGTTTGGTGTGTATAGTGTACTTCCCCTGTGAGGAGTATGCATTAATTCAAAGCTGAATTGTCCCAAAAATAGATATTCAAATCAAAATAGCTGACTTCCTGTTAGCCGTAGCTTATGACTGTAAATTAGAAAGTTGTCCGTCTTGATAAGAACAATTTACGTACGGAGTTTGGTGTCTGTAGTTTGAACTAAACCCCCCACTTTTGACAAAAGGTGGCGCTATAGAGTGCCTCTTCCACGCCCTTTAATAAGCTTTTGACATCGTCTATATATCATTAGAACTGATATGCGTTTTGAGTTTCAGGTAATTCTAATTCTTGTTATCTGCCTCAAACTCACCAGGACAGAATTTTCAAGTATGACAAGTTGCCATGGCAACACTGTATTAGATATCAATATCCCCACAACAGATTTACATCAGCTGTGTTTTGTCATTATTCTGATGAAGTTTGAAGCAAATTGAGTAAAAATAAGATGATGAATTCAAAACATTTTGAAAATGACACACTTCCTGCTGCCAGTTGGTGGCGCTATAACTAAGACCCCTAATAGTTACTTATATGCGATGCAGATGTTATTAGACATTTCCTGTTTCTCATTTTTTGCCCTAAATTCAATGCCTCGCCACGGGCAAACCGTTCGAGATATCAAAAATCCCCTGGCAATTTTTCATCCCCAAGGTCTTGAGATCATGTTCACCGAGTTTCAAGGCAAACGGTTGAAAGTCCTCAGAGGAGTATTTCAAATTCCAGAGCATGCTTTTTTTTAAACAGCCCTGAATAGCTGACTTCCTGTTGGGCGGAGCCTATGACATAGAGCGCAAAAGTTGTTCGGCACAATGAGATCTATAAGTGTACTGAGTTTCATTTAAATCCATTCAAGTATTTGTGAGCTACGGTGCAAGATTTCTGACAGTGTTCCAGGGGGCGCTGTAGAGACCCTGTGCCACGCCCGGGTCCCAGCCTCTGCGGCGTCCTGATGGCCGCAGGTTCCAATGGTTGTGCCAATTTTCAAGAGTTTTTGAGTATGTTAAGGCCCCCCAAAACCCACGGAAGGTAAAAAAAAATAAAAAATAATTAAAGCTGCAAGCAGCGATGAAAGGGCCCTCGCACTCGGGCTCACCACCACCTGGTGCCCATAGGAGGAACAGTGAACGTTGGGCCATATGCTTATAAAATAGTAAATATTTGTGCCACATTTCCTGCTGCCAATAGGTGGCGCTATGATTATAACAGAATATTGACATGTAAATTTCTTCAGGCCAGGACTCTTACCAAACATGCAAAGTTTCGGGCAGATCAGACAAGTCATGTTTAAGTTAGTATAAAATAATTCATTTCCTGTTGCCAGCAGGCGGCGCTATACTTAAAATATTGTTGGCCATAAATATGAATATTGGCCTTTAGTTGTGTTCAGGCCAGTACTCTTATAAAACATGTGATGTTTGGGTAAGATGGGGAATTGTATGCATGAGTTACAACAACTTCCTGTTTTAAAGTATTAATAGCATAGTTTTGCACATACTAAGTGTTGCTAGAATGTTTGAAAATATTTCTAGCATGATTAGCACACAATGGCATATTTTACTGTGTTGCAAATAGTGCATAAAAGTGTTAAAAATGACACTTCCTGTTGCCAGCAGGTGGCGCTATGACTATAACCGAATATGGGCATGTTGATTTATTCATGACAGGAACCTTGTCAAACGTGTGAAGTTTGGGGCAGATCGGACATTGCTTGCCTGAGTTACAGCATCTTTCTTTTTCTCTGCATTAGTAGCATGCATTAGCACTTAGCTAAGTGTTGCTAGCATGTTTTAGTATGCTTCTAGAAGGTTGCCAGCATATTTAACCTTTATTGACACATTTTAATTTGTTCCTAGGAGTCCATAACAGCGTTAACCTTGTCACTTCCTGTTACCAGCAGGTGGCGCTATGACTATAACTGAATTTGGTCATGGGTGTTTGCTCAGAACAAAACACCTATCACTCGTGTGAAGTTTGGGGAAGATCGGACATTGCTTGCCTTAGTTACAGCAACTTCCTTTTTCACTGCCTCAGTAGAATGCTTTAACACTTAGCTAAATGTTGCTAGCATGTATTAGCATGCTTATAAAATTTTGCCAGCCTATTTAACCCTTGTTGATGCCTTTTATTATTTTGCAAGAAGTCCATAACAGTGTTAAACATGCCACTTCCTGTTGCCAGCAGGTGGCACTATGAATATAATCAAATATGGGCATGTTGATGTGTTCAGGACAGGACTCTTGTCAAACGTTTGAAGTTTGAGGCAGATCGGATATTGCTTGCATTAGTTACAGCAAATTCCTTTTTCACTGCATCACTAGCATGCTTTAGCATTTAGCTAAGTGTTGCTAGCATGTATTGGTATGTTTCTAGCATGTTGCCAGCCTTTTTAACACTTGTTGACACTTTTTAATATTTTCCTAGGAGTCCATAACAATGTTAACCATGTAACTTCCTGTTACCTTCAGGTGGCGCTATGACTATAACTGCATTTGGTCATGGGTGTTTGTTCAGGACAGAACACCCATAACACGTGTGAAGTTTGGGTGCAGATTGGACATTGCTTGTCTGAGTTACAGCAACTTCCTGTTTCATTGCATTAGTAGCATGCTTTAGCACTTAGCTAAATGTTGCTAGCATGTATTAGCATGCTTATAAAATTTTGCCAGCCTATTTAACCCTTGTTGATGCCTTTTATTATTTTGTAAGGAGTCCATAACTGTGTTAATCATGTCACATCCTGTTACCAGCAGGTGGCGCTATGACTATAACTGCATTTGGTCATGGGTGTTTGTTCAGGACAGAACACCCATAACACGTGTGAAGTTTGGGTGCAGATTGGACATTGCTTGCCTGAGTTACAGCAACTTCCTGTTTCATTGCATTAGTAGCATGCTTTAGCACTTAGCTAAATGTTGCTAGCATGTATTAGCATGCTTATAAAATTTTGCCAGCCTATTTAACCCTTGTTGATGCCTTTTATTATTTTGTAAGGAGTCCATAACTGTGTTAACCATGTCACTTCCTGTTACCAGCAGGTGGCGCTATGACTATAACTGCATTTGGTCATGGGTGTTTGTTCAGGACAGAACACCCATAACACGTGTAAAGTTTGGGGCAGATCGGACATTGCTTGCCTGAGTTACAGCAACTTCCTGTTTCATTGCATTAGTAGCATGCTTTAACACTTAGCTAAATGTTGCTAGCATGTATTAGCATGCTTATAAAATTTTGCTAGGCTATTTAACCCTTGTTGATGCCTTTTATTATTTTGCAAGGAGTCCATAACAGTGTTAAACATGCCACTTCCTGTTGCCAGCAGGTGGCACTATGAATATAATCAAATATGGGCATGTTGATGTGTTCAGGAAAGGACTCATGTCAAACGTTTGAAGTTTGAGGCAGATTGGACATTGCTTGCATTAGTTACAGCAAATTCCTTTTTCATTGCATCACAAGCATGCTTTAACACTCAGCTATGTGTTGCTAGCATGTATTATTATGTATCTAGTATGTTGCCAGTCTATTTAACCCTTTTTTATGCTTATTAATATGTTCCTAGGAGTCCATAACAGTGTTAACCTTGTCACTTCCTGTTACCAGCAGGTGGCGCTATGACTATAACTGAATTTGGTCATGGGTGTTTGCTCAGAACAAAACACCTATCACTCGTGTGAAGTTTGGGGAAGATCGGACATTGCTTGCCTTAGTTACAGCAACTTCCTTTTTCACTGCCTCAGTAGAATGTTTTAACACTTAGCTAAATGTTGCTAGCATGTATTAGCATGCTTATAAAATTTTGCCAGCCTATTTAACCCTTGTTGATGCCTTGTATTATTTTGCAAGGAGTCCATAACTGTGTTAACCATGTCACTTCCTGTTATCAGCAGGTGGCGCTATGACTATAACTGAATTTGGTCATGGGTCTTTGTTCAGGACAGAACACCCATCACACGTGTGAAGTTTGGGGCAGATCGGACATTGCTTGCCTGAGTTACAGCAACTTCCTGTTTCATTGCATTAGTAGCATGCTTTAGCACATAGCTAAATGTTGCTAGCATGTATTAGCATGCTTATAAAATTTTGCCAGCCTATTTAACCCTTGTTGATGCCTTTTATTATTTTGCAAGGAGTCCATAACAGTGTTAAACATGCCACTTTCTGTTGCCAGCAGGTGGCACTATGAATATAATTAAATATGGGCATGTTGATGTGTTCAAGACAGGACTCTTGTCAAACGTTTGAAGTTTGAGGCAGATCGGACATTGCTTGCATTAGTTACAGCAAATTCCTTTTTCACTGCATCACTAGCATGCTTTAGCATTTAGCTAAGTGTTGCTAGCATGTATTGGTATGTTTCTAGCATGTTGCCAGCCTTTTTAACACTTGTTGACACTTTTTAATATGTTCCTAGGAGTCCATAACAATGTTAACCATGTAACTTCCTGTTACCATCAGGTGGCGCTATGACTATAACTGCATTTGGTCATGGGTGTTTGTTCAGGACAGAACACCCATAACACGTGTGAAGTTTGGGTGCAGATTGGACATTGCTTGCCTGAGTTACAGCAACTTCCTGTTTCATTGCATTAGTAGCATGCTTTAGCACTTAGCTAAATGTTGCTAGCATGTATTAGCATGCTTATAAAATTTTGCCAGCCTATTTAACCCTTGTTAATGCCTTTTATTATTTTGTAAGGAGTCCATAACTGTGTTAACCATGTCACTTCCTGTTACCAGCAGGTGGCGCTATGACTTATAACTGCATTTGGTCATGGGTGTTTGTTCAGGACAGAACACCCATTACACGTGTGAAGTTTGGGTGCAGATTGGACATTGCTTGCCTGAGTTACAGCAACTTCCTTTTTCATTGCATTAGTAGCATGCTTTAGCAGTTAGCTAAATGTTGCTAGCATGTATTAGCATGCTTATAAAATTTTGCCAGCCTATTTAACCCTTGTTGATGCCTTTTATTATTTTGTAAGGAGTCCATAACTGTGTTAACCATGTCACTTCCTGTTACCAGCAGGTGGCGCTATGACTATAACTGCATTTGGTCATGGGTGTTTGTTCAGGACAGAACACCCATAACACGTGTGAAGTTTGGGGCAGATCGGACATTGCTTGCCTGAGTTACAGCAACTTCCTGTTTCACTGCATTAGTAGCATGCTTTAACACTTAGCTAAATGTTGGGGGGCGGTACGAAGATGGCGGGTTGAGCAGTCGTGTTTTCTGAAGCTCGTCATAGTTGTTTCCAAAAGTAGTCTTGAAGTGATTAATTCCAACTGACTTGTTGCGCGATGACTTCTCAAAAGCTGATTAAACCTGCCAAACTAAAAGTGGACCCCAAGAGGAAATATTTGTCGCTGATTGGTGATAAGAAAGGTGAGGCCAGAGAAATGGAGCACGACTACGCCATGGAGGTCTCTATTAACAGTAAAAGAGAACGTGGAGAGGGCTCTCTCCCTGCAACCCCAAGTAAAAATTCGGCGGAAAAAAGGATTAAACCTACAGTTGACAAAGAGAAGGCGGAAATCTCCAATGAAACCATTCTGGAGGCAATTTTGAAACTGGAAAAGAGAGTGGAGGAGAAGCTGGCTGATTTAAGTGAGCAATCTAAGCAAAGCAGCGCCATGATTGCAAGCTTAACGAAAGCGATTCAATTCAACACAGAAGAGGTGAACGAGTGCAAGAAGAGAGTCAAGGACTTGGAGATACAAAATGAGCTTCTTCGCAAGGATAACTCCGATCTCAATGAGAGGGTGAGAGAACAGGAAAGATATAGAATGAGATGGTGCCTGCGTATCAAAGGCATTGAAGAAAAGAAAGACGAAGATATCAGATCACATGTCATTCAGATCCTCAAAAAGTTTGCACCTGAGATGGAGGAAAAAATGGAAGAGGCGCTGGACATTGTCCATAGGCTGGGTAGAAAGATGGACAATAAAAACCGAAATGTCATCGTGCTGTTCACTCAAAGGAGGGTGAAGGATGAAATCTGGCGTCGAAGCAAAAATTCTCCTATTTGCAAGGCTGAAGGTGTTCGTTTCGCGGAGATGCTTCCTCGAGAGGATTTGGAAGTCAGACGAAAGCTATGGCCGCAAATTGATCAAGCGAGGAGGGCAGGAAAACTTGCTTTTTTTCGCGGTCCATATGGCTTCATTGAAGGACGACGGATCGACGTTGGCGGGTGAATTGATACAGTTATAAATGTAACGTTAAGTCAGATAGTTGGAAACTTTTCAATGGGACACTATTAGAGCTCTATTTTAAAATCGCGGTTCATATAGTGACTGAGAGAGCTTACAGGTCGTTACAGGTTGATTTCTGGTTATAGTTCTCTTTTTTTTCTTTTTTCTTAACGTATGATTAAAGACAGAGTTATTTTTGGTTCTTTGAATGTTAAGGGCTTAAAAGACAGTGTGAAGAGAAAAGCAATTTTTCTATTTTGTAAAGGGCAGAATGCTCATTGTATGTTTCTTCAAGAGACTCATTCTTCAGACTCGGATGCATCTTTTTGGTCTAATCAGTGGGGAGAGAAGATTTTTTTCAGTCATGGTTCGAATCGTTCGGGAGGAGTGGCAATATGCTTTAACAAATGTCCAGGGGAAGTCATCGTTCATAAAGAGGATGGAACTGGTCACTGGTTGATGGTGGTATTAAAAATTGATGGTATTTTTTTTATTCTAATTAATATTTATGGCTTTAACAATGCAGGTCAAAACCAGAAATTAATAGAAGATATTTCTAACTTGATCTTAGAAACTAAAGCAAGGTACCCATCTGATAATGTTTTAGTAGGAGGGGATTGGAATATGGTTCCTGACGAGTGGACCGATAGATGGCCTCCCAGACTTAATAAGGGGCGGATTAATGTTAATGTTGATTTTTTTGAGGACAGAAAATTATTTGAGTGATGTGTGGCGATATTTAAATCCTGAGGTTGAATGTTTTTCATGGTATAAACCAAATGGGGAAAGTAAATCTAGAATTCATTATTGGATGGTCAGTGACAATATTCTAAAATATGTTTCAAAATCTTCAATTTCTAAAGCTCCGTTAACGGATAATTGTTTTATTGATCTCGTTTTAGAACCTTCAACTAAGCAAACTAAAAACAAAGGTTATTGGAAGTTTAATGCCTTTCTCTTACAAAATGAAGAATTTTGCAATAAAATTAGGGAAATAATTAGAGATATAGAGATAAATAATTCTTTAGTTGGTAATATAAGTAAATGGGAATATCTAAAATTTTAAATTAGAGAATTTTCCATTATTTTTTCTAAGAAATTAATAAAAGAAAAAAGAGAATATGAAAGAAACTTAATTTGTGAAATAAGTCAGTGTTGTAGCAAACCTGTTTTAAATAATTATGATAAGGATAAGGTTATGGAGCTTCAAAGTAAACTAGATAATTTGTATCTTGAGAGGGCACAGGGTGCATATATAAGATCGCGGGCTAAATGGATTGAGGAAGGTGAAAAGAACTCTTCATATTTCAGCAATTTAGAAAAAAATAGACAGCAAAGGAACTCTGTTAGTTGTTTAATGATTCAAGGTGAGGAATGTAAAGATTCTAAACTAATTGAAAAAGAAGTGTTTCAGTTTTATTCGAAATTATACTCCTCAGATTTCTCCTCTTATGAGTCAGATCTTTTTTTTGCTCAAATTCAGAACAATATTCCTTGTATTGAGGACTCTTTCAAAGTTTTATGTGATTCAGATCTTAAAATAGAAGAATTGGATTTAGTGGTTGAGAGGATGCCCTTAAACAAATCCCCAGGGACAGATGGGCTCACTAATAATTTTTTAAAATTTTTTTGGAGAGATCTGAGAAATTTATTATTCAATGCCCTAAAAGAAGGAATTGAAAAAAAAGAGTTGATTGAAAGTATGAAGCAAGGTTTAATTACATTGATCCCGAAAGCTGGTAAAGATAAAAGAATATTAGACAATTTGAGGCCTATCACTTTGCTTAACATTGATTATAAAATTTTCTCGGGGGCTATTCCTGCTAGGCTGAAAAAGGGTATTTCTGCAATAATAAGTGAGACACAATCTGGGTTTTTGGGGGGGAGATCAATTCATAATAATATTAGATTGGTTTTAGATTTACTCGATTATAGTGAAATTGTTCAGGGAAGTGGGTTTCTTATTTTTTTTAGATTTTTACAAAGCATTTGATGCTGTTGAGCATCCTTTTATTTTGAAAACTTTGCAGCATTTTGGTTTTGGAGTAAAATTTATAAACTTAATTGAAATGTTATATAATGGAATCAATAGCTCTGTAGCTCTAGGGCATGGAACCTGCTCAAGATTTCCAATTAAAAGGGGGATTCGTCAGGGTTGTGGTAGCTCTCCATTATTATTTATAATGGTTGCAGAGCTATTATCTATATTGATTAAAAATAACGGTATTAAAGGTTTAACAGTATTGGATAAAGAAATAATTATAAGTCAGTTTGCTGACGACACAACGCTGTTTCTAAAAGATGAACATCAAATTCCATTAGCTTTACATTCTATTGACCAGTTTTCTAAAGCCTCGGGGCTACATTTAAACCTAAACAAATGTGTAATGTTAACATTGCATGAGTCTCCTTTGCTGTCATTATCTAATATACAAATTAAAAAGGAAGTGAAATATTTCGGGATTACTATTTCTAAAGATAAAGAGGTTATGGAGAATAAAAATGTGATGAATAACATAGATAAATGTAAGACAATGCTTAATAGATGGCTGCAGAGAGATCTTAGCATCTTTGGAAGGGTTCTTTTGTCTAAAATGGATAGTTTGTCCAGGCTCATCTATCCAGCCTTCTCCTTGCCCATATCATCACGAATGATTAAATTAATAAATAAGGTGAATTTTAAATTTATTTGGAGGAATAGATGTCAGTATATAAGAAAGGATGACATGATTAAAAAATATGAAGATGGTGGTGGGAATGCGATTGATTTTGACATTATGAATGGAGTTTTGAAATTAAAATGGTTAAAATCCTTTATTCAAAATAGCCACTCCTTTTGGTTTATTGTTCCTACTGCTATCTTTAATAAATTGGGGGGAATTCAGTTTTTATTATGTTGTGACTTTGAGTGTAACTCGTTACCAGTTAAACTTTCAGCCTTCCATCAGCAAGTGCTGCTCTATTGGAAATTATTGTTCAAACATAACTTCACGCCTCACAACACTCCAGTTTGGAATAGTAGATATATAAAGTTTGGCAGAAAAGCTGTATTCATTGAGGAATGGAAATCTAAAGGGATTTGGGCTATTGCCCATTTCTTGGATGATAATGGAAATTTGTTACTGTATAGAGAGTTTTGTGAGAAGTACCAATTACAGTGTAACACAAATGTTTTTAATAGAATGATCAGAGCCATACCAATCCCTTTAAGATTAATGGTTAAAGAAGACATGTTGTACTCTAAAATCTCCCCAGAATTGAGACCGCTCTCCTTAGAAGGCCATGATTTCTGTGATAAAAAATGCAATAATAGAGCTATCAGAAGTTTCATTTTACAGGCATACTACCCAAACCCAATTAGACGCGATTATGTGCTTAGAGATTTTGATTTGGTTGAAAAAAAAAAAAAATTAGGTTAAATTATTTATCTTTTCCCCTTCCTCCTAAAGTTAAGGAAGTGAACTTCAAAATTTTAAACGAGATATATCCTACTAATGAATTTTTAAGATTGAAATTTAATTTTGAGGTGAATAACTGTGTTTTTTGTGAAACAAATATTGAAAATTTAGAGCATGTCTTCTTTTTGTGTGATATGGTGCATCCCTTTTGGAGAGAGTTCCAGAACTGGTTAAGATTTAGGAGGGTTGAATTCCCACCCCTCACGGTGAAATTGATTAGGTTTGGTGTTTGTATGAGTAACAAAGAGTGTGATTTAATTATTAACTTTCTTTTATGTTTCGGAAGATTTTTCATTCACAAATGTAGATGGTTTAAATCCAAACCCAACTTTAATCAATGGCTGAATGAGATTAAACTCTTGTGTAGATCATTAAAATTGGTTAAAAATCAGAAAGCCCTTAAATTGTTATCTCTTTTGAATAAGTTTAATTTAATTTAAAGCCCCTTTTATTTATCTATTTTTTTTTTTTTTTAATTTTCATGTATATTATTTTATTGATTATTGTAAGTTTTTTTCTCTCTCTTTTCTTTTTTGCAGTTTTTTGCAGCTCAACCTAAGGTGAAATAATTGCTGTTTTATTCAGTGAATTGTAATGTACCTTGTTTGTTTGTGCTAAAGTTTAATAAAAAAAAAAATTAAAAAACTTAGCTAAATGTTGCTAGCATGTATTAGCATGCTTATAAAATTTTGCCAGGCTATTTAACCCTTGTTGATGCCTTTTATTATTTTGCAAGGAGTCCATAGCGGTGTTAAACATGCCACTTCCTGTTGCCAGCAGGTGGCACTATGAATATAATCAAATATGGGCATGTTGATGTGTTCAGGACAGGACTCATGTCAAACGTTTGAAGTTTGAGGCAGATTGGACATTGCTTACATTAGTTACACCAAATTCCTTTTTCATTGCATCACAAGCATGCTTTAGCATTTAGCTAAGTGTTGCTAGCATGTATTGTTATGTTTCTAGCATGCTGCCAGCCTTTTTAACACTTGTTGACACTTTTTAATATGTTCCTAGGAGTCCATAACAATTTTAACCATGTAACTTCCTGTTACCAGCAGGTGGCGCTATGACTATTACTGAATTTGGTCATGGGTGTTTGTTCAGGACAGAACACCCATCACACGTGTGAAGTTTGGGGACAGATTGGACATTGCTTGTCTGATTTACAGCAACTTCCTCTTTCACTGCAATAATATGATGCTTTAGCACTTAGCTAATTGTTGCTAGCATGTATTAGTAGGTTACTAGTATGTTGCCAGCTTATTTAACACTTGTTGGCACTTTTTAATATGTTCCTAGGAGTCCATAACTGTGTTAACCATGTCACTTCCTGTTACCAGCAGGTGTCGCTATGACTATAACTGCATTTGGTCATGGGTGTTTGTTCAGGACAGAACACCCATAACACGTGTGAAGTTTGGGGCAGATCGGACATTGCTTGCCTGAGTTACAGCAACTTCCTGTTTCACTGCATTAGTAGCATGCTTTACCACTTAGCTAAATGTTGCTAGCATGTATTGGCATGCTTATAAAATTTTGCCAGCCTATTTAACCCTTGTTGATGCCTTTTATTATTTTGCAAGGAGTCCATAACTGTGTTAACCATGTCACTTCCTGTTATCAGCAGGTGGCGCTATGACTATAACTGAATTTGGTCATGGGTCTTTGTTCAGGACAGAACACCCATCACACGTGTGAAGTTTGGGGCAGATCGGACATTGCTTGCCTGAGTTACAGCAACTTCCTGTTTCATTGCATTAGTAGCATGCTTTAGCACATAGCTAAATGTTGCTAGCATGTATTAGCATGCTTATAAAATTTTGCCAGCCTATTTAACCCTTGTTGATGCCTTTTATTATTTTGCAAGGAGTCCATAACAGTGTTAAACATGCCACTTTCTGTTGCCAGCAGGTGGCACTATGAATATAATTAAATATGGGCATGTTGATGTGTTCAAGACAGGACTCTTGTCAAACGTTTGAAGTTTGAGGCAGATCGGACATTCCTTGCATTAGTTACAGTAAATTCCTTTTTCACTGCATCACTAGCATGCTTTAGCATTTAGCTAAGTGTTGCTAGCATGTATTGGAATGTTTCTAGCATGTTGCCAGCCTTTTTAACACTTGTTAACACTTTTAAATATGTTCCTAGGAGTCCATAACAATGTCAACCATGTAACTTCCTGTTACCAGCAGGTGGCGCTATGACTATAACTGAATTTGGTCATGGGTGTTTGTTCAGGACAGAACACCCATCACACGTGTGAAGTTTGGGGCAGATCGGACATTGCTTGCCTGAGTTACAGCAACTTCCTGTTTCACGGCGAAACATCAAATTTGTCAGGCCGCCAGGGACACACCCCTTGACGAAAACTCAAAAGCTTCGCAATTTAACGCCACAAAGGTCTTATGATGACCCTCACCAAATTTGAAGATAATCTGATTAAAACTGTAAGAGGAGTTCGTCAAAGTACGAGGTATGGAAACGGCAAAAACTGCACAAAAATCGTACAGGAAATTCAAAATAACTTACTTCCTGTTGGGTTTTGGATTTAGTACCAAGAGACTTTTCTTTAGGTATTGGTGTGTTACACGTGCGTACCGATTTTCATGCATGTACATGAAACGTAGCTCGAGGGACACTCAGTTGAAATTTACCAGGTGGCGCTATCGAGCCATTTTGCCACACCCACTTCTGAAACCTATATCAGATGTAAATTTTCGCCGGTCCTGATGCGTGTGCGAAATTTCGTGAGATTTGGAGCATGTTTAGGCCCTCAAAAATGCGCTTCATTACAGAGAAGAAGAAGAAGAAGAAGAAGAAGAAGAAGAAGAATAAACGGAGCAAGGGGTCCTCGCACTGCAGTGCTCGGGCCCTAATAAACGGAGCAATTCCAATAGGGTCCTCGCACTGCAGTGCTCGGGCCCTAATAAACGGAGCAATTCCAATAGGGTCCTCGCACAGCAGTGCTCGGGCCCTAATTAAAGCTGCAAGCAGCGATGAAAGGGCCCTCGCACTCGGGCTCACCACAACCCGGTGCCCATAGGAGGAACAGTGAACGAGGTCGGTGACGCCCCTTTAGAAACGAGACGTCTACTAGGCTTTGCCAGACCCTAACTCAGTTTCAACTGAAAAGGGTCTGGTTTTAACCAGGCTAGCCAGGACTCTTACCAAACATGCAAAGTTTCGGGCAGATCAGACAAGTCATGTTTAAGTTAGTATAAAATAATTCATTTCTTGTTGCCAGCAGGCGGCGCTATACTTAGAATTGAAAATTGGCCTTTAGTTGTGTTCAGGCCAGTACTCTTATAAAACATGTGATGTTTGGGTAAGATGGGGAATTGTATGCATGAGTTACAACAACTTCCTGTTTTATAGTATTAATAGCAACGTTTTGCACATACTAAGTGTTGCTAAAATGTTTGAAAATATTTCTAGCATGATTAGCACACAATGGCATATTTTACTGTGTTGCAAATAGTGCATAAAAGTGTTAAAAATGACACTTCCTGTTGCCAGCAGGTGGCGCTATGACTATAACCGAATATGGGCATGTTGATTTATTTATGACAGGACCCTTGTCAAACGTGTGAAGTTTGGGGCAGATCGGACATTGCTTGCCTGAGTTACAGCATCTTCCTTTTTCACTGCATTAGTAGCATGCTTTAGCACTTAGCTAAGTGTTGCTAGAATGTTTTAGTATGCTTCTAGAAGGTTGCTAGCATATTTAACCCTTTTTGACACATTTTAAATTGTTCCTAGGAGTCCATAACAGCGTTAACCTTGTCAATTCATGTTACCAGCAGGTGGCGCTATGACTATAACTGAATTTGGTCATGGGTGTTTGTTCAGAACAAAACACCTATCACTCCTGTGAAGTTTGGGGAAGATCGGACATTGCTTGCCTGAGTTATAGCAACTTCATTTTCACTACATTAGTAGCATGCTTTAGCCCTTAGCTAAGTGTTGCTAGGATGTATTAGTATGTATCTAGCATGTTGCCAGCCTATTTAACACTAGTTGATGCTTTTTAATATGTTCCTAGGAGTCCATAATAGTGTTAACCTTGTCACTTCCTGTTACCAGCAGGTGGCGTTATGACTATAACTGAATTTGTTCATGGGTGTTTGTTCAGGACAGAACACCTATCACTCCTGTGAAGTTTGGGGAAGATCAGACATTGCTTGCCTTAGTTACAGCAACTTCCTTTTTCACTGCCTTAGTAGAATGCTTTAACACTTAGCTAAATGTTGCTAGCATGTATTAGCATGCTTATAAAATTTTGCCAGCCTATTTAACCCTTGTTGATGCCTTTTATTATTTTGCGAGTCCATAACAGTGTTAAACATGCCACATCCTGTTGCCAGCAGGTGGCACTATGAATATAATCAAATATGGGCATGTTGATGTGTTCAGGACAGGACTCTTGTCAAACATTTGAAGTTTGAGGCAGATCGGACATTGCTTGCATTAGTTACAGCAAATTCCTTTTTCACTGCATCACTAGCATGCTTTAGCATTTAGCCAAGTGTTGCTAGCATGTATTGGTATGTTTCTAGCATGTTGCCAGCCTTTTTAACACTTGTTGACACTTTTTAATATGTTCCTAGGAGTCCATAACATGTAACTTCCTGTTACCAGCAGGTGGCGCTATGACTATTACTGAATTTGGTCATGGGTGTTTGTTCAAGACAGAACACCCATCACACGTGTGAAGTTTGGGGACAGATTGGACATTGCTTGCCTGATTTACAGCAACTTCCTGTTTCACTGCAATAATATGATGCTTTAGCACTTAGCTAATTGTTGCTAGCATGTATTAGTAGGATACTAGCATGTTGCCAGCTTATTTTAACACTTGTTGGCACTTTTTAATATGTTCCTAGGAGTCCATAACTGTGTTAACCATGTAACTTCCTGTTACCAGCAGGTGGCGCTATGACTATAACTGCATTTGGTCATGGGTGTTTGTTCAGGACAGAACACCCATAACACGTGTGAAGTTTGGGATAGATCGGACATTGCTTGCCTGAGTTAAAGTAACTTCCTGTTTCACTGCATTTGTAGCATGCTTTAGCACTTGGCTAAATGTTGCTAGCATGTATTAGCATGCTTATAAAATTTTGCCAGCCTATCGGACCCTTGATTATGCCTTTTATTATTTTGCAAGGAGTCCATAACAGTGTTAAACATGCCACTTCCTGTTGCCAGCAGGTGGCACTATGAATATAATCAAATATGGGCATGTTGATGTGTTCAGGACAGGACTCTTGTCAAACGTTTGAAGTTTGAGGCAGATCGGACATTGCTTGCATTAGTTACAGCAAATTCCTTTTTCACTGCATCACTAGCATGCTTTAGCATTTAGCTAAGTGTTGCTAGCATGTATTGGTATGTTTCTAGCATGTTGCCAGCCTTTTTAACACTTGTTGACACTTTTTAATATGTTCCTAGGAGTCCATAACAATGTTAACCATGTAACTTCTTGTTACCAGCAGGTGGCGTTATGACTTGTAACGATAAATACCTTCATATTCGGAAGAAGGAGGCGGGAACCGGCGGACAATCAACATGAAACTTTAATTACAAAAAATAAACACAAAACCGCGCACCAGCCCCTCACGGACGACTGGTGCGCTCAAATAAAAACCAAAACACAACTAAAAGCCCAGGCCTGGTCCTCTCTCGTCCTTCACTGTCGTCGCTCCAGTTTTATATCCTTCCATCTCCTCCATGGGCCTCGAGACCGGTGGGTCGAACAGGTGTAGTTCATCTCCAATCACTCCCCCGGCCTCGCTCCCATGTCCCTCGGCCCCGCCCCACTCGTCACATACCCCCATCGCCCCTCGCAGGCCGGGGGGTACTCCCGAGACTGCGCTCTACTCCCCCCCCCCCCCTCCCTCCGGGGGGGCCGCTCACGGGGACCTGCGGGAACCTGGGGGTAGGACAGACGAGGCGAGAGAAAAGGAGATGGAAGGAGGAGCGACAGAGACGAGAGAGGGGAGAGAGGTAAAAAAAAAAAAAAAAAATTCCGGTTCCCAGACGCACCGCTGCTCGGCCCTCCACCAGCTGGGTGATCTCCTCCGCGGTGCCTGGCGGTGGCACTGGACGGCCCTCGGCGGACGGCACGACACTCCTCCGCCGCCCGGTGGACGGCGACGGCTCCTCCGGTTTTGGGCAGCCGGCAGGAGTCCCCCGTTCCCTGCTCCTCCCCGTTCCGGCGGAGGCAGCAGGCTCCGGCCACCTGGCGAACGGCGCCGACTCCTCCGCTCCCTCACGGACGGCAGCCGTCTCTCCACATCGTGGGCGGCCGGTAGCGAGCTCGCCCGTCCCCGGCAACTCGCTCCAGCCCACCGCCTCGAGCGTCCATGGCGGCACACTCCTCGCCAGCTCGATGGCACCGTGGATTCACCACAGCGGCGAGGGATCTTCAGCAGCGCGTCCCTCCTGGTCCCGGGTTTCGGCACCACTGTAACGATAAAGACCTTCATATTCGGAAGAAGGAGGCGGGAACCGGCGGACAATCAACATGAAACTTTAATTACAAAAAATAAACACAAAACCGCGCACCAGCCCCTCACGGACGACTGGTGTGCTCAAATAAAAACCAAAACACAACTAAAAGCCCAGGCCTGGTCCTCTCTCGTCCTTCACTGTCGTCACTCCAGTTTTATATCCTTCCATCTCCTCCATGGGCCTCGAGACCGGTGGGTCGAACAGGTGTAGTTCATCTCCAATCACTCCCCCGGCCTCGCTCCCATGTCCCTCGGCCCCGCCCCACTCGTCACAGACTATTACTGAATTTGGTCATGGGTGTTCAGGACAGAACACCCATCACACGTGTGAAGTTTGGGGACAGATTGGACATTGCTTGCCTGATTTACAGCAACTTCCTGTTTCACTGCAATAATATGATGCTTTAGCACTTAGCTAATTGTTGCTAGCATGTATTAGTAGGTTACTAGAATGTTGCCAGCTTAATTAACCCCTTACTAGTCACCCCCCTTTTTTGGCATGGAGACAGAAATGACATACCCAAAATAAAAAGGTTTCTGCTCATGATTCTTTCTGACTAGATACATAATCAACCTTTGTTCACAAAGCTGACACTTCAAAGTTTACTGTTCAGAAATCAGAATCACTCAGACTGTTACGATAATAGAGATATATAAGCTCAAACATAAAAACAAAAATAAAAATATTAAAAACATTTTTTAAATGTATTTAAAAAATTGTTGATGTAGGATATGAGTTTGAAAACACAGTGTAGCTAAAGCCACAAGTCTTCCAAAACTTCATAAAAAAATTCATTATCGAATCTGTAAAACTGTGAATTTTATGAAATATTTTCTAAGGCCATGTCATGTGTGTTTTTAGAGAAGGCTAATCTGATTTGATTTATGGCACTTGTCATCTCTGTAAGATCTCACATGTAAACTCTCATATGTGCTCTGAGTGTTTTTTTTCTGTGACAACTCCCCGATTCATGATTCTATTGTTCTCACCAAACCAGTCTTTCACACCTCCGCCAGGTATGACACATTACCCGCATTATTCTTTTATCATTATTCTATTGTTTTTATTCCACCTTTATCAGCCTTTGTTGTGGTTTTTCAGGCTTTACAAAGACACAAAGCAGCGATCTCACTTCAGTCTCTGTATGCATTTAACCCTTATTTATCAAAAGTCTTACTATAAAAATACAACAAAACATTTTCTTACGACCTTACGTGAATTATTGTGCCAAAAATGCATTATGAAGAAGAAATGCACCTGCTATTAGTAGCATTAGAGCTAATGTTAGCATCAAGCTACATCAGACAATTTATTAAATTATTAGTACACTTTTACTCAAAACTCACTTTAAACCCCGATCGAGTGTTTATAATAACTTCCTTTAGAGATCAGGGGTGGAATTTGGTCGTTTACTGTTGTAAAAATATGCTATTTTATAGCCTTTTACATCGCTGCACAAGTTAGCATTTCAGATGTACATTTTCGATTTTTTTTATAAAAACGCCCCAGATCTCAAGAAAATCTCATACCAAGCTTTACTATCGTAATCGCGGGTTTATTATTCGGATATTTCGTGTGTACAGAGGTGTTTCAGTGTTTTTGTGATCAGATATGAACCAGGAAGTTTACAGGAAGCATGTGACACGATGTGGCGGTGTCCGGTTATGACACTCTAAGATTGACATGGGGAAGGACCAATCGGAGTCTGACTGACACACACACGAGCTCCCAGCTCTGCACACACACAGAGATCGCTGGGAGAGGCTGTTTATCATCAGATCGCGTAAATCAGTGGAAAATAAATAGAAATGATGATTCTGTCTGAAGAAATATGAAGTAAACATAAGTAAATATATCCATATATCTCCGCAGATATGCATATTTGGTCTATAAATCCTTATTGTCGCTGTTCAGTGAGTCTATGTGAACACAAATAAACCGCTGCAGACGTGACTGAATATGAATGAGTGGTGAATTTCTATTCAAAATGTGGCATAATACGGATTTATTATTTTGCACTCCTGACATAAATTACTAAATAACTGTCACTGCAACAAAGTTTTTATCAAAATATTGGTCAAATATCGAAGCTAGAGTCTTTAAACTTTCAATTGATGCACAGTTTGTCCAGATAAAGTAAGAGTGATGTTTAACGTGCTGTGAAAGTGAAACAATAATAAACTGGGGCCGTCGGCGATGTTTGCACGTAAAGGGGTTAACACTTGTTGGCACTTTTTAATATGTTCCTAGAAGTCCATAACTGTGTTAACCATGTCACTTCCTGTTACCAGCAGGTGGCACTATGAATATAATTAAATGTGGGCATGTTGATGTGTTCAGGACAGTACTCTTGTCAAACGTTTGAAGTTTGAGGCAGATCGGACATTGCTTGCATTAGTTACAGCAAATTCCTTTTTCAATGCATCACTAGCATGCTTTAGCATTTAGCTAAGTGTTGCTAGCGTGTATTGGTATGTTTCTAGCATGTTGCCAGCCTTTTTAACACTTGTTGACACTTTTTATGTTCCTAGGAGTCCATAACAATGTTAACCATGTAACTTCCTGTTACCAGCAGGTGGCGCTATGACTATTACTGAATTTGGTCATGGGTGTTTGTTCAGGACAGAACACCCATCACACGTGTGAAGTTTGGGGACAGATTGGACAATGCTTGCCTGATTTACAGCAACTTCCTGTTTCACTGCAATAATATGATGCTTTAGCACTTAGCTAATTGTTGCTAGC
Source organism: Carassius carassius (assembly GCF_963082965.1). Taxonomy (NCBI): domain Eukaryota; kingdom Metazoa; phylum Chordata; class Actinopteri; order Cypriniformes; family Cyprinidae; genus Carassius; species Carassius carassius. The sequence goes on along the minus strand of NC_081755.1, from coordinate 15,520,271 downwards.
ATTTATAAGTAGGTTACTAGCATGTTGCCAGCTTATTTAACACTTGTTGGCACTTTTTAATATGTTCCTAGGAGTCCATAACTGTGTTAACCATGTCACTTCCTGTTACCAGCAGGTGGCGTTATGACTATAACTGAATTTGGTCATGGGTGTTTGTTCAGGACAGAACACCCATAAAACGTGTGAAGTTTAGAGCAAATCAGACATTGCTTGCCTGAGTTACAGCAACTTCCTGTTTCACTGCATTAGTAGCATGCTTTAGCACTTAGCTAAATGTTGCTAGCATGTATTAGCATGCTTATAAAATTTTGCCAGCCTATTTAACCCTTGTTAATGCTTTTTATTATTTTGCAAGGAGTCCATAACTGTGTTAACCATGTCACTTCAGGACAGAACACCCATCACACGTGTGAAGTTTGGGGCAGATCGGACATTGCTTGCCTGAGTTACAGCAACTTCCTGTTTCACGGCGAAACATCAAATTTTGTCAGGCCGCCAGGGACACACCCCTTGACGAAAACTCAAAAGCTTCGCAATTTAACGTCACAAAGGTCTTATGATGACCCTCACCAAATTTGAAGATAATCTGATTAAAACTGTAGGAGGAGTTCGTCAAAGTACGAGGCATGGAAAGTTGTGCAAAGTTTCGTGAGTTTTGGAGCATGTTTAGGCCCTCAAAAATGCACTTCATTATGGAGAAGAAGAAGAAGAAGAAGAATAAACGGAGCAATTCCAATAGGGTCCTCGCACTGCAGTGCTCGGGCCCTAATAAACGGAGCAATTCCAATAGGGTCCTCGCACTGCAGTGCTCGGGCCCTAATAATAAACGGAGCAATTCCAAGAGGGTCCTCGCACTGCAGTGCTCGGGCCCTAATAAACGGAGCAATTCCAATAGGGTCCTCGCACTGCAGTGCTCGGGCCCTAATTAAAGCTGCAAGCAGCGATGAACGGGCCCTCGCATCCGGGCTCACCGCAAGCAAATGTCTTTAGTAAAAAAGTGAACGGCGAGAAATATGAATTTAAAGTTGTAAATATAAGTGAAATATGTCAAAGTGATTTATATCTGCCAATCTTCTAGCATGGTGTGTCCTATTGCCAACAGGTGGCACTATGATTATGACTGAATACTGGCCTTTACATGTCTTCAGGCTATGACTCTTTCCAAATATCTGAAGTTTGGAGAAGATCGGACATTTTATGCCTAAGTTACAACAACTTCTATTCCCATGGTGAGACATCAAATTTTGTCACAGCGCCATGGACACGCCCTTTAACAAAAACTCACGATCTCCACAATTTAACACTACAAAGACGTTAGATTAGACTGACCAAAATAAAATGTTGATGTCATTAAATTTCTAGGAGTAGTTTGTTATAACGTAAAACATGTCACTTACTGTTGCCAGCAGGTGGCGCTATGGCTATAATTGAATATTGGCATTTAGATCTGTTCAGGTCTTGAGTCTTATCCAACATGTGAAGTTTGGGGCAGATTGGACATTGTATGTCTGAGTTACAGCAACTTCCTGTTTCACGGCGAAACATCAAACTTTGTCAGGCCGCCAGGGACACACCCCTTGACGAAAACTCAAAAGCTTCGCAATTTAACGTCACAAAGGTCTTATGATGACCCTCACCAAATTTGAAGATAATCTGATTAAAACTGTAGGAGTTCGTCAAAGTACGAGGCATGGAAACGGCAAAAACTGCACAAAAATCGTACAGGAAATTCAAAATAACTTACTTCCTGTTGGGTTTTGGATTTTGTACCAATAGACTTTTTTGTAGGTATTGGTTTGTTACACGTGCGTACCGATTTTCATGCATGTATGTGAAACGTAGCTCGAGGGACACTCCGTTGAAATTTACCAGGTGGCGCTATCGAGCCATTTTGCCACACCCACTTCTGAAACCTATAACAGATGTAAATTTTCGCCGGTCCTGATGCGTGTGCAAAGTTTCGTGAGTTTTGGAGCATGTTTAGGCCCTCAAAAATGCACTTCATTACGGAGAAGAAGAAGAAGAAGAAGAAGAATAAACGGAGCAATTCCAATAGGGTCCTCGCACTGCAGTGCTCGGGCCCTAATAAACGGAGCAATTCCAATAGGGTCCTCGCACTGCAGTGCTCGGGCCCTAATAATAAACGGAGCAATTCCAAGAGGGTCCTCGCACCATGGGTGCTCGGGCCCTAATAAACGGAGCAATTCCAATAGGGTCCTCGTACTGCAGTGCTCGGGCCCTAATTAAAGCTGCAAGCAGCGATGAACGGGCCCTCGCATCCGGGCTCACCGCAAGCAAATGGCTTTAGTAAAAAAGTGAACGGCGAGAAATATGCATTTAAAGTTGTAAATATAAGTGAAATATGTCAAAGTGATTTATATCTGCCAATCTTCTAGCATGGTGTGTCCTATTGCCAACAGGTGGCACTATGATTATGACTGAATACTGGCCTTTACATGTCTTCAGGCTATGACTCTTTCCAAATATCTGAAGTTTGGAGAAGATCGGACATTTTATGCCTAAGTTACAACAACTTCTATTCCCATGGCGAGACATCAAATTTTGTCACAGCGCCATGGACACGCCCTTTAACAAAAACTCACGATCTCCACAATTTAACACTACAAAGACGTTAGATTAGACTGACCAAAATAAAATGTTGATGTCATTAAATTTCTAGGAGTAGTTTGTTATAACGTAAAACATGTCACTTACTGTTGCCAGCAGGTGGCGCTATGGCTATAATTGAATATTGGCATTTAGATCTGTTCAGGTCTTGAGTCTTATCCAACATGTGAAGTTTGGGGCAGATTGGACATTGTATGTCTGAGTTACAGCAACTTCCTTTATCATGGCGAAACATCGAAATTTGTCAGGCCTCCATGGACACGCCCTTAACGAACCTCAAGTCCTTCGCAATTTAACACCGCAAAGGGCTTTAGATTACACTGACCAAGTTTGGTGTTGATCTGAATAAATCTTTAGGAGGAGTTTGTTACAGGTGCTGTAGAGACTCTTTTTATATACATATTAATTAAAGCTTAGTTAAAAATATTTTAATACATTATTTACTAATACATTTTTTATTTTCAGTTTAATTTTAAGTTTAGTTTATATACTGTGAAATAAAATGAACATTCAGATTTTTAATGATAGGATAAACTAACATAAAAAAAGATTAATAAATGATCTGAAAAATAGATTGTTCATTGTTAGTTCATGTTAGTTAATGCATTAACTAATGTAAACCAAAGAGAGCTTATTTTAAATTGTTGCCAAACACTTTTCATGATCTATAACCATTTGTAAAAATACTTTTAACGATCTATAAACATTTCTGAAATTATTATATAATTTAATTTATAATTAAATTATAAAACTATATTACCAGTAAAATTAATTAGCTTTTTAAAATACATATAATTTTTCTTTAAAAGATTTTTATAAATGATTTAAATGCTCTATACACGTTTCTAAAACAATTATTTAAAAGTAATCCTATAGCTCCATCTGGTGGTGGCCAGGATTGGTATTACACACTGTACGTTTGGTGTAGCTCTCTGAACCAGTCCGAATGAAGCGTTCCTAAATGAAGCGCGAGAACAGGACGGACTGTGCATATACCTATGCAAGGCCAGGTTCACAAGCTCTATCTGTAATGCATATTTTTTTCAGACGGTAAAAGATGTGAACAGAAACGGTTAGAAATAGAAAGGTGTGAAAATAATGAATATCTAGCGCATGAGCATAGAGAGAGTTGTGAGTACACAGGACACAGTTTGAGCAGAGGAAACGCGTTTTAAGTGCGCGCACGCTCTCCGAGCGAAAGCAGCATGTATTAGAGCTCGGATGTCTGGTTTTGTGACAAAGCGAAAGGAAATGTGCATGCAAGCGGAGAGATTCATGCTCGCGCATTATTTTAATGTGTTTTTGCGTTACAATAACGCGCTCTCGCTGCTGCGTCTGCACCACATACACATACTGCATACACTCTGCAAACAGTGAACCTGTATAATGTATAACAAATCTATTTCAACACCTGAAGCATCGCTACAATGAGCTCTATGACCAATGGATGACAAGAAGACATGCCTAATAATTCAGCACTCTTGAATATGAGTTTTTCACTTCCAGCCTTCGAGGACAATTAAATATATCACTCATTAATCATGAAATACCAAATCTATAGTATTTATTAAGATTGATGTGATTTTAAATTGGTAAAATGTGCTTGGAAGAAAAAACTGTCATCAGAATATTAACGTGCCTTATTATTATGCACTCTGTGGAAAAGCATTTTTAACGATTTTATTGATCTATAAGCATTTGTAAAATATTTTTGCCTGCATTACAGCTTAGTCTTCATCTGAGCTGAATTGTTTTACTTTTACATCAGCAAGATTGTCTAAATTCAGATAAATGTCATGTCACAGAATGTCTGTAATAGGTCAGTATCAAATAAGTTTAAAATTATTATGATAATAAAAAAATACATAAAAGTCAATGTGTATGTATTTTTAAAATCTTTTTTTATGTTGCAATTAACATAATTCTTAACCTAATTATTTAAAATCATGTTGTCTGAGCCCTTCAATTTGTACTAGGTTTTTTTTTCGTCCCTAAAACTGACAGAAAAGGATAAGACCTAAGAGATTTCTTAAGCTGTAGTGATGAAAAAAAATCATTTTTTGTTTTGGTGATTAAAGAGATGTTAACTCTCTCTCTCTGTGTGTGTGTGTGTGTCAGGCAGGCCCTCAAGCACCCCTCCCCCTCCCTTCCCTCACACAGAGAGAATGCCTCAGAGTGAGATCAGATGTCTGACAGTTTTTTCATTTTCTTTTAATCATACAGTGTTGTTAAGTCCTGAAACTATGCATATTTCCTCAGAATCACATGTTCTCTAAATGAAAAATGGTTTTGAAATGTTTGGAAGCTGCAATTTAAAAATACAAGACAATTAATGTTTCCCTTTTTAATGTTATTTCAAAAAATTACCACGGCAAAACCATTCAAGCTATCCAAAACCCATTCACAATTTAAGTTCCTCAATGTTTTTTCAACATGTAGACAAAGTTTGGTGTGTCAAGTGTACTTTTCCTCTGAGCACTATGCATTAATTCACAGCAGAATTTTCCCAAAAATCCATATTCAAGTCAAAATAGCAAACTTCCTGTTGGTCGTAGCTGATAACTGTAAATTAGAAAGTTGTCCGTCTTGATAAGACCAATATATGTACTGAGTTTGGTGTCTGTAGCTAAAACTAACCCCCACTTTTGACAAAAGGTGGCGCTATAGAGTGCCTCCTTCACACCCTTTTAAAAGCTTTTGCCATTGTCTAGCTGTCACTAATACTGATAGGTGTTCTGAATTTCGTGAAATTCTAAGTATGTTATATGCCTCAAAATCACCTGAAAACCCTTCCAGTTTGACATGTTGCCACGGCAACAATATTTTTAGATATCGATATCCGCCCAGAAGATTTATATAGGCTTTTGTTTTCAGAACATTATTCTGATGAAGTTTGAAGCGAATTGAGTAAAAATAAGATGCTGAATTCAAAGCATTTTGAGAATGACACACTTCCTGCTGCCATTTGTGGCGCTATAACTTTGACTCCTAATAGTCACATATATGCGATCGACATCATACAACGAATAATCTGATGAAGTTTGATTAAAATCAGGTAGTGTATGTGGATGCTATTAGACACGTCCTGTTTCTCATTTCTCGCCATGATTTCAACACCTCGCCACGAGCAAACCTTTCGAGATATCAAAAATCCCCTGGCAATTTTTCATCCCCAATGTCTTGAGATCATGTTGACCGAGTTTGGTGGCAATCGGCAAAAAACCCTATGACAAGTATTTCAAATTCCAGAGCATGCGCTTTTTACATAACTCTAAATAGTCAACTTCCTGTTGGGCGGAGCCTATGATATGCAATACAAAAGTTGTTTGGATATATGAGATCTATATCTGTACCGAGTTTCATACGTCTACGAGCAAGTATGTATGATATATGGCCCTCCATATTCCAGGGGGCGCTGTAGAGCCCCTGTGCCACGCCCGTGTATCAGTCTCTGCCCGGTCCTAATGGCCGCAGGTTCCAAGGTGTGTGCCAATTTTCAAGAGTTTTCAAGCATGTTAAGGACCCCAAAAGCCCCCGTAATGTCAGAAAAAAAAAATAATGATAATAATAATAATAATAATAATAATAATAAATAATCCTAAGGAAAACAATAGGGCTCTCACCCTCCAGGCTTGAGCCCTAATAATCCTAAGGAAAACAATAGGGCTCTCGCCCTCCAGGCTTGAGCCCTAATAAGAATAATCCTTAGGGGAACAAGAGGGCCCTGCGCCCATTGGCTCGGGCCCTAATAATAAACGGAGCAATTCCAATAGGGTCCTCGCACTGCAGTGCTCGGGCCCTAATAAACGGAGCAATTCCAATAGGGTCCTCGCACTGCAGTGCTCGGGCCCTAATAATAATAAACGGAGCAATTCCAAGAGGGTCCTCGCACCATCGGTGCTCGGGCCCTAATAATCCTTAGGGAAACAAGAGGGCCCTGCGCCCATTGGCTCGGGCTCTAAAAATAAAAAATAAAAAAAACCTTTTAAAAGTATTTGAGAGGGGTTCCACATGTAATATGCATTTCGAATACAAAGATGTCAGCCAATTATAACAGTCTGAGTCTCACAGCAGACACGCCCCTTCAAACAGAGCATTAAAGCCAGAGGACTAAATCAGGATATAAAAGGCCTTTTTTACATGTAAAAATCATACTAACAATAGAAGTACACCTCAGGAAACATAAAAAAAAAAAATTTCCACATCATGGGACCCTTAAGCTCCAAACTGCAGCAAACCTTCCTTTAGTTTGTAAGTAATGAAGACCTTGACTGAGGTTAGGGGTGCTCCGATCACGATCGGCCGATCGTTATGCGCATCTCGTCAGTAAAGCCGGTTCTCTAATCAGCGGTAAATTCCATCAGGTGCGTGATGGACATAGAGCAGCTGTTACTTCACAGAGCCATTGTTAACTGAGAAGATGCGCAAATCCACTTCATTTTCAGCGTTTATTTGCGCATCTTCTCTATTAACAATGGCTCTGTGTAGTAACAGCTGCTCTATGTGAAATCACGCACCTGATGGAATTTACCGCTGATTAGAGAACCGGCTTTACTGACGAGATGCGCATTAACGATCGGCCGATCGTGATCGGAGCACCCCTAACTGAGGTATGCTAAATTAGAGTTGAAGCTAAACTCTGCAGTGTTGTGACCCTCTAGGAACTGAATTAGACATCCCTGGTATAAAATATTAGAAGGATATTATCTTCATCCAACAAGAAAAGTATATGTTAAGAGTTAAGTGAACTACTTTCAAACTAACAACCTCTGGTTACAGTGGTTACAAGACACGACATCAAGATAAGACTCATCAAGGCTTGAAATTCATGTTTCAATACTTCTCTAAATTCCTGCAACAACTTAAAGTAACTCATAACATCTCAAGTTCTGAGAAAGTTTTCAAGAGTCAGGGGGTGTTAGAAAGATTCCACCAAACCCTGAAGTCACTTTTGAGATCCTACCGTGTCGAACTCAACTGTGAGTGTGAAGGGGGACTCCCTTGGATGTTATATGTTATTATTTTATTTGTGAAGCTGTACAATAGAGCATTAAGGCTCCGATATACTTCAAACATAATCAAAGAATGAACTCATATGATGTAAATCAAACAAAATATTTTTTTTTTGGCAGTTTGATACAGCCCAGTTTGTTTTGGCTCCTAAACACTTTAAGCTTCCATTGGTCCGTGGCGGTTACACAGTGTGAGTTTTGAAATTCCACCACCTTTGACGTGCTATTTTTTTTTTGGTTCATATCTCATTCTACGGAAGTCCGACCATAGAACATCTCCTGAATACACTGGAGTGTCAAATAGCTGAGCTGGCACAAATATATTCGCACCTGTACAATTGGATAGGAATAATTAGTGTTTGGAAACCCTGTCAGAGGTCTTTTTACTGTCTTGGCAGGTAAATGGAACACCTCTGAACCATCAGAGATTGTTTTAGATTATGTAAATAGCTTTCTTTACCGACTATCTGAATCTAGAGCTATTGCTCAATGAAAATAAGGTAAATCTCAAGAGAAGATGCGGACATTGTTCAACTGCAAGGTTAAATTCAGAGAATTTCAAGTAGATGACAAAGTATTGGCTTTATTTCCTGTTTTGACTGGTCCTTTCCAGGGTAGATTTATTGGACCTTATACAATTGTGAAATGTTTTCCCAGTAACAACTATTTACTAAACATGCCTGATCGCCGGAAGACATTAGAAGTTTGTCATATTAATTTATTATAATCATATGTGACTCGTGTAATCTCTGTCTGTTAATAAAGAGAAAGAGCAGCTGTGGCCTAATGGTTAGAGAGCCAGACTAGTTACCAGAAGGTCGCCGGTTCGGGTCTCTGAGCCGGCAGGAGTGTAGGTGGGAGGGAGTGAATGAACAGTGCTCTCTTCCACTCTCAATAGCCATGGCAGTAGTGGTCCTGAGCAAGTGTGTGTTCACGGCATGTTCACTTCTCACTGTGGTGTGTGTGCACTTGGATGGGTTAAATGCAGAGCACCAATTCCGACAGTTGTAACCACTTTTTTCAAACTGTATCAATAACTTCATTAGTTGGTCAGGGCACTTTAGAAGTATCTGAATAAATGGTAGAGAATTTGGATCCAGTAGATACAGGGGAAATTAACGGGTCTTCTCGAGGAGTAGTGGAAGGACGACGTGAAAAAGAGAAAGCAGATATAATGGAATTGTTAAATTAATTTCCTTCTTTTTTGATGTCCTTACTCGAACTCATGTCATTGAGTATGACATTGATGTTGGAACAGCTCAACCTGTAAAACAACGTGTATCAGGTCAACCTTAAAAAAGGCAATTACTTAAGAAAGAAGTGGATAATTTACTCGCCCATAACATGGCCAAACCTAGTTATAGTTCTTTGAGTTCTCCATGCATCTTAGTGAGTAAGCCCAATAATTCATATCATTTTTGTATGGACTGCAGGACAATAATTACCTTTCAAAAACTGATTGTAATCCCCGAACCAAAATTGATGTTTGTGTTGCTCGTGTTGGCTCTACATTGTTTGTCAGTAAATTCAATCTCCTGAAAGCTTATTGACAAGTGCCTCAGACATCTCGTGCTAAGGAACTCTCCACTTTTGTTACACACCATAGATTTCTGCAGTACACGGTAGTGCCTTTTGGGGTTTGAAATGCTCCCACTACATTTGAATAGCTGGTAAATCAAGTACCGTTTGAATGTGAGGCTTACTTAGACAATTTTGTTTTGTTTAGGCCTTCCTGGTCCGAACACCTTCAAACCAAATTCGAGAGCTTTCTGTACATCTGGCTAAAGCCAATCTAACCATTATCCTTGCTAGTTGATGCTATTGGTAAGTTCCCTACACCTGCTACTCTGTCGATTCTTGGGAATAGTAAGTTATTATTGAGGATTTTGTTGGAATTTTGTGAGATTAGTTGCTCCTTTGACTGATTTGTTGACTCTAGCTAACACTCCTGTATTGGTTGCACCTAATTTCTAGAAACATTTTCTTCTTGCAGTGGATGCCAGTGCTTATGGTGCTTTTCTTTTACGTGTTTATGGTGTCTTTTTCATTTCTTTCCCTTTCTCTGAGAAGAAGTTAATGAAATTTATGGATCTTTCAAAAATTGTGTTGTGCTACAGGATCCAAACACTCTTTCATTAGAGTCATCTGATCCTGACAGCATGCTCCTGGGCTCTTCTAGCCAAAATGACAAAGATGGAGAGGTTGATGTGGTCGGTGATGACAATGAAAGTGTGAGCTCTGAGTCGGCAACGACCACCCCCAGCTGTATATAAAATTTTTTTTTTAAAGACTCACAACTGGCTAGATGATCGCTTTTTGGCCAGTCTTGATCGTTCCTACCCTGGGAGTCTTCCGCTTCTCCCAGATCTCCACTCAGAGATATCTAAACTCTAAACCATATTCCTTTTGCTTGCATCCTTTTCAGCATGTTATGCTTATTTAGAGGGTGTGGCTGAGCGCGGATACGTGAGGATGCCCCCTGTTAAGGAGATGTTTATGAGGTATCTCATAAACATCTCAAGTAGTGCTTCAAGAGCACTTTGCACTTGAATGGCAGGACATATGTGGCAGGAGGTCAGGCTGGTGGTGCTTTGCACACCATGCTAGTGTTACAAACCTATCAGGGCTGACCCACTTAAGAATTTGTATAAGAGCAGAGGTTTGTCGCCTGGGGTGGAAGAGCTGCGCCGCATTACAGATTTGGCTCTCCATGCCACCAAGCAAACTGCTGCTTCCATTGGGCATTTAATGGTGGCAATAGTGACTAAGGAAAGACATCTGTGGATAAACCTCAAGGCTATCGGGAAGGAAGAAAAGACTTTCTCCATGAAGCTCTGCTTTTGCTGAGCAGGCTAACTTTTCGTCGAGGCTGTTGCGGAGAAGTTAAGGGAGATGAAAGCACAATCCGCTGATTTTAGGAAATGCCTTCTCGGCACTCCAAATGCCCTCTAAGAGGAATGATCAGTCTAGAGCTGAGGCTCATAGACATCTTAGAGTTGGAAAGGGAAGCCTTGCTGTTAACAAAATCTAGACAAGACACGCAGTCATCTACAGCATTTCCTTGGTTACCACTGTAAACAAAGAAGTGCTGCACTTATAAACTCTAAAGGGATCATATGATGAAATTAAAATTTTTCCTTTCTCTTTTGAGTGTTACAAGCTCTTGGTACATAAAGAAGATCTGTAAAGTTGCAAAGACTAAAATTACAATGCAAAGAGATAATCTTTATAAAAAAAGTCAACCACGCTGTAGCAGAAATGACTCGAACCAGACAAATTAAAGAGTCGATCAGGGCTGTGTTTGAAACACGAGCCGAATTCCTCAGGAAGTCATAAATCAGTTCTAGTGCCACAAGTCCCAAGCAAGATGACCAACCAACTTTTTCACAGAACAGCTTTCAACATTTACACCACTAGAACAATTATTGAGAATTTCAATTCGGACAAGAGATTGTCAAATTTGTTGTTCGTATTTGATAGGCAACGCTGGACATCACGTGTAAACCCATGAGAGTACTACACAAGATCCATTGACTTCCCCCCACCTAGTAGAAATTCCTAAAGGGGGGGGGGGGGCCTTTGAACCTCTGGTCTCCACAGAAATCTTTGTCAGATAATGACACAGAAACTGTTTTTTCTACATATATATGGACCAAAATGAACTCAAAAGGACTTATAAATGAATATCAGTCCATCGCTTCACTCCATATTCATTTATGTATAACCCACACATTTGACTATCATGTTATAATCACTTATTGTGTATGTCTTTTAATAACTATAGGATAGCTTAAAGATACATATCCATTTCTAGTATCTATGTAATCGAATCTGCTTGCTTGAAATAGTCCTGACCATCAGTTATTTGTCAAATGTATCATATTCTTGTTATAGGAATCATGTCCAAAATTAGACCCTGCAAGAGCGGGAAAATTCGGACCACATGCTTGTTAAGATAAAATATGATTTATGATACACCCGAGCCAAGACAATATCTGATTGGTCAAGACAACATTTGAGGTGTGGCCAACAGGCCAGTTTAAATACTCAGGACACCATAAAATCTGGCTTTTAGTCTCTAGCTTTGCTTCTGCTACTAGTCATGCCTGCTTTTAATCTTTAGCTATGCTTCTGCTATTAGTCATGTCTGCTTTAAGTTTTAGCTGTGCTTTTGCTATCAGTCATGCCTGCTTTTAGCTTTAAGCTTTGCTTCTTAGCTTTAGCTTTTAGCCATGCTGTTTGTCATCACTGTTCTTTGAGCGCGGTTCCAGCGTACTTCAGCCTGCACGCCTGCTGCTACTCAGCCACGATGAGAAGAAACACAATCTAGTCTTGTCAAACTTTACTTCTTTTCTTTTCTTTTTGAGAGTTTCGTGTTCTGAGTTAAGTTTTGTAACGTCGAGTCTCCGACATCTGACCTCGGGTGCCCGTTGAACTTCAACCAGCCACACAACTCCATTTTCAGCCAACACCCAACCACGGGCTTCCCAAGACGTCACTTCAGCGAACTTTCTACTGAACTTCCAGCCATTCAGCGACATCGGAAACCAAGGCAATGTACCCTCAGACATTTGTACTGGTGTATCTAATATAATTTTAACCTCATTGAGGAACTCAATGCAAGCGTTAATTAAGTGATTGATGGTTGTTCATGTCTATGCAATTTCACGTATTGCTGTAAACTTGGGATTCCATATTTCCATTCTCTTAAACTCATCTTTCCCTAACTTTCGATCTTCCTGCAACTTGTGTGAATATGTGTGTGCGTGCGTTTATGTGTTAGATTAGTTTATATGTCTTAGATTTATCTAATAAAGCCTTATTCATATTGAAAAGAGAAGTGTCTTGTGTTTTGTGCTTACAAGTTAATGTCTTAAACTGCCGATCTTGTTACTGTGCTAATTGATAGTGTTTTCACTATACTTTGGATATTAATATCCAGCGCAGATTTGATGTTAAACGGCTCGTTCAGTGAATCGCAGGGCGTCTCAGTGATCAGCCGTGAAACAGTGATTCTGTTCAAATTCCCTTTAAAATCTTAAATGATTCCCTTTGAGCTAAATTGACCTGTTTCCCTTACAACGCCTACCTAAAATGGCTCATTCTAACATGTCCCCACATGTCTACATCACAGTGTGGGAAGATTTGCATAACGCCACCCAAATGTTTACACGAAAAAATATATGTAACTTTCATTCTAGCTGTTGTCGCCGCTGCCACCATGTTCTGGAGACGATGTGCGTTTCATTGTGAAAGCGAAACTACTTTGTTTGGTCAATAGAGGACACAACTAGAAATCTGTGCTTAAGCTGTATTTACAACACTGTTCTGGAACAGTTCAACCCAAATATTCAGATGTGTGCAGCGCAATCTACCGAGGACGAGGACCGTTTCCTGGGAGAGTAGCCTACTCTACAGTATCTGTTTATATAAAGTTGGAAAATTCCAACTTTGCAAGGACAGTCTGGTGCTTCTGACTCTGTATATTTGTTTTAATAGAACAATTTAAACAGTTAAACAGTTTTAAAGAATTTGCCGCATATGATCCAAACACGAGTTTTGAGCAGTGTAGAGTAGTGCTTGTTATTTGCCATTTCTCATTCACAAATGGTTTTATGTTTACATGCGATACGCAACATGTAAAAGGACAGTATAAGTCATTATAATCAGTAATTATGTCCCCACTGGATGCAACAATATGCCTTGTCTATAATGGTTTTATTGTTTTTGTCTTGTCCCAGAATACGCCATTATAGTATGGTAAGTGGTGTAACATTTATGTTACACGGTTGAGGAATTCATCCAATCATAATGCACTGAATAGCTGGCCAAAGAGTGTACACCTTGCTTTTCAGAATGATGAGCTTTGTAAAATTCAACGTGTTTCAGAAAGGTGGGGCACAGGGGCGCCCCCAAGGGGTGGCCAGGGGTGGCCACGGCCACCACTGAATAAACTCTGGCCACCCCTGTGGCCACCCCTAGGATGATTTTCAGTGTGTAACCTACTATAAATTTAAATGCAGAATGTAAATTCGTAATAGTTTAAGAAGTGGGGGAAAAAATAAATAAAAATGCAGCACATGCTGCAGCCACCAAAAAAGATCGCAGATTGGCAGCACCGGAGTAGTCCTCCCCCCGTCGCCCTCCCGTCCAAACAAATCACAGAGTGTGCACATACGTCTAGATGGTCTAGACTGGTTCGCATACGCATTTGTAGTGCATTCTTTCACTGGAAATTTAGAATTATCACATTTTTCAAGATATGGGGCAGAAAATTTACAGATCTATATAGTTTATATAATTTCATATAGTTATTATCACACGAAGAGTTAAAATTTTCTCTAAAAGTCAGCATAATTACAAGTGTGACATTGCTTTTATACAACAGTTCAAACAAATATCATTCCAAACACAGCCACTGTTTTGCGTCTCTGAGCAACATGACAGTGATTCGTTCCTGAATAAATCAACCGTTTAAATGATTCGGTTCAATCACAATGACTCACTTATTAACAGTGACTCACTGCCACCTACTGCTGGTTTTAATTTCATATTTACGGTACCTTCTTATTTTTTAAATAATTTCGAACATCAGTTTTCAATGTTTTATTTTTAAAATGTCAGAACATTATTTATTAATTTATAACTGCAGGCTAAAGTTACCATGTCCCACAGAGCTGCATTAAACAGTGTGTAGAAACATCTTCAGATGCAGCTTCTGTTTTATCTACATTGCAAAGATCATTTTTGTTGATACTGATTGCATTTGCTTGGTAACAGCCCAAATGCAAGTATTTGACCTAAAAGATGGTGCACACTTCTAGAAAAAATGGCGTAAAGGTAAAAATAAAAAATTCAGGAGGCATCTGTCAGCACAATTAGAAATAAGATATCAGCACAATAGTAGTGACATTATTGTCTATTTATCGTTATCGATAAAATCCCATAAATACCAGGGATACCATTTTTTTTGTCAATATTGGAAACCCTTAATTATTTTCTCTTTATTTTGGTGTGCCACCCCAAGATTTACTGTGGCCTCATTTGGCCACCCCTGTTAAAATTTTCTGGGGGCGGCACTGGTGGGGCATAAAGTAGCAACAATAATGTACATTATGTGGAAAATAATGTTTTTTGAACCTTAAACCACATTTTATTACACCAAATATACAAAATAATGTTCTTTGTAGCAACGTCATATTACCCCCTTAATATGGATTATACAGAGGTAAGATAAAAAAAAAAATACCATCTTGACATTTTTAAGGACAGTCAGTTCACTTCAGAGATACAGTCACATAAACTCCACCCACAAATGTATCACGACTCATATAATATCTCAACTGAATTGAACAGTCACATATTTATATTGGTTTTCAACCAGCTCGCTACATCACTGGCATCGTTACATCTCTATTTACTACTGACGCTTCATGATCTAGGGTTGGGTACCGAAACCTATGGAACTGGTATGCACTGAACAGAATCAGAACGCAGATTTCGGTGTCTCATTTTGGTGCCTCTTAAATGCCTGAGCAATCGATTTAAATATGTGTCCTGGTTCTCCGAAATGTACACACGAGCATGGGCATTGCTAGGCATTTTTTAGCGGGGCTATAGCATTTAATTCCATAAAGTGTACACGAATTCGCGATCGCCTCCGAGTCAGTCCACTCAAATTTCATATGGAAACAGTGGCAGACCAGTCTCCCTCCCCATCTTTCAGCCAGCTCTTCAATCCTGCTGACCGAGGTGGAGCAGCGTGAGCGAACTCAAACAGAAACAGAGAACACAAGGTGTCTTTATAGACTGTTAGAATATCTGTATCTGTGCAGTTCTTTGTCATAAATAAGAGTTTACAAAAGGTTACGAGGGAGCAATCTGTTTCTCCACTGCGTTCACCGATCATCACACCACAGTTTCCTCCAGCGAAAATCTAGCCCTTAACATATGAATGCATACTTTACACTTATTTAAATATACCTAATTTAATTATACATACACTTGTGTGCAAAAGTCTTGCCATTGCCATTAATTTTAATAATCATCTAGTGAGAATTTTTGAATGCACAAGCAGTCTGAAAACAGCTGGTGCTTCACACAGTGATCTGCTTGCGCATTCAAAAATCTCACTAGATTATTTAAATTAATGGCCAATTTATTGTTTGGAAATGTAAACTGATTTTCTACTGACATACTACAGCAAAATATATAAATAACTGGCTTAAAACCCTTTTCTGGGGTGAAAATACTAATGTGCCTAAGACTTTTGCACAGTACTGTACTTTACAAATGAAATTGTTGCTACTTTATAAATAATGAGCATACAGTCATTAACAGAACTGATTAAAGACAGTGACAGACAGCACTCATTTTAAATAAATATCAGAGTGATTGACAGAGATACAGTAGAAACATTATGTGTGGTTTTCAATTAAACAATGACCCAGATCATGAAATACATTTATTAGTAGTATTTATTATTCCATTTATGCTTAGAGTAAGTGAAACTTGGGAAATGAGAGCATCCAAGGAGTGAGTTGATTGGATTTATTTTAAATATTTTGTAACGTTCTTTAATGTTATCCAAAGTTTTTTTGTGGCTCTTTTTTTTTTTTTTTTTATAAGTATCGGTTCAGGCACCGGTACCATTTTTAAAGTATCGAAATGGCACCGGTATCGTAAAAAACCCAAATGATATCCAACCCTAAATATAGCACCAAAAGATGATGGTAATGCACTGGTTTAGTATATGACCTTGTAAGAAGACATTACGCTGCTTCAATCTATTGCAGGTTCAGTCTATTAATGGAAAAGCTACATTCTTTTAAAAGTAGGCGAGATACTGGATAAGATGCTGAAACGTTACTTGTAGCTAGCTGGTGCCCAACACTGAAATTAACTTTAAACATTATTTATGTTAAGGGACATTAATGTTAGTAAAGCACGTTCAAGGAGAAGTAGGAAAAAAAAATTACAAACACATGTAATAACTCACATTTCACATTATGTAAAATAAAGTGAGTGTTACAAATTGTTGCATAATTAAGTTTCAGAAATGTAGGGTTTTCATTGTTTTTAATTCAGAAATAGATTTGAGGGTCTAATAACTCTTTTGTTCAGACTACTTCTGTACAAGTTTTTTTTTTCTTTTTTTTTTAGCTGGACATTTTTGTGAGATTTTAGATCAAATGAGTGAGTTCAGCTTTGAGAATGAAAACCAACCTGTTTGTTTCTCAGTATCTTCATGTTTGTCACCAAATGTTTCGTCAATCTTCTGGTCTTCACGCTGCTCGCTATTAAAGGCCATCTTTATAATGGTGTGTCACGTGGATCTCAGTTGAGTTTTTCTGTTTAAGATGAGAATAAATAACAGTAGAAAAATAAGTCCAAACTAAATCTCTATCTGCGTCTCAATCAGCTCCCTAGTTCAGTAGTTTATCCGTAAACTGGTGAGGGAGTTAGTCAAAGCGAGAGATAATGGACTTAAATTCTTAAACTTTACTATCCATAAATTTTATAGAATCCATATATTAATGATATATATATATATATATATATATATATATATATATATATATATATATATATATATATATATATATATATATATATTTTTTTTTTTTTTTTTTTATTTAAGTTAAATCTTGATCAAAAAGAGATACAGCTTTATCAGGTAGGATTATTAATGTTTGTTTCATAGAAGTTGATAAATCTTTAGTTTAAATACACTCCTTATACATCTCAAATAATGCATTTTCAATTATATCCCAGATCAAACTTCACTGAAAGATCATCTGTACCTGGCGACTTATTTAAAAAAAAATATTAATAATTTAAATGGATAACGGTAACCATCTCACGTTTCCTTAGTTCTTCATTACAAAGGTCTAGAAATTGAGTTGAAATTGGTGGGACAAATTTTTACCTGACTCAAACATATTAGAACATTTATCTATTTGAAATACAGATTTATATAATTCTTAGTAAAAAAGATTCAATATAATTTGAAATTCATTTTGGATTTGAAGTAATTACATCATTACATTTTGAGAGACAAGGTCATTTGTCTTTTATAGTTTCGTTTTTCTGGTGGAAAGAAAAAACTAAATTTTCTAACCACTTAGCTCTTGAACAAATGTATGTGCCTTTTGCTGTATCAATGTATATTTGAACATTTTGAGTTTTACTACCTTCTGTAAGTTTTCCATTACTCCTGTATTTTTGTTATTATTAATAATGCTTGACCAACAAATACAAGGGTATACAAAAAAAACATTACATTAACTATACATGTATACAGGTGCATCTCAATAAATTAGAAAGTCGTGGAAAAGAACAGTGGCCTTCAGCTCATCTGCATTGTTTAGTCTCTTTTTTTCTCATCTTCCTCTTGACAATAGCCCATAGATTCTCTCTGGGGATCAGGTCTGGTGAGTTTGCTGGGAAGTCAAGCACACCAACACCATGGTCATTTAACCAACTTTTGGTGCTTTTGGCAGTTTGGGCAGGTGCCAAATCCTGCTGGAAAATGAAATCAGCATCTTTAAATAGCTGGTCAGCAGAAGGAAGCATGAAGTGCTCCAAAATTTATTGGTAAACGGGTGCAGTGACTTTGGTTTTTACTGGACTTCAAGCTACTTGAGCTATGAGCTTCTTCACCCTTCCTCCAGACTCTATGACCTTGTTTTCCAAATGAAATACAAAACTTGCTCTCATCTGAAAAGAGGACTTTGGACCAATGGCTTCTTCTCCTTAGCCCAGGTAAGATGCCTCTGACGTCGTCTGTGGTTCAGCAAATTCCTTGACACGTCTGTGTGTGGTGGCTTTTGATGCCTTGACCCCAGCCTCAGTCCATTCCTTGTGAAGTTCACTCAAATTCTTGAATAGATTTTGCTTGACAATCCTCATAAGTCTGTGGTTCTCTCAGTTGGTTGTGCATATTTTTCTTCCACACTTTTTCCTTCCACTCAACTCTGTTCACATGCTTGGATACAGCACTCCTGAACAGCCAGCTTCTTTGGTAATGAATGTTTGTGGCTTACCCTCCTTGTGAAGGGTGTCAATGATTGTCTTCTGGACAACTGTCAGATCAGCAGTCTTCCCCATTATTGTGTAGCCTAGTGAACCAAACTCAGAGACCATTTTGAAGGCTCTATAAACCTTTGCAGGTTTTTTGAGTTGATAAGCTGATTGGTATGTCACCATATTCTAATTTGTTGAGATTGAATTGAGTTGAATTACTGAAATAAATTAACTTTTCCACAACATTCTAATTTATTGAAATGCACCTATAGATAAAACCAACAAATAAAGTAAAATAAAGAAAGGCCTTGTTAATCACAGTAACTTAAATATACCAAATAAATACATTCTCCGCTTTTTTGTTTGTACCCTCCTTAACGGTGCTTCTATAGAGATCTAATTCCTTAAGAACTACAGAAAAAAAAGAGGTTTCTGGTTGCTGAATTTACAATGATGAGTATTAGGGATGTAAACAATTAATCGATTATCTGTTAATTGTCATTAAGATAAACTTTAAAAGTACATTAAAATAGAAACAATACAAAAGTAATTCAACATGAAAAGTAATAGAATTGTAGTAACTAAGTCATTTCATCAGATAAATGTGCTTTGAGGGCTCCGGGACACAGGACAGATAAACTATTCATTCATACAACTTGTTAATTAATTCCTACGACTTATTAATTTGTGGCAATTAGGGATGGCTCGATACCACAATTTTGGCTTCGGTACGATACCAGAATCTAATACCTCGGTATCGATACTAAATCGATACCACAGGTGACCAATAACCAGCCTCAAAAGTTAAATGAATTTAAACAATTGTATATAAAAAAAAACACTGCTTGAAACTCTGCTGCACCAAATGTACAAACCAAAAAAGCAAAAATTAGTATATTTAAATAATAATTACTGATTCATCTAGATTATTAAATGTTATAATATTGTTAGGTCAGGTTACCTAATGAATCTTTACAAATGTAGCTTACTTGTAAAGTTTTATTCTAACATTAATATTAGTGTAATGGCTTTACAACATGCAGACGGATGTAGATGCATAACAAATGTCTTTCTTTATTACTTGAGCTCCATTAAACATGATCTCAAACTTCTTGTGCCCTCTTCTTGTTCACATGTTCACACAAAGCCATACGTTATGGATCGCATACAACTACAATCCACTTTGCGAGCTACTCTGCCGTGCGCTCAAAAACTGTGCTTCCCAATTACCAACACACACACTTGTTGCTCAGGTGCTCTAATTAAACATAACCACAGCACCACCCAGTGGACAAAACCTTAACCATTCCCAAAATGGCTCTTACAATTAGTGATATTCATATTACTACTATTACTCTCTCTCTCTGTCAGCTGATTCCTCTAGAGGTTGCCACAGCGGCAGTAATAGCAATATGCCATTTATTTTAATATCACTAATAGTAAAATTGATATTACTAATCTCTTTATTCATTCAAATTCAATTAATATATTAATGTTTGAAAGTGCAAAAATTATAACACCTAAACTTCATTAATTTGTAAGCACATTTGAGCTTTCGTGTTTACCGTATCTTATAAGTAGTCTATATGTGCTGATCAGTGTTGTGAATAAAAGTTTAAATTAAATCAGTTGAATGATGGACTTATCTGTCGATCTCTGAACTCCTTGAATAAGTCAGGATGAGCTAGAGACAAATGATTTGAAGTGTTGCCTGTTGCTACACATGATTTCAAACAGCGTTTGCATAGTGGGGCATTCACGTCTGTAGCTTTACCTTTTTCAATACCTCTGTAGGCAAAGTAATGCCATATTTCACTCCTACTGCCTTCTTTATTAATTGCGGGCGTGTAGAATTAGGTTGATCAGCTCGATCCATCTTGTTTCTCTGTTGTCACTTTTTGCCGGTTTTAAGTGACCCGTGTCTGTTTGGGTAGTGCACTGCAGCGCATCAAATACCGAATTGAGCAAAATTATGATATTGTACTGTTTGAAATATAATATATACCGGTATTTTTGCAGTACCTGTATACCGCGCATCCCTAGTGGCAATTGTCCATGTTTCATTAATTTTGTTACCTAAATAACCCATGATTTAACTGAAATAATGGAACAAATTAATAAATAGAACGAACTCTTAATTCATTAAATCTTTCATTTCCCTTCCCATGTTTACCACACACAGTAAGAGATGCGATTAAATGTGAAAGATTATAAAAGAAACCGGCAAACCAGAACAAATCCACATAAATGAAGGCTATATCACGAACGGCATCCAGAGGCAAGGTCACAATCTAACATTTCCCTAACCCTATAAGAGCGCAACTCTTCTGTTTTTATTGTGAGTTTGCACAAATGAGAGTAAACACTTTTGCACAAAGGTTTTTTAATTATTTTTATGTCTCAGCTGTTTCGATCGCTGGAGCACACGTATATTCTAGCGATTCAAACTTACACCGCAGTCTGTTATTATCAAAATAAAATACAGTAAACTAAACATTTAAAAGGTTACACTGATCAGTTTAAATAGACCGTAGTATCAGTCCTCTCTGCTGTTCCAAGCACATCGAAAACTACTTGCACATTTGCTACTTGCAGTTCACATGATAAATAATAGTTTAACATTTAAAAACATTGCGAATATGGAAATATTTGGATTTGTGCCGAATGAGACATGAGCAGTAATTTTCATCCAAATAAATCTAGTCAAAGCCGCGCTTGCTCATCCTCATCTGCATGCACGCACTGTCACTAGGGCTGTGAATCTTTGGGAAGGCAGCGATTCGATTCGATTCACGATTCATAGGTTTCGATTCGATTCAAGAACGATTTTTGCAAATTTAGAATGATTCAATTCACAATTAAATTCTAATAGATTCTGCATTCTTTAAGTGCATTCACAGGATTATTTAAATGCTTCTACTTAATTCTTTAAATGCTTAGTCGGAGGGGAATTAAAGCAGCATTTATGGTTAGAGAACCATAGGTTAAAAAAATAAAAAATAAATAAAACCTTTTGTCCATTGTTAAATGCTAGTTTAATGATGTGACATGGCATACATAAAAAGTTATGTAAGCCAAGATTTAAAAAAAGAGCTTTAAGAGTATTATGTATAAGCTAAAATTTTGTCACATCAGGGTAGTAGCCATCATTTCAGAAGTGACAGCAATGTCAAATACAATCATTTTATGTATGTAGCCTATATATTATCATCATTATTATTTTATTTAATTTTTTTTGCAAGGAATTCTTTTTTTTTAATTACTTTTAATTAGCTGTGAGAAATCAAATACACTGCTGGACAATAATCAATTATTTGTAATCGATAATTTTTTCTAATGGCAATTTTATGATTGTTTTATATACTAGGCTAAATTTAATTAACAATTATTTAAATTTTCTGCACAGAATTAGGTAGAAAATATACTTTATAGTTTCTGTACTGTAATAAATGATATGTCAATTAGCACTGCATCATTCATAATTTTTATTTACTGTGGGAGTTTTTTTTTTACGTTTCATCAGTTCATTCTGATTTTATTCAGTTTAACTGCAGATAAAGCCTGGCACGTCTATGAGAGCGAGATCAAATGCTAAAGTAGGTATTTAACTTTTCCTCTCCATCATCGAATGATGATTCTGAGAGAAAACGCGCCAGATGTCTGTTTGCTAAAGCAACGAACTTTTTTTAAGGTCGTCATTAATACTGTTATTTTAACAGTTTGCTTTGTTCATTCGGTTCATAAGCATTGTTAAAACACATTTATCATTCAATGGAACTGTACATATGATTTAGACACATTTCTGCTCCGTCCATGCAATAAATACAGCTTTCGACTGCTCAGGTAACACCGTGGGTAAGATGCAGAGAGCCATTGAAAAACTACAGAAAAGTAAATCTACTTCACTTTAGTATTACTGGCCACAAGTCCTAAAGATCGCACGTCAGCTGCGTCTGAGACGAACAGATCATGAGCGCAATCCTGTGACAGTCTCAGGTGGTAATAGTGGAGCGTGTGAAGGACATATAAGAGGCACGAACACTGTTCAAGGTCTCCATTAATTAGTGTGTGTAGTAATTTAATGTGTAAATATTTTGAAAGCATTGAATCGCTATAAAAATCGTGATTAAGTCGATTCTTAGCGTTTTGAATCGATTACTGTCCGAGATCGATGCATATGAATCGTCAGGGTTTGTAATCAATGCATCGAGAAAACGAGTGAATCGTTACACCCCTAACTGTCACGCTGCACTAGATGCCAGATTTTTAAAAACAAATAGGCCTTACGGAACCACTGATCTATAATATATAGATCAGTGAACGGAACGCAAACATTCAAAATCTGACGTTTTCTAGAACAGAATCTAGCAGGATCAAACGCACGACAAAGTTATGTTTGGTATCATTTTATTTTAAATGCCATGTCAGTTGAAAACATTGCAGTTGTGTTTTAAAATACAACAACCAGAAAGCACCACAAAAAGATGCAACGTTCAGCGTTCTCCGTGCCAAAAAACAATCAACAAAGTAAAATGATCTCAAACGTATGGCGCGTTCTCTTCATTTTATGAAATGATCATAATCACATCTATTCATTTTATAATCCTGCTACAAGCATTTTATTCAGACTAAAACCACTTTAATTCAAGTTTTTTAATTCAAGTGTTTTGTGTGTGTGTGACTTTTGCATATCCTGTCATGTCGGTGACTGCTGCCTGCAATAGATGCATTTTGCAGCATTATGGTTAGCGATTAATCAATTAATTGATCGTTAATTTAAATGAAAATTGATCATGGAATGAATCGATATTTCCCTTATGAAAATTAACCATGGTTTTATTACAAATAAAATGAAAAAAAAACATGGTTACTATAGTGGTAACCATGGTTTTGCTATATTAACCATAGTTTAACCATTGTATTTGTAGTAAATCTGTGGTTATACAAATGGTAGTCGACATGCCAAAAAACCATGGTTACTACAGTTTTACTATAATTAAACCATGGTTCATTTTCATAAGGGTTTACATCCCTAATGAATATGAAAATTAACAAGTATATAATCAAGAGATTGATAATGTAAGCCTCATTTTCAAACTTCTTGTCATAGCTCAAAATGCCAAATACACGTTCATATAGTGGAAGAAATTTGCACAGCACTTTGTCATTTATAAGTCTATAAACCTCCCACCATAACCTCTTTCTATATTGACAATGCCAGAAAATATGAGGTTTCTGGGTGTGATGAACAGAGTGAACAATTTAGCTTCAATAAATCTGGTTAATTTGCTAAAAGGATAACAATTGTGCAGTATCTTAAATTGATTTAATTTGATTTGTAATGAGATAATTAGGTAATACCCAAACTTTTCTCTAATTATTATTTCCAACAAACTTAGACCAATAGAAAATATCACTTTGTTTAAATTTTTCTTTAAAATAAAAATTATTATTTTTTATAGATGAAAAATAAATTTTGCCACAGAAAGTGCAAGCAGGGTAAGGTAAAGAAGCAGGTTTAGAGTCTGAAAAACCTCTTCATGAAGAATCAATATTAAAAGAGACAGCTCCAGTTACAGAGGGAAATTATTTTGGGGTTGCAGGGAAATTAAAATATGAAAAAAATTAATCGTAAGCCATTAAATACCCTGAGAATTCAACAACTGTCCTACCAAAGGAATCCCTTTTTCAGACCAGGTTTTCATAAATAGCTGAAAATTTAACAGGCAGTTTTTCAATTTTGTAATCACACATTAACAAATACGAGAGACCACTAAGTTGGTCAAAAACAGAACTAGACACTGAAGAACGGTTTTTACTTCAACCAGGTCATTTTGAAAGTGTTTTTAAGACAGAAAATTCTAAATAATCAAGACCACAATAATCAAGTTAATTTTTATATGAATTAACTAGGGCTGTGCAATATTGAACATATTGAAGAAAAATGCGATATGCGATACCTTGTTAAAAAAATGTGATGTTTGATATGCGATACAATACTGCTTAAATTGTGTAAAATCTATTTCAATTATATTTTAAAATATATCAAACTGAAAATTATATAACCAATCTATTTCACTATTTTTTTTTTCTTGGAAAAGACTACAAATATATATATATATATATATATATACATACATACATACATATACATTATATATATATATATAAAATATTAATTAATCTAATTTTATATCACTATAACTTAAATCTCCACATACTTTTAAGTACACAGAAAAAAACCTTTAAGTTATCAGTGCTTGATGATGAATTGATTCAGATACAGAGAGAGAGATGAGACGCACCGTTTCTGTTACTCTTGCGCTTTACAGGTAGAAAATACCCTTCATTAATAACACTTAATAAAGCATTACAGTAATACAGTCGGTAATAATTCATTGCTAAACTTTATATACAGTTCTCTGAAGTAGTTGTATCGATTTAAACAAATGAAATTATTAAAATCACACACACCTTTCTTCAGCCGCATCACAGACGCGGGAGCGCGCGCATCCTTATGACGTACCATCGCCAGAGCGAAATAAAAGTCCTGTTCGTGAAATGAATTGAATGAACTGCAGAGCTAAAACTAAACCTGTATATTTAAGAAAACTAATAATAGCTTTGCTACATTCCAACATTTTCATATCTGCCCCCAAAATCCACTTCAAGCTCCATTCTTGCCCCAACTTGTAAATCTTATCTTGCAAGATCCTCCTTTCTGCATTATATTTTTTACACTTCATAATGATATGCTCCACATTTTCTAGAACATTACAATCATCACAATTATCTGATATGCATTTTCCCATTAAAAACAGGGTTGATTTTAAACCAGTATGTCCAAGTCTTAATCTTGATAAAATCACTTCTTCTCTTCTGCATTTTCCTTTAAAAACCTTGACATTAATCATCTAATAATATCGCCTTTTGCTATCTATGTCCCACTTTTTGTGCAATGATTCTCTTATTTTTGTTTTAATTAATGATTTGGCCTCACCTATACCAAATGGGACTTTCATTATTTCCTCTTCCTTTAACTTCAGTGCATTTTTTGCAGTCAAATCTGCAATCATTGCCCTCCACTCCAGTATGAGCTGGAACCCAACAAAACTGAAGATTAATTCCAATTCTCTCTATATTTAACATTATCGTCGATGTCTCTTTATGTAAATCCTCTCTTTTTGATTCAGTTGAATTCAAACTATTTAGTGCAGCAACCGAGTCTGAACAGATAATAACCCTTTGAGGTCTTACTTCTTCTACCCGTTGCAATCCTAAAATTATGGCTACTACTTCAGCAGTAAATACAGATAAATTGTCATTAATTCTTTTGCATATTGGTACATCAAATTCTGGTATGTGCGCTCCTACTCCTACATGATCATTCCTCAAATCTTTAGATCCATCTGTGAATATTGGTATGTACTGATAGTAGTTCTGCTTAACGTATTCTTGAACAAAATATCCAATATTATGAGCATTCTTTTCAGTCCATTCAGTCCAAGTTCTAAAAGTTTCAAGTCTACATTAGGACTGGGAAATATCCATGGAGGAACATTACCCCATACCATATTTGGGCCATACTCAAATCTCTTTAAACCATATTCTTTCACTACTCTATTGATATTCCAACTGAATCCTGTACTTTTTCGTTCTTGCTAATACTTGCTAATAATAATCACACCTCTGTAGCTGGCTTTTCATTCCCAGATCCTTTTAACTTAACCCAGTATGTCAGTGACAGCTTTATCAGTCTTAAGTATAGTGGTAATTCTTTAGTTTCTACCAGTAGCGCATTGGTAGGAGTTGTTTTAATAGCACCAATGCTAAGCCTAAGAGCTCTGAACTGTATTCTGACTAGTTTTTCGAAGACACTTTTAGCTGTCGCTCCATATACCATACACCCATAGTCTATACATGATCTTATTAAGGCCCTGTATACACTTACCTAAAGGATTATTAGGAACACCTGTTCAATTTCTCATTAATGCAATTATCTAATCAACCAATCAGATGGCAGTTGCTTCAATGCATTTAGGGGTGTGGCTCTAGTCAAGACAATCTCTTGAACTCCAAACTGAATGTCAGAATGGGAAAGAAAGGTAATTTAAGCAATTTTGAGCGTGGCATGGTTGTTGGTGCCAGACGGGCCGGTCTGAGTATTTCACAATCTGCTCAGTTACTGGGATTTTCACACACAACCATTTCTAGTGTTTACAAAGAATGGTGTGAAAAGGGAAAAGCATCCAGTATGCGGCAGTTCTGCGGGAAAAAATGCCTTGTTGATGCTAGAGGTCAGAAGAGAATGGGCCGACAGATTCAAGCTGATAGAAGAGCAACTTTGACTGAAATAACCACTCGTTACAACCGAGGTATGCAGCAAAGCATTTGTGAAGCCACCACAACAGGCACAACCTTGAGGCGGATGGGCTACAACAGCAGAAGACCCCACCGGGTACCGATTATCTCCACTACAAATAGGAAAAAAAGGCTACAATTTGCATGAACTCACCAAAATTGTACAGTTGAAGACTGGAAAAATGTTGCCTTGTCTGAGTTTCGATTTCTGTTGAGACATTCAGATGGTAGAATTTGGCGTAAACAGAATGAGAAACATGGATCCATCATGCCTGGTTAACACTGTGCAGGCTGGTGGTGGTGTAATGGTGTGGGGGATGTTTTCTTGGCACACTTTAGGCCCCTTAGTGCCAATTGTGCATCGTTTGCCACGGCCTCTGTTTCTGTCACAGCATTGTTTCTGACCATGTCCATCCCTTTATGACCACCATGTACCCATCCTCTGATGGCCACTTCCAGCAGGATAATGCACCATGTTACAAATCTCAAATCATTTCAAATTGGTTTCTTGAACATGCCAATGAGTTCACTGTACTAAAATAGCCCCTACAGTCACCAGATCTCAACCCAATAGACTATCTTTGGGATGTGGTGGAACAGGAGCTTCGTGCCCTGGATGCACATCCCACAAATCTCCATCTACTGTAAGATGCTATCCTACCATTATGGGCCAACATTTCTAAAGAAGGCTTTCAGCACCTTGTTGAATCAATGCTACGTAGAATTAAGACAGTTCTGAAGTCGAAAGTAGGTCAAACACAGTATTAGTATGGTGTTCCTAATAATCCTTTAGGTGAGTGTATATCAAGTAATGACTGTTTATCTGCACCCCAATCATATCCTAAAACTGATCTTATAAGATTAAGTACTTTAACATTGAGCAAGTGTTCTTATTGGCTGACTGCGGGGGTCATTGTTAGACAGTGTTGTCTCTGCTTCCTGTTGGCCTTGCTGGAGCTGATCAAAGCTCCGTGTAGCTGTTTTTTTTTCTCTAGAATCTTTATCTTACTATCACTCTCTGTTTTTTAAAGGTCCCGTTTTTCATGCTTTTTTTGAAGCTTTTAAGGTGTGCAATATAACATGTGTTCATGTTTCGTGTGTAAAAAAACCACACTATTTTTCAAACAATTCACCTATCTGTATACCGCTGTTTTCACTGTCATAAAAACATGCTGATGTCTTCCTTGTTCTATTAAGTTCCTCCTTCAGAAATACGTGACGAGTTCTGATTGGTCCAGCAGTTCCTGTGTTGTGATTCGACAGCAGCTTAGAGCAGGCTGACCTCCTGGTAACGCGATTGGACTAGTTTTGAGAAGCAAGTGGGCAGGAGCATGTGCTGGAGATGTACTTCTAATCACAGGAGCGTTTTTACTGACGAGATGCGCTTGAAAATCGCATTCGGTTTTTTGCACAGCCCTAACATCTAGTTAACCAAGCTAAACAGCGTTGCCCTTTGTGTAGTAAGTTACAGAAACTGTTAAACGCACCAACTTAAATAATAAAATACACTTACCAGTTGTGGTCCATAAACAACGCCTTCTCCAGACAAAGAGGGAACTGCTCCATCTTTCAAGAATAATATTTTTGCGAATCCGGCATTAAACTGATTGAGATTGAGGAAGTTGACCTCAGCAAGCTGTCCTCAGCAAAATATGCTGCACATAGTTTTACATATGGATTATAATTTTTGGGAATCGAGTTAAACATAAATTGTAACCATTTATCTCCAAGTACAGCATCCCTGGGAAGCCCAAACAAAGATGATTGGATTCTGAGATGAAAATAACAGCGTTTCAATGACATGGCAAACACAACGCAGCTGTTCCTTCTCCGTCGGAGCGCAACAATGCCACGCCCCCTCTTTTTGTGAATTTATGTTGGCGGAGGTTAGTCAAAAAACTGTTTTAGTGACGTCATTACTGCAGGAACTAAGAGGGCTGTAGCCCGAATTCTGTTAAATAAAATATCTCGCTTGGCATTGAACTTTGAGCTTTAGAATTTTGCAGATATTATTTATACTCTAACAACAACATTACACACTAACTAAAGTTTAAAACATGGGATCACGAAGAAAGGGACCTCCCTAACATCTAGTTAACAAAGCTAAACAGCATTGCCCTTTGTGTAATAAGTTACAGAAACTGTTAAATGCACCAACTTAAATAATAAAATACACTTACTGGTTTTGGTCCATAAACAATGCCTACTCCAGACAAAGAGGGAACTGCTCCATCTTTCAAGAATAATCTTTGTGGGGGGGCGCTAGAGAGCCCGAACAAGATGGCAGCATAGTTTGATGGCTCCGTACAACATCGCACATTAAACAGCTCCAGACCTTTGCAAACCTGGTCAACTACATAATACAAATAATGCCTAAACCCCCTGTACCAAAGGAGTGTGAAATCTTCTCGAATGCTCGCAAAACAATCTCACAAAGTGTGAAGATATCTTCTCCGGTCGAGAGTGACGAACACAACAGCATGGCTAGTGTAACCGACGTGCTAACTGAGCTTAAATCACTCCGCTCTGAGTTCATCTCGAAGCTGGACGGAATAAACTACCAACTGGGGGAGCTGATGAACTCTATCTCGGTGATGGAGAATAATTTAGGTGAAATTAAACGAGACATGACAGCTAATGAAAGACGAATCGAGGAAGCTGAAGCCTGCATAGTCACTACAGAGGACGCGCTGGATAGGAGCGAGAGGGATCTGGCTAAAGCAACAAGGTGGCTCGCATACCTGGAAGAAAAGACAGAAGACCTAGAAAATCGTGGTAGGAGGAAAAATATCCGGCTGTTTGGTCTTAAGGAGGGAGCTGAGGGTAAGCGTCCTCTTTTGGACTTTATAACCGATATGTTACCCCAGTGGCTAGGTATCAAATCCGACAGAGTATTCATATTAGAAAGAGCCCACCGCACCCTGGCCTCAGCTATCCCCAACCAGAATCAAGCCATCCTCATTCGCATTCTCAACTATCAAGATAAAGAATTCGTCTTACGCTCCACAAGACAATGGGACATTACACACGACAGATCCAAACTCGCATTCATCCAGGATTTCTCAGCGGAGACGATCCGACGAAGACGGGAGTTCAACACTGTAAAAAAGCTGTTTGTTGACATGGGGACCGTCCGAGGATTTCACCTCCAACTATGCAAACTGAGAGTGCTACACAACGGGAAGATCCAGATGTTTTCCTCCCCACAAGAGGCTGAGGAATTTCACTGCAAAATAGCCAAAATTTACCAGGTTTGAACTGAATCATTTTCTATACCCGAAGAGGGATGAATAACGTTACACACATTTTTGTGCAGAAATCAGGCTCACCATTGGGCCTGATGGTGGCCAGTTAAGCCAGGTAACGTTGGGCTCTACATCGGTGGGAAATATGAAAAATCTGCAGCAGACACACACAGGCTACTATAAAACAGACTCTTGCTTTATCTTTATTTTATTTATTTATTTTCTTAATAATACTTTTCTAACATGGTATGTAGAAGAGAGCAAGGCAGAGCAATTTTATTTTTTATATATTTTATATATATATATATATATATATATATATGTGTGTGTGTGTGTGTGTGTGTGTATATATATGTATGTATATATATATATGTATGTATGCACTTGAG
Organism: Carassius carassius; assembly: GCF_963082965.1. Taxonomy (NCBI): domain Eukaryota; kingdom Metazoa; phylum Chordata; class Actinopteri; order Cypriniformes; family Cyprinidae; genus Carassius; species Carassius carassius. The sequence goes on along the minus strand of NC_081755.1, from coordinate 15,489,611 downwards.
AACAATTATTAGACATATATCTTTTTTCATGCTATTATATTGTTTATTTGGAAAATAAATAAATGTTTTTTGTTTTGTTTTGTTTTATTACCTGCATGCTTGCTGTTAAGTGGAGTGAAGTACCACCTAAGAAATTTAAGGTTTAACTCTTATCTTGCCGTCCTCCTGCACAGAGATGCCGCCTTTTTCTAAATAGATGTGCGCTGTTGACAGTTAGCTGTTACTTGCCGGTGTCAACTTGAGGGTGTTACGTGTTTTAATGGGGTTGCCTTGTCGTTTGGGGACTAGGCTAGGGTTTTGGGAAGGCGGTGAGGGACTGGGTAGAGGGGGCCCCTCATGCTCTACCCATGTTATATTTTTTGCTTTTATTAGTTCGTTGGTCCTATATTGTTTTTTTCTTTTACTTCAACTCTATCATGGTCACACGAAACCAATGTACCAGGCAAAACTCTGTATGTCTAGTACACTTAATATAATAACGTTTAATGTCAGAGGCCTTGGCCACCCAATTAAGCGGAAGAGAGTTCTTACATTCATAAAAAAAGAAAAAGTAGACATAGCTTTCCTTCAGGAAACCCATTTGTCCAATGAAGAGCACAAAAAACTCAAGAGAGATTGGGTGGGGCAAGTTTATTTTTCTATCTTTTCTAGCAATAAAAGGGGAACCGCAATAATTAACCATAAAAGAATACTTTTCATATTTAAGGAGCAATATAGCGATTTCGGTGGCAGACAAATACTAATCAAGGGGATGCTATATGGACAAGAACTGACATTGTTGAACGTATACGCACCAAACGAAGATAACCCTAAATTCATGATGGATATAATCAGCCTATTTAATCAATATAATACAGACTTTGGAATAGTTGCTGGAGATTTTAATTGTCATATGGATAGTAACTTAGACAAATCTTCAACCACACTGTCTAACCCCAACGCTTCTAAGACTCTGAGATTAGCATCGGCTGATGTAGGCCTGGTCGATGTTTGGAGAGAACTTAATCCCACAAGGAAAGATTACACTTTCTATTCGGCTAGACACAAATCATACTCCCGATTAGATTTATTTTTTTTACCCCAAGATCATCTCTCATCTATAGTTTCGTTTGATATAGGGCCCATTCTTATATCAGACCACTCACCAGTCTACCTCTGGTTATCCCTTCCCCAACAAACAAATCAAAACAAACAATGGAGATTTAATGCCTCACTTCTCACAGACCGTGAAGCCTGTAAAAATGTTAGAAAATGGTTAGAGCAGTACAGACAGGATAATGTGTCCTCCCCTGTTACTCCGGCAGTGATGTGGGGCGCGGCTAAAGCAGTAATTAGGGACCAGTTGATCTCATACGCATCTGCAAAAAAAAAAATCAATTACTAAAAAAGCAGAACAACTTAAGAAAGAGTTAATCGATTTGGAACAATGCCATAAACAAACTCCTACAGAGGAAAACTTAAGAAAACTTTATGCAGCCAGAACTAATCTTAATCTCATTCAAACAGAACATATTAAAAAACTTTTATTCTTTACTAAACAGAAATATCATGAATATGGTCACAAGCCGAGTAAATTTCTAGCCTATCAACTCAAAAAAGAACGCGCAGAAAGCACAATAAAATGCACACGTAATGCGGCAGGCCAGTTGAAATATGATACACAATCTATTAAGTCCTCATTTCTTGATTTTTATAAACAGCTTTACATGTCAGAAAATCCCTTCGCAACAGATATCCACAGATTTTTGGAAAAAATATCCTTACCCTCTATCTCAGAGGATGAGAAGGAGCAGTTAAGTGCCCCATTCACCCCAGAGGAAGTGTTACAAGCAATTAAGTCAATGCCCTCTGGAAAAACCCCAGGTTTGGACAGATATTCTGTAGAATTCTATAAGGCTTTCTGGGTGCAAATCGAGCCACTTTTCATGCCCATGGTTACTGATTTTTTTGAAAATGGCATCCTTCCTGACACAATGAAGACAGCAATAATATCTTTAATACACAAGAAGGACAAGGATGCTGCTGAATGCGCATCATATCCCAATTTTCAACAAGCCCAATTTCATTACTTCCAGTTGACTTTAAGATATTATCCAAATTAATTGCACACAGGCTGGAAGACCTTTTGCCCCAGATTATTAATCCCGATCAGTCCGGCTTTATGAAGGCACGCTATGTATCTGACAATATCCAGAGGCTATTAAATATAATTGACCACTCATCCCTACACAACAGAACAGCCTTATTATTTTCGCTTGACGCAGAAAAAGCGTTTGATAGGGTCGAGTGGTCATATCTGTTTGCCATTCTGGAGAAATTTAATCTTGGTGAAAAATGTATTAGATGGGTCAGAACTATGTATAGCAATCCACAAACCCAAATATGTATAAATGGTACCCTCACTGAAAAATTTGATTTGTTTAGAGGCTGTCGGCAGGGGTGACCTTTGTCTCCATTTTTATTTAACTTGGCAATTGAACCACTCGAAGAAGCCATACGGGCTAATGAAGAGATTGCTGGTATAGTTTTAGTTATTTATTTCAGTCACTGCCCTGTTACTTGGATAAAACTTTCTTTAAATCTGTAAACAAAATGTTAACCTCTTTCATCTGGAAAAATTCCTCACTAAGAATAGCTTTTAAAAGTCTAACAAAATCCAGAGAGAAAGGGGGACTGGCAATACCAGACTTACAGATGTACTATTGGGCCGCCCAGACAAAGAACATTATTAGCTGGGTGCAAAGACGTAATAGTGCAGTCTGGATAGACATAGAAGAAGAACTTTGTACTCCTATTTCTACAACCTTGCTACCATCCATTAACAACATAAATGCACTACATCAAATAACAAAAACGTATGTAGTTTACAACACTCTTCGGGCTTGTGGGAATTTTGGTAAAATCTCCAGGCTTTCCCCCTTATCCTTAAATCCAGATCTGCCACCATCTATTGGTGGTTCTTTGTTTGCAGAGTGGAGAAGTAATGGTATATACCAATTTCAACAATTGTTCGATGGTGATACGCTCAAGTCCTTTGCTGTTTTAATGTCAGAATATGAAATTCCGAAACTGACTTTTATAAATACTTACAAATTCGCCATCTAATAAACACCCTAAAAGGGGAAAAACGCCTATCTTTGGGGCTAACAAATCTTGAGGAGATTTTGGTAAAATCAACATCATTAAAAGGAAAAATCTCTGAAATTTATAGCACTTTGTTGGACCATTACAGCTCTTCCTTAACCCCACTTAGGAACATATGGCAGAAGGATATGGGATGTGCTTTTGATGACGATCAGTGGGATACGATATATCAGAATGTTTTTTCCTCACTGTCCTGTAATAAAATAATTGAATAAAATTATAAATTCATGCACAGAATGTACCTTAATCCGCTCCGCTTAAGTAAAATGTTTCCTAATTCATCCCCCAGATGTCATCGTTGTAAAACATGTAAAGGGTCAATTATGCATGTTTTTTGGGAATGCAGGAAATTAAAACAAGGCAGTACATGATCTAACTGTTAAGATTGTGAAAACCCTGCTGGACATTACACCAACACTGTACATCTTTGGTACTGAATTGGCCAAGACACTGGACACCACATGCAGGAAGAGGATTATCTTAATGTCGTATATAGCAAAGAAATGCATCTTGCTCAATTGGAAACAACAAAGACCCCCATCATTCAATCTGTTTAAACAAATCCTAAATGAAACTTTAAGGCTGGAACAACGCACATACGTCCTAAAAAATAAGTGGGACGCCTTCAGAAAGATATGGGAACCGCTTATGGACCTCTGACACTACAATGTTTGGCATGTTTACATAACATTTACAAAGGTTGAACTGTGATCTGTGACCATGGACTGACTTGATTTAATTTGCCGTTTTTTTTTTTGTTTTGTTTTTTTTTTTATTTTATTATTATATATTTTTTCTCTTCTGTGTGTTATGTTATTAAAATGGTTAAAAATCAATAAAAAGATAATTGAAAAAAAAAGAATAATCTTTGTGAGAATCCGGCATTAAACTGATTGAGATTGACGAAGTTGTCCTCAGCAAGCTGTCCTCAGCAAAATGTGCTGCACATAGTTTTACATGTGGATTATAATTTTCGGGAACCGAGTTAAACATTAATTGTAACCATTAATCTCCAAGTACAGCGTCCCTGGGAAGGCCAAACAAAGATGATTGGACTCCGAGACGAAAATAACAGCGTTTCAACGACATGGAGACAAACACAAAATGCAGCTCTTCCTCCTTCTCCGTCGGAGCGCAACAAGACCATGCCCCCCTTTTTGTGAATTCATGTGGGCGGAGGTTAGTCAAAAAACTGTTTTAGTGATGTCATTACTGCAGGAACTAGAGGGATGTAGTCCAAACGGGTCGTTTTTTGTGGGCGAATTCTGTTAAATAAAATATCTCGCTTGGCATTGAACTTTGAGGTTTAGAATTTTACAGATATTATTTATACTCTAACAACAATATTACACACTAACTAAAGTTTAAAACATGGGATCACAAAGAAGGGGACCTTTAAAGTGATGAAATATAACTTAATTCACACCATATTTCTGATATTATCGATCAATCTTATCAGATTAATTTTGATCGTTCACTTTCATTTTCTGTGATTGCAGTACACCTGCATTGCATTAGCACTCGTTAGCTTGTCATTGGCATTTTCATTCGAACCTATCGCTGTTTTCTTTTCTCCTCTCCTCTCTCTCGCTCCAGTTTTTCACAAGTTCATCAAACAACTGTGGTAAGAATATTTCATCAAGCACGGTGAGTAATGGCTTCTCCTGCTATTGTTATTTGCACCTCTTGCCACATGTACAGTTTATCTATCTCTGTCTCTGATGAGGGATTCACATGTGATAAATGCAGGGAAATAGTTAGGCTGACAGAGAAGATTTCAGGATTAGAGACACTTTGATTGAGGACAGTAAGAATGTTAGGGCTCTAGATATGGCGGTGGATGCGTCAGGGATTCCTGTACATTGTTCGGTTCCGGTAACAGAGCCCCTGCAGCAGGGCAACTGGGTGACAGTGAGGAAGCATAGTCGTGGGTCAAAACACGGCTCTTCTGTTCCAATCAAAACATTAAACAGGTTCTCCCCACTCAGTGATGCACCCACTGAGAAACCTGATGAAAGGATATGTACCCAAAATATGTACCCTTTTCTGTCCAAGATACTAGAAAAGGTGGTTTCCTCACAATTATATTCCTTCTTAAGAAAAATGGTATATATGAGGATTTCCAGTCAGGATTTAGACCGTATCATGGTACTGGGACTGCTCTTCTTAGAGTTACAAATGACCTGCTCTTATCATCTGATCGTGGTTGTATCTCTCTATTAGTTCTATTGGATCTTAGTGCTGCGTTTGACACAATTGACCACAACGTTCTTTAGCATAGACTTGAACACTTTGTTGGCATTAATGGAAGTGCATTAGCATGGTTTAAATCGTACTTTTATGACCGCCATCAATTCGTAGCAGTTCAATTCAATTCAAGTTTATTTGTATAGCGCTTTTTACAATACAAATTATTACAAAGCAACTTTACAGAAAATTATTAATATTTAGTAATAGCTTATAAGTGGTTACTGTCAGTTTGTGCACGTATGACAGGATTTGTAGAAAAATTAATACAAGACGTAGTCAGCCAGAAGATGAACATTATTAATAATTAATAATTATTTTATGATGCAGTCACACTTGTAGCAATATTTGTTAGTTATGTTTGTTTATTCAGGGTTAGCATCATCTGAGGTCCTCTGAGGGTCAGCATCATCTCTTCTCAGGTGTTCTGGATCCAGACTGGAGCTTGTGTAAATCCTAGTTACCACTGGATGTAAATCCCGTGGCAAAACATAGAAACAAAGAGAGACATCATTAGCATAGCTGCTGATCCAACAAAGTAAAATTAATTAGTTTAATCCAAGCTAAAGAATAAAAATGCGCATTTAAATCAGATGCAACTACACTCACAATTTAACATACATTATTCAAATGTTTGGCGAAAAAGATGCATTTTTAATCTAGATTTAAACAGAGAGAGTGTGTCTGAACCCCGAACATTATCAGGAAGGCTATTCCAGACTTGTGGAGCCAAATGTGAAAAAGCTTTACCTCTTTTAGTGGACTTTGCTATCCTAGGAACTATCAAAAGTCCATCGTTTTTTGACCTTAGGGAGCGTGATGGATTGTAACGTGGTATAATGCCAGTTAGGTATGCAGGAGTCAAACCATTTAGGGCCTTACAGGTAAGTAATGCTAATTTGGAACTGATACGGAACTTAATAGGTAGCCAGTGCAGAGACTGTAAAATTGTAATATGATCATATTTTCTTGACCTGGTAAGGACTCTAGCTGCTGCATTTTAGACTACCTGTAGCTTGTTTATTGAAGAAGCAGGACAACAACCTAGAAGTGCATTACAATAGTCCAGTCTAGAGGTCATGAATGCATGAACAAGCTTTTCTGCATCAGAAACAGATAACATGTTTCGTAGCTTGGCAATGTTTCTAAGATGGAAGAATGCAGTTTTTGTAACATGGGAAATATGATTTTCAAAAGACAAGTTGCTGTCTAATATAACACCCAGATTTTTGACTGTAGAGGAAGTAACTGTCACGACCGGGATACAGGAAGACACGGAGAGAGATCCAAGTGCGGTTATGTCATTTATTGGGGGTAATCCAGAGAGTAAACAGTCCATGCAGGGGTCAAAACCAAAGATCAACCCAGACAACATAAACTTGACAAGGACACAAGGCAAGAACAATACTTGAAACGTACGTGATAAACAAACAAGGACTCCGTGCCACATACTAAGACAGACAGGGTATAAATACACAGGGAGATGACAAACGCTAATGGGGAATTGACTGAGTGCAATGATTAATGACCAGTGACAGCTGAGTGCAATTATGAGACAATGATCGTGGGGAATGTGGTTCATGAAGTGACAGACACCGTAGGGAAGGAGGACATCTAGTGGTTACCCAGGGAACACAAACCAGACATTGTGACAATACCCCCCCTCTACGGAGCGGCTACCAGACAAAACAAGAGACAAGGAGGGAGGTGGACAGGTGGAGGCTCAGGGGGAGGGACGGAGGGCCAGGAAAAATGGGGAAACCAGAGACAAGAGGAACATGTAAATTGGGGAACAGAGACCAGAAGTGCAAACACAAAACAGGGAGACCAGGAGGGAGGTGGACCGGAGGAGGATCAGGGGGAGGGATGGAGGGCCAGGCTCACAGAGGGGAACAGGGACAGGAAGTGAACAAAAAAACAACAACAAAAACACCACAACAGGAGATCAGGGTGTATCAGGGCGTTCAGGAACCCAGGATAGCGTCGACCGGGCAGGACCCCAAGGCGGAGCAGAAGACCACCACGTCCGTGTGGTCGAGACCGGATCCCCCCAGGGTCGAGCAGAAGACCACCACAACCGTGTGGTCAGGACGGAAGCCCCCCAGGGCAGAGCAGAAGGCCACCACAACCGTGTGGTCGGGATAGAAGCCCCCAGGGCGGAGCAGAAGACCACCACAACCGTGTGGTCGGGATGGAAGCCCCCCAGGGCGGAGCAGAAGACCACCACGTCCGTGTGGTCGAGACCGGAGCCCCCCAGGGCAGAGCAGAAGACCACCACAACCGTGTGGTCGAAACTGAAGCCCACCAGGGCGGCGCCGAGTCTGGTTGGGCAAGTCTGAAACAGAGAACATGAACAAGTTAAGGGTAGCCTCCGTGGCCACGACAGGATCAGTTGGCCGCTCAGAGAGTTCGACTGAGACGTGACGAGGCTCTGGAAGTTCCGCAGAGGCGAGGAAAGACTCTGGTAGATCAGCCGAGACGTGACGAGGCTCTGGAAGTTCCACAGAGGCGTGGAGAGACTCCGGTAATCCAGCTGAGACGAGGAGAGGCTCCAGTAGTTCAGCAGAGACATGGAGAGGCTCTTGTAATCCCCTGGTGTTTAGACTGGATTCCAGAAGATCAATGCTGACTTGACTCTGCTCCAGAAGATCATTGGTGGCCTGACTCTGCTCATTAAGATCATTGGTGACTTGCACTTGTTCATGGAGATCATTGGTGACTTGCATTTGTTCATGAAGATCATTGGTGACTTGCATTTGTTCATGAAGATCAATGGTGACTTGGCCTTGTTCCTGAAGATCATTGGTGACTTGCATTTGTTCATGAAGATCATTGGTGACTTGCATTTGTTCATGAAGATCAATGGTGACTTGCCTTTGTTTATGAAGATCACCGGTGACTTGACTCTGTCCCTGAAGATCACCCGTGACTTGACTCTGTCCTTGAAGATCACCAATGACTTGACTCTGTCCTTGAAGATCACCAGTGACTTGACTTGACTCAGGAAGGTCCACGGTGACTAGCCCTGACTCTGGAGGGTCAACGGTGACTAGCCCTGACTCTGGAAGTTCAACGGTGACTCAGGAAGGTCCACGGTGACTAGCCCTGACTCTGGAGGGTCAACGGTGACTAGCCCTGACTCTGGAAGGTCAACGGTGACTAGCCCTGACTCTGGAAGGTCAACGGTGACTAGCCCTGACACTGGAAGTTCAATGGTGACTAACCCTGACTCTGAAGGGTCCATGAGCACCTGACTCGATTCTGGAGGGTCTACGAGCACCTGACTCGACTCTGGAAGGTCAACGGGAACCTAACTCGACTCTGGAGGGTCAACCGGAACCTGACTCGACTCTGGAGGGTCAATGGGAACCTGACTCGACTCTGGAGGGTCCAAGGGAACCTGACTCAACTCTGGAAGGTCAGCTGTTGCTGTCATCCTGTGCAGAGGCGCTGGGCAAGCAGCCATCTTGTGCCATGACTCTGGACCAGCGGCCATCTTGGGCTCTGGCTCTGGACCGGTGGCCATCTTGGGCATTGGCGCTGGGCTAGCGGCCATCTTGTGCTGTGGCGCTGGGCTAGTGGCCATCCTATGCTGTGGTGCTGGGCTGGCGTCCATCTTGCGTCATGACGCTGAGCTGGTGGCCACCTTGTGCTGTGGTGCTGGGCTGGCGGCCAACTTGCATTGAGGCGCTATGCTGGTGACCACCTTGTGCTGAGGTACTGGGCTGGCGGCCATCTTGTGCCATGGCGCTGGGCTGGCGGCCATCTTGGGCTGTGGTGCTGGCTCAGCAGACGTGATCTGAACAGTCTCTGGATCAGCAGACGTGACATGAACACTCCTGGGAATCTTCTAGGATCTTGTTCAGCATGGAGAAATAATCCAAGAATGTCTCAGCGGCCATCTTGGGCAGTGGCGCTGGGCTGGCAGCCCTCTTTCCTCGTGGCGTGGGGCTGGCGACCATCTTGTGCTGTGGCGCTGGGCTGGCGTCCATCTTGCCTCGTGGCGCTGGGCTTGCGGCCATCATGGGCAGTGGCGCTGGCTCGGTGGACGTGCGCTTCTTCTCCCTTCTCCGTCCTCCATGGTGAGATGGTGGCTCTGATCCGTCCCACACGAGCCCCTGGTCGAAGGGGGGCCATGGTGGAGAGCGATGCTGAGCCTCCTCTCGACCATTCCCTCCTCAGGTTCCTTCAAAACGATCGCTTCTCACCCGCTCGGTGGCTGGGGAAGAAGCATCAAACGACATACCGCTGGATCTCGCTGTGACGTAGTCCTTCTGTCACGACCGGATACAGGAAGACACGGAGAAAGATCCAAGTGCGGGTATGTCATTTATTGGGGGTAATCCAGAGAGTAAACAGTCCATGTAGGGGTCAAAACCAAAGATCAACCCAGACAACATAAACTTGACAAGGACACAAGGCGAGAACAATACTTGAAACAAACGTGATAAACAAACAAGGACTCCATGCCACATACTAAGACAGACAGGGTATAAATACACAGGGAGATGACAAACGCTAATGGGGAATTGACTGAGTGCAATGATTAATGACCAGTGACAGCTGAGTGCAATGATTAGACAGAGATCGTGGGGAATGTGGTTCATGAAGTGACAGACACCGTGGGGAAGGAGGACATCTAGTGGTTACCCAGGGAACACAAACCAGACACTGTGACAGTGACATTACATCCGTCTAGTTGCAGATTGTAATCTACAAGATTCTGTGTAGTGTTTTTTGGTCCAATAATTAATATCTCTGTCTGATTCCGAATTTAATTGGAGAAAATTATTTGTCATCCAATCTTTTACATTTTTAACACACTCTGTCAGCTTAGATAATTGAGAAGTTTCATCTGGTCTCGTTGAGATATATAGCTGAGTATCATCAGCATAACAGTGGAAGCTAATTCCGTATTTTCTAATAATATTATCAAGGGGCAACATGTATATTGAAAATAGAAGGGGACCTAGGACGGATCCTTGTGGCACTCCATATTTTACTGATGATAAATGAGATGACTCCCCATTTAAGTAAACAAAATGGTAGCGATCGGACAGGTAGGATCTAAACCATCTTAGAGCCTGCCCTTGAATACCTGTATAGTTTTGTAATCGATCTATGAGTATGTCATGATCTATGGTGTCGAACGAAACACTAAGATCAAGTAAGACTAGAAATGAGATGCAGCCTTGATCTGATGCAAGAAGCAGGTCATCTGTGCTATGGTGGGGCCTGAAACCTGACTGAAATTCTTAAAATAAAGAATTCTAAAATTTTAAACATAAATGGAAGATTTGAAATAGGCCTATAATTTGCCAGTTCACTAGGATCTAGTTTTGGTTTCTTAATAAGAGGCTTAATAACCGCCAGCTTGAATGGTTTTGGGACGTGACCTAAAGATAACGACGAGTTAATGATATTGAGAAGCGGTTCTTAGGCTACAGGTTAGAACTCTTTCAGTAATTTAGTGGGTACAGGATCTAATAAACATATTGTTGGTTTAGATACAGTGATAAGATTATTTAGCTCTTCCTGTCCTGTATTTGTAAAGCACTGCAGATTATCTTTGGGTGCGATAGATGAAACTAAATTGTTAGACGCTTTAGAATCTACATTCTCTATTTTATTTCTAATGTTATCTATTTTATCAGTGAAGAAATTCATAAAGTCATTACTATTAAACGTTGGTGGAATATTTGAATCAGGTGGCATCTGGTAATTTGTTAATTTAGCCACTGTGCTAAATAAAAACCTTGGATTGTTTTGGTTATTTTCTATGAGTTTTTTTATATGCTCCTAGCAGTTTTTAGAGCCTGTCTATAGCTGGGCCATAGTTTTTCCATGCAATTCTAAAAACTTCCAAGTTAGTTTTTCTCCATTTGCGTTCAAGACTACGAGTTACTTTCTTGAGAGAGTGAGTATTACTGTTATACCATGGCACAGTACGTTTTTCTCTAACCTTTTTCAATTTGATGGGGGTAACAGCTTCTAATGTATTAGAGAAAATAGTGCCCATGTTGTCAGGCATTTCGTCTAGTTATATCTATCTATTTTTGTATACAAATAGCAGTTGAGATAGATCAGGCAGGTTATTTGCGAATCTATCTTTGGTGGATGGAACAATAGTTCTGCCCAGACGGTAATGCTGAGACAGTGAATGAAGAGGTATCATATTGATCACAAGTTCAGTGTGGAGTACCTCAAGGCTCAATACTAGGGCCACTACTCTTCACGCTCTTTATGTTACCCTTGGGAGATATCATCAGCTTTCACTGGTATGCTGATGATTCTCAGCTCTATATTTCTTTGTGGCCCGGTGAAACACACCAATTTGAAAAACTAATGGAATGCATAGTATAAAAAACTGGATGACGGGTAATTTCTTTCTGCTAAATTCTGAAAAAAAAAACAGGTGTTAATTATAGGATCTAAAAACTGCAAGTAATAACCTAGAACACTGTCTAAGACTTGATGGCTGCTCTGTTAATTCTTCGTTATCAGTTAGGAACCTGGGTGTGCTATTTGATCACAATCTTTCCTTAGAAAGCCACGTTTCTAGCATTTGTAAAACTGCATTTTTCCATCTCAAAAATATATCTAAATTATGGCCTAATCTCTCAATGTCAAATGCAGAAATGTTAATCCATGCATTTATGACCTCAAGGTTAGATTATTGTAATGCTTTATTGGGTGGTTGTTCTGCACGCTTAGTAAACAAACTACAGCTAGTCCAAAATGCAACAGCAAGAGTTCTTACTAGAACCAGGAAGTATGACCATATTCCTGGTCCTGTCAACACTGCACTGGCTCACTATCAAATATTGTATAGATTTTAAAATATTGCTTATTACTTATAAAGCCCTGAATGGCTTCGCACCTCAGTATTTGGGTGAGCTCCTTTTAAATTAAAATCCTCTACGTCCGCTACGTTCTCAAAACTCAGGCAATTTGATAATACCTAGAATATCAAAATCAACTGCGGGCGGCAGATCCTTTTCCTCTTTGGTGCCTAAACTCTGGAATAACCTACCTAACATTGTTCTGGAGGCAGACACACTCTTGCAGTTTAAATCTAGATTAAAGACCCATCGCTTTAACGTTGCTTACACATAACATACTAATATGCTTTTAATATCCAAATCCGTTAAAAGATTTTTAGGCTGCATTAATTAGGTAAACTGGAACCGGGAACACTTCCCATAACCAGTGGTGGACAGTAACGGAGTAGCTTTACTTCGTTACTGTACTTAAGTAAATTTTTCAAGTATCTGTACTTTACTGGAGTAGTTTTATTTTGAGTAACTTTTACTTTTACTTCACTACATTCCAAAGCATAAGATCGTACTTTTAACTTCACTACATTTCATAAAATATATCGTTACTCCCCAAAATATATCACGTGCTCCGACACGCAGAAGCGGTGTCTGATTCATCATGAACGAACTGAGTCTTTTCAAAATAAACTTTTATATCGGATCGCAAATCGCACCATACGATTCGTTTACGAATTAGAATTATCGATTGCAGTTGTTCTGGAGTCGACCACTCACTGATTCAAATGAACCGTTTAGTGCGAGTCAGTAAGAACCGGGAGATTTTGTGAGCGCGCGTGCGTCTGATGTTTCTAAAAGTAATTTATTAATATCGAAATTTAGGATTAATTATTGTAACTGAAAATCATATTTAGGTCAAAATTGTCAGTTGTTTGGGAACTAAATCCGCTGTAAAGAGTGATCTATTTAAGCCCACTGAAATGCTCGAGTGCAGAAGATGCAGACACATCAATCAGTGTTCTGTGTTTTAGGTAAAAAATAAATAAATTAACCATTAAACTAACACAGATTAAATAAAATAACTTGTGCATGTTCAAATTCCTCACTGCCTTAATATTAACAGTTTTATTAAAATGCTACCATGTCCTATGTGACGTCTGTTTTTATATTGTTTATCAACAGTAACGTTATATTGTTTGGATTAACTAGATGAGTAGACAGACATGAATATTTATTTATAACCGTACTGAAAATAAGTAAATATTGTTAGCTGATGCTAACTGTCTAGCTAACAAGCTTGCTGGTGCTAACTTGAGGTAATTTTTATAAATAATGTCCAAATATTTTTATTCGACCACCTATATATATACTGTATAGATTACATCTGGGGAGAAAAGAAAGGATGTGATGTTCAGAGCATGGTAACTACAGTAATTATCAAAGAGGGGAAGAGATGCACCCCGTTTGGCCATGGGTGTTTTTACACCACAGACAAGATTTGAGAAGGAAAAAATCATTAATTATATATATAATTATATTTTCCTTAAAATGTTCTTCCTAACTTCCGGCCTTATTATCATGTCATATATAACTGTGATGTTCTGTAAAACAAACTTTAAAACACTTTTTTCTTACTGGTGAAAATCAGATGGTCATCTCTGTTTTCTCTCATGTACATCACAGTGTAAGCTTCACAGTTAACATTACTCTCGTCAACGTAGTCCATATACACAACAGAAATATATCTTGACTACATATAGTTGTTATTTTGGAAAAAATCCCAGGTGTTTTGAGCAGTAGGATTATTTAAAAAAAAATGTGCTAATATAAAATTAAATTAAGTAGCCTATATAAAATTGCAAACATCTATCTTTCAGTACTTTTTTTTACTTAAGAACATAAAAAATTTAGTACTTTTGTACTTTCACTTGAGTAAAATTGAAAAAGGAGTACTTTGACTTTTACTGGAGTAATATTTTACTATACGTATCTGTACTTTTACTCAAGTACTTGATTTGTGTACTTCGTCCACCACTGCCCATAACACCCGATGTACTTGCTACATCATTAGAAGAATGGCATCTATGCTAATATTAGTCTGTTTCTCTCTTATTCCGAGGTCACCGTAGCCTCCAGATCCAGTCTGTATCCAGATCAGAGGGTCACTGCAGTCACCCAGATCCACTACGTATACAGACCAGATGGTGGATTGGCACCTAGAAAGGACCTCTACATCCCTGAAAGACAGCAGAGACCAGGACGAATGAACTTTATCGAACACTACCTGGAGCCGACAAGATGTTTTGGACCTTTGGTGAATTTGTGGACTATGTGATTTGAGTCCAATCACTCTTTCTTTAAGAAGGTTGTGTGTGATACTCACAACATGAAAAATGTGCTTCGTACTCTTTCCATGCAACATCAGCAGATGATTGCCTACCAATTGGATGCACAAAGCCTTTTAAAAACAGAGTTGTATGTTGAAAAAGTGGATGTGGTTAGCATATCATTGTTGGATGTAACACTGAAGTGTGCTTTACAAAGAAAGTTCCCACATTTGCACACTGTGTCGCTGTCCAAAGATGTTTGTCTCCATGGAACTATAATAATTATATTATAATAAAATATAATTGAATCCATTGCATCTGCACTGATTTCCAAGTACCCTTGCCTTAAGGAGCCTGGCAAAGGAAAGGGTTATGAGGGTAGTTGATCAGCATAAAGAACATACTAAACAATAATCGGGCAAAGATACGAGTGGCAGGCAGCAATGAAGTCAGTGTGAACAGAAAGCGAAATTATGGAAATCCTTTCACCCTGAAGAAGGCAAAGCGTGGAGAAGTCAATCATATCCCAGAACATCCTTGCAACTACACTGACACTTCACTTGAAGAGCAAAGACTTTCATTGGTGGAAGAAACAAAAAAGGCATGAAGGAACATAGCAGCCATAAGTGAAAAAATGGAATTAAAATGTTTCCCTCAGGAGAAAAGAAGTTGTCCAAGAGCAACTAATTATTGTAGATGTTCAGCAGGTAATTATATCATCTTTTATTTTTTGCTTTCTTAATAGATGTTCAGATCACAGTAAATAATTTGTACTCATTGTTTTTAAACCGTTTTGTTAATACAATTAAATCATTTATGAAAAGAGTTGGGAGGAATTTTTCAGAATCACAAAAAAGACCTTCTGGTAGTCTTCATGACAGTGTAACAAATTAGCTCAAAATGAGATATTTAATGTAAAGGTTATTATTAACTACCGTATTTTCACGTATTTTCAAGTCACACTTTTTTTGGCTGGTCCTGCAACTTATTTATCAAAATTTATTTGACATGAACCAAGAGAAATGAACCAAGATAAAACATTACTGTCTACAGCCGCGAGAGGGCGCTGAAACAACTGAAAACATAGAGCACCCTCTCATGGGTGTAGACTGTAATGTTTTCTCTTGGTTCTTGGTTCTAAATAAATGTGACTTATAGTCCGGTGCAACTTAAATGTTTTTTTTCCTCATCATGGCGTATTTTTGGACTGATGCGACTTATGCTTAGGTGTGACTTATAGTCAGAAAAATACGATACATTCATCTTCAGGAATTACTTGTAGCATTATAGCATTAATAGTACAATAAAATGATTTGTTCGTCCACAGGGCGGACAGTGTTAATCGTTTATTGACTCTAAGTAAAATTATTCCTCTGGAAACGAAAAAATAATTTTACTACTCATACATTGCTCCCAGAGCATGTAATGAAACCGGAACATTAACGTGTCCTCGTCCTGTGAGCAGCGAACACAGACAACCAAGTGTGAATACATATGGATGTTTATCAAACTACAATACAGGGGAACATGCAACATCAGACTAAACATAAGCATACACAGATTAAACATAGATGCCAATGCAAGGAAGGCAAGGATAGAGGGAGTGAGAGAGCGCACAGCAGAGCGAGAGAGAGAGACAAGCGCGACAGACAGTAGAGAGTCATGGCAGGATTTACTCATAAACCAAATCACAACCTGTTAAGAACCACCAAAGAATCTCATAACCTTAATTAAAAGGGGTCAAAGCCTAGAGGCGCATCTTAACAGTTAACAAGAGGATACTTGCATTGGTTCTGTAAAGTGTCTGGTCTGTAAAAGTAAAGTGTCCCGGTGCATGTATAATGCATAGACTCCTGTTGAATCCTGTTAGGAGTGAAACCGTCGTCATTTCATCCATAGGTTGACTGCTTCTAAGTGAATCAACAAAGTTGCTGAAACATGCCAGAAGATCGGACCCTCCCCGAAGGGGAGTCAGGAGATGTCCAAGGTGATGGGTGTCTCCAAATGCAAGTTAAGAGAAGCTCGCGTTTTGGATGTGTAAGAGGTTTTATCTGGTTTCCCGGTAACACCCCTTTTGGTTGGATTGACCAATAATAAGGCATATAGTTTCAGCTGGAAAGTTTTTCTTTGTCTCAATGACACCTGATTTGCATATTTTATGAATGGCATGATGAACTGGTAACCCAAACTATGGTACAAATAGTATGATGCATTTTAGGCTCACATAGTGTACATAATTGTTTGGGGAATAAACCCAGATCTTTTTGATACCAAGGATAAAACGTGGAAGGTCTTAAGGCAAAGATACACTAATATACCTGAAAATAAGCATTGAGAGTCTAATTAATACAAATAAAGTATTGTAACTAGGCTACAACAGTAGTGAAACATACAAACAATACATACATATACTAGATACATTTGTAACGGATGAATTATAGTCTAAATAAATAAAATGTGTGTGTGTGTGTGTGTGTGTGTGCGTGTGTGTGTGTGTGTGTGTGTGTGTGTGTTGTGAGAATGTGAGTTGGCTAGTCAGGAAGGCCCATTTGCTGTCTAGCATCGAGGGCTATCTAGTTATCTCGGAATGTGTTTGAAGGACAACTGACATGACAATAAGTTGTTCGCTTTAATTACAATATATCTCCAAATATCTGAGGAAAACTCTGAATTAGGGTTTCAATGTCTGCACCCTGCTCTTCTGTCAAGTGACACAACAACTTAGATAAGCTAAAATCTCAGAATTAGATAATGGGGTAAATGGCAATGGATCAACCTGTAGTCTGAAGGGCCCCGTGTTCTCCTCTGAAGAGTGAGATGCTTCCTCCCTAGAATAACAAGCTTTAAGCATATTAATATGACACACATGTTTTTTTTCTCTTACAGTTAGGTGTTTTAATGAAGTAATCAGTGTCACTTCTTTTACCCACTACCTCATAAGGACCAGCAAAATGTGCAGACAATGCAGACCCTGGAATTGGTAGTAACACAAGTACTTTGTCACCTACAGAAAATGAACAAGACACAGTCGTTTTATCAAAATGTTATTTCATGCTAACCTGAGATTGAGCAAGAGCTTCTTTGGCACACACACACACTTTCTTTGGCACACACACACACTTTTTGTACTCGTTCACGAAAATGGACCACATAATCAAGAATGTTCTTTGTAGGACCTAAACAATTGTCAAGACCTAACATTTGTTCCTTAAGAACTTTTAGTGGTCCTTGGACACTATATCCAAACACCAGTTCAGCTGGACTAAACTGCAGAGACTCCTGAGTTGTTTCACGAATAGCAAAGAGAACAAATGGCACACCCTCATCCCATTCATTACCTGTCTCCCAGCAGTACTTCTTCAACATCGACTTAAGGGTCTGGTGAAATCTCTCAAGTACACCCTGACTTTCAGGAAGATATGAACTGGAAGTACGATGACTGATACCTAGCGAACACAAAGTTTGTGTGAACAACTTGGACATAAAATTTGTACCTTGATCAGTTTGTACGATCTTGGGCAGACCAAAAGTGGAATTTTTTTTTACCAATAATGACCGCTTTGGAAGTAATTTTTCGCAAAGGCACTGCTTCTGGGTACAGAGTTGCGACACACATTATTGTAAGTAAAAACTGATGACCATTCTTAGTTTTAGGCAATGGTCCGACACAGTCCACAATAACATGCTCGAAAGGTTCACCGACCACTGGGATTGGAACTAACGGTGCAGGAGGAATGACTTGATTTGGTTTCCCTATGACTTGACAGGTAGGGCATGTACAGCAATAAACTGCAACATCCTTTTTCAACTTAGACCAAAAGAAATGACACAACACACGATTGTACATCTTTGTTACCCCTAGATGTCCTGACATAACATGATCATGAGCAAGTGAGAGCACATGTGCATGATATTCAACAGGCACAACAACCTGACAAACAGTAGAACACTCATCATTCACTACTCTAGGTTGCCACTTCCGCATTAACAGCCCATCTTCCATAAAATAAGATGCACCCCCTTTCGAATTTGACATTGCATCAAAGCATTTTACTAAAGTTTAATCATCAAGTTGGGCTTTACTTAACTTTTCATGCCCTACTGGTAACGGAGATGTCAGCAGACCATCGTGAGGAACATGTTCTCCTACAGCATCATTATCTGTGCACATGAATGTGTCATCCAGCGTAAACTCTGTCCCCATCTTCTTTATCTAGGCACAAGTGACCACACAAGCTGGAAAAACATCTGGATACCCCTGAGTTAAATCTTCTGTAGCCAAATTTATAACAGGTGTATCCAGCACTTCCAATACTGGCAGCATTCTACCCCCGGCCAAATCATTGCCCAAAATGAACTAAACACCAGGCAGTGGCAATGCAGGGCGCACACCCACAAAACCTGCAACCAACTCTCTCTGTAAATACAAACGATGCAGGGGCACTTTCAATACTTCCATAATAATACCTTGCACCAGGATACTAGAACCCAAACAGGACTTCTCTGAAAATGGGTTTTCTTTGGATACTTCTACCTTTGTTTTATGTGCAACAATACGTGACAAAGGTCCTGCAGAAACATTTCGGTCACCATGCATAGTGTTAAACACATTTTTATGAGTTAACGCAAACTCATCTGCAAGTATGGCAGCAGCAGACCTTTCTGTCACCTTCTGTTCATTCAAATACAAAACAATGCGTTCAGGCAAGCACTTTTTAAAATCTTCAAGGAGCATTAGTTCACGCAAGTAAGACAAATCTTTAACGTTACTTGAAGTGTACCACTTATCAAACAATGCTCCTTTTTTCATTGCAAGCTCAACAAAAGTTTGATTACCACCCTTCCTATGATTCCGAAACCTCTGTCTGTAAGCTTCCGGCACTAGTTCATATGCATGAAAGATGCTTTCACAGTCTCATACTTCATACTATCTTCAATAGACAAAGTAGAAAAAACTTCCATAGCTTTTCCCACAAGCCTACACTGAAACAGCAATGTCCACACTTCCTTTGGCCAATTTAACGAGACAGCAATTCTCTCAAATGCACCAAAATAACTGTCCACTTCCATCTCCCTAAATAGTGGCACCAATGTAATGTTTTTACTTACATCAAAACCAGAGGCAAGCAAACCACGCTCTGGTGGATCTTTGCTAGATGAATCAGAAGTAAACAGGCCAGTGGACCTGGAAGACGGCTTTCCTTCCTCTAACTCCAACCAGCGCAGATTCACTTCCTTTTCAGCCTGAATCTCAAGCTGCCGGATTTCAAGTCGCAGATCAAATTCAGCTCATCGAACTTGCGCTTTGAGCTATACGAATTTTCAAGTTTGCACTCTCTCCAAGCGTGAGTGGAGAAAAAGGCTCAAATGGGGGAAGCCTGTTTTAGCCTCGGCCTCCGCGTCCACCTCTACAAGCGTAACCTCCTCAGCCTCTACACCTTCACTAGTTGTCATTTTCTTACTAATTTGATCTGCTTCTTTAATCGACTCCGGCAAATTCTAAATATTTAATTTTGAAAGGTCATCCAACTGTAGCGGATATGCAGGTCATCGATTCATGGGTTCTGAACTAATGAATCACGGTTCGTTGAATCTAAAACAATGCAAACCCAAAGCTTATAGATTTTGAATTCAGGCATATAAAATGAAACCTCTTCTAAACTAAATGCCTGGCCTGGCGCCAGCCTGGCTGGATTTAAATTATTTACGATACCCGTGCGAGCCTCAAAGGAGAAACGAAACACATTCCACAACACACACACACACACACACACACACACAAACAAACCTTTCTTAACGTTCTTTACTTTCGTCATTTTATTAATAAGATGTATTTTGAATAGGTTTTTGTATTGCATAAAAATGGTTAATCCTGTTATGCGAGGATTATAAGTTGCTGACTTGTAAATTGGAAATGTTTTTGGAATGAATGTTCTCACATAGAATCATGAGTTGTAACGCTGCCCCCCTGACCAGATCATAAAACTTTATGATCCCACTGGGGAAACAGGACAGGAAAGATAGCTCTTAGAAAAGAGAATAGTACCCTTTTATTTTCTCAATGTATTCTAAATGTATTGAGTATTGCTTTTTGGTGCATTAGATGTTTTCCATAATCAAAAATTGGAGTATCTACAATTTTATTGTGTGTTAATCAAACTTTAAATGTGTGTAATTCTGCATTTGAATGTAACTTTGTGTTTCTATCAGTTATATATGTTATTTTTGGTATCTTTTTAATCGTCATGCTTTGACGGACTCACTTATATAAAGGAAATTAATGAAAAATGTATTAATCTGGAATTACAAACTTGCTAGAATATCACTGCTGAAATCTGATAAGCCAGAACTTATTAGAGTGGGTGTTTCCCCAGAGACAAAGGAACTTTTTCCCGCTTCAGATTGCGGACGTTCATTGGTTGTTCACGCGAACAGAGGTGGGAACCATTTCGAGCCATAAGAGCTGACCCAGGAAGTTCCTCCCTCTCTTAGTGCTCTCTTCGCTTCCCCTCTTCTGCTCGTCCTTCTTCCCTATATATCATTTGAGTTAATTATTATGTACAACCCAGTGCGGCTACATATATTATGGTGGAGAATGCGGGCATTTCAAACTTCATTTTGTGAGCAATCCAGTTCAATCTGTGTATATGGTTATTAATAATTTCTGCACGCGCACTATGGAATTATGTACTTTTGAGATAAGTCGCAAGACGCGAACTCACTCCTAACTGACTGAGGCAAAAAGCTGATAAGTCAGCACGTTAGGTATTTATAGAAACTTAACAGTATAGTCACTGTTATTTTAATGAAAGTAAACTGCAGTATAATTTTAAACGTCTACTGTTAAGAAAGACCAACATCTCTCTGCAGTGAGAACATTTTAATATGAATAATTAAAAGATGAAGAAATCTTTTATGAGTTGCAACATGTAAATCTGAACATGAGCGATGTTCCTCTGATTCAGTTAAAAAGGCCTTGCTTATTAATTATCATTATTGAATTCGTGGTGAACCACAGTGATATTCAAAAATAAACGATAAAAACTCCTGGTCTAAAATTGGCTTAGCTACCCGATTGTAAACCTAAAACATTTAAATCATAAGTGCTATTTTGATGTTTATAGGAGTCAACAGATGGAAAATTCCTGTTGTTCACATGTGTTAGTGCAGTGAAAAGAATCCTAACACATGTTATAAGTCATAAGACTTTTGTCTGTTTGTTAGTTGTGATTTTGATGCAGAAAATCAGCCTGACAAACGATCAGATTCTAAGTCATATTGAAATTGGCTGTAATTCCGCTTACTAAACACCAGAGGGGGTCTTTTGTTTAGAAGTTTCAAGTTATGCCCTGCCTTCTGATTCCAGCTTGCATGAGTGCAAGTCCGCCATCTCGTGGCCGTTTCAGATAATGCGCACTAATTGCTAATCTATTTCCCTGTGATTTATTGAATTAGCTGTCTAAATTCTCAACAATTATTTGCATTTACAGCTTTGCTCGTGCAAATAATAGTTTAGGTAAAAAAATTTTTTCCCTTACTTTGACTGTTTACATTTACTTTGAATTTGGTTCAAACATGATTTGAATTAAGTTTTCTGCTCACCAGGTTAAGCACAGAGAGGGAGTACGCCCCCCTTGTGGTGAAAACCAGCTACTTCTTCTCCCGTGTTTCATTCCTGTCTTTTGTTATTTTAATTTTTATTATTTTTCTTCTCTCTTTTGGCTTAGGTTATTTTGATAATTACCATTATTATCATAATGTTTTGTTTGTTGTTTTATCATTATTAGATAAAGCTGTTACCTTTCCTTTCTACATATATATTTACTCAATTGATGTTAAACAAACCAAACCTTAATTAACTTTAAGTTTCCTTTGTTCATCCTTTGTGTATTTGATTGTAGAACTCCCTTGGTGATTGGACAGTCATCTCAGGTTTCCAGTGAGCAAGGGGGCCGACCAGCGTTACCGACACTGGCTGTCAGTGAAACTCGGTTCCTCTTGTCTCTGTCCGTTGCGGCACGCAGTGGAGACATCAGCAATTTGGCACTCCAAAGGTTGTTTTAAAGGCACAAGCTGTTTGAGAGGGTGCAACGTCAGAGTAACGGAGGGCCGGGGACACTGCGATTGAGTGTTTGGGGAGCGCCGGAGAGGTTGACCAAGCCACTGGTTTCCACCTGAATGACTTCAATGCACCCAGAGACAGTAACCTGTGAGAGCCACCAAAGAAGCTAAATAGTAGAGCGACAACCAGCAGCCGGTGTCATCACGCGACCCGCTAGACTACTGTCTGTCAAATCTCCATTTCAGGTCCTTTGATGACCCAAGTTAATTGGCTACTGAACTGTCTGACTGTTTGCATCAGTTAGCCCCAAAATTCTCATAAACGGCACAGCCCATATGAATATAGCTTGTTAACCTTAGAACGAACTTGCATTGGTCTTTTTGTGTGTGTGCTGTGCTTCTCTCACCGACAGTGAGTCAGGATGTTCCAGTCATCCAGTCCAGCAGTCCATGGGGGCCACCTCTCGACATGGTTGAAAGCAGTGATGACCCCCTTCCTGCCCAAGGATGCCAGTAACCTGCAGCACCCAGAGCAACTAGACACCGAGCTAGATTAACTGTTGGCACACGATCCAACCCAAAGCGACTACTACAAAGAACTCGCCAGGATCCTCTGAAGCCTAGTTCACATTCTCATCGCCCAGGCACAGCTCAGTGAACTGAGCAACATCGACCTTGAACAGCAAGCAGCAACGCTTAAGCTTCAAGCGGAGGAGGCCTGGAAGGACCAGGCCCCAACCCAGAGTCGCCTTGATCAGCTCCTCCTCGAGACCCAGAACCAGCGCGAGAAAGAGGACAACACAGATCCAGAGCTACAGAAAGAAGTAGAAAGACTTCACAATGCCCTGCAAGATCTTCGCCTCGACACAGATCAAAAGACAACAGCTGGAGAGAGAAGCCAGAAAAGAACTCAACAAAAAACTCCAGCAAGGTGACGCTCTCCTAAAAAGAGCAGAGACTGAACTGAAAGAAAGAGACTCTAAAATCTGGGCCTGCAAAACACACTTGTAAGCGGCCCGAGCGAAAATCAACGAGCTTACTCTGCAGAGAGACGAGCTCCAAGATGAACTTGACACTGTTCACACAGAACTGAAACATTCTGAAAGATTACAGAGTGGCTGGATTGGAGAAACACACACCACAGAGTTTCTCACGGCCCGCCACTCCAACCCTCTCAGCCAAGAACCCAGAGCTGAAAAATGGGGTGTAAGCTCACGGCTCAAGAAATCACGAGCCAGCTTACAAGAACACCTGTCAACAACGGAGGGGGGAGAACCCTTCCAGAGAACGCATGCCACTAAACCCTGCACGGCTCACCGAGAACTTGACAAGCTAGCCAGAAGCATCCCTACATTCAATCCAGATCCTGCAGGAGGACATGATGGTCACGCTTATTTACAAGACATTGACTTTCACTTGCAAACTGTCACAAACGTGACAGATGTGAACATATTGTACCTCTCAAAAATCACATCCAGCCGTGATGTGCATAGTTTTCTGGATCGTCAACCAGAGACTGTCAAAGCGTACTACCAGCAACTGCTACAAACTTTGATTCTTGAATTCTCTGATCCAGACTCAGACCATGGGCTCCTTATTGCTATGGACCTCAAACAGGGCCGACTTGAAAACCCACAGACTTTCTATAGTCAGCTACAAAAAGCCTACTTCAGAGCATGCAACGAACCAGGTATGGAACAGGATGTCGACTTAAAAACTCTGTTCCTCCGAAACCTACATGCCAGTTGTAGTTTTCATCTCAGAGTCCCAGCGTGTCCGCGTAACATGACTACACAAGAGTTACGGAACTTAGCCCACCAAGCTTGCTCCGAGCAAAAGACTATTTATGAAAAGACTGTGAAAAACCCCAAAATCTCTGTCTCTGAGCACTGCTTGGAGTTAACCCTAGAGGGCGCCCTACAACACCACAGTCACAGACCTTTTTACAGAGAGTCAATACCGTTCCAAGCCAGCAGAGGGCAACACAATCGTGGTGGTGCTCGTCCAAAGCACCAGAGCGAGCGCTCTGAAAGATTCTGGGACCGGCGACCCAAAAAGAGCCAACACAGAGCTAACTGTCACATCACAAGGTGACAGCATCACCCAAGCTCCACAGGTGACAGCTGCACACCCTGAACGAGACAGCACAGGTCCTCACACCAGTCCTAACCACCCATCGATCGTCACACCTGCCTTGATGCCAACATTCCTGGGCAGCCTTGTCGAAAAGGGGGTGGGCCGAAAAGGAGTGAGCATGGAAAACCTGATCGACACAGGATCAAACCTTACGGTGATCTCATCTCACCTTTTCAAAAGACTCCAATTTAAAGCTAGGAGACAAGATCGAACTCTTACACCTCAAACTTGTGTACTGTATGTACAGTCGTACAGCCAGAGTGACATCCAGTTTGAACAGGTTGCTTCCATTCACCTGACAATCGGTCTGATGAGTCTAGTACATCCCATGTATGTCTCACCAATGAACACTCATACATTTCTCATCGACAAAGACCTGCTAGACCACTTTGACCCTTTTCTGAACTTCAAACAGCTAAAAGACTTTGCTCAAGTGCGAGGACCTCTCTCCAACCACACAGGTTGCCAGAGCCAGACTGTCAGGTCACAGAGGTCACGGGAACCCCAGCTCAAGCTCAAGTTCAAGCCTCTGCACCTTAGTCAACGAACAGGGTACGGTGGTACCAGCTTACACCAAAGGGGTCGCTGTTCGGCTCAACCTGCAATGTGGTCAATCCTTAAACCACACGCTGGGTTTCTTCCAATCCTCACCTGAATGTGTGGAACTCGGACTCACACTTGAAGCCACACCCCTCACTGAAGTGTCATCTTGTGTAGTCTACATCCTGTGCAACAACTGCACGGCAACGGACATCAACATTCCCAAGGCCTACTGGCTGGGATGGCCAGTGAGCCATGACTTTAATGACTTTGAACTTGTACTACCTGTCATTGAGCCCATTCCACCTGCACTGATACCCGAAGGGAGTAAAACAACACATTGTTCACTGCACCCTTCAAATTCATCGCCATCACATCTGTCATGTCGGTGAGCAAAGACCAGGTGTGCAGAATGGATCTGACAGATGACCAACACCTCGCAGTATACACCAGATATATCACCCACCAGAACGTCAGGGAGACTGATGAAGCTGCTACACTTCTCAATACCAAACTGACTGATGACACACCGATGGAGGAGCCTTACACAGGTTTTCGATCTCAAGTGCAGCAAATTCTACAAGACGCTCATGCACTTCAGAGCGATACAGATCGCCAAAGACTCAGACAAGTTCTTTGTAAGCTCAAAGAATCCTGTGCCAAAGACCTTTTAGACTGTGGTCTTACCAACCTACACACGATGCGCATACCTACGCACCCTGATGCTCCTCCCACTTCTGTCCCCATCCAAGATTCCCATCGCCTCACACAAACCAGTGCAGTGCACAAACCAAAACTAACTGCGAGGGGCGACCCACCAGTGACTACAGGAAACTGAATCAACAGGTGCTGCTGTCACAATGGCACAAGACCCAGCTGGAACAAGATATGCCCCGAATCAGAGGAGCCACAATCCTCCCTACACTTGATGTGGCCTCTGGATTCTGGACCATTCCGGTGCACCCAGAAAACCAACACAAACTGGCATTAACACTTGGCGACCGTCAGTTCACCTTCAACAGGTGTCTGTTCGACTATGCCAACTCACCAGCTGAATTCAACATCTGTTTGAACAAAGCCTGTACAGACTCTAACTATGCTAGACTCAGTTTCGTGTGCCATCTTCCATGCTGTAAACAGAATGGTTTCAAAACCGCAAACAACAAGCCAGTCAAACACCAACACCTGTTCCAGCAATGTGATAACATCACAAAAACACACAATGTGACTGTGTACTGGAAGAAGGTAACTCGAAGCTACCAGGTCTAGAAAAGGTCTTAAAAGATCAAACTGACACCCTTGCCAAAACTGGCGCACTAAACAACAGGCTGTGGTTACTCCCAACCCACCCACCCACCCACATGCAAGGTTGAAGTGACTACACACAGCATAAGAACTTTACTAGCTAAACTGCCTACCTCAGAATCGCTTACGCTGGCTCCGTTGTCTACACAGACCAACATAGCGGACATGCGGGCTTCTGAAACCTCCATAATGACTTTGCTTTACCACCTCTCAGAACCCTCCATCCACCCTGGCAACCAGTCTACAGTCACTGACAACCAACGCCCCGGACCATTGCATGATACAAAAAAACATTAAACATGCACATAACAACATTGTGGGTTGTGCACCGTCTGACATCACAATGCCAGGGCTTGTAATGCCATGGAGCAAGAGGGGGAAAATGCCAATATATTTCCATGACGCAGCATGTGCTGCACCACGCAGCACCAGAGCCACTGACAAGACACTGAAGCAAGCGTCATGCCAGCAGCAAGATGTGGCAAAACATGCCACTGTCCAACCAAAGACAGCCCTCGCTTGTTTCTTCCTCCCCTTTCTCTCTCTCTCTCCCTGTTATCTGTACCAGGATGCTGCTTTGGTTTGACGTGCTGTGCTGTCAGCCAAAGAGAGGACAGCTGCCACCGAGAGAACCACTGAGACTCCTGATCACCGACAGGACAGGGCACACTACCCCAGCACTGTAACCCAATACAGCTGGACAGGGGTCCGATGGAGAGAGGACTCCCTCACTCACACTGAGGCTGATGTCAAACACATGTTCAGCCAACATGAGAAAGTGACTGTTACACAAATGGAGTTAAGTGGACACCAACACCGCTCCAAACTGTTCCCGGGAGCTTTGCTCAGAGCCGCTGCTGCCACCAGAACGTTTAACATTGGTATGTCCAGTGTCAATGCAGCGAACCAGACCGTAAACTCCATGAAACCACTGTTTACTGTCTTCCAGAATGACTTTACCCAGACTCAGCTGTTTACAGGGTTAACAACAGACATGCTGTGGGAGGTTAGCTCCTCCAATGACAGCCTAACCATGGGTAAAACCCCACCATACATGATACCCTTAAGCCTTGTGCTAACTGTGCTGGCTTACGCCATCACCACGCCAGCTGACCTGCTACAAATACACCTGGCCAACTCTCTGGATAGCGCCATCCTAATGCACATCAACCCCAAACAGAGAGAAGTGAATGTGCTCCTGAACCAACCCATCAGCGAGTCAAGCCAAGTCTACAGACCTAAAGACATTGTCAGTGTCAGGTTGTGGGAAAGCAACACCCACACCAAGACACACATTCCAGATGTGGTGGCCTACCACGACAGCAACACACAGCTGTACCTGGCCCCAAACCTGCACATGTGTACTTTGACCAAAGACATTCATTATCTCTGCCTTAGCAAACCCTTCCTCAGACACAACGCTGAAGGAATCTGCGGGTTGCAACCCCTGGTCAGCGACACACGCTGCCCTGCCGAAGCAAAGCCTCGTACACAAGTCACAGAAACGCAAGCAAAGATTGCAGGTGACAGATGGCTCGTCAACACTCCTGTGCGCACAGCTACACTGACCTACGACCAGCATGACACTGCCACCCGTGTCAACCTGCTTGACCAGAGCATGTGGATTCAAGTACTGAAAGGTGCCACCCAACACACTGACATTACTCCCGTCGACACAGCCCTCCAAGCACTGTCTCGACAGCCCATTCTGAACCCGTCATCTGCGGTCCGAGCCTGGACTGGTGCCGACACTGCATGGTGCATCTCCACTGTCATCGGTCCCGCCCTGACCCTTGGCGTGACCTTCATCCTATACAGGAAACCAAACGAGATGCAAACCTCTAAGCCAAACTCATGACAGCCGTGGCTGGAGGTCTCCGATGGAAGCCCCGGAAGGGGGGTGCCAAGTCAAAGACAACACCGAACCTCATCAAGCTGAATCCTCAGCACCAGGAAACACCTGCCATCATGATCCACCTGCTACATGACCATCATGATTCACCTGTCATCTGCCCATCCTGATGATTGCCGTCTGATGATGTCCACACAGGGACTTCATCCGACGGAAAGGGGGGGGTGTAGCGGATATGCAGGTCATCGATTCATGGGTTCTGCACGAATGAATCAAGGTTTGTTGAATCTAAAACAATGCAAACCAAAGCTTATAGATTTTGAATTCAGGCATATAAAATAAAACTCTTTCTAAACTAAATGCCTGGCCTGGCGCCAGCCTGGCTGGATTTAAATTATTTACGATACCCGTGCGAGCCTCAAAGGAGAAACGAAACACATTCCACAACACACACACACACACATAAGCACACACACACAAACAAACCTTTCTTAACGTTCTTTACCTTCGACATTTTATTAATAAGATGTATTTTGAATAGGTTTGTGTATTGCATAAAAATGGTTAATCCTGTTATGCGAGGATTATAAATTGCTGACTTGTAAATGGGAAATGTTTTTGGAATGAATGTTCTCACATAGAATCATGAGTTGTAACGCTGCCCCCCAGACCAGATCATAAAACTTTATGATCCCACTGGGGAAACAGGACAGGAAAGATAGCTCTTAGAAAAGAGAATAGTACCCTTTTATTTTCTCAATGTATTCTAAATGTATTGAGTATTGCTTTTTGGTGCATTAGATGTTTTCCATAATCAAAAATTGGAGTATCTACAATTTTATCATGTGTTAATCAAACTTTAAATGTGTGTAATTCTGCATTTGAATGTAACTTCGTGTTTCTATCAGTTATATATGTTATTTTTGGTATCTTTTTAATCGTCATGCTTTGACGGACTCACTTATATAAAGGAAATTAATGAAAAATTTATTAATCTGGAATTACGAAGTTGCTAGAATATCACTGCTGAAATCTGACAAGCCAGAACTTATTAGAGTGGGTGTTTCCCCAGAGACAAAGGAACGCTTCAGATTGCAGACGTTCATTGGTTGTTCACGCGAACAGAGGCGGGAACCATTTCGAGCCATAAGAGCTGACCCAGGAAGTTCCTTCCTCTCTTAGTGCTCTCTTCGCTTCCCCTCTTCTGCTCGTCCTTCTTCGCGGCCTTGGTCCGCACTCCTATCGCCGTCCCTCTCAGCACGGCGGCTGAGAAGGAGCCGTTCTCATGGCTCCTTCGGGAGCTTTTATCTCCGTTGTTTTCGTTTCTTTTCCTTACTAAGTTTATTCACCTATTCGCCTCTCCACACAAGGAAGACGAATTCTGAAACATTGCTTTGTTGGACCTTTCAAATATCGCGCGATTCCGCAGCAACCCCCGGAAGACACGAAAGAACAGAGAACCATGCTCACGCTGTTCACACGCTCACACGCACGCTGGACCCATGCAAGTATCATTCTCTATGGAGATTTAAATGCTGCTTAAAGTTTGTCTATGACTTGATTCGTTGTTGTCTTTCAAGGGTTACTGTCTGTGAGTTTGCATAACTGAGCTTATTCTCTCTCATTCATTCTCTCTCTCTCTCACCTCTCTCTCTCATTCTCTTTCATTCATTCTCTCTCTCTCTCTCACCTCTCTCTCTCTCATTCTCTCTCATTCATTCCCTCTCTCTCTCCCTCATTTGGATTCCATTATGTCTTGTACAAAGTTTACTGTCTGTATTGTCGTACGGGTATTTACTCTGTGTGATTTGTAGTTTGATATGTATTATTAGTTAAATGATTAAAAACCTATATATATTCATGAATGCCTTTGTCTAAGCGCTCACATTACGAGTCAATGAAATGTCTGATCTTTAGCTACATGCTCTTTACTTTTAGTAACGACATTTTATAATGATAGGATAAAGTTTTTATGACCAGAGAATATTTTTCCTTGAATTATAAGAAGTGATAACTTTATTGAAAATTGATAAGTTAATCTTACGGCCGTTTGCTGGACAAAACACTGTTTGATTTGCAGTAATTTACAGTAAGAGATATCACTATAATTGATATGAAGAATGGAATATTGACATATTAATGAGTTAATTACAGTGCCTTGTAATGAGTTATTGATATATGCAATCGAGCTATTTTTCATCTTCAATAATTTTAATGTAACTGTCATATGAGATATATATATTAATCATATTCCTGATTAATTATTCAAATTCCCTAAATATCATTTGAGTTAATTATTATGTACAACCCAGTGCGGCTACACAAAACTAGAGTTTTAATAGTTCTTTTCAATGACTGCCGACTAACTGGAATTTGGAAGTGTTCAGCTATTACCATCAGATCATCATTACGACATTTTTCAAAAAGATCTAATGTTGAATTCTCAATAAACCTACGTACATTTGAAGACATCACAAAGCATACAAAAATAACCTAAATACCCTGCTTCCTGTACAAAGCTCAATGCTGCCATCCTTACTAAAGTCACTTGATTCATTCCACCACACAATCCCCAGACCAAAAAGAAAAAGTTATGCCAACAACCGGAACTTTCCCCAATACTGAGGAATGATCCCGGACGAGCCCCCAAATTATGTTACTTCTCCTGATGCTATAGAGGTATGAGGAAGACGTACATAATAAAATATAAACACAACCCTATAATTTTGGTCTCTGGGGAGTACTGGGAGAGAATGACACAAGGACAAATGACATGACAATAAGTGGTTCGCTTTAATTACAAAAAGAAATATACTTTATATAAAATAATATATAAAGCTTCGCTAACTAACAAAACTTACACAAGAATGTACACGCTCCTTCCCTATAGTGTGTCTAACAAAGGGTAATTCTACGTGTTTGCTCAATGTAAGTTACGTGACATACTTCCCTTTCCTTTATCTCCGGGCTGGTGAAGTTTGTCAGACAAGATGTTTTGTCAAACACAACAAGCGAACCACCACTAATTCAGCAGCTTCAAACAAACTGGCCAAGCCAACAAACACTCCAAGCTCCTCCTCCTCTGTTCTTCATGGGTGTCTTTCATCTTGTGCCAATTAATGATTGGATCTTTCACAAGCTGAGGATAATCATGATGGGCACATTACCAGACCAACCACAGCAACTAAAAACAGGAACAGCAGAGAGCGGGAAACAGGAAGAAAATAATAACAAGGAGACAAATGCAACCAATAACAAAAAGGGAGGGAACAACCAAAGCACGTAACAATATGCAAATGTCAAAAGGCTAAAGGAATCCCTACAACATAAAGCCCAAACGATCGTACATGATCCTAAGCAGATGCTACAACAGCCATTGACATATACACACCTAAGCTCCTGAAACTTTACAGAGCCAGAAAAGGAGCTTTTGGAAAAAGGACATGGATGCACTCGTAGAAAGACTTGATGAAAATGTAAGTTCAATTTCAGTGTTTTGATGGTTTGATCTATATTACTTTGGCTGATGATAAATGCAGTTTTCATACTTTGGTGATTCGGTTGTTTCTTTTGTATGTTTATCAAGACGACAGACATAGTGAATCATAGGAGAACTGTTGGCTATGGATAGGACCTGCCTAATGGTCTTATTCTGGGGAGGACTAGCCGAGCCCTTCAAATCCATCATGCCATACTGGCACCCCGATGAGATGTTGGAGGACTACATCAACCTGGCTCTGCAGTTGAGTGGCTCAGCCGTCAGGGCCTTCAGGCCTTCATGAAGTTCCCGAGGTGGCACCCCAAGTCAGTGGTGTCCGCTCACGATGCCCCCAAGCTGGCAGTGTCCGCTCACGAATCCCCCGAGGAGGCGGTGTTTTTGCCATGTTGGCCTTTTTGTTCTCTTTTATTAAAAAGTGATAATTTCCCTGCATTTTGACCCAGACCCTGTTCCTTCCATGGTGCCATTCCTCCCGCATCGTGACAGATATAAGACAACACCCAAACAACATCACCAATGATCCAGATCATAGCTTTTGTACTGGTGGAGGTTGTTGTTCTAGAAGATGTCCCGGATCCCTCTACTGCTCTGGCATACCTGTTTGGCCTTCTCTATGACAATTATAATTGCAAACAGTTAGTGTTGGCGGTATGGTTATGTTCTGGGCTACACTCCACACGCCTGTCCATGCAGCCATGCTTGGACAGAGCTGGGAGAGCAGCAAGACAAACCCCCCTGGGGTACAGAACAGAACCATTATAAGCATATATACTTACAATTCACAATGTGAGAGACTGCGTCCAATGAAGAGACTGTAAAGAAAGAACAAAGTTAGATCGGATTACAGGTTCAGTTGGTGGAGTTGGGGTTGGAGGAGGGAGTTAATTGCAAGCAGTGATGCGATGGAAGAGACACTGAAGAATGGGAATTTAAATTGACCGCAGGTGATAGGCATAAAGACTGGATTGGTACACGTCTAGAACAGCTGACTGTCAGCTGATGCAAGCGTGACTAACGTGGCCTGCCTGAACTAACGCGATGCTCGATTTTTGACACCATTCAAAATTAGTTCATGGAGCTTGGGTCTGGATGCACCCAACATGTGCTTTCTCTGTAAAAACAAACTGCTTTAATTGAAAATTTAACACTGGTGGCATATCTTGTCTCCAACAAAGACAGACAATACCAAATCTTTAATGTGGATGCACCTTAAAAAATGGATTTTGGTGAGACATAATTTGTGCCTGTTTATCATGTTTCCAAGCATTCTATTAGTTACAAGTTTTATACAATGTTTAAAATGGACAGTTTTACTCCAAAGATGTTCATATTTAGAAACCGTGCCTTGCAGTGTTGTGGATACTTTTTTTCTTGCCATTCTTAATTCTAGATAGAACAGAATGTCAAGCTCTTTTACAATGAAACACACTGCACTCTCTCATTGGTAATCCTTCAAATATTAAAAGTGTTAAAAAAAAACATTTATGTTGCTATGTTTATGTTAATGTATCTGGCATTGACTGACTTATTTGCTTATGTTTTTTTCTAAAGGCATTTTAAGCAAATTTGGACAAGTATTTCCATGTCTACATTTTAATTTAAATGTTTTATTAAAGGGATAGTAAAATTAATTTAATGAAAAAGAAATCTGTCATTTACTCACCCTCATGTTGTTGCAAACTTGTATGAGTTTCTTTCCTCTGCTGAACTACAATTAAAATATTTTAAATTATGTAGGTAACTAGATAGTTGACAGTAGCCTTTGACTACCATCCGTATTTTTTTTCCCTTCTATGTAAGTCAATGGGTGCTGTCAACTGTCTGGTTACCAACATTCTTTTAAATATCGTAATTTGTGTTCAGCAGAGGAAAGAAACAAACACAGGCTTGGAACAACATGAGGGTGAGTAAATGTTGACAGAATTTTTTAATTTCTGGGTGACTATCCCTTTAAGATTTCTATAACATTTCACTACATTCTTAATGCAATTGTTACAATGTGCATGTGTTTACAACTACAATAAACTGATAAAGAAATAAGTCCATGTTTGTCATTTGTAAATAGATGTAAAATCACTATAAAAGGATAGTGTGCTGATGCTTTATTTTACCAAACCAACTTTTTACATCCAAGAAACAGAAAAAAATGAATTATCTCAAAAACAGTAATAGTTGTTTCAGTTGTTGTGACAAGAATATATTTATTTGCAAAATACCACAATCAAAATTGCATGAACAAACCAATTTACATTGGCTAAACAAAGTGTTTTACTGAGAAGAACTAAAAAAAAATCTTTTTTTTTTTTTTACAGTACTCTAACTGTAGTGTTCAAGCTAGCTGGCCTGCTATTACCAGCAATCTCTGTAATTTACAGGAATAATGTGAGCTATTGTAATGTACCATGATATCTTGTACTACTGTGAAAAATTTAATAAATAGGTGGACAATGGTAATCATGGAAAATGTGTTGTACTTTGTTAACTGCTTGTTGCTGATCTTAAATGTACATAGGTTAAAATGCACATAGAGTTAAGCTAACATTAGCTTTCCCGAATCTGACAACCTTTTCAGTCCCCGGCGTGACTTCTTCAGTAGTAGTAGTAGCCCTTTATTGTCACTAGTCACAAGTACCAGCGAAATTAGCCATCAACCTGTCCATACATACACAACATACATACAATGGGGTAGACAGAACAGGAAGACAGGGAATTGAGGAAGAAATACAGCATAACATTAGGAAAGTGAGGAGAAAAAAACCAACAACCATACTATGCTTCTTTTGGGAGTACAGAATGGGAACATGAAAAAACACCTCAGCAACAAAAGCACATACACCATAAACACACGACTTTGCAACTGGGGACGGAAATTGGGGTCGAGGTAATCCAGTGCAGGCAGCAGTCGTCCTACCCTGCAGCTAGAAAGCGCTGGTCAAGGACCCGCTTGACAGACTGGCGGTACAAAGTGGCAAAGGCAAGGGGTGGGGGTGGGGAGGTGAGTGCATATCTGTATATGTGTAAGAGAAAATTGACAAAATTGTACTTGTTACAAGTATGGTAGAAACATCTCTTCTACCACAAAAAAATGCATTGTAAGTTATCTTCCTGATGTATCCGAATTTCTTAGCATATCCAAAACCTCAGAACAACTTGATGATTTAATCGAAACTATGGACTTTCTCTTTTCTTGAATTTTAAAAACAGTTGCTCCTTTACGCTTAAGGAAGGTTAAGGAAACCAGTCTGACACCATGGTATAATGAGCATAATCGCACCCTAAAGAGAGCATCCCAGAAAATGGAATGCGGCTGGAGGAAAACAAAACTAGAGGTATGTTGTATTGCTTGGCAGGAAAGTAACCATTCAGCCGCCAGCTACAGTATCGCATCAGACAGAGCACTATAGACCTCCCAAGGAACAGTTCCACTCATTCTCTACTATAGGAGAGGAACAATTGTATAAACTTGTTAAATCATCTAAACCACCAACATGTATGTTAGACCCTATACCATCTAAGTTCCTAAAAGAGGTGCTTCCAGAAGTCATAGATCCTCTTCTGACTTTTATAAATTCCTCATTGTCATTAAGATATGTCCCCAAAACCTTCAAACTGGCTGTTATTTACCCTCTGGAGTCTAAGGGTATTTTTGGGGCCTGGAGAAGTTTTGTCAAGTCAAGTCACCTTTATTTATATAGCGCTTTAAACAAAATACATTGCATCAAAGCAACTGAACAACATTCATTAGGAAAACAGTGTCAATAATGCAAAAATGATAGTTAAAGGCAGTTCATCATTGGATTGAGTTATGTCATCTCTGTTCAGTTAAATAGTGTCTGTGCATTTATTTGCAATCAAGTCAACGATATCGCTGTAGATGAAGTTTCCCCAACTAAGCAAGCCAGAGGCAACAGCAGCAAGGAACCGAAACTCCATCGGTGATATAATGGAGAAAAAAACCTTGGGAGAAACCAGGCTCATTTGGGGGGCCAGTTCTCCTCTGACCAGACGAAACCAGTAGTTCAATTCCAGACTGCAGCAAAGTCAGATTGTGCAGAAGAATCATCTGTTTCCTGTGGTTTTGTCCTGGTGCTCCTCTGAGACAAGGTCTTTACAGGGGATCTGTATCTGGGGTTCTAGTTGTCCTGGTCTCCGCTGTCTTTCTGGGATGTAGAGGTCCTTTCTAGGTGCTGATCCACCATCTGGTCTGGATACGTACTGGATCCGGGTGACTGCAGTGACCCTCTGATCTGGACACAGACTGGATCTGGTGGCCACGGTGACCTCGGAACAAGAGAGAAACAGACAAATATTAGCGTAGATGCCATTCTTCTAATGATGTAGCAAGTACATAGGGTGTTATGGGAAGTGTTTCCGGTTAGCCTAAAAAAGGCTAAAAATCCTTTAACGGATTTGGATAATAAAAGCATATTAGTATGTTATGTGTATGCCAGGTTAAAGAGATGGGTCTTTAATCTAGATTTAAACTGCAAGAGTGTGTCTGCCTCCCGAACAATGTTAGGTAGGTTATTCCAGAGTTTAGGTGCCAAATAGGAAAAGGATCTGCCGCCCGCAGTTGATTTTGATATTCTAGGTATTATCAAATTGCCTGAGTTTTGAGAACGTAGCGGACGTAGAGGATTATAATGTAAAAGGAGCTCATTCAAATACTGAGGTGCTAAACCATTCAGGGCTTTATAAGTAATAAGCAATATTTTAAAATCTATACGATGCTTGATAGGGAGCCAGTGCAGTGTTGACAGGACCGGGCTAATATGGTCATACTTCCTGGTTCTAGTAAGAACTCTTGCTGCTGCATTTTGGACTAGCTGTAGTTTGTTTACCAAGCGTGCAGAACAACCACCCAATAAAGCATTACAATAATCTAACCTTGAGGTCATAAATGCATGGATTAACATTTCTGCATTTGACATTGAGAGCATAGGCCGTAATTTAGATATATTTTTGAGATGGAAAAATGCAGTTTTACAAATGCTAGAAACGTGGCTTTCTAAGGAAAGATTGCGATCAAATAGCACACCTAGGTTCATGCCCTGACATTTGTGCTTTTTTCAGTTTCTTATAAATATCTAAATGGGTAAAGTCTAATCTCACTGTAACCAG
This sequence comes from Carassius carassius, assembly GCF_963082965.1. NCBI lineage: Eukaryota > Metazoa > Chordata > Actinopteri > Cypriniformes > Cyprinidae > Carassius > Carassius carassius. Next base: position 15,452,603 of record NC_081755.1, on the reverse strand, counting down.
CACAAACTGGGCTGTAATAATATGTGAAATGCATGTATGTACATGATTGTGTTTTTGAGAAAAAATAATATTATGCGTGGTTAGTGAAAAACTAAAAATGTTAAAACACTTGAAAAAGGCAATAAAACACATAAAGAACAATGGTTCCCGGGATTTTTGAGAACTGGAGCTTGTAGCCTAGAATTTTTCTTTCTAAATTATGTCAAAATCATCTTGTTTACTCACTTACAGAAAACAATATATTTATTTAAATTTTCTAAGACACTTTTTGTTGGTAAAAGTCATATGCGAGTAGGCGTCAACTACCATGAATATCATTGTGATTTACACCTGAGAAGACAAAGGGCAGCATAATGAGCTGCATAATGAGCCTCTCAGTCAGCTGTGCCACTGTGAGTGAGGAGTTACAAGAAAGAATGTGAGAACAAAATAAAAGTATATAATTTTATGTTTGTAGTTTATTAAGAATATATTTAATTATCCCACAACATTATTTAATATCCACTTGGGGGAGCAGTTAAACAGTTTATTAGAAACAATCAAAGCTGACTTTCAAACAAATTGTTTGGCATCCTTACTCCAGTCACACAATCCTTCAGAAATCCTTTTAACAATCTTATTTTCTACAAAAAAAAACATTTATTGTTATTATTATTATCATTATTATTAATGTTGAAAAGAACTGAGAATATTTTTCTGGGTTTTTAGGGGGAATAAATTGAAAGAAAAGCATTGTTTTTACATTTGTTACAGTTATCTATGTGTTACATTTATATTATTTACATCAAGCTTTTGAATGGTATAGTATTGTATATTGTTATTGAAACTTCATAATGTTTCACTTGATTATACATTTAGTCAGGAATTATAGTTTGGAAAAAGTATTTGGAAAAAGTCTAACTAGTAAATTTTTTACACGTTATGTGAAAACTAGTACAAGTATATAAATAAATAAAAAGAGACTTACTCATGTTTATGATCTCTGCTGAATAAAGTGCTTCATTCTTTTTTTTCTGAGGAAATCCATTTCTCAAATCCTCAACCACATCACATCTTTTTGGGGTGATTTATGTCTTATTCCTCATCGCGAAGCAAACAGTAAAATAAAAAAACTTGAAGAACAGTCTCGCTGCTTTTTCTTCTGTGTGGGCGTATTCAAGCCGCGCGCTTCTGTTTGAATCTGAATAGCGCGTTCAGCGCGGGGGCGTGGTCACATTAGATTAGAATTTTTCAAGTTTGTTGGAACATAAATGTAAACTTAAATATACATTTAAATAAATAACATTTTAAAAATAAAAATCTGAAAAATATTAAAAAATAAATATATAAAAAATAAATAACAGTAGTGCTGCAAACACACTAGCAACCAGCAACATTTGTGTTTGGTATAAATGACACAGAACATCTAAAGTGCATTCTAATTTCAAACTTACATCGCAGTCTGTTCATAATTAAAATAAAGTACAATCAACCAAACATTTAAAAGGTTACACTGGTCAGTTTAAATAGACCGTAGTAGGCCTATACCGGTCCACTCTGCTGTTATGCCAAGGACGTTTTTGCTCATGTGAAGAGGATGATCTTTATCGTCTAGTTTACATTAAATAAATAAAAATATTATAGTTTAACATTCAAATACATTGCGAATATGGAAACATTTGGATATGTGCAGAACGAGACGTGAGCAATAACCTCCAAATACATCTAGCCAAACCCGCGCTCGCTCGTCCTCGTATGGATCGGATCATTTTTCGGATCAGCAAAAAAAAAAAAAAAGGCCAAGACAAATAAACATACATTTTGTCTTTTTTTATTAACATTAAATTATTAAATTAAAATATATGAAATCAACTTAAAGTGCACATTATATCTTCTATTTAACATAATAGCCGGACTTCTCATCTTCCAGTGTGCTGTGATGAAGTGAGCAGTTATCGTCACAGAGCACTCCGTCCCCCTGGACGGTCCACCCGTCTGTGATAGTTCATCCACAACTGTTTTCTTCTCCTGTTCATAAAGATCTGGCACAATGTTTTCACTCTAACCTCTTTCCTCATCATTATATCTGACAGGGAATCCAAAATGCGCGGGGCGTTCAAGCTCCTCCGTTCCTCCGCTCGCCATGTCTACTGAGTTTGGACTAAACATGCGCAACTTTTTTTTTTCATAAATCAATCCGTGGGTCACGTGTGTGCCGGACCGAAGATATTGATCCGAACGGATCACGGATAAATGATGATCCGGTGCACCACTACATAGTGTGTCATTTGAAAACATTGCAGTTGCGTTTTAAAATACAACAACGAGCACCACGAAACCATTTAAAGAGGCGCATTCAGCGGTCTCCTTGACGAGAACCAGTCAACAAAGTAAAATGATCTCCAACGTATGGCGCACTCTCTTCATTTTAACAAAAGATCATAATCACATCTATTCATTTTACAGTCCTGCTACTAGCATTTTATTCAGACTAAAACCCCTTTAATTCGGGTGAGAAAGCTTTTTTTCCAAGTGGCTTTTGCACATAATAATAATACCGCTGCAGACGCATTTTGCAGCATTAAAGTAATTAATTGATCATTAATTTAAACGACGATCGATCATGGAAATTATCGAATATTGACATCCCTAAATACAAATGAGTTGGATGGAAAACTGGTTATTGTCTGCATCAAACCATGCTTCCGAACAAATGTCATTCACCGTTCTGGGCAGCTCCAGGACAGCTATCACTCCGAGCACGGTGCTGTCTGTGAGTGGGGCGGAGTAACGTCAGAGACAGTTTACTTTGGTAACGTCACGCTGCAGTGTTTGTTAGAGCTGCCAACTTCTCCACCCTATTTACAGAGTGAAATTCTCTGGCTACCTTTATCTCCCAGGACTGCTGTTGAATCTTCCAAAAGTTTTGGCTTGGGGTGCTTCACATGCAGTGGCAGCAGCAGCACTTTCCACCGCACCAATCACACGGGGCTGCCCACCGACGTGCCTGACTGTAAATCGGCGCTACTAAACATTGATATCGGCCGATGCCGATATATTAAAAAATGACAAATATCGGCCCGATATATTGGCCGACCTCTAATTTACACAAGGTTTAATTTTTTTAAGTTTGTTTTTGTTCATTTAAAATAGCACTGCATATTCTTCACTGTTAAATAAAATACACAATCAAACCAAAATGTATTCAGACACCTTCAACATTTCTCACATTATCACAGTTTATTTGCTGTAGTTTAGAAATTGGTAATAAAATATGACAAGAACTCAGGGTTAAACTGTGTCAGAACAAATTCCTCTTGATAACGTCAGATAACTTTGATAGATATGTAATGGAATCAACCAAAACTTCAGACAACTGTCAGTATGACAATATTTACACAAATATCAATACTTTGTTGAACAGTTGCCAAGCAAGCAATGCTTAATTTGGTTCAGTCTATGGTGTGAAAAGGTTGCATTAGCAATTAAAGAAAGAAACACTTAAGCAAAACATGGTCAGGTCCCTAATACATTAAAAAAAAAAAAAAAACATTTTCACTTGTAGTCTATAGTATGAAGAATTTTTGGGTATAATATTTCAATGTTCCAATTTGTGTTCTACATACAATTACAAACAAGACTGAGTGACTCCAATATATGTATATTAGAACACTTATATTAGTGCAAACTGATCAAATTGAGTTCATTTTTATTCACACCTCCTTATCAAGGCACCGTATAACTGCTAAGGCTCAAGCTCCTGCTTGATGTGACAGCTGCTTTGTACAGCTCTAAAAGACACCAAGGCATCTAGTCCATCCAAGAATGACTGCAGACGATCAGGGGTGACTACTCTATTGAACTCTGTGCTTATCTGAAACAGACATAAGACAGGAGGAAAAATGGAGCCAAAGAGACTAGTAGTGGGTAGCATGTACAGATGAAAAATAACCACATATGTAAATCACATGCCATCTTATAACGTAAATGATTAAATAGGTCATATATAGAGATCATGACACAAGTAATAAAATCAAGAATAAAGACTGTTTAAAATAAGCAAGTTCACAATTACCATATTGTAAAAAGAACGCCCTTCACACAGCTCCTTGAAAACTTTGTAGGGTGACACTTTATATCTTGAGGTGACAATAACTTTGAAGAGGTATCAACAGCTGTAACCGGGCAGTAAAGCAGTAGCATATCAGTAGAAGCAATACAGACTAAGCAAATGAAATTGTACAAAAATAATTGCATGGTCTGCATTAAATATGTTTTGTGACTATTGTGCTGGAACAATGTTTTCATATTTTCAACAAAATATTTCATATTTAGTTTAATTTGATAAAAGATTTAATTGTTTGATGTCTGTAATTCTTTAATGTCATTCATGGCTTTAATATTCCTATTCACTTTATTTATGGTTTAGAGCTCCACCTAGTGGCAAGTTTGACGTTGCTTTAATTCTGTAATTTTCCGGAATCAGTAGCTAGTGAGTGCTCCATGCAGCAGCTAAAGATGGCTCTCTTTAATCGCCATATATATATCGGTAATCTTTAACCTTGCAACAGCATCGCTTGTAAGTATTTATAGTTTTACATTGATGTTCATAATACTTGCATATAAATGTGAACTGTTACATGTAAAGATAGTATTAATAATTTTCTATCAGGCTATTGCATTAGCCACATTGTGCTTTAGCTTCGTATCACAGAATACTGTATTAATGTGGAGGTTGGTATTGCTGTAATTATTGTTAATTCCAGGATGTTATTATTGAAATATGTTTATTTGTTTATTTGTAGTTTCATTCCGTACCCAAGAACATTAAACCTGTGGGCAAACGAACTTATTGTCTTCAGAGTCGTGTGAGGGAAGGGAGTTAATCTGACTGTCAAACGTTTAAACCATGTTGAGGACAGTACAGTGAAAAAGCGGCTGCAAGAAAAGTTACAGCAGTAGTTTGTGAAGATTCAAGTAGATTGAACGAGTATTGTGTGCGCAATGGAGTCCACATCCTCACTCAAAACCAGATCCCATGTGTCATGTTCACGATCGGAAAGCTCCTCTACAAATGCTGCAGCTGCAATGGCCAGAGCAAAAGCTGAAGCAGCCAAGGCACGTTTAATGTATGCAGATGAGAAAGAAAGAATAAAGGTAGAGAAAGCCAAATTGGAGGCAAAAATGGATAAAATGGTGTTAGAGCGAGAAACAGCTGCAGCCGTAGCCGAAGCAGAGGCTCTAGAAGCAGCTGTTGACACTAGCGTCCATAGTAGACATGATCCTCCACTGGAAACAGCTCCTGTTGATGTTATGCAGCGGACATGTGAGTACGTTGAACAGATGAATCTACATGCAGTCACAGAATCAGCATTAAAAGCAGAGCCACTCTCTCCAGATGAGACAATACAGCCCCACACAGAGTTACCGGTAAGAAATTCTGTTTCTGCTACACGTTTAAAGGCAGAGAGTTGCTCAGACGACGCTGAACTTGATCACATGCAATCAAGAAAAGATTCTGCTCAACCATCACGATTCACTAAAGGCACATATCATCCTTCTGGTAACACAGCAGAAAATAACCAGCACAGAAAATACACACGTTTTGCCCAAAATAGCACACCTCAATCTTTCCAAAAAGACAAGACAGACATTTCAGATTTTGTCAGATATTTTGCTCGCCGTGAACTTGTTAACACAGGTTTAATACAGTTCAATGATCAACCAGAAAGTTTCAGAGCCTGGCAGCGGTCCTTTCAAAATGCCGTAAGTGGTTTGAACTTGACACCTAGTGAAGAAATGGACTTGTTAGTCAAATGGTTGGGAAAAGAATCAGCTGAACACGCTAAACGCATGAGGTCAGTACACATTAATCAGCCAATGGAGGGTCTTGACAGAATATGGACTAGACTGGAAGAGTGTTATGGTGCTCCAGAGGTAATCGAAAGAGCACTTTTCAAGCGTGTTGAAAATTTTCCGAGAATTTCAAGCAGAGATTACTCAAAGCTTCACGAATTGAGCGATCTTCTTATTGAAATAGAGTCAGCTAAAGCTGATGGATACCTTCCAGGCCTGTCATACCTGGACACACCTAGTGAAGAAATGGACTTGTTAGTCAAATGGTTGGGAAAAGAATCAGCTGAACACGCTAAACGCATGAGGTCAGTACACATTAATCAGCCAATGGAGGGTCTTGACAGAATATGGACTAGACTGGAAGAGTGTTATGGTGCTCCAGAGGTAATCGAAAGAGCACTTTTCAAGCGTGTTGAAAATTTTCCGAGAATTTCAAGCAGAGGTTACTCAAAGCTTCACGAATTGAGCGATCTTCTTATTGAAATAGAGTCAGCTAAAGCTGATGGATACCTTCCAGGCCTGTCATACCTGGACACAGCTAGGGGCATCAATCCCATAGTTCAGAAGTTGCCATTTAATCTACAAGAAAAGTGGCTGTCACATGGATCTGGTTACAAAGAGAGGTATGGTGTTTCATTTCCTCCCTTTGAGGTCTTGGTTGACTTCATAAGTCAGCAAGCTAGAATAAGGAATGACCCTGGGTTCAATCTTACTACTCAAACGGATTCACTTCATAAAGCAGACAAAGCTAGCTGGAAGCCAAGCAAATCAAGAGAAGTCTCAGTTAACAAGATAAATGTGTCTTCCCTTGTTCATTTTGACACAGATAAAGATGAATGGAAAACTGAAGATGCAGAGAGACTTTGTCCCATTCACAAAAGACCTCACTTACTAAGAAAATGTCGTTCCTTCCGTGAGAAACCTTTGGAGGAACGTTTTGCATTTTTGAAAGAAAAGAGAATCTGTTTCAAGTGTTGCTTAGCCACAACACACACAGCTAAGAACTGCAAATTTGTAACCAAATGTTCTGAGTGTGGAAGTGAGAGACACATTTCTGCACTACACCCAGGCCAAGCTCCAAAAGCTCAAGCAGCAGCCTCCTCCTCCCAGCATGGCGGGGAGGAAGTTTCCACGCCACCGACAGAAGTGGAAGCGCATTGCACTGAAGTTTGCAGAGGTGACCTTATTAATAAGTCATGTTCAAAGATCAGCTTGGTGAAAGTCTATCCCAAAGACCAGCCTGAGAAAGCACTGAAAGTCTATGTGATCCTTGATGAACAGAGTAATAGGTCATTAGCTCGTTCTGTATTCTTTGATGCCTTCAAAGAAGATGGCCCAGCTTCTCCGTATACCCTTAGAACTTGTTCTGGAGTGACAGAGACCGTCGGCCATAAAGCATCTGGCTACCAAATCGAGTCTGTAGATGGAAATGTAATCCTCACCCTACCAAGTTTGCTAGAGTGCAACAACATTCCGGACAATAGGGCAGAGATTCCCACACCCAGTGCTGCTCTCTATCACTCTCACTTGAAGCCTATAGCTCCATTCATACCAGAGTTAGAACAAGATGTTCCTATCATGATTCTTCTGGGTCGTGACATTATCAGAGTCCATAAGGTTCGCAGACAGGTAAATGGTCCTCATGATGCTCCTTATGCACAGAAGCTTGACCTGGGATGGGTGATAGTTGGCAATGTTTGTCTGAACAGCATTCACAAGTCTACCACTGTGAGTACATTCTTCACTAACACAAAAGAACAACGCCCATCCATCTTTGATCCATGTCCAAATGTTTTTCATGTGAAAGAGAGAAACAGTAGTGATTGGAGAAATTACAATGGGATGTGTTCTGTAGAGCAACTTGTTTACAATCACAAGGGTGGTCAGTTTGGTCAAGAAGTGTTTAAGGTAACCTGTGATGACAACAAAGTGGCCCCATCTATCAATGACCTGTCATTCCTTCACATTATGGAGCAAGAGATGGGAAAAGACGAAAGAAGCAGCTGGGTAGCGCCATTGCCTTTCAAAGCTCCAAGGTGCAGACTCCCTAACAACAGATGTCAAGCCATGAAAAGGTTGTCAGCCCTGAGACGTAATCTAGAGAGAAATCCAGAGATGAAACAGCACTTCTTTACCTTTATGAGCAAAGTTTTTAGTAACAACCATGCTGAAGAAGCTCCCCCTCTCATGGAAGGAGAAGAGTGCTGGTATTTGCCTCTCTTTGGGGTATATCACCCTAAAAAACCTGGGAAAATAAGAGTCGTCTTTGATTCCAGTGCCCGGCGTGAGGATGTCGCGCTGAATGATGTTCTTTTATCTGGACCAGACCTGAACAACACCCTTCTTGGGGTGCTAATGCGATTTCGCAAGGAAGCTGTGGCCATAACAGCGGACATTGAACAAATGTTCTACTGTTTCTTAGTGAAAGAGGAAGACCGCAATTTCCTAAGGTTCCTGTGGTTCCGAAATAATGACCCATCTGAAAACATCAGAGTACCGCATGCGGGTCCATGTTTTTGGCAACAGTCCATCTCCAGCTGTAGCCATCTATTGTCTCCGGCAGTCGGTCAAAGATGGCGATCCTGAGGTGAAGAACTTTGTGAACCGTGACTTCTATGTTGACGATGGTCTGAAGTCTCTTCCTACAGTTAAGGCGGCAGTGGACCTGCTCAAAAACACACAGAGCACTCTTGCTGGTTCCAACTTACGGCTTCACAAGATCGCTTCAAACAACAAAGAGGTTTTAAAGGCCTTCCCACCTGAGGATCATGCCAGTGATCTCAAAGACTTGGATCTTGGATCTGACATGCTTCCTACGCAGCGCAGTCTGGGACTGAGTTGGAGTCTGAAGTCTGACACCTTTACTTTCGAGATAGCTACTGAAGCAAAACCCTTTACTCGTCGAGGTGTCTTATCCACCATTAATAGCATCTTTGACCCCCTTGGCTTTGTTGCTCCAGTTACAATTAAGGGAAAATCAATCATGAGAGAACTTAATAACCAGAATCATGACTGGGACTCCCCTCTTCCCAAAGAAATGGAGGAAAAATGGGACATGTGGCGACTTTCACTTAAGGAATTAAGTAAACTCCACATTCCAAGATGGTACACAAACATATCACCTTCTACAGCTACACGAAAGGAGTTTTTTGTCTTCTGTGATGCATCAACAAAAGCAATAGCTGCAGTGGCCTACCTTAGATTGACAGATTCATGTGGAATTAACCATGTTGGCTTCATCATGGGTAAAGCAAAACTCAGCCCTGAGCAAACAGTGCCCCGTCTCGAGTTGTGTGCTGCGGTTCTGGCAGTAGAACTGGCAGAGTTCATCACTTCAGAAATTGACATACCCTTGGATGACACTACTTACTTTACGGATAGTAAAGTTGTGCTGGGCTACATATATAATGAGACGCGACGCTTCTATGTGTATGTCAGCAATTGAGTCCTCCGAATTCGCAAGTCTTCACATCCAAATCAGTGGAGGTATGTGCGCACAGATGTAAACCCAGCAGACATAGCAACAAGGTCTGTCACTGCTGCTCATCTCCAAGACACCAGTTGGCTTCAGGGACCAAAGTTTCTGATAAACAACCCTCAGATTCTACCTGAAGATAAAACGCATGAGCTTGTGAATCCTTCTTCAGATGCAGAAGTACGTCCTCAAGTCTCCACATTGAAGACCTCAATGATGGGTAAGAGTCTTGGAGCACAACGCTTTTCCAGATTTTCCACTTGGAAGTCCATCACTCAAGCTATTGCACGTCTTCTTCATATATCTTGTCAATTTCATAAAGGCTCAACAACAGAAACATCAGGTTGCAAGGGCTGGCATTACTGTACAAATACTCCAACAGTTGAAGAACTCGTATGTGCTGAAAAAATAATAATCAAAGCAGTCCAACAGGAGACATATGACCAAGAATATAAGAGCTTGGGAACCTCTCGAGAAAAAGCCCGCTTAAAGCCTTAGACCAGTTCATAGATGCAGACGGCCTGCTAAGAGTAGGAGGACGATTAACAGAAGCACAGATTGAGCTTGGTGTAAAAAAGCCCCTTATTATCCCTGGGAAACATCACATTGCAACACTTTGTCAAACATCATCATGAAAAAGTGCAACACCAGGGACGACATTACACAGAGGGTGCAGTGCGTGCTGCTGGCTATTGGATAGTTGGTGGAAAGAGACGCGTTTGCAGCGTCATTCATGAATGTGTTGCATGCCGAAGACTTAGAAGAGAACCACAGACTCAAAAAATGGCGGATCTTCCAGCAGATCGTGTATCCGCTGACCCTCCATTTACGAATGTGGGACTAGATGTTTTCGGCCCATGGAGTGTGGCGGCACGACGGACCAGAGGTGGTCATGCGCAAAGCAAGAGGTGGGCAGTGATATTCACCTGCATGAGTGTGAGAGCTGTGCATATTGAGCTTATTGAGTCTTTAGATACATCTAGCTTCATTAATGCCCTATGGCGTTTTCTTGCTATTCGAGGGCCTGTGAAGCACATCCGCTCAGACAGAGGAACAAATTTTGTAGGTGCTTGCAAGGAGCTTAACATTTCCTCTAATGTTGACAATTCCTCTGTTACAAAATTTCTCGTGGACCAGGGCTGTATCTGGCAGTTTAACCCGCCTCATGCGTCTCATATGGGTGGGTCCTGGGAGAGGATAATTGGACTTGCTAGAAGGATACTAGATGCAATGTTCCAACAGCTTGGACCTTCAGCACTAACACATGAAACACTCTCCACTCTAATGGCAGAAGTTGCAGCTATAATCAATGCCAGACCTCTTGTCCCAGTGTCAACTGACCCAGATGACCCATTCATACTCACACCTAATGCACTCCTAACTCAAAAGGTCACAATTGCTCCTGCCCCAGCTGGTGATTGGGTCAAAGACCTTCATAATCGTCAGTGGCGCCGGGTTCAGCACTTGGCACAGACTTTTTGGGATAAATGGAAAAAGCAGTACCTGACTCTTTTGCAACCAAAGAGAAAGTGGCACGCTAGTAAGCCTGACCTTGAACTAGGAAGCATTGTGCTCTTGAAGGATGAACAGCAAAAAAGGAATGAATGGCCTATGGGGCTTGTTACTCAAGTCTTCCCAAGCAAAGACAACAAAATCCGTAAGGTGGAAGTCAAGGTCTTCAAAAAGGAAGGCCCAAAGGTCTTCATACGGCCTATCACTAAGACAATCCTTCTCCTCGCTCCTGAGAAACTTGATTAGGTTAATCCAAATGACTTTTGGTTAGTGGCGTGTTCCATGCCAGACGGGGAGTGTGCTGGAACAATGTTTTCATATTTTCAACAAAATATTTCATATTTAGTTTAATTTGATTAAAGAATTACAGATATCAAACAATTAAATCTTTTATGTCATTCATGGCTTTAATATTCCTATTCACTTTATTTATGGTTTAGAGCTCCAACTAGTGGCAAATTTGACGTTGCTTTAATTCTGTAATTTTCCGGAATCAGTAGCTAGTGAGTGCTCGATGCAGCAGCTAAAGATGGCTCGCTTTAATCGCCATATAAATCGGTAATCTTTAACCTTGCAACAGCATCGCTTGTAAGTATTTATAGTTTTACATTGATGTTCATAATACTTGCATATAAATGTGAACTGTTACATGTAAAGATAGTATTAATAATTTTCTATCAGGCTATTGCATTAGCCACATTGTGCTTTAGCTTCGTATCACAGAACACTATATTAATGTGGATGTTGGTATTGCTGTAATTATTGTTAATTCCAGGACGTTATTATTGAAATATGTTTATTTGTTTATTTGTAGTTTCATTCCGTACCCAAGAACATTAAACCTGTGGGCAAACGAACTTCTTGTCTTCAGAGTCGTGTGAGGGAAGGGAGTTTATCTGACTGTCAAACGTTTAAACCATGTTGAGGACAGTACAACTATATTAGGCCTGCAACAAATATACAAGTTAAACAGCAAAAGATTTTAATATCAGTAAGGATGTGTTAAATGTACCTCATTGTAACATGAATGTCCTTAAAATCAGCTTCTTGAAAACAGGCTGACAGCCTTATATCTTGAGGTGACAATAACTTTGAAGAGGAAGAGCTGTAACGGAGTGAAAAAGCAGTAGCATATCAGTAGAAGCAATACGAAATAAGCATATGACATTGTGTTATACAAAAATTAGTAGACAAACTGCTGTCAGAAACATTTAAAAGTAACTAAAATATAAGCATTAAAAACCGAAGTGAAATATTAAGCTATTTTAGCATTTGAGGCTCTAGTAAACTTAGCGAGGGAAAACCCTCTGTCCTTATATTGCCCCAGTCAAGTGCGTCTTTATCTGTGTACACCCGGTCAAGCAGCCGCTGCCTGGATTTGAACATTTGTCTTTTTTAACTACAGTACAAATGCGTGGCCAGAAAGCAGAGAAAGATGCTTTTTGTAAGCTTAATGTATCGCGATACCTTATTTCCACAAACCGACGTGCAGCAAAATCCAGGCGACGGCAGGCTTGACCGGGTGTTCACAAACGGTGGCTCAACTGACTGCAGTCTTACACTCGCGGAGCACGATCAATGCAATAAATAATAATACCTGCAGACTTCAGGTTGAAGACCAACTAAAATATAAGCTCTGTGAACCAAAGTGATATACCATATTTTTCATACTAGTGTTGTCACGATACCAAAATTATTGTTTCGATACCGATACCTAGTCAAGAATTGCGGTTTCGATACTTTTCCTGAAAGGGGAAAATATACTCTCAAATATCATTGCTGTGCTTTAAAACCGGGACAACATTCTAATCATATAACACACTAATAAATGAACATATGAACAGCAGATATGTTAAACATTTGAACAAAAAATGCAATATCAAAATATAAAAAATAGAGCAATGACATTCAAGGTAAAGAAAGAATACATTTAGCAGCATTAGCTCAGTTATCATAAACATAAGAGTAATAAATTTATCTTGATTCTGAACTTTGAATAAAAATATGAACAGCGATTATATTAAACAATGTTTCTGAACTCAGAAGATTAAATGTCAAAAGATAAATATCAATTTAAGCAATGGCATTAAAGTAATAAAAAAAAAAAAAAGAAAATTTAACAGCAATATCTCAGATATTGTAACTTATTCTGTCAGTTGTGCAACCTTTTCTTTCAGAGGAGAAAACTCAGCCAGTGAGCTTTAATGAGCGTCATCCTTTTCTACCAGTCATGGACCGGCGGCCACAGTATCACTTGTGCTCGCACATGCATGCATTTTTTTTCCAACCCGCGGGTCCCGCTTTTATGAAATTATTTGGCCCGTCCCAGCCCGCAAATAAAGTAAAATTTATTTACCCACCGCGACCCGCGCATCGGGGACATCACGGAACATACATTGCTACATAGACCTTCGTATTGTAACCTTATCAAAGAACCTAATAAAATATGAAAATATATTCCAAAAATATTTAATATAGACTATATGAAATTGCACTAGTGATCGTTCGTCCGTGAACGAATCTTTTAGGTGAATGGAACGTTCTCGTTCAGGCAATCCACCGATTTATATTTCTCGTTCACTGAAGTTCCTCCCTCCACAGCAGCGCTATAAGCAGCGCATGCGCAGCTCGTGAACAACTCTGTGAACTCAACCGTTTCATCCTGTCAAAGAGTTACTCAAGATGTGACGGAGCATGTTATTTGTTGAGTGTAGTGAACGAATCCGCCCTTCACTTAACGAGATTGAGGGATATTCTCATTCGTGAGAGTTGAATGAACTGATACATCTCATTTATGAATGAGGTCAGTGAGCCAAGCATGTAAATCTCGATCAGCAATCAATAGATACAAAGCGCAGTTATAGGTGCTGTGCAGATATGCTCGTTTTCATATAGAACATAACTCCTCGTTTAATCCCAGATTAATGTGAATATTATATATGAACTGTCTGACCAAACAATTAAAATGTTAATTATGAAAGAAAACCTCGTGCTTTGTTCATCTGAACAACTTATTTTAACCATTTAATGCGATTCTGCACAGATTTTAGTAAAGGCAAATCAGTTTAGTAAAGCCACTGATTCAGCCATCTCACTGTAGTGCTTTTTTGCTGCTTGCATCAGGAGAAAACACACAGACATCCATAGGGAGGCACTGGAAGCATGCGTTGCACACACCTTCATGAAATAAGTCTCTTACAAATCTGGAACGCAGTCATTCTTTGAAGTATCGATACTAATAAATTTAGTAATCGTGACGTTTTTAATTTCCGAGAATCGCGATACTTTTGAAGTATCGGTGCATCGTGCAACACTATTTCATACTATAAGTCGCATCAGTCCAAAAATACTTCATGATAAGGAAAAACACACAAGTCGCATTAATTTAGAACCAAGAGAAAAGATTACCATCTACAGCCGCGAAAGGGCGCTATATAATGCTTAGTGTAGACTACAGGAGCACTGAGCAGCATAGAGCGCCCTCTCGCGGCTGTAGACGGTAATGTTTTCTCTTGGTTCATTTCTCTTGGTTCATGTCAAATTAATTTTGATAAATAAGTCACACTTGACTATAAGTCGCAGGACCAGCCAAACTATGAAAAAAAGTGTGACTTATAGTCCGGAAAATACGGTAAATATTTTAGCATTTGAGGCTCTGGAAAACAGTGAATTAACGAGGGAAAAACTTAACACAAAAGTTAAACATGTTCAACATGAAAAGCTATAGAAATGTAGTAAGAGAGAATGTCATTTCATCAGATAACTGCGCTTTGAGGGCTGTGGGACACAGGACAGATAGACTACTCATTCCTACAAATTGTTAATTCGTTCCTATGACTTATTAATTTGTGGCAATTGCCCATGTTTCGTTAATTTTGTTCCCTAAAAATATAATCAATAATCAAATAAATAATTTAATTGAAATAAGGGAACAAATTAATAAATAGAACAAATTCTTAATTCATGAAATCTTTCATTTCCCTTCCCATGTTTACCACACACAGTAATAGATGCAATTAATCGTGAGAGATATTAAAATAAACCTGCAAAATTTGAAGATTTAAGAAAAGAAACCGGCAAACTAAAACAAAGCCACATTAATGAAGGCTATATCTCGAACGGCATCCAAAGGCATGGTCGCGATCTAACATTTTCAACCCTGCGTAAAATTGTTATTTTTTTTTGTCTGTTTCGATCGCTGGAGCCTGGAACACACGTATATTCTAGCGATTCAAACTTACATTGCAGTCTGTTCATTATCAAAATAAAATAAAATGAGTGAGAATAATTAACGCATTCTCATCCCAAGGCGTCATATACTGACTCTCTTGACATTTCGTCAACATCCTACGCATATGGCACCCTCTAGCGTCAATATGAGACACAGATTATGGGTTAAGGTTAGGGTTAGGGTTAGACCGCTAGGAGACGCCTTCTGGCCCATTTTTATCTGCTTCTAATATTGACGGTAGAGGGTGCCATGTGCGTAGGATGTTGACGAAATTTCAAAAGGGTCAGTATATGACGCCTTGGGATGAGAACGGTCTGGAATAATACCCGGGTCAATGACTCAAGAAAACATCAATAAATATTCAAACAATAACATTACTTGTCTTCAGTGCATAAGTGAACCAAACATAACCCATCAACTCTTGTTCTTGTTCTTTCAACAGTTCGGATGACTCTTTTGAATGATTGTGTTCTTAAATGAAGAGTTTAAAGTGGGAGTGATTGAGGTTTGTGTGTGTGTGTGATAGTTGTCCAGTAAGACCCATCTTTTCCGAGAGTCATTGATGATTACGTAGTTT
Organism: Carassius carassius; assembly: GCF_963082965.1. NCBI lineage: Eukaryota > Metazoa > Chordata > Actinopteri > Cypriniformes > Cyprinidae > Carassius > Carassius carassius. Next base: position 15,436,973 of record NC_081755.1, on the reverse strand, counting down.
AGTGGAGATAATGAACGTTACAAGTCCTACCTGGAGTCCAATGCACAATCAGGGGGATTTGTAGTCCAGCCAAAACACCACAACCTCACTCAAAGTTACAGCGTTCCAATCCCGCGTAGTTCAAACACAGCTGATAAACGAATGGCATACCAAACATCTGAACACTCGTCCACTGTGCAGCCAGTGAAACTGCTGTAACACCATAGACTTCAAGCTTGTAGTTTCATTGTCAGTGACTTTACTTCATAGCACCTACTGTCTGCTAATTCAGCTTTCATATGGCCCAGACACCACGAGAAAAGGAGCAGCTTGCAGGAATTGTAGAACCCCGGCACTCCTCCATGAAACAGCAAATGAAGCTTACTTAAGACAGTCCTCTCCCATTTTGTTGCTTTCCATTTTGCACATTTTAAACATCTATCTCCAAGTAAAAACTTCTGACCATCGATGCAGCAGACAAAGACTCAGTGAACACACCACTCAACACTCACGATCACCGGTTTTAAATTGATTTGATCACTCAATTTCCTCCAGCTGACTGACTCCTCCCACTTGATGCATTGCATTTTGGGCTTTGTAGTTCGTTTTCGTCACACGCTGTCATTCAAAATCTGATATTTTCTAGAACAGAATCCAGCAGGATCAAATGAATGTGAGCAACAGTGTTTTGCTGCAGTAGCGCCAATGGATGCTGTTCACTTAATGCGCAACCAGTCACACGCCACAGTTACTTATATTATATTATAGTCTTATTATAGTTATATTAAATTATAGTATATAATATAATAATATATTATTATAGTAATATAGTAATATATTATTATTATATTATAATATATTATATTATAGTCTTACATTAATTTTTTCTAAAAATCCTGTCAAACGTGCACAAACTGACAGTCACCACCATAAGCTACTACTAAATATTGTAGAAACATAATTTTCTGTAAAGTTGCTTTGTAACGATTTGTATTGTAAAAAGCGCTATGCAAATATTGAATTGAATTGAAGTTACATTTCCCTGATAGCACAAGTACTTAGAGACATCTATTTGACGTGATCTATATCACATGATCCTTTAGAAATCATTCTAATATGATGATTCATTATCAAAGTTGGAAACAGTTCTGCTGCTTAATATTTTTTCAGAACATGTGATACTTTTTTTGGATACTTTGATGAATAAAAAGTAAAAAAAAAAAAGCTATGTTTTTTTTTAAATAATATACACTACCGGTCAGTAATTTGGGGTCAGTAATTTTTTTTTCTTTTTAAATAAAATCAATACTTTTATTCAGCAAGGATGTGTTAAATTTAAGAGATAGTAAAGAAAATATATTAGAATATATATTATTATATATATATATATATATTTTTTTTTTTTATAAATGCAGTTCTTTTTAACCTTTTATTCATCAAATATATTACACAGCAGAACTTTTTCCAACACTCATAATAAATCAGAATATTAGAATGATTTCTAAATGATCATGTTATAGACTGGATGTTACATGTGACACTGAAGGCTGGAGTAATGATGCTGAAAATTCAGCTTTGCATCACAGGAATAAATTATTATTTTAAAGTATATTCAAATAGAAAACTATTATTTTAAGTTAAAACATTAAAAATAGTAATGTTTCAAAACTTTTGGTCTGTACTGTGTGTGTGTATATATATATATATATACTGAACAAAATTATAAACAAAACTTTTTTTTGTTTTTGCCCCCATTTTTCATGAGCTGAAGTCAGAGGTTTAAGACTTTTTCTATGTACACAAAAGGCCTATTTCTCTCAAATATTGTTCACAAATCTGTCTAAATCTTCGTTAGTGAGCACTTCTCCTTTGCAGAGATAATCCATCCATCTCACAGGTGTGGCATATGATGCTGATTAAAAAGCATGATTATTGCACAGGTGTGCCTTATGCTGGCCTCAATAAAAGACCACTCTAAAATGTGCAGTTTTATCACATAGCACAATGCCACAGATGTCACAAGTTTTTAGGGTGTGTGCAGTTATTCGTGAGGTAGAAAGTGCTGCTGCCGCATGTGAAGGACCCCAAGCCAAAACTTTTGGAAGATTCGACAACAGTCCTGGGAGATAAAGGTAGTCAGAGAATTTCACTCTGTAAATGGGGTGGAGAAGTTGGCAGCTCTCACAAACACTGCAGCCTGATTGAGAGCTACATTACTCCGCCCCGCTCACAGACAACACCCTGCTTGGAGAGGCAGCTGTCCTGGAGCAGCCTAGAATGGTGAATGACATTTGTTCGGAAGCATGGTTTGATGCAGACAATAGCCAGGTTTCCATGCAACTCATTTGCATTTAGTGATGTCAATATTCGATAATTTCCATGATTGATCTTCATTTAAATTAACGATCATGTAAAGTATTATGACCAGTACTTTGTTGTTTGTTCCTGTTGTGCAAAATGTTTTTTTTAGAATTTTTGCGTTCCGCTAGGCCTATTTGTTTTAAAAAATCTGGCATTTACAGTGCAAGATCGTGACCGTGCATGAGTGCTGTCGTAGATTTTTCTTAAATCTAACTAAGTCCTATCTCATCTGACCTAAATCTACCGGGGCCGTCTCCAATCAACGATCTCCCTGGGCCATCTCTAATCGACGATCCCTAACGTCTCCAATCAACACTTGATAAATACCTATTTATCTAAACTATCTCACCTGCTGCACAGCAGAAAATGACAGACAGACTTCAGCAAATGTCCTTTGAGTTCTGCTTTCTTTATTTACGGCCGGGAGAGTACTCAAGCAATTCTCAGAGAATCTCTCTCCAGAAAAAGAATACATCAGGTTTTATAGGACAAATACAGAAACATCAAAATAAACTCAGCATGACTAAAATCACTAACATAATGTCACCTTTTATCAATATGATTGGTTCAATTTATAAAGCAAGCCCCTCTCTTCTTTACCCTCTGTTACTGGCATATGCAAAATCATCAAAAAACATTGTACAGGGTTAACAGTCAGTTGATTACTCAATATATATCATGACATAATGCAGGCTAAAAACGAAAGGTTAGTAAGACCTGTTCCGAAAAGAAGTAGAATTTAGTTTGTTATTTTTGTTAGACCTAGAGGAGGAAGTTAGGTAGGTGTTTGTCATAATGTTAGATTCAAAAGAGAAGTCAGGTTAAAAGTTTAACAAGTTGAATTAAGGTTAGAAGTTTAACACAGGTTAGATTCAGAAAAAATAGTTTACTATCTTATTTATTAAAAATCCACCACAGTGCTTACATACGAGGATCAAGACCCAGTGACGTCAAAAGCCTCTAATGCTGCGTTCACACCAAACGCGAATAGAGCATCTGGAGCGAATGATTTCAATGTTAAGTCAATGTAAAGACGCGTTAACGCGCATCTAGAGGTCTCGCGGCACGGTAGACACGAATTTGGATTTGTTAAATTCAGATTACGAATTCTAAGTATGGGTCACCATACTTGGCTGTATGTCAGTTTCACCTTTTCACTTAAGATCGTCTGAGACCAGACATCCAGACAGCTGCTGCAACAATCAGTTTGCATAACCAAAGAATATCTGCACAAACTCTCAGAAGCCATATCAGGGAAGTTCATCAGAAGAAGGATCTCCTTTTTCAGAGAGGGGGCACCCGTGGAAGGCCTGTGGAATCACCATGTGTGGTCTCTGGACGGGACACGGAGGTTCTAGGTGGTTTACCTCCAGCAGTAATAAACACCATCACTTCAGCTAGAGCGCCCTCTACTAGGCACGCCTACGTGCTGAAGTGGAACCTGTTCGTCGATTGGTGTTCTTCCCGCCGGGAAGACCCCCGTAGATGCCAGATCGCAGTTGTTCTCTCTTTTCTGCAAGATGGGCTGGAGCGAAGGCTGTCTCCCTCCACTCTCAAAGTGTATGTTGCCGCTATTGCTGCACATCACGATGCAGTAGATGACAAGTTCTTTGGGAAGCACGACCTGGTCATCAGGTTCCTTAGGGGGGCAAGGAGGCTGAACCCTCTACGCCCTCACCTGGTACCCTCTTGGGATCTCCTCTCGGTCCTGACGGCCTTGAAGCAGGAGCCCTTCGAGCCTCTGCATTCAGTAGAGTTTAAGTTTCTGTCTCTGAAGACAACAATCCTCACTGCATTGGCTTTGGTCAAGAGGGTCGGGGACCTGAGGCATTTTCAAAAGATGATACGTGCCACGAATTCGGGCCGGCCAACTCTGAGACCCCGGCCCGGATATGTGCCCAAAGTTCTAGCCATGCCCTTCAGGGATCAGGTGGTGAACTTGCAAGCACTGCCCCGGGAGGAGGCAGACCCAGCCTTCGCTTTGCTCTGTCCTGTTCGTGCCCTGCGCATTTACGTGGACTGCGTGCATAGCTTCAGGACCTCAGACCAGCTCTTTTTCTGGTTTTGAGGACAGCAGAAGTTAAAGGCTGTCTCCAAACAAAGACATGTCCACTGGATAGTGGAGGCTATAGTCTTAACATATCAGGCTCGTCGCGTACTGTGCCCCCTTGGAGTGAGAGCACACTCTACAAGAGCTGTCGCTTCCTCCTGGGCTTTGGCACGGGGCACCTCGATAGCAGATATCTGTAGAGCTGCCAGCTGGGCGACACCTAACACGTTTGCGAGATTCTATAATCTCTGTGTAGAGTCTGTGTCCTCTCGCGTATTCGCCTCAGATGGCCTGTAATGCTGGACCGGCTAGTTACATCGCTTGCTGTGCCATTCCCCTCTATGGACTGGATACGTGTGCCTAAGTGCTTCTCAGTTCAGTTTCCCTCTTGGTGAACCCTGTTGAAGTTCCTCCCGCACCCTCGGCAGTCAGGCACGGCAGAGCACCAGACGCCAAGTCTAGCACTCGTGTGTATGCCCAAGGTCAGCCCTTGTGCTGGGCTAGGCACCATTGTATAGTGATTCTCCCTTTTGTGGTGATCCCACATATGTATTCTTCCATGGTACAGCTTCTTGTGCACCTAGCCCATTAACACAGATTTAGGGTGTATTCACACCAGGAAAGTCTGCTAGTTCACTAGCTTTGGTCCGGACCAAATACAATGTTGATTTTTTTTTTTTTTTTTGGTGCGGTTCGCATTCACACTGCCCTTTTTGCAAGTGAACCAGAAATTGTAAACAAAACCACACGTGTGCTAAAGTCATCCATTCATTGGACAGAAATTCTCAAGTAGAGAAAAGCAGGCTAATCATGGAGATTTTTTTCGTAGTGCAATTGTAATTTTAAATTATACTTATGCAGATATAATATATACTGCTCAAAAAAATAAAAGGAACACCTGTGGGTTACATTGTGTTGTTAAGTGTTCCCTTTATTTTATTTTTGGAGCAGTTTATATTTACTGATTTTCTGTTATCAGCTTCAAACGCAATATGAAGACACTTATGAACACCAGATGAGACTATTTCATCTATACGATGTTGTAACAAGGATTTTGCGAAGACGAACAACTGCTGCAAGAAGGTTCTGGCGGAGAGAGCATGCTCTTATGTACGCCTACTATGGCATCATAACATGGCACTGGCAGAATAAAGAAAGTGAAAGTGAAACAAAAAAAACAGTGCACACAGGAAAGAAATTGCTGGCTTTTGCAAGTGTCAGCTAACTGCATGATCGTCAGTAAACTAGAGCCCTGCACGCAGGGGTGCCCCCAAGCTGATCATATATGTATGATCAATTTAGCTTTCTCAAATCATCACAACTTGCCTAAAATAAAATCTATAGATACACAAACAGTTCAAGCGTATAACAATGTTTAAACGTTAAAATTTGATAAATGTGCACTATATCCAATAGTTTGTGCGGAGAGTGGAAACTATGCACGCTTTGCAGGACAAAGAGTTGTTGATCACTTGTTTTCCGTGGATACACTGTCATTTTTGCTCATAATGTAAGAGTAATTCATCATTCGTAACTGTAAAGGGTCTACTTTTATTTTTGTTAACTCACAATATTAAGAAAACTTTGATTTTATTAAATAAAGAAAACAAACATGATGTGCTTTATGCCTTCTGGTCTTGAATAGGAGAGCTTCACAAAAATTAACCTAAACACAGCGAACGTGATTAAAATATCTATTGAAAGCTTTAAATTAGTTATTAATGAAATAAAACATCAAAAACAATAACTCTATTATTATAATCATAATCTGTATAGATGCATTTCTTAAAGGTGCATCTAATGAGATGATGAGCACAGCACATTACCAATTGGCCCAGCTTTCCATGACCAATTGGCAAGCTGGGTCTCGGTTCGGTTGTTTGGTGCTCACCAGAGTTTGGTTGCTGCCAAAAAGAGACAGGTGTGAATACACCCTTAGACAGATTTGTAAACAATATTTGAGAGAAATAAGCCTTTTGTGTACATAGAAAAAGTCTTAGATCTAACATAACATCATGTTAATCATGTTAACATCATTAATTTTGTTTATCAAGTTGTCCCCATTCAATCTGAAGCAAAGAAAATTGTGTATTTACAGATGTTAAACATTGAATGGGGTTACTTTTATGTTCTTTTTTTATGTTCTTTTATGTCTTTTCTCAGCTTTTAACAAGTTACCAAAAATAAATAATTTTTACTTTTGTTTCAGAGTTAATTGAACAAAAAGAGGAGAATGAAGAATCAAGTGAAGTTGAGGAGACAAATCATGTCAAAACTGGAGGAAAACATTTGAGTTACTCTCAAACCAAACAGAAAGATTTAAAGAAAAAAAGAGCAAAGAAGTCCTTCAGCTGCAAAAAACAGATTTTGAGCGTCACACGAGAGTTCATACTAGAGAAAAACCATTCTCTTGTGATCAGTGCGGGAAGAGTTTCAAACAATCAGCAAACCTGAAGATACACATGAACATCCACGCTGCAGAGAAGCAACACGCATGTGATCAATGCGGTAAAATGTTTTTATGGGTTTCACTTCTGAAGAAACACTTGAAAGTTCATGCAAAGGACAAACCAGATCCATGTAATTTATGCGGTAAGAGATTTTTGCATCTACAAAGTTTGAAAGTACATCAAAAAATACATACTGGTGAAAGAGAGTACATGTGCTTTGAGTGTGAAAAGACTTTTAGTTCAGTGAGCACTTTAAAACGGCACCAGAGGATCCACACTGGAGAGAAACCTTATAAATGTTCACACTGTGACAAGAGATTCAATCAATCAGCAAATCTGAAAACACACGAGAGGATTCACACTGGAGAGAAACTTTATAAATGTTCACATTGTGACAAGAGATTCATTCAAGCATCAACTCTGAAAACACATGAGAGGATTCACACTGGAGAGAAACCTTATAAGTGTTCACACTGTGACAAGAGATTCAGTGATTCGGCACAGCTGAAAACACATAAGAGGATTCACACTGGAGATAAACCTTACAAGTGTGCACACTGTGACAAGAGATTCAGTGTGTCATCAAGTCTGAAAACACATGAGAGGATTCACACTGGAGAGAAACCATGTAAGTGTGCACACTGTGACAAGAGATTCAGTGATTCGACACATCTGAAAACACAGAGGCTTGCGTGAATTTGTGACATCTACAGATAAGGATATGTAAATTTGTTTTTTGCACTGAGGACGTACACACATATCTGTAAAAGTGCCTGACAGGCAAGCCATTATGCTAATGCATCAGCTTGAAGCTTAAAATAAAGATTTATCATGTTATGGGCAGCTTGGATAACATACTTTTCGCTTGGATAACATACTTTTCGCTTGGATAACATACTTTTTTAGGAGGAGGTCATTCTGTTTCCTCTGATATTTGTAGATGCATTTTGTCCATAGAAATGCTTTTATTGAGTTCTGTAATTTGATGCAACAGGATGAAGTTGGATGTGCACTGTGGGTGGACCCAACTAAATATAATGTCTGTGTGTATTTGTATTGTGCGTATCTCGAGAGATCAAAGTTTCTAAGGTTCTTTCAGCCTTTCACCGTTACATGTGATATGATTTTTACAAAAAATTGTGACATCATTTGGGCTCCTTCTACAGCATGATGGGAAAACAAGAAACTCATCTAAATCTCAGCGTATCACAAACTAGCACTGACTGCATTCAACAACAAAAAAAAACAGATGGAGTTGTAAAACAGATTTTTTTTTATCTTCATAAAAAAAAAGAATAACCACTGTTTGTTCTTCAGTATCTTCAGTGTGTTTGATTATACAGGGTTCTGAATATCTCATCTTCTCTCTGTCCTGTTTAATAAACTCAGTCTTTACAAATTTGAGCTTTTCCTGATGATTTGATGCTCGTCTTCATTTGTAAAAACTGATCAGCATAATAAATGAGGTGAAAACAGGAACTATTGACATGAAATGGCAGCTCTGGTAATATTGATGAGGGTCAGACCATCAACACTCATTCAACAAGACATTCAGATCATCAGCAGTGTTTTAAAGGGATAGTTCACCCAAAAATCATAATTATGTCTTTAATAACTCACCCTCATGTCGTTCCAAACCAGTAAGATCTCCATTTATCTTCGGATATCTTCATTTATCTAACACAGTTTAAGATATTTTAGATTTAGTCTGAGAGCTCTCAGTCCCTTCATTGAAACTGTGTGTACGGTATACTGTCCATGTCCAGAAAGGTAAGAAAAACATCATCAAAGCAGTCCATGTGACATCAGAGGGTCAGTTAAAAATTTTTTAAGCATCAAAAATAAATTTTGGTCCAAAAATAGCAAAAACTATGACTTTATTCATCATTGTCTTCTCTTCCGTGTCTGTTGTAAGAGAGATTTCAAAACAAAGCAGTATGTCATACTTGTCATTTCTCGATAGATTCCCTTAAAAGGGAACTGACTGTGTTTCTGCATATCTAGTTTTATGTATTTATGGATATCTATATCTGCAGTGGACTTCCGTAGATCATTCATCTTTGTTTATCATTAAAGGGATAGTTCACCCAAAAATGTATAACTCATCCTCATGTCGTTCCAAACCCATAAGCCTTTATTCATCTTTGGATCACAAAGTAAGATATTTGGGGTGAAATCTGATGTTATCTGATCCGCTCATAGGCACCAACGTCATTGCATCTTTTGATGTCCAGAAAGTTAGTTAAAAACATGGTTTAAAACAGTCAAAGTTACTACAGTGGTTAAACCTTAAAGTGTACATAACATACACAGTTTCACCTAATCTCATGTTAATCTTGAGTACCTATAGAGTAGTACTGTATCCTTCATATATCCAAAAAGTCTTTAGTTTTATCATATTTCTAAAAGAAAAATACAGCTTTCCGATTCTTTCCGGAAAAAGCAGAGCTCCTGGAGGCGTGCCGTGAACGGAGCTATAATACTGATGTTTTGTGTTGTTTCCATTAACATATATTCACTTTTGTGCAGATTTCCAACATAATACAGAAATCTGATGCAATTGTACTTACATGAATGGGGTCTTTTATCACAGGGACGGCTCCATGTTTTAATAGCAAACGATGTGCAAATTCAGAGTCGACTTGGGCCTTTTTTATAAAACATTTGTCACTCAAATGACCAGAACACACAAAGGCACTTGATACACTCCGTTGCTGCCACGGAAAAACAAACTGCATCCACTGTTCATGTAACGCGGGGTCCTTGGGGAAGCTGAACACGGTAAACTTTCCCTCACATCCAAAAACAAACTTCTTTGGAGGCATTCTCGAACAAATCCTATGCAGCGCTGCTAACAATTTTTTATGTGCGTTGATGTGCGCGGTCTCGCTCTCTTCTGGTCAATGTGTGCACGGGCACGCTTTTCCGGGAGAAATGCTCATATAAGGACTTCCGTTCTCGTCTACGTCATTAGATCCACGATCAAAAAAAAACAGCTGAAACTTGCACCAACCCGAAGTCATATTTTCGGCACAGATATTCTGTCATTCTAGTAAATTATTTGTAAAAACTTTGGCCATTTTTAGCATGAGAATCCATCTCTTTAACACTGTGAACAACTTTGAATACACGAAACACCATTGTACTCCCCCTTTAATGTTGTGAAGCAATATTTTTTTTTGCGTACAAAGAGTATTCTCACCACTTTAACCTTACACAACTTTAACAACATTAAGGTTGAATCACTGTAGTCACTTTGACTTTTTTAACCATGTTTTTAACTAATTTTCTGGATGTCAAAGGTGCAATGACGTTGCTACCCTCGGATTTCATCCAAAATATCTCAATTTGTTATCTGAAGATGAATGAAAGTCTTATGGGTTTGGAAAAAAAAACAGCAGTGTGAATAAAGTTAACGATGCAACAAATCTACTAATAGGTTTATCTTTCAAATGTTATTCATAAAATAGTAGGTAAATAATCTCTGATATTTCTGTTTTACACATGCATTTCTAGATTTACACACAGATGTTTCAGCAATTCTTTTGCAGTAGTGTTGTCAAAAGACCCGGTACTTCGGTACCAAGTCGGTACAAAAAAAATGAAAATGTGACGGTACCAGGTTTCTTTAAGTACTGGTGGTACCAAGGGCCGGTCAACCCGGTTCTTGACCCATACAGCGCTATGATTTCCGCAAAGCAGAAAAAGCGGACGGAATCTCAAAATCCAGTCATGAAAATTAAAGTTACATTTTAATATGGACAGTCAAGGAATTTGTCAAAGTTAGCATAAATTAATCAAATCAAATCTCTATATGGACCAGTATTTGTAAATGTTAAGCCGTTAGTTGAAATATGAATCCTGCATGTCAATTTTTCAAAAACCTAACGGTACACTGTGGGCAAATTCACTACCCTTTTGTTATGTTCGGATATTTTTTTACCTTTTATCACAGTCTTGGGCATGTCAAAGATTAGTAACAAGATTGGCTTTGATGCATTGTTCATTTTTGTGCAGCATTAGAATTTAATTTTTTCTCCCTCATTTGTTGTTGGTGGCTATTTTAGCCCCATTGACTTCCATTATAACAACATTTTTTGATTGCAAAGCCATGAAACCATATAATCATGCTTTCTTGATTGTTTGTGGTTTTCCCTTTTGTGAAGAGGTAAAAATTTTTTTTTTTACAGTTGATCACTAGGTGGGACCATTAACCCTTTAGATAGGCCTGTGCAAAAAAAGGCTTAGTTTCTGGCTTGTATATGGAGTTATATGGAGTATAACAGCAAATTATAGTGTGTATGTGTGTGTGTGTGAGAGAGAGAGAGAGAGAGAGAGAGAGTGTGTGAGAAAGACCTTTGTGCACTTACCTTGATGTATCTGAAAAAATCCAAATATGCACCTCATGCTCTCAGAACTACATGAATAAACAATAAAAAAATAAGTATTTATGCACCTACTGCCTTTTGATGGGGAAAAGTACGGATGGCCTATGTGTGAAATGCTCGTCTTTTCTTGATGGTAAAGCCAGTTTAAAACCTTAAAATCCTGTAAAAAAAATCTACTTTGCATCAAATTTATTAACATAATGTATTATGAACCAAAATGCAATACCAACTTCAAATAAGCTGCAGCTCGCTGGAGGGGTCAAGCTGCATAATCATTTCTAAAACTTCAGTTCAAGTCAAGCCCTTTCTCGAGTTGCTTGCTGCTCTTCTCACCATTAAATGACCAGCACGATAACATGCAACTGTTTAAATCCACATACTTTGTTTTTGTTTAGTCTATATTTATCACCACCATCAAAAGGCAGCAGGTGCATAAATACACTTTTGTTTACTCCATGTAGTTCTGAGAGCTGAGGTGTACATTTTGATTTTCTCAAATACATCAAGTTAAGTGCGCAAAGGTCTCTCTCACACACACTCTCTCTCTCTCTCTCTTGCTCACACACACACACACACACACATACACACACAATATAATTTGCTGTTATACTCCATATAGGTTCATATACAAGTCAGAAGCTAAGCTTTTTTGCACAGGCCTATCTAAAGGGTTAATGGTCCCACCTAGTGATCAACTGTAAAAATAACAAATGTTACCTCTTCCCAACAGGGAAAACCACCAACAATCAAGAATCTCACACACACACAAACACTATAATTTGCTGTTATACTCCATATAACTCCATATACAAGCCAGAAACTAAGCCTTTTTTTGCACAGGCCTATCTAAAGGGTTAATGGTCCCACCTAGTCATCAACTGTAAAAAATAACAATTTTTACCTCTTCCCAAAAGGTAAAACCACAAACAATCAAGAATGCATGATTATATGGTGTCATGGCTTTGCAATCAAAAAATGTCATTATAATGGAAGTCAATGGGGCAAAAACAGCCACCAACAACAAATGAGGGAGAAAAAATTTAAATCTAATGCTGCACAAAAACTAAAAATGCATCAAAGCCAATGTTGCTACTATAAAAAGTAAAAAAAAAATCCTGCCACAATTCCTTTTATATTGAAAATAAGTCATTTTGTGTGTTTTCCCCCCAAATCAGTGACATCATTTATGAACTTGGCAATTTAAGAGTTAAAATCTTTTTTTAAAAATTTGGTAGTTTTGATCAGGACTGAAGTTGATTAACAGATTTATGCAAAAAAATATTGAAAAAAAAAATGAATCTGATACATTTTTACAGCAGTTTAACTGAGTGGATGTTTTCATCCTGAACATAACGAAAGGGTGGTGAATTTGAACAATGCACAAGGGTTACAGTTATTCACGGTAACCCTTCAAAATGAATGTATGAGATACTACTACTACTGTTGAAAAAATGTATAAAACTTTATTTTATAAAGAAATAAATGACAATATTTCTTCCATATTTTGATTTTAATAGCAAATCCCTCTATTTACCAATAAATAAAATGTGTTTTAGGGGTGGCACGGTTCGCTGAAAAAGAACGAACCGTTCAGTTCACCACACATGGTTCATCGCGTGCTGGGAACGCGGTTCAACTTAAATATGACAAAGCATCTGTAATATGGCTTGCTATAAATAACACATAAAACAAACAGGGTTCAGCTAATATATGTTTCGGTTGATGGGTGCGCAATGTGGGTTCCTAAACATTACAACAAAAGCGATGAGAAAAAAAAACACAACCCTGGACAAATCATTCACTTTTGTTCAACGCGATTCCCGTATTCTGGAATATGAGCAGTCATTTATTCCTTCATCACCCGGGTGTTGTTAGCGTGCACTTACAGATGAGATCTGAACAGCACACGTTAATATGTGTTTAAACTAAACTCATTTAATCTTTGTCAGTTTAAACATTTAAGAGCCAGAGGACGCGCAGTGAGAAGATTTGTGCGTGCACTAATCCGAAGCACGCAAACCCACGCCTCAGAACTCGTGCAAATATTAAGCTCTCTCTGAAGTATTTTGTTTAAGTTGACAAATTCAGACAAAAATCTGGTCAAAATACCCGTCTTGCTAAGTATTCTATAGCAGAAATAGCCGGCTGAACTTGGTCTACTGTATTAGTGCATTCTCTTATGTGACAGTCTTTATATTAATCAAACAGCAACAACAAAGAAATCACTCACTGCTTTTGATTAAAAAGCTTTTGTAACTTCAATAAAGAATAATCTTTAATTTACACAGTCCAATATGCGATGCTGTTTTACATTTGGTTACTTTATTCAATATCTGTACCTAAAAACGTATGCTAGACCTCCCTAAAAAAAAAAAAAAAAAACTGAAAATCACTGTTTATTGTTTGTATCTTTACTGTATTGTATTTATTTTTGCTGTTGCTTATAGCTGGATAGAATATTCTTCTTTTTTTTATTAGAAAGTATAGTTTTTCCATAAACATAGCACATACCGAAACCTTAACCGAACCTTAAAAAAGTTGAACTGTGCCACCCCTAATAAAACAACATCACCAGAACTACTACTACAAAAATACTACTGACCTTAATGTGTATCAGTCACTCCTATCTTCTTTCTCTGCTAATGTCTCCACTGCTAAAATGACATACTACCATAACAAAATTAACAATTCGTCTAACTCTCGCATGCTTTTTAAAAATTTTCCTCACTTCTTTATCCTCCTCCTCCCCCTCCTGCTTCATCTCTAATAGCTGACGACTTTGCCAGGTTTTTCATTAATTAAATTAAACACATTAGTGCACAATTTTCCACACCACAATCAGTCAAGCTCATATCACCAGCAAACTTACACTCCTTTACATCCTTCTCTTCACTCTCTGAGGCAGAAGTCTCAAAACTCATCCTTTCTAATCACCCTAATACTTGCTCGCTTGATCCTATTCCATCTCATCTCCTTCAAGCCATTTCTCCTGCAGTTGTACCTGCACTCACTCACATCATCAACACATCCCTCCACACTGGTGTTTTTCCCTCATTATTTAGACAGGCACGTATAACTCCACTACTTAAGAAACCCAACCTCAACCCATCTCTTTTAGAGAACTACAGACCAGTTTCCCTTCTTCCTTTCATTGCAAAAACACTTGAACGAGCTGTGTTCAAGCAAGTCTCTACATTTCTCACACACAACAACCTCCTTGACAGCAACCAATCTGGCTTCAGAAGTGGACATTCAACTGAGACAGCTTTGCTCTCAGTTGTTGAAGCTCTAAGACAGGCAAGAGCAGAATCCAAATCTTCAGTACTTATCCTGCTTGATCTGTCCGCTGCTTTTGACACTGTTAACCACCAGATCCTCCTATCAACCCTACTGGTAAAAAGCATCTCAGGAACCACACTTCAGTGGTTTGAGTCTTACCTATCAGATAGGTCCTTCAAAGTATCTTGGAGAGGTGAGGTGTCCAAGTCACAACATCTGACTACTGGGGTGCCTCAGGGCTCAGTTCTTGGACCACTTCTCTTCTCTGTCTACATGGCATCATTAGGTTCTGTCATTCAGAAACATGGCTTTTCATACCACTGCTATGCTGATGACACTCAACTCTACCTCTCATTCCATCCTGATGATCCGACGGTAGCTATTTGCATCTCAGCTTGTCTAACAGACAATTCTTGCTGGATGATGGACCATCACCTTCAACTCAACCTTGCCAAGACAGAAACTGCTTGTGATTCCAACAAACCCATCATTTCATCAAAATTTCACCATCAAGTTAGGCACATCAACCATAACTCCTTCAAAAACAGCTAGAAGCCTTGGAGTTATGATTGATGATCAGCTGACTTTCTCAGACCACATTGCTAAAACTGGCCGATCCTACAGATTTGCTTTATACAACATCAAGAAGATCAAGCCCTTTCTTTCGGAACATGCTGCGCAACTCCTTGTTCAAGCTCTTGTTCTATCCAGGCTGGACTATTGCAATGCCCTCTTGGCAGGTCTTCCAGCCAATTCTATCAAACCTTTACAATTAATTCAGAACGTGGCAGCAAGATTAATTTTTAATGAGCCAAAAAGAATACACGTCACACCTCTGTTTATCAGCATAGAATTCAAGGCATTGATGTTTGCCTACAAAACTACCACTGGCTCTGCACCAATTTACCTTTTATATTTGTTACTTCAGACTTATGTGCTCTCTAGAAGCTTGCGTTCTGCAAGTGAACGTTGCTTGATTGTACCATCCCAAAGAAGCACAAAGTCACTTTTACGTACTTTTAAATTAAATGTTCCCTACTGGTGGAATGACCTCCCCAACTCAATCTGGGCAGCTGAGTCCTTAGCCATCTTCAAGAATCGGCTTAAAACAACTCTTCCATCTTTATTTGACCCTCTAACTTCAACACTCACTATTCTAATTCTATTCTTAAAAAAAATCTAACTACCTTTCTAATCTTTTTTTGTATTCTATTTTCTTTTCATTTATTATGCAATTGTATGTGTGTGTGTGTGTGTGTGTGTGTGTATGTATGTGTAAAGATCTCTAACACTAGCTTGCTCTATTCTTTTTTTATTCTATCTGTTTTCTTTTTTTTATTATATTATTTAAAATCCCATGCTACGTGTACTGTGTTAACCTAACTGAGACTTGTTATAGCACTTATATATCATTGCTCTTTTTTCTTTTTTTGTTTTTGATTGCTTCCACTGTCCTCATCTGTAAGTCGCTTTGAAAAAAAAAGTCTGCTAAATGAATAAATGTAAATGTAATGTAAATGTAGAACTGTTTTGAGTCAATTCACAAGCATTTTACCATTTCATTTGAGTAAAACCAGTGTCAATTTAAAGGTATTCACGGCAACCTGTCAAAATAGGTTCATTTTTACGTAAAGACATTGTGCTAGAAATATTACTATTATTTAGTAGAATGTATGTGATATTGCTACTACTTTTGAAAAAATAAAACTTTTAAAAGAAATAAATCACACAATATTTCTTCAATGTTTTAATTTAATATCAAAAACCCTTTATTTACCAAAAAAATTTAAATTAAAAGACAAATTAAATTTGGGTGAAACTTGTTTACTATTTTCCATAATTATATTACTTGTAGAAAAACTTTAAACACAGTTGTAAATAGGTATAAATAATGGCATTGGTTTTATATCTAGTGCTAAAAAGTTTTTTTTTTTAATTAGCATACTTTTGTGTTTTGCTTTGGTACCGAAATTGGTACAGAGAACCATGGATTTTCACTGGTATCGATACAGAATACTGAAATTTTGGTACTGTGATAACACTATTTTGCAGTGTTCACACCGATTAAAGTGTAACACTGTCTACAACAGACGCATCTTATATCGTGTCACATCATACCACGCTGCAACAGCTAAAAGCTCGCTAGTCTAAACGTTACAATCTGATTGTTGCAAAGCACTTGGACTACGTCAGAAATAAGGGGTGGTCACAGGATATAAAATTAGGCACCAAGGTTTCCACAACTTGGATTCCGATGTACTTGTACTGTGTCTTTTGTGACACAGAGAGAGAGAGAGAGAACAATATAAGATGCTTTCAATGCCATCACAAAAGACACAGTACAAGCACTTCACAAAAAAAAAAATATGTCCACATTCAAATGTACCATCTGCTCCTGTTTTCCATTGACACTGCAAACCATGCAGCTATTTTTATTAGATTTTTCTTATCTTTTAAAGATGCTAAGCTGTGCTAAGGTTAAAATTAGCACTTCCTCCATTTTTTTATTTCTGTACAGAGAGGTCACGTAGTGACATATCGATCTTCTACTGGTCACACGTTTTCACGTGATGCGAATCCGCAGGTCAGAGTTTACCAAACTTGAACTTTGGAACGCAGCGAAATGCTAAATGTTTACATGAGCTTGTGTTTCCAGTCTGCCGTATTCTTGTATGAATGAAAGTCAATGGAACGTCCCCTTGTGACCGCCTTTATAGAATGGGAATTGTTTACTCCACGCTGCATCCATTGTAGACAATATCACTGATTATAATGGGTTCTGTTATCTTTTGACATGTCGCCTCACGCCACTCACGTCCAGTTCCGACACGGTGTAACATCTGTGTGTTTTGTCCATCGTACTCAGGTCTGATAAGGAAAGCTAAATTAGAAATGTGTATAATATTAGAAAGTGTAATAAAAAATAATAATTTGCGTAGACCAGGGGTGTCCGAACTCAGTCCTGGAGGGCCACTGTCTGTAAAAGTTCCAAGGTCCAGCTTACCTCAACACACTTGAAGTTGAAAAAGTTTCTAGTATGCCTAGTAAGGCCTTGATTAGCTGGTTTAGGTGTGTTTAATGGGGATTGGAGCTAAACTTTGCAGGACAGTTGCACATTCTATGTTGTCTATGGTAATTCCCAAATGACCTCAAACACCATACACAGCATTTCTTTTAGATCTGCAGGTTTGAGCGCAAGAAAATACAGTTCATGCATTCAGCAAATAAATGTAGTGTTGGACGATGGACCTTGTTGGGAAACCAAATACTTCATCGCCGATCTGGAGCCATCTCCATTCATGTCACCCATCCGTGTTTGCACAAGTTCCCGTGATCGCAAATGCCTGGCTGGTCAGGTTTGGTGAGGCTTTCTCCAAGTACAATATTTTATTATTAATTTATTATTATACTATATAAATTATGTCACTGTGTGTGTGTGTGGGGGGGGGGGGGGGGGGGGGGGTTGTCGCCACGTCCTTGAAAATGCACCGTATAGTTTCCTGCTGTTTTGTCTTTTGCCAATCACACCTACACTGTAAAAAATTGCTGTAGTTTCTACAGCTAAATTTTACAGAATTTTCCTGTATAAACATTTTACAAGATGCAGCTGTAATTCGCAATGTATTATGGGTCAAATAAGGTTTTACAGTTGTTAAGAGTATATTTCCCCGTCAACTGTAATTCATTTACAAGAAGCAGGTGTTGTCACTGTAGTTCCTGCTTTTTACACTAACTTACTGTAGTGTGGCATTATGGGATTGCGCGTGCATCATTCAAATCAGAAACCCAGCCGACTGGAGCAGCCCAAAAACGATTGAAGATTAGAGGCTTTATTCATAATTCCTGGTAAGTTCACTTAATTGTACTTGAGAAATATATCCTTTTTATATTTATTTGAGTTAATGTATAGCGATATCAGGTCACAATACCCTCCTATCCTGACATTTAGACAAGTGGTAACTTCTGTTCAGTAAACTGGGAATTGCTATCATAGCATAGTTAGGCCAAATTTCGTTACATTTTCTTATTGAGAGCATTTAAAGGGGTGGTTCGGGATTTTTGACATCGGACCTCATTTTTAAGTCAGCCTGGTTGTTATTCATCAGTGGAGACATTTTTTTTTTTTAATTATCCAGTCTTTATATTTGGATAGATAGCCGATGCTAGGCTAGCGCGAGTCAATAGGTATATGTTAGCCAGCCATTAAAAACCGTTTTACCCGCTCCACAGTGCACCAAACGCAAATCAATTATAACACTAGACTATCGATGCAAATGTCCATTGATAGAATAATGTTAGAAATCAAACTTACCTTTCATCACATTGCATTAGTTATAATTTGTTCCCTGTAATCATAAGCCTTGTCGACAGCAGCAGCGGAGTGATATTGATTACTTAGGCAACCGAGTGAGCCGGTTAGCTGGATGTAACGACTGTAGTGAGCTTCTGTTCTGTGTTTACTTTTTGCCGCATTACTAACCGGAGCAAAGTAAAATTCCGCAGCGGCTGAGAAACTAGTTCCTTTAGGATCATTGAGATGAAAGGTAAGTTTGATTTCTAACATTATTCTCTCAACGGACATTTGCATCGATAGTCTAGTGTTATAATAGATTTGCGTTTGGTGCACTGTGGAGTGGGTAAAACGGTTTTTAATGCCTGGCTAACATATACCCATTGACTCGCGCTAGCCTAGCATCGGCCAACTATCCAAATATAAGGACTGGATAATTTTTAAAAAAAAATGATGAATAACAACCAGGCTGACCTAAAAATGAGGTCCGATGTCAAAATTCCCGAACCACCCCTTTAAAGTAGTGTTTACCTAACTTTTATCATAAAGCCCAATGCGAACGATTGTCATAGTAACTAACGTTACTAACGTTATCTGTCGAAATAACTGACAAACAGCAAAATATGTGAAATTTTTATATGTGTTCATTTGTTTGTATGTGTTCAAATGTCCCATATTGACGTGACGCCTTAGTATAATAAGTGAAAGCCATCTTTATATGCCCGACTGGACAAGTTAGCCTGATTAAAAATAAAAATAAAAAAACACAGAAAAAAAAGACTGAGGAAGCATCGAAATGCGAGACTGATTCTGATTATATTAACGTTTCATTCAACATCAAAACAAGCTTAACGGCACACATGAACTCACGGAAAGTACATGAGGTAAATGTTCAACTGTTGAGTTTATTTATGATATAAGAAGCATCACAACTGAGCTGTTTTCGTGAGTATCACGATTGCAAATACATAGTCCAATAAACAATTAGTTAACAAGTTACTTACTTCTTTTAGATACAATATTAACTGTTGTTCTATTTCACTAACGAAAATAGTTCCAAACAAAGACCAAAGCAAAACTATTTTGCTCATTCTCAAATCAAAACTAAGCGGTGTTTTTGCTGAATGATTCAGCTTTTTGAACGGATCGGTTCAATGAATGACTCAGTTGATTCACTCATTAAGTTATTCGCTGCCACCTAATGGCGGTTTAGTTACACGTTTAAAAAGTATCATTGCATTTTTCCAACATTTATTAATTGTATTTTCAAAAATTAATGTAAAACATTAATGTTGTTACACAGTTGTTATTTTGAACTGTAAATTAATTAATTTGATTGGTGGTACAGTTCTACAATGTAATACTATAATTTATAATTATAATTTATATAATTACTATAGTTTGTTTATTCTAAAATATATGCCATTTTCTGTGTTAATTTTGGTATCATTTATGTGCTTTAAAGAAATCACAATATTATTTTCTTGCAAAGAATAGCAGCTGATGTGGAGAAATGTTTGATGCTTCAAGACTCTGAAGCTGATTTTATTAGGTAATGTATTAATTCTTTAAATAATTTGATAAACTTGTAAGTTAGATTACATTTTATATTGAAATACTGCAATGTAGGTTGAATTATTGCTTATATTTCTTTTTCAGGTCCACCCAGTGGCTTTTGACTATTTGAGGGTCAGATGGTTGTGAATTCATACCTCAACTTTGTAGCTGGATTTGGAGTCTTATTACAACTTCAGTCTGGCATCCCTGGAGCAGACATCTTTTGCACACTTTAATTTTTTCAAGGTAATAAGTTTTACTTAAGTAATTTCATTTGCGAAAAAGGTTACTTATTTAATTTATAGGGTTACTCCACCCCATAATGACAATTTAGTCAATCACTGTTAACGTGATTAACAGTGATTAATGTCGTTTCAAACCCGTAAAAGCTTTGTTCGTCTTCAGAACACAATTTAAGATATTTCAGATGAGAACCGGGAGGCTTGCGTCTGCCCCACTGACAGCCAAACAATTAACAATGTCTAAACCCAGAAAAGTATGAAAAGCATCGTCAGAATAGTCCATCTGCCATCAGTGGTTCAACTGTAATTTTACGAAGCTACAAGAATACTTTTTGTTTGCAAAGAAAACAAAAAGAACAACTTTATTCAACAAAGACGTTATTTTTGTTTTTGTTCAAATCAAAGCGTAAATAAACATAGAAAGCGTGTCCATGTGACGAAGCTGACACAGAAGAGCGGCTGTAGTTTGTGTCCAACAGATACTCTCCAAAATGGTGCTACACTGATGCATAGAGGAGGCGAATTGTTGAATAAATTGTTATTTTTGTTTTCTTTTCATACAAAAAATAATTGTCGTCGCTTCATAACGTTACGGTTGAACCACTGATGGACTATTCTGATGATGTCTTTCATACTTTTCTGGGCCTTGACAGTTGTATTTACTTGGCAGTCAGTGGGATGGTCAGAATCCTCCCGGTTGCATCCAGAATATCTTAAATTGTGTTCCGAAGACGAATGAAGCTTTTACGGGTTTGGAACGACATGGAGGTAAGTGATTAATGGCAAGATTTTAATTTTGGGGTGGAGTATTGGTAAATGCTGATTGTTAGGGATGTCCCGATCAGGTTTTTTTGTCCTCGAGTCCGAGTCATTTGATTTTGAGTATCTGCCAATACCGAGTCCCGATCCGATACTTCTATAATACATAAAAAAAGAATAAAGAAGAGCGAAAAAACAGATCCAGGATCTTCAATAAATTACATTTTGAAATATATTCAAATATAAAACAGCTATTTTAAATAGGCTAGTAAAAATATTTCAAAATCTTACTGTTTTGCTGTACTTTGGATCAAATAAATGCAGGCTTGGTGAATAGAAGGGACTTCTTAAAAGAACCTTAACAAGCTTACTGTTCAAAAACTTCTGACTGGTAGTATAGGCAACTTTATTTTTTCTCTAATTTCTAGCTTTTAATTGGCTTAGAAATCTATAAATGCTGGACAATAACAAATAATACTGATTTGTTTATATACTACAAACACTGTTTATCACATAATAATGCAGAATAGTTTCTATACTGTAATAAATACTATGTCAATCAGCACTGCATTGTTCATACTTTATTTATCACCTGCTGGAGATGACTTGAAGAACAATTTATTGTCGTGATCGTATATTAATGTCTTCGTGTTTGCATAAGTTTTTGTTTTCCTGTGAGCACCACAGCATAGCTGGACGCTTTTGTCCATATTAGGAATATCCTGATATCAGCGCGAGAGCGTGCTCCGGCTTCGAGTATGAATGAAACACACACTGCATGAGAGTTTAGCGCTCTGTGATGTTCATCTCGCTGTATCCTGGGTCCGAATGAAATATCAGGTCATGCGCAAACTATCATGTCTCTTTGAGTTTGAATCTATATTTATTCACACCAGCTCTTGAAAACAAATTATGTCATGCCGCACGCGTTGCTGTTTCTGTGTGGAGTCAAAAGGGTCTAACTCTGTGCCACCGCATAACAAAAGATGTGTTAAAAATTAATGAGAATATATATATATCCGAGTCCTGATCGGGAGGTGAGGTCCGATTCCGATCGAGTCTGAAACGGATCTGGACATCCCTACTGATTGTATTGTATAAGTGGCATTTTGACATTTATTTTATTGAGCTAGTTTCATTCAGTACTTGACTTTATCCTGATGCTTTTGCT
Source organism: Carassius carassius (assembly GCF_963082965.1). Lineage (NCBI taxonomy): Eukaryota > Metazoa > Chordata > Actinopteri > Cypriniformes > Cyprinidae > Carassius > Carassius carassius. The sequence goes on along the minus strand of NC_081755.1, from coordinate 15,414,446 downwards.
TGTTTTTATGTGCAGATGTTTTCTTGGAATCACAACACTCACTGGATACAAGACGGACACATGGAGGCAAAACAAGTGGAAAAGTCTCAGAAGAGGGACAACCCTCATGTGTGTGCTCATCTCAGAAAGTTGATGGGCTTTCAGTATGTATTTATTAAATTGTCTTTTGCAGGAATATTCTTAATTTAATAGAACATAAGCTCAAACAACAGAATTTGTGATTTCATGTTGATTCCAGCATTTTATTTTAATCATTTTCTTTAAAACTTTTTTTTTTTTTTTTTTACAAAAATTATACAAATTCTGTTGATTGACCTTCATTTTTATAGAAAGTTAATGTTCTACTCTGAGTATGGCTTTTTTTTTTCATGTATTTGTAGTTATTTGTGATGCTATGTTATTTTTAAGATAAGATTTAACTGTTGAAAGACTGACATTTTTATTTTACCAGTAAAAGCCTTGCAATGTCTTTCTGCCAGTTTTAATAAATACTTATTTGCAACATCATTGACTTTATTCATTTTTATTCATTTGTAAATGTATTAAGATAGAGCTCATTATAATGCATTAATATCAGTATTTTATAGTTTACTGTTCAAATTATTCTTTAAAGCAGTTTCATTGTTAAATTATTACAAACTCATATTGTATTTAGGGGTATTTACAGGATTTTATTGGCAACTTTTGTTGCCAGTTAAATACTGTAATTTAATGAAATTACAAATTAATGCTGTAAAATATGTTTACAGGACTTTATTGGCAACTTTTTTTGCCAGGTAAATACTGTATTTTAGTGAAATTACAAAATATTGCTGTAAAATAAAATACTAGTAAAATTCAATGTTACTGTAAAAAATACTACAAACTACTGTATTTCACATACATCAATTAACTGTAATTTGCTTTGCAGTAATTTCCTGTAATCCATTTTACAGCAATTAACATCATTTTTACAGGATTTTATTGGCAACTTTTTTGCCAGTAAAATCCTGTAAATTATACAGTACATTTTTTTTTACAGTGTATGAATATACAACATATCATTCAAAAGCAGTCAGTATAATTTTTGTTTTTTGGAAAATAACTTATAGAACTGAATACTTTTATTTAGGAAGGACTCTTGAAAATTGATCAAAAGAGATGATAAAGACAATTTTACAAAAGATTTATATTTCAGATAAATGCTGTTCTTCTGAACTTTCTATTCATCAATGAAACCTGAAAAAAATCTACTCAGTTGTTTTCAACAGTATTATAATAAGTTCTTTTTTCTTCTTTTTTTTGAGCAGCAAGTCAGAATAACAGAATGATTTCTGAAGGATTGTGTGACTGGATTAATGATGCTAAAAATTCAGCTTTGAAATCTCAATAAATTACATTTGAATTGAAAATTTGAAACATATCCAGATAGAAAACAGTTATTTTGAATAGGCTAGTAATATTTCTAAATGTTACTGTTTTGCAGTACTTTGGATCAAATAAATTCAGGCTTGGTGAACAGAAGAGACTTCTTTAAAACGCATAAACAAGCTTACTGTTCAAAAATGGTTGACTGTAGTGTGTAGGCAACTTCAATTTTTCTTTCATTTCTAGCTTTTAATTGGCTTAGAAATCTATAACTGTGGGACAATAACAAATAATAATGATTTGTTTATATACGAAAAACACTTTTTTATCACATAATAAGGCAGTATAGTGTCTATACTGTAATAAATGCTATGCCAATTAGCATTGCATTGTTCATATAGTTTATTCATCACTTGCTGGAGATGACTTGTCACAATCGTATGTTTAATGTCTTTGTGTTTCCAAAAGTGTCTGGTTATTATTATTTTTTTGTGAAAACAACTGCTTTCATAAAGCGATAGCTGGACACTTTTGTCCATATTAGGAATTTCCTGTTATGACTTTCTGTGTGGAAAACTCCGGCTTCAAGTATGAATGAAACACACTGCAGGAGTGTTTAGTGCTCCGAGATGTTCACCTTGCCTTCTAGGTACGAATAAAACATCAGGTCATGCACAGACTATCCTGTCTCTTTGAGTTTAAATCTATATTTATTCACACCAGCTACTGAAAACCTCTATGCGAACACACCAAAAAAAGTGCATTGGATGAATTTCTGTGATATTAAAAGTGGGGGGGACACGTCCTCCGCGTAATCTATACCCCTGATGCTTCTTTGTGTAATTCAGCTATTTGTGTTTCAACACTGTTCTGTTTGAATCTTAAATTGTCTGATTTGCTCAGATACACCACATTGTTGATACAATGAATAAGTTTAAAGGTGTCATCGGATGCAAAATTCACATTTACCTATTTTTTTTTTTTACTGAAATGTGTGTTGGCAGTGTGTGTACACAATCACCCTTTAATGATAGAAATCCACCCAATGTTAGGGTTGGAGCAATAGACAATGCCACCATCCATCGCCGATGTCTGATAGACATTACGAAAGTTGTCATGTGGCGCCGAGCTGCATCAGCTAAAGTCTAATTTTGTGTCAGCACGTCATAAACAGAACGCGGCAGCAGTTTACTGTCAAGGATTTTGGTGTAATGCAGTGCTGCATTTAGTGTAGACAGCATCACTGATTATACTGAGTTCTATTGACTGATCTATATATAATGAATCTCTATTATAGATCAGTGGTTCTATAGTATTTTGTCATGCCTCACTGCTTGCATCTGGTGTAGACACGGTGTTAGGAATTGGTAGTTGTTTTCCCTTATAAGGATTCACGCTTCGGGCACACCTCCCCCATTCCCCCCGCCGATGTCATCGTCCATCACAGTGTTTCACTGTAGACGTCGTCCAATGCCAAATTTGAAGACATTGCACAACCCTAGCCAGTGTGTTTTTTTTTAATCCCCATAAATCCCAATCCCTTTGTCAGCCGTCTATAAATTCTTGTCTGTGTGACATCACAAAGATCAAGGCTCCTCCCACGATTGTTGATTGACTCTGGTGTTTTATCACAAACCCGCTCTGAGTGAGTTGTCATCATTACGCCATTGTTTCTATGGCGAAGCAGATGTAAACAAGAATATCACCTAAGCAATTAAGGTGTTGGATTAATAATAGATCTGATAATGTTCGGGGGTTCAAACACACTAAATTAAAGGTCCCATTTTACACGCTTTTTTGAAGCTTTGATTGTGTTTACAGTGTGCAATATAACATGTGTTCATGTTTCGCGTGTAAAAAAACAGTATTTTTCACACAATTCACCTATCTGTATACCGCTGTTTTCAATGTCATAAAAACGGGCTGAAGACTTCCTTGTTCTATAAAGTCTCTCCTTCAGAAATACGTACCGAGTTCTGATTGAGCCAGCGGTTCCTGTGTTGTGATTCGACAGCAGCTTAGCGCACGCTGCCCTCCTGGAAACGCGATTGGGCTAGTTTTGAGAAGCAAGTGGGCAGGAGCATGTGCTGGAGATGTACTTATAATCACAGGAGCATTTTTACTGAGGAGATGTACATGAAAATCGCATTCGTTTTTTTGCACAGCCCTAGTTAACAAAGCTAAACAGCGTTGCCTTTTGTGTAATAAGTTACAGAAACTGTTAAACGCACCAACGTAAATAATAAAATACACTTACCTGTTGTGGTCCATAAACAATGCCTTCTCCAGACAAAGAGGGAACTGCTCCATCTTTCAAGAATAATCTCTGTGCGAATCCGGCATTAAACTGATTGAGATTGAGGAAATTGTCCTCAGCAAGCTGTCCTCAGCAAAATGTGCTGCACATAGTTTTACATGTGGATTATAATTTTCGGGAACAGAGTAAAACATAAATTGTAACCAATAATCTCCAAGTACAGCGTCCCTGGGAAGCCCAAACAAAGATGATTGGACTCCGAGATGAAAATAACAGCGTTTCAACGACATGGCGATAAACACAAACACAGCTCTTCCTTCTTCTCCGTCGGAGCGCAACAAGACCACGCCCCCCTGTTCATGTATTCCTGTGGGCGGAGGTTAGTCAAAAACTGTTTTAGTGACGTCATTACTGCAGGTACTAGAGGGATGTTGTCCAAACGGGGCGTTTTTTGTAGGCGAATTCTGTTAAATAAAATATCTCGCTTGGCATTGAACTTTGAGCTTTAGAATTTTACGGATATTATTTATACCCTAACAACAACATTACACACTAACTAAAGTTTAAAACATGGGATCACGAAGAAGGGGACCTTTAAATCTAAATTAAAGATCTTTTTAGCCAAGCATTCACACAATGTATCTCGTAACTTGGTACTTGATCAATTGCACTTTTTATTCTTTTGTTTGGGTTGAACACATCATCTCTGCTAGGTTGGAATAGCAGCTATGCTTGTTTCATCTCTATTTGCTTCTCTGTTTCTGTTATGGGACTTGCATCCCGTGGCAACTAGGAATTAGACAAGCTTCAGTCTGGATCCAACACTTATGAAGATCTGAGATGATCGAACACCTGAGAAGAGATGATGCCAACCCCCCAGAAAGACTTCAGATGATGTTAACGTGTACCACTACAAAACATTTTCCTAGTCTCAAAGTTTAATTGCAATTGCAAAATTTAATGGCAAAATATAATCATTGCAGTTAAAAGTGTTAACTGTCTGTTTGATTACGTGTAATTTGTAAATAACTTAATGATTCTTACTGAACATTTCTGCCAAAATCACCACTAATAACATACTGCTAAATGTAATGTAGAAACTTAATATTTTCTGTAATTTATATTCTGCTGATTTGCGATGATTGGTATCATGAAAAGCACTATACAAATAAATTTACATTTAATTTAATGTAAATATTAACGCAGCAGTAGTCCTTTACTCCTGATATCTGTGCTGCTGAAGACAGCTTGATTTTGTTTTTGAAGTGAATGTGACCCCAATCTACCTAAATGCGTCTATGTTCGTGCAAATCATTTGGGATCCAGCTTCACCAACAGAAGTGAGTATAAGTTTATTTATTTTTTTAATGAATCTTTGCAAATCGTCTTTCCTAATAATGTGCTAATTAGCAAGTTCTGTGGCTAAAGTTTACAGTCTCATGAGAGTGGCTTGTCTCCCCACTAAAGCAAAAGGGATGAACACAGCTCATTAGCATTTAAAGAAACATGCACCGAAACTGCTCGCTGTGAACAGAGCTGTTTTTGACAGGGTAAAACTGGTGTTGTTTTACACTTAAATTGAGAGATCTTGACCAAAGTATGCTTTTTTAATTAATACCCTAAAGAATTATATCAACTTGTGAAAATGGGCATCAGATGATGCCTATAACATGTGAATGGCTTTCATGAAGTGTGAGTTAAGAAATTATTATCCTTTATTATCAGTTCACATTGAGAGTAGATAAAAGGCTTTTACCCAGTATGAACTGACACGTGCCTCTTAATGTTTGATTTATGTTTATAACTCTTTTCACACTGAGAGCAGAAGAAAGGATTTTCTGAAGTGTGAGTTACCAAATATTTCTTAAGGTGTTCTTTCTTTGTAAAACTCTTTCGACACTGATAGCAGGTGAAAGGCTTTATTCCCACATGAATTAACATGTGAGTCTTAATATGTATTTTACTTCTGAAACTCTTTCCACACTGAGAGCAGCTGAAAGACTTCACTCCAGGATGAATTTACATGTGCTTCTCAAGGCTTTCTTTTCGTGTAAAAGTGTTTCCACACTGAGAGCAGCTGAAAGGCCTTTTGAGAGATTTTTCTCCATTGAAATCATGCTCTTTCTGATCCTGATATTTCTTCTCCACCTCATTCAGATCTGGTCTTTCTTCTTTCATTGTCATCAGACCTAAACACAATCATTTTAAAGATGAAAATTAATTGGAATGTTTGAAAAATAAAAGGATAAAATATTTGTGTACTGATGAAGACAATGTCAAAACTGTCCCTTTTTAATATAGATCAGAATATGTGAGCGGAGTGGAGCGGCAACAATTTCCCCTCCGCGCTCCAAACACTCCATAAACACTCCACTTCAGCTCTGCTCCGGGTTCACTGTTTCCTTGCTCCATTCATAAAAAAAATATTTATTTTAAGCTTTAAAAAATTTTTTGCGCAAAAACATTTGTTTTCTTAATTGAAATATCTGTTGTCGAGTGTTAAATTATGTTTTAAGTCAACATGAAGCACACATATTTTATGAGATTAGGAACTGTAAAGAGATAACAGTGTGTAATTGTCTGAATATAAGTATCAGCACTGTTGGGAACATTACTTTAAAAAAGTAAGTTATAGTAACTTACTACTTGTTCCAAAAAGTAACTGAGTTAGTAACTGAATTACTCTATAATAAAAGTAACTTGTTACCAGGGAAAGTAACTATTTGCGTTACTGTTTAAAAAAAAAAAAGTTGCTATATGTCAAAGAATTTGTATTTTTTTTTGCTTTTTTTTAAAGTAACGTTCCCAACAGTGTTTATAACCAATTCTTACTATGTGTTTCCAGATCCCTACTATCACTACCACTCGAAAATGACGCATTACACAATGTAGGCAGCACAATCTTAACAATCTGCACACTTTGCCTATGTCTGCTAATACACTACTTTCTTTTTCTATTGGTTTCTGGAATTGCCCGTCTGCTGTAAACAAAGCCAATTTCATTACTTCTATTATTAGTTATTCAAAGCTTAATCTCATGGCCCTAACAGATACTTGGATCAAACCAGAGGACACTGCTACACCTGCAGCACTCTCCAGTAATTTCTCATTTTCCCCCTACCCCCGTTTGACTGGAAGAGGTGGAGGTACTGGTCTGCTCATCTCTAATGATTGGAAATTTAATCCCTTACCATCTTTGAGTATCAACAGCTCCTTTGAATCTCATTCAGTTACTGTTACCTACCCTATTAAAATACATTTTGTAGTTGTCTATCGACCCCCAGGACCACTAGGTAACTTTTTGGATGAATTGGATGTGCAGCTCTCAAACTTTCCTGGGGATGGTATTCCCCTAGTTATGTTTGGAGATTTCAACATACACCTAGATAAACCTCTGTATGCTGATTTCCATACTTTGCTTGCCTCTTTTGATCTCAACTGAATGTCAACTACTGCTACTCACAAATCAGGCAACCAACTGGACCTTATTTATACACGACACTGCTCTACTGATCATGTACTGGTTACTCCACTGCACACGTTGGATCACTTCCTCCTCACTCTTAACCTCAACATGGTCGCTGACACAACACATACCCCTCCACATGTCATCTTTTGACATAACCTATGCTCACTCTCACCCTCCCGGCTATCTGCAATGGTTTCATCTTCACTTCCTTCCCCTAAACTGTTAGCATCTTTTGATGCTAACAGTGCTACAAATACTTTCTGCTCCACTCTTACATCTTGTTTAGACACTGTTTGCCCCATGTCTTCCAGACCAGCCCGTACCACCCCTTCTGCCCCTTTTTTAATTTGTTCTACGCGACCAGCGTTCTAAGCTTAGAGCTGCTGAAAGGGTGTGGCGCAAATCCAAAAATACTACTGACCTTAATGTGTATCAGTCACTCCTATCTTCCTTCTCTGCTAATGTCTCTATTGCTAAAATGACATACTACCATAACAAAATTAACAATTCGTCGAACTATTGCATGCTTTTTAAAACATTTTCCTCACTTCTTTGTCCTCCTCCTCCTGCTTCATCTCTAATAGCTGACGACTTTGCCACTGTAGCAAAGCGGACTGGAGGCAGGGGGTTAGTGGAATACTGGAATTTATTGAAAGCAGGGGGGAATAGACAGAGGGAGAGTAGCAGGAGGATGGAAGATGAGAGAACTTGCAAACTGGATGTGTTCTTGCTGGATGGGGTGACCAGAGTTGCCAGGAGTGAGCACACACCTCGGTGATGGTGAGTAATGGTGGTATGAGAGGACAGGTGGATAGCTGGAAGCACTGGAAGGAGATGGAGGATTGCTGGAGAGATGGTAGGCACAAGAGGTTAATTCTGAAGGAGTCATTACTAGTGACTTGGCAGAGGAATGATCCGCTGATAGTCACGGGATCCGACCATGAGGGTGAGTGAGGACTGTGTATTTATGTGGAGGTGAGTTGATGGTGAACAGGTGCTGGTGATTGGATGATTGGAAGGTGTACATGTGCAGGAGATGAGTGTTTGAGTGCGGGAGTGCACTGTGGATGAAGAGCCTGACGGACTTATGACAGCCACGTTTTTCATTAATAAAATTAAAAATAACAGTGCACAATTTTCCACACCACAATCAGTCAAGCTCATATCACCAGCAAACATACACTCATTTACATCCTTCTCTTCACTCTCTGAGGCAAAAGTCTCCAAACTCATCCTTTCTAATCATCCTACTACTTGCCCGCTTTATTCTATTCCATCTCATCTCCTTCAAGCCATTTCTCCTGCGGTTGTACCTGCACTCACTCACATCATTAACACGTCCCTCCACACTGGTGTTTTTCCCTCATCATTTAGACAGGTTCGAATAACTCCACTACTTAAAAAAACCCACCCTCAACCCTTCTTTTTTCGAGAACTACAGACCAGTTTCCCTTCTTTCTTTCACTGCAAAGACACTTGAATGAACTGTGTTCAACCAAGTCTCTGCATTTCTCACACAGAACAACCTCCTTGACAGCAACCAATCTGGCTTATGAAGTGGACATTCAGCTGAGACTGCCTTGCTCTCAGTTGTTGAAGCCCTAAGACTGGCAAGAGCAGAATCCAGATCTTCAGTACTTCAGAATCAGAATCAGAAAGAGCTTTATTTATCTTTTACTTATCCTTCCTTTGACACGGTTAACCACCAGATCCTCCTATCAACCCTACGGGCAAAAGGCATCTCAGGAACCACACTTCAGTGGTTTGAGTCTTACCTATCAGATAGGCCCTTTGAAGTATCTTGGAGAGGTGAGGTGTCCAAGTCACAACTACTGGGGTGCCTCAGGGCTCAGATCCTTTTTACAGAGAGAGTTAACAGTAGTGATTGTCATTGCTGTTTACATACCACCCAATGCTAATGTCAGCATAGCTCTTACTCTCTTGCTTGGTTCCATAAATAAACAGCAGCATGCTCATCCTAATGGAGTACACATTATAGCTGGAGATTTTAATCAGGCAGATCTGAAAACAGCATTTCCACACTTCTTCCAGCATGTTAAATGCCCGACTAGAGGAGATAACACACTTGACCGTGTGTACACCAACATTAAACATGCATATAGAGCTATCCCTCTCCCTCACCTAGGCGAATCAGACCACTTCTCTATGCTTCTTATTCCAGCATATACTCCCATCAGAAGAAGAACAACACCACTCACAAAGACTGTTTCTATATGGCTCGAAAATGCACTTCCTCAGCTTCAGGACAGTTTTACACATATTGACTGGGAAGTTTTTCAACATCAGGACCTGGCTGTTCACACTGAGGTGGTACTGGCTTACATTAAATACTGCATGGACAACGTCAGAGTGAATAAAATAATCCGGGGTTTTTCCTAACCAGAAACCCTGGATGACCAGCCAAGTCCACAAGCTCCTTAAAGATCGGAAAGCTGCCTTTAGGTCAGGTGATAGAGCTCTTTACAGTGCCACCAGAGCCAACCTGAAGAGAGGAATTAAGGATGCAAAAAGGGACTACAAAAAGAAGGTAGAAGATCACTTCACAGATGGCAATTCATGACAGGTATGGCAGGGATTCAAGCACCTAACAAACTTCAGAGGCAGCAGATGTGCAGCTGGGAACAGCTCGCCTCTTCTGGCAGAAGAACTGAACTGCTTTTTTGCTCGTTTTGACACACTACAGCAGCAAAAAACCACATCACCTCAGCCAACACCAGACCCTAGTACCCCCCCCCCCCACTCACTGTGCAGGAGCATGAAGTGAGGCGGGTGCTCAGAACAGTGAACACTAGGAAAGCTACAGGCCCTGATGGCATCCCAGGGAAGGTGCTTAAGGGATGTGCTCAGGAGTCCTTGCCGGCCTCTTCAACCTTTCTCTAATCCGAGCCTCAATTCCATCCTGCCTGAAAACTTCCATAATTATCCCCATACCAAAGAAATCAGCCACAGATAGCCTCAATGACTATCTCCCAATTGTCCTCACACCAATTATCATGAAGTGCTTCGAGAGGCTGGTCCTACACCATCTTAAGACCTGCCTCCCCTCTACCTTCGACGCACATCAATTTGCCTATAGAGCTAACAGATCAACTGAGGATGCAATAGCAATGAGCCATCTGGAACATCGGGATAGCTATGTGAGGATGCTTTTTATTGACTACAGCTCAGCCTTCAATACCATCATACCAGACATTCTCTTCAGCAAACTCACAGATCTGGGCTTTCACTCACTCACTTGCACTTGGATCAGAAACTTCTTGACTGACCGCCCCCAGACTGTTAAACTCGGTCCCCATCTTTCTTCCACCCGCATGCTCAGCACTGGCTCCCCTCAGGGGTGCGTGCTAAGCCCAATTCTGTACTCTCTCTACACGCATGACTGCCGTCAAGCCCATCACCAGAATACCATTATAAAATTTTCTGATGATACTACAGTGGTGGGCCTAATTTCAAAGGGGGATAAAACTGCCTACAGAGATGAGATCCTGAGACTGTCAGAGTGGTGTTCAGCTAATAACCTGACACTTAACACCACCAAAACAAAGGAAATAATAATTGATTTTAGAAGGCACAGCTCCCCTTTACATCAATGAAGAGTGCATAGAGAGAGGGTGTTCAGACATTCAAATTCCTCGGCACCATCATTTCAGCAGATCTAACATGGTCAGCCAACACCATAGCAGTCATCAAGAAGGCACAGCAACGCCTTCACTTCCTAAGAGTGCTGAAGAAGAACAACTTGAAGGAAGAGCTGCTGGAGACCTTCTATCACTCTGCAGTGGAGAGCCTGCTGACATACTGTATCACAGTATGGTATGGCAGCTGTACAGAGGTGGAGAGAAAAGGAATACAGCGGATCATCAACACCGCGCAGAGGATCATTGGCTGTTCTCTTCCCTTCTCTGAAGGACCTTTACAACTCCCGCTGCCTCAACAGAGCTCAGAGCATTGAAAAAGACCACTCTCACCCTGGTTCCCACCTGTTTAACCTGCTGCCATCTGCCAGGTGCTACAGGTGCATTAAATCACATACATACAGACTTAAGTATAGCTTCTTCCCCAGAGCTATAATTATGCTGAACACAAACATGCACGAACTGACCCCACCCCTTCCATCTTATTCAGTGCAATATGTGTATATCATATGTATACTTTTTTTTGTCTTTTGTATGCCATGCACCTTGCGCAGAAGCTCTGCAATTCTGTTGTATCTTGTGTACAATGACAATAAAAAGCATTCTTATTCTAATCTTGGACCAATTCTCTGTCTTCATGGCATCATTAGGTTATGTCATTCAGAAATATGTCTTTTCATACTACTGCTATGCTGATGACACTCAACTCAACCTCTCATTCCATCCTAATTTATCCGACAGTAGCTACTCGCATCTCAGCTTGTCTAACAGACATTTCTTGCTGGATGATGGAACTTCAACTCAACCTTGCCAAGACAGCACTGCTTGTGATTCCAGCAAACCCATCATTTCATCACAATTTCAACATCAAGTTAGGCACATCAGCCATAACTCCTTCAAAAACAGTCATAAGCCTTGGACTTATGATTGATGATCAGCTGACTTTCTCAGGCCACATTGCTAAAACTGTCCGATCCTGCAGATTTGCTTTATTCAACATCAAGAAGATCAAGCCCTTTCTTTCGGAACATGCTGCACAACTCCTTGTTCAAGCTCTTGTTCAAGTTCTATCAAACCTTTTCAATTAATCCAGAACGCGGCAGCAAGATCAATTTTTAATGAGCCGGAAAGAATACACATCACACCTCTGTTTATCAATTTTAACTCGCTACCAATTGCTGCTCGCATAGAATTCAAGGCATTGATGTTTGCCTACAAAACTACCACTGGTTCTGCACCCATTTACCTAAATTTATTACTTCAGACTTATGTGCCCTCTAGAAGCTTGCATTCTGCAAGTGAACATCGCTTGATTGTGCCATCCCAAAGAAGCACAAAGTCACTTTTACAGACTTTTTAAATTAAATGTTCCCTCCTGGTGGAATGACCTCCCCAACTCAATCCGAGCAGTTGAGTCCTTAGCCATCTTCAAGAATTAGAGTCTAACACTAGCTTGCTCTATTCTTTTTCTATTCCATCTGTTTTCTTTTTATTTATTATATTATTTAAAAGCCCTTGCTACGTGTACTGTGTTAAGCTAACTGAGACTTGTTATAGCACTTATATATAATTGCTCTTTTTTTGTTTTTGATTGCTTCCACTGTCCTCATTTGTAAGTCGCTTTGGATAAAAGCGTCTCCTAAATGAATAAATGTAAATGTAATGTAATGTAATATATAAATGCCTACATATCATAATGGATAGTCATCATATGTATCAGAATTAGGCTATTTGCTCGCACACGAGCAGCTCCGTTTCATCTCGGAGACGCGCTCTGTCTTTGTGCTTGCCAAATTCCGCTGTGTAAATAGAAAATACATCATGGCACGAGCGCAACTGGCTCTTAAAGGGTATGGAAGATGAGACTCTGATTGGTTTATTGCACGTTACACCCAAAAAACACCCATTACTCATTAAGAGAATAGGGAAAACCCGTTTAGACCATGCACCCGGGCGCGCCAACTGTTTTTCCATCATTAAAATAGCAAAAGTGAATTTGGACAAGCCCTGAGTGCACCTGCGCCGTGCACTTTACACTTTGCTTTTAGATCGTTAAAATAGACTTGACTTGACTTGACTTTAACTTTATTAATCCCCGGAGGGAAATTTAGATGTCACAGCAGCACAACCATACAATGAATAAATTAAAACAACTTTAAAACAACATTCACAAAAACATAAAAACTTGTTCTCCAGTATCAAGTTGCAAAGCATTGTAATTATATACAAAAACATAAATCCTAAAAAGTATGTCATCTTAAATAACACTGATTATACAACCTAATTGCAGTTGGGAAAAAAGACTTCCTATAACGCTCCCTGTAACAGCGTGGATGGATCAATCTTAAGCTGTGAGTACTCATAAAATCACGAACTATATCATTTAAGGGATGACAATCATGATTCATCATCGAATAGAGTTTCCCAATCATTCTATCCTGCATTATCACCTCGAAGGTGGGTAACACACTCCCTATGACAGAACCTGCCTTCTTTATTAGTTTATTTAACTTATTCTTCACCTTTTTTAGCAGTCCCCCTCCCCAAATTGTGGGAGAGTACAATATCACAGATGAGACCACAGAGTCATAGAAGGTCTTAATAGTACATGACTTACACCAAAGGACCTCAGTCGCCTTAACAAATGAATACGACTTTGACCTTTCTTATATACTTGCATCGTGTTGTCAGACCATAATACAGATTATTTAGATTGATTGTGTAACATTATATCTGTATGAAGATTCTTTATTTTAATAATGAACAGGCCACACTTGTGATGAATACGTGCACATGAAGCGCTAGCGCGACCAAATCGCTAAAAAAAACAATACTCCGTCACTTAGGCTACAGTAGGGCATAATTCGATTTTGAATTCAGTTTGAAGATTCAATAATATAAAAGATTATTAGAAATGTTATAAAGCAAACACTGTTACATTGTCATTTCGCTCTGGAACCTATAGGAGAATGTAATTTTCCCTGAATATTCAAAATATTGCATATGTGAAATAGATTTTTTAAAGGCTTAACAGTTCAACAAAAAAGGAAATATTCAGTGTACATTTTACATTTTAAAAGAAGCCTACATTTTAAACACAATATTATCCATATTGTATTTTACAACGAAATAATAGTTCCAAAGAAATCTGCAAAGGAACTTGCGTCTCAAAGCAATAGTGGTGTTTTGTCATAAAACATGACATACAATTAATAAGGCTAGAAAAATGTTGCTTCTATAACAATAAAAATGCATCTGTAAATCAATTTAAGGGGGCCAATATTGTCTCTTAATGGAAAGGTGTGACTGCGGTCTAAGTGGGGGCTAATGTTAGGCTAAATGTTCAATGGGGTACACCATTGTAAAAGGTTGAAAAAACCACTGTCTTAATTTATTACAGTGTTGATTGCCTGTAGTCTATATTTTTAATACAATAAAAAAAATCATATATTATGCCTCGTTAAGCGCGTTTTCTATGGGAAGAAAATGCTTATCATGCAATTCTGCTTGCATGCACACAATATTTTTTTAATAAATTCTATAGCATATTTGGCCTTTTTTATCACTGTCTTCATTAAGCCGCATTTTCTTTATGGGAGGAAAACACTGCTTTTCTTCAGGGCTTATCTGCTTTCATGTAGCCTATAATTTATTAATTCTGCCTTTTTTTAACCACTGTCTTAGTCCATTAAGTGTTTTCTTTCTATGAGGGATACACTTAAAGTGCAATTCACCGGGTTATGTTCATATTCTGGGCTATTCTGCTTGTCTTTATGCTTTATTAATAAGGTGTGTACTAAATTTAGTCATCCAATGTTTTAGTTAAGCATTTTAGTATGTCCCAAAACTGTACCTTTATAAGCATGCTATTTCGTCCAAGTTCAACATAAAACTCTATGAACCGCTCCATTATGAACTTATGGAGCTGTATGAACCACTACAAGCTGTAAAGTAAACAGGAAGTGTATGTCCGAGCTCAGCTGGTTTTGAAAAGAACGCAAAAGTTTTGCGAGGGAACACAAAAGTTTTGTGGGAATGCAAAAAATCAAAACAACATTTTTTCCTCCCACCCCAAATTTTTTCACTCACTCAGATATTTTTCCACCACTAAGACCCTTTGGGGACCCGTACTAATATAATTCATGAAAAGATGGCAAATATTAAACATATACTTAATAATAACAACAAAATATATGCCAATATTTTTTGTAAGAAGTAAATTGGCTAATTTTGTTTAAATGATGTATTGCAGAAATGAGTACACCCTAGATTTAATTCAGAAAATGTATAATTTTTTAGTACTTATTATATCCTCCAGAAGTCAAGTCACCTTTAATTATATAGCGCTTTAAATAAAATACATTGCATAAGAGCAACTGAACAACATTCATTAGAAAAACAGTGTGTCAATAACGCAAAATGATAGTTAAAGGCAGTTCATCATTGAATTCAGTGATGTCATCTCTGTTCAGTTTAAATAGTGTCTGTGTATTTATTTGCAATCAAGTCAACGATATCGCTGTAAATGAAGTGACTCCAACTAAGCAAGCCAGAGGCGACAGTGGCAAGGAACCGATACTCCATCGGTGACAGAATGGAGAAAAAAACCTTGGGAGAAACCAGGCTCAGTTGTGAAACCAGAAACCAGGCTGCAGTGACCCTCTGATCTGGATACAGACTGGATCTGGTGGCTACGGTGACCTCGGAATAAGAGAGAAACAGACAAATATTAGCGTAGATGCCATTCTTCTAATGATGTAGCAAGTACATCGGGTGTTATGGGAAGTGTTCCCGGTTCCGGTTTACCTAAATAATGCAGCCTAAAAATCCTTTAACGGATTTGGATATTAAAAGCATATTAGTATGTTATGTGTAAACCAGGTTAAAGAGATGGGTCTTTAATCTAGATTTAAACTGCAAGAGTGTGTCTGCCTTCCGAACATTGTTAGGTAGGTTATTCCAGAGTTTAGGCGCCAAATAGGAAAAGGATCTGCCGCCCGCAGTTGATTTTGATATTCTAGGTATTATCAAATTGCCTGAGTTTTGAGAATGTAGCAGACGTAGAGGATTATAATGTAAAATGAGCTCATTCAAATACTGAGGTGCTAAACCATTCAGGGCTTTATAAGTAATAAGCAATATTTTAAAATCTATACGATGTTTGATAGGGAGCCAGTGCAGTGTAGACAGGACCGGGCTAATATGGCCATACTTCCTGGTTCTAGTAAGAACTCTTGCTGCTGCATTTTGGACTAGCTGTAGTTTGTTTACTAAGCGTGCAGAACAACCACCCAATAAAGCATTACAATAATATAACCTTGAGGTCATAAATGCATGGATTAACATTTCTGCATTTGACATTGAGAGCATAGGCCGTAATTTAGATATATTTTTGAGATGGAAAAATGCAGTTTTACAAATGCTAGAAACGTGGCTTTCTAAGGAAAGATTGTGATCAAATAGCACACCTAGGTTCCTAACAGATGACGAAGAATTGACAGAGCAGCCATCAAGTCTTAGACAGAGTTCTAGGTTATTACATGCAGAGTTTTTAGGTCCTATAATTAACACCTCTGTTTTTTCAGAATTTAGCAGTAAGAAATTACTAGTCATCCAGTTTTTTATATCGACTAAGCATTCCATTAGTTTTTCAAATTGGTGTGTTTCACCGGGCCGCGAAGAAATATAGAGCTGAGTGTCATCAGCATAACAGTGAAAGCTAACATCATGTTTCCTAATAATATCTCCGAAGGGTAACATATAAAGCGTGAAGAGTAGCGGCCCTAGTACTGAGCCTTGAGGTACTCCATACTACACTTGTGATCAATATGATACATCTTCATTCACTGCTACGAACTGATGGCAGTCATATAAGTATGATTTAAACCATGCTAATGCACTTCCATTAATGCCAACAAAGTGTTCAAGTCTATGCAAAAGAATGTTGTGGTCAATTGTGTCAAACGCAGCACTAAGATCCAATAAAACTAATAGAGAGATACAACCACGATCAGATGATAAGAGCAGGTCATTTGTAACTAAGGAGAGCAGTCTCAGTACTATGATATGGTCTAAATCCTGACTGGAAATCCTCACATATACCATTTTTCTCTAAGAAGGAATATAATTGTGAGGATACCACCTTTACCACATTAAAGGGTCACTCCACCCATTTGCGTTAAGAGGTCCATTGTTAGAAAACCAGTCATACTATTGAATGGTTGTGCAACATTCTCTCATTTTCCCCTGAGACGAGAGAAATCCACTATTTACCTTTTTCACTTCCTCCTACAATGACGCAAAAATCGTCATTTGACGTCATTGTAGGAGGAAGTGTAAAAAGGGTGGATTTCTGTAAAGACTACAAGCACAAGTAGTCTGCCCATAGGGGGTTGTACCTAATGCGCTAACAGACCTATCACAGATCAGTGCCCGTGCGTTTGATTTCACCAGGAGAAACTTGGAGGAAAATACTGATTTTTCAGACGGATGCATTTTTAGGATTTTGATTTAGACGAAGTTATGTTAGAAACGGATGTTCGTGGCTACCTTTATGAGCCACAGTACAGCGACGAGCAGCTAAAAAAACATGAAAAGCGTCAAACTAACACAGTAAAACATGGTTGATTTACATCGATAATAGCAAACTTATATATAACTTTTAGCTAAGTGTCTAACGTTACATTATTCCATTACATACTAACTTTACTTATTTCTTGACAAGTGTAACGTTAGTTACTGAGGCAGACACATTAAAACAACAAGCGCGCAAAACATACAAGATATTTAGTTCGTAAACAGAAAAATCATAGGAGATGTGTTTCTTTACAGCAGATGACAATGTCAGTGTGTGTTCTCAGTAGCCACTAGCTGCTAATAGAGTCTAGTCAGAAATAACATTACCTCCAGGCAAATGCGTTTAGTGCTGCTAGAGCTGGTGGTTCCCGACGTTCCTGGCTTTTCGTCGTCATCGTCTGGCAATGAAAATACTGAAGGAATTGCTTCAATAATCCACATTGATGGGCGGAGAAGTGGGAGTGGCCTGCGGAGCTGAGCATTTCATAGACAATTGGACAAGCTTTTGGGGCACCCTCCTGGAGTGACAACGTTTTCAGGATTTCTCAGAGGGCGGGCTTCAAGTATAACTCGTTTAAAGTAATGGTGCTTCATATAACATTATCCAGAGAAACAAATGTTAATGATATACAGGGTACTGTATACAGGGCACCATACAGACTTTGAGTTTGGTGATTTTACATCCGAGTTAGTTCTGGCTGCAGATAAAGTTTTAATAGTTGGTGATTTTAATATCCATGTTGATAGTGAAAAAGATGCATTGGGATCAGCATTTATAGACATTCTGAACTCTATTGTGGTTAGACAACACACGTTTCAGGACCTACTCATTGTCGAAATCATACTCTAGATTTAATACGGTCACATGGAATTGTCACAGGGGCGGACTCGGATGATCAGCCACCCCTGCCTTAGACACCACCATGGGGAGCCGACACCACAGGTCTGCAACAGATGGACAATGCAGACAAGAGGTAATTTCAAAGGGATAACAATCTTTATTGAACACAATATATCCAGGAGCACAAGCGTGATAGACTTCAGTGTCCTCTCGGTCTTCTTCAGCTACGGATAGGTACTGATCGTACGTCGCAGTTTGGCCAGAAGGCGACTTCACCAATGGGGTGGCTCACTTCGGGCTCGGGCAGTGAGTATACAGGTAAGGATACTTCTCAGTCAAGGACACCTGCGTCAATACACAGTAGTGAGACAGTGGTTTAAAAGCTTACTTCACCAGCAATATTGTATTCTTCAGGACTCCAACGATGAGTAGACGGGTCAGAATTCTTCGCAGTACGGAATACTTTCGTCAGGGCACATTAGAGAAAGAGTGATTTAAAAGCTTGCTTCCTCAGCAATGCTGCATACCTCCAGACTCAGACGGTAAGTAAGAAGGCAAGGATTTTCCCCACAGCAATATATTCCTTTCTAAAGCATGCAAACAGAGAGAGTGGTTTAAGAGCTTACTTCACCAGCAATATTGTATTCTTCAGGACTCCAACGATGATTAGACGGGTCAGAATTCTTCGCAGTACGGAATACTTTCGTCAGGGCACATTAGAGAAAGAATGATTTAAAAAATTACTTCTTCAGTGATGCTGCAAACTTCCAGACTCAGACGGTAAGTAGGGGGGGGGTAAGAAGTCTTCTCAGCACAGGATACTTGTGTCGGTGCACGTGAGTGAGACAGTGACTTAAAAGCTTACTTCCTCAGCGATGCTGCATTCTTCAGGACTCTTCAGGACGGTGAATAGACAGGTAAGGATTCTTCGCAGTACAGAATACTTTCGTCAGGGCACATTAGAGAGAGAGTGATTTTAAAGCTTGCTTCCTCAGCAATGCTGCATACTTCCAGACTCAGACGGTAAGTAGGTATCATAACTTTTCACAACGTATAAGCAAGGGTTGGGACCGCTTCTCAGCAAAAGCACACCACACTCGTGTTCACCCCAAATCCACAGCAATGAATCAATGTGTAACAATAAGGCAAACGCACTGCAATTCACTCACACGGTAGGGCTGATCAGAGGCCTCAATCCATTCGTTATACTCCCGTGGGGGATATTCAATCCTCAATTCCTCTTCAGCACACTCTGAAACACATAGCTTCCCCAACTTTTAGATTTACATTCACTGTATCCTCTTCAGGCTTATCGAATGTTTGTAAGATGAAATCGATTCGCTTAACATTCTCTTTCCCTTTCCAGCTCAGATCCAATCGATAAATCAGTCCAGCAAATTCCCACTGACGAACTCTGTTCCAGCAGACTTCAATGGGTGGCTTGCACCCCATCGAGGCTTCACCACAGCCCAGTACACTCCTAATGCAGACAACTTCGATAGGAAACCTGCCCACCCCAATAACTTCCCCGAGCAGGCTTGTGCCCAACTCTGCTCCGGAAAAAAAACAACTCGCTGAAACTTCTCTGAATAGCCCTTTTATCTTTGGCTTGTAAAGCAGGAAGCCTATGTGAGCGCCGCTCCTCTCTCTCTCGCACCTGCAGTGCATTAGCGCTAATCAGGCCGGACAATGTTTCTGCCACACCCGGAACCGGAGTGGGAGGTGTCGCACACAAATCGTTCCCTCGAGAAACTCGTGACTCGTCAAGAGGGTTCCGCTTACTGAGCGTTTTTGTCACACGTGACAGAATTGATATTGATAGTGTTGAAATTATGCAGCCAAGTGATGATATCTTAGATCATTATTTAGTTTTGTGCAAACTTCATATAGCCAAAATTGTAAATTCTACTTCTTGTTACAAGTATGGAAGAGCCATCACTTCTACCACAAAAGGCTGCTTTTTAAGTTATCTTCCTGATGTATCCGAATTCCTTAGCATTTCCAAAACCTGTGAACAACTCTGAATGACTTTTTCTCTTTGCACAATTTGGATTTCATGTTCATCACTGAATCATGGATTAAGGATGGTGATCTTACCCCTTTTTCTGAAGTGGTCCTGGTTGACTACATTTTTTAACCCCCCTTGCCAAAATAGACGAGGAGGTGGGTAAGTGACTGTGATGAAAAACTCATTGTGCGCAATATTGCGCCGTCCCTGTGGAAACTTACGCCAGCTTTGAAGCACAACTTCTCCATCTTGACTGGAACGGTCCTGTCTGCTTAGGGGTGAACTACCGTCCTCCACATTCAGTTAAGGACTTTATACAGCAATTCAATGATTTATAGGTAACATTGTTAAGTTTGATCATTTTTTATTGGTGGCTGATTTTAACATTCAAACATTTAAACATTCTGATTATATGCTCTCTGACCACAGGCCTATTTTATTGTCCATTTTATTGACTCCCCTTTAGCGGACCTGGATGCTGACATCTTTTAAATAATAATTTAATACTACATAATCAGTCAAGACCTGAAGGCTTGTTTTGTGTTATCGATTCGGTTGTTAATCCCCAGTCAATACTATGTCTGTTGCCTCTGTTACTCTTTGTGAAAGCTTTTCTAGGTTTTTTTTTTAAAGGAAAAAGTAGTTAAACTAGGACTGGTAACTCATATTCCCCCTATTGAGCTGCTTCTTCCCCCGCAGATGTCTGCATCTTGGGACGTCTTTGAACTTTTCTCCTTCCAGTCACTCACTGACATAATTGCCAATTTGAAACCATCCTCTTCTTCATGTGACGTTATCCACCCTAGGTTTTTAAAGCAAATTGTTGATTCAGTTGGACCAGATCTAGTGTCCTTTTTAAATAAATGTATTTCAACTGGGGTGGTTTCTGCTCATCTGAAAGTGGCTACACTTTGATCTATCTCTATTTTACCATTTATCTCCAAAGTTTTGGAAAAGATTGTGTTTTCCAACTTCAGTTGTTCCTTGCTTTAAATAATCAGTTTGAGCACTTTCAGTCTGGTTTAAATGTGCTATATAAATAAAGTAAACTTGAAACTTGAGACTTTTTGTGATTCTTTGCCTTGTTTCTTCAGTATCTGATTTACTCCAAAATGTTAAATTGCATACTGACAATATACATGTAGCAAGCAGAGCACGGCTGAGAGCCGTGGGAACCAGTGAACATTCACACAACTTTAATTATGAAATATACAACAAAATAAAAGTAAAGCGGCATCCCCTTACAGATGACTGCCATAAAAACATAATAAAGCACATCATGAAGCCCAGGACTGTCCTTTCTCATCTTGCACTGTCATCACTTCTCCTTTTATCCTTCCAGATCTCCTTCTTTTGAGACCCTGCTCTTCTTGCCACATAAACTATTTCCACACAGTTTGCATGTGAACAGCTTCTCTCCAGTGTGAACCATCTTGTGACTGTTAAAGCTTCCTCCTTGAGTAAAAGTCTTTCCACACTGGGGGCATGTGTCCGGTGTGAATCCTCATGTGCCTTCTAAGGCTTCCTTTTTTCAATTATACTATTTCAACAAAGTTTGCATGTGAATGGCTTCTCTCTGGTGTGTACATTCAAAGTGATTTTATGAGTAAAACTCTTTCCACATTGAAGGCAGCTGTAAAGCTTCTCCTTGGTGTGAATCCTCATGAGGACTTTAAGGTTTCCATGTTCATTGAAACTCTTTCCACACTGTTTGCAGCTGTAAGGCTTCTTCCAGTGTAAATTCTCATGTGGACTCTGAGTTTTCCTTCATGGTCAAAACTCTTTCCACACTGTTGGCAAGTGAAATGACTTCTTTATCTAACCTTCTGAGCTCTTTTTTAAGGAAGTCTTTGCAGTCTGTGAGCAATTAAATTATTTTTGTCCAAGTATCAATCAAGATGTTTCTTATACTGATATTTATCTTATATTTCATTTAGGACACAGTCCTGCAGAGTTCAGCTCCAACAACCTACCTTTGGTTTTCAAGTAATGAAGACCTTGATTGAATTGTGTTGAATTAAAGTTGAAGCTACTCTGCAGGGTTGTGGCCCTCCAGGAACTGAATTTGACATCCCTGGTATTTTTTTTAAATATATTTTATATTGTGTTTTCAACAATGTTCAGTTTTACATAGAAACTTTGTAAACAATATCAGTCAGGATTTAAGCCTCATTGTAACATGGAACCCCTCCTTGAACTGCAACCTTAACATGGTGGAGGGGTTTGAGTACCCGAATGACCCTAGGAGCTATGTTGTCCGGGGCTATATGCCCCTGGTAGGGTCACCCAAGGCAAACAGGTCCTAGGCGACGGGTCAGACTAAGAGCGGTTCAGAAACCCCTTATAAAGAGATCGAATCAAAGGACCGTGACGTCACCCGGTATGGCGCAGCCGGGGCCCCACCCTGGAGCCAGGCCCTTGGGGCTCGCATGCGAGCGCCTGGTGGCCGGGCCTCCCCCCACGGGGTCCGGCCGGGCTCAGCCCGAAGGAGCGACGTGGGGCCGCCTTCCCGTGGGCTCACCACCTACAGGAGGGACCGTAAGGGGCCGATGCTTAGAGAATCGGGCGGCAGTCGAAGGCGGAGGCCTCGACAGCCCAATCCCTGGACACGGAAACTAGCTCTAGGGACGTGGAACGTCACCTCACTGGCGGGGAAGGAGCCCGAGATTGTGCGTGAGGTTGAGAGGTTCCGACTAGCGATAGTCGGGCTCACCTCTACGCACAGCTTGGGCTCTGGAACCACACTCCTCGAGAGAGGATGGACTCTTCACCACTCTGCAGTTGCCCATGGTGAGAGGCGGCGGGCTGGTGTGGGTTTGCTTATAGCTCCCCAGCTCAGCTGCCATGTGTTGGAGTTTACCCCGGTGAACGAGAGGGTCGCTTCCCTGCGCCTTCGGGTCGGGGATAGGTCTCTCACTGTCGTTTGTGCCTGCAGGCCGAACGGCAGTGCAGAGTACCCGGTCTTCTTGGAGTCTCTGGGAGGGGTGCTGGAAAGTGCTCCGACTGGGGACTCCGTCGTTTTACTGGGGGACTTCAACGCCCACGTGGGCAACGACAGTGACACCTGGAGGGGCGTGATTGGGAGGAACGGCCCCCCTGATCTGAACCCGAGCAGTGTTCAGTTATTGGACTTCTGTGCTAGTTACAGCTTGTCCATAACGAACACCATGTTCAAGCATAAGGGTGTCCATCAGTACATGTGGCACCAGGACACCCTAGGCCGTAGGTCGGTGATCGACTTTGTGGTCGTTTCATCCGACCTCCGGCCGTATGTCTTGGACACTCGGATGAAGAGAGGGGCGGAGCTGTCAACTGATCACCACCTGGTGGTGAATTGGATCCGATGTCAGGGGAGGAAGCTGGACAGACTCGGCAGACCCAAACGTACTGTGAGGGTCTGTTGGGAACATTTGGCCGAGTCTCCTGTCAGAGAGATCTTCAACTCCCACCTCCGGCAGAGCTTCGACCAGATCCTGAGGGAGGCTGGAGATATTGAGTCAGAGTGGACCATGTTCTCCACCTCCATTGTCGAACCGGCCGCTCGGAGCTGTGGCCGTAAGGTCTCCGGTGCCTGTCGAGGCGGCAATCCCCAAACCCGGTGGTGGACACCGGAAGTAAGGGATGCAGTAAAGCTGAAGAAGGAGTCCTATCGGGCCTGGTTGGCTTGTGGGACTCCTGAGGCAGCTGACAGGTACCGGCAGGCCAAGCGGACTGCAGCCCGGGTGGTTGTGGAGGCAAAAACTCGGGCCTGGGAGGAGTTCGGTGAGGCCATTGAGAAGGACTATCGGTCGGCCTCGAAGAGATTCTGGCAAACTGTCCGGCGCCTCAGGAGAGGGAAGCAGTGCCCTACCAACGCTGTTTACAGTAGAGGTGGGGAGCTGTTGACCTCAACTGGGGATGTTGTTGGACGGTGGAAGGAATACTTCGAGGATCTCCTCAATCCCGCTGTCAAGTCTTCCATTGAGGAAGCAGAGGCTGAGGGCTCAGATGTGCACTCGTCCATCACCCAAGCTGAAGTCACCGAGGTAGTCAAGAAACTCCTCGGTGGCAAGGCACCGGGGGTGGATGAGATCCGCCCTGAGTACCTCAAGTCTCTGGATGTTGTGGGGCTGTCTTGGCTGACACGCTTCTGCAGCATCGCGTGGCAGTAGGGGATGGTGCCTCTGGGATGGCAGACCCGGGTGGTGGTCCCTCTTTTTAAGAAGGGGGACCAGAGGGTGTGTTCCAACTACAGGGGGATCACACTTCTCAGCCTCCCTGTGAAAGTCTATGCCAGGGTACTGGAGAGGAGAACGTGGCCGATAGTAGAACCTCGGATTCAGGAGGATCAGTGTGGTTTTCGTCCAGGCCGTGGAACACTGGACCAGCTCTATACCCTCTACAGGGTGCTGGAGGGTTCATGGGAGTTTGCCCAACCAGTCCACATGTGCTTTGTGGATTTGGAGAAGGCATTCGACTGTGTCCCTCGCGGCGGCCTGTGGAGGGTGCTCCGGGAGTATGGGGTCCGGGGCCCTTTGCTAAGGGCTATCCGGTCCCTGTACAACCGGAGCAGGAGCTTGGTTCGTATTGCCGGCAGTAAGTCAGACTTGTTCCCGGTGCGTGTTGGACTCTGGCAGGGCTGCCCTTTGTCGCCGGTTCTGTTCATGATTTTTATGGACAGAATTTCTAGGCGCAGCCAGGGGCCGGAGGGGGTCAGGTTTGGGGACAACACGATTTAGTCTCTGCTCTTTGCGAATGATGTTGTCGTGTTGGCCTCATCAAGCCAGGACCTTTAGCATGCACTGGGACGGATGAGAATCAGAACCTCCAAATCCGAGGCCTTGGCCCTCAGTCTGAAAAGGGTGGCTTGCCCACTTCAGGTTGGTGGAGAGTTCCTGCCTCAAGTGGAGGAGTTTAAGTATCTTGGGGTCTTGTTCACGAGTGAGGGAAGGATGGAACGGGAGATTGACAGACGGATCGGTGCAGTTTCTGCAGTAATGCGGTCGATGTACCGGTCTGTCGTGGTGAAGAAAGAGCTGAGCCGCAAGGCTCAGCTCTCGATTTACCGGTCAATCTTCGTTCCTACTCTCACCTATGGTCATGAGCTTTGGGTCATGACCGAAAGGACAAGATCCCGGATACAGGCAGCCGAAATGAGCTTTCTCCGCAGGGTGGCTGGGCGATCCCTTAGAGATAGGGTGAGAAGCTCAGTCACCCGGGAGGAGCTCAGATTAGAGCCGCTGCTCCTCCACATCGAGAGGGGTCAGCTGAGGTTGCTCGGGCATCTGTTCCGGATGCCTCCTGGACGCCTTCCCGGGAAGATGTTCCGGGCGCGTCCCACTGGGAGGAGACCCCGGGGAAGACCTAGGACACGCTGGAGAGACTTCCCGGCTGGCCTGGGAACGCCTCGGTGTCCCCCCAGAAGAGCTGGAGGAAGTGTCTAGGGAGAGGGAAGTCTGGGGTTCTCTGCTTAGACTGCTGCCCCCGCGACCCGGCCCCAGATAAGCGGAAGAAGATGGATGGATGGATGGATGGATGGATGGATGTAACATGGAAACAGTGTTTATTAAAGTTACAATATCTCACTTCTAGAGCTATTAAATCTTCAACAACAGATCACAGCATCCTCCTGGAATTAGCTTGAGAAATATTTTTGTATTTGCAGGCAATAATTCATATAGTTTGTGTCCTTTCTTTTGAACTGCTACCACTTTGTGTAAATGAAAACATCTCATCAAACAGATCTATGGGGTGTGTACTAGTGTAGCTTTCGTCAATGACAATTATGACTAAATATCGTCGTCAATGAACCTTTATCATGTGACGAAAAGGAGACGAGATGCAACGAAAATGGTGGACAAGTGACGACTATAACTAAATGTATAATTCAATATTTTTGACGAATAAAAAAAGACACTAAATGTGGTTTACAAAATAAAATCTATGCTAAAATAACGCCTCATTTTCGTTGACCAAAATGAGACGAAACGTTATAACAGTTTTTTGTCTCGGTTAGTCGCGTTATTATTATTTTGCGGCATTTCGGTTTCTGTTTTCGCAAATGCAACCGACGTCACTTCTTCAAGCCACACTCGCGGAATTATTTAGAAGACGACAACAAACTAAACAACTTTAAAATGGATTTATACTTGAGTTGAGTTGATGAATTAATAATTTCTTTATGTACAAATTTAAAACAAACTATTGGCTGTCGTTCACATCAAACACAAGGCAACTGTAAGCAAATAGTGTATAATATCTAAATGAATTATTATACTTTATACAACAAAAATAAAATGTACTTCAAATAAAGAAGCCTTTGACAAATTAGGCAAACAAAAAGCACCTGATGGAGTTTGAACTTCACATTAAACTGCGCACTCAAAGCGAACTTCCAGCCACACTGCAATGACAATATTTTTCAAGTTCATCCAAGCGAAATTGCGGCCACCATAGATATAAAATTTTGGTTTCGTCTATACTTCTAGGTAATTGTACTATATTGACTGGGTTAAATATAAGTGCATTACTTAAAAGAGACTAAAATGCTATTTTCATTGACTAAAACTAGACTAAATGTCATCACTTTTCGTCAACTAAAACTAGACCAGACTAAAAAGAGTATGAACATGACTAAAACTAAATAAAAACTAAAATGACAGCTTCACACAAAGACTAGAATAAAACTAAAATTAAAACAAGCCGCCAAAAACAACACTAGTGTGTACAGTCGTAGCCAAAAGTTTTGAGAATTACATAAATATTAGTTTTCAAAAAGTTTGCTGCTAAACTGCTTTTAGATCTTTGTTTCAGTTGTTTCAGTGATGTACTGAAATATAATTACAAGCACTTCATACGTTTCAAAGGCTTTCATCGACAATTACATGACATTTATGCAAAGAGTCAGTATTTGCAGTATTGGCCCTTCTTTTTCAGGTCCTCTGCAATTTGACTGGGCATAATCTCAATCAACTTCTGGGCCAAATCCTGACTGATAGCAACCCATTCTTTCATAATCACTTCTTGGAGTTTGTCAGAATTAGTGGGTTTTTGTTTGTCCACCCGCCTCTTGAGGATTGACCACAATATCTCAATGGGATTATGATCTGGGGAGTTTCCAGGCCATGGACCCAAAATTTCAACATTCTGGTCCCCGAGCCACTTAGTTATCACTTTTGCCTTATGGCACGGCTGGAAAATGCATTGTTCTTCACCAAACTGTTGTTGGATTGTTGGAAGAAGTTGCTGTTGGAGGGTGTTTTGGTACCATTCTTTATTCATGGCTGTGTTTTTGGGCAGAATTGTGAGTGAACCCACTCCCTTGGTTGAGAAGCAACCCCACACATGAATGGTGTCAGGATGCTTTACTGTTGGCATGACACAGGACTGATGGTAGCGCTCACCTTTTCTTCTCCGGACAAGCCTTTTTCCAGATGCCCCAAACAATCGGAAAGGGGCTTGACTTTGCCCCAGTCCTCAGCAGTCCATTCACTATACTTTCTGCAGAAGATCAATCTGTCCCTGATGGTTTTTTTTTGGAGAAAAGGGGCTTCTTTGCTGCCCTTCTTGACACCAGGCCATCTTCCAAAAGTCTTGGCCTCACTGTGCGTGCAGATGCGCTCACACCTGCCTGCTGCCATTCCTGAGCAAGCTCTGCACTGGTGTCACTCCGATCCCGCAGCTGAATCCTCTTTAGGAGACGATCCTGGCACTTGCTGGACTTTCTTGGATGCCCTGAAGCCTTCTTTACAAGAATTGAACCTCTTTCCTTGAAGTTCTTGATGATCCTATAAATTGTTGATTTAGGTGCAATCTTAGTAGCCACAATATCCTTGCCTGTGAAGCCATTTTTATGCAACGCAATGATGGCTGCACGCGTTTCTTTGCAGGTCATCATGGTTAACAATGGAAGAACAATGATTTCAAGCATCACCCTCCTTTTAACATGTCAAGTCTGCCATTCTAACCCAATCAGCCTGACATAATGATCTCCAGCCTTGTGCTCGTCAACATTTTCACCTGAGTTAACAAGACGATTACTGAAATGATCTCAGCAGGTCCTTTAATGACAGCAATGAAATGCAGTGGAAAGGTTTTTTTGGGATTAAGTTCATTTTCATGGCAAAGAAGGACTATGCAATTCATCTGATCACTCTTCATAACATTCTGGAGTATATGCAAATTGCTATTATAAAACTTAAGCAGCAACTTTTCCAATTTCCAATATTTATGTAATTCTCAAAACTTTTGGCCACGACTGTACTGACAGATGGATCAGACATGCAATTTTTTGTTGTATTTAACAAATAATGAACAATACCCCTCTCAACAAGCCATCAATGTGTTAGAGGTGTGAACTACCTCCAAACAAACACGCAGGGTAGAAACAGGACCCTGGTAAGGTGGTAACAGACACAACATCAAGATAAGACAGAAAATAAGATAATTTCACTCTAAATACACTTTAAAACAGACAAATGTACCATTGGTCTATACAGTCCATCCTTCACTCTCTATATATGTTTCCGAGCAGCATTATTTGAAGCTGTTCAAAAACCCCTCTTCATAGTGTACTCATTCCAACAAACCTGATGGCATAATTACAAGAAGTAATCTTCAAAATCCTCAATTGGCTTTCCTCCTTGGTGTGATGCCAAATAGTCCATATTTACAGAATCTGTGTGGTCTGTGATTCTGTCACATTTTATCCAAGACGAAAAAAAAACAATCAAGTTTCCAAATAAAGGTAGTATTTATTATAATTAACTCCAAAAGTTTAACAAACTTGAGCCAATTTGCAAACATAAACACAAACAACACAAGATAATGAGAGAGAGAGAGAGAGAGAGAGAGAGAGAGAGAGAGAGAGAGAGAGAGAGAGAGAAATTGAGCAACTTAAAAAAAGGTGATTAACTAAATACAAACAGGAGGCTAGTAAGTGTATCCATGGTAACGTTTGACTGGTGGGAAAACTAGAACAAGGAAACTGGAAACTGACTCTGAACAAACTAAAAGTCCATGATGAGGAAACTAACTGAACTAAATCACAACAATACTATATGATGCTCCAGAAATAAAACTCATAAAGAGGTGATTAATAGCTTTTAATATGACTCATCTTATACATCACATACAGTCTGTATGATTCAACTTTTGTAAATATATTACAATACTTGTAGAATCCATATATAGGATAGAATAAAAATCAATTCAGCACCCAGGTATTGTGATTGATATAGACCATGTTTTGTGATATTACTGATCATGGCCTTTCTGATTTGTGATACTCATTTCAAACTGAAGACACTTGAAAGGTCTCGCTCCAGTGTGAAGCCTCATTAAGGGTTACTTTATTTCTAAAGTTTTTTCCACAATAAATGTAAACAGCTTCTCACTAGTGTTACTGATCCTAGCTAAGGTTTAGTTTTGTGGAGTTCTTCCACAGTTTGAGAATTTAAAGCTTCTCTCCAGTATGAATCCTCATGTGCCTTTTAAAGCTTCCTTGTTGATTAAAACTGTTTCCACACAGATTGTGTGTAAGGCTTCTATCCTGTGTGAATCCTCATGTGGACATTAAGGTATCTTTTTTGAATGAAACGCTTTCCACACTGTTGGCAGTTGAAAGGTTTCTCTCCTGTGTGAAGTTTTATGTGGTCATTAAGAGTGTTTTTTAGAGTGAAACTCTTTCCACATTGAGGGCACGTGAAAGGCTTCTCTCCAGTGTGAATTCTAATGTGCCTGTTAAAGCTTCCTTTATGAGTTAAACCTTTTCCACACTGAGGGCATGTGAAAGGCTTCTCGCCGGTGTGAATCCTCATGTGCCTTCTAAGGTTTCCTTTTTCATTGAAACTCTTTCCACACTGTTGGCAGGTGAAACGCCTCTCTCCTGTGTGAATCCTCATATGGACTTTAAGGCTGCTATGTTCAATGAAACTCTTTCCACACTGATGGCAGAGGAAAGGTTTCTCTCCTGTGTGAACTATCATGTGCCTTTTAAGGTAACTTTTTAGAATGAAACTCTTTCCACACTGTTGGCAGAGGAAAGGTTTTTCTCCTGTGTGAATTCTTATGTGGCCATTAAGATTGTTTTTATGTGCAAAACTCTTTCCACATTGAGGGCAGGTGAAAGGCCTCTCTCTAGTGTGAACTATCATGTGCCTTTTAACATATTTCATTGAAGGGAAACTCTTTCCACATTGTTGGCAGCTGTAAGGCTTTTCTCCGGTGTGAATTCTCATGTGGACTTGAAGTCTTCCTTGTCGATCAAAACTCTTTCCACATTGTTGGCAGCTGTAAGGCTTTTCTCCAGTGTGAATTCTCATGTGGACTTGAAGTTTTCCTTGTTGATCAAAACTCTTTCCACATTGTTGGCAGCTGTAAGGCTTTTCTCCGGTGTGAATTCTCATGTGGACTTGAAGTCTTCCTTGTCGATCAAAACTCTTTCCACATTGTTGGCAGCTGTAAGGCTTTTCTCCGGTGTGAATTCTCATGTGGACTTGAAGTCTTCCTTGTTGATCAAAACTCTTTCCACATTGTTGGCAGCTGTAAGGCTTTTCTCCGGTGTGAATTCTCATGTGGACTTGAAGTCTTCCTTGTCGATCAAAACTCTTTCCACATTGTTGGCAGCTGTAAGACTTTTCTTCGGTATGAATTCTCATGTGGATTTGAAGTCTTCCTTGTCGATCAAAACTCTTTTCACATTGTTGGCAGCGGTAAGGCTTTTCTCCGGTGTGAATACTCATGTGGACTTGAAGTCTTCCTTGTTGATCAAAACTCTTGCCACATTGTTGGCAGCTGTAAGGCTTTTCTCCGGTGTGAATTCTCATGTGGACTTGAAGTCTTCCTTGTCGATCAAAACTCTTTCCACATTGTTGGCAGCTGTAAGGCTTTTCTCTGGTGTGAATTCTCATGTGGACTTGAAGTCTTCCTTGTTGATCAAAACTCTTTCCACATTGTTGGCAGCTGTAAGGCTTTTCTCCAGTGTGAATTCTCATGTGGACTTGAAGTCTTCCTTGTCGATCAAAACTCTTTCCACATTGTTGGCAGGTGAAATGACATCTTGTTCCAGCATTTTTAGGTCTTTTTCGTGTCAAATTATGTGTCGTGTCAATCTGTGATCGACTGTATAATTTTTTTCCAGTTACGAAATTGTGTTTCTTAAACTGATCTTTATCTTGTATTTCATTCAATTCTTCACTCTCTTCTTTCAGATCTTGGGCGAAAAGAGATAAATACAAGTTAGTACCTGCTTAAAAGCAACAGTAGAATAGAAGTCAATAATTGCCAAATTTGCCATTTATTTCTGAAAAATGGCTCACAGTCCTACACAGTTAAAGGTCCCATGACATGACAATTTCACTTTATCATACCTGCCAAACTTGAAGAAATTTTATGAGTACTTTATAATTTTCCATGCATAGTGTTTAAACTTTTGCATTGTTTAACTTGTTAAAGGTTGCAGATTTGGCTTTTTTAAGTAGTGCATCAGTGAAAGTCTCTTTGTAACAAATGCTGCCTTTGGAGGCAATCATGACTTTTCTTGTCACCAGAGAACTAAACATCTCTGTGCTCATATTAATAGATTATTATTAATGTTGAAAAGATAGTCTTTCTCCATGGCCTCACCGAACTCCTCCCAGGCCCGATTTTTTGCCTCCATGACTACCCGGGCTGCAGTCCACTTGGCCTGCCGGTACCTGTCAGCTGCCTCCGGAGTCCCACAAGCCATCCAGGCCCAATAGGACTCCTTCCTCAGCTTGACGGCATCCCTTACTTCCAGTGTCCACCACCGGGTTCGGGGATTGTCGCCTCGACAGGCACTGGAGACCTTACGGCCACAGCTTCGAGCAACCGCAGCGACAATGGAGGTGGAGAACATGGTCCACTCGGACTCAATATTTCCAGACTCCCTCGAGATCCGGTCGAAGCTCTGCCGGAGGTGGGAGTTGAAGATCTCTCTGACAGGGGGCTCAGCCAAACGTTCCCAACAGACCCTCACAGTACGCTTGGGTCTGCCGAGTCTGTCCAGCTTCCTCCCCCGCCATCGGATCCAACTCACCACCAGGTGGTGATCAGTTGACAGCTCCGCCCCTCTCTTCACCCGAGTGTCCAAGACATATGGCCGAAGGTCTGATGACAGGACCACAAAGTCGATCACCGACCTCCGACCTAGGGTGTCCTGGTGCCACGTGCACTGATGGACACCCTTATGCTTGAACATGGTGTTCGTTATGGCCAAACCGTGGTTAGCACGGAAATCCAATAACACAACACCGCTCGGGTTCAGGTCAGAGGGGCCGTTCCTCCCAATCACGCCCCTCCAGGTGTCACTGTCACTGCCCACGTGAGCGTTGAAGTCCCCCAGTAGAACGACGGAGTCTCCAGTCGGAGCACTTTCCAGCACCCCTCCCAGAGACTCCAAGAGGGCCGGGTAGTCAGCACTGCCGTTCGGCCCATAGGCACAAACGACAGTGAGAGACCTATCCCCGACTCTAAGGCGCAGGGAAGCGACCCTCTCGTTCACCGGGGTAAACTCCAACACATGGCGGCTGAGCTGGGGGGCTATAAGCAAACCCACTCCAGCCCTCCGCCTCTCACCATGGGCAACTCCAGAGTGGTAGAGAGTCCAGCCTCTCTCAAGAAGTGTGGTTCCAGAGCCCAAGCTGTGAGTGGAGGTGAGCCCGACTATCTCTAGTCGGTACCTCTCGACCTCCCACACAAGCTCAGGCTCCTTCCCCGCCAACGAGGTGACATTCCACGTCCCTAAAGCCAGATTCCGTTTCCAGAGATCGGGTTGTCGGGGGTCTTGCCTTCGACTGTCGCCCGATCCACTATGCACCGGCCCCTTACGCTCCCTCATGCAGGTGGTGAGCCCACAGGAGGGCGGCCCCACATCACTCCTTCGGGCTGAGCCCGGCCGGGCCCCATGGGGGAAGGCCCAGCCACCAGGCGCTCGCATACGAGCCCCAACCCCGGGCCTGGCTGGTCCTTGATGTAAATGTTAACATGAGGAGTTTGTGAACTGATCTTAGTCTGGCCCGTCACCAAGGACCTGTTTGCCTTGGGAGACCCTACCAGGAGCATATAGCCCCAGACAACATAGCTACCAGGATCATTCGGGTACTCAAACCTCTCCACCACGATAAGGTGACAGTTCAGGGAGAGGCACTCTTTTCAACAATAATAATGTTCCGATGCCTCAGGAGGGGAAACAGTGCCCTACCAACACTGTTTACAGTGGAGATGGGCACCTGTTGACCTCAACTGGGGATATCGTCGGGCGGTGGAAGGAATACTTCGAGGATCTCCTCAATCCCACCGACGTGTGTTCCGTTGAGGAATCAGTGGCTGGGGACTCGGAGGAGGACTCGTCCATCACCCGGGCTGAAGTCATTGAGGTAGTTAAAAAGCTCCTCAGTGGCAAGGCACCGGGGGTGAATGAGATCCACCCCGAGTACCTCAAGTCTCTGGATGTTGTGGGGCTGTCTTGGCTGACACGACTCTGCAACATCACATGGCGGTTGGGGACAGTACCTCTGGACTGGCAGACCGGGTTGGTGGTCCCTCTTTTCAAGAAGGGGGACCGGAGATTATGTTCCAACTATAGGGGGATCACACTTCTCAGCCTCCCCGGGAAAGTCTATGCCAGGGTACTGGAGAGGAGAATTCGGCCGATAGTGGAACCTCGGATTCAGGTGGAACACTGGACCAGCTCTATACCCTTTCCAGGGTGCTGGA
The DNA here is from genome assembly GCF_963082965.1 of Carassius carassius. Classification (NCBI taxonomy): domain Eukaryota; kingdom Metazoa; phylum Chordata; class Actinopteri; order Cypriniformes; family Cyprinidae; genus Carassius; species Carassius carassius. The sequence continues at coordinate 15,380,576 of NC_081755.1, read as the reverse complement.
GGGTTCATGGGAGTTTTCCCAACCAGTCCACATGTGTTTTGTGGATTTGGAGAAGGCATTCGACCGTGTTCCTCGCGACATCCTGTGGAGGGTACTCAGGGAGTATGGGGTCGGCGACCCCCTGCTTAGGGCTGTTCAGTCCCTGTACGACCGGAGCAAGAGCTTGGTTCGCATTGCCGGCAGTAAGTCAGACCTGTTCCCGGGGGATGTTGGACTCCGGCAGGGCTGCCCTTTGTCACCGGTTCTGTTCATAATATTTATGGACAGAATTTCTAGGGACCATGCGATTTCGTCGCTGCTTTTTGCGGATGATGTTGTCGTGTTGGCCTCATCAGACCAGGACCTTCAGCGTGCACTAGGACGGTTTGCAGCCGAGTGTGAAGCGGCTGGGATGAGAATCAGCACCTCCAAGTCCGAGGCCATGGTTCTCAGTCGGAAAAGGGTGGATTGCCCACTTCAGGTTGGTGGAGAGTTCCTGCCTCAAGTGGAGGAGTTCAGGTATTTTGGGGTCTTGTTCACGAGTGTGGGAAGGATAGAACGTGAGATTGACAGACGGATCGCTGCAGCTTCTGCAGTAATGCGGTCGCTGTACCAGTCTGTCGTGGTGAAGAAGGAGCTGAGCTGTAAGGCAAAGCTCTCGATTTACCGGTCAATCTACGTTCCTACTCTCACCTATGGTCATGAGCTGTGGGTCATGACCAAAAGGACAAGATCCCGGATACAGGCGGCCGAAATGAGCTTTCTCCGTCGGGTGGCTGGGCGCTCCCTTAGAGATAGGATGAGAAGCTCGGTCACTCGGGAGGAGCTCAGAGTAGAGCCGTTACTCCTCCACATCGAGAGGAGCCAGCTGAGGTGGCTCGGGAATCTATTTCGGATGCCTCCTGGACTGCTTTCCAGGGAGGTGTTCCAGGCACGTCTCACCGGGAGGAGGCCCCGGGGAAGACCTAGGACACGCTGGAGGGACTATGTCTCCCGGCTGGCCTGGGAACGCCTCGGGGTCCCCCCGGAAGAGCTGGAAGAAGTGGCTAGGGAGAGGGAAGTCTGGGCGTCTCTGCTTAGACTGTTGCCCCTGCGACCCGGCCCCGGATAAGCGGAAGATGATGGATGGATGGATGGATGGATGGATGGATGAAAAGAGTGGAGAATATTTTTTTTCAGGTTTTTTCGGGGGATAAATTGAAAGAACAGCATTTTTTGTTACATTTGTTAGTTACATTTATTTGTTACATTATATTATTTATATCAAGCTTTTGAATGGTATAGTATTGCATATTGTTATTGAAACTTCAAAATGTTTCACTTGATTATACATTTAGTCAGGAATTATAGTTTGGAAAAAGTCTAACTAGTAAAATGTTTACACGTTATGTGAAAACTAGTACAAGTATATAAATAAATAATAATAGACTTACTCATGTTTAATTATCTCTGCTGAATAAAGTGCTTCATTTTTTTTTTCTGAGGAAATCCAAATCTCAAATACTCAACCAAAACACTTTTGGGGTAAATTATATCTTATTCCTCTCATCGCGAAGCAAACAGTAAAATAAAAAAAACCTTTACTTAACATTAGAATCTGAATAGGGCATTCAGCGCAGGGGCGTGGTCGAATTGGAAGATAATTAAGGGAGACGTGAAAAATGGACATCGCATTGTTTTCATATGGATTACTTTACAGCACTTGTTTAGTTTAAAAGTAGACATGTCAAGCTTTCTATAGATATCTCTCTCATGTCTCTGCGTTGAGTATTCACTGAGTTACAGTTCATTTTAATGACGTGTTTGTAAATGAAGATCAGCGCAGACAAAGGCTGCAGACAGCACACCTTGTTTGTTATCTTATTTTATAAATGCACAAAAATTTGTTGTTATTAAGTCTGTATACAAATAAAAGTAAACCCTTTAAAGATTCGATTGATGTATTGCTCTTATCTGTACGATCAAAACTGAAAGTGTAATTTAAGTTCTTTTTGGGGTTATCAGGAGAAAATGACTCATAGCGCGTATACGTGTTAACCGACTCAAGAGGGTTGAACAGAACAATTCAAAACGAAAGAAAACAGACTGCTCTCTGCTTATGTAATGTTAATCCGTATGAAATGTGCATTTCTCTGGCACGTTCACTACTGCGAAGATCGCGAGATAGCATCGTCAACTTTATCTTTGCAGTCGACACGACATAAATACAGAAAACACTTGTTTATTAATAATTATATTCATAAAATATAAAATATTCATAATCATTACTTTTGCAGGTTTTTTGTGACAGCTTTTAGGTGCGTTATTGGCAGCGCCACCCTTACATGTTAGCCTACATGAACGTGTGAACTGAACTGAGCACGTCACAGCTGAACTGCTTGTTATGATGTCAAGGTCATTTTTAATGTTCATAAATTCAATTAGGCTAAACATAGCCTAACTGTTACCTTTATCTTACCTTAATCAGCACCTGGCCTGTCTAAAACCTTTGCTTCTCATGCCATTCCACCACTTTTCTAACTGCCAACTAAGCTTGTGGATAGGGCGGCGGGTTAACATGCAGTGCTCTGATTGGCCGAAAGCTTTTCACTCCACTTACACGCTGTGGCTCAGCGGCAGAATCAGCGTCATAGATTGCATAGAAACTGAAATCAGCGAAATGTGAGAAGCAACAAAATGCGTACCTAGAGAGAGCAGTGAATCGTACAAGCGTACTTATGGGTCAAAATGCGTGCAGAGTATGAAAAATGTTGGCAGGTCTGCTTTATGAGGTTATTTAACATTAATATGAGTTACCCTAGCCTGTCTATGGTCCCCCAGTGGCTAGACATATCGATAGGTGTAAACCAAGCTCTGGGTGTCCTTCTCTGCCTTTGAGAAAATGAGAGCTCAGATTGGCCGATCTGGAATCTTCCCCTTATGATGTCTGCTTTGCCTGCCCAAACATTTACATTTAATTCAGTTGCAATGTCAGCACAGGTGTTACAAACAGACTTTTACGATATGGATTCGACAGCACCACCACAAACAGTGAGTAACAGAGTTCATTAATGCCTGATCTGTGATCAGTGATTTCTGATGTGTAGCTAATTATTCAAGTTCACACAGACTTTCTTTCTAAATCATTTAATACTGTTTATGCATCGGTAGTTTATCAAGCCAGTGACTAAAAATCAACTTCACATAGTTTCTCTTAGTAGCATACCATGAAACAAATCTGTTATTTAACTAATGTTACAGAGAGCTACAAAGAGCGGTCATAGAATGCTCCCTTTATATTGTTCGGAGCCGTCAATCACACATCGCGAGTAGATCTGCACACTTGCCCAAACTGCCGTTATAATGAATGACGTTGTTATGCTGCACAATGAAGCTCTTACTGTATTCATGTCGATATTTTGTTTGCAGTTAGTTGTGGTGAAATAATTTTGTGAGAGAAAACACGTTGCAATGATGAGATCACTGCGTTCACGCGATAAACAGACTCTGTCTACTCAATGCTCATCACTGCAGCCTTTCATGTGATGGGAAAAGATCTAAAAAATAATGCTATAATCAACACTTCCATGATTTATTAATCTCTACAACTGTAATAGTAAAAAAAAAAAAAAAACCTTGTAAAAGTATTTGAGAGGGGTTCCACATGTAATACGCATTTCGAATGCAAAGATGTCAGCCAATCACAACAGTTGTCGTTTACTCTGAGTCTCACAGCAGACACGCCCCTTCAAACAGCATTCAAGCCAGAGGACTAAAATCAGGATATAAAAATGCCTTTTATTTCTAAATAAAATCTAAATGTAAATGTAAATGTAAAAATCTAAATACAATATAAGTACACCTCAGGAAACAAAAAACTTAAAAAAAATATAAAAAATAATCCACATCATGGGACCTTTAAGCTCCAACCTGCAGCAAACCTACCTTTAGTTTGGAAGTAATGAAGACCTTGAATTGAATTGAAGGTGTGCTAAATTAGAGTTGAAGCTAAACTCTGCAGTGTTGTGACCCTCCAGGAACTGAACTAGACATCCCTGGTATAAAATATTACAAGGATGTTATCTTCATCCAACAAGAAAACTACATGTTAAGAGTTAAGTGAACTGCTTTCAAACTAACAACCTCTGGTTACAGTGGTTACAAGATAAGACTCATGGAGGCTTGAAATTCATATTTCAATACTTTTCTAAAGTCCTGCAACAACTTAAAGTAACATAACATCTCAAGTTCTTATCATACTCAGAGTCAGGGTGCGTTAGAAAGATTCCATCAAACCCTGAAGTCACTTTTTAAATTCTATCGTGTCGACTCGAGTGTGAAGGGGGACTCCCTTGGATATTATATGTTATTATTTTATTTGTAAAGTTATACAATAGAGCATCAAGGCCCCGATATACTTCAAACATCATTTAAGTTCAATCTTCAATTATGTAATTTCAAACAAAATAAGTTTTTTTTTTCGGCAGTTCGAAACAGCTCACCTAAGTAAACTTTTTCTGGGGGAGTTTGTTTTGGCTCCTAAACACCTTTAAGCTTCCATTGGTCCGTGGCCGTTACACAGTCAGTGAGTGTGTTCTGAAACTCCACCACATTTGATGTGCTATTTTTTTCCTGGTTAATATCTCATTCTTCAAAGATCCGACCATAGAACATCTCCTGAATACACTGGAGTGTCAAATAGCTGAGCTGGCACAAATATATACGCACAAGCATCACAACACATGTATGTTTACATTAATCAACAACCCGCCTCCAGCAGCGCCGGGTGACGGAATGTTCGGAAACGGTATACTATTGCTTAGCTTTTTCAAAATGGTTTTTGCCCCCAAACGAAGAATGAAAATGAACTTTTTTATTTTTTTTTAAGTATATTGGGACCTTCAGGTTTAGTCCTAATGAATTAGTGTTTGGAAACCCTGTCAGAGGCTGGGTGTGTGTTCACAGCATGTTCACTTCTCACTGCTGTTGTGTGTCCACTTGGATGGGTTAAATGCAATGCACCAATTCCGAGTATGGGTCACCATACTTGGCAAATGTCACGACTTTCACTTTTTTTCATACTGTATCAATAACTTCATCAGTTGGTCAGGGCACTTTATAAGTATCTGAAGAAATGGTAGATTTGGGTCCAGTAGATACAGGGGAAATTAACAGGTCTTCTCGAGTAGTGGAAGGACATGAAAAAGAGAAAGCAGATATAATGGAATTAAGTTCATTTACTCTTTTTTTGATGTCCCTACCCGAACTCATGTCATTGAGTATGACATTGATGTTGGAACAGCTCTACCTGTAAAACAACGTGTATCACGTCAACCCTATAAAAAGGGAATTACTTCAGAAAGAAGTGGATTATTTACTCGCCCCATAACATGGCCGAACCTAGTTATTGTTCTTTGAGTTAGACATCTTGTGCTAAGGAACTCTCCGCATTTGTTACACACCATAGATTTCTGCAGTACATGGTAATGCCTTTTGGGGTTTGAAATGCCCCCACTACATTTAAACAGCTGGTAAATCAAGTACTGTCTGAATGTGAGGCTTACTTAGACAATGTTGTTTTGTTTAGATCTTCTTGGACCAAACACCTTCGAACCAAATTCGAGAGCTTTCTGTAGATCTACTCTCTATCACCTCTTTCATTTCGTTTCTCAACGGCGTCAAGGGTCTCCAAGTCGGATCCATCAAAAGCTACCTGAGCGGAGTCCAGTTTTTTCACAAACTGATGACCGGCGCTCCCTCACCCGAAATTTGCAAACCTCCCTCTTAATTAAAGGGATCCAGCGATCCCAACCCACCCATCCAGACACTAGAAAACCTATAACGCTAGATATCCTCACAAAATGTATCCACACCCTCCGCACAAATTACCAACCCCTCAGCATTGCCCACACGCTCGACGCCATGTTCATCCTAGCTTTTTTTTGTTTTCTTAGGTGCTCGGAGCTTACGATCTCGTCAAGTTTCAATCCAAAAATGTATCAGACCAAACTGTACTCGATGACGAAACGATCGCTTTTCTAATCAAACAAAGCAAGACAGACCAAGCCAAGAAAGGTCATTTTATATATATTTTCAATCTCCCCTTTCAGACCCCCCCCTTGCATATAATAAAAGAACCGGTGAACCGTTTTCTTCAACCGGTTTATTGAATTGAACTGTACGAAAGAACTACTGGTGATCCGAAAACCTATGCAACCATTCTTGACTCGTGAACGAGTCATTATCTGGCTCGGTGTTCATCTTCAGTTCTCTCTTCACAGCAGTTCAGTCAGTGTACTATTTAAGTACATGAATTACTCCGGGATATTGGTTTGTTTGAACTCAGAGGGAGTGTCAGCCACATTAAAAAAGTTAACAGCTTAAGTCATTTGTGGATTAATGCGTATTGGATACGCGAACAGTTTAAAACGATTCAGTTCGATTTGGTGAACTGGTTCAAAAAGATCAGGTTACATCAAATGATTCGTTCGCGAACCGGATATGACAAACTGCTTTGTTTTGAACTCTCTCACAACAGACACGGAAGAGAAGGCAATGCTGAATAAACTTAGTTTTTGCTATTTTTAGACCAAAATGTATTTTTGATGCTTCAAAATATTCTAACTGACCCTCTGATGTCACATGGACTACTTTGATTATGTTTTTCTTACCTTTCTGGACATGGACAGTATACCGTACACACCGTTTCAATGGAGGGACTGAGAGCTCTCGGACTAAATCTAAAATATCTTAAACTGTGTTCAAAAGATAAATGTAGGTCTTACTGGTTTGGAACGACATGAGGGTGAGTTATTAATTACATAATTTTCATTTCTGGGTGAACTAACGCTTTAAGAATAGTAAGTTATTATAGAGGATTTTGTTGGAATTTTGTGAGATTAGTTGCTCCTTTGACTGATTTGTTGACTTCAGCTAACACTCCTGTATTGGATGCACCTAATTTCCAGAAACATTTTCTTCCTGCAGTGGATGTCAGTGCTTATGGTGCTCTTCTTTTAAGCTTCTATGGTGTCTTTTTCCTTTCTTTCCCTTTCTCTGATGTCCTAGGGCCCAGGAGATCTGAGGGTAAAATGGAGTGGGATTGCAGAGAGGAGTATCCCCATCCTTTATGAATCTACTTGTGTGATGTTGCCTCGCGGGTCGGGTCCCGCTGCTGCCGAGGCACGGTGAAAACTCAGCTCATGGGGATTGCCGGTTGAGCTCGCAAAGAAGTTCATGAAAGTTATGGAGCTTTCAAAAACTTATACCATGAGTTCTAATGTGCTACGGGATCCAAACACTCTTTTATTAGAATCATCTGATCCTGATAGCATGCTCCTGGGCTCTTCTAGTCATAATGACGAAGATGGAGAAGTTGATGTGGTTGGTGATGGTAATGAAAGTGTGAGTCGGCATTGACCACCCCCAGCTGCATATAACATTTAAAAAAAAAAAAGACTCACAGCCGGCTAGATGATCGCTTTTTGGCCAGTCTTGATTGTCCCAATCCCGAGAGTCTTCCATTCTCCCAGATCTCTACTCAGAGATACACTAAGTAGACATCGAAAACGCCTCTTTTACCGCCGCACGTACCGCGGCGGTGGCGGTATAAAGTGCATTTGCAGCCTTTGACCGCTGAGTGGCGCTTTAACCACAAGTTATCAAACAAGCGCATCAAAGCACATTTTCGCAAATAGACGTCAGTTTTGCCTCACTGATGTGTTACATTTGACTGCTTCAGTCACGGAAAATGAAAGAAAAACACTATAGTTTAAATATTTAATATTCACAGATGAAAGTTTGGTATTTATGAAGTTATGTGCATTTCTTAGAACGAATTCAAGCAGGATAAATGTCAAGCCTGTGCCTGAGTCTGTGCTTATATTTTCTAAGCTACATGGTATTAAACCATATTTTAGATTTGACACATTTAAAAGGTGTGCAGTATTATTTATATTATATTAATTATGCGTTATATTATTCAAAAGAAATTTTGATTTACTTTGCATCGGAGCATTAAAAGTGGTAGCCTATTTTAGGGGGGTAGGCTACATGGATTAATATGCAAAATGTCAACATTTTAATATATCATGCCTATATTTTAATTTATATTTTAAATATAAATATATTTTTTCCTTTAGTAAAACAACATGCATTTTTGTTATTTGTTACCTGTCCTTTATTTTGACATAACCTTTTGGAAAAAAGACATTTGTCTGTAAACTGATTAAGAAATTGTTGCATGTTTAAATGTGAAGCACTGTGTAATTTCGTTCCCATTATTTAGGCCTACTTTGCCTAAAACAATAAACGAATAAAATTAAACCGGCACGATTAAATCTTTGAAACTCTAAAGAATTAATAAAACGTCCTCACGATTAAACTCAAGTTCTCTCATTATAATCCGGTGTAGATCTGGCGTGCGTTTTTTATTGTTTTATTTTACAGCCCTGCTTGTTTTAATGTTTTTATTAAATATCTGTATTGACTGCATGGTCATATTATCGAATTATTTACTGCCATGCGACCTACAAAAGTAAAGCTTGGCGAGTCGATGAACGAGCATTGCTGCAGGTTGATTTTTGGCGGATGTGCTGTGCTTGTGTTCGCGCGGTCGTCTTCGTTTTGTCAGGTGAAACATCTCTCTCACTCGCAGCAGAGTCTGTGAGAAGCAACAACTTCCCCTGCGCGCACTGATACCAGAAACACGCTCCGCCTTCACTCCATGAATAAAGTATTTCAGTATGTTTAAAATGTTATGTTCATAACATAGCATATAAAATAATAATAATTAAAAAAAATAACAGGAGAGTTTCAAAGTGGCTTAAGCTATGTGTAAACTTTTTCCCCTATATCACATGCCAAACTAATAACATTGTAAGCATTACATCTTTAATTGCTGCTTTCTGCTGTGAAAATATTGTTTGTGATGAAAATAACATCTTTGTCAGTTATTTTATCTAAACAGATCGATTAACTTCAAGATTTCAAAATCAGATAGCATGCTGATAATGTAGTAGCACTGTAAGATTACATTTGTTTGAACGCATTATTGCAAAAGCGATTGAGTGTGAATCTGTTTAAATCATGCTTTAACCCGAAAATAATCAGTAAAAGAAACAGACAAACTCTTAACATCCCGCTCGACTCTTGCAGTCAACTTTCTGATCAAGCTAAATATGTTTAACATGAATTCTTGTTGGCGTGAATTGTACTCTAGATGGAGTGCTCTTGGAGCGGGTGAAAACCACAAAGCTCATATTCAAGTGTTTGTGCAAAAATTATTAATGTGCATTAATGACAGGGAGGCGCCGTCTCATCACTTTAATTTTTTCATGATAATGAATGTATAATTTTTTAATTAACATAATATTGTGGTGTCTCACATACATTAAAAATATATCTACAGAAAGCTTGAAATGTTTTTAAACGAAAACTAATAGTGTAATGTGTGAATGTTGCATTTCTCTCGTCGGAGAGAGCCAGCGATGTGAATACAGTAGGTGGCCAGCCTATCTGGGGCTTACCGCCGCGTGTACCACCGCGGCACCTGTAATTCAGTCGCGTGTTAAAATCATTCGCGAAACTACCGCCAGGTGGCGAAAAGGGACGGATTGCGAAATGAATGTTATTGTAAAATGAGATAAAAGAAGGAAGTAAAACAACAATAACATTATGATATAACATTGTAACATTTTAAAAAAAAAACATACATTTTTTTACAATTTGTTAATTTTTAAAATGTAGGATAGTCTTAGGCTACAGTCTACTAAACAAAAATTAAAAGAAGACCTTAACACAAAGGATCATATGCATGCTATTTTTATTAAACAGTAAATAAATATAATGCCTATATATATATATATATATATATATATATATATATATATATATATATATATATATATATATATATAAGCTAAATGTCTTAATTTAATTTTTATTTCGGTTCATTCTTGGTTTAAAAAAATCTTCAGGTTCCATATGCAGAGCGAAATGGGAACGGTCCAGCGTTTAGCAATAGTTAGTATTAACTCTGTTATTATTCTTGATTTTTCAAACTACCAGCATTTTTTAATTATGCCTTATGTGTGACCAAAAATTAAGTATTATTTGTTTCAGCTGTTTGAGCGTGCTGGTGCCTCGCACACAAATTCACTGGAAACAGCAGTCGTTCACCAGACATTCGGCGTGAGCACTTTGACATATTGTTAATTATGATTTTTTTTTTTCATCGATACTGAAACGCACACAGCCTATTTACCTCATGAATAATAGTTAAGCTTCAAATGGGCAACATCACAAATATGGAAAGTTTGATTTCTTCCGATTAAGAAAGCCAAACCTTACCTTATGCTTAGCTTTAAATTATTATTATTATTTGTTTTTTTGTTTTATTACTAAGCCTATATTATTATATACTGCAATTATATTTATCCATTAGAATTATATATTTTTAATTATTGTTTTGTTCTGATAAATTTGTTAAATTTAAAGGATTTGTTGTAAAATATTTTCTTATAGCATATTTTTTTCCTCTCACAAACTCTGATTTATTTTTTTAGCGTGTTTAAAAAAAAACATGCAGCAAACGAAAATAGGTGACTGATCCGTTAAAATGAAACCTATACACGACTCATATATTTTTTTCCTCTGATAAACTTAATTTAAATTTTATTATTATTTATTATTATTTTATTTTATTATTATTTTATTTTACTTCAGAACAGAGCCTGGGACTAATCTAGGTTATCCATGTTTTTTTTTTTTCATTGCATCTGAAAATGACTTTGTTCATTACATTCACTTCACGCGATCTGGCGCAGATCAGCCTCCAGCAAAACTCAGCTGTGGACGATTTAAAAATGTTTGATATAAAGCAGTGGTTCTCAACCCGCAACCCGTCACGAATTCAAATGCGGCCCGCACCACATGCTGAATAAAAAAAAAAAACTATCATTTTCTAAAATTTTATTGTTTACATCAATTAAAAAAAATTATGCTACTAATGAAATATAAGCTATATCCTAATGTTTTTATGTGATTTTTTTTCTTCATATATTATTTTCAGACATGAGCACTGGCATAAGCATTTAACGAACACATACAAGCGGGCACTTTGGCAGAATTAAATTCAAATAGTCATCAACAGCCATTAGGTAAATTGCCTTTAAGGTAAAATTGCGCATCAGAATGGACACATTTGTTTTTTAAGGGAGAAAAAAAAGAAATTCAAAAAATGCCAGCGAATGAACATGTACAAACTGTGAATAGTCGCAGTATCAGTATTGAAGGAGAAGTGCTGGATTTTCGTTTGTTTTTTTTTTGCCCCGAAACTCACTTGAAGAAGTTCAGATAAATGGAAACACCATACACTATGTAACAATCCTTATCGTCATTGGAGAGTGTGTGATGAGTCTCATGAGCAGACGACCGCGCGGACAGGTGCGCGTGGTCAGTAGGCTTCAAAAGCAAAATTGCACATGTACAGGCAGAGTGAAGAAGCTCATTGCTACTTGAACCTGTGCAATCCGTCAGTAAAAGAATATAAAGACCGTCAGATGTGCAATAATTATGGGCAATAACAGAGCGGACCATCAGCCTGCGCATTCAGAAGTATAAATTGATGAAGTCTGCGTTCGCGCTGGCCGTGTACGCGTCCGGATTGCTCATGCGGAAAGTATAACACAGGCATTACAATTGCAACTTCTTTGTGTTATTCCATTCAAGCTGAATCTCACAAAATTGGTCAGCTCCCGACAGCATCAGGTGTTTTATTTATGGGGAGTAGAATTGTTTACTTCAATGAATGTGATAGATTATATATCATAATAGTTAGGCTATAATATTATAAATCAGGTTGGTTTGTATTGCTGAAGTAATATGTAAATTATATGTGTAGACTTGCACTTAGACCATAGTGCGGCCCGCTGGAAAAAAAGGTTGAGAACCACTGATATAAAGGTTGCTGTCCCATTTTATACAGGAATTGTTCATTTTAAAAAAATCGAATTATATTGTTAGTTCTAATTATATTGTTAACACAAGTTCATTTAGAACTTTTTTTTTTACTTATAAACTCCTTGAGAATTTAAAGTTAGTTTAATAGTATTTAAATTCAAGTTTAAAAAAAGGTTTTAATTGCTTAAATTATTTTTATTAATTAATAATATGTTATCATGTTTATTCTTGTAAAAAATACGTGTTTATTCTTTAGGAAAACAAGGGAAAAAATAAGGGACAATCCGAATATTTGTTTTGCTTTACCTATTAATGTAAGCTACAATTTTTCAAATAATAATAATAATAATAAAATAATGTCATTAAAAAATACCATTGGCCTGAGTAATTTTGACCATTATAGAATTGTGACTTTAAAGATTAGTCATTTAGGTGGTAAAAATACTGTGAAATTAATAATGGCATGGATTTTAGAGCATAACAACCGAAGGTTTATGAAACATTAGCCAATAAAGCATTTTTTTAAACAACGGAACTTAAAGTTGTGAACTAAAATATTATTTCAACCATACAGTGTGAATAAAATGCATAATTTTCATAACATTTCATTATTCATAAAATGCATAACGTTTCTGGTGTTTGGATTTGTACTTCAATATAATGAGCTCCAAGTTTAAGAATAGCCCTAGACTAGTTTCTCTCTCTCTCTCTCTCTGTTTAACAGCATTAGCTCAATGATATACGTCTTCCTTCCGTTAGAATTTTCCTGCCTTGCTAAATGTTGGGCTCATGCAGGGCCGGCGCGTGCCTATAGGCGAACTAGGCAGCCGCCTAGGGCGGCAGCTCAGCCAGGGCGGCAAGAGAGAGAGAAGGCGAGAGAGAGAAAGAGAGAGAGAGAGAGAGAGAGAGAATTATTAATTTATTTGTTTGTTTCACATTAGGTATAAATAAATAAAAAAACTTTACATTCTGAATAAAAATTCCCGCACGGCAGCGCCCTATTAGTAGGTCTATATGCATGCAAAATACTTTAATGTATATTCAAAAATGTCAAACCGAATAAATATATCTGGTCATGAGTAATCGCTTCCGTGGAAGAGCGCTTTTCGCTGCTTAGAGCCCATGGGCGCGTATTTGGATTTTTATATGACATCGCATCTCTCAAAGAAAAGGAGAATAGAATAGCCTAGTTCTTCAGGATTGCTTAGGACTGGAAAAGGCCCTTACTCATGGAGACTCGCGGGATGTTGATGGGCATGAATTGTTTGAAGAGCTGACTGCTTTGGGCAGACGCCTGGTTGCTGGATCTAAACCACTGGATGCGCTTAAATTCATCTGTGAAAAAGGGATGGAAAACAATTTTCCAAATGTTTTTGTAGCATTGAAAGTGCTTCTCACTCTCCCTGTCACTGTGAGCTATGGAGAACGCAGTTTCTCAAAGCTTAAACTGATAAAAATGATCTCCGAAGTACAAGTTAAACTCGAGGACGCAATCAAAGCATTTGCCGCTGCGAAAGCCCGACGCGCACGCTTCTGAAATGTAGGTGTGTGAAAGTGTATATCAGTCAAGAAAACAATCGAAAACTCCAGTTTTGTGAGCTAAAAAAAATGTGTGCATATGTTTAGTTTTATTCTGTACACTATCTATTAGCCTATAAAACAGAATTTATACTTAGCTGTTGCATTGTGTAGGCTACCCTTTTCACCTTTTTGCAGAATGAAAAAATTAAAAACTCCGAAAACATGTTTGCACGTTTTTTATTTTAGTGTAATTTCATAGATTAAAAAATTAAATTAAAAAATTGTTTACATGCATCTTAAGGATCCCTAATTGTGAATGTGAGGGGGCGGCACGATCGTGCTCTGCCTAGACCCAGCAAACATTTGGACATCTTTTGACCATTGAAAAGACGTCCGTCTGACACGTCCCGTCATGGTTGAAAAATAGTTCCAAAATGAAAGTTGAACCGACGTCTTTGACGTCTTCTGGACGTGAACTGCATGTCTTTTCTGCACGTCTCCTGGACGTCCAAATGCGTCGATTTCTGGACGTTGTCGTTTAAATGTTTAAATGCGTTGCTGCATAGTTTAAATGTATGTATATATAACCCTGCATATAAAATAATCACACACCCACTGTGTAACATCGTGAAAGGCAATCAATTATGTCTTGAGGTTTAACACATCTTGACAAAAGTTCTAGATCGGTCCAGTCAGACCTGAACGTCCATAAAACATCTTCAAGTGTACATCACAAACAAGAACACATTATTTGTGGACATATGCAAAAAAGAAGCATGTTCTGATTTAGCACATTTTATTGTTTTTGAACAGTTTAGCATCTGTTAACCAAACTAAAATACCAATTACAAAATACTGAATTATTATATTAAGGGGAAATTCTGTCATTTACTCACCCTCATGTTTCAAACCTGTATACCTTTCTATGTTCTGACGATATTGTTTTCATGTTTGCTTTACTGGGTCAATGACAAATAAGAATCTTCAAGATGATAAAAATCTATTTAAAAAATTAGTTTTTCAATGGATTTCTGAAATAAGTTTACAGGCCTACCATTTTCGTCAGAAATATGATTTAATGAGGGTCATCACTGAATAAAAAGTGCTGAAATACTCAATCTTGAAGTCCATTATTATTGTCAAAAATTTCTATTTTCGCAGAATTTGTTTATTAATGTTTTTATTAATTGCATTTATTTTTAAATACTTTAATCATATAAATAATATTAAGAATATTATATTTGAACGTGGCATAACCACCTTGCAGGAGCCATTGTTGTCATGTGACAAGAAAATCATAAAACATAGAAGACCCTCATCATAAAATATGTTTGAAATCATTGCTATTTATAAAATCAAAGTAGCGTAAATGATGTTAAACTATATAGAACCGACATGAAATAAAATATTACATTTCTGAGAATGCGTTCACGTGTTTTCGACTAAAATGTTAAAAGATGGTTTCTTTTTATCATGTCTTTATTAATCTTGTCATTGACTTACACAGTTGTCTTATAAACACAAAGATATTTGGAAGAATATTTGTAACCAAGCAGATCTCACAATCCATTAACTGCCATTGTAGGAAAAATGATTATGATCGTAACATGAGGGTGAGAAAATCATGACTATTTTCATTTTTGGGTGAACTATCCCTTAAACACATTACAGTAGTTTGGCTCATTTCTTGTAACTTCCACCCTCAGCTCTTCTGGAGCGAGCTTCAGGTGTTCTGCCATCGCTGCATCAGTCTCAGAGACTCTACCTCTTCACAGCATCTGAGGGAAGAGAATATATTTATTTTTAAAATAAATAAAATAAAAAATTTGAGATAAATGACGCACTTATTTTCAAAATATCTTTATGTTCTACAGCTAAAATAAATAAATAAAAAACCTTGGAACAAGATGAATGAAACATTAGAAAAAGGTAATCAACATGCATTAGATTTTATTTTTATTGTATAAAAGATGTTGTGTTTTAATGTGTTGCCATTGAGAAACACTCTTAACTAGGTGTGTAACTGTGAGAAAGTGAACAGGACATTTCTGATAAGACAGGAGGGCTGTGATGTCCCCTGAATAATTAAAGTGTACCAATAAAAATTACATCAATAAGTAACTTTTAGCCTACTAACGTTAGCGAGTTTTAGCCATACTCAGTGAATTTCAGTTGACAACATGGGCATCATTTTTCTCGGTTCCTTCGTGTCAAACAAGTAAAACTCAAGCACGTTAATCAAATAATACAAAATGTACTTACCCAACAGTAGATTTTATATAATATATATCTCTCGAGATCTCGCGAGATAATCTATCCTATCGCGGGATTTTGTAATATCACGAAATATATTACTATGTTTTGTGTCTACAGTCGTGGCCAAAGGTTTTGAGAATTACATAATTATTGGAAATTGGAAAAGTTGCTGCTTAAGTTTTTATAATAGCAATTTGCATATACTCCAGAATGTTATGAAGAGTGATCAGATGAATTGCATAGTCCTTCTTTGCCATGAAAATGAACTTAATCCCAAAAAAACCTTTCCACTGCATTTCATTGCTGTCATTAAAGGACCTGCTGAGATCATTTCAGTAATCGTCTTGTTAACTCAGGTGAGAATGTTGACGAGCACAAGGCTGGAGATCATTATGTCAGGCTGATTGGGTTAGAATGGCAGACTTGACATGTTAAAAGGAGGGTGATGCTTGAAATCATTGTTCTTCCATTGTTAAACATGGTGACCTGCAAAGAAATGCGTGCAGCGATCATTGCGTTGCATAAAAATGACTTCATAGGCAAGAATATTGTGGCTACTAAGATTGCACCTAAATCAACAATTTATAGGATCATCAAGAACTTCAAGGAAAGAGGTTCAATTCTTGTAAAGAAGGCTTCAGGGCGTCCAAGAAAGTCCAGCAAGCGCCAGGATCGTCTCCTAAAGAGGATTCAGCTGCGGGATCGGAATGCCACCAGTGCAGAGCTTGCTCAGGAATGGCAGCAGGCAGGTGTGAGCGCATCTGCACGCACAGTGAGGCCAAGACTTTTGGAAGATGGCCTGGTGTCAAGAAGGGCAGCAAAGAAGCCACTTCTCTCCAAAAACAACATCAGGGACAGATTGATCTTCTGCAGAAAGTATAGTGAATGGACTGCTGAGGACTGGGGCAAAGTCATATTCTCCGATGAAGCCCCTTTCCGATTGTTTGGGGCATCTGGAAAAAGCCTTTTCCGGAGAAGAAAAGGTGAGCGCTACCATCAGTCCTGTGTCATGCCAACAGTAAAGCATCCTGACACCATTCATGTGTGGGGTTGCTTCTCATCCAAGGGAGTGGGCTCATCACAATTCTGCCCAAAAACACAGCCATGAATAAAGAATGGTACCAAAACACCCTCCAACAGCAACTTCTTCCAACAATCCAACAAGAGTTTGGTGAAGAACAATGCATTTTCCAGCACGATGGAGCACCGTGCCATAAGGCAAAAGTGATAACTAAGTGGCTCGGGGACCAGAATGTTGAAATTTTGGGTCCATGGCCTGGAAACTCCCCAGATCTTAATCCCATTGAGAACTTGTGGTCAATCCTCAAGAGGCGGGTGGACAAACAAAAACCCACTAATTCTGACAAACTCCAAGAAGTGATTATGAAAGAATGAGTTGCTATCAGTCAGGATTTGGCCCAGAAGTTGATTAAGAGCATGCCCAGTCGAATTGCAGAGGTCCTGAAGAAGAAGGGCCAACACTGCAAATACTGACTCTTGGCATAAATGTCATGTAGTTGTCAATAAAAGCCTTTGAAACGTATGAAGTGCTTGTAATTATATTTCAGTACATCACAGAAACAACTGAAACAAAGATCTAAAAGCAGTTTAGCAGCAAACTTTTTGAAAACTAATATTTATGTAATTCTCAAAACTTTTGGCCACGACTGTACATCTTGGCAACACCGTTTTGGCAATTACATACAACTCAGACCGAAATGGTGACCAGATATATATCTGTTTTACATGTATATGCATAGATTCCATAAAAATAATAACAACGAATACATAAAACAGGTTGAAATGATGACTAAATTGTAGCATGGCAATCACTTAACCACATTGGGCAGTTTGTCATTATAATTTATTTAAACAAAATAAAGTAAATATATTTACTTTGTATTAAAAAAAAAAAGTCCTGCAAGTCTTGTTTGGAGTCTTTTCACAACCGTGACAAGACGTGTAAAAGACGTCAGTGGACGTCTATTCACAACCTCTTTAAAACCTCTTAAAAACTACTTGGTGCACTTAAATTAATTATTGCAGTATTAATCAAGGTGTAAGCACAGCTTTTGCATATTCCACAAGGATTTCATAGAGGGTCACGATGGACGTGTAATGCACGTGTAAAAGACGTCAAATAGTGACGTCCTCTCACAACCGATTCACAACACGGGTAAATATTGAACTACACGTAGCTAAAAGTCAAAGAAACAATTATACATGCAACCCCATAGAACTATAGACATGTACAAACATATCTGAATGCATTTTTAGGAAATGTTCTGTGTTACATATTTCTACCGATTTATGCCGTCATACCGCGACTATTTTTGGCCGTGCACACAACGTCGCCGCCGGACCAATGTTTGCTGGGAATCTATCCTATCGCGGGATTTTGTAATATCACAAAATATATTACTATGTTTTGTGTCTACATCTTGGCAGAACCGTTTTGCCAATTACATACAACTCAGACAGAAATGGTGACCGGATATATATCTGTTTTACATGTATATGCATAGATTCCATCAAAATAATAACAACGAATACATAAAACAGGTTGAAATGATGACTAAATTGTAGCATGGTAATCACTTAACCACACTGGGCAGTTTGTAATTATAATTTATTTAAACAAGATAAAGTAAATATATTTACTTTGTATAAAAAAAAAAAAATTTTCCTGCTAGTCTTGCTTGGACGTCTTTTCACAACCATGACTAGACGTGTAAAAGACGTCAGTGGACGTGTCTATTCACAACCTCTTTAAAACCTCTTAAAAACTACTTGGTGCACTTAAATTAATTATTGCAGTATTAATCAAGGTGTTAGCACAGCTTTTGCATATTCCACAAGGATTTCATAGAGGGTCACGATCGGACGTGTAATGCACGTGTAAAAGACGACAAATAGTGACGCCTCTCACAACCGATTCACAACACGGGTAAATATTGAACTACACGCAGCTAAAAGTCAAAGTAACAATTATACATGCAACCCCATAGAACTATAGACATGTACAAACATATCTGAATGCATTTTTAGGAAATGTTCTGTGTTACATATTTCTACAGATTTATGCCATCCTATCGCGACTTTTTTTGGCCGGCCACACGACGTCGCCGTCGGACCAATGTTTGCTGGGGAGTGGCATTTGAGCTTGCGCTGGCCCTGGGCTCATAATCAATACGTTGTATTGGCCTCAATCTGATTCAGTAAAGTCAAATCGCAGACAGTGAAGCTTGCATCACTGAGCGCGCGGGACTCGCTGTGAGGCGGGAACAGAGGATTCCGCTTGGTCTTAAAGCCTCCCGCAAACATCCACGATCACAAATAACAATGATTTTCGTAAAATAATGATTAATTATTAATTGATGATTGTTATTATCATTATGGTCTTGTGAAAATAATAATATGGGCTGCGAGAAAATTATGAATACAAAGAGTAGCTAGTGCTGCTGAGTGAAAGCATGTTTCAGCCCAGTAACACACCGTTCCTCAGAGCCAAAACACAGACCGAATTCTGTTCAGCTGGAGGGGGTTGGGTTTTGGGTAGTTATTCATGGCTTGTGGGGGTCGAGATAAAGGTGTGAATTGCTCTTTCATATGGACAGTGTCTTATGAGGCTTTCACTTGCTGAACCGGTTAATATACGACTGTTGTTTTGATTATATTCACAGTGCTGGCTCTCTCCGACGAGAGAAATGCAACATTCACACATTACACTATTCCTTTTCGTCTAAAAACATTTCAAGCTTTCAGTAGATATATTTTTTATGTACCTATGTGAGACACCACGATATTATGTTAATTAAAAAATTATACATTCATTATCATGAAAAATTAAAGTGATGAGACGGCGCCTCCCTGTCATTAATGCACATTAATAATTTTTGCACAAACACGAATATGAGCTTCTTATCACGAGTAAAATTCATGCCAACAGCCAACATATTTAGCTTGATCAGAAGGTTGACTGCAAGAGTACAGCGGGATGTTAAGAGTTTGCCTGTTTCTTTTACTGATTATTTTCGGGTTAAAGCATGATTTAAACAGATTCACACTCAATCGCTTTTGCAATAATGCATTCAAACAAATGTAATCTTACAGTGCTACATTATCAGCATGCTATCTGATTTTGAAATCTTGAAGTTAATCAATCTGTTTAGATAAAAAAAACTGACAAAAATATACTGTTATTTTCATCACAAACAAAATTTTCACAGCAGAAAGCAGCAATTAAAGAAGTAATGCTTACAATGTTATTAGTTTGGCATGTGATAGGCTATAGGGAAAAAAGTTTACACAAAATAGCTTAAGGCACTTTGAAACTCTCCTGTTATTTTTTTTACTATTATTATTTTATATGCTATGTTATGTTTCTGGTATCAGAGCGCGTGGAGGGGAAGTTGTTGCTTCTCACAGACTCTGCTGCGAGTGAGAGAGACGTTTCACCCGACGAAATGAAGATGTCCGCGGTTGCACAAGCATGGCACATCCGCCAAAAATCAACCTGCAGCAATGCTCGTTCATCGACTCGCCAAGCTTTACTTTTGTAGGTCGCATGGCAGTAAATAATTCGATAATATGACCATGCAGTCAATACAGATATTTAATAAAAACATTAAAACAAGCAGGGCTGTAAAATAAAACAATAAAAAACGCATGCCAGGTCTACACTGGACACGAGTGGAACGATCCAACAAAAGACAACAGAACACAGTGATGGACACACTGGACACGATCCCCATCAGTGAACTGATGCTCGTTCTGTTTATGAAGAAATGTTCTGACACTGCTTTCAGATGATTTGACACTATAGTGTGATGTCATCAAGTTTAGACACACTTTTCGCTGTGGGGCACAGATGACAACTTTCGCGTCCGGTGTAGACACAGACAGTGACTGCTCTATTTACAAATAAGTTCTATAAGAAAAAAAAAAAAAAAATCTAAACCAGTGGCATAACGAGATGGAAATATAAACTAGAAAAAATTTTAACAGGTCCTCTGTCCATGACACTGACTCACTGCAGAGCTGGCAGTTTTAATCTGAACAGCTCTTAAAGCTGAGTGGATGGTTAGATGCATGATGGGCTAGTATTAAAAAAAAATAGCATCTTTCCAGCATTAAGGAAATAACAGTACTGTTTTTTTTTTATCATCTTGTTGCAGTTATAAATTTGACTGCTAAATGAATGATAAAGAACTATATTAAAACTTGTTTTGTAAAATTTCTTCGTCATTTGAATATTGATTTAAAAATCGGTTTAAATCATAAATCAGATTTTCTTTTCTAAAAAAAATAAATAAAAAAAAACAGGGATTTTTTTTAGGCTATATGATATTACCCTACTTTAAAAACAAGTAAAGAAGGTTCCCTTTAAAATTACTTTAGTTGTCAATTACTAAAGCTTTTTTTTACATCGTGTGAATGTTGTTGATTATAATGAGAGAACTTGAGTTTAATTGTGAGGACGTTTTATTATTCTTTAGAGTTTCAAAGATTTAATCGTGCCGGTTTAATTTTATTTCGTTTCTTGTTTTAGGCAAATTAGGCCTAAATAATGGGAACGAAATTATACAGTGCTTCACATTTAAACATGCAACAATTTCTTGATCAGTTTACAGACAAATGTTTTTTCCCCAATAAGTTAAAGGACAGGTAACGAATAACAAAAATGCATGTTGTTTTATTAACCCTCTGGAGTCGATTAACGCGGATACGCGTTATGAGTCATTTTCTCCTGATAACCCCGAAAAGAACTTAAATTACACTTTCAGTTTTAATCGTACAGATAAGAGCAATACATCAATCGAATCTGTAAAGGGTCTACTTTTTTGGATACAGACATAATAACAACAAAACTTTATGCACTTATAAAATAAAGATAACAAACAAGGTGTGCTGTCTGCAGCCTTTGTCTGCGCTGATCTTCATTTACAAACACGTCATTAAAATGAACTGTAACTCAGTGAATACTCAACGAAGGGACATGAGAGAGATATCTATAGAAAGCTTGACATGTCTACTTTTAAACTAAACAAGTGCCACAAACAGATATTCTGTGATAAAGTAATCCTTATGAAAACAACAAAATATATTTATATTGAAAATATAAATTAAAATAGGCTATAGGCATAATATATGAAAATATTGACATTTTGCATATTAATCCATGTAGCCAACCCCCCTAAAATAGGCTACCACTTTTAATGCTCCGATGCAAAGTAAACCACAATTTCTTTTGAATAATATAACGCATAATATAATATAAATAATACTGCACACCTTTTAAATGTGTCAAATCTAAAATATGGTTTAATACCATGTAGATTAGAGAAAATATTATCACAGGTTCAGGCACAGGCTTGACATTTATCCTGCTTGAATTTGTTCTAAGAAATGCACATAACTTCATAAGTACCCAACTTTTGTCTGTGGATATTAAATATTTTAACTACAGTGTTTTTCTTTCATTTTCCCTGACTGAAGCCATCAAATCTAACACATCAGTGAGGCAAAACTGACGTCTATTAGCGAAAACGTGCTTTGATGCGCTTGTTTGATAACTTGTGGTTAAAGCGCCACTCAGCGGTCAAAGGCTGCAAATGCACTTTATACCGCCGCCGCCGTGGTACGTGCAGCGGTAAAAAGGGCCTTTTGGATGTCTACTTAGTGTATAACCAAAACAACAATCCTATATAAACCAGTTCAGCAAGTGAAAGCCTCATAAGACACTGTCCATATGAAAGAGCAATTCACACCTTTATCTCGACCCCCACAAGCCACGCATAACTATCCAAAACCCAACCCCCTCCAGCTGAACAGAATTCGGTCTGTGTTTTGGCTCTGAGGAACGGTGTGTTACTGGGCTGAAACATGCCTGCACTCAGCAGCACTACTCTTTGTATTCATAATTTTCTCGCAGCCCATATTATTATTTTCACAAGACCATAATGATAATAACAAATCATCAATTAATAATTAATCATTATTTTACAAAAATCATTGTTATTTGTGATCGTGGATGTTTGCGGAAGGCTTTAAGACCAAGTGGAATCCTCTGTTCCCGCCTCACAGCGCGCGGGTCTCCGAGGCTTCACTGTCTGCGGTTTGACTTTACTGAATCAGATTGAGGCGAATACAACTTATTGATCACGAGACCAACATTTAGCAAGGCAGGAAAACATTCATTCTAAAGGAAGGAAGACATATTTTACTGAGCTAATGCTGTTAGAGAGAGAGAGAGAGAGAGAGAAACGAGTCTAGGGCTATTCTTAAACTAGGAGCTCATTATATTGAAGTACAAATCCAAACACCAGAAACGTTATGCATTTTATTTATTCACATGCTGTATGGTTGAAATAATATTTTAGTTCGGATTGTCCCTTATTTTTTCCCTTGTTTTCTTAAAGAATAAACACGTATTTTTTTACAAGAATAAACATGATAACATATTATTAATTAATAAAAATAATTTAAGCAATTAAAAACTTTTTTTTTAAACTTGAATTTATATAGGCTACTATTAAACTAACTTTAAATTCTCAAGGAGTTTATAAGTAAAAAAAAGTTCTGAATTATTATGATAATTCGATTTTTTAAAATGAACAATTCCTGTATAAAATGGGACAGCAACTTAGTGGTTCTCAACCTTTTTTTCCAGCGGGCCGCACTATGGTCTAAGTGCAAGTCGCATATAATTTACATATTACGTCAGCAATACAAACCAACCTGATTTATAATATTATAGCCTAACTATTATGATGTATAATCTATCACATTCATTGAAGTAAACAATTCTACTCCCCATAAATAAAACACCTGATGCTGTCGGGAGCTGACCAATTTTGTGAGATTCAGCTTGAAAGGAGTAACAGCACAAAGAAGTTGCGATTGTAACGTCTGTGTTATACTCTCCGCATGAGCAATCAGACGCAGACATGGCCAGCGCGGATGCAGACTTCTTCAATTTATACTTCTGAATGCGCAGGCTGATGGCCAGCTCTGCAATTGACCTACTGACCACGCGCACCTGTCCGCGCGGTCGCCTGCTCAGAGCCTTGGCACACACTCTCCAATGACGATTTTTACGTCACGCCTACCTAGCGATCCATAGCGAACTCGCGGACGCAGAAAGTTCGACAGAGGCTTTAAGATGCAGGCTTGCATGACCTGACGCGCAACATTTCAGAAAATGTGCGTTCACAAATGTAGCCTATTTTGATCCAAATATGGAAAGCACTTTTGAATTTAATAATATGAGGTTCTCTCAGGAGATGTTTTGCCACATTTCTTCAATTAAGGATTGCTAGTGTATGGGGTTTCTATTTGCCTGAACTTCAAGTGAGTTGCGCGACAAAAAAACGAAAATCCAGCACTTCTCCATACTGATACTGCGACTATTCACAGTTTGTACATGTTCATTCGCTGGCATTTTTTGAATTTCTTTTTTTTCTCCCTTAAAAAACAAATGTGTCCATTCTGATGCGCAATTTTACCTTAAAGGCAATTTACCTAATGGCTGTTGATGACTATTTGAATTGAATTCTGCCAAAGTGCGCGCTTGTATTTTACAAACTGCTAAAGTAGTTTTTTTTTTTTTTTTCAATTCAGCATTGTGAATTCGTGACGGGCCGCGGGTTGAGAACCACTGCTTTATATCATACATTTTTAAATCGTCCACAGCTGAGCATCGCAGGAGGCTGATCTGCGCCAGAGCATGTGAAGTGAATGTAATGAACAAAGTCATTTTCAGATGCAATAAAAAAATAAAAAAAAACCCTGGTTAGCCTAGATTAGTCCCAGGCTCTGTTCTGAAGTAAAATAATTATAATTACTGTTAACCAAGAGTAACAAATTTTAACAGATTAATCGCCTATTTTCATTTGCTGAATATATGAGTCGTGTATACGTTTCATTTTAATGTATTAATATTTTCGTTTGCTGCATGTTTTTTTAAAACACGCAAAAAAATAAATCAGAGTTTGTGAGAGGAAAAAAATAGGCTATAAGAAAATATTTTACAACAAATCCTTTAAATTTAACAAATTTATCAGAACAAAACAATAATTAAAAATATATAATTCTAATGGATAAATATAATTGCAGTATATAATAATATAGGCTTAGTAATAAAGCTTGGGCTCTCAATCGGGAGAAATCCAAACGTTTCCATAATCGTGATGTTGCCCATTTGAAGCTTAACTATTATTCATGAGGTAAATAGGTTGTGTGCGTTTCAGTATCGATGGAAAAAAAATCATAATTAACAATATGTCAAAGTGCTCACGCCAAATGTCTGGTGAACTTAGAACTTTAGCTTATATATATATATTAGTGCTGTCAATCGATTAAAAACTTTAACTAGATTAATCACACATTTTTTCTGTGATTAATCGCAATTAATCGCAATATTTTTATTTATGTAATAAATATTTTTTCATGTAATAATTTCACAGTTAAATTTAAATACTTGTTTAAATGACATCTTTTTATGAATGAAGGCCAGTATTACTGATATTAATACAGCTACTGATTTTTTTTTTTTTTTTACATTTATTATTAGGCTTCAAAAATATAACAGTTTTTAATTTAAGTAAACTTAAAACAATGCTAACATAAACCCATAATAAATGTCATGTTTACTCCTGCCCTTCCTGTCTTAACAGTTAGGAAATATACAGAAATTTAATAAAGTTATCAAAGTTATATGCAGTCTGCACTGCATAAACTATAAATTAAATAGTTAATCCTTATTAAAGCTACAAAAGTTATTTAGTCAAGAGCAGGGAGTCATTTTCTCTGTTCCCTTTGTTATTTAACTTTACTGACAGGAAGCTTTATTGGCTGCTGTCCCTTTAAGAGCAGATAGACACGCGGATCTCACCGTTTATATACTGTCTATGGATCTCGCCTCATTCTCTCACAACTCTTTTTGTTCATTTTAGACTTTATATAAATCATTTAAGATTGCTCTTATGAGGATAATCGACAAAACTGGCACTTTGGGATGTTTATTGTTAGTTCAAGCGCTTAAGAGAACTGGATTCTGGCGCCCTGTCTATGCATTGTGTGTGTGTGTGTGTGTGTGTGTGTGTGTACGTGTGTATGTGTCACATCATTCACAGACAGCGCATTCTCTTTTGTCTTGCCTCGCTTGAAATGTTTAAAAGCATTTAAATGAATAAGAGCGTGATCATACAATGTAAAGCTAGCCAACGGATGGCAGAAAATACGGATGCTGCGTTAATTGCGTTAAATATTTTGACACGTTAAACCAGACAAAAATTAATCGCATGCGTTAACGCGTTAACGTTGACAGCACAAATATATATATATATATATATATATATATATATATATATATATATATATATATATTTTTTTTTTTTTATTTACTGTTTAATAAAAATAGCATACATATGATCCTTTGTGTAAAGGTCTTCTTTTAATTTTTGTTTAGTAGACTGTAGCCTAAGACTATCCTACATTTTAAAAATTAACAAATTGTAAAAAAAATTATGTTCTTTTTTTTTAAATGTTACAATGTTATATCATAATGTTATTGTTGTTTTACTTACTGCTATCTCACTTTATAATTACATTCATTTCGCAATCCGTCCCTTTGCGCCACCTGGCGTTAGTTTCGCGAATGATTTCAACACGCGACTGAATTACAGTTAGCGCGGCAGTAAGGCCCAGATAGGCTGGCCACCTACTGTATCTAAACTCTAAACTAAACCATATTCCTTTAGATTGCATCCCTTTCAGCATGTTATGCTAATTTTTAGGGTGTGGCTGAGCACGGATACGTGAGGATGCCCCCTGTTGAAGAGATTTTTGTGAGCTCTCTCTCACAGGGTAAGTCATCATCTTTAAAGATTCCAGCCTTGACATCAGTAGCGCTTCAGACTTCTTTGCACTTGAATGGCAGGACATATGTAGCAGCGGGTCAGGCTGGTGGTGCTTTGCACACCATGCCAGTGTTACAAACCTATCAGGGCTGACCCGCTTAAGAATTTGTATAAGGGCAGAGGTTTGTCGCCTGAGGTGGTCAAAGACCTGCGCCGCATTACAGATTTGGCTCTCCATGCCACCAAGCAAACTGCTGCTTCCATTGGGCATTCAATCGTGGCAATAGTGACTAAGCAAAGACATCTGTGGATAAACCTCACGGCTATCGGGTAGAAAGAAAATACTATATCCTCAAAGCTCTGCTTTTGCTGAGCAGGCTTTCGTTGAGGCTGTTGTGGAGAAGTTCAGGGAGAAAGCGCAATCGGCTGATTTCAGGAAATGCATTTCTCGGCACTCCAAGTCCTCCTCTAAGAGGGATGATCGGTCTAGAGCTGACGCTCATAGACAGCGTCGCTAACAGCACCCCTTCTCCATCTAGGAGTTGGCTGTTAACAAACTCTAAACAAGACGCGCGGTCATCTACAGCATTTCCTTGGTTACCACTGTAAACAAAGAAGTGCTGCACATTACTTTAAAGGTGTCATATGACGTGATTTAAATTTTTCCTTTCACTTTTGAGACTTACATGCTCTAGGTATATAAAGAAGATCTGAAAGCGAAACTACTTTGATTGGTCTTCCAAAAGAGGACACAACTAGAAATCAGTAGTTAAGTTGTATTTACAACACTGTTCTGGAACAGTTCAACCCAAATATTCAGATGAGTGCAGCGCATTTTACAGAGGATGAGGACCGTTTCCTGGCAGAGTAGCCTACAATATGGTATCCGTTTATATAAAGTGGGCAAATCCCAGCTTTGCAAGGACAGTCAGGCGCTTCTGACTATTACTGTATATTTGTTTTCATATTTAAAGAGTTTTCCACAGATGATTCAAACACGAGTTTTGAGCAGTGTAGAGTAGTGCTTGATGTTTGCCGTTTCTCCATTCAACAAATGCAGACATGGTCTTATGTTTACACACTGCGATATGCAATTTGTAAAAAGACAGTATAAGTCATTATAATCAGTAATTATGTCCCCACTGGATGCAACAATATGCCTCGTTTATAATGGGTTTTATTGTTTTTGTCTTGTCTACCCGGAATACGGCATTATAGTATAGTAAGTGGTGTAACATTTACGTCACACGGTTGTGTCACAGTGTCTGGTTTGTGTTCCCTGGGTAACCACTACAGTCATGGCCAAAAGTTTTGAGAATTACATAAATATTAGTTTTCAAAAAGTTTGCTGCTAAACTGCTTTTAGATCTTGGTTTCAGTTGTTTCTGTGATGTACTGAAATATAATTACAAGCACTTCATATGTTTCAAAGGCTTTTTAACTAAAATTACATGACATTTATGCAAAGAGTCAGTATTTGCAGTGTTGCACTTTTGCCTTATGGCACGGTGCTCCATCGTGCTGGAAAATGCATTGTTCTTCACCAAACTGTTGTTGGATTGTTGGAAGAATTTGCTGTTGGAGGGTGTTTTGGTACCATTCTTTATTCATGGCTGTGTTTTTGGGCAGAATTGTGAGTGAGCCCACTCCCTTGGATGAGAAGCAACCCCACACATGAATGGTGTCAGGATGCTTTATTGTTGGCATGACACAGGACTGATGGTAGCGCTCACCTTTTCTTCTCCGGACAAGCCTTTTTCCAGATGCCCCAAACAATCGGAAAGGGGCTTCATCGGAGAATATGACTTTGCCCCAGTCCTCAGCAGTCCATTCACTATACTTTCTGCAGAAGATCAATCTGTCCCTAATGTTTTTTTTGGAGAGAAGTGGCTTCTTTGCTGCCCTTCTTTCTTCAGGAGACGATCCTGGTGCTTGCTGGACTTTCTTGGACGCCCTGAAGCCTTCTTTACAAGAATTGAACCTCTTTCCTTGAAGTTCTTGATGATCCTATAAAATTGTTGATTTAGGTGCAATCTTAGTAGCCACAATATCCTTGCCTGTGAAGCCATTTTTATGCAACGCAATGATGGCTGCACGTGTTTCTTTGCAGGTCACCATGGTTAACAATGGAAGAACAATGATTTCAAGCATCACCCTCCTTTTAACATGTCAAGTCTGCCATTCTAACCCAATCAGCCTGACATAATGATCTCCAGCCTTGTGCTCGTCAACATTCTCACTTGAGTTAACAAGACGATTACTGAAATGATCTCAGCAGGTCCTTTAATGACAGCAATGAAATGCAGTGGAAAGGTATTTTTGGGATTAAGTTAATTTTCATGGCAAATAAGGACTATGCAATTCATCTGATCACTCTTCATAACATTCTGGAGTATATGCAAATTGCTATTATAAAAATTTAAGCAGCAACTTTTCCAATTTCCAATATTTATGTAATTCTCCAAACTTTTGGCCACGACTGTAGATGTCCTCCTTCCCCACGGTGTCTGTCACTTCCTGAACCACATTCCCCACGATCTCGGTCTCCTCATTGCACTCAGCTGTCACTGGTCATTAATCATTGCACACAGCCAATTCCCCATTAGCATTGTCATTTCCCTGTGTATTTATACCCTGTCTGTTTTAGTATGTGTCACGAAGTCCTTGTAGTTATCACGCCACTTCTAGCCCTGTTCTTGCCCGATTGTTTTGTGTCTGTTTATGTTTGTATTGCTGCTTTGGTTTTGACCCCTGCCTGGACTGGATTATGATTTGGATTATCTAATAAAGACTTACTGCATTTGGATCTACCTGTCTTCCGTTCTTGTGTGGATATCGTGACAGAAGGACTCCGTCACACACAGATCCAGCGGTATGTCTTTTGATGTTTCTTCCCCAGCCACCGAGCGGGAGAGAAAGAGTCGGTTTGAGGGAACACGCCTGGTCGTGTTTCGTGGGACCAGGGGAGGTCGCAGAGGAGTGAGTGGTCGAGAGGAGATTCAGCATCGCTCTCCATTATGGCCCCCCTTCGACCCGGGACTCGTGTGGGACGGATCGGAGCCGCCGTCTCACCATGGCTGACAGAGAAGGCAGAGGAAGCGCACGTCTGCCGAGCCAGCGCCACTGCCCAGGATAACCGCAAGTCCAGCGCCACTGCACAAGATGGCCGCCAGCCCAGCGCCATGAGGCAAGATGGATGCCAGCCCAGCACCACAGCACAAGATGGCCGCCAGCCCAGAGCCACTGCGCAGAATGGCCGCCGGCCCAGCGCTGCTGCCCAGGATGGCCACCAGCCCAGCACCACTACCCATGATGGCCGCAGGTTCAGCGACACTGCACAAGATGGCCGCCAGCCAAGCGCCACGAGGCAAGATGGACGCCAGTCCAACGCCACAGCACAAAGTGGTCGCCAGCCCAGCGCCACAATGCAAGATGACCGCCAGCCCAGCGCCACTGCCCAAGATGGCCGCTGAAACATTTTTGGATTCTTTTTCTATGCTGACCAAAATCCTAGAGATTCCCAGGAGTGTTCACGTCACGTCTGCTGAGCCAGCGCCACTGCAAAAGGTGGCCGCCAACCCAGAGCCACTGCACAAGGTGGCCGCCAGCCCAGAGCCACTGCACAGGATGACAGTCACAGCTGACCCTCCAGAGTCGAGTCAGGTTCCTGTTGACCCTCCAGAGTAGAGTCAGGTTCCCGTTGACCCTCCAGAGTCGAGTCAGGTTCCCGTGGACCCTCCAGAGTCAGGGCTAGTCACCGTTGACCTTCCAGAGTCAGGGCTAGTCACCGTTGACCTTCCAGAGTCAGGGCTAGTCACCGTTGACCTTCCAGAGTCAGGGCTAATCACCGTTGACCCTCCAGAGTCAGGACTAGTCACCGTTGACCCTCCAGAGTCAGGGCTAGTCACCGTTGACACTCCGGAGTCAAGCCAAGTCACCGGTGAAATTCATGGACAAAGGCAAGTCACCAATGATCTTCATGGGCAAGGTCCAGTCACCAGTATTCTTCATGAACAAGGTCAAGTCACCATTGATCTTCATGGGCAAGGTCCAGTCACCAGTATTCTTCATGAACAAGGTCAAGTCACCATTGATCTTCATGGGCAAGGTCAAGTCACCAGTGTTCTTCATGGGCAAGGTCAAGTCACCGACTATCTTCATGGGCAAAGGCAAGTCACCATTGAGCTTCATGAACAAATGCAAGTCACCAATGATCTTCATGAACTAAGGCAAGTCACCATTGATCTTCATGAACAAATGCAAGTTACCAATGATCTTCATGAACAAATGCAAGTCACCAATGATCTTCATGAACAAATGCAAGTCACCAATGATCTTCATGAACAAATGCAAGTCACCAATGATCTTAATGAGCAGAGTCAGGCCACCAATGATCTTCATGAGCAGAGTCAAGTCAGCATTGATCTTCTGGAATCCAGTCCAAACACCATGGGATTACCAGAGCTTCCCCTCGCCTCAGCGGAACTTCCAGAGCCTCGTCACGTCTCAGTCGAACTCTCTGAGCGCTCGACTGCTCCTGTCGTGGCCACGGAGGCCACCCTTAACTTGTTCATGTTCTCGGTTTCAGACTTGCCTAACCAGACTTGCTCTCCTGTCAATTCGATCCCACTGTGGTGGTCTTCTGCGCCGCCCTGGGTTGGCTTCTGTCTCGACCACACGGATGTGGTGGTCTTCGGCGCCACCCTGGTGGGCTTCAGTCTCGACCACACGGATGTGGTGGTCTTCTGCTTTGCCCTGGGGGGCTTCTGTCTTGACCGCATGGATGGGGTGGTCTTCTGCTCCGCCCGGGAGGGCCTCTGTCTCGACCACACGGATATGTTGTGCTCCTGTTGTGTTGTTGTTGTTGTTGTTTTTTGTTCACTTCCTGTCTCTGTTCCCCTCTGTGAGCCTGGCCCTCCGTCCCTCCCCCTGATCCTCCGCCGGTCCACCTCCCTCCTGGGCTCCCTGTTTTTGTGTTTGCACTTCTTGTCTCTGTTTCCCCAATTTACATGTTCCTCTTGTCTCTGTTTTCCCCATTTTACCTGGCCCTCCGTCCCTCCCCCTGAGCCTCCACCTGTCCACCTCCCTCCTGGTCTCTTGTTTTGTCAGTCACGTCTTGGAGCTTCTGGTAGCCGCTCCGCAGAGGGGGGGTATCGTCACAGTGTCTGGTTTGTGTTCCCTGGGTAACCACTAGATGTCATCCTTCCCCACGGTGTCTGTCACTTCCTGAACCACCTTCCCCACGATCTCTGTCTCCTCATTGCACTCAGCTGTCACTGGTCATTAATTATTGCACTCAGCCAATTCCCCATTAGCATTGTCATTTCCCTGTGTATTTATACTCTGTCTGTTTTAGTATGTGTCACGGAGTCCTTGTAGTTATCACGCCACTTACCTAATTTAATTATACATACTTTAAACATACACTACTGTGCAAAAGTCTTGCCATTGCCATTAATTTTAATAATCATCTAGTGAGATTTTTGAATGCACAAGCAGTCTGAAAACAGCAGGTGCTTCACACAGTGATCTGCTTGCACATTAAAAAATCTCACTAGATTATTATTCAAATTAATAGCAAAATGATTGTTTAGAAATGTAAATTGATATTTTCCACTGACATACTAAAGCAAAATATATAAATAACTGGCTTAAAACCCTTTTTTGGGGTGAAAATACTAATGTGCCTAAGACTTTTGCACAGTACTGTACTTTACAAACGACATTGTTGCTACTTTATAAAGAATGACCATACAGTCATTCACAGAACCGATTAAAGACAGACATTGCGATTTGATTTGTGATTTTAAATTTACAAAGTCAAGCAATTCCGATTTTTTTTTTCAGCAGACAAGATTATAATGGTAAACTACTACAAAATTAACTTAATTACTGAATTTCACTGGAAATATTTTATTTTTATAAATAATTTCTTTAGTCAATTATTAAAGTATTACATATGTTACACTGTATTAGGGATTTTAAGAACAAGTGGAAAATGTGCTGAATGTTTCATTTCATCCAAGTGAAATTAGCAAGCAGTTAGACTGAATTTACAATCGTTTTAAACGCGAAGTCAGGCGAGAGCTGACGAGAATTGCGTGCATGCATCGAACCTCATCCATACTGCCAGATGCGCTCGTGAAGATTTCCGGTGCAGTGCGCACATGAATATAACCGAGCGTTACGAAACAGGCTGCATGAGTGCGGCCAATGTGAACGGCTTGTCCGTGACACGGGATTCGCGCCACGTGGGGAAGAGAGGAGCGAGTATGCATTCAGCATTTAGAGACAGGCTGTGTGTGCGGTCTTCTGAATTGGGAATAGCGAACATGAATTGGGGATGCTCCTGATGCATTGTGACGCAGCTCTTGCAAAATACCTTTTTTTTCGTTGTCTGTCGATTCGAAGCTTAAGTTGTTTAACATAATCAGTTGGCTAGAGCAGAGCTGATTGGGGAGAACGGAGGTGTAGTAATTCTGCCACTCAGGGCTGCAGTCATGCAGATGCTCTGGAACATAGTAATATCGCGTCCACATCACATCGCAACGTCTCAAATCGCGGTTTCGATTCGATTTTGATTAACAGACAAGACAGACAGACAGACAGCACTCATTTTACCTAACTATCAGATTGATTGATAAAGTAGAAACATTATGTGTGGTTTTCTATTAAGCTATGACCCAGATCATGAAATACATTTATTATTATTATTATTATTATTTATTATTCCATATATGCTTAGAGTAAGTGAAACTTGGGAAATGGGAGCATCCAAGGAGTGTGTGAAAACTATGGATTTTAAATATTTTGTAACGTTATTTAATGTTATCCATAGTTTTTTGTGGCTCTTTTTTAAAAAGTTTTTTTTATAAGTATCGGTTCTGGCACCGGTTCCATTTTAAAAGTATCGAAATGGCACTGATATCGTAAAAAACCCCAACGATACCCAACCCCAGTACCAAAAGATGACGGTAATGCACTGCTTTAGTATATGACCTTGTAAGAAGACATTGCGCTGCTTCAGTCTATTGCAGGTTCAGTCTGTTACTGGAAAAGCTACATTGTTTTAAAAGTAGGTGAGCTACTGGATAAGCTGCTGAAAAAATGGAGTTACGTTACTTGTAGCTAGCTGCTGCCCAACACTGAAATTAACTTTAAGCATTATTTAAACATCAGGGATGTTAATATTAGTATTAAAACTAATGTTAATATTAGTATTAAAACTAATCTTTAAAACAGACTTTTCCGGAAAATTACCGGTAAATTGTCATAAAGGGATCATGTGTGAACAGGATCTTTTAAAAAATACCGGTAAATTTGTTCCGGTAATTTACCGGTATGAAAAATTGTAACATTACCAGTAAATTGCCGGAATTCTGCTGTGTGTGAAAGCAGAAGGAAAATTACCGGTATGAGCACGTACTAGTTCAGAACGCGGTGACGTAAGACGTCTACTCTGAGCCAATCATAACAATGCGATGTATTCACGCAATGTTTACGAAAATAAAAGAAATGTCATCCAACTAGAGCAACAGTGAAATTAAAGCTCTTCTCCTTATCCAGGCGGATGAAGAAATTTGTTGTCATCTGAGAGGAACTGTTAGTGATGCAGTAACGTATGATAAAATAACTAACTGTTAACCGTCTCAGAGAGCAATGCATTCACAGTCAGATAATCAATAAACTGAAAACATTGCATCTTAAATATCTAAAAAATAAACGACCACCACAAATGAAGTAGTAGTGGAAGAATTTATTATTATTATTTTTTTGTCAATCTATTTGGGGGTTTAGCTAGCTACTCCACAAATCCTGTAGCTCTAAACCAGTGGATCTCAACCCGCGGCCTGTTACGAAATCACAAACACAAGAAAAATAAAAATAATAATAACTTTAAGTTTTACAACTTATTCTAGTTTTTACATAGGGAAAAACACATAGGATAAAAACGAGAAGTCGGAGCAGTGAAGAAGAGTGCTGGACATTCCGCATCAACTTTTGGTTTGCCCCGCAACTCACTTGAAGATGTTCAGCCAGTCTTTTTTTTCCCAATTCTCCCAAAACAGCTTATAGCCTACAACTGTTTCAGCTATTAAAATGGTTCGGTTTCGTACGTTTGGAGCAGTTTTTGATCGTTAAATAGGCCTGTAAGTTTTGTTTTTAAAATGACAAGCGGCCAGCACAGAGAGAGAGAGTTGATCATAGCCTATGTTTGATCAGTTTAGCCTTCTCAAATCATCACGAATTGTCTAAAATAAAATCTAAAGATATAAAACAGTTCAAGCATGT
Source organism: Carassius carassius (assembly GCF_963082965.1). NCBI lineage: Eukaryota > Metazoa > Chordata > Actinopteri > Cypriniformes > Cyprinidae > Carassius > Carassius carassius. The sequence goes on along the minus strand of NC_081755.1, from coordinate 15,345,726 downwards.
AACAATGTTTTAACGTTAAACCCAGATATATGTGCACTATATCCAATATTTAAACAAATAAACAACAACAACTCCATTGTACTCCAAATCCATTGTAACGGATATGCAGTTCATTGATTCATTGGTTCTGAACTAATGAATCACGGTTCGTTGAATCTAAAACAATGCAAACCCAAAGCTTGTAGATTTTGAATTCAGGCATATAAACCCAACTCTCTCTAAACTAAATGCCTGGCCTGGCGCCAGCCTGGCTGGAATTAAATTATTTACGACACTGGATGAGAAATTCCACAGTCACGTGAGCAGCCTCAAAGGAGAAACGAAACACATTCCACAACACACACACACAGACACACACATAAGCACACACACACACACAATTTACGCTCTTTATGTAAGTCCTTAATAATATGTATTGTGAATAAATTTGTGTGTTGCTTAAAGTGGCTAATCCTGTTATGCGAGGATTATAAATTGCTGACTTGTAAATGGGAAATGTTTTTGGAATGAATGTTCTCACAAAGAGTCATGATTCTGTAAACCTACCCCCCTGACCAGGTCGTAAAACTTTATAACCTAACTGACAGAACAGCAAAGCCAGATCACTGGTACCTTTTCTCAATGTATTCTAAACTGGTACCTTTTCTCAATGTATTCTAAATGTATTGAGTATTGCTATTTGGTGCATTAGATGTTTTCCCCATATAAATTGGAGTATCTGCAGTTTTATTGTGTGTTAATCAAACTTTAAATGTGTGTAATTCTGCATATGAATGTAACGTCGTGTTTCTATCAGTTATATATGTTATTTTTGATATCTGTTTAATCGTCATGCTTTGACGGACTCACTTATATAAAGCAAATTAATGAAAAATGTATTAATCTGGAATTACGAACTTGCTAGAATATCACTGCTGAAATCTGATAAGCCATAACTTATTAGAGTGGGTGGTTCCCCAGAGACAAAGGAACGTTTTTCCCGCTTCAGATCGCGGACGTTCATTGGTTGTTCACGCAAACAGAGGCGTGAACCAGTCACTCCATAAGTAGAACTGACCCAGGAAGTTCCTCCTCTCTGCTCTCTTTGTGTTTTTCTTGCTCTTCTTCGTGCTCTTGGTCCGCTTTTCTATCGCCGTTGATCTCAGCACGGCGGCTGAGAGAACAGCCGTTCTCATGGCCCCTTTCGGGAGCTTTCACCTCCGTAGCTTTCATCTCCGTTGTTTTCATTTCTTTTACTTACTAAGTTCCTCTCTACACGAGGAAGACGAATTCTGGAATCATTACGTTTGTTGGACCTTTCAAAATTCAAATATCGCGCGATTCCGCAGCAGCCCCGGAAGACACGAAAGAACACGCCTAGCTACAAAGGACCACGCTCACATGCACGCTGGTCTGGCTAGTCACAAAATGACCACATGCAAGTATCATTCTCTATGGAGATTTAAATGCTGCTTAAAGTTTGTCTATTACCTTTTCAAGGTGATTTGATTCATTGTTGTCTTTCAAGGGTCACTGTCTGTGAGTTTGCATAACTGAGCGCGTGATTCTGTGATCATGCCTAATTCTTTCACCTCTCTCATCCTCTCTCACTCATTCTCTCTCTCTTTCTCCCTCATTTGGATTACGTTATGTCTTGTACAAAGTTTACTGTCTGTATTGTCGTACGCGTATTTACTCTGTGTGATTTGTAGTTTGATGTATTATTAGTTCAATTATTAAAAACCAATATATATTCATGATTGCCTCTGTCTGAAACACTCACCTCACGAGTCAATGAAATGCCTGATCTTTAGCTACAAGCTCTTTACTTTTTAGTAACCGAAATTTCATAATGATAGGATAATGTTATCATGGCCAGAGAATATTTTTCCTTGAATTATAAGAAGTGATAACTTTATTGAAAGTTGATAAGTTAATCTTACGACCATTTGCTGGACAAACCACTGTTTGATTTGCGGTAATTTACAGTAAGAGATATCACTATAATTGATATGAAGAATGGAATATTGACATATTAATGAGTAAATTACAGTGCCCTGTAATGAGTTATTGATATATACAATTGACCTATTTTTCATCTTCAATAAATTTAATGTAATGTCATATGATATATATATATTAATCATATTCCTGATTATTATTAAAATTCCCTATATATCATTTGAGTTCATTATAATGTTCAACACAGTGCGGCTACACCGTATAGAAGGCACGTCTAATGAGGAGATGACGAGTCAGGTAACTTCATCCTTGTGACACATACTCAGAAAACACTAGTTTATTAGTAAATAATTCAAATGTATTTTTACTATTTCCCTCTGTCATATTCATGGTAATTACGTTTTCCGTTGCTTCGCGCCATCTTTTGAACTCATTTTGAACGCAGAACTGTTCAGCTGTGTTGACGGCACATAGACTATTTGATATGAATTTGGATCAACATATGCTACATTTGTGAACGCTCCTTTTCTGCAATTTCGCGCGTTTTACAGACTGGAATTTACAATCGCAACTTCATTGTGCTATTACTACTTTCAAGCCAAATTTCACTAAATTTGTCAGCTCCCGACAGCATCAGGTTTTTTATTAATGGTGAGTATAATTATTTTAACCAGTCGTCTATTACGACGTCTGTGTAACAAAAGCAGTTGCATGAATGCTAAAGTTTGAAACAAAAATGTAAGATCAACAAAAACACTGACCGCATATACCCCTCCATGTTTACAAATACTGTTTAGAGGTTAATGATGTCACAGAATTTACCGGTATTTTGGAATGGATGTGTGAATGGTGCTTTTCCGGAAAAAAGACGGAATGTCATTGACTATGTGAACAGCGCATTTTTTAATTTACCGGTAAAGTCGATCTGGTAATTTTACGGCAATTTACTGTTATTACTGTGTGAAAGGGGCTATTTTTGTTTTTAATTGAGAAGTAGATTTGGGGTTTAATAACTCTTTTGTTCAGATTACTTCTGTACAAGTTTTTTTTTTTTTTTTTTTGTACAGCTGGGCATTTTTGTGACATTTTAGTTCAAATGAGTGAGTTCAGCTTTGAGAATGAAAAACCAACCTGTTTGTTTCTCAGTATCTTCATGTTTGTCACTGAATGTTTCGTCAATCTTCTTGTCTTCACACTGCCCTCTACTAAAGGCCATCTTTATAATGGTGTGCCACGTGGATCTCAGTTGAGTTTTTCTGTGTTTAAAATAAGAATAATTAACAGTAGAAAAATAAGTCCAAACTAAATCTCTATCTGCATCTCAATCAGCTCCCTAGTTCAGTAGTTTTTTCGCACACTGGTGAGGGAGTAAGTCAAAGTGAGAGATAATGGACTTAAATCACCTGAAAAGAGAAAAAAATGAAAATAAATTAAAATGTTAATATTTTTAATAAGATTATATTTGGTATTTAATGATTTGTAGATTATATTTAATAGATTACACTCGATGAAAACATTTGTAGATGGTTTGTAAAAGTTATCATTACTAATGATTTTTTTTAATGAGAAACAATGAAAAAAAAACATACAATTGAAACAAGAAATTCAAATAAAAGAAAAAAAAAAATTATCGAAATATACAAGTTGACAAGAATAGAAAGAAAAAATGTCAATATTCCAAAAGACAACATATATAAGATCACTTTTCAAATGAATTAAAATCTTAAGCACATATAATTGTATCTTTAATCTTTACTATCAATACATTTTATAGAATCCATATATTAATGAAAATTAACAATAAAAACCTTCAAACAAGGTTCAGAATTATTTATTTTACTTGTATGGATATGAAACTTACCAAATAAAATCATAAGATTCAGCATATTGTTTACAGATATACTTTTTAATTAAAAACTCAAATCACAAAGTCAAATCACAACTATAATTAGATTTCTCTTGGACAAACAAGGATAAATCTTCCCAAAAATGCTAGTGTTAACATTCATAAAAAAAATATGTACCAATTTTTCTGGCTGATCCGAACAATATGAACAGTTTCCATCAATATTCATACATTCTGACAGAGTATAATTACTAACATAAATGTTTTGAAGGATTTTCAAATATAGTTACCTAGGTTTGTTAGAAATACAAAAGAAATAGAAAAGTGGGGGACCAAGCTTTTTTCCCCACATAATATCTGTGAAACATTCCAGAAACATTTCCTGCTAGGATTTAGGTATCTACTTTTATAAAATAATTGTCTAATAAATGTATTTGTACACTTTTTACTGTTATAGGGATATCCCACCCAAAAATGAAAATTTTTGTCACAAGTCACTTACTTTGTTCCAAACCCGTAAAAGCTTTGTTCATCTTTGGAACACAATTTAAGATATATAACAGTGTCGAGGTCCAGGAAAGTATGAAAAGCATCGTCAGAATAGCCCATCTGCCATCAGTGGTTCAACCATAACGTTATGAAGCGACAAGAAAACTTTTTGTACATGAATAAAACAAAAATAACGACTTTATTCAACAATTTGTCTCCTCTGTCCCACGACACAAGGATTCATTTCTGCATGTATTTAAGCTTACATTTGAATGAAAACAGTGCATCGATACATCATGGCTGACACAAGAGCGTATACTGCTTCTCCAAAATGGCACCACGGTGCTACATAGAGACACAGAGGAGACAAATTGTTGGATAAAGTCATTAAAAAAAGTGTTACTCGCTTACAAAAAGCTTCAGAACGTTACAGTTGAATCACTGATGGCAGATGGACTATTCTGATGATGTTTTTCATACTTTCTGGGACCTTGACGGTTTTTATTTCTTTGGCTGTCTATGGGACAGTCTCAAGCCTCCCAGTTTTCATCCAAAATATCTTAAATTGTGTTTTGAAGATGAAAAAAGCTTTTTACAGGGTTGGAACAAAATGGGGGTAAGTGACTTATGACCAAATTTTCATTTTAGGGTGAAGTATCCCTTTAATGTCAACCCCATTTAAACAAAGTACAGGTTTAGATAGTCAGATGTCATATGACAACATATGACCTGTGGGAATGACTTTTATGCCAGAATTATATTCTTTATATTTAATTAGAAATAACATTTTAGATTGGTCCATATGGGGAAAAGTTGTGTACATAGCATAACTTTAAAAGTTTTATAACGTTAAAAAAGCTTTAAGAGCTTGTTGATGGACATTTGACAATGCCACAGGTAATTTATTAGTGGAATAATCACACAGTAACAAGAAACACATCCTCCAACCTTTTTGAAAATATTAAATGGTATAAAAAATTTTTTTTGAGTCTGAAGTAGGCAGATTCTAAGCAATTTTACTTTAAAGGTATAATTAAAATTTTACAAAATCCCAAAGTTCAATTCTACTTTCATTTTTTGGCCCTTGAAGAATTTCATTTCTTAAATGTTTATTCCTCCAAACAAATTATGTAAACAAATCATATATATTATACATTTTATTTATTATTTTTTAATATTATTTTTATTATTCCTTTCAAAAAGAGATAAAGCTTTATCAGGTTTAGGAAGTAGGATTATTAATCTTTGTTTCATAGAAGTTGATAAATCTTTAGTTTCAATACACTCCTTATACATCTCAAATAAAGCATTTTCAATTATATCCCATTGTGCTGGGCGGTTTGACCAAAAATATATATCACGTTTTTTTTTTTCAAAATTATACCGGTTTTCCGGTTTATGACTTTTTTTTTTCATGCATAATCAGGTGTACAATGCATTTTCTGCTGGTTGATATTCCAAGACGTGCTTGCGGCTAAGGTGCTGGAACAAATTGCTCGTTTTGCCGCCTTTGCCAAAAATTTTAGCCCGACAGCACTTGCATAAAATGAATGTTTGGTCGACTTTATATTTAATTTTATATTTAATTATTAAATATATTTAATTATAGATCAATCTCGAATCTCCGTTTTCTGTCCAAGATACTAGAAAAGGTGGTATCCTCACAATTATATTCCTTCTTAGAGAAAAATGGTATATGTGAGGATTTCCAGTCAGGATTTAGACCGTATCATAGTACTGAGACTGCTCTCCTTAGAGTTACAAATGATCTTTGCGGCCCGGTGAAACACACCAATTTGAAAAACTAATGGAAGGCATATTCGATATAAAAAACTGGATGACGAGTAATTTCTTACTGCTAAATTCTGAAAAAACAGAGGTGTTAATTATAGGACCTAAAAACTCTGCATGTAATAATCTAGAACACTGTCTAAGACTTGATGGTTGCTCTGTCAATTCTTCGTCATCTGTTAGGAACCTAGGTGTGCTATTTGATCGCAATCTTTCCTTAGAAAGCCACGTTTCTAGCATTTGTAAAACTGCATTTTTCCATCTCAAAAATGTATCTAAATTACGGCCTATGCTCTCAATGTCAAATGCAGAAATGTTAATCCATGCATTCATGACCTCAAGGTTAGTCCAAAATGCAGCAGCAAGAGTTCTTACTAGAACCAGGAAGTATGACCATATTTGCCCGGTCCTGTCAACACTGCACTGGCTCCCTATCAAACATCGTATAGATTTTAAAATATTGCTTATTACTTATAAAGCCCTGAATGGTTTAGCACCTCAGTATTTGAATGAGCTCCTTTAACATTATAATCCTCTATGTCCCCTACGTTCACAAAACTCAGGCAATTTGATAATCCCTACAATATCAAAATCAACTGCGGGCGGCCTTTTCCTATTTGGCACCTAAACTCTGGAATAACCTACCTAACATTGTTCGGGAGGCAGACACACTCTTGCAGTTTAAATCTAGATTAAAAGACCCATCTCTTTAACCTGGTTTACACATAACATACTATAATATGCTTTTAATATCCAAATCTGTTAAAGGATTTTTAGGCTGCATTAATTAGGTAAACCGGAACCGGGAACACTTCCTGTAACACCCAATGTACTTGCTACATCATTAGAAGAATGGCATCTATGCTAATATTAGTCTGTTTCTCTCTTATTCCGAGGTCACTGTAGCCACCAGATCCAGTCTGTATCCAGATCAGAGGGTCACTGCAGTCACCCGGATCCAGTACGTATCCAGACCAGATGGTGGATCAGCACCTAGAAAGGACCTCTACATCCCTGAAAGACAGCGGAGACCAGGACAACTAGAGCCCCAGATACAGATCCCCTGTAAAGATCTTGTCTCAGAGGACCACCAGGACAAGACCACAGGAAACAGATGATTCTTCTGCACAATCTGACTTTGCTGCAGCCTGGAATTGAACTACTGGTTTCGTCTGGTCAGAGGAGAACTGGCCCCCCAACTGAGCCTGGTTTCTCCCAAGGTTTTTTTCTCCATTCTGTCACCGATGGAGTTTCGGTTCCTTGCTGCTGTGGCCTCTGGCTTGCTTAGTTGGGGACACTTCATCTACAGCGATATCGTTGACTTGATTGCAAATAAATGCACAGACACTATTTAAACTGAACAAAGATGACATCACTGAATTTAATGATGAACTGCCTTTAACTATCATTTTGCATTATTGACACACTGTTTTCCTAATGAATGTTGTTCTGTTGCTTTGACGCAATTTATTTTGTTTAAAGAGCTATATAAATAAAGGTGACTTGACTTGATGTCGGATTTTTGGAAACCAAAAAACCTCCAAACAGACCCGACTCCTCTTTTTGGCTGTAACGCCTGTTTCTCACATAATCTGCCTGCAGTGCATATGCAGTCCGCAGCACGGACTCATTGTGCTTTCACACAGGACGTGTTTGCAGTCCGCTACTGATCCGCGTCGGTTTAGTCTACAAACACAACATTTGTTCATTGTATATATACAGTACAGACCAAAAGTTTGGAAACATTACTATTTTTAATGTTTTTGAAAGAAGTTTCTTCTGCTCATCAAGCCTGCATTTATTTGATCAAAAATACAGAAAAAACAGTAATATTGTGAAATATTATTACAACTTAATATAATAGTTTTCTATTTGAATATACTTAAAAATAATAATTTATTCCTGTGATGCGAAGCTGAATTTTCAGCATCATTACTCCAGCCTTCAGTGTCACATGTAACATCCAGTCTATGACATGATCATTTAAAAATCATTCTAATATTCTGATTTATTATGAGTGTTGGAAACCGTTCTGCTGTCTAATATATTTGGTGAATAAACCCTTACGAAAAATAACCATGGTTTTATTATAGTAAAACTGTAGTAACCCATGGTTTTTTGGCGTGTTGACCATTTACCATTTGTATAACCACAGATTTACTACAAATACCATGGTTAAACTATGGTTAATTTAGCAAAACCATGGTTAATTTGTGGTTACCATGGTTTAACTATAGTAACCATGGTTTTTTGGTTTTATTTGTAGTAAAACCATGGTTAATTTACATAAGGGAAAGGTTAAAAAGAACTGCATTTATTAAAAAAAAAAAAATTCTAATAATATATATTGTAATAATATATTTTCTTTACTATCACACATCCTTGCTGAATAAAAGTATTGATTTTATTTAAAAAAAAGAAAGAAAAAAAATTACTGACCCCAAAGTACTGACCAGTTGTGTATATAGTTATTACAAAATATTTATATTTTAAAAATTAAAAATATATATATTTTTTTTATTCATCAAAGTATCCTAAAAAAAGTATCACATGTTCTGAAAAAATATTAAGCAGCAAAACTGTTTCCAACTTTGATAATGAATCATCATATTAGAATGATTTCTAAAGGATCATGTGATAATGATCCTAAAATTTCAGCTTTGCATCACAGAAATAAATGATAATTTAAAGTATAATACATTTAAAAACAATTATTTTAAATTGTAATAATATATCACAATATTACAACATTTTTTTCTGTATTTTTGATCAAATAAATGCAGGCTTGATGAGCAGAAGAAACTTCTTTCAAAAACATTAAAAATAGTAATGTTTCCAAACTTTTGGTCTGTACTGTATATATATATATATATATATATATATATATATATATATATATTTTTTTTTTTTTTTTTTTTTTTTCAGCATTGTTAGTCTTTTATCACAGAACAGTAACAATCTTTCATATAGACATTAGTTTAAACTCAGTAAATATAAACTACGCATTATTCATGCATTTTACTTCTAGGTTTGTATAATAAGCTGCTCACGCAAGCGGCAAAACATTTAAACACAATAATTAGCCTACTTTTTTGTAAAAAAATTTTAAATTAAAACACCACGGACAGAAACAGTCTTGTGCATTTTGCATTTAAATCTTTATCACAAGCAATCCCAAAGGCCTTAATGAACTTAGTTTTTTTGCTTCCATAAGTGTACATATATATTGTTTTCCTTGTTTATCTAAAAGTGCTCTTTTTCTTGTTTTAAACCTAGCCAAAATCCCATGTTACTGCGTTTCCATGTCAATCCATGTGCATTTTTCCCGCGAACAATGCGCTTTCACTTTAATTCAGTGCCTGCAGCACAGCAAAAATAGACTCAGTACGTTAACAATCGCTGCACTGCTGCAGACGATGCACCGCTCCTGGAACGCACTGACGGACCACAACCTCGTGCAGCTGGAATCCGTTAATACTCGTGAAACACATCGAATTTCGTCACGGCGCCATGGACACGCCTTTTAACGAAAACTCAAGATCTTCACAACTAAACATCACACAGGTCTTTAGATTAGACTGACCACAAAAATAACATTGATGTCATAAAATTTCTAGGAGTAGTTTGTCGCAGTGTAAAATATTTCACTTCCTGTTGCCAATAGGTGGCGCTATGACTATAACTGAATATTGGCATGCAGATCTGTTCAGGTCAAGAGTCTTATCCAACATGTGAAGTTTGGGGCAGATTGGACATTGTATGTCTGAGTTACAGCAACTTCCTTTTTCATGGCGAAACATTGAAATTTCTCAGGCCGCCATGGACACGCCCTTTAACGAAACCTCAAGTCCTTCGCAATTTAACATCGTAAATGGCTTTAGATTACACTGACCAAGTTTGGTGTTCATCTGAATAAATCTCTAGGAGGAGTTCGTTAAAATACAACGCATGGAAATGACAAAAATGACACAAAATTTGCTCATAAAATTAAAAATAACCGACTTTCTGTTGGGTTTCGGATTTCGTACCAAGAGACTTTTTTGTAGGTATTGGTGTGTTACATGTGTGTACCGATTTTTGTACATGTACGTGAAACGGAGCTCGAGGCGCGCTATGTTGAAAGTGTATAGGTGGCGCTATCGAGCCATTTTGCCACACCCGATGGAATATTGGCCTACAGATGTGTTCAGGCCAGGACTCTTATCACACATGTGAAGTTTGGGGAAGATCAGACATTTTATGCCTGAGTTATAACATCTTTTATTCCCATGGCGAGACATCGAACTTCGTCACGGCGCCATGGACACGCCTTTTAACGAAAACTCAAGATCTTCACAACTTAACATCGCACAGGCCTTTAGATTAGACTGACCACAAAAAAGACATTGATGTCATAAAATTTCTAGGAGTAGTTAGTCACAGTGTAAAATATGTCACTTCCTGTTGCCAATAGGTGGCGCTATGACTAAAACTGAATATGGGCATGTCAATCTGTTCAGGTTCGGAGTCTCATCAAACATGTGAAGTTTGGGGCAGATTGGACATTGTATGTCTGAGTTATAGCAACTTCATTTTTCATGGCGAATCATCGAAATTCGCCAGGCCGCCACGGACACGCCCTTCAACGAAAACTCAAGATCTTCGCAATTTTACATCGCAAAGGCCTTTAGATTAGGCATACCAAATTTGGTGTTGATTTGAAGAAATCTCTAGGAGGAGTTCGTTAAAATACAACACATGGAAATGACCAAAATTACACAAAATTTGCTCATAATATTAAAAATAACCGACTTCCTGTTGGGTTTAGAATTTTGCTCCAAGAGTCTTTTTTGTAGGTATTGGTGTGTTACATATGTGTGCCAATTTTGGTGCATGTACGTGAAACACAGCTGGAAGGCTGTTGATTTTCTTAGTATAGGTGGCGCTGTCGAGCCATTTTGCCACACCCTCTTCTGAATCCTATATCAGACGAAAATTTTCACCAGGTTTGACGCGTGTGCAAAGTTTCATGACTTTTTGAGCACGTTTAAGCCCTCAAAAATTTGATTCATTCGGGAGAAGAAGAAGAAGAAGAAGAATTAAAGCTGCAAGCAGCGATGAACGGGCCCTCGCACCCGGGCTCACCGGCAGCGAGTGGCTTTAGTAAATAGGTGAACAGTGAGAAATATGCATTTAAACTCATAAATATAAGTAGAATATATCAATGTTTATTCCATATATGTTCCAATCTTCCTGTTGCCAGCAGGTGGTGCAATCATTATAATGGAATATTGGCCTTCAGATGTGTTCAGGGCTGCACTCTTATCGAACATGTGAAGTTTGGGGAAGATCAAACATTTTATGCCTGAGTTACAACAACTTCTCTTGCTGTGGCGAGACATCAAATTTTGTCATTTTTGCCATGGACACGCTCTTTAACAAGAACTCAAGATTGCCACAATTTAACATTACACAGGCCTTTAGATTAGACTGACCACAAAAATACATTAATGTCAAAAAATCTCTAGTTTATCTCAGCGTAAAATATGTCACTTCCTGTTGCCAGCAGGTGGCGCTATGACTATAATTGAATATGGGCATGTAGATCTGTTAAGGGCAGAAGTCTTATCTAACATGCAAAGCTTGGGGCAGATTGGACATTGTAAGTCTGAGTTACAGCAACTTCCTTTTTCATGGCGAAACATCGAAATTTGTCAGGCCGCCATGGACACTCCCTTTAACGAAATCTCAAGATCTTCCCAATTTAACATCGCAAAGGCCTTTAGATTTAACTGACCAAGTTTGATGCTGATCTGAATAAATCTCTAGGAGGAGTTCGTTAAAGTACAACCCCTGAAAATGCCAAAAACAACACCAATTTTGCAGAGAACATTCTAAATAACTGACTTCCTGTTTGGATTCGGATTTCGTACCAAGAGACTTTTTCGTAGATATTGGTGTGTTACATGTGTGTACTGATTTTTGTACATGTACGTGAAACATAGCTTGAGGCGCACTCCATTGAAAGTGTATATGCACTCAGTTGAAAGTGTATAGGTGGCGCTATCGAGCCATTTTGCCACACCCAATGGAATATTGGCCTTCAGATCTGTTCAGGCCAGGACCCTTATCACACATGTGACAAAAACAACACCAATTTTGCAGGGAAAATTCAAAATAATCGACTTCCTGTTGGGATTAGGATTTCGTACCAAGAGACTTTTTTGTAGGTATTGGTGTGTTACATGTGTGTACCAATTTTTGTACATGTACGTGAAACATAGATCGAGGCGCACTCCGTTGAAAGTGTATAGGTGGCGCTATCGGGCCATTTTGCCACACCTGATAGAATATTGGCCTTCAGATCTGTTCAGGCCAGGACTTTTATCAAACATGTGAAGTTTGGGGAAGATCGGACATTTTATACCTGAGTTATAACATCTTTTATTCCCATGGCGAGACTTTGAAATTTGTCACGGCGCCATGGACACGCCCCTTAACGAAAACTCAAGATCTTCACAACTTAACATCGCACTGGCCTTTAGATTAGACTGACCACAAAAAAGACATTGATGTCATAAAATTTCTAGGAGTAGTTAGTCGCAGTGTAAAATATGTCACTTCCTGTTGCCAATAGGTGGCGCTATGACTATAACTGAATATGGGCATGTCAATCTGTTCAGGTTCGGAGTCTCATCAAACATGTGAAGTTTGGGGCAGATTGGACATTGTATGTCTGAGTTATAGCAACTTAATTTTTCATGGCGAATCATCGAAATTCGCCAGGCCGCCACGGACACGCCCTTTAACGAAAACTCAAAATCTTCGCAATTTAACATTGCAAAGGCCTTTAGATTAGGCATACCAACTTTGGTGTTGATCTGAATTAATCTCTAGGAGGAGTTCGTTAAAATACAACGCATGGAAATGACAAAAATGACACAAAATTTGCTCATAAAATTAAAAATAACCGACTTCCTGTTGGGTTTCAGATTTTGCTCCAAGAGACTTTTTTGTAGGTATTGGAGAGATACATGTGTATACCAATTTTCATACATGTACGTGAAACGTAGCTCGAGGCGCACACCGTTGAATGTGTATAGGTGGCGCTGTCGAGCCATTTTGCCACACCCACTTCTGAAACCCATATCAGACGTAAATTTTCGCCAGTTCTGAGGTGTGTGCAAAGTTTCATGACTTTTCGAGCATGTTTAGGCTCTCAAAAATGCGATTCATCTTAGAGAATAATAATAATAATAATAATATTAATAATAATAATAATAATAATAATAAACGGAGCAATTCCAAGAGGGTCCTCACACCATCGGTGCTCGGGCCCTAATAATAATTAAAGCTGCAAGCAGCGATAAACGGGCCCTCGCACCCGGGCTCACCGGCAGCGAGTGGCTTTAGTAAATAGGTGAACGGTGAGAAATATGCATTTAAACTCATAAATATAAGTGGAATATATCAAAGTTTATTCCATATATGTGCCAATCTTTCTGTTGCCAGCAGGTGGCGCTATCATTATAATGGAATATTGGCCTTCAGATGTGTTCAGGGCTGCACTCTTATCGAACATGTGAAGTTTGGGGAAGATCAAACATTTTATGCCTGAGTTACAACAACTTCTCTTGCTGTGGCGAGACATCAAATTTTGTCATTTTTGCCATGGACACGCTCTTTAACAAAAACTCAAGATTACCACAATTTAACATTACACAGGCCTTTAGATTAGACTGACCACAAAAAAATACATTAATGTCAAAAGATTTCTAGGAGTAGTTTGTTGCAGCGTAAAACATGACACTTCCTGTTGCCAGCAGGTGGCGCTATGACAATAACTGAATATGGGCATGTAGATCTGTTAAGGGCAGAAGTCTTATCTAACATGTGAAGTTTGGGGCAGATTGGACATTGTATGTCTGAGTTACAGCAACTTCCTTTTTCATGGCGAAACATCGAAATTTGTCAGGCCGCCATGGACACGCCCTTAAACGAAACCTCAAGATCTTCGCAATTTAACATTGCAAAGGCCTTTAGATTTAACTGACCAAGTTTGGTGTTGATCTGAATAAATCTCTAGGAGGAGTTCGTTAAAGTACAACCCCTGAAAATGGCAAAAACAACGCCAATTTCGCAGAGAAAATTCTAAATAACCGACTTCCTGTTGGGATTCGGATTTCGTACCAAGATACTTTTTTGTAGGTATTGGTGTGTTACATGTGTGTACCGTTTTTTGTACATGTACGTGAAACATAGCTTGAGGCGCACTCCGTTGAAAGTGTATATGCACTCAGTTGAAAGTGTATAGGTGGCGCTATCGAGCCATTTTGCCGCACCCAATGGAATATTGGCTTTCAGATCTGTTCAGGCCAGGACCCTTATCACACATGTGAAGTTTGGGCAAGATCGGACATTTTATGTCTGAGTTATAACATCTTTTATTCCCATGGCGACACATCGAACTTCGTCACGGCACCATGGACACGCCTTTTAACGAAAACTCAAGATCTTCACAACTAAACATCACACAGGTCTTTAGATTAGACTGACCACAAAAATAACATTGATGTCATAAAATTTCTAGGAGTAGTTTATCGCAGTGTAAAATATTTCACTTCCTGTTACCAATAGGTGGCGCTATGACTATTACTGAATATGGGCATGTAAATATGTTCAGGTCAGGAGTCTTATTAAACATGTGAAGTTTTGGGCAGATTGGACATTGTATGTCTGAGTTATAGCAACTTCATTTTTCATGGCGAATCATCGAAATTCGTCAGGCCGCCACGGACACGCCCTTTAACGAAAACTCAAAATCTTCGCAATTTAACATCGCAAAGGCCTTTAGATTAGGCATACCAACTTTGGTGTTCATCTGAATAAATCTCTAGGAGGAGTTTGTTAAAGTACAACCCCTGAAAATGGCAAAAACAACACCAATTTTGCAGGGAAAATTCAAAATAACCGACTTCCTGTTGGGATTAGGATTTCGTACCAAGAGACTTTTTTGTAGGTATTGGTGTGTTACATGTGTGTACCAATTTTTGTACATGTACATGAAACATAGCTTGAGGTGCACTCCGTTGAATGTGTATAGGTGGCGCTATCGAGCCATTTTGCCACACCCAATGGAATATTGGCCTTCAGATCTGTTCAGGCCAGGACTTTTATCACACATGTGTAGTTTGGGGAAGATCGGACATTTTATGCCTGAGTTATAACATCTTTTATTCCCATGGCGAGACTTTGAATTTTGTCACGGGGCCATGGACACGCCCCTTAACGAAAACTCAAGATCTTCACAATTTAACATTGCACAGGCCTTTAGATTATACTCACCATAAAAAAAGACATTGATGTCAAAAAATTTCTAGGAGTAGTCTGTCGAAGTGTAAAATATGTCACTTCCTGTTGCCTATAGGTGGTGCTATGACTATAACTGAATATGGGCATGTAAATATGTTCAGGTCAGGAGTCTTATTAAACATGTGAAGTTTTGGGCACATTGGACATTGTATGTCTGAGTTATAGCAACTTCATTTTTCATGGTGAATCATTGAAATTCGCCAGGCCGCCACGGACACGCCCTTTAACGAAAACTCAAAATCTTCGCAATTTAACATCGCAAAGGCCTTTAGATTAGGCATACCAAATTTGGTGTTGATCTGAATAAGTTTCTAGGAGGAGTTCGTTAAAATACAACTCATGGAAATGGCAAAAATGACACAAAATTTGCTCATAATATTAAAAATAACCGACTTCCTGTTGGGTTTAGAATTTTGCTCTAAGAGACTTTTTTGTAGGTATTGGAGAGTTACATGTGTGTACCGATTTTCATACATGTACGTGAAACATAGCTCGAGGCGCACACCGTTGAACGTGTATAGGTGGCGCTGTCGAGCCATTTTGCCACACCCACTTCTGAAACCCATATCAGATGTACATTTTCGCCGGTTCTGAGGTGTGTGCAAAGTTTCATGACTTTTTGAGTATGTTTAGGCCCTCAAAAATGTGATTCATCTTAGAGAATAATAATAATAATAATAATAATAATAATAATAATTAAACCTGCAAGCAGCGATGAACGGGCCCTCGCACCCGGGCTCACCGCCAGCAAGTTGATTTTGTAAAAAGATGAACGGTGAGAAATATGCATTTCATGTTATAAACATAATTGCAATATGTCAAAGTCATTAATATGTGCCAATCTTCATGTTGCCAGCAGGTGGCGCTATCATTATAATGGAATATTGGCCTTCAGATGTGTTCAGGCCAGGACTCTTATCAATCATGTGAAGTTTGGGGAAGATTGAACATTTAATGCCTGAGTTACAACAACTTCTCTTGCTGTGGCGAGACATCAAATTTTGTCACAGCGCCATGGACAAGCCCTTTAACAAAAATTCAAGATCTCCACAATTTAACATTGCAAAGACCTTTAGATTAGACTGACCAAAATAAAATATTGATGTCATTAAATTTCTAGGAGTAGTTTGTTACAACGTAAAACATGTAACTTCCTGTTGCCAGCAGGTGGCGCTATGGCTATAACTGAATATTGGCATTTAGATCTGTTCAGGTCAAAAGTCTTATCCAACATGTGAAGTTTGGGGCAGATTGGACAATGTATGTCTAAGTTACAACAACTTCCTTTTTCATGGCGAAACATCGAAATTTGTCAGGCCGCCATGGACATGCACTTTAACGAAACCTCAAGATCTTCACAATTTAACATTGCAAAGGCCTTTAGATTTAACTGGCCAAGTTTGATGTTGATCTGAATAAATCTCTAGGAGGAGTTTGTTAAAGTACAACCCCTGAAAATGGCAAAAACAACGCCAATTTTGCAGAGAAAATTCTAAATAACCGACTTCCTGTTGGGATTCGGATTTCGTACCAAGAGACTTTTTTGTAGATATTGGTGTGGTACATGTGTGTACCGATTTTTGTACATGAACGTGAAACATAGCTCGAGGTGCACTCCGTTGAAAGTGTATATGCACTCAGTTGAAAGTGTATAGGTGGCGCTATCGAGCCATTTTGCCACACCCAATAGAATATTGGCCTTCAGATCTGTTCGGGCCAGGACCCTTATCACTCATGTGAAGTTTGGGCAAGATCGGACATTTTATGCCTGAGTTATAACATCTTTTATTCCCATGGCGAGACATCGAACTTCGTCACGGCGCAATGGACACGCCTTTTAACGAAAACTCAAGATCTTCACAACTTAACATCGCACAGGCCTTTAGATTAGACTGACCACAAAAAAGACATTGATGTCATAAAATTTCTAGGAGTAGTTAGTCGCAGTGTAAAATATGTCACTTCCTGTTGCCAATAGGTGGCGCTATGACTATAACTGAATATGGGCATGTCAATCTGTTCAGGTTCGGAGTCTCATCAAACATGTGAAGTTTGGGGCAGATTGGACATTGTATGTCTGAGTTACAGCAACTTCCTTTATCATGGCGAAACATCAAAATTTGTCAGGCAGCCATGGACACGCCCTTTAACGAAACCTCAGGTCCTTCGCAATTTAACATCGCAAATGGCTTTAGATTACACTGACCAAGTTTGGTGTTCATCTGAATAAATCTCTAGGAGGAGTTCGTTAAAGTACAACCCCTGAAAATGGCAAAAACAACACCAATTTTGCAGGGAAAATTCAAAATAACCGACTTCCTGTTGGGATTAGGATTTCGTACCAAGAGACTTTTTTGTAGGTATTGGTGTGTTACATGTGTGTACCAATTTTTGTACATGTACGTGAAACATAGCTCGAGGTGCACTCTGTTAAAAGTGTATAGGTGGCGCTATCGAGCCATTTTGCCACACCCAATGGAATATTGGCCTTCAGATCTGTTTAGGCCAGGACTTTTATCACACATGTGAAGTTTGGGGAAGATCGGACATTTTATGCCTGAGTTATAACATATTTTATTCCCATGGCGAGACTTTGAATTTTGTCACGGCGCCATGGACACTCCCCTTAACGAAAACTCAAGATCTTCACAATTTAACATTGCACAGGCCTTTAGATTAGATTGACCACAAAAAAGACATTGATGTCATAAAATTTCTAGGAGTAGTTAGTCGCAGTGTAAAATATGTCACTTCCTGTTGCCAATAGGTGGCGCTATGACTATAACTGAATATGGGCATGTCAATCTGTTCAGGTTCGGAGTCTCATCAAACATGTGAAGTTTGGGGCAGATTGGACATTGTATGTCTGAGTTATAGCAACTTCATTTTTCATGGCGAATCATCGAAATTCGCCAGGCCGCCACGGACACGCCCTTCAACGAAAACTCAAAATCTTCGCAATTTAACATCGCAAAGGCCTTTAGATTAGGCATACCAACTTTGGTGTTGATCTGAATTAATCTCTAGGAGGAGTTCGTTAAAATACAACGCATGGAAATGACAAAAATGACACAAAATTTGCTCATAAAATTAAAAATAACCGACTTCCTGTTGGGTTTCGGATTTTGCTCCAAGAGACTTTTTTGTAGGTATTGGAGAGATACATGTGTATACCAATTTTCATACATGTACGTGAAACGTAGCTCGAGGCGCACACCGTTGAACGTGTATAGGTGGCGCTGTCGAGCCATTTTGCCACACCCACTTCTGAAACCCATATCAGACGTAAATTTACGCCAGTTCTGAGGTGTGTGCAAAGTTTCATGACTTTTCGAGCATGTTTAGGCTCTAAAAAATGCGATTCATCTTAGAGAAGAATAATAATAATAATAATAATAATAATAATAATAATAATAATAATAATAAACGGAGCAATTCCAAGAGGGTCCTCACACCATCGGTGCTCGGGCCCTAATAATAATAAACGGAGCAATTCCAAGAGGGTCCTCACACCATCGGTGCTCGGGCCCTAATAATAATAATAATAATAATAAACGGAGCAATTCCAAGAGGGTCCTCACACCATCGGTATTCGGGCCCTAATAAACGGAGCAATTCCAAGAGGGTCCTCACACCATCGGTGCTCGGGCCCTAATAATGATAATAATAATAAACGGAGCAATTCCAAGAGGGTCCTCAGACCATTGGTGCTCGGGCCCTAATAATAATAATAATAATAATAATAATAATAATAAACGGAGCAATTCCAAGAGGGTCCTCACACCATCGGTGCTCGGGCCCTAATAATAATAATAATAAACGGAGCAATTCCAAGAGGGTCCTCACACCATCGGTGCTCGGGCCCTAATAATAATAATAATAATAAACGGAGCAATTCCAAGAGGGTCCTCACACCATCGGTGCTCGGGCCCTAATAATAATAATAATAAACGGAGCAATTCCAAGAGGGTCCTCACACCATCGGTGCTCAGGCCCTAATAATAATAATAATAATAAACAGAGCAATTCCAAGAGGGTCCTCACACCATCGGTGCTCGGGCCCTAATAATAATAATAATAATAATAAACGGAGCAATTCCAAGAGGGTCCTCACACCATCGGTGCTCGGGCCCTAATAAACAAAGCAGATACAAGAGGGAACTGGGGGGTGTCTGCGGTCTTGGGTGACGGGATGGGGGGCTTATGATATTAGACTTTGTTAGTCACAAAAAACAACAACAATAAAATCATGAACTCAAATGTCATTGTAAAAAAAAAAAAAAACAATGACTGTTGCAACAGTGCGTAAATCATACCTTCCTGTAACGCTAACGCCAATAAGCTTAAACGAAAATAATGAAATAATTGTGAACTGTCAATCACTCCTGTACGCGTGCATCACTGTCCTCCTCGCAGCTGCAGCAACTTGCGCTCTCTTCATCAAGCTTTAAAACGAAAAGGGGACAAAAATGTCGTATTGTCTTTGTGCATATAGATTAATTAGATAAATTAATATCTAAATTCATGCCTGGCCGTCTATGGTATTTTTTTAGAACTTTTCTTAGAAAAAAGATGCTGCAGCCGATTAGCAGCCGGTGGGGCTGACCTCCGCAGACAGTTTTTAATGTTTCTCAGACAATAACTACTCAAGATTTTGCTTAAGTATGATTTTCGGGACAATTAGGGCCAGATTCAGGACTCGGGACAACAGTTTAGATCTCGGGACTGTCCCAAATTTTTTGGGACGTCTGGTCACCCTAATGTCCACTCGTCGGAAAAGGCTGAGCCAGTTCTTCAGCGATGATTACAGAGAGTCCAGTCGGGACGAGTGGGAACAGTTCTTGCTGGAGCCATGTATTCCACCAGATGAGGATCCCATTCAGTGGTGAAACGAAAACACGAAGCGCTTCACAAAATTTATTCGCTTAGCCCACT
Source organism: Carassius carassius (assembly GCF_963082965.1). Taxonomy (NCBI): domain Eukaryota; kingdom Metazoa; phylum Chordata; class Actinopteri; order Cypriniformes; family Cyprinidae; genus Carassius; species Carassius carassius. Next base: position 15,325,373 of record NC_081755.1, on the reverse strand, counting down.
GTTATTTGTGTGTCCCGGCAAAGTCTGTGCCGTCAGAGCGCGTTTTCTCATCATGTTTACATGCCTGTGTTTCTTTAACAAGAACATGTAAAACAATAGAAAAAAAAAAAGAAAAAAAGATTTGTTGACATTTTAAAAGTTTCAAAGTTCAGTGTAGGCTACGTTCTGTAAAATAGCCTAATTGCTGCAGGCTGCTTTATTTAAGTTTTTTCTTTGTTCACCTTTTTTTTTTAAATCTGTACTTTTGTTTGTTTGCACGCATTGTTTGTTTGTTTGCACGCATTGTTAAAGGTTTTCAGCTACAAAACACAATGTGTAATGTTCAAGCTTATTGTAAGCTTGTTCAAAAATGACGGAAACAATAAATGTTGCTGAAAAATAACGTCTGTCTCATTAAACTTAATTTAAATAAACGAATATTCGAATATTTGATTTTTTTTAGCTCAAATATTCGAATGTGATATTTGCGGAAAACGCCCATCCCTAGTGCTGAGGTGGTATGGAAGCCCAGGTTTCTTTGACAGTGGCCTTCAGCTCATCTGCATTGTTTGGTCTGTTGTTTCTGATCTTCCTCTTGAAAATAGCCTATAGATTCTTTATGGGGTCCAGGTCTGGAGAGTTTGCTGGCCAGTCAAGCACACCAGCACCATGGTCATTTAACCATCTTTTGGTGCTTTTATCAGTGTGGGAAAATGTAATCGGTATCTTCAAAAAGGTCAGCAAAAGGAAACATGAAGTGCGCCACAATTTATTGGTAAAGGGTGCAGTGACTTTGGTTTTCAAAAAACACAATGGACTAGTGCTGGGCGGTAAACCGGTTCATACCGAAAACCGGTGAATATTTTCATTACAATGTTAATTTTGAATATACCGCCATACCGGTATATTCGCCGCAGCCGCGCGACATTGTTTCAGATGGACCCTTTACAATGTTGCACTTCTAAGCAGCGACTGCGAGGCGTGGTGAGGGTAAACACAGCAGTGCACTGGTGTTACGTTATAACGCCTGTTTCACACAGTCCAGTCGTATTAACGGATTCCAGCTGCACGAGGTTGCGGTCCGTCAGTGCGTTCCAGGAGCGGTGCATCGTCTGCAGCAGTGCAGCGATTGTTAACGTACTGAGTCTATTTTTGCTGTGCTGCAGGCGCTGAATTAAAGTGAAAGCGCATTGTTCGCGGGAAAAATTAACATGGATTGACATGGAAAAGCAGTAACATGGGTTTTTGGCTTGGTTTAAAACAAGAAAAAGAGTACTTTTAGATAAACAAGGAAAACAATATATATGTACCTTTGGGATTGCTTGTGATAAAGATTTAAATGCAAAATGCACGAGACTGTTTTTGTCTGTGGTGTTTTAATTTTAAATATTTTAACAAGAAAAGTAGGCTAATTATTGTGTTTAAATGTTTTGCCGCTTGCTTGAGCAGCTTATTACACAAACCTAGAAGTAAAATGCATGAATAATGCGTAGTTTATATTTATTGAGTTTAAACTAATGTCTATATGAAAGATTGTTACTGTTCTGTGATAAAAGACTTACGATGATTACGATGATTTTTTACATGATATGAAATCAAAACAATGAACAAATGTTGTGTTTGTGGACTAAACAGATGCGGATCAGTAGCGGACTGCAAACACGTCCTGTGTGAAAGAACAATGAGTCCGTGCTGCGGACTGCATATGCACTGCAGGCAGATTATGCATATATAATATCCATTTTATGCAAGTGCTGTCGGGCTAAAATTGTCACCAAAGGCGGCAATATGAGCAATTTGCTCCAGCACCTTAGCCGCAAGCACTTCTTGGAATATCAACCAGCAGAAAATGCATTGTACACCTGATTATGCATGAAAAAAAAAAAACGTCATAAACCGGAAAACCGGTATAATTTTGAAAAAAACCGAGCTATGAGCTTCTCCACCCTTCCTCCAGATTCTATGACCTTGTTTTCCAAATGAAATACAAAACTTGCTCTCATCTGAAAAGAGGACTTTGGACCGCTGGGCAACAGTCAAGTCAACCTTGTGAAGGGTGTCAATGATTGTCTTCTGTACAACTGTCAGATCAGCAGCCTTCCCCATGATTGTGTAGCCTAGTGAACCAAACTCAGAGACCACTTTGAAGGCTCTTTAAACCTTTGCAGGTGTTTTGAGTTGATAAGCTGATTGGTATGTCACCATATTCTAATTTGTTGAGATTGAATTGAGTTGAAATACTGAAATAAATGAACTTTTCCACAACATTCTAATATACTGAGATTAGCTTATTTTGACAGCGCTGACAACTAGTTTGTTTATATGAGTGTTCGTGCCACAATGCAGCTGCGCGAACATGGTAGCTTGATATAATACATCGTGTAATCTCTTGAATGTCCAAACCATAAAATAAATACAACTGACAAAGTTTAGTGAAGATGCAAGGCTCACCGCTCGCGTGCCATCACTATGTGTTGAACCGGCGTTCACCTCCGTGTTTTGTTTTTATGCCACTGACAGGACGGGGCAGAGTCATGTGGCTACACACGCAGTAGTATGCTTTTAAGCGGGAAGTATTAACAGGATTAAAAAAATGAAATAACCGACATGGGAAAATTACATTGGTTAGAGTTTCGATTACATTTCGATTAATCATCCAGCCCTAGTTCAGAGCATTTTAAACTTTCAGAAAACACTTCAGAAAGAAACGAGACGCGAATCTCAGAGAACTGCTTTTAGATTTCAGCAGTAATTCATCACTACCTGCTGATTTATTACACTTCAGACTAGGGCTGAAACGATTCCTTGAGTAACTCGAGTAACTCGATTACAAAAAATGATCGAAGCAAATTCCTCTGCCTCAAAGGATCTTTTAATTTATTTTAAATCTCACGTCAGGTTCTTTCGCAATGATTTTTTTAATGTGACACAACGCCTTTATATCACCCACAAAGCAGAAGGAGACACAAGTGCTGCCTAGTGACGCACGGGTCGGGTTTTTTTCCAACCCGCGGGTCCCGCATTTATGAAATTATTTGGCCCACCCCAGCCCGCAAAAAAAGTAACATTTCTTTACCCACCCCGACCCGCGCATCGGGGACATCACAGAAGATACGTTGCTACTTAGACCTTCGTATTAACCTTATCAAAGACCCTAATAAAATATGAAAATATATATTTCAAAATATTTAATATAGGCTATATGAAATTTCACTAGTGATGGTTCGTCCGTGAACGAATCTTTTAGGTGAACGAATCGTTCTCGTTCAGGTAATCCACTGACTCATATTTCTTGTTCATTGAAGTTCCTCCCTCCACAGCAGCGCACGAGCACGGTGCTATTAGCAGCGCATGCGCAGCTCGTGAACTGTTTCATCACACACTCGCAAGACCGGACAACACCGGAAATCCAAGATGGCGGAGATATGCCACTAGCCCATTGTATCAAAGTTATCTGTAATAAATCCATTAATATTGATTTTGGAAACATAACTGAATCTATCCTATGGAATGATATTGCGGACATTATTCAAAAGGCATTGCAAATTGTATTTGCAATTGCGTTTTCAATTTGTGGACGCATAAAATGTGACAATCCAAACGCAAATGCAAATCGCCCATTACCGTTTTCATTTTCGATTAAGTGAACGCACAGTGTCTGCCAAATTTAAAATGGAAATGCAAAGTCCTTTTGCAATTGTGTTTTCCATATCTTATGAGCTATGAGCCTGTCATATTTAAATAGCAATATTAATTACCACATTTGCCTTTCACTCTCTCTGCACTGTGCATGTAAACTGCCAAAACTCAAATGGAATCGCAATACCTTTTGCATTTGAATTTCCAACGTCTACATGGAAACCTGTCAATCAAGTGACAGGGGTGGGGCCATTTTATTGGGCGTGTTTGCATTGTGAAGTGACGATCGTAGTAAAATGTACCATGTTTTTACTAGGGTAAATATGAGTTAACGATAGTGTTTATAATTAGGCCACAGTAGCCACAAATGTACAGTTGTCTGAGACGTTATGAAATGTTCTTTAATATCATGAACCATAAAATGTAGTCAGTGTTCTGCTATTGTTTATTTTCATAATAGGTAAACACAGGCCGCAAGTTAAGACGGTCACAGATCTGATTCAGATTCAGTGTAGCTTGGTAGCTGAGTGGTTAGTGACTGTCATCTCTAACGGCATACCATCTTTTAGCGCGTGTTCGAAACCCGGGCCAACACAGACGTTCTTTATTTTTTTGTTTATCCTACTAACTTCAGCCGCTGATTTCGGACTTGCATCCTCAGTAGTTTAGACTTTGTGCATTCGACTCGGGAGTGTGATGTCTGCGAGGACGCAGGTCCGGTAATTCTGCAAACAGCAGCGTACTTGATAACATGTCAGCTCGACTACTGCAATTTTCCTCACTGTATGATCGCCCGTTTGGCGGCTGAAGTTAGTAGGATAAACAAAAAAAAAAAGAACGTCTGTGTTGGCCCGGGTTTCGAACACGCGCTAAAAGACTGTATGGCATAAGAGATGACAGTCACTAACCACTCAGCTACCAAGCTACACTGAATCAACACCAGATCTGTGACCATCTTAACGTGTGGCCTGTGTTTACCTAATATGAAAATAAACAATAGCAGAACACTGACTACATTTTATGGTTCATGATATTAAAGAACATTTCATAACGTCTCAGACAACTGTACATTTGTGGCTACTGTGGCTTAATTATAAACACTATCGTTAACTTATATTTACCCTAGTAAAAACATGGTACATTTTAGTACGATCTTCACTTCCCAATGCAAACACGCCCAATAAAATGGCCCCGCCCCACCCCTGTCACTTGATTGACAGGTTTCCGTGTAGACGTTGGAAATTCAAATGCAAAAGGTATTACGATTCCATTTGAGTTTTGGCAGTTTACATGCACAGTGCAGAGAGAGTGAAAAGGCAAATGTGGTAATTAATATTGCTATTTAAATATGACAGGCTCATAGCTCGTAAGATATGGAAAACACAATTGCAAACGGACTTTGCATTTCCATTTTAAATTTGGCAGACACTGTGCGTTCACTTAATCGAAAATGAAAACGGTAATGCGCGATTTGCATTTGCGTTTGGATTATGTCACATTTTATGCGTCCACAAATTGAAAACGCAATTGCAAATACAATTTGCAATGCCTTTTGAATAATGTCCGCAATATCATTCCATACTATCCCTAGACTTTTCAAGCAGTATTCATGGCGAGTCGAATCACTGAATCATTTTGTGAATCAATTGATTCAATTGAATCGGATCTTCGAAAACCTCCGTTTCTCCATCAGTGCTTGATGATGAACTGATTCAGATACAGAAAGAGATGAGATGCGCCGTTTCTGTTACTCTTGCGCGTTACAAGCACAAAATACCCTTCATTAATAACACTTAATAAAGCATTATAGTAATACAGTCGGTAACAATTCATTTCTAAGCTTTATATACAGTTCTCTGAAGTAGTTGTATCGATTTCAACACATTAAATGATTAAAATCACACACACCTTTCTTCAGCCGAATAACAGACGTGGGAACGCGCGCAGCCTTATGACGTCACATCGCCAGAGCAAAATAAAAGTCCTGTTCTTGAAATGAATTGAATGAACTGCAGAGCTGTCAAAAGCCCAAAACTGATCTTGATCTCCAAATTACAGGACTGGAAAGAACATATGAATATTTCAAACTCATGGAAATTTTATAGAACGAAATAAAATTTGTGGTTGCAGAAAGATTTGACCATTTACATAAAGCCAATAAACCAAAGTTCAGCTTTATTTGGTAAAAGTAAAGTTCATTAAAGGACTGTTACATTGATGATTGACTTTGACCGTCTGAATGGTGAAATCTTTTATTAAAATGATTTAAATAATTTCCAGAATTTATATTTATATTTACCGAGATTAACTTTATTAAGATTGGCAGCATATAATTTGTGTAAAATTATAATATAAACAAGTTAGTTACTTGTTAAGATCTTAGATTTTAATTATTGGAACTTGATTTACAAAACATAATTTTCATTCAATAACAGAAACACACTGAAAATTTATGTTCTTTTATTTGAGCAACTGCAGTAACTATTTACACTAATTACACTATTTACAGTGGAATTAACATACTTTCTTATCGATAGATCCTATTTACAGTAGGCTAAATGCAAGTAGCTCTAAAAGCTAGATATTTACAGAAAAAATGTACAGTGAAAATCGTGATATATTCTCTTTACCATGTAAAAGTAGCATGTCTTTGCAACAGGCTAAGTGTAAATAATAATTAGATGCTAGTTATACTTTATACTGGCAGATACATTTGCACCTCAGTATTATTATACATTAACAGGATGCAATAATAACATATTGTAAATTATTATATTTATTACAATTATAAATAGTTGTATCATTATTAAACACTCGTTAGGCACTTTACTTCCACTTTTAGAACATTTTGTTCATTTTTATTGAAAATAAATTCTAATGTGATGGGAAAAGTAAGAAGAACGAGCTCGACAAAAGCCGGACTCTAACCCAATCAATCGCATTACAAGCTAGTTTTTCGTGCCCAAAACATTACTGCCTACACCACTGAAGCCTTATTCACATGTGTCGTATTTAACCTTCTGTTCCTGTAGGTCAATTGGTAGAGCATTGTGCTATCGAGCACAAGGTATGGGGTTCGATTCCCCGGGAACACATGATAGGTAAAAATTGATAGCCTGAATGCACTGTAAGTCGCTTTGGATAAAAGTGTCTGCTAAATGCATTAATTTAATTCAATTTAACCTTATGTGTCGATTGAGGGCGGAGCTACAATAGATTTGCTCTTTGGAATATACAATCAGAATATTCTTGTTTTTCATTTGCATTAAGATTATTTTATTACCACTGTGGTGGAAAAATTCATTGAACATTGCTTCTGTATGCCTATATATGCATGTGTTTTCTTAGAATTGCTTTGTGGGTTCAGAGGGATGACACCTGGGGGGAAAACAGATGTCTAAGAATGACCTGAGAGGGTCATTGGGCCATATAGTGGGGGGACAATGCCTGAGGGGGTCACCTAAGTCCTAAATGTGTGAGAAACCGCCCATAGAGAGTGTTCCTTGTTATGTGTGGAAATTTACAGCTGCTAAGACTTTGTAACCTTGACGCAGCAGAGGAATATAAGGTGGAGGACTGCCCTCTTCCTGGGTCGGTTTCACTCTGCAGGAACTCAGTGTTACTGTATGACTGTCTGACCTTCTTTGCAAAGAATAAAAGCTTTTTTTTTAATTATACCTCAGAATGAGTCTGTCTCTTATGCTGATGAGAGTTGATTTAAATTTTGCCACGACAATTTGGTGTCAGAACGTGGGATTCCTTGGATGTGTCTTCTGGACCTGTGAGCGGAAGGTGACTGGCCAATTCTGAATAATAGAAGTTCAGCCCTAACCCCGATTAGATTTGAGGGAGAAAGGGACCGACCGCCGAGGCCCGGAGGAGACACCACTGGAATCAGAAAAGAACCCGAGTGGCAACAGAACTCTCGGGTAAGAGACAGTTCATGGTATTCTAAATTTTGGGTTTTTAGAAATAAGGATTGGAATTTAAATTAGAATTGGGATGAACCATAGCGGTGGGTCCTTCTCTGTGGGAAGTACAGTCAAGGGGATTCTGAGGGAATCCGATTGTGAGAATACTGCAGCACAGTTAATACATTTCTAAGGGGGAATTGAAACTGCTGCAACTGGCGTGATCGTAAATTGAGTTAGAAATTGAGATCAAAGCGATCCAGATATTTTGAAGTGACAAGCGGTTAACATATTTCTAAGAGGGAAAGTGAGACTGTGCGAGTATTGCCTCCCCGACTTGGGCAGGGGAAGTCGGATCTGTTGGAGACGTCTGACAGATTATAGGCGCGCCGAAGGAAAAGGTATCCACAGAGAAGGAAACCAGCAGATATGGGAAAGTCTCAGAGCAAGCTCATTGAATATGATACACCGGTGTTTAGGCAAATGAAAAAAGTGTATGGCCAAAAATGCATGCAAGATATGGGGAAATTAATTAAATACCATGGTTTTCCAAAAGAGGGAACGTTGAGTGTTAAGAAATTAAAAGCTGTGAAGGAATCAGTAGAAGAGGAAAGCGAGAGACAAAAAGGAGAAAAAGTGAGAAATGTGAACAAACTGTGAATTGTTGGATAGCGGAAGCAGATAGGAGAGAAAGAAGAGCGATAGAGAAAGAATTAGCAGGTAGAAAGGAGGAAAAGAAAGTTGAAGAATGTGAAAAAAAAATGTAAATGCCTCACATAGACCTACTAACCGCTCTGATGTTTGTGTTTCTAAACATGTACCTCCGCCCTATACACACTTTCCCGTGATTGAGATGCAAGCCGTGAAAATGGACCCTGACCTCGACTGCTCTCCGCCGAGAAGACCAACAGCACCATGGGCAGATCCAGAATGGAGACAAGAGACAGAGGAAGAACCAGAAATCAGTCCTGAAACCCCCAATGAAGAAATTGAAGAGGAAATAGTGCGCAGAGCACCCCCGGCGAAGAAAAGAAAATCAAGACAAACAGCGAAAAAAGAAAATGTGAGTATAACAGCTCCATTGATTGAAGTTTTAGGTCCTGACGGGCCAGTTATGGTCTTTAGACCGTGGACTATGATTGACATGAAAGAAGCGATGGCTCACTTGCCGAGCCCGTACGAAGCAGGTGATAAATTTTCTACCGAATTAGTCACCTTCTGCCAAGAATTCAGCCCTACCGTGCACGAACTGAGGAGGCTGCTGGCAGTGAAACTGGGCGCTACGAGCTGGCATAAAGTGAGCGGAGAGCTGCAGAAAGAGGACTGTCGGAGAGAACACTGTGAATGGAAAAGTGGATGGCTATCTGCTGTTTTAGCACACGCTTTGCATGCAGAAGAGATGCAGACGGCGAAGAAGGAAAGAGTTAAAGCCAAGACCAACAGAGAGTGGCAGCTGACGCTAGTGCAAGCCGTGTCAAAGCCGGAGGGGCTATTCTGTGCAGCGAAACCAGCTTATCGAAACGGGGAAGATGGAAAAGAGGAGGAGGAAGATATCCAAATGAAATTGAAAGAAACTCTGAAAGATGGGGTTGTCGGATCTGCGAGACTGATGAACATACGACATTCAAGTGTACCAGATGCAGACTGTGCAAAAAGGACGGTCATTGGGCGAAGGATTGCCTGGAGGACTAGCGAAATCAACAAGCAGACTGAAGCGAGGGAGACGGAGAGCAGAGAGGAGGGGTCCAGGGAGAGCAACCAACGGTCACAAGTCAGGGAAGTGAAAATTTTCTAACCACAAACACATACACATACACTGATGTACTTTCTGCTCTCTGCAATGAAGATAAAAAGCTTGCTTTCCTTTGTGTATGTCTGATTCTGTTAATGGACATCCTGATAAATGTGCGATAGGGGTGTCAACAATAATCGATTCGGCGATGCATCGCGATGCGGGGCATGATCGATTCAGCATCGATGCGGCAAAGTGCCATAATCGATTATGTCACTGTTTATTTTCTGGCGGACAATAAAGTTGTGAAGTTTCAAATACTTCCGGTTCCGCAATAGACGGGTTATTAAAAACGCGCCCAAAGCTTGGAAAGCGGACATCTGGGCACATTTAGGATTTTATGAAGTGAATGGGAAACTAGACAAGTCTTACGCGGTGTGTAAAATCTGCCACACTAAAATTAAGCACGTTGGCAATACAACTTACTTCACGAACCATGTTAATCGTTGGCATCCTGAGTTAGCTTCAACAACACAAAAAGTCGACACATCCCAGCCAAGAATTGACGAGTCGCTTGTGTCAACATTGCCACACAACTCCGAGAGAGCAAAGAGGATCACACGATCGGTGGCATGTTTTATAGCGAAGGATCTACGACCCTATTCTGTGGTAGAAAATGCGGGGTTTCGCCACATGCTTAAAACAATTGAGCCCCGGTATAAGCTACCGACAAGAGCTACCTTGACTGATTCCGCGCTTCCCGCATTGTACAAAGAAACCAAAGCAAAGGTAATGGAATCAATGTGTAAAGCCAGACGTATAGCCATTACAAGTGACGCCTGGACTTCAGTCGCAACAGAGTCCTATGTAACCATAACATCACATTATATTAGCGAGGATTGGAAGATTGTATCACATGTGCTGCAGACGAGAGCAGTTTATGAGAGCCACACTGGTGCTCATATGGCAAGGCTAAAAATATGGAAAAAAGTGAACTGGATGCGCTACGCTCTTTGGAATCTAGACATGACATTATTATTCGTCCAGCTGACAAGGGAGGCGCTGTTGTGGTTATGGGCTTAAAGAACTACGATTGTGGTATATTTAAATTATTAAATGATGAAAAACATTATCAGCTCCTTCCTCATAATCCTACTTCCAGCACAAAAAATATGATTAATGAATTTATTGATACATCTCATAAAAAAGGCTGGATTACTGATAAAGAAAAGGCTTTTCTACTTATTGACCACCCTCGATGTCCAGTATTCTATGGTTTACCTAAAATTCACAAACGACTTGATGACCCTCCTTTGCGCCCCATTGTATCTAGTATAGGCAGCCTAACCGAACCTCTCTCTCAATTTGTTGGTTTTTTTTTTTTTTTTTTTTTTTTTTTTTTTTTTTTTTTTTTTTTAAGACAATATGTTCACAGTTTACCATCATACCTTGGGGATACAACTGATGTGTTAAATTTGATTGACAATTGGAAGTGTGAAAGCAATGATGTCCTTGTATCGTTGGATGTACAAAGTCTCTATACATGCATACCCCACCATATAGGCCTACAAGCCATATTGTATTACCTTACCAAACGCCCCATTGATGTTTTGCCTCCTTCAGAATTCCTTGTTAATCTTGCCGAGATCATTTTATCTAATAACTTTTTTAAATACTATGATAAATTCTATTTACAACTTCAGGGGACTGCAATGGGGTCCTCGTTTGCACCCTCATATGCTTGTTTGGTGATGGGCCTATGGGAAGAAAAATATATAGAGAACACTGAAAATAACCCGTTCCATTCCAAAATATCACTTTGGCGCAGATATATAGATGATATTCTACTAATATGGAAGGGCACACTTAGTGAGTTAAATAATTTTCTGACTTATGTAAATTCTACTACAGATTATTTGTCTTTTACTATGGAGTTTAACAAGCAGTCCATTGATTTCTTAGACCTTACCATTTCTAAGGATGTAAATAATATCTTACAATCTACTATCTACCGTAAACCTCTTAGCAGGAATACCCTGTTAAGAGCAGACAGTAATCACTCACCTCACTTGATTCGTAATATACCAGTGGGCCAGTTCTTACGAGTCAGAAGAAATTGTAGTACCACAAGTGAATTTATGTCAAAAGCAGCCCACCTAGCGCGTCTTTTTGATCAAAGAGGTTATGATAAATCTGATATTTCTAAAGCTTGGGATAGGGCTTTTAACACAGACCGTGCCTCATTATTAAAGAAAAAACCTAAGCCTCATACGACATCTAAAGTATTTTTTTCAACTAGCTACACTCCAGCAGCAGGAAGAATAAAGAACATCATTCGCAAACATTGGCACGTTCTTAATAGTGACCCGACACTCAAAGACATCTGCGCTGAGCCGCCCAGGTTCATTTTTAGACGTGCCCGTAACATTCGTGACCGATTGGTTCATTCAGATATGAATATCCCACCTTCTACTACTTGGCTTCCTAGCCCACCTCTGGGTTTCTATAAATGTGGCAATTGTGCGCAATGCTCCAACTCGACCAATGCGAAAGATTTTTCACATCCCCGTACTGGTAAGAAATATTCTATTTCTTCATTTATTAACTGTAACAGTACTCATGTAGTATACCTTCTGAAGTGTCCCTGTGGACTGGTGTACATAGGTCAAACAAAACGTCAACTTAAACTGAGGATAGCTGAACACAAAACAGCAATTCGTACTCAGAACTTAACATATGCCATGGCGAGGCACTATAAGCAGGCCAATCATGGTTCCCCTGCTTCTTTGAAGTTTTGGGGAATTGAGAAAATCTTACCTTCACCCAGAGGTGGTGACATTATTAATAAACTTCTATGCAGGGAAGCGTTTTGGATACATACACTTAACACTCGAGAACCTCTAGGTCTAAATGATGAATTGAGTTTAACATGCTTCCTTTAAACACCTAAGCATATTAAAATACAGTGTTTAAGATTAATATATTTTTACTCCCATTGTATTGTGATCTTTGTAATAATGTGGGCACTTGCCCTTTAATGATTGTTTTATGAGTGTGACACCTTGGTTCAGAGGGATGTATTTGTTTTGGGTGGCCAACGCCCCCTTAATCACACCTGTTGATGATCCTTATTAATGGCTTCATTGCTCATTCTCTCCAAGGACTCTGATGAAGATGTAACCACATCGAAACGTTAGTCATTTATTTTTTGTTATGCACCTTTAATAAATAATTTAATCAGTAGACATCTGTGCTGCACCGGAGATTCCTTTTGTTTGAATTGTTTTGTCCTGCCCTGGTTGCACCAGTTTGTCTGTGGATTACAGAAGCGCAGAGAACTTTCTTTTCTATGGCAAGGCTACTCTTGGATGTTGTGGAGGAGAGGCAGCTTACAGATAAAAGTGTTGTGCTGGTGACGGACAACGCCACTAATATGATTAGTACTGCTGAAATTGGGAAGTTCCCTCATGTAAAATGCTTTGCGCATACGTTGAACCTCACTGCGCAGCTGGCGCTTAAGCTACCACCGGTCTCCAGGCTTCTGGGCAGAGTCCGACGTATCTCAGCATACTTCCACCGCAGCACAAAGGCAAAGCACCTGTTTGAAGAAAACCAGAGAGTTGTTCTTAAACTGACAAGTCCACTTAAACTGATAACAGATGTCGCCACAAGGTGGAATAGTGCTCATGATATGATGGAGAGGTTTTTGCAACTGCAAGCTGCAGTGCATGCCACCCTGCTGTCGCCTGCCCTAAATGTAGATGAAAGTGACATTGTCACTCTCAGCAGAGCTGATCTGGCTAATGTGGAGGAAGTAGTGAAGACATTAAAACCAGTGAAGGATGCCACTGTGTTTATGTCAGAGGAGAGCAGTCCTACAGTCAGCCTAATTGCACCAGTATATGCCCAACTCCTCCAGAGCATGTCCGACACTATTGGAGACCAACCACTGATCCGTGATGTGAAGAATGCCATCAAAACAGATCTCCTTAAGAGGTACAATAGTGAGGCAGAGAAAAAGATCCTTCATATATCCTCTGCCCTGGATCCTCGCTTTAAGGAGTTACCTTTCCTGACAGAGGAAGAGAGATTGGATGTCTCCACAGGAGTGATTTCAGAGGCTGCATCCCTGGAGGAGGTAATTCATTTTTACTTGTAAAATAATTTAAATTTAATTAATAATTTAATAATTGTAAATTCATAATTTAATAATTGTCAATTATTACAAAATTTAATTATAATAACAATGTAATGTTAATTAATTATTAAGCAGCTACATAGTAAAATGTTAGACTGAGAAAAATAGTTATGTGTAAATAAATAAATGTTGTCATATGAGCTGCAGCATTGGCTGAGATGCTAACTGCTGTTTTTTTCTCTTATTTATTTATTTTTTCAAACAGTATGAGAGAAAACAGAGAACAGAAGCAGATGAAGCGCCTGGCAGAACAGGAAGTTCAGGAACCAAGGAAGAGTTGCTGTCCATGGATGACAATGTGTCAGACTCAGCAGGCCCCTCCGCTCCCAAAAGAAGGGCCTCATCGCTGCTTTTAAGTTTGCTGGGACCTGCTTTCATCAATGACACCAGTGAACCTGCAGTACAAAGTAAGACCGCCGATGCCAGTGCTGAGGAGGAAATGGACTTGTACTGTAGATCCCCAGCTGTGCCTCTCTCTGAGGATCCCTTGGACTGCTGGCACATTTCCTCTCATCCCTAGGTTAGCAAAGAGATACTTGTGCATCCCCGGGACAAGTGTGTCAGCAGAGAGAGTCTTCTCCACTGCAGGAGATGTTATCACTGCAAAAAGAAGCGCTCTCAAACCGGACCATGTCGATCAGCTTGTGTTTTTGCACAAGAACCTTGAAATTCCCAAATGCTAAACAGTGAGAAGTTATGATGTAGGCTTAGGTTAAACTATACATTTCCTCACTCTGAAACGGATTGTTGATGATGGTGATGTTGAACTCAGATGGAAGACGTTGTTTGTTTGCAGAAATTTGGTAGTAGGCTAACCCTACACACTTTATTTTTGGTTTACATTACTGTATTTCACATCTTGATATTTTATTGTATGCAGCTGATGTGATGGTAGGATCAGGGCAGGCATATAATTGCCATTGTCTTAAAGCTGCTAAGCTGCTGTTTTGTTGAGAATAGTTTGCACTTTACTTTACTACTTGAAAAAAGTTTCACAGTAATAAGTGGTTACTGACACTGTGTGTTGTTGCACTGAATATTTTTATTCCTGGGTGGTTGTTGTTAAAATAGTGTTACTTATTATTTTAATATTTGCACAGGACTTCAGGAAGTGCCCTGTCTTAGAGCTGCTATTTTACTGTGTGTAAAAAAAAAAAAGCACTGAAAGCACTTTTGATTGTTTTCTTTTTCAGGTTTGAAAATGCCATATCCAATACCCTGTACCATTTAATTAGATTTAATTACATTTTATTTAATTACATTTTATTTAATTACATTTTATTTTATTTAATAACTTTTATGTCAAAGATAAAGGAGACACATAGCAGCCAATAAAATCTGTTGTTTAATATCTGCTTGTATTGCCTCATGACTGATGAAAAATTTGCCTTGCGTGCAGTAGAATTTTGATGCATCGCAATGCATCGTAGAATCGAATCGTTACCTGGTGAATCGTAATCGAATCGAATCGTGAGGGCAGTGCCAATGCACACCCCTAATGTGCGATAATGTATAAGAGTGAAGCCTTTATGAAAATGCCTAAATATCCTATGCTAGTAGAGGGGATATTGTTTGAGTTTTTAGCTGATATATATATATATATATATATATATATATATATATATATATATATATATATATATATATATATATATAGCTATGCAGCCATGTGATTTGCAATGCCAACCACAATTAACAGGCGAAATTAATGAGTCAATTTCTGCATCAGGGCGCGTAATTTGTGAAAGGTTCACAGTGCCTCTGAATTGTAAACCAGAAAGGGGCGAGGTGCTGAGGTATGTTTTTCTCTATACCCCTGCATGTCCAGTGCCTTTGATGGGGAGAGAATTATTGTGCAAACTAAATTTGACACTGATTGCAGACTCTGGGGGTGTCCGAGTGGCAGAGAAAGAGCAGATTTGCTGTCTGCAAGCAGAACCAAAATGGGCATATGAATGGCACGTCATAAATTCTGATTGGGCTGGAATGATGTGTGAACTGGCTAAAAATCGAACAAAACCATTTGACAGAGATATCATGTAGCCTGACAAATTGCATTGCACGTCACATGTTGTAATACAACGAGATGACCAGTATGAAAAAGACTGGTTTGAGGGAGGAAAAGGAGAAACTTTAGGTTTTGAGAAAATGTTTTGGACAGAAAATGAGTGTGCAGTTTCAGTTTGTCTGACAGAAAAACAGCTTCAGTTTTAGTTAATGGCAGAAGAATCTGTGCCTCACTTATCGCTCTCCAAGGCCAGCAGACAGGGCCCAGATTAGAAGTGTTTGTGAAAAGCTGTGTTTGTGTTACAGACAGAGACTGTACCTTTTAAGTAAAGGATGTGAACCAGTTGTGGTCACCCCAAAATCTGATTACAGACCGTGTCAACGTGAATACCCTCTAAAACTAGAGGCAATTCTTGGTATAAAACCAGTATTTGAGTCACTATTAAGAGAGGGGATAATGGTGCCATGCAATGATTCTCCAGTTCGCACTCCAATTCTTCCTGTGAAAAAGAGGATGAGGGTCAGCCCACAGAGTGGCGATTTGTACAGGATTTACAGGCTGTGAACGCTGCTGTCAGGCAAAGAGCTCCATCAGTGCCAAATCCATACACAATTTTGTCACAAATACCACAAGATGCAACATTCTTCTCAGTGGTAGATTTGGCAAATGCATTTTTAGCGTGCCAGTTGATAAAGACAAAGCCAATTCTGATTTGCATTTGAATTTGAGGGCAAAGGTTACAACAAAAGCCCTAAGAAGGAGTTTGGAACCTTTGACCCTGACAGCAGGTACAGCTTTGTTACAGTATGTGGATGATCTTTGCCTGTGTGTTCGTGATGAGCTTACATGTGTTACTGACACTGTGACAACTGCAGTTTGTAAAACAACAGATTACATACCTGGGGCATGTAATAACACCAAATAGCAAATCACTGTCTGAAAAAGGCGTTAAAGCTACAAGAGAAGTCCCAAAACCAGTAACAAAGAAACAAATGCTTCATTTTTAAGGATGTTTTCCTATTGTAGAACATTTATTCCAAATTAATTTTTGAGCTTCCCCTGAGAGCCCTGAGAGGGAAGGGGTTGAATTTATGTGACAGGATTGAGTGGACAGAGAAAGCGGAAGAGGAATTTCTGAACATGAAAGTTCAAGCTGCCACTTGAAAATGTCCTCTTTGTGGATGGCTCAGCTTTTAAAGATCCACAAACAGGCCTGAATAAGGTTGGTTATGAGATAACTGAATTTGACATTGTGGTCTCTGGCACATTGCCATCAAATTATTCAGCACAAGCAGCTGAGCTTGTGGCATTAACAGAAGCATGCAAACTAATGACAGACAAATGTGTAACGATTTACACATATTCACGCTATGCATTTGGGGTTACTCATGATTTTGGTGCGCTGTGGAAACTGTGGAAGTTTTTGAAGTCAGATGGGCGACCAATATTAAATGCAACCCTCGTGGCAGATTTGCTAGACGCTATTTTGCTGCCAGAAAAGATACCCATTTGTAAATGCGCAGCGCATACTAATAACAAAGATTCTGTATCTACGGGAAACGCCAGAGCAGATGCAGCGGCGAAGGCGGCAGCATCTCAGCAGACAAAATCATCAGAGTGTACTTTGTTATCTTATCTGAAAATAACCCTGATATTTCTAATCTAAATCTAAGATTAAGATTAAGTCACCTAAATCTTTACAGGACATGCAGACATTTGCGACAGGGCAGGAGAGAGAGAAATGGAAGCAGTGTGGTTGTACGATGGTGAATGGAGTATGGATGAGTGGAGATGGCAAGCCTTGTTTACCTAAACACTTCTTTCCTCACTATGCTAAGTCGATGCATGGGAAAGACCACGCATCGAAAGGGGGAATGATTATGCAAACTAAAGAATAGTGGTTTACAAAGGGGTTCAAAATTTATGCAGAACTTTTTTGAAAAAGATGTGTCATTTGTAATACACATAATGTGGCAAGAGGCATAAAAATGTCTCAGGCATCCCAGACAGCCCAGACGGATTTCATTGAACTGTTCCCATGTGAAGGGAAGGAAAAATTGTTTGGTATTTGTGGACATGTGGTCCAAATGGGTAGAGGTCTTCCCAATGTCCAAACAGGATGCAGCAGCAGTAGTAAAGGCTCTGCTGACTGAAATAGTCCCGAGAGGGGAAATTACATG
Organism: Carassius carassius; assembly: GCF_963082965.1. Taxonomy (NCBI): domain Eukaryota; kingdom Metazoa; phylum Chordata; class Actinopteri; order Cypriniformes; family Cyprinidae; genus Carassius; species Carassius carassius. The sequence continues at coordinate 15,307,726 of NC_081755.1, read as the reverse complement.
AAAAATCAGTTCAGACAATGAAACACATTTTGTGTAGGGGCAATAAAAATCTAACTGGCTAAGTGTTGTGAAAGAACTGGAGTCACATGTCAATGTCAATGTCACCTTTATTTATATAGCCCTTTAAACAAAATACATTGCGTCAAAGCAACTGAACAACATTCATTAGGAAAACAGTGTCAATAATGCAAAAATGATAGTTAAAGGCAGTTCATCATTGGATTCAGTTATGTCATCTCTGTTCAGTTAAATAGTGTCTGTGCATTTATTTGCAATCAAGTCAACGATATCGCTGTAGATGAAGTGTCCCCAACTAAGCAAGCCAGAGGCGACAGCGGCAAGGAACCGAAACTCCATCGGTGACAGAATGGAGAAAAAAACCTTGGGAGAAACCAGGCTCAGTTGGGGGGCCAGTTCTCCTCTGACCAGACGAAACCAGTAGTTCAATTCCAGGCTGCAGCAAAGTCAGATTGTGCAGAAGAATCATCTGTTTCCTGTGGTCTTGTCCTGGTGCTCCTCTGAGACAAGGTCTTTACAGGGGATCTGTATCTGGGGCTCTAGTTGTCCTGGTCTCCGCTGTCTTTCAGGGATGTAGAGGTCCTTTCTAGGTGCTGATCCAGCATCTGGTCTGGATACGTACTGGATCCGGGTGACTGCAGTGACCCTCTGATCTGGACACAGACTGGATCTGGTGGCCACGGTGACCTCGGAACAAGAGAGAAACAGACAAATATTAGCGTAGATGCCATTCTTCTAATGATGTAGCAAGTACATAGGTTGTTATGGGAAGTGTTTCCGGTTCCGGATTACCTAATTAATGCAGCCTAAAAATCCTTTAACGTATTTGGATAATAAAAGCATATTAGTATGTTATGTGTATGCCAGGTTAAAGAGATGGGTCTTTAATCTAGATTTAAACTGCAAGAGTGTGTCTGCCTCCTGAACAATGTTAGGTAGGTTATTCCAGAGTTTGGGCGCCAAATAGGAAAAGGATCTGCCGCCTGCAGTTGATTTTGATATTCTAGGTATTATCAAATTGCCTGAGTTTTTAGAACGTAGCAGACGTAGAGGATTATAATGTAAAAGGAGCTCATTCAAATACTGAGGTGCTAAACCATTCAGGGCTTTATAAGTAATAAGCAATATTTTAAAATCTATGCGATGCTTGATAGGGAGCCAGTGCAGTGTTGACAGGACCGGGCTAATATGGTCATACTTCCTGGTTCTAGTAAGAACTCTTGCTGCTGCATTTTGGACTAGCTGTAGTTTGTTTACTAAGCGTGCAGAACAACCACCCAATAAAGCATTACAATAATCTAACCTTGAGGTCATAAATGCATGGATTAACATTTCTGCATTTGACATTGAGAGCATAGGCCGTAATTTAGATATATTTTTGAGATGGAAAAATGCAGTTTTACAAATGCTAGAAACGTGGCTTTCTAAGGAAAGATTGCGATCAAATAGCACACCTAGGTTCCTAACTGATGACGAAGAATTGACAGAGCAACCATCAAGTCTTAGACAGTGTTCTAGGTTATTACAAGCAGAGTTTTTAGGTCCTATAATTAACACCTCTGTTTTTTCAGAATTTAGCAGTAAGAAATTACTCGTCATCCAGTTTTTTATATCGACTATGCAATCCATTAGTTTTTCAAATTGGTGTGTTTCACCGGGCTGCGAATAAATATAGAGCTGAGTATCATCAGCATAACAGTGAAAGCTAACACCATGTTTCCTGATGATATCTCCCAAGGGTAACATATAAAGCGTGAAGAGTAGCGGCCCTAGTACTGAGCCTTGAGGTACTCCATACTGCACTTGTGATCGATAGGATACATCTTCATTCACTGCTACGAACTGATGGCGGTCATATAAGTACGATTTAAACCATGCTAATGCACTTCCAGTGATGCCAACAAAGTATTCAAGTCTATGCAGAAGAATGTTGTGGTCAATTGTGTCAAACGCAGCACTAAGATCCAATAAAACTAATAGAGAGATACACCCACGATCAGATGATAAGAGCAGATCATTTGTAACTCTAAGAAGAGCAGTCTCAGTACTATGATACGGTCTAAATCCTGACTGGAAATCCTCACATATACCATTTTTCTCTAAGAAGGAATATAATTGTGTGGATACCACCTTTTCTAGTATCTTGGACAGAAAAGGGAGATTCGAGATTGGTCTATAATTAACTAGTTCTTTGGAGTCAAGTTGTGGTTTTTTGATGAGAGGCTTAATAACAGCCAGTTTGAAGGTTTTGGGGACATGTCCTAATGACAATGAGGAATTAATAATAGTCAGAAGAGGATCTATGACTTCTGGAAGCACCTCTTTCAGGAGCTTAGATGGTATAGGGTCTAACATACATGTTGTTGGTTTAGATTATTTAACAAGTTTATACAATTCTTCCTCTCCTATGGTAGAGAATGAGTGGAACTGTTCCTCAGGGGGTCTATAGTGCACTGTCTGATGTGATACTGTAGCTGACGGCTGAATGGTTGCAATTTTATCTCTAATAGTATCGATTTTAGAAGTAAAGTAGTTCATAAAGTCATTACTGCTGTGGTGTTGGGAAATGTCAACACTTGTTGAGGCTTTATTTTTCGTTAATTTAGCCACTGTATTGAATAAAAACCTGGGGTTATGTTTGTTTTCTTCTAAAAGAGAAGAAAAGTAATCGGATCTAGCAGTTTTTAATGCTTTTCTGTAGGTTATGTTACTTTCCCGCCAAGCAATACGAAATACCTCTAGTTTTGTTTTCCTCCAGCTGCGCTCCATTTTTCGGGCTGCTCTCTTTAGGGTGCGAGTATGCTCATTATGGGTTAAGGTGCTCCCAATCGTTCTCATGTACATGAGAATTTGAAAGCGATCCAGAGTAAACCTGAGCCCTTTGGAAATTCTCTTTGGCAACCCACCATTTGTGGGTTTTAAGGGGGGTAAACAACAGCTGCCATCTACAGGTGTGTGAGCATAACACGTTGAGTTATTGCAAGGAAATGTCTTCTCTGTTGTCTAATGTCTGTGTTCAGGTGAAAGTTGCTCAGGAGAAGGTTGCTGAAACACCGTTGCATAACCTGAAACCAGGAGATTTCGTGGTGGTACGAGATCTGAGGAGAAAGAGCGAAAAGGTGGCAGGGACCGTTCCAGGTGCTTCTGACCACTCACACGGCTGTGAAAGTAGCAGAGAGAGCAACGTGGATCCAGGCCAGCCACTGCAGGAAGGTCCCACGGAAAGGAGTGGAGACACACACGTCAACAAGGCCAGAATCCAGCCTAAACATCAAGCGTCCTTATCAGCGGGAGGAGCAAGGTTAAGACTGAAAAACAGCATCGAAGTAGTCTGCACACAAGTGAAAAGATAAATATGAGCATCATGGTTGGGTACATCATGTTGTTTTCATATTCCAGACTGCAGTGACAATGTTACCAATATCATCACCCACATGAGAATGGCCGTAAAAGAGCCTGAGCATACACATAATGCTGCTAAATGATTTTTGCTGCTATTATGTCTACCATGTATTTTTTAGTTGATATCCAGCTCAGTACAGAGACTGGTGAAGTCTAGAATTTCACATCAAATGGTTCAAATGACTGTGTACAATGAAGACATTATCATGGATTTGAGTAGGGAGAAAACTATTGATGAAGGGACAACCAGTAGTGGAAGCTACAGTGAAATGTGTTAAATGTATGAGGTTTATGATATTTTTTCTTTGAAGTAATTAATGTTCAGGCCTATCTGAATCTATACTGTTTGCTTGCTTGAAATAGGGTCTATCCCCATATAAAAAGCCTTAGCATATTTTCTAACTTTTTTCACAAATTTAACAGAGTGATCATTTATGCGAAAATCAGAGATGAAGAGTATGAATGTGATGAAATGCCTTAAGTTTGCTTTATTTGGAATTATGCTTGTATTCTTGAGTGTGAATTTTTTTTTTTGATTTTGAATTGTGTTTGTATCTGTGAGGTGACTGAGGGTCTGATTTATATCAGGAAGGCAGTAGCAGTGACTTACTCGTTTAGCCCGGCCCCCAGAGCAAACATAATGCGAAGTGTGTAGTGAAAATATAATCAGTAGTAATTAATTTTTATGTTTTAGTGATCAATGAATGATAGAAAGGGGGAAATTGTGGTGGAAAAATTCATTGAACATTGCTTCTGTATGCCTATATTATGCATGTGTTTTCTTAGAATTGCTGTGTGGGTTCAGAGGGATGACACCTGGGATGAAAACAGATGTCTGAGAATGACCTGAGAGGGTCATTGGTCCATATAGTGGGGGGACAATGCCTGAGGGGGTCACCTAAGTCCTAAATTTGTGAGAAACCGCCCATAGAGAGTGTTCCTTGTTATGTGTGGAAATTTACAGCTGCTAAGACTTTGTAACCTTGACGCAGCAGAGGGATATAAGGTGGAGGACTGCCCTCTTCCTGGGTCGGTTTCACTCTGCAGGAACTCAGTGTTACTGTATGACTGTCTGACCTTCTTTGCAAAGAATAAAAGCTTTCTTTTTAATTATACCTGAGAATGAGTCGATGAGAGTTGATTTAAATTTTGCCACGACACCACACTGGCATATAATTTTACTTAAGTAAAATGCACTTAATTTAGACCCCCCCCCCCATGCATATGTTCCGGAGCATATGCATGACTGCAGCCTTGAGTGACAGTCTTACTAACCAATAGAGTGAGCGCACCTCCATTCTCCCCAATCAGCTCTGCTCTAGCTAACTGTGTAAACGCCCACCATTAAAAAAAAACAGAAACAAAAAAATCAGGAGAGAGACAGAGTGGGATTATGGTGTCTACAGGATTAGGTCAATAGTTAGGCGAATTAAAACGAAAGAAAAACATTATGTAATTTCCCTTACGAAAATTAACCATAGTTTTACTACAAATAATACCAAAAAACCTTGGTTACTATAGTTAAACCATGGTAACCAAAAATTAACCATGGTTTTGCTAAATTAACCATAATTTAACCATGGTATTTGTAAATCTGTGGTTATACAAATGGTAGTCAACACGCCAAAAAAACATGGGTTACTACAGTTTTACTTTAATAAAACCATGGTTATTTTTCGTAAGGGTTAAGCTTTGAAGATACAGACAACGAACAAAAATGATAATTTACAAGAGCTGCATCACAATGCATATCAAGAGCATCTCTTATAGCATGTTCGCTATTACCAATTCAGAAGATCGCACACACAGCCTGTGTCTCTGAATGCTTCTCATACTCGCTCCTCCCCCTATGTGGCGCGAATCCCCAATACAGTCTCACTCCCTAATCGTCAAATGTCTGACGCATGGTCAAGGGATCTGGCGTCACTTTTTTGACGCACTGGGTATACCTTTGGCGTCATTTTTCAATGTGCAGGTTAGTCCGATAGACTTCTATAGAACTCAACAGCGTTTAAATTTGACGTCTTGGGTCAGCACACCGCAACTCGTCTGAGTTGTAGAGATGGGTATAAATGAAGGTCGGAGCCAGCTCCAAATGGGCGGGTCAGCTCCAAATGTCATGGGGTTAATGCACGCAGTGAACCCCCCCCCCAAAAAAAAGACGACGTCAACTTCTCTAGGCTTTTCAGCATCAAGAAAGATGAGTTTGAAGGGGTAAGTTTGTTAAACAGTTTTTAGACTTGTACAACGTATTACAGGTTGTGAAAAAGTACAGTATCTTGCCGGTTGATGTTTTAGTCTTGACGTAGTTAAATCATGATTACAAGCTCATTGCATTCAAGTTTGAAAATGGGAGGACATTCATGTGCAATTTTTACCTTCAAAACTCATATTTACGATTATACCGAGAGCACGTAAAGACCGCATTAGCAGCACAGATAAATTACATCTTCATCTTACCCTTTTGTGCTAAATATTTCTGCTATACATATCTAGGATCTACGCTGCAGATTATGGACACTGAAGACCATAAGCAGGTATTGTGACTAACGTTACATAAAATACACTTATATTTAAACGATAAATTCAAATTCTTAATATAATTGGTAATGTTTTCCATAAGAATGAGTCTTAGTTAACACTCTTAACTGATTATGCTTGACTGTAACAAAGCTGGTCATTGTTTCAAAACCTGCTGTTGTATTTTTAAAATGTTATCTATTTTTACGTGTAACGTTAATCCAAATAATGTAATGCAATTGAAACATTTGGTTTAATTACCAAATTCATTTTCCAATTTAATAATCATAACAATGGATATATGAGGATAACTGCAGTGTCCACTACCATGCATTACATATCAACAGTATAAGGTGTAGAATTAATTTTGTCATCGTAGGAAGCACAAAAAAACAAAAAAATTATGTGTAAACTTTCTGTTACAGAAAGTTCAAGTCTGGGTGGCCAAAAGTTACATTTGTTTGTAACAGTGACCTGGTTACCGCCTCTCTCTGCAAACACAAAGGACCACTTTCCTGTATTTTTTTTTTTTGTGGCCTTTTGTAATGTTGCTTCACCTAGAGCCAGGTAGTTGTAACAATCTAAACAATATAATTCACCCTCAGATTTCAAACTTGCATTAAAGAAAAACATTAAAGACAGACAACATTCAGCAAACATTTTATTGCTCTAAATTACACATTCACTTGATACTGATATAATTATAAAATTAATATCATTTAATATACTTGAATGTTTGCAGTTGTCACAAAATTATATAACAACCACTTGTTAAAAAAATTTAAACTAAAATGAAAAACAAATCTGTTTTTCATTAGTATCGTAAGTTATGACTATAACTATGGATCTATGAGACCGAATGATGACCGTCACCACGGTCTTACCTTGAATGACGCCATTCTGCTAGCTCTCCTCGAGACCTAATGTAAACAATGTCAGATGACTGACCCCTAGTGGTTGGTTCCCTATAAAACATCCGGATGAACCGAACACTTCCTCTTGCCTGGAACGCCTCAGTTCATCCCGAGTGACAAGAAATGGTGACGGTCATCATTCGGTCTCATAGATCCATAGTTATAGTCATAACTTACGATCTATTTCGACCTCACTCAGACCGTCACCACGGTCTTACCTTGGGTGACTAGTGCCATCAAGGTCACGAGGGAATGTAAGCCTCTCCTTCTTCACATCCCTGCTTAGCAGCCGAGAGCAGAATTGTGGACCCAAGCGTAACTGGGTCCGCCACATTGACCCTGTAATACCGGGCAAAGGTACAAGGTGAGCTCCATGATGCCGCTGCACATATGTCCGTTAGTGCCACCCCCTTCAGTGCTGCCCAGGATGTGGCCAGACTCCTGGTAGAATGAGCTACCAGGTTCCCTGGGACTGGTAAGCTCTGACTGGAGTATGTGTGTGTCATAGTGTCTACTATCCAATGTGATAGGCGCTGTTTTGAGGCTGGTTTTCCGATACTTTTCTTATCGAAACACAAAAACAACTGAGTGTGTAAATGTCGTAACGACTGTGTCCGCTCAATGTATGTGCGAAGTGCTCGAACTGGACTTAAGGTAGCAAGATCAAGTTCTGTACAAGAGAGATCAGGATCAGGTTGAAACGCTGCAAGTTCGATTACTTGATTGATTGTGCAAGTATTAAGAACTTTAGGCAGGAAAGCCGGGTTCAGCCAAAGAGAGACCCCTGAATAGTTTGCCTTCCATCTCAGACAGTCTTCACTTACTGCCAAAGAATGTAACTCACCCACTCTCTTTGCTGAACAGATATCAAGAAGAAAAACTGTTTTTCTTAAACCACGTCAGTGATTTAAGATCCGTTTGGGCCAATGGTTCAAATGGGGCTCTAGTCAATGACTGTAGAACCATGGGAAGATCCCAGGATGGTGATCTCAGCCTTATTTCTGGATAGAGGCGACGTGCACCTTTGAGAAATTGAGTAACCAACATATGTTTACCAACTGATAAACCTTCCACAATACTGTGGAAATGAGAAATAGCCGCCACATAAACTCGTACTGTGTTGACTTTTTTTCCTGAGTCTAAAAGCAACTGAAGAAAGCATAAAATAGAATCGAGACCACAATTCATGGGGTCTAAGTTTTTGTCCTGACACCAGTTAGAGAACACACGCCACTTGCTCGAGTAGTTATCCCAAGTGGAAGGCGCTTTAGCATTGTTTATGGTTTTTCTTACTGCCTCCTCTACCTGACAAGAGAGGGGCTCAGTAGGGGCCAAACCCAGAGTTGTAATGTGGCTGGGTTCGGGTGCCAGATCTGTCCCTCCACTTGAGAGAGAAGGTCTGTTCTGATTGGTAGTGGCCATGGATGGCCCTGTACCAGACGTAGGAGAAGTGGGAACCAATGTCTCTTTGGCCATTTCGGGGCGATCAGTAAGATCTTGCAACGTCCCAGATCCACCCTTTTGACCACATGAGGAATCAATGGTAGGGGAGGAAAAGCGTATAATAAACCTCCCGACCACTCGTGAGACAGTGCATCCAGTCCCAAAGGCCCTCCTTGGCCGCTCAGAGAGAACCACATCTTGCAATGGGTTGTCTCGGCTGATGCAAACAGGTCGGTATGGGCTCTTCCAAACCGGGTCCAAATCAGATGCACCACCTCCGGGTGCAATCGCCATTCCCCCGGGAGAGGTCCGGTACGGGAGAGGAGATCGGCTGCCCGGTTCACTTCTCCAGGTATGTAGATTGCCCTGAGAGAGGCAAGTCTCGGGTGAGCCCAAAACAGAAGTCTCCTGGTTTCCTGGAGGCAGTGCAATGACCTGGTGCCTCCTTGGTGATTGATGTAATAAACTGCCGACATATTGTCGGTTCTTACAAGTACATGCCTGTCCTGTAGGAACGGAATCAAGTGTCTCAAAGACAGATAGATTGCTCTCAGCTCCAGCACATTGATGTGTTCCATAGTCCATGGGAACATCCATGAGCCTCTGACTGATCTTCCTTGCCAGAAAGCCCCCCAACCTTTCAGAGAAGCATCGGTTGTCACCACCATTCTCCTCACTGGTATATTCCCCAGAGGAACACCTTGACCCAACCTGCTGCTTCTTATCCATGGAAGCAGAGCCTGAACTGTAGTTGAAATTTGTTGATCCACCATTGCAATGGTCGTGCTTTGAGCAGTCCCAGAGGCACTACCTTTATTGCTGCCGATATCATCCCCAGTAATCTTTGGAACTGTGCCAACTCCATCCGCTTGCCTAAGCGGAAAGATTGTGCCAGGGCAGATAACCTTGCTACCCTCTGTGGGGACAGAGATGCTGTCATTGTTAAGGTGTTCAAAACTAACCCTACAAATACGGTTTCTTGCCGTGGTTCGACATTGCTTTTTTCGTGATTCATGCGGAAACCCAAGCTCTTGTATATGGTTGATAACAGCATCTGTATCTCTTAAAACCTTGTGACGACTTGGTGCACAGATCAGCCAGTCGTCCAGGTATGGGAGGATCTTTATACCCACTGCCCGAAGAGGGTAAAGAGTGGCTGACACCACTCTGGTAAATACACGGGGAGAGAGGGAAAGGCCAAAGGGAAGGACCTCGAATTGATATGCTTGGCCTTGAAAAGCAAAGCGAAGGAACTTCCTGTGATCTGGATGAATGGGCACATTAAAGTATGCATCTTTGAGGTCTAGTGTTGTAAACCACTCGTTTGGCTCTATAACCTCCAAGATTTGGGCGGTGGTCAGCATCTTGAATGGCAACACTTTTATGTATGCATTCAGACGTCTTAGGTCTAAGATGGGTCGGAGACCACCATCTTTTTTGGGCACAAGGAAATAGTTCGAATAAAACCCAGTGTGCTGTTTGTAGGGTTGTAGCTGAGTAATTACCTTCTTCCCAAGAAGGGTTGTTATTTCTTTGGATAAAATTTCTGCCTGGACTGCGTCTTTGACCACAGTTAAGTGAATCCCTGAAAACGAAGGAGGTCGTTGCCGGAACTGGATTCTGTATCCGCTTTTTATCGTAGCGAGTACCCAACGATCTGAGATTTTCCTCTCCCAGCTGTCCAGGCTTAGCTGGGAGCAGATTCCGGCAGCTCTTCCAGGATTGCTATGCAGTTCCCCCATAGGGGCCTGAGCCCCTGGGGTTTCACTTCTTTTGTGGTGCATCTCTAACTGATGTACAAGACCGAGCCATTTGTGAATGCAGTGGTGCTTGTCTGGCACTTTGTCTGCTATCAAACCTCTGAGAATGGGTATTTTGTCTTCTGTTGAAATCCCATGGTCCTGGCCGACTAAAATGGGGATGATGAGGGGGCTGAAAGACTCGATATGACTGTCTAGCTGCCTTAGCGGGACCAAACGTGCGTTGCACTGATTCTCTTCTCTTCCGCGCTTGCTCAGCTTTATCAAGTGTCGTCTGAGAGTCTGGGTGAAACACACGGCCTGGTGTGACGGGCATGTAGGTCAGTTCCTTCCTGATAGTATCAGTCTGTGCTAACCAAATCTGCCTACGAGAAAGGATTGCAGATGACATAGGAGCCCCAATGTCTCTAGTGAGCTGGGCGTGCGTAACCAGGGCTGCATCGACCAAACCCATAATGTCCCGATCCTCCGGATTTATAAGTTTCCATAATGAAGCCAGAATTATGGCTAAGGCATTACCAGAACGGGCTGCACGTGTGGCTGAGTTGTAGGTTCGACACACTAGGTTATCGGTCTTCTCACACTCTTTCCGGGGACAGTGTGGGTCATCAGTCACCCGGTCTAGACCCAAGGATGTTAAAGATGCCATTTCACGCTCCACCGCTGGCATACCGCCCATGCCGGTTTCTGCAGCATATTGTATATTAGCAAAGCGTCTGCAACCAGCATTGAACTGGGGTGCAGCTTTGGGATGATTCCAGGCTTTGCTTAGCATCTGTGAATAGTCCTCAGTAACAGGAATCGAAACAGATGGTTGAGACTGGGAGACCCCAGCCCACACACCTTGCACCACTGGTGACGTTGATGCCTCAGCCTGGGTTTCCAGACCTAAAATTCTTGCAGCGCTAAGAATTCTGTTAAAAATGTCAGGTTGGTTACTGTCTCCATCAATAGCAAAAGACCTGGACTCATCTCCTTGATCTTCCTCACCCACATCCTGATCATTACTACCAAAAAGAGAGTCATGAGCATGAAGAGAAATTGTGTCAGGAATGTTACCTCTTCCGCCCTGATTTGGAGGGATATCATCCTCAGAAACAACAGATGAAGCTGCATGTTGTTGTCCACCTAACCCCCAATCGTGGGGTCTAAAACTATCCATTTTCCCAGCCAAATCCCGTAAAGTTGCTAGAATTTGCACCTGGGTGTCAGCTTGAGGTTCTGAAGCCCTTGACCTTCTTCCATCAGAGCAGCTAGGTCCATCATGGACTTCAACAGGAGAATGTTCCCTTCTCCGTTTAAGAGAGCATGCATCAACCACTGATCCTGACGCACCTCTATCATGAGCTGGCCGTTCAAAAAGGCTAGCTCTCTGCACCCTCTCTTGTAGGTAGAACTCAGCTGCGGCCGGGCATGGTTTTCCAATGTCCTCCAGTAAATGGGCCATACCCAGACATGATGGACACTCGCGATGTCCATCCCGAGGATGCATAGTAGCACGACAATAATGGCACAGAGGTTGACTCATGATTGTTAGACAGCTGCGTACAGTTGTAGCTCAGATAACACATAGGAATATGAATACTCTACTCCTGCGCACAGGAGTTTGCCAATGATATGTAAATGTGTGTATACACAATCAAAATCATATATATATATATATATACTTAATTTCACTGAGCCGCTGCGAACAGTGGAGTCAGTGTGATAACTATATTCCTTGATTAAAAAAAAAAATATATATTTTTTTTTATGCAACACCTATCTATGCGCGAACACACAGATCAAGACAGGTGACCGAGTCCCCTCCGCTGCGAACAGCAGATCAACAGGTAAACAAATAAACCTCCTTTCAACTGATCAAAAAGTTACTCACCACATCCGTACGCTTCTTAAGCGTCGGAATACAATCCCTACAAACAAATTTTAACATGAATTAAATTCATTAATTTGTAATGTAAATAATACCAACCACTCACCTGAAATATAGAAGAAAAAGGAAAAAAATACCGCAATCCTCAGGGGCACCAGCCGCCTGCACTATAGTGATGGATTGAATGGTAAAGATTTCCAAATAACAGCGTATACACATGGATTTCCTCCAAACCGGTCTCTAGAGAGGCGAGAAAGGCAAAGAGGAAGTGTTCGGTTCATCCGGATGTTTTATAGGGAACCAACCACTAGGGGTCAGTCATCTGACATTGTTTACATTAGGTCTGGAGGAGAGCTTGCAGAATGGCGTCATTCAAGGTAAGACCGTGGTGACGGTCTGAGTGAGGTCGAAATAGATCGCTACTTCATGCCATCCTCATTCGCGCGCACCACTATCGAGTTGCAGGCCCAAACTCATTATGGCATTTGGATGGCAACCACAAGTTAATCAGGTATTATTAATTTTTTTCTCTTAGGTTACAGAGATAAAATAGCATGTGTTAAAATCTAAAATACATTTTACATATTTTTGGCTTTTATTATTTATTAAGATATGTTAGAGTCTTTTTGAAGTATATTCCTGTGATATCACAGATATGTTCAAATACAAACAAATCTAGTACAGCTTTAATTCTCCTAGTAACATAGTAGCTCCTAAAAGTGTCGGCTAAATTAATAAATGTAAATGTAGTACAGATGACAGCCAGTATGTCACATAATGTTATAATTTTATATATGCTATTGTATGTTTTTTCAAATAATCCTGTCCTCATGTCCTTTTTTTTAAGGTGGCGAATTGTCATACACGGTGGAATTGATGGTTACAGCAGACTTGTTGTTTTCTTGAAGGCTTCTGACAATAATCGGAGCAACACTGTTTTTGATAGTTTTGTAGGGGCCATTGGAAAACACGGACTACCTTCTAGAGTTCGCTGTGATAATGGAGGTGAGAACAACGCAGTCTGTCTTTTTATGAACGTTTTCCGGGGCACAAACAGAGGAAGTGCTCTGAGAGGAAGGAGCACGCATAATCAAAGGATTTAGAGACTGTGGGGTGATGTTTGGCGGGGCATCACTAATACTTACTACACCTTGTTCCTGCTTTTGGAGAGTGAGGGTAAAATTGAGAGCTGTAGTGAAAGGCCAAAAGGGCTTGTTAACTTGGCTTGTCTTGTTAACACGTATTTACGTATGGAACGCCGTTGGGGACAATTCCTATTGTATGCAACGCGTGAAATTTGGACGCATTAATGTCACACCCAGGGGCTGGCTATGCTTTAACTAAGCCACACCCCTTCTCAACTTCCACCTCGAGGAGGTCCCCAAACCCGACCCAATGGCCAAACAACACGAGAACAAGTAAGTGATAAAACAATCTTTATTTAAATATCTAAAAATAGCTTGGGGAATAGGGAAAGGGCAATTAAAACTAAACTCTGACTCGGCCCTCCAGATGGGCTATGGCCGGGAAGAGGTCAGGGAGCAAGGGGGCCACGGGGATCCGGGGCGTGGGACTCGGGCCCCGGCCTGAGTCTTAGGTATCCGTAGCGCCCTCCTTCTTCCTCCTCTTCGCTGAATACAGCTCACGGTAAGTACTGGTTCACACAGTTCGTTCTCGAGGTGCTCACTCTCTTTCTCTTCCTCCACAGGCAACGGGCTCTTTCTCTTTCTCCACAGGCAACGGCTGGGACACACAGGCACAGTTAATTCAGCTTGGTTTTGCTCTCACCTCTTCGCTGATTACAGCTCACAGTAAGTACTGGTTCACACAGTTCGTTCCTTGGGTGCTCACTCGCTTTCTCTTTCTCCACAGGCAACGGCTGGGACACACAGGCACAGTTAGTTCAGCTTGGTTCTGCTCTCACCTCTTCGCTGATTACAGCTCACAGTAAGTACTGGTTCACACAGTTCGTTCCTTGGGTGCTCACTCGCTTTCTCTTTCTCCACAGGCAGCGGCGTAAGTACAGGTTTCCTCAGTCTCTCCTCGTGTTACCCACTCTCTCTCCTTTTCTCTCCACAGGTATCAACTTGGGCACAATAGCACAGTTAGTTTGCTTTGAATGGCTCTCACCTCTGGGCTGGACACAGCGTACTGTAAGTACAGGGTTCGCTCTATTCCTCCTCGTGTTATTCACTCTCTCTCTCCTTTTCTCTCCACAGGTATCAACTTGGGCACAATAGCACAGTTAGTTTGCTTTGAATGGCTCTCACCTCTGGGCTGGACACAGCGTACTGTAAGTACAGGATTCGCTCTATTCCTCCTCGTGTTATTCACCTCTCTCTCCTTTTCTCTCCACAGGTATCAACTTGGGCACAATAGCACAGTTAGTTTGCTTTAAATGGCTCTCACCTCTGGGCTGGACACAGCGTACTGTAAGTACAGGGTTCGCTCTATTCCTCCTCGTGTTATTCCCTCTCTCTCCTTTTCTCTCCACAGATATCAACTTGGGCACAATAGCACCGTTAGTTTGCTTTGAATGGCTCTCACCTCTGGGCTGAACACAGCGCACTGTAAGTACAGGTTTCCTCTGTTTCTCCTTGTGTTACTCACTCTCTTTCCTTTCCTCTCCACAGGTATCAACTTGGACACAAAACACAGTTACTCTGCTTTGGATGGCTTTCACCTCTGGGCTGGACACAGCGTACCGTGCTATCTCCGGAGATCTGAAGCACGCTCACAACATATACTGTACTGAACTAGGCTAGGACCAGCAATCTCCTTGTCCTCCCACGCCGAAGTGCGTGAAGGCGGGGGTTTATCTGACAGGACACACGGCAATACACAGCAGCCCACAGCAATATACAGCACCACGTCAAAATTATAGGTTTTCACAGCACGAAGACTCACCCACCACACTCAGTGTACGGAAAGGACACCCGTCTTCCTTCACTTCGCTTGGTTCGGATCTGGCGATGGAATATGCGGCCTAGCTAGTGATGTCGTCTTTGTGACTACTTCAATAAGTATTCCTTCGGCTCTCCCACCACACTATATTAGGGGTAGGGCCGCCCTCCTCCTCCTGGAGAGATCTACACAACGCCAGGTCAATATACAGGGCACTTTCGACTGGCTCTTAGTACTCACATCAATGCCACTTCCAATCCCCTTTTTCACGTCGTCTCAGTTCGCCGTATAATCTGTTCACTTCTCAACCTTTAAGGTTCGCGATGTCTTCACAATCATACAATTCCAGCCTGAGGGAGAGAGAGAGTTAGACAGCTACCAGCAGCGTACCAAGACGGGCACAACCCAGTGCTTCACACACACCAAAAAGAGCTTCCCAGACTGGGAAATAACTTGGCCTTAAGTACTGCCTTGTCCAGCGTATCCTCCAATCACCAACCGCTGTCCCTAACTAGGCACAGGTGCATCGAATTCCCTGATTTTCCTTCTTACGGCGCTACCGGAAGTTCCGGTGTTCTGTTTTTCCGGTCCGGGCGGAAACGCTTCCGGGCGGAACCAAACTTCCCGAATTTTGGTTCCGCCCCTAAAGATCGTCACCTTGTGACATCCTCCCCCGCCAATCCGTTCTAGTCCCTAGAACGTCCTCGGGCTGTCCACTCCCCATAGCGGGCAGGGGGTCGGCCTCGGTTCTCTCGCCGGGATCGTCTCACTGGTGAATCGGGCTCAGCTTGTTCAGGGGCTGCTTCTGGTTCTCTCGGGGCGATCGGGGGTGGTGCCACCACGGGTCTCCCTGGTACCACAGCCCAACCTTCAATCCAGGGGGCCGCTGGTACAGGTTCCGTGGGGACTTCTTCCACGGCTTCAGGGTAGTTAGGGCATGGGCGAATCATGTTCCGGTGCACCACACGGTCGGGGCCTGACTTCCCTTCTGGCCGGATGGTATAGACCGGCTGCCCCGGCCTCTGCTGCCGGCAGACTACATAAGGGGTGGCCTCCCAACGGTCACTCAGTTTCCCCTTCCCCTGCCGCCGATTATCTCTCACCAACACCCTCTCTCCTGGCAGTAGAGGGGCTTCTCTAGCAGTCCGATCATACAACCGCTTACTTTTCTCTCCTGCCGTCTGTATCCTTTTCGACACCTGCTCGTAGGCGAAATGCAAGCGCTGGTGATGGCGCCCCACCCACTCCGTTACACTTGCTTCCTCTTGGTCGGCTATCACTCCTAGGACCAGGTCAGTAGGCATTCGTATGTGTCTGCCAAACATCAGGTAAGTGGGAGCGTAACCCGTAGTACTATGTATACTGTTGTTATAGGCCTGTAGGAGGTTTGGCAAGGCACTCACCCAATCGTCCTGCCGTTGTTGGTCCAAGGTCCCCAGCAGCCCCAATAGGGTCTGATTGAATCTCTCACAGCCGCCGTTCCCCTGAGGATGATACGAAGTGGTGTGAGTTTTCGTGCAACCGTACAACTGGCATAGTTCTCTAATTACCCTGGACTCAAAGTTGGCTCCTTGATCGGAGTGCAGAAACTCCGGGCATCCGAACGTCTGGAAGACGGCCCGCCATAAAACTGTAGCGGTGGTGGTTGCAGTCTGGTCGAGGGTGGGGATAGCCCAAGCGTACTTTGTGAACAAATCCGTTATTACCAAGATGTTCTGGTAGCGATCTCGTGGTCGGCCCAGTGTCAAGAAGTCCATAGCCATGATATGAAGGGGGGCCTTCGCATGGATGGGTACCATTGGCGCTCGGACCTCCCGTCTGGACTTAAACAATATGCATCTCGGGCAAGCTTGAATTAGGGCGTGCACCGATGCCTCTAGCCCGGGCCAAAAGAAGAATCTCCTAAGCAGGGACACGGTCCTCTCCTGTCCCTGATGCCCCAACTGGTTGTGGTACGCCGAAACTAAAGCCGTTACCTCATCTGCGGGTACCACGATCTGGCGTACTTCTTCGCCCAACTTCGGGTCACTGACCCTTCTGCACAAAACGCCATCTCTCAGCTCCAGCCTGTCCCATTGCCCCAGCAGCCTCCTCCCAGTATCCGTCTGGGCTAACCTCTCCGCTGGCGTCAGCCGTCGGCCCTGTTCCAGCCATTCTCTTACCAGCCGCACATCTTGATCCCTGGCCTGTCTCTCCCTCCACCGACGGGGATCCCATCCCCAGTTCTCAGGCACGGCCTCTTGTCTGCTGCCTGGTGCCTCTACTGCTCCTACCATATAGCCCTCCTCCGGGCTGGCCCCTCCGGGGCTTTCCGCTTCGGGCAGCCTTGAGAGGACGTCCGCGTTCGTGTGTTCACGCCCTGGTCGGTACTGTAGTTGATAGTCAAAGTTGGCCAGTTGGGCCACCCACCGCTGCTCCACGGCTCCCAGCTTCGCCGTCTGTAAGTGTACTAATGGGTTATTGTCTGTAATGATCGTCACCTTGGCACCCCAGAGGTAGTCTTTAAATTTCTCACTTAGGGCCCACTTCAACGCCAGCAGCTCCAATTTGAAAGAACTATAGTTCGCATCGTTCCTCTCGGCTGGGTGGAGGCTCCGGCTGGCGTACGCGATGACCCTCTCAACTCCGTCCTGCCGTTGAGCCAACACCGCTCCCAGCCCGAGATTGCTGGCATCTGTATACAAAAGGAATGGTTTTGTGAAATCTGCGTATGCCAAGATAGGGGCCTGTAGCAGCTCCTGCTTCAATGTCTGGAACGCCGACTCACAATTTGCATCCCAGTCTACGTTGGGCGACCCCCGGCCCCTGTTACGACCTGTGCCAACCAGCAACTGATTAAGGGGTTTAGCAATTTTTGAAAAGTCCTTTATGAAACGCCTATAGTATCCCACAAATCCTAAAAAGGATCGCACTTGCCTCACTGTCCTCGGGGCCTTCCAGTCCTTCACGGCCGATACCTTTCCAGGATCTACGGACACTCCAGCCGCACTGACCACGTGGCCCAGAAAGTTGACTTCTCTCCGTAGTAAGTGACACTTATTGGGCTGTAGTTTCAATCCGTACTTCTCCATGGCCCGAAAGACTTCCTCGAGGTGCCTCAGGTGTGAATCAAAATCTGGGGAGTAGACAATCACATCATCCAGGTAAACTAATACTGACTCCATTAACTGACCTCCCAAGCACCGCTGCATCAGCCGCTGGAAGGTGGCCGGAGCGTTACAGAGCCCGAAAGGCATCCGGTCCCATTCAAATAGTCCAAACGGGGTTGTAAAGGCAGTCTTCTCCCGGTCTGCTTCGGCCACCTGCACCTGCCAGTAGCCACTGGCCAAATCTAGGGTAGAGTACCATGCCGACTGCGTGAGGCTGGCAAGCGAATCTTCGATCCGTGGCAAAGGGAAAGCGTCTTTCTTAGTCACGAGGTTCAGCTTACGGTAGTCCACGCAAAATCTCCAAGCCCCCGTCTTCTTTTGCACCAGCACTATGGGGGCCGCCCACGGGCTGCTGCTTTCCCTAACAACTCCTTGCTTCAGCATGCCTTGCAGGAGTGTACGTACCTCGGTATACAAAGTGGGCGGAATTGGGCGATACCTCTCCCGGCTGGGCCCTGCATCCCCGGTAGGTATATGATGTTGTACCACCTGGGTGCATCCGTAGTCTTCGTCGTGGGTGGCGAACACATGCTGCCATCTCCGAAGGAGGGCCTGTAACTTCTGTGTCTGTGCTTGCTCTAAATCCTCCCCTTGTAACGACTCACCCGCCAGGTGGCTCGGCACACTCCTCTCCATACCACCCCATGGGGTGTCTACTTGTGTCAGGGCCACCTCGATGACAGTGGGGCACACCTGACGAAAACTAATATCCCTCTCTTCCCTTACTTGGTGGGATGTAACCGTTGTCAGACGGGCTAATCGTTGGTGCCGATGTAGTTGCACCGCGTATGGATGTACATTCCGTATCCTCACGGGGACTCTCCCCCGCCGGACCGTCGATAATCCTCGTGCCACTTCCACTTGTGGACAATCCACATGGGGCTCCACCAGCACCCACTCTTCTGGGCCCGCTCTTCGGGGCGGTACTCGCGCCCACACAACAGCCTCACTTTTTGCGGGGACAGACAAAGCAAAACGACACATCACTCTTCCTACCTCTTCCTGTTCCCTGCGGACTTGGCTCATTTGCACCCTTCGACAGTCAGCTACCACACACTCCCACTTGGGCCTTTCTGCAGGTGGTATCTTCGATACGGGCCTAGCCCGAAATAGCTCTTCCCAGCAATCAGCGAGGACATTCATGCCCAACAGGGCTCGATGTGCACCCAGACAATGGTCTTGCACGATAATCACACCTTTCTGGGGGACCATCACTCCGTGAACCTCTAGGTCCGTCAATCGGTAGCCAATATATGGGATGTCGAGGCCGTTTGCGCCCTTCAGAGTAAGCCAGGGGGCCTCCGCCCCTGGTGCCCCTTGTTTCCCAAACACTTCTTCGGATAAACTCTCAGCAAACAACGTCACTTGGGAGCCTGTGTCTACCAGGCATTGAATCTCCTTGCCGCACACTCTCACCTTCGCCACGGGGCTACGCCCAATCATCTGGCTCCTAGAGCCATATCCTCTTCCAGGGTCTTCTCGAGGGGTCCCGGCCACACGACCCACAGTGGCCGGCCGACCTAAAAACCCCCTTCTGACGCCCTGCGGGGCCCACACTGACGGCTATAGTGACCTGGTTTGCCACAGCGGTTACAGATGGGTCGCCCTTGCTCGTCCCATTCGAAACGGGGCCGGTTAAAGTGGTTCGGGCGCCTGAACGGCTCTCGGCCTCCCTCTGAGTACACTCGGTCTCGGGGCGCCGGCCGTGGTTCCTCCCGCGCCCGTCCTTGGCGCAATTCTCCTACGAGGGCTTTAGACAGTTCAGACATCTGATCGCGGACATCTTTCAAAAGTTCAGCCTTCAGTGCTTGCTTCCAGTCAGGGCCTCCGGGTTGTGCTGGTGCTACTTCACTGACAACCGCACACACTGGGGAACCACTCACCTCAGTCTCATCACCTTCCAGGGCCAGTGCCTCTTTCTTCAGATCTTCGAACGTAAGACCCGGGTCCCTTCGAAACTGGATACGTAGGCTCTGTCTCACCGGACCCTCCTTCAACCCCAGAAGAAACTGGTCCCGCAATAGAGTCTCTCCATCTCCCAACCCGTGGTCCCGACGGGTCTGTAGTCGGGCGAATTGCTCTCGCAACCTCAGGGCGAAAGCTCTAATCGGTTGGCGGGGGCCCTGCTTACAATTGAAGAACTGGGAGCGAAGGACAGCTACGGGGGTGTGGTCACCATACTGTTCAGTGAGGAACTGGAACACGGTTTGGGCGTTGGCTCTAACGGCTTCGGGGGCGGCATGCACCTCTCGCCGCGCTTCTCCATCCAGGGAGTTTAACACAAATTGAAGCCGCTGGGCTGCACTAAGGCCCTGTAGGTCGGCCAAGTACTCTAGTTGAGCCTTCCATTCAGACAATCGTACCTCGGATTCTGTCCCCCCATATTTTTGAATCCAGGGGCTCCCCATAAAAACGGGCATGGCACGGGGTTGGGCTGAAAGCCCCGCGTTGTCGGTCATTGGACGACCTTGGTTACTCAACTCGAGGTGGAAATCCTGCCGACTACGCCAAATCTGTCACACCCAGGGGCTGGCTATGCTTTAACTAAGCCACACCCCTTCTCAACTTCCACCTCGAGGAGGTCCCCAAACCCGACCCAATGGCCAAACAACACGAGAACAAGTAAGTGATAAAACAATCTTTATTTAAATATCTAAAAATAGCTTGGGGAATAGGGAAAGGGCAATTAAAACTAAACTCTGACTCGGCCCTCCAGATGGGCTATGGCCGGGAAGAGGTCAGGGAGCAAGGGGGCCACGGGGATCCGGGGCGTGGGACTCGGGCCCCGGCCTGAGTCTTAGGTATCCGTAGCGCCCTCCTTCTTCCTCCTCTTCGCTGAATACAGCTCACGGTAAGTACTGGTTCACACAGTTCGTTCTCGAGGTGCTCACTCTCTTTCTCTTCCTCCACAGGCAACGGGCTCTTTCTCTTTCTCCACAGGCAACGGCTGGGACACACAGGCACAGTTAATTCAGCTTGGTTTTGCTCTCACCTCTTCGCTGATTACAGCTCACAGTAAGTACTGGTTCACACAGTTCGTTCCTTGGGTGCTCACTCGCTTTCTCTTTCTCCACAGGCAACGGCTGGGACACACAGGCACAGTTAGTTCAGCTTGGTTCTGCTCTCACCTCTTCGCTGATTACAGCTCACAGTAAGTACTGGTTCACACAGTTCGTTCCTTGGGTGCTCACTCGCTTTCTCTTTCTCCACAGGCAGCGGCGTAAGTACAGGTTTCCTCAGTCTCTCCTCGTGTTACCCACTCTCTCTCCTTTTCTCTCCACAGGTATCAACTTGGGCACAATAGCACAGTTAGTTTGCTTTGAATGGCTCTCACCTCTGGGCTGGACACAGCGTACTGTAAGTACAGGGTTCGCTCTATTCCTCCTCGTGTTATTCACTCTCTCTCTCCTTTTCTCTCCACAGGTATCAACTTGGGCACAATAGCACAGTTAGTTTGCTTTGAATGGCTCTCACCTCTGGGCTGGACACAGCGTACTGTAAGTACAGGATTCGCTCTATTCCTCCTCGTGTTATTCACCTCTCTCTCCTTTTCTCTCCACAGGTATCAACTTGGGCACAATAGCACAGTTAGTTTGCTTTAAATGGCTCTCACCTCTGGGCTGGACACAGCGTACTGTAAGTACAGGGTTCGCTCTATTCCTCCTCGTGTTATTCCCTCTCTCTCCTTTTCTCTCCACAGATATCAACTTGGGCACAATAGCACCGTTAGTTTGCTTTGAATGGCTCTCACCTCTGGGCTGAACACAGCGCACTGTAAGTACAGGTTTCCTCTGTTTCTCCTTGTGTTACTCACTCTCTTTCCTTTCCTCTCCACAGGTATCAACTTGGACACAAAACACAGTTACTCTGCTTTGGATGGCTTTCACCTCTGGGCTGGACACAGCGTACCGTGCTATCTCCGGAGATCTGAAGCACGCTCACAACATATACTGTACTGAACTAGGCTAGGACCAGCAATCTCCTTGTCCTCCCACGCCGAAGTGCGTGAAGGCGGGGGTTTATCTGACAGGACACACGGCAATACACAGCAGCCCACAGCAATATACAGCACCACGTCAAAATTATAGGTTTTCACAGCACGAAGACTCACCCACCACACTCAGTGTACGGAAAGGACACCCGTCTTCCTTCACTTCGCTTGGTTCGGATCTGGCGATGGAATATGCGGCCTAGCTAGTGATGTCGTCTTTGTGACTACTTCAATAAGTATTCCTTCGGCTCTCCCACCACACTATATTAGGGGTAGGGCCGCCCTCCTCCTCCTGGAGAGATCTACACAACGCCAGGTCAATATACAGGGCACTTTCGACTGGCTCTTAGTACTCACATCAATGCCACTTCCAATCCCCTTTTTCACGTCGTCTCAGTTCGCCGTATAATCTGTTCACTTCTCAACCTTTAAGGTTCGCGATGTCTTCACAATCATACAATTCCAGCCTGAGGGAGAGAGAGAGTTAGACAGCTACCAGCAGCGTACCAAGACGGGCACAACCCAGTGCTTCACACACACCAAAAAGAGCTTCCCAGACTGGGAAATAACTTGGCCTTAAGTACTGCCTTGTCCAGCGTATCCTCCAATCACCAACCGCTGTCCCTAACTAGGCACAGGTGCATCGAATTCCCTGATTTTCCTTCTTACGGCGCTACCGGAAGTTCCGGTGTTCTGTTTTTCCGGTCCGGGCGGAAACGCTTCCGGGCGGAACCAAACTTCCCGAATTTTGGTTCCG
This sequence comes from Carassius carassius, assembly GCF_963082965.1. Lineage (NCBI taxonomy): Eukaryota > Metazoa > Chordata > Actinopteri > Cypriniformes > Cyprinidae > Carassius > Carassius carassius. Next base: position 15,284,995 of record NC_081755.1, on the reverse strand, counting down.
CCCCTAAAGATCGTCACCTTGTGACATCAACACACACAGTTTGTACTCGTAAATACGAAGTATATGTTCGGGTGTCGCGTCAGACCATACACCAGCCAATAGCGTTGCTCTATGTAGGATTTCATTTGCATTTGTGATGCGATGGCACGTTGCTGTATACATATATAAACATCTGAGGACCTTTCTTTCCGTGAGGGATGATGTGCTGTTAGGTAAGCAAATACCTATGCAAACGTCACACGTAACATTTGTTCGTGAATGAGATCGTAATTTTACGTTGGCATGTACATAGGCAAGCGTAAAACTTTAGAGTCAATGATGCATTTATACGTTGGTTGTGATGTCGGTGCTGTGTCATGCTGTGGCATCTCATCCCATTTGTACTCATGCAGGTTTTTTGTCTCCGGTAACGTGGAAAAGTGGATTGCTCTCTACGATGGCTCTTAGAAATTTTTTATTAAACTGTCAAAGAACTTTTACAGACTGCGTTCAGTTGGCATCCTCTTATAACACGGAGGATGATTTGAATATCATCATAACCAGGTATGTCCAAAACATATTACATTTACAAGATGGCTGACTTCTAGCAACTTGAAATGCTAAATGAAATAATAGAAGATAAATGCCATGCCTAACAACAACAGTGTTTTTTATGTCAAAATTATGTTAAACGTTCTGTGTTACCATAAACTGGGGACAAGAATCCACGTTTAAAAACTGTATTAACGTTACTGTATATTTGCATGCTGCATGGTAATTTGTACTGTCACAGAACACTTTAGCTTCAGAAACCATGTTTAAAACACATACATTTTATTGCATGGTTATTTCCTGGTTGTGGTCTCTGTCTCCCTCTCTCTTTCTCAAGCCAACATAAAGATTGCAAGTTTTACTACAACTAGATATGTTTATGAATTACAGAATGCAGACAATGGCCAGAAGTGTGGCATGGTCTAGAGTGCGACTACTTGATCCAGAAACAGCAAATAGTATCCTGAATAGTCTGTCTGAATTCATGGATATTCTGGAAACATTGCCTCAACCGCAAGGTATGCTCTAAATAGCCAGATTGACTGTAATTTTAATATAATGTTTTGTGTTATAATTCATTTTATTCTTCTGTTAACTTTAGTTCCCCAGGCTTACAGTGCTCCATTGGTGAGGGGTTTCTCTGGTCGACCACAATATTCCATTACACAGGAGCAGTTGCGTTTTCTGCTGGAATATAATTTTTCAACAAAACAGATGGGCGAAATCTTAAAGCGACGTTTAAGGTGAGGTTACTTTTCTCAGATGTAAAAGATGCTACCCTTGTATTTGAGTTGGATTGGGTACATTATCACTTGATATTTAACAAAAGAAATATTCCATTGTGTCTCTAATGTGCTTTTTTCTGTTAACAGGAAGTACAACATTTCACTTAGAGACAGATACAGCAATCTATCAGACTCTGATCTTGATAACCTGGTCAGAGAAGTAGTTGGAGGCAACGATGAGCTTGGGGCAGAAGCAGTGAGAGCTCGTCTGGCAGGTCAGGGGATTGTAGTGCAGCGGCGCAGAGTGCGACAAAGTTTGATCAGGACCAATCCAATAGGAGCAGCCCAGAGGGTCACCACGCGCAGACTACACCGAAGAATTTATCGAGTTGCAGGCCCAAACTCATTATGGCATTTGGATGGCAACAACAAGTTAATCAGGTATTATTCATTTTTTTCTCTTAGGTTACAGAGATAAAATAGCATGTGTTAAAATCTAAAATACATTTTACATATTTTTGGCTTTTATTATTTATTAAGATATGTTAGAGTCTTTTTGAAGTATATTCCTGTGATATCACAGATATGTTCAAATACAAACAAATCTAGTACAGCTTTAATTCTCCTAGTAACATAGTAGCTCCTAAAAGTGTCGGCTAAATTAATAAATGTAAATGTAGTACAGATGACAGCCAGTATGTCACAAAATGTTATAATTTTATATATGCTATTGTATGTTTTTTCAAATAATCCTGTCCTCATGTCCTTTTTTTTAAGGTGGCGAATTGTCATACACGGTGGAATTGATGGTTACAGCAGACTTGTTGTTTTCTTGAAGGCTTCTGACAATAATCGGAGCAACACTGTTTTTGATAGTTTTGTAGGGGCCATTGGAAAACACGGACTACCTTCTAGAGTTCGCTTTGATAATGGAGGTGAGAACAACGCAGTCTGTCTTTTTATGAACGTTTTCCGGGGCACAAACAGAGGAAGTGCTCTGAGAGGAAGGAGCACGCACAATCAAAGGATTTAGAGACTGTGGGGTGATGTTTGGTGGGGCATCACTAATACTTACTACACCTTGTTCCTGCTTTTGGAGAGTGAGGGTAAAATTGACAGCTGTAGTGAAATGCATCTCTGGGCATTGCATTATGTGTATATACCCAGAATCAACAGAGATCTTCAACTGTTCGTTAATCAGTGGAACCACCACAAGCTAAGAACTGCACGTTACATGTGTCCCCACCAGATCTTTATCAGAGGATGTCTCTCACAGCTACATCGAAACCACACTGGTATACAGGGAATTCTTGGCGCAGATGAGGAACCAGTTGAAGACACTCCCCCAGCTGCAGTTGTTCCACCTCCTGGTTCTCATGCTGTATTCCACTGGCCAGAGGCTGTTGAAATTCCTGCCAACAAATTCAACATCCAACAAAGACACATGGAACAACTTGTACAGCTTGTCAACCCTCTTGGTGGGAGGCGGGATGATTTAGGAACTGATCTTCTAGAGCAAGTTATTAACTTCCTTCAAAATATTGACAATGAGGGAGAGTAATTGGCTATAATACAATTCAACTCTTTAAACCTGACAACCTTAGGTTCTCAATATTACACAGCATTTCATTAAGCTCTTTGTAACGGATATTAAAACAAATCAACATCATAACCAAACCACACAAGGATTGTATATTTTTGTAAAAGATTAACTTGAATACCTTTAATTTCTTCAAATTTGTTAGAAAAATGTAAGAATGAGATTGTTTTTTAAATGAATGTTTATTTAGGGTCTATTAATACTGTATGCACAATTGCCAAGTTACTTTCCAGTAATACAACTCTATGCTAATTAAAGTTTACATTTTTCAAGTACAATTAATGTATATTGTATATTCTGTTGCAGTTTCACAATAACATATAAGTAATAAGGTTTGCAAACAAATTCACTTTGCTGAACTCATTTAATATTCTATTAAAATGTTCAACTATAATCAATCAACTATAACTAAAAGTTAATAACAATAAGTAACAGATTATCAAATTATTCAGATTTTTCCAAAACCACTCTACTCTTTGAGTGCTGTGTTAAGCATGTCAGTTAATTCCTCCTCTTCTTGGATGCCTCGAGGTAGAAACAGGACCATCCCACATGTAGACGCAAATGGCAGCCTCCGATTTTCGGGGGTGTAAAAGTCTATGGATGGTTGTCCTTGGAAGCCCAATGGAGGAATACTGTCTGCTCCAGTAATGAACACCAATATCTCCTCAAAGGTGATTGGTGATTGTTTTTCTGTAAAATTAGAAAGAACCTGTAAACATTTTGATAACAACTAGTCTGTTGCACCTGGCCACACAGCAATTAAAGTTCAAAGAGTGTTAGGTATTTTTTGCATACTGCTCTTCCCAGACTGGAAGCAGGTAAGTCTATTAGTGCACAGTCAGTAATAATAATAAAAAAATGTAACCAAGCTGTCTTTTAAAATGGTCCTAATATTTACAGTGTAGGTACATATACATTTTTGTTTTTATGTATTGTGTGCAGTATTGTCTGCAATCTTGAAAACAACCACAAGGCTGTAGTATTTAATCATCTGTTAGTCATCCTAAAAGCTACCACGTTAAAAGGACAGTTCACTAAAATATAAAAATTCTGTCATCCTTTACTCTCTCTAGTTGTTCCAAATCTGTATAATTTTCATTGTACTGATGAACACTAAGAAAAATATTTTGACGAGTATTTGTAATCAATAGGGTTTTCGGACCCCATTGACTACCATAGTAGAAAAAATGGCAATGAAGTGCCCCAGAACTGTTTGCTGTCCTACATTCTTCAAAATATCTTTCTCTGTGTTCACCAGAACAAAGATATTTATACAGATTTGAAAAAACTCAACAGGGAGATAATTATGACAGAAATTTTATTTTGGGTTAAACTATCCCTTTAATGACACTGAAAGTCTAGTCTGTTTACCCTGAATTTTGTTCAGAAAGAGCTCCCAGCAGAAGATTGTGTCTTCCTCCTTTTCTCGAAAGTTGCTACCCGCCTCACTCCAGCAAACTGTGAACAGGGATCTAAAATCCTCTCTGGTAAGTCCTCTCTGCTGATTAGTAAACACTGGAAGGGAGACCTTCCAGCTTTTTTCAACAATTTTCCATAAGTTCCCACATGAGTTCATGCCATCTTTGAACTGATTAATCATGTCTGCTGTTCTATGTTAGGAGAAAATTCCACAAATTATTTTATTGTATGCCATTAGAAAACATAAAAAATGTTGTAATTAAGTAACATTGTTTAAAATATTTTTAGTTCAATACCTGAAATAAATGTGATGTTTTATCATCTGCCCATATATGCGTCTTATGTCATCAAGTGTTGCACTGTAAATTCCAGGGACTCCACAATCAGCAATCCAGTCACCAAGGTTCGCCTTGATTTCATTAAGTTCTTCTTGTGTCTTACAAAGAAAAACCTTAAAAAATATACATTTCTAGGCATTAGCCTTAGAAAACATTAGTGCCTTAAAGGGATAGTTCACCCCCAAAAAGAAAATTCTATCATTATTGACTCTCTAAATGTTCCAAATCTGTATAAATCTTTGTGTGGTTGAACACAGAAAGGTATAAGAATAAATGGTGAACCAAACAGTTATTGGCTACAACTGACTAATAGGAAAAAGGACAATGGTAGTCAAAAGTGCCAAGGAATTCTTTCCTGTCCTTCTTTTGTGTTCAACAAAATAAAGACATTTAAAAAAATTTTTTTTTTGATAAATAGTCAATGAAATAGTCAAATAGTCAATGGGGTCTAAGAACTGTTTGGTGACGAGCATTATTCCAAATATTTTTCTCTGTGTTCATCAGAACAAAGACATTTATACAGATTTAAAACAACTCAAAAGTGAGTAAACGATGACAGAATTTTTTTTGGGGTGAACTATCCCTTCAAACTGTGGTAAGGTGGGTACCTGCCGCACTTTATCCTGAGTATCACCATCTGAGAGATTATGCCAGTCAAAGTCCTCCACCTTGATGTTTTGGCCACACATTAATTGGAATAATGTGGCATCCAGAGCTTTGATTCCTGGTCCTCCATGCATCAGGGACCAAGCGATCAGCTTTCCTGCAGTGTAGTATCGTCTTACCTCCACAGATGGATGGTAATTTTTATCATATAAACCTTACCTAAAAAATTCTCTGCGGGGTCCCCCGTAGTCATCAGCACTTTCACCAACAAACTCAATTTGTGGGGATTTGTGCCATGCAAAGTAGCTGCTTTTTAATGCAATACATGCACTGTGCAGAATCTTTCTTCTTCTGGCCACCACAATCATTCTTTCATCCAAATTAAGATTTTCCTTCTGAAATGTCCTAAGGATATCTGCTGCACTGACTTCATCCTAATTGATTACAGAAAGCAAAACCAACTTAGTAGTAAAGGAAAGTATCTTTTCTCTCATTTCTTTCTTGACTGTTTTTGTATAGTCACACTGCTTTCATTGTCAGAATTAAAAGGTGAGGTTAACATATCCACAATGGCCTCATCCTTGGAATCTGAAGAAATAACTTCACTAGATGGGAACCAAATTGAAAAATTATTGTAAGTGCAAAATTTACATTGAACACAATAATTCTATATAATAATCTTAGCCAATACTACCCAATCCTTAAAAAAACATAACAATATCCTAACTCCTAACTAAACAGAAGAGGGATTAAAAATAGATTGTGATAACACTAGAGACCTTGGCAGTGGTGGCAGTGGTGATGGAACCAATAGTTTCCTGTTGGTCTTGATGCAAGGGAGAAGAAAGGACCATTTCTACTGGAAGAACAGGAGCTGGGCTAGGAGAGGAGGCAATATTCTGTTCTGTAGACTGGACAGAAACTTGGGTGGTTCCTAAGTTTTGAGGAGCAGTCGACAGGCTATATGAAGATGCACCACTGGATGCAGTTAATCCCTAAATTACAATTAAAATTACAGAGGTGAGAATTTTTGTTTATATTTTGAAAAATATTTTTAAAAGTGAAACTGACCTCTATTTGAGCACCTGACATCCAAAGTACGTACAAGGTTGAGGGGCTACTGATTTCATGATCGGAAAGACTGCCATCAACAGTACTAAGTATTGTGTTTGATGACCAGGCTAGCTGTACAGAGAACACTTCACTGACCATGTTGTCTGAACCAGCGAATGCAAACAGATCCGTCACAACAAACAAAATTACACAAACATTACAAACAGATATATAGTTCATTATATATACCATATATATGGTGATAACGAAAAAGTCCATTATTTACCATAAATAATTCAACATCAAATACCTGAATTGGTTGAGACTCCAAAAATCTCCTTGTTTTCCTGGAACCATCAGGGTATTGAAACTGTAGTAATATGCCTTGCTCTGGCTCACTAATATTATTTATATGCACCATTCTTTCAGTAATTTTCTTAAAAATAAACAAACATATGTCAGTGTAACAAAAAATGTGGTAAAAATAGCAAAAATTTAATAAAAACCTGTCTTCGCCTTTGTTCCAAGGTTTCCATCTGGCTCCGCCGATTTTCCTGCAAACATAATGAACATATTTAGGTTTTTTACATTTAAACTTGGTTTTATTCAGTATTAAGCAACTGATTGTACTGCAAAGAATATAACTTTTAAGAATGTAACGATAAGCCAAAACAAAGAATATTAATAATGACATTTAGCCCAGTTAGTCCAGTAATCAAGGATTGTCCCAGCATTCCAGAGGGGGCCTCTACAAGTACTTGAAATGCATTAGATGTTGTTCCAGGTATCTTGGAGTTCACCATTTACCATTTTTATACAGTAAAAATCTCTCCGTTGGTTGATTTTTTTTGTAACCTTTGATACATCACTGATTGACTTTATGATGATGAGATCTGTGTGGGCCATGCCCATTTTTGTAGGATTTTTGGTTAATACAAAGAAATCACCCAGGAATGTAAATTCTGTCATGAATTACTCTCTAGTTGTTCCAAATCTGTATAAATTGGCCACAGAAAAAGATATGTGAAAGAATGCTTGTAACTAAACAGTTCTTGCCCCCTATTGACTAACATAGTAGGAAAATTGCTTTCCAACATTCTTCAAAATATCTTCTTTTGTGTTCAACAGAACAAAGAAACGTGTAAAGCAATTTGGTAGTCAATGAGGTCTAAGAACTCTTTGGTTATAAGCATTCTTCCAAATATCTTTCTGTTCATGAAAATAATGAACTATCCCTTTAAAGCAGTTTTTAGTAATACATTTAATGATTTAATGATGAGGAGAATAATTTTTGCTTACCCTGTCACTTGTTCCTGGAATGCCTGGCATTGTTTCTGCGGTTCCACTGAAAGAATTCTATCAAGAAACATACAGTGAATTAGTATACAGATAATTAAGCTTTACATATTTTGACATTTGTTTCAATAATTTGCTTTTTAGAAAACAACATTGCTTTTGTGAGAGATGCTTGTGTTTTAAGTTTAATGTTGAAATTATTGTTATAAGTAACCCTGCATATCTAAAGAAACATTTTGATACTTTAGTATGCCTCTCACAGTTTACCTCATTGTTCTCATGCTGTACACAGTCTTGATGTGTCCTGTCAAAACAGACAGTACAGTACAGACATGTCCTGTCAGATGAAATGCCCTCTCATTCATTGAAAGGTGAACAATAATTTTTTTTAACTGCTGTACCTTTTAAAGATAAACAGTTTTTTAACCTTTAAAAATACAAATATCACAAATGTCAAAGATTTTACACTTAAGCACTTACGCTGTGTTGGGAGCAGATGCTCACTGCTGTTTTCAATAAAAGATAGCCTAATGATACCATACCATACCATACCAACTTTATTTGTTAAGCACTTTACAAAAACCAAAGTTCACCAAAGTGCTGTACAGAAAAATAAATAAATAAATAAAAATAAAATAGATAAAATAAACATAAGTACCATTAATAACCACACAATAAAAGCATTCAAAGTAACAAATTGAATCAAGTAAATAAAGTCGACTTCTTACTAGGTGTCAAAAGCCAAAGAGAAAAGATGGGTTTTAAGAAGGGTTTTAAAAACAGATAAAGAAGAGGCCTGCTTAACATGCAAAGGCAGATCATTCCATAGTTTAGGGGCAGACACAGCAAAGGCACGGTCCCCTCTGAGCTTACGCTTAGTTTTAGGCACAGTCAGGAGCAGCTGATCATCTGATCTGAGAGAGCGGACGGGTTTAAGAGTGTAGAAGCTCAGAGAGGTATGGCGGAGCAAGACCATTTAGTGATTTAAAAGCAAATAACAGAATTTTAAAATGGATCCTAAATTGAATAGGCAGCCAGTGTAATGAAGCTAAAATAGGGGAAATGTGCTCATGTTTACGTGTGCCCGTTAAAAGACGTGCTGCTGCATTTTGTATCATCTGGAGACGGGTGATGGAGGACCCACTAACCCCCGCATATAGTGAATTACAGTAGTCCAGCCGTGTAGTTACAAAGGCGTGGATAACAGTTTCAAAATGTTGTCTTGAAAGAATTGGCTTTATTTTGGCCAGCTGCCTTAAATGAAAGAAGCTTGATTTGACAACAGCTTTGATCTGACTGTCAAATTTAAGCTCAGGGTCCACTTTAACTCCTAGGTTTGTGATAGTAGGTTTAATATAGGGTGCTAAGGAGCCCAGATCTACAGGTGGGGTCCCAGTGGTGCCTCCAAAAACCATCACTTCTGTTTTTTTATCATTAAAATTTAAAAAGTTTAGAGCCATCCAGGCCTTTATGTCGTCGAGACAATTGAGTAGTTGTCCAACAGAGTTATAATTTTTCTTTTTAAGAGGTACATAAATCTGACTGTCATCTGCATAACAGTGGAATGAAATGCCATACTTTCTAAGTATGGAACCAAGTGGAAGCAAATACAGAGAGAAAAGTAGAGGGCCGAGGACTGAGCCCTGTGGGACCCCACACAAGAGAGGAGCAGAGGAGGATACAGAGTCACCTAAGCTAACACAAAAAGTTCGATCCGCTAAGTATGACCTAAACCAATCCAGTGCTATGCCACTGATGCCAACCCACTGCCTTAAACGTGAAATCAATATTTCATGATCCACTGTGTCAAATGCAGCAGTTAGATCTAAAAGCACAATGATAACACAGTCACCAGAGTCAGTAGCTAAAAAGATATCATTAAAAACTCTTAAAAGAGCAGTTTCGGTGCTGTGCAAGGTCTTAAAACCGGACTGGAAAACCTCTAGTATATTATGTTCTTCCAAAAAGGCCAATAGTTGACTGTACACAATCTTCTCCAAGATTTTTGAAAGGAAAGGCAATTTGGAAATAGGCCTGAAATTAGCAAGAACTGACGGATCTAGAGCAGGTTTTTTAATCAGAGGTTGAACTACTGCATGTTTTAAAATTTCAGGGACCACACCCGAGGTCAGACTACTATTTATAACGGCTACAACAGATGATCCTACAGTGGGGAAAACCTCCTTAAATAGTCGAGGGGGGACAGCATCATATGGAGAACCTGAGGGCTTCAAATGACCAACAACCTCCTCTAAAGAGGAAAAAGTCACCAGCTCAAAATGATCAAGACAGCCGAGCAGGGGACAGAGATTGAAGGGTCTGAAGCTGAAGGGACAATTTGAGACCTAATAGAAGTGACCTTATCAATAAAAAAGCAAAGGAAGTTTTCACACATAACAGGGGATGCTTCCATACAAGCATTCTGCGGGGCATTTAAAAGTGAGTCAATGGTGTTAAACAAAACACGAGGCTTGTGACAATTTGCCAGAATAATATCTGAATATCTGAATCAGAATAATATAATGATGCTCTGTCTTGCAGCTGGCCGCCTACTTGTGGCTGAGGTATCATTGGGGATGTTGCTGCGGAACATTCTCAGTCTTTAATGAAACAGTTCAAACAGAGAATTGTTCAATAAACATAACAGCATAAACAAGAAAGTGTGTTTTAGATTATATGTTTAAACCCCAGTGAGCTGTTATTGATTTGTCCATTTTTACCTATTGAGTTTAGGATTACCTGCTCTTGTCTTTTTTTCAAAAATACCACAGTATAAAGTCTGTGAATTTAGTCTGAGTTATAAATTAATCTATTTAGAATTTAACCTTTATCTTCAAAATATAACCTGGGTCTGTATGTTTAAAACTTCTCATAAATGCTCCTACAACTAGTCTTAAGTTTTGAGTGTAAAAAAATTATAGTTACAAGTAGGACTTTTTAAGAGACTTTTATAAAGAATCTAAGAGCAACTTTCAGTAACTTATTATATGGCTTCACTCCATAACTTATTTGGGTAAAGTAAATCAAAATTCATTTAGTGGGCAAGTAACAATACATTAAAATCTGCCTAACCTCCCCTGCTATACAACAGCAAGCTTAAAATAATGATTTATAAGTTGACCTGTACAATTTTGTAGAAAATGTTAGTTTAACATTGGTTGACCCATATCCTCTCAGAACCCAAGTGGAAGGTTTTATAAATGAGACAGCCTTCAAAGGTTTCAAATAAAGTGTGATTTTCAGCATCTATATTGTTTAAAAATATGAATATTTACAACTAGTAGTCCCCCCATGCATCTTGGCCAGTTCCAGCACATTTCATTTTATCTCCAAATGTATGCCACATAAGTGTTTACACATATAAAGTGAGTATAACGTTAATAGTCTAGCAAAACCCTTTCAAGAATTCAAACGGGTCTTCGGATTGATCTTCATACTGAAACTTAAAATTTAATTTAGCTTAATTTACAGACTTAATCAAAACGTGTGTTAAAATTTGGCGCAAAAAATATGAATTACACTAAAGGCCCGTGAAACAAACCTCTCAATGGCGTCGCCTTGCGAAAAGTTGTTATCCTCTTCTGTGTTATTTCTTAAGCGATTTTGTATCAGTGCATTAAATCTTGTATTTAATGCTTCAAGTTGTCTCATCATCGACATGAAGGGTTCACTGATATCGCTATCGATAATGACACCTTTTGAGTGCACTTAGTCATTTGTATCTAGCTACACCTAGTGGCTGTTACTGTTAACCACACAACCCTCTCTTTCCAAGCAGACAGCACAGATTCGCTAAATAGGACTAGGTGTTATAATCTGTTGAAATATTTTTGTAAAAAATGTTCAGTTAATAATTATGCAGCACCATCTATGGCTTACGTCTACTTTAAACCTCATCTTTGTTTGCAATTGAAAAAAAAAATGCAATTTGCCCTGTTGTGAAATTATTTGTTCATGGCAGTACTAAATTAAAACAAATATTCAAAATTACACTTATTTGTGTGAACATTTTTTAAGATTCTGCAAGGTGTTTGTAAAGTTTTGACCACCATATCATGCAAAAATATATAATAAACCCCACACATTTATTCTTGTTTTTAATATTCTCTTCAAAGCAAGCTAAAAGTTTTGAAGCTAATGAGGGTGAAAGATGTTTATGGGCTGTTCATCTGCTTTCTGAGTAAGTAGAAGTGTCTCTTTAATGCCCCATAACCATGACTTTAATTGTTCCATTATACACAGCCTTGTCCACATATGTGCATATTATAATGGTTTCATTGAACAAGCATGAAAAGTTGAAACCCTTTTTATTAAAGATCTGTAAAAAATGTGTATAGTTGAAAACATTTATCTAAAAATCCATGTTAAAACTTATATAAGACATAAGTAATGTAATAGGCTATATACACATATGTATACAACATACAAAACTGGATACGGCCATAGCCGGGGTTTAATAATTAGTGAGGTCCACGGTGGGGTGTCAATAATTATACATAATAGTGCCAATAAATGCCATAAATCATTCAACTTTAATAAATACAATGAGTAATAAAGTTAGCAAAGGCTAAATACTAAATACTGTGGCTATTGTTTTTTCAAAATGACTGGAGTAATCTCCGAGTGGGCCAGCATCAATCTGGTATGAGAGACTCTGGAATGCTCCTTGAAGTCGGGATGTCAGTTTGACTGGAAATAATACACATATACTGTATGTATACTGTATATGTCAGAAAAAAATAATCTAATAACAACAATATATTGTAACAATCACAAATTTAACAATTATATTATAACAATAAGGCAAATACAAAAGCAGAAAACAAAGCACCAGTAGCCTATGACTATTTACAAATCTTTATTCAACATTTAAACACAGACACAATCATACGACACATAAACATTACAGAATCACTACAGCAGGCGGACCACGCAAACTGTGGGGCAGCCAGTCCAAGTCCAAGTGTAAATAGCAACAGTTGTGGATTAAGTAGACATTTAGATGCTATTTACTTATAAATAGTGACAGATAACGTTACTATTTGCTCATCAGTATTGTTGTGCATTAAACATCCTGCAATATAACTGACAGTAAATCATTATATTTATAAAACAATATTAAAATCATGGCAACTTTGAGATATTAAAGACCTAGAGCTACCCCTAACCTTACCCTAAATGTAACTTTTATGAATTAAAATGAATTTTAAGTCAAATCATTTTTATTGAAAACAAATGCGTTTAATAACTGTAAAGTTATAAAAAAAAAAAAAAGCACTGTCAGTGGGAATAGAACCCCGGACTCCCTTTACACGTTACGCCACAGAAACCGCTGACTAAAGAGGTGACTTTTTCCACATATAGGCAGAGGTGGGTAGTAACGAGTTACATTTACTTCGTTACATTTACTTGAGTAATTTTTTGGGGTAACTAATACTTTTCGGAGTATATTTAAAGATGGGTACTTTATACTCTTACTTGAGTAAATTTTTGGGAGAAAATCTGTACTTTTACTTCGTTACTGTGGGCGACGCTCCTCTCGTTACTTTATCTTAATGCAATAAATGTTATAAATGCTTCAGTTTATTCCAAACGCGCCGTCTACTTTTCTCTGGGCAATGAACGATGCCCATTCGCGAATGATTCATTCTTTTGAGTCAATTCTGTTCAAAGGCTTGATCAAACCAATCGGCAAACGAGTGAATTGGTTCATGAATCAGTTTGAATGAGTCGTTCAGTTCCCTGCCGCACACGCTGAGCGTCTGAAGTGGTTCACTTAGAGTTGTAACGTTTAAGAACAGAAAGAGCGCTGAAAACGTGGCTGGAACTGCACTGAATTGAAAGCAAATCTGCAAAGGCTATTATTTGCTAGCGATGGAGATTCTTATTAGATGAACACCACGTGTGCTGTCTACTATTTAACAGGTAATAACTTGGGCTACATTCGATTACAGTACACGATACCACTGTGACATTAGTTTGTTGTACGTGTGGCTTATAACAGAGGGGAGTCAAGTTGAATGCAGCTTCCAAAAGACAAAAAATAGCCGATTAAGATTTTATTAACTTTAATACAATCACACCGGCGTGAGAACGTTCAGCGAGTCATATTATCAGCTGCTAAATTCAGATCTGTGATTGCTTGCTGGCGCTGAGCCAGAGATAGATGTGTTTTTACAGCGCTGCGCATTATAACCAATCACACAAGATTCTTTTGAGCTTATTAAAGCATTGGCCAATCAGAGGCGTCATCGCTAAAATGCCGGTGCTTCCTTCACTCGCTCACTGACTGAATACCTCTTTCTGGCTAATTCTCTCGTCAGAAACAACAAAGTGCAGATGTGTGTACGAATCTGTAAATAAGATATTGATTTCACAGTGTTAACAGTTTCAGTGATTTTAATGGGAGTTTCTGAGAGTGATTGAAATCTAGACTGTCAGTGAAAATGATCTTTAATAATGTAAATGTTATTTGCTCTCTTTCTGAACAATGAAAGATTAGTAGCAATATTTATATCACATTAACTTTCAACGTTAAATTCACATTTAATATAAAGTCAGTCGTATTAAAAATATGTTATGGCATGACACCTATATCTGTTACTTAAGTAAATAGACAGGGTTTTATAATAAATTACATAAATTGGAGTAAAGGCTGATTAAATATATACATTTATACACGCACACATACATTACATACATTTTATCTATATATCTAAATAAAAATAGGCTCAGTATATATGACCCAAAGTAACTAGTAACTAACTACTTGAGTAGATTTTTTATCCGATACTCTTTTACTCTTACTCAAGTAACTATTCAAGACTAGTACTTTTACTTTTACTTGAGTAAATATTTCTAGAAGTACTTATACTTTTACTTGAGTACAGTTTTTGGGTACTCTACCCACCTCTGCATATAGGGTAGACTGGCCTAGTGTAATTAGTTCTGCCAACAAGTAGGCTATTTGCAGTGGTCCAAATAGACACCTCGAATGTATTAACCAGAGGGCAAATATGATCGTTGGATCACAGAGACTACTCACTTTACCTACAGGAAAAATTCCTTTAACGTTACAAAAGAATATAATGTTAATTCATGCAGTCATTGAATGTATTTAATCATTGACTCTAAATTATCACCAGTTTAACTAAAACAGAAAAATTTGTATGTCACACATCAAATAAGAAATATTACACGTTCAAAAATGTCATGTTTACACGACGAAAACGTTCGTCTAGAAACACGTAACAAAAAATACACGGCCAAAAATGTTGCGTTATGGCGATACAAAAAATCGTGTCTTTAGATAACATGACAAAAAACTTTGCGTTTAGACGTACAAAACGTTCGCGTTTACACAGACCAAAAAGACGCGTACAAACTGTGCGTGTTAATGCGTCCAAATTTCACGCGTTGCATACAATAGGAATTGTCCCCAACGGCGTTCCATATTTACGTTAAGACGCAATTTACGCGTTAACACGTAATTTACGCGTTTACACGTAATTTGCGTATTAACACGTAAATTGCGTGTTAACACGTACCTACATTTTTGGGACATTAGCACCTCCTACTGGTTTGGTGCTGCTCAGGGTTCGAAATGACTTAGGAATCTTGGGGGGTCCCCTAAAATGTAATTATTAAAGGTTCTGAAGACTACCTTGCTACACAATATACTGTAGGCAAAATTATATGGACCAGTGTTGAAGGTTGGATAATGGTCTTGGGATTTTTTCCCTTGCCCCGCTGCAAATATCTAGATACTTACATTGCCACCAACCCCTGCCATCCCACCCCTTATAGGCACATAGAGTAAAATGAAATTCTGAAAAACTATCACTTCTTCTTGCTATACTACTCCTTCCTCTTCTTCCTGAAAACAATTTCACCTGATGATTTGAGTAGCTCTTTTTATAAAGTTCTAGGATGATTGGGGTAATTTTAGGGTAGGCCTAGTGCCTCTGCATAGAAAATAATAAACAAAGTACAAGCATATATAAATGCAATAGAACAAAAATACATGTGAAATAAAGCAGTGCTTTTGGTTTCTCAGGAAAATTAACTGTATTTAGTTACAGACATTGAATAATCAAATGTAAAATAACACTGCCTTCACTGTATACATCAAATATGGTTCATACTATTAATACAGTTTACCTTTAGCTAAAAAAATGTTTTTTCTCTTTCTCTTTTGTTTTTTGATTAACTTTGGTGACAAACAGCTGCAGGTATATTGGGTTGCTGTCCCTTTAAGACAATTGCATGTATCTAATACAGGTTATGACACGCATCTGTTTTCTTTCTCTGACTACGTTTACGGGGAAACTCGTTAAACGGACACTTTCACTTATTTTTTCGAGCACGTCGTTAATTTTTTTTCTTTTCGTTCAAACACAAATTGATAAGAAAGACAAGGGAATTCGGTATTCACAAACTTCACGTGCTGTCTGCGACTGCGTGGCTCTGTGCGCCAACAGTATTGACGGCAAACAGCATATTTCGTTCTGTATTGACGGAGTTTTTTTAAGCAGAATTTGATGAGAATTTGATGCAGTTGCAGATTCCATAGAGAGTAAAAGAAACACTAGGCGGGAGGCGATGAAAATTATCTTTCGTAATCACTGACTGGACAAGTTGGTTGTTAAGCTAGCTTTGAATAACTAGTCTAGCTGCTCGTTCTGCTGTTAGCTGGCAGATCATTTGGCTTCATACACATAAGTTACAGTTAGTAAGAAACGTTGCCAAACGTACTCTTCTACATTACACTGGGTATCTAGTTAATGCAACTTTGGATATAGGAACTCGAACTCCTAATATTTTACTATAAGCAATTATGGAGATATAAACACAATCGAAGCACTTACAGGATTTTCATTCAGGATTTCACTCTTTGTGATGTCTCGTTTTTGCCGTGTTCATCTAGTACGTGTCTGCGGGAGCACCACAACAATCTGTGATGCTGAACTCACATTTAGCTAATAGCTGCCCTAATTGCTGCCTTGCCCTAGGAAATAAATTAATTACTGTTATAAATACAAAACGTCACTAAAACCTATAATTTTCACAATAATTTTTAATGTTAAAATATATTTGTTGGGGACCCCCCAAAATCCAAAAATGAATTCTTATGGGGGGTCCCAAATGACTTATGGAGGGTCCGGGACCCCCCAGACCCCCCACATTTCGAACCCTGGTGCTGCTCTTGCTCAAACACAGAGAACCTAAATTAAGCTTGTAAATACCAGTTTTTAAGGAGAAAATACATGTTGAACAATGACTTTTCAGAATATAGGCTATAACTGCATATAATAATTACAGCATATTTTAAATGGGCCTATTTAGACAGTTCAAGCCCTGAAAGTCATGACCATTTTCACAATCACAATAGAAGTTGTGTAAGGATAATTACACACTTCCTTAAAATAATATTTTCATGTACACTCCTTCTATTTTCTAAAGCATCTTTTTATAATTTAACCATTATTATTTCCATTATTTGAGAGGCCCTTCTGATAACATATTATGTCTTATGAATATTATATTAATTATATTATGAATTATATTATGAATCTGAGTGTCATAAACCGGTCTCTTCCTTCTGTTTGTTTTCCTCCTTTCACACACGAGCACACTCATACAGCTGATTACTATTATCTCAGCGCTCGCGCTGCGCACACACACTCTAATCATTCCCTTTCATGTTTCTCCTCCTTACCTCTCTCGCAGCTGTTTCCCGTTAGAATCAACACTTACACTGATTATCTCTCACCTGATCCTTTTTTTCTCTCTAATTCTCTCGGCTACTTCTAGTCACTGTTTGCTCTGTCTTTTGTCGGATTATTGTAGAACGTAGTGCTTTCGCTCCGGTTCTCGGTTACAATCTTTTCAGCTGTTTTTCTCTTGTGCATCCCCTAGTCTAGTCTAGTCTTGTCTTGTCCTGTCATGTCCTGCTCTGTTGTTACGTGAGTAAGAGTTGGTCATTATCCTTTGTTCTCTGCCCAGTTCACCTCCTGTCAGTGGACCTTCACTCACCTGCCGCCTGCGAGCGGTTAGCGCCGGACACGGGGACGGAGAACTGTTGTTGCTCTCCGATCTTCAGACACTGGATTCCGGACCATCTCATTATCTGTCTCGACTGCGGCTCCGATGGCCACTTTGTGTCCTCCTGCTCTGTAAAAGCCAGAGCTCGCCAGTAGCTAGGGGAGTTCTGGCGAGCGCAACTAGTCTTCTCCCCTCGTCCAAGACACGCACTACCCTCCCGGTGACTCTCCGCTGGTCCACCTCTTCTGCCTCCTGCCTGGCTCTCATCGACTCTGGTTCGGAAGCAAGTTTCATTGATGAGAGATGGGCACGTGAACATGACATTCCTCTTACTGACCTTGATGATTCCTCTACTGTGCTCGCGTTGGATGGTAGTATAATTTCTAAGGTTCATCACACCACCCGACCGGTGAGTCTCACCATCTCTGGGAACCATCAAGAGACAATTTCTTTTTTTATTTTTCAGTCCCCCTTTACTCCTATTGTTTTGGGCCACCCATGGCTAGCTAAACACAATCCCCATATTAATTGGACTAATGGTCCTATCTTGTCTTGGAGTCTTTCGTGTCATGTTGATTGTCTTGTGTCTGCCATTCCTCCTGTTTCCTCTGTTTCTGTGTTTCAGGAAGAGGCCGGGGATTTGTCTGGAGTGCCGGGGGAGTACATCGATCTGCGAGCGGTTTTCAGTCGTGCCCGGGCCACTTCTCTTCCTCCCCATCAACCATACGATTGCGCTATCGATCTTCTTCCTGGTACTACTCCTCCTCGCGGTCGGTTGTATTCGTTGTCTGCGCCCGAACGCTAGGCCTTAGAGAAGTATCTCTCCGAGTCTATTGCGGCTGGTACTATCGTTTCTTCCTCCTCTCCCGCTGGTGCTGGATTTTTTTTTGTGAAAAAGAAGGATGGTTCTTTACGTCCCTGCATTGACTATCGAGGGCTGAATGACATCACTATTAAGAACCGCTATCCCTTGCCTCTCATGTCTTCAGCCTTCGAGATCTTGCAGGGGGCGAAGTTTTTCACAAAACTAGATCTACGCAATACATACCATTTAGTTCGAATCAAAGAGGGAGATGAGTGGAAGACCGCGTTTAACACGCCCCTCGGTCACTTTGAATACCGGGTTATTCCCTTCGGTTTGGTCAACGCTCCCGCTGTCTTTCAGGCTCTTATTAATGATGTCCTGAGAGATATGCTTAACGTCTTCGTGTTTGTATACCTAGATGACATACTTATTTTCTCACCCTCCCTCCAAGTGCACGTCCAGCATGTTCGTCGAGTCCTGCAACGCCTCTTAGAGAACCGCCTCTTTGTTAAAACAGAGAAATGCATATTCCATTCTCCGTCAGTTACGTTTCTGGGATCTGTCGTTTCCGCTGGGGGAATAAGTATGGACCCTTCCAAGGTTCAAGCCATCATTGATTGGCCTATACCCGATTCCCGAGTCGCTCTTCAGCGCTTCTTAGGTTTTGCTAATTTTTATAGACGGTTTATTCGGAATTTTAGTCAGGTGGCTGCCCCACTTACTGCGCTCACCTCGGTCAAGTCCCGTTTTACTTGGAGGTTGACGCGTCGGATGTGGGGGTGGGGGCGGTACTTTCACAGCACTCACCTTTAGAAGATAAGGTTCACCCGTGTGCATTCTATTCACATCGTCTCTCTTCTGCGGAGCGCAATTATGATGTAGGTAACCGCAAGTTATTGGCCATTTGTCTGGCATTAGGTGAGTGGCGCAATTGGTTAGAGGGCTCTTCGCAGCCATTCATAGTCTGGACAGATCATAGGAATCTTGAGTATATTCGATCCGCTAAGAGGCTCAATGCTCGTCAGACTCGTTGGGCGCTTTCTTTCTGTCGATTCAATTTCACGATCTCCTATAGACCTGGTTCTAAGAACACCAAGCCTGATGCTTTATCTCGTCTGTTCGGCTCCTCAGAAGATGCGGCTACCAAGGAGAACATTCTCCCCCGGGGGTGTGTGATAGGGGCTGCCGTTTGGGGGGTAGAGCGGATAGTTAGACGGGCTCTAGACCGCGCTATTACTCCACGACAGTGTCCCAAGCAATTATTATTCGTTCCCGAACCTGTCCGCCTGGCAGTTCTCCGTTGGGGGCATTCGTCTAAAGTCTCAGTTCATCCTGGTGTCAGGGGTACGCTTGCCGTTAATCGTCAAAGATTTTGGTGGCCTACTAGAGAACATGATATTCGCCGTTACGTATCCGCGTGTCTTGTCTGTGCCCAGACTAAGTCTGGCAATTCACCCCCCGCCGGTTTACTCCGGACACTTCCTACTCCATCTCGTCCATGGTCTCATATCGCCTTAGATTTCGTCACGCCATCACGCGCCACCATCAATTTATCGTCAGGTTATCACCCCCAAACTAACGGGCAGGCCGAACGGGCCAATCAGATTTTAGGTCGTATGCTCCGTAGTCTAGCATTCCAGGCTCCCTCCTCCTGGTGCGAACAGTTGCCGTGGGCTGAATATGCGCATAATTCATTACCGTCATCCGCCACAGGGCTTTCTCCAATTAACTGTAGCCTCGGTTATCAACCCCCGCTCTTCCCCTCTCAAGAGCTCGGGGTTTCCGTTCCGTCGGTTGAGGCATTCATTCAGAGATGCCATCGTACGTGGAGGAGGGTGAGAGCTCTTTGTTGGACCAAGGCTCGCTCTCGCCGAGCAGCCAACCGTCATCGCGTTAAGGCCCCTAGATATATTTGCGGTCAGCGAGTCTGGCTCTCCACCATTAATCTTCCTCTACAGTCCAGCTCCCGTAAGCTCTCGCCACGGTACATAGGACCTTTTTCCATTATTAAGGTTCTCAACCCCGTTACTGTCAAACTCAAACTTCCTCCCAGTCTTCGACGCATCCATCCCGTATTTCACGTGTCTTGCTTAAAATCCGTTATTCGGATGCCCACCCGCCCTGTCCCTCCGCCCCCTACCCTTGTTGAGGGTTCTCCGATCTATACTGTCCGCAGGCTTCTTGATGTTCGCCCTCGGGGTCGCGGTTTCCAGTATCTGGTCGATTGGGAGGGATACGGTCCTGAGGAGAGAAGCTGGATTCCATCTCGGGACGTCCTGGACCGCTCGCTCATCGAGGATTTCCATCGCTCTCGCCAGACTTCACCTTTGGGAGCCCCAGGGGGCGCTCATTGAAGGGGGGGTACTGTCATAAACCGGTCTCTTCCTTCTGTTTGTTTTCCTCCTTTCACACAGGCGCACACTCATACAGCTGATCACTATTATCTCAGCGCTCGCGCTGCGCACACACACTCTAATCATTCCCATTCATGTTTCTCCTCCTTCTCTCCTCCTCCCACACTGATTATCTCTCACCTGATCCTTTTTTTCTCTCTAATTCTCTCGGCTACTTCTAGTCACTGTTTGCTCTGTCTTTTGTCCGATTATTGTAGAACGTAGTGCTTTCGCTCCGGTTCTCGGTTACAATCTTTTCAGCTGTTTTTCTCTCGTGCATCCCCTAGTCTAGTCTAGTCTTGTCTTGTCCTGTCCTGTCCTGCTCTGTTGTTAGGTGAGTAAGAGTTGGTCATTAACCTTTGTTCTCTGCCCAGTTCACCTTCTGTCAGTGGACCTTCACTCACCTGCCGCCTGCGAGCGGTTAGCGCCGGACACTGGGACGGAGAACTGTTGTTGCTCTCCGATCTTCAGGCACTGGATTCCGGTCCTTTTCACCTGTCCATCAAGGATCCTCTTTTTGTTATTTCACAGACCTGCGTCTGTTGACGGCAGTCTCCTTGTTTGAAGTTTTGGACAATAAACTGTACTGCATAACCTCTGCTTTTGGGTCCTCCATTCTGAACTGTGACACTGAGATTCATTGTTCAGTGTTTTTCGAAGTATGTATATATATATATATATATATATATATATATATATATATATATATATATATATATACACACACTACACTTTACACATTCTATTACATTACTGATACTGAGATAAGATATTATATTGTTAAAATGGATATTGTTCCACAAGGAGTTGGACTGGATCAAGATAGAACAGAAACTGGTCTCACCATTTCATCCCTTTAGCATTCTTTCACAATGCTCTGGAGCTTAATGGGACTCAAATCCAATGACAATACATTAAAGACATGTTTGGACCAAAATTCATAAAGTGTGCAGGACTTCACATTATAAGCAGTCATATGGATCATTGTGGAATAACCCATATTTGTATATGTTACGTGCCTCCCCGGTCTAGCGGTCAGGGAGGCAGTAACAAGGATGTTTGTAACAGTTAGGCAACAACAGAAAACCAAGAACTCTCCTCTCCTGTCCCAGCACTCCAAAATCACACAGATTTATGGAAACACTCAAAAAGTGACTTTACTTCAAAGAACAAAAAGTGGATCAAATAAGCTTCAGGAGGGGAAAAGGCCCAAACAATAAACATAAAGTTCTGACTTTGGGGGTATACTTTATTAACCTTTCAAAGTAAGATTCAAAGTGACTAACAAAGTTCTTACTTTACTCCCTGTTAGACAAACACAGGAGAAAACATGGACATAAACAAAAATGGCATCCGCCTCCCTACAGCTTCCCAAATTAACTAAATCAAAGTAGGTTAGGAATGGTTTAAACTCTTTTAGTTAAGTCAAAATAAGTTAAGGAATCTTAGCTCAACTGCAGTCCACGTCTGCTTAGGTTAACACAACAACAAGATACACAATCAGTGTTAGCGCGCACACACACACTAAGACTGTGAGTCAAAAAATAAATGTCATTTATTTATTTATTTTCAGTAATTTACCTAAATATGTAAAAATGTTTGCTGCATGATTAAAACACGCTACACGTAGGCCTATATAAAAAGTGTATTTAGAGGAAAAAAAAAAAAATTATTTCATTCAGAAATAGACCTAATGCAGACACGAAATGTTTACAAACATTAGGCTATAATAAACACTATAAACATAGCTAGGCTATTTTAGTTCCTCTCACTCCACAACAAATAATTTCAATTAACAGTATTTAGAAAAGTACAAGAATTACAAATATAAGAAGCTATAGCAATATTAACGACAAAGACAAAATTAATTATTTTGGCTAAAATGAAGCTTAAACCAACGTTGGGTCTCTCATTCGACACAAAATCAAATGTTTCCGTATTCGCGATGTATTTGAATGCAAAAGTATTATTTATTATGTACTTCACTCACATTCCAGTATCCATGTAAAACTAAATGTTTTGCATAACATCACGGTGGTAGGTGTGTGTGTGTGTGTTTGAATTTTGTTTTCACGTTTGACTGACTGTATTTTATTATGAGAAACAGGCTGCATTGTTAAGTGTGTGTGCGCATGCTGCGCCACTGCAATCACTTGATTTTTTATGACTCCTTTTAGTAATAAAGATAATCTGAATTTTAAAAGGTATGCCTTTATTTGTGTACATTCACAATAAAAAAAAAATATATGTGCTTTTGAAAATAAGCCTAAAGAAAATAAAAAGGATACCCCCTGATAGCACACGTACATCTCGGAGACTATTTTACGTCTGCATTTACATCTGCAATATGTCTATAGGACGTTTCTTTTTAGATGTCAAATAGATGTCTATTAGATGTCTTTAAGATGTTTTTGATTTAGAATGTATGTAAAACTGACATCTGAAAGATGTCTGTCAGATGTTTGTAGACAGATGCTTTCCAGATCAAGAGATCTTTAACTGACATTTTACAGACGTACGCATGCTGGCCGGTTTCTGCCGTCTGGGTTCATTTTGCACAGCACAAAAATGAACCGAAACTCGGCTACTTGTTGCACAGTTTTTCTTTCATTTTCTTAATTTATAATTTATGTAAAATATATTTCTGGTGTAGGCCTATTTATTCATAATATTTATATAGGCCTATAGATACCCTAGCTTTATTATGTTTTTCTGATAGTATTTTTAACACTTATCCTTTCTAATTTAATTCAATTCTATTTTAAAATAATCTTGTTGGTTAGGAGCGTTGGTTTTCGGTTAGAAAATTAACAGTTACGTCAGTAATGTCACAGTGCAAAGAATACAGAATAATAGTAGGCTAACTGTATAATTAGTAGGCCAACGCTGTATGCGTCCGAGAGTCGGACTCCAAATTTCATTCTAAGAATTATTTTGAGGTTAATATAGCAAAGGAAACTGTTCAGCTTCCGGAAAATTCTCGTCTGTTTTCATCTGGGCCTATTTGAGGAATGGGCCTAATGCTGCAGCATCAAGATTTGTTGTATTACAGTTTTTTTGTTCGACTGATGGTGTTTTGACCGGCTGAATGTGTAATTGCAAAGATGATTACTGAATAATGTGATGTACTCTGAAGTTTTGACTATTGAACAATAAAAAAGTTGAATTACAAAATGACTTTTTTATTGCTTCTTTTCCCTCTACTTTTTAATTTTGATAATTATATGGCCTACCAACATAATTATTAGGTCTACAAAAAAAGAGATTTTATATTACAAACCTCCATTGGTAAAATCACAGCTTAAAAAAAGGCCACCACTGAAGACCAGTTTTAAGACTGTGTTTTTAGTGCCACGTTGAAAAAAAAAAAATATTACGAGATTAAAGTCGTAATATTTCGAGAACAAAGTCGAAATCTTTCGAGAATAAAGTCGTAATACTATAGTAGAATTAACAAAAATAAAGTCGAAATATTACAAAAATAAGTTTTCACATATTTGGAATCTTCACAAAGAAAACAGTTTAATTTCGTGAATTGTTTAACAAAAATACAGCGATCTGATCATTACAGAGCTTGAAAAACACATTATTCTAAGACATATAATTTGTGTTTCGCTATAAAACTGATTTTGAAAGCTGAGACATTAAAAGTATCTATCTTATATTCTATCAAAAGCACAAATCTTATTCCGGCTATTGGCTGGCTGACGCACTCACGTTTGCAGGGGGCCTTGGATTGGCCAGACATTTTTTTTTTTTTTTTTTACTTAAGCGCGAACCAGGCACGGCACGGCGCATCATTCCAGTTTCCAGTTTGGATGGGCCAGACAAATTGTGAACGTTAAATTAAAAACGTTATCCAATCACTGTTTCACCTAATAAAAATTACTGACTAATAAACTGTTAAATTATCTGTGAGTATACATAATATAGATTTTAATAGCTTGATGCTCTTTAAATATTTTGTTGCATTGTAAAAAAGTTTCGGTGCATAGGACGGACCTATCCGCGATCGCTCTCCATGGTTCTGACCAAAGAAGAGCGCTTTGGAATCTCCATTACGCATCATACCTGGGCTGCGTTTCCCGACAACGCTGTCTCTTAGCGTGCTACGAAGACACTTAAGGATTAACTTAACTAAAGCTATACTACCACTAAAGGTATACCATTGCTAGGCGTCTTCAGGGCTATCATCCATTCGCGAGGCAGAGGCGCTGGCGTCCTTCTAGCAACGGCACTGGTTGCAGACAACAGCAAGTAACGAGAGAGAGAGACAACAGCAAGTGACGAGAGAGAGAGACAACAGCAAGTGATGAGAGAGAGAGACAACAGCAAGTGATGAGAGAGAGATGATGAGAGAGTGACAACAGCAAGTGATGAGAGAGAGAGACAACAGAAAGTGAAGAGAGTTGAAATGTGAAGGTATTTTGTTTCTTTGATGTTTATAGTTACATTTTTTTGGGGGGCTGTGGTGGCAGATAATAATATCTGTTATTCTTTCCACTTACACCTCTGTTTATGTTAGTTTTGGTTGTGCTGCCAGTGTTTCTTGATCATAATTAAATGGTTGATTCTAAGCACTGAGCCTTGTTTGTATTTGTGGTTTGTTTGTAATGTAAAATTTTTCTTTTTGCCTACGTGGTGTGGTGGTAATTGTCTTACTGTTATGGTCCCCCACTTGAAGGAATGTAAAGAAAACACTGTAGTGTTGGCTGTCTCAATGTGTGTGTATGCCAGTTCACCATAGTTGCATATGGACATGTATGGCACTAAATCTTTTTTGGGGGGGTGGGGGGTGGTGTTCCTCACACAAAGAGCATCCTAGGGGCCTCTGACCACCTTAATCCGCCCCTGGGCAGATGGAATGCAATGGAAAATATTAAATATTATTGCCAAGCATACTGTCCCCCTGAGTATGACACATGGTATGATTTCTGCTATTAATCCCACATATATTTATAGTGTATTAAAAAAATCGTTAAATGCTCTCAATCCGTGACATTTACATGCGCAATAAAGACCTACTCTCAAAATAATATAACTTTATTCTATTAAAATTTTTGACTTTATTCTCGTGATATTTCGAGTTTGTTCTCAAAGTATTTCGACTTTATTCTCGTAATATTTTGACCTTTTTTTCTCGAAACATTTCGACTTTATTCTCGTTATATTTCGACTTTATTCTCGAAGTATGACGACTTTAATCTCGTAATCTTAGATTTATTTTTCAACGTGGCACTAAAATGTCGTCGTACAATTTTGACCCAGGAAAAGACCTGTATTATTATTAACAATTACTATTAACAATTAGTATTAATATTAATATTATTAATAATAATAGTGTAGCCCCGGTGGGAAAAATTATGGGTAGAATTCGAATTAAACTTTTTGCGCTAAGAAACGTGGGCGACGTCTATTGGTTAAGAATCTTCCCGCGCATTATTCAAACTGCATTTTCTTAGCACATTTTGTGATTAGAGGTGTTCGTTATCGAGAACCAAGACGTTGAGGGCTGATAGAGCAACACAGAAGGCTGAATTCTCTGGCAGATAGGTTCAGTTCTTTGATTCAAAACAGACTTGCAGAAGACGGAGAACATTCTGCAGGTCTAGGACTAATCGACAGGTATGCCTATCGTAATGCTTATGCTTAACTTGTAGGTTCGCATGGTAGAACGGGTTCTTCTTCTTATTATTATTATAGGCCTACGTTGAAAAAGCCTATAATTAGCGCAGTTGATCAAAATGGCCTATGGATGAACAATAATTTAAATAGGCTTAGTTTATATTGTCATTGCTATTTTAGTTGCTTGGTTTATTTATTGGCGGTTTTCGGTCTGATGGAGAGGGCAACTCTCTGGTTCAAAACGGTATTAGATATGAGGCTGACTCCAGCTCCCTTTTAACCCGCTCTTTATTTGCCGAAATATCCAAGATAAAAACCCAAACTTGTTCTGCCTAAAATAATGTGAAATAACCTTAACCTTTTCAGTGGTGAGTTTAAAATATCCCCAGAGTGAGTTTTTTTAGACGACCCTTATTTTGTATGTACATAACTGAAAACAAAAACTAAGAAGAAACATAATTATTTAAATGAAATAACATTAAATGTGAAGTGTCACACAGAGAATTCTGGGAATGTCTATTTAGAGAAACAATGAACAAGAAAGAAGAGAGAAGCGATGACTTCAGACACAGCCTTGATGAAATCAAATGAACATAAAAAACATCAAATCCCTCACAATCTCAGCAAAGGAGGATTAAACAACTCCACAAACAGCATTAACAGCTTCACTTATAGCTAACCAGACTGACTTCTGCTCTGCTACAGTTCTGTTTGAGAATTAACGGAGGTTTAGATGTTTTTGATTTATTGCTTTATTTAAAGTTACAATGATGGTAAGTGAGTGCTTTAGTTGGGCTCTTGATAAGGTATACCTGTTAATTTTTTTAAGTAATTGTGTTCTGTATTTTGTGCTGAATAAGACTGAGGATGTTCCAAAGGGGACAGCGAACACCTGCAGGACAACGACCACCGAGAGTGCGCCTGGCAAGAATAAGAATGGGTTTGATTCACAATGGGAATGACACAATATATATGCCAAGGCGTAAGTGCATATTTTATGCTAAAATATGTAACATAACTATTAAATTAAAGGAACATTGCGTAGGTTCTGAAATTTCTAACCGTTACTGACACCAGTGGCTGTTAGAGGAACTGCAGCCAGTCTCATGCACGTTCTCAGTGCGCACGCTCTTTTTTTTTTTTACTTACGAGGAGTGTCCGTGGGTGTCTGAATTGTGCTGGAGGCTGGTCGCTTCTTTCCATCCGCAGAGTCCATTTGAAAACACTATTGCCACTGCTTACTATAATGGCTGGTGTGCCGTATGGTTGTAAGCCCAAGTAGACGAGAACGCGCATGACGTCACATTTTGTGAATTTTCGCGCCAATTCGGGCCCGACTCCTCCACACACAATTGAGCCTACAGGCTGATAGAGGCAACCGTGGTGGACAGTCGAGGTGTCATTCTTTTTTTACATCATGGTTGGCTAATACATGTACAAATGAAAACTCTTTCTTAAAGATTTTTTTTAAGTAAAAACCTCCACATAGCTCCTTTAAAGTCCCCATGAAACGGAAGTTGCAAACGACTTTTCTCCAGTGTTGTGACGTATTTCCGAGAGAAACGGAATAATAAATGAGGAAAATAGTGGGCGTGGCTTATTTTCCAAATAGCACCTGATTGGATCGAGATAAGTAGGTGTTTAATTAAAAAAATGGAGGCAGATCTAAACGCAAGTTTACAATCGGTTGTTGAGGATTACTCGCCACCTGAATCACCGCAATTTAGTTTGCAGCAGGAGGAGGAAGATGAAGAACAGGAACACACGGAGGATCATTTCGTCACGGGAATCAGACCTTACATGTTTGAGCCATTACATGCGGAGAGTTCAAATGGTCACCTGGACGTGGCGGCTCAGGAGCAAGTTCACACTCGCGAGCATCTCGATGTGTCCCAATGGTAACACTAATTGTAATTATAAAACTATTTTCATTTGCTATTACTGCTGCAACCAATGATACTAACGTGTGTTTTATGTTTTTGAATGTTGTACCTTGTCTAGAATAGTTGCCTACATCTATAATTGACACATAATTGAGCTTACCACGATTATACCACAACTTTAATTTGTCAACTTAAACTGTACTATGCTTTTCATTCAGGTGCTCCTGTGGCTACTGCGAGCACATGGACACTGGTCCTGAAAGACTATGTTGTAGGGAGGTTAGGCAGGTTTGTAAAAGAAGTGCAGAGAATGGGTATCATGTTATTAATCAGCCTATAAATGACACAGCAGCAGAGTAGAACTGAAGATAGCAAACTCTGACTTCAAAAAACCTTAACATTTGTAATACAGTGCCTATGTGTTAATACAGTACATAACATATACTAAAGTCTAGAATAAATTACTAATACTAGAGTAAAATAGTAAAATACTAAAACTACAAAATTGTTACATTATTTTTATATAGGTTGTTGATAAATGTGCAGAAGCAGAACTGCAACCTGGATGCATGACTCAACACCCAGGTTTTGAAGCGGTCTGCTTGAACCCATGGGTTCTTCAAGTTGAATACGCATCCTTGGTCCAGTATTATGGCGACTATGACCAAGATGTTTTTACTATCGAAGAGTAAGTGAATAATCATATCTGCAACAGTCAGTTTCTGTCCTGCAAACAATGCATTATTATCTAGTTTCCTTTTTTTGTCTTTAGGCGATACCGTCACACCGCCTACAGGACCTTTGTCAGATAGTGTTGGGGCTACTTGGGAAGAAAAATACGTGTTGTCCTCCCATCATGTGTTGTTGTTAAAATAAGATCCACATTCACATCAGAGAGATACACAGGCTTCAAGCTACCTTCACTACATCCACAATAGCAAGTGATATGCATGTACAACTGTATGTAATAAATAATGACAAAGGACTTTAATTACACTTGATGTTTCATTTATTAAATTTTAAAGATTAATTTTAACACTAAAAATTACACGCACACACACTCTCTCTCTATCTCTCACACACACACACACACACACACACACACACACACACACACACACACACACACACACACACACACACACACACACACACACACACACACACGCACACACACACTCTCTCTCTCACTCACACACACACACACTATCTAAACCTGCTCCTACTCCATCTGTGTAAAACGGGACCAGGGTCTGACTTCAGATTCCTGTAGGTCAGGCTTGTCAAAGGCAGCACATAAGTGGTCTGGAACCTCCAGTTGATTAATCTGCTCTTGGTATGGGCCAGGATTGATGACCACCTCATCAAAAAACAGTCTTAGTAGACTCTCCACATAGTCTATGATGCAAAAAATACAAGGAACCTGGCATTTTTTAAGTAGACATTTTCACTCAAAATTAACAAACCTGGGGAATCAGCTCTCATGTCACCACCCAAGACAACGGCCTTTCCAGAATGCCTTTCCATCTCCAGCATTGTGTTTTGTTCAGTCCAGTGCGATAAAATTGTTGGCTGGAGAAAGGTCTTCTGATGATTAAAAAATGTCCTGGGACATTTTGGACACACTGGGACACACAGAGTGCTGTCAGTACCTGGAAGATATCACATTACATAAGTATAAAAAATGTTTAACAATGACCAATTTATACAATTTATTTTGTTTACACAAATGACAAACCTTGTGGATCTATATGTATGAAGCCCCACTGAAGGCTACTGCTGCCGACAAATGCAAATTCCCAGCTGGTGTACTGTGGATGTGTGGCTGGCTGTTCCACTTTGTTTTTTGAAGGCAGTGTGAACAGATCTATGCGATTTTGAAGCATAAAATGTATATGAACAATATACAAAATGCCAATAATACAATAAATAAAATTATATTTGTTATAATTTTGTTATAATTATAAAATTATATTAACAATTTGTCAGTGCTACATTTATGATCACCTGTGTGATGGATACAAATGTCCCATTTACAAATTTCTCAACTGTGCAGGTATGGCAGCATGCTTGACACTTCCGAAACAGCTGTAGCAAATTCTCTTCATACACCATGTATTTCCTGGCTTTGTATAGTGGTTGGCAAACCCTGGACAATCATAACTCAGCAAATCAAATCATACTTTCTAACAAGGCATCTTGATTGATCATCTCAAACCTAACCTATATACCATTACATTTTTTAACATGTCTGAAGTTTTAGTGATAACCACATTTAGACTTACTTTTCAATGCTCTCTTGAGTGACATCAGGCTCATAGGTGACATCTGAACACTGGTTTGACGTGTATGTTGAGCTCTCATCGAACACAGTGTCTTCCATGCGTGGCCTTTTAATTGGTGTTGAAGTGAGACACGGAGCTCCAATACCTGTACCAACACTCACACCAACAGAGTGGCCTAAAGGCTTCACCTGAACAGCTGAATATTTCAACACACACATATGACAATCAAACACATGAAACAGCACAAGAAGACTATTACCAGTTAATACAATGAAGATAAACATAGCTAGTAGCCTATAATTTTACCTTTACTCTGTCTTTTCTGCTTGTGGGTTTCCGTTTGAACTGACACATTTTTCAAAGATGTTGCATGACATTGACAGGCCACATCACTTGATACAGGCTGTATAACAGGAAATGCATTATGTTATGATATGGGTACAAGGGCAAAATAGATTGTGCAGGACTGCCAACTTTTGAGTTCAAATTGGAGTGAGAATTACGATTCAATTCATAAGCTTGAGATTATGATCTTTGCAAGGAAAAAATATTATCTGAAATAATGTTGTAAACTATACAGTGAAACCTGTCAGATGGTATCAAAATTGACAACTTGTATATATCTCGATTTTTTAAATAATTGACCAATTGCATGAGACATGGTTCATTTCAATAAGTTGTTCTATATCTTTCAACATAAGTTACCCTTTGTAAAGTGTTAGAGATGACCGTTATGACGAATCTGTCTTGATTTAAGTGGTGATGTTGGTTTTTGGCGTGCACGCGCCAATTCACGCACAATAAACATGTATTTAGTTTATTAAGCATAATATGACAAAGTTATGTTGGCAGCCCTGTATGATGTTCAACGTCTCAAGAGCTTGGTTGTAGCTAGTTCAACTCACCGTCAAACTTTGTGAGGTACCAACGGTGTACACTTACGGGACAGCGTTATCTGTTAATGACAGATATCTCACAAACCCCATTTCGTGTTCTGTCCAATTTTTGAAGCATTCGCGCGTGAAGTGCTTCGAGCACATCCGTGACCACTCTGTTATCCCTCCTTCCTCGAAATGTAAAAAATCGAGCCATCTGGACCGTAACGAGGGAATTTTAGGGAAAGGGAAAAGTGTTCCGTGAGTTCCACAACCAAAAATGCACCTCCTCGCCATCTCTCCTTTCACGCGCTGTCAATGGTCGCAAACACACAGGCAGCCTGTCTACTGTCAGTTGGAGGGGCGTGGTTGAGACACCAAATTCCTCAAGCCTACGTCATCAGTGAAGGTCCTCCAATGCAGAGGGGAGGGGCATTTTCAGATTTTGATTAAAGATTATGAAGCCAAAAATTTTTTGTGTGTGGATTGACTCGCATGGATGAATTGTTCAGCACAAAACGATCAATTTAGGCGAACAAAGTAAATATAGTCAATTTTGATTTCATGTGGACTTTAAGTAAAATTTCATATAACTTGTACATCACAAGATTATTTTAAAGGTCCCATATTGTCAAAACTGAAATCTCCTGGCTTTCTTCGTGATAACAGAGATCTAGGGTCTGTGAAACTATCATATAAGTTTCAAAACAGTCGATCCACAGACAAATGCACACAGCCTGCATAAAGTAGCTGTGCCTTTTCACCCGTATAAATGTGATGTCAGAGCTACTCAGTCACCACCTTCAGTCTCCACCCCCACCAATGGTGGGTCAATTAGAGAACAACAGGCCAACCAGAAGAGAGGCTCATGAATATTAAGGAGACAGAGCAGAATCGAGCAATTTCTACATAGTGTGCCTTTAAGGAGATCAAAACCTAAAATAAAACTTTAGAGAGGTGTACAATATGGTGCCTTTAAAGGTATAGTAAGCTATTTCTGAAAAAAGCTGTTAAAGTGGATCTTGTAACCAATCAAATTGTTCTTTCTCATGTTTTTCCTAAACCCTTTTTTTACCCCTCTTTACAGCTGGAACAACACAAAAACTATTGGTTGTCCCACATTCCATGTCTGAGAGGGAATTTGTGGAAAGAATAAGGGGGGAATTTCCAGAAGTGCAGCAGTGTGAATTCACAATCTGCCGATTAAATCGGCACAGGCAGATTATCCCGTTAATCCTCCCCACAGTTTGCCCTGCTATCATAAAGTCCTGCCAAGAACTCAGGAACTCACGTTCTGCTGTGTACATTAGACCAAGGGTATGATTCTATGCAAATGTTTTTTTCAGCTCCTTTTATGATGTGCATTTTGCACAAGTGTCAAATTTCTCTGATCTGAGAAATGCTCAAAAGCAACGTAGAAAAACTGTAGTAGATCATTTATATGTGATTAAATGACACTTCTTCAGCAAGTAATTTGTTTTGATAGAATATATTTTTGTTATTTTCTCAGGTTCTGGAGCCAGTTGGAGATGAAAATGTAGTGCAAAGGGACAATGTAAATTTCTCAATTGTTAAAATTTAAGATATTGGAAGCAATCCATGATTAACTTGTGTGACAGTGTACAGCACGGGATATGGTGTTTTTCTAAGAACAGCTTTTTGAACTTTTTCAGGTTTTGGAGCCAGCCGAGGATGAAGCTATAGTGCAAGATGACAATGTAACAATTTTTACATTTTAAGATATTGAAAGCAATCCTTGATTAACATGTGACAGTTTTCAGCAAGGGATATTTTTTTTCTAAGAACAGCTTTTTGACCTTTTTCAGGTTTTGGAGCCAGCCGAAGATGAAGCTATAGTGCAAGATGACAATGTAACATTTTTTTTAAGATATTGAAAGGAAACTTTTGTTCAGCAAATAATACTGTGTACTGTAAACTCTTTTCTAAGGACAGCTTCTGGCGATTTTCATAGGATGAATTTTGAGTGTTTAAGCTTTTGAGTGACCTAATTTATTATGATTAAAAATGTAAATGAAAAAGTGTTTTGCTACAGTTAGTAGGTTAATAGACCAAAGTTACACCAAGCTGTTGTTCGCTAGATCAGTTCCATTCATTATTCATGGCTTCATTCTATTCACAAACAGAATTAACTAGTATTTCTTATTTTGTTATTTGCTGCACTACTACCTCACATTCAACATTTACATTATATTTTCATAAATAAACATGTGTTTACATGGATCTGTGCAGGATTTAAGGGCATGGAGGGCCCAAAGGAATCAACAAGATATAGAGTACCATAACTCCCTGGAAATTGACAGAGCAAGGGTAAGTATAATAAAAATAATACGAGTTAATTCGTTTTTTTTTTTTTTTTTTTTTGCTCTGTTGAACACAAAAGAAGATATTTTGAGAACGTTGGTAACCAGACACTTGATTGTAGCTATTGACTTCCACATAAAAAAAAAAATACTATGGGAGTCAATGTGGACATGAAACTGTTATTCAAAATATCTTACATTGTGTTTGGACATTTTCAAATGTAACAGGAGATAAGAAGGAGACAGATGGAAGAGTGTGAAAGGCGACGCAGAAAGGTATGTTCAGATATAATGTAGTCAAAAATTTGGCCACAATATTTTTTTCTGTGTATGTAACTAAAAATTTGTAACTTTTTAAAAAGGCAATAGATGATCGCCGGTGGTATATATCAGCAATTGTTGAGCCGGGCGATGGTCTTATGATACATTTTAAATACCCAGATGAGACAATCCTGAAGAGGAGATTCAATGTCTCTCAGTTAACTGCTATTTAATTATCTACTTTTTACTTTTTTTAATTTGTTGAAGAAAATTGTTTCAATTACTGATCATTTATTTTGCTTCTGACAGGACCTGGTTGCATTTGCTGGTGTTGATGACATGGCAAGTGAAGTGTTCTCAGTGCAGTTGCCACTCTCACCAACTCTGTTATATAGCAATCTAGTAGGTACCCTAGAAGATCTTGGCATAGATGTGCCTTCCACTCTTTATGTGTTGTGGTTATCTTCGGATGAGGTACAGGTAAGAACACGTGTTACATGTGTGTTTATATTATGTGATTACTACAAATAGTAATTATCTGTGCATCTTTTCACCTCCACGGCCCGCCATTTCACCCCTACGCCCTGTCATTTCACCTCCACGCCCCTCCATTTCTCCCCCATTATACGTCATTTCACCTCCACAGCCCGCCATTTCACCCCCACACCCCGTCATTTCACCTCCACAGCCCGCCATTTCACCCCCACACCCCGTCATTTCACCGCCACGGCCCGCCATTTCACCCTCACGGCCCTCCATTTGTCCCCCACCATACACCATTTCACCCCCACGGCCCATCATTTCACCTCCACGCCCCTCCATTTCTCCCCCACTATACGTCATTTCACCTCCAAGGCCCGCCATTTCATCCCCACTATACACCATTTCACCCCCACAGCCCATCATTTCTCCCCCAAGCTCCACCATGTCTCTCTTGTCACCTGGCATACCTGAAGAGTGAGTAGTGAATGCTTGCTTCAAAGACAATACTGCTCTTAAGCAATTAAAAACACAACATGCTTGCATTTGTAGGTCAATATTTATTCTGCTAAGTAACTTGTAAGAAAAGTAAAAAACAATGAGAAGAAATTCTCTTGTTTTGTAGATGCACCAGTCTTTATTCTGGTGAAAAATAGCATCCAAATGTTATACAACATGTTTAAGCTTGGGTATCAGAATATGAGCATAAGAAAAGATATGTAATTTAATTCCTTCTTTATGTCAATGTTTTTTTTTGTCTACAATACAGACATTTGGACATTAGTCACATGATGCGTTGCCTGCAGTTGAGGGTGAGGCAGAGGGCTATCACTGCCAATCAAGTTAATGTCCTCCATGGGGAGGAATTTGATTGTGCGGTGAGAGCTTTCAGTCGGTCCACGTTTGATACTCAGTACAGGCTGGATGTGGTGTTTGTGGATGAGAGTGGAGTGGGTGAAGGGGCTGTTGATGAAGGTGGGCCAACAAGGGAGTTCTGTCGTCTCCTCATGGGCCAGCTCCAGGAGCAGCATATTTTTGAAGGGCCTTCCGAATCACGAGCTTTGGCTCTAGACAGTGTTGGTATGTTTGCTTTCCACACAATCATATTAAATGTCACTATTTTAATATTATTATATTAATATTATTATATTATAACATTAGTCACAGGGTATCCTACACTAGCACTAAACAGTACACTAATAAATGGTAATAAAATGTCCTCTATAGCTCTGCACAACGGGATCTAACCATCGGCTTTCTGAGTGGCGCCGATACAGGATGGCTGCCTCCGTGACGTGCTCTGCAGTTGTTTTTGTGTTTTTGTTAGTTTGTCCTGTCTTTAGTTATATTCCTGCAATTAGTTTCACCAGGGACGAATTGCTGGATATTCGGCAACACACATCTCCCGATATTTCACCGGTTTTCGACTATTCTGATGTTTTGCTGGACATTCTTGTCGGCGGAGCGGCTGCCCTGATCACACGCTTCAAGAGGACGCGCAGGCGGTGAAAGCGAGCGGGAGCGCTCGTGAGACTCAGAAAACGCGGATTTCGAACGCCGTTGCCTAGCATCCATCTGGCAAATCTCCGCTCTCTACCCAACAAAACGGACGAACTGCTTCTGCTCTCTCGGACAAATAAAGATTTCTCCCACTCTGCTGCTCTGTGTTTCACGGAAACTTGGCTGAATGACACCATACCGGACAGCGCGCTCCATCTGCCGGGCTTTCAGCTGTTTAGAGCGGATCGCGACGCAGAATCAACGGGGAAATCGCGCGGCGGCGGGACATGCTTTTACATCAATGAACGGTGGTGTACAGATGTAACTGTGTTAAAGAAGACGTGCTGCTCAAATCTCGAAACGCTCTTCATTAACTGCAAGCCGTTCTATTCGCCGCGGGAGTTTCACTCGTTCATTCTGGTGAGTGTTTACATCCCTCCTCAAGCGCACGTGAGCTCAGCTTTACAGAAACTCGCTGAGCAGATCACAGAGACAGAACAACAACACCCAGACTCTGTTTTAATCATTCTTGGGGACTTTAATAAAGCCAATCTCTCCCGTGAACTGCCAAAATACAGACAGCATGTTACTTGTCCCACAAGAGACAGTAATATATTGGATCACTGTTACACAACAATAAAGGATGCATTTCACTCTGTTCCACGAGCAGCTTTGGGACATTCTGATCACCTTCTGGTTCATCTTATACCGACCTACAGGCAGAAACTAAAATCAGCTAAACCTGTATTAAGGACTGTAAAAAGATGGACTAATGAAGCAGAGCAGGATTTACAATCTTGTTTTGACCTCACTGATTGGAGTGTTTTTGAAGCTGCTGCCACTGATCTGGACGAACTCACAGAGACCATAACATCATATATCAGTTTCTGTGAGGATATGTGTATTCCTACCAAGACTCAACTAAATTACAACAATGACAAACCGTGGTTCACTGCAAAACTCAGACAGCTCCGTCAGGCCAAAGAAGATGCTTACGTGAAGGGGGACAATGTCTTGTATAAACAGGCTAAATACACACTGGAAAAGGAGATCAAAGTGGCAAAGAGGAATTATTCTGAAAAAATAAGGACTCAGTTCACTTCGAACGACTCCGCATCAGTGTGGAAAAGCCTAAAGAAGATCACCAATTACAAGACACCACCCCCCAGCACTGTGGAAAATCAACGACTGGCAGACGATCTGAACGAGTATTACTGCAGGTTTGAAAGAACACCCATCACCTGCCCTGAACACCTCACCACACAACCGTTCACACCAATAACAACTCCTGCAACCAACCCTGAATGCCTCTCCAAACAAACGTTCACACCATTCACAGCTCCTGCAACCAACCCTGAATGCCTCTCCACACAACCGTTCACACCATTAACAGCTCCTGCAACCCATCCTGATCACCTCTCCAATCAACCGCTCTCACCATTCACAACTCCTGCAACCAACCCTGAATGCCTCTCCAAACAACTGTTCACACCACTCACAACTCCTGCAACCCACCCTGAACACCTCTCCAATCAAGCGCTCTCACCATTCACACCTCCTGCATCCCCCCTCTCCCCCACACCTGCAATACAGATCAGCGAGGATGCGGTGCGCCAGGTCTTCAGGAAGCAGAAAAGGAAAAAAGCACCAGGCCCAGATTGTGTTACACCAGCCTGTCTGAAATCCTGTGCTGACCAGCTGGCCCCCATCTTCACAAAGATCTTCAACAGATCGCTGGAGCTGTGCGAAGTCCCTTCATGCTTCAAACGCTCCACCATCATCCCCATCCCAAAGAAATCCAAAATTACAGGACTAAATGACTACAGGCCTGTGGCTCTAACGTCTGTAGTCATGAAGTCATTTGAAAAACTGGTGCTGGCCCACCTGAAGGACATCACTGGACCCTTGCTGGATCCTCTTCAGTTTGCCTACAGAGCAAACAGGTCTGTGGACGATGCAGTAAACATCGGACTGCATTATGTTCTGCAACACCTAGACAGACCGGGGACCTATGTGAGGATCCTGTTTGTGGACTTCAGCTCTGCCTTCAACACGATCATCCCAAACCTCCTCCTGCCCAAACTAACTCAGCTCTCCGTGCCCACCTCCGTCTGTCAGTGGATCAACAGCTTCCTGACAGACAGGCAGCAGCTAGTGAGGCTGGGAAAATACACATCCAGCACCCGTACAATCAGCACCGGAGCTCCCCAGGGCTGTGTTCTCTCCCCACTGCTCTTCTCCCTGTACACTAATGACTGCACATCTAAGGACCCCTCTGTCAAGCTCCTGAAGTTTGCAGATGACACCACACTCATCAGCCTCATTCAGGACGGTGACGAGTCTGCTTACAGACAGGAGGTTAAAGAGCTGGCTGTCTGGTGCAGTCTAAACAACCTGGAGCTTAACACGCTCAAAACAGTGGAGATGATCGTGGACTTCAGGAGAAACCCCCCTGCACTCCCCCCACTCACCATCATGAACAGCACTGTGACTGCAGTGGAGTCATTCAGATTGCTGGGCACCACTATCTCTCAGGACCTGAAGTGGGACATTCACATTGACTCCATTGTGAAAAAGGCCCAGCAGAGGTTGTACTTCCTTCGCCAGCTGAGGAAGTTTAACCTGCCACAGGATCTGCTGAAACAGTTCTACTCCACCATCATCGAATCCATCCTCTGCACTTCAGTAACTGTCTGGTTCAGCTCAGCTTCTAAATCGGACCTCAGAAGACTACAGAGGGTAGTCCGGACTGCTGAGCGAATTATCGGTACAACCCTCCCATCTATTCAAGAACTGTACTTATCCAGAGTGAGCAAAAGGGCTGTTAAAATCACTCTGGACCCCTCACATCCAGCACACTCCCTCTTTGAACTGTTGCCATCTGGTCGACGCTACAGAGCACTGAGCACCAG
Source organism: Carassius carassius (assembly GCF_963082965.1). Taxonomy (NCBI): domain Eukaryota; kingdom Metazoa; phylum Chordata; class Actinopteri; order Cypriniformes; family Cyprinidae; genus Carassius; species Carassius carassius. The sequence continues at coordinate 15,246,040 of NC_081755.1, read as the reverse complement.
AACGACCAGACACAGGAACAGTTTCTTCCCTCAGGCAATCCATCTTATGAACAGCTGATAATAACTGTGGGACACACTACACTATTTATATTTATATACACTACACTTTTTATCCAACACACATACTTAGCGTACACGTAAATCTTTTGCACATAATATACATGTACATACATGGAACACACTATACTACTTATATTTATATTTATATAGACATACACTTATTTATCCAAACACACATACTTAGTGTACAGTTACAATTTTTCCACATAATATACATGTACATACATAAATGCTCTTTTTAATATACCTGCCATACATTGTCAATTTGTATATTGTCAATCCTTACCCACCTATTTGTATTTTTTTGTATTTTTTATTCCTTATTGTGTTTTTTGTTCTGTCGCTGTTATGTTGCACTGCGGAGCTCTGTCACGAAAACAAATTCCTCGTATGTGTGAACATACCTGGCAATAAAGCTCATTCTGATTCTGATTCTGATTCTGATTCTGATCTATAGGCTTGTGGGCCAAATGCTAGCAGTTTGCCTAATTCAGGGAGGGGTTTCTCCACACTTCTTTTTCCATCGGCTTTTTAGCCAATTCTGTGGCCTTCCACCACTTGCCCCTTCCATAGAAGAGGTGGCAGACCCAGAGTTGCAGGACAAATTGCACAAGGCAAGTCTGTATATTACTTTATACTGTAATATCATTTGAATGTTAGAACAGTCAGTCAAGCGGCAATGTACTGGTTTGTAGATATGACTCTTTTTATGAACTGGACCTATAACTCTCACATGTAAAGAGGTTAAAGTGTTTCTGTGCATTTATTTTAATAGTAGTAATTAGTTAAATATGTAGTTTTATTAGATATATATCAATTGTCTATAAAGGACAAGTGGCTTTGAGAGTTTGTTATAACTTCAGAAATTTCCTGTAAGTGAAGCATCAAATTCTCCTCTATTGTTAACATGTTAATAACACCTTAAGAAGTCTATATAGACTCCATAATAACCATCTGTGACAACTACAAACTGTCTAGCACCCCGCAGAAACTGTTTAGAGCCACCTAGAAATCATATTGCAACATATTTCAGCCCCACAATATCGTCAAGGCATGGAAAGCACCCTAGCAAACGATTGCCGAGTTTTGCCATAGCAAGCACAAATCACATTTTCTTCAGAAAATGTAGATATCTGCCTTTCAGTTGTGCTTTACATTCCTTTCCTTCCTTCCTTCTCATACTAGATAGCAAGTGCTGGTACATTAGAGGAGGCCAGAGAGGCAATCACTGGAGCCACAGATGAGCTGTCTGTTATGGGAGCTTTATGCTACCTAAACTCCATGGCCCAGAGAGACGAACTGATGACAGCAATCCTGGAGTTTTACACAGAGGGCCGCATTCATGCCGCACTCCAGCAGTAAGTTCTGATTTTAGGAATGAAGAAAAATTATGATGAGGAATTCTCTTGTGTGGCAGATGCATCAATCAGTCTTAATTCCAGCCAAGAGATGTAATGAAGCTTGCATTGCATTCAGGGTGTGGAGCTTGTTTTTACCATGATAAGATTTCTTAATTTCTTACAGCAGTAGTGTTGTGTTTGTGATGGACTAACTGTTTTTATAGTGCATGCAAAGTGGAAAATATCTTCAATTGTGTTAATATTCAATTATTATCAAAGAATTGCAGATTGTAGTTTCTGGAACCCAGATGTCATTGAGTGGTCAAAAAGGTTTAATAATTTTTACTCTGTGTTATATTTACGCAAAATATTCTTTACTTTAGGTTCAAAGAAGGTCTAAATGCCCTTGGGCTCCTAGATGATTTTGTGGCTCACCCAACAGATTTTCAAGAACAATTCCTGAAAACCGATGCTCAAATTACTGCTGCTGACATTGTGGAGCTGTTCAAGCCACAATTCACATCACCAATAGGCTCCCATAAAAGGAGACAAGAGACCAGGACCGTTGCATTCTGGCATGACTGGCTTCTGGAGGTGGAGGGTAAGACAGTTTTCAAACTCAGAACCACAAAAATCTATTTGAAATTATTACTTGTTAACGAAGTAATAGAGCTGCACAATTAATCATTAAAAGATTGAGATCTCGCTTCAAACACCCAAAAAATATTATACCTATTTAAAACAGATTTGTCTGTCTAACCTTGGGCAAGTATGGTCGATCACAGGGTACAGCTGTCGCTGACCCAGATATAGATATGAAAAACTTAACAAATTGCATTTTTCAACCACACCTTATCATAATTTTTTTTTTATTATTCAAATTACCATAGATATACGAAGGACTGTGATACAAGTTTTTAGTTTGAATAACTGATAAAAATAATAGAGTAAATCACTTTTTGAAAGTAACTTCAAATAAAGGTGCTTCAAATAAAGATTGTATCAATTACGCTGTTACACCAGCGGACAAGCAACTGTTTCATGTCTTTGTCATTGTATCATTAATGCAAGAGATTGTTAAAAAAGGATGATTCATGCAGTGATTAAACAAGTGAAGTCTTAATGAGAGAGTCATCGAATCATTCATACAAGCTTTTGTAATATTTAAACTTTATTAAATTGACTGCAGCAATAAACAATTTGTCAGAACCTTGAGTAAATTACTTTTTTTATTGTATTTTCAGAATTGTGTGAGAATTGTGATCTATTTGAAAGAGAGAAAAAAAACATGATTCTAAATTGATCCAGAAACATGCAGCTCTACTAAGTACTTAAAAGAAAGAGTTTATAATCATACATTTTTCTCATCACTTGACAGGTGGAGATGCAGCTCCAATTTCCCTACCCGATATCTTAATATTTGCCACAGGATTGGAGAGGTTTCCAGCAATGGGGTTTCAACCCCAGCCAGAGCTGTCCTTCCTCCATGAGGGTGATGAACGACTGGCAATGTACCCAACTGCAAACACATGTTTACTTATTTTAAGAATTCCGGTCAAGAATACCTATAGGGATTTTAAAAGTGCAATGGAAACAGGGATTGGCTGTTCGGATCAGTTTGGTTTCCAGTAAATGTTTTGTTTTTTTGTAGAAAAGTTTTCTTTTTTAACTGAGTTCCTGTCACGTTTTGGTTTTGTTTCATGTCTGTCACAGTCCTGTTAGTCATGTGATCCTGCCATGTGTTCCTCATGTGAATGTGTCATGTTGTCCTTGATTGATTGTCTTATGTTTACAGGTGTTATTACATATTAAGTGGCGGAAGTCTCCGCGTTCAGCGCAAATCCCGCCCTGCAGCTGATTCTAAGGCCGGCAACACACTGGATGCGTGACGCAAGCGTCTCAGCTGCGTGGCGTGTCCGTTTTTAATTCGGCTCAACAGGTTAGAGCTTGCAGACTGCCTGCGTGAGACGCGCACGATTGCATGCTAGAAATAGAACCGACGCCTATTTTTCACGCGACACGCAAGCGTGTTGGAAGCGTTTCCAGGCAAAATAGGATAGGAAAATATGGTTATATGTCATTTTGTACACAAATACATATTAATTCATGACACTTTGATGTTTGAAAGTCTATAGGTTGACATAAATTCAGATATAAATGTAATTGAAAAAATAAATTAATAATTAGCGATTTTCAAATATTGCACCTGTCAAACATAGTCTATTTTGCCGTCAATACTGTTGACGGTGTCGTTTATCAGTAGGCTTTATATTTATGCTCAACATGAAGTATAGATATTGTTGTCATGAAGACAAGAGCCTGGTCTGTCGGCGGTCTCCCGCTATCTCACCTACAGCAGCAGCATGCTGGGATTGGTAATGCTGCACTGTAATCATAGTTATTCATTTATATTCTTCATTATATTTTATTATATGATATTGGTTTGAGACTGAGAGTATTTTATTTAGTGGAGAACTTTGCAGCAGTATTTTATTTCTTATTCTTTTTTTATTTTATATATATATATATTATTAAAAAGTATTTTAAAAAGTGTATAGTAATAAATAACCTGCAGTTTAATGTTTGCATTTCTTTCCCTTACTGTACCGAGAATGAACCGAACCGTGACTTTAAAACCGAGGTACGTACCGAACCGTGATTTTTGCGTACCGTTACACCCCTAATATATATATATATATATATATATATATATATATATATATATATAAGAGGAAGTATTCAAAACTATGCTCCACCTAATTAGCTTGTGGTTGCCATCCAGATGCCATAAAGAATTTGGCCCTGCAACTCTGTATGTCCGCCTGTGTAGTCTGGAAGACATGGCTCTGCGTGCAGCCCCTTCTGGGTTGGTCCGGAGCATACTTTGACGAATACGCCTCCGTTGCACCAGTAGACCTTCTCCAAAAAGTCTTGCTCAGTAAGTCATTGCCGCAGACTACCCGCAGACTACCTGTTGGACTCTTTCATTCAACTCCGCATCAGAGATGTTTGTGTAACGCCCACGCAGAGATAGAGTGAATGATCTATTTAGGATCAAACATTTAAAAATTATTCTTAGTGTAACATTGATTAATTTTACATAATTTTAAATAATTCTATATGATTTTAGTTTGTAAGGAGTGAAGTCAAGCTGACAGTCATTATGCAATTAAACAAAATTATGACAATTCCCTTGGGTTCATAAGTAAGATCTATATTTACCCAAGACATCGTTTCACAGTGTGACTTGCAGTGCCCAGTATTTCTGCAATTTGAGGTATCGTGAACTGTAAAGACAGTAAAAACTGCAGTTGTTCAGGGGTGATGTGGCACTTTGGACGCCCAGTATGTCCCCTAACGCGTGGAACTATATAACCAAGGAAAGCTACAATAGAAAACATTTAATTAGATATAACAATGATTAGTGATTTGACATCCACTTTACTTTGATTGTTTTTTTTACACTTTATCCAAGTATGCTTATTTTCAACTGTTACAACTGCATGATTTATGTTTACATTACAGTGTGAGTACATTGAACATTAAAACCTCTAATGTGAAAGTACATTTATTTCTGTATCCATCAGAGTTCAGATATAGTCCAACCCATCCACTTGTTTCTCATAGTGAAAAACAACAATACCACCAGGTTGTTGTTGCTGCCGAACGTCTGCCACAAACTCGCAAATTAAATTTAAGAGTCCGTCAGCTAGTTGGGATTCACAAAGTCTGCCTTTTGACCATTGAAGGCTCTGTGGCAACGTTTCCATTCTAGACAGAATTTAACAAGAAACAGGGCAATCAATGGATAGCCTTACCTTAAAGTCAAATACAAAAATAGAGGAGCTGGAACAGATATTTATTGATAATCAGTTGTCTTTTAGGTTAACTTGTCATCTATAGGCTAAACACCTTAAGGCCAAGAAAGAAAACAAAAATACTGGGCAGCCACAGTGACAAAGATCACTTACCTTGTAATTATTGTTTCAATAGAGTCCTGGTCGTCTGTTTGAGCCAATCGGGTGCACTCCCGAAATGCTCTATTGCAATCAGATAGTAAAACTCAGCGCCATTGTAATCCTCCTGGAAAGAAGTGTATTATAGTGTAATATAGTTAGGAGTAAAATAAGTGCAATATAGTTAGGAATGTATTTACAACCCGAATTCCGGAAAAGTTGGGACGTTTTTTAAATTTTAATAAAATGAAAACTAAAAGACTTTCAAATCACATGAGCCAATATTTTATTCACAATAGAACATAGATAACATAGCAAATGTTTAAACTGAGAAAGTTTACAATTTTATGCACAAAATGAGCTCATTTCAATTTTGATTTCTGCTACAGGTCTCAAAATAGTTGGGACGGGGCATGTTTACCATGGTGTAGCATCTCCTTTTCTTTTCAAAACAGTTTGAAGACGTCTGGGCATTGAGGCTATGAGTTGCTGGAGTTTTGCTGTTGGAATTTGGTCCCATTCTTGCCTTATATAGATTTCCAGCTGCTGAAGAGTTCGTGGTCGTCTTTGACGTATTTTCCGTTTAATGATGCGCCAAATGTTCTCTATAGGTGAAAGATCTGGACTGCAGGCAGGCCAGGTTAGCACCCGGACTCTTCTACGACGAAGCCATGCTGTTGTTATAGCTGCAGTATGTGGTTTTGCATTGTCCTGCTGAAATAAACAAGGCCTTCCCTGAAATAGACGTTGTTTGGAGGGAAGCATATGTTGCTCTAAAACCTTTATATACCTTTCAGCATTCACAGAGCCTTTCAAAACATGCAAGCTGCCCATACCGTATGCACTTATGCACCCCCATACCATCAGAGATGCTGGCTTTTGAACTGAACGCTGATAACATGCTGGAAGGTCTCCCTCCTCTTTAGCCCGGAGGACACGGCGTCCGTGATTTCCAACAAGAATGTCAAATTTGGACTCGTCTGACCATAAAACACTATTCCACTTTGAAATAGTCCATTTTAAATGAGCCTTGGCCCACAGGACACGATGGCGCTTCTGGACCATGTTCACATATGGCTTCCTTTTTGCATGATAGAGCTTTAGTTGGCATCTGCTGATGGCACGGCGGATTGTGTTTACCGACAGTGGTTTCTGAAAGTATTCCTGGGCCCATTTAGTAATGTCATTGACACAATCATGCCGATGAGTGATGCAGTGTCGTCTGAGAGCCCGAAGACCACGGGCATCCAATAAAGGTCTCCGGCCTTGTCCCTTACACACAGAGATTTCTCCAGTTTCTCTGAATCTTTTGATGATGTTATGCACTGTAGATGATGAGATTTGCAAAGCTTTTGCAATTTGACGTTGAGGAACATTGTTTTTAAAGTTTTCCACAATTTTTTTACGCAGTCTTTCACAGATTGGAGAGCCTCTGCCCATCTTTACTTCTGAGAGACTCTGCTTCTCTAAGACAAAGATTGTATAGCTTATCATGTTACAGACCTGATATCAATTAACTTAATTAATCACTAGATGTTCTCCCAGCTGAATCTTTTCAAAACTGCTTGCTTTTTCAGCCATTTGTTGCCCCCGTGCCAACTTTTTTGAGACCTGTAGCAGGCATTAAATTTTAAATGAGCTAATTAAGTGGATAAAAGTGTAAAATTTCTCAGTTTAAACATTTGCTATGTTATCTATGTTCTATTGTGAATAAAATATTGGCTCATGTGATTTGAAATTCCTTTAGTTTTCATTTTATTAAAATTTAAAAAACGTCCCAACTTTTCCGGAATTCGGGTTGTAGGAAATAATGCTAATGTGAGGTCTTCCGGTCTTTATATGAATCAAACATAATAAAATTCTATATTACAACAGTTCAGCACACTCATCAGTCTTTGAGCTCCTATCTATCTATCTATCTATATTTTGTCATCATTTTATTTGATTAGTTGTGCCATTCCCATTTTTTTTCTTTTAAGGACTTAAAGTATTTATTTTTTTAATATAATTTATATCGATGATTTAATTATCTTGTAAATACCATACAAATGTCATCTCTGGGGAAAAAAATCATTCAATTATATTATGTTATTATTATTATATTATGATTCAGTATACTCTATGTTAAGACATAGCCTATTACTCACTGTTAATAGACATATCACAGGGGGTTATATGACCAAATATGTAAGTCGAAGATAATTCATAACTCTGAACCAACATCAACTCTTATTGATCCCAACTGCAACTGTATTTTGATGTATTGCATATAATGGCAGGCTTTCGCGCTAATCGCGAAGCAACAAACTCATGACAAACTTAACGTAAAAAAAAATACTTTTCAACCCACCGTAATATGTTTAACAGTGTTTATCATAAGCTAAGTTTGTTTTCACAGTTACCTGTAAAGAAGTGTAATTTATAATTTTGAAAGAATGATGTGTGGATTCCCTTCTCTCTATTTACTATACGATCATAGTATACGATGCGCATCACGGGCGCACCCAACGGAAGATGCCAGGTGACGTAGGCTCATCGTATCTATTAGGTAAGCGCTTGTTCGCAGTCTCATTAATAAATACAATAAAACGAATGTGTGCATCACCAAATTAATAGTCATGAGAATGATGACAAACAGCAAAGACAGGCGGTGTCACCGTGACACAACACCTTTATTTTATTTGAATTATTCATGATAGAGTGGTTCAAGCACTACGCTGAGCTGACCTCATCAGCCATCATGAACCATCGACATTGACGCAAGGGTAACTTCCAGGAAACTGAATAAACAGATCGCGAGTGTATTAGGGTTCCAAATCTATCCAACATTTTGGCGAGAATATTGATTAATCTCGTGTTCTGTGTAGTAGCCTATTAATAAAATATATATTATTACTTTTGGTCCTATATTCATGATTTCACATTTGAATATCCATTGAAAAAATATTCTCAAGTGGCTCAAGTGGTAGAGCATTGCGTTAGCAGTACAAGGTTGTGGGTTTGATTCCCAAGGAACACATGTAAGGTAAAAAAATGTTAGCCTGAACACACTGCAAGTCAAAGTGTCTGCTAAATGCATAAGTTGAAATTAATTATTTAAATGTTTGTGTGTAGTGTGTTTTGTAATATAACTTTGTAATATATATATATATATATATATATATATATATATATATATATATATATATATATATTCTGTTTCTTGTTCTATATATATATATATATATATATTCGAAAAACACTGCAAAACAATGCATCTCAAATCTCAGATTCTCAGGCTTAATGGTGTTATCAGAAGGGTCTCTCTAACAAATAATGCATAATGGTTGAATTATAAAAATATGCTTTAGAAATATGCTACAATATAAGTGTACGTGTAAATACTGTTTGGAGAAATGTGTAATTATATTGCACAATTTCTATTGTGATTGTGTCCTTGAACAGTTTTAGTTAACTGTCTAAATAGGCCCATTTAAAATATGCTGTAATTATTATATGCATTTATAGCCTATATTCTGAAAAGTCATTGTTCAACATGTATTTTCACCTTAAAAACTGGTATTTACAAGCTTAATTTAGGTTCTCTTTGTTTGAGCAAGAGCAGCACCAAACCAGTAGGAGGTGCTAATGTCCCAAAAATGTAGGTACGTGTTATATTGTTAGGTGGTACGCGTTATGTTGTTATATTGCGCGTAAATTGCGTCTTAACACGTAAATTAGAGTCCTGCACGGGTTCGGGTACCCGCGGGTACACGACGGGTGGCCCGCAAATTTGGCTGAAACGGGTGAAAAATAACGGGTGTCGGATACGGGTGCGGGTCAGTTTCGGACACAGGGGATACACGGGTCTAAACACGGGTTCAAAACAGTCACGTGCAAACGTAAAAATAGGCCTATGTTCCACTTTTAAAAAAATCACAACCGCGCGAATGGCTGCATGAGTCATTAGTTAACAGACGTAAAAGATCAGCCAGCTGTTTTTTTTTTTTTTTTTTTTTTTTCTGTTTATATATATATATATACATACAAAATCTGAATTAAAAGTGTGTTTGATTTAAGCTTATTTCAAAATTTGTGTCATAAAATTATATGATATTATATGACTTTATGAATGTTTGTACTTTCAATTAATTATTATTTAAAATAATCTTGTCGATAAATGGTTAATAATCGGTTAAGGAGCGTTGGTTAGGAACAATAACTGAAATTAACATCAGAAACGTCACACTGCAAAGAATATAGAATAATAGTTACTGTATAATAAGTAACGCTGTATATGCGTCTGAAAGTTGGACTCCAAATTTCATTCTATAACTTATTTTGAGGTTAATATAGCAAATGAAAACTGTTCAGCTTCCGGGAAATTTGAGAAGCTCCGCTAGGCTATTTCAGTTCCTCTCACTCCACAACAAATCATTTCAATAAACAGTATTTAGAAAAGAACAAGAATTACAAATATAAGAAGCTATAGGAATATTAACGACAAAAAAAAACTAATTAATTTAGGCTAAAACGAAACTGAAACCAACGTTGGGTCTCTCATTCGACACAAAATCAAATGTTTCCGTATTCGCGATGTATTTGAATGCCAAATGATTATAAAAGTAGCTTAGCTATGTTTACAGTGTTTATTATAGCCTACGGTTTGTAAACATTTTGTTTTTGCATTATGTCTATTTCTAATATTCTTTTTTTCTCTAAAAAAACATATACGTTTTTTCTCTCTCTCTATATATATGTGTAGCGTAGAGTCAGGGAAATGCCCCCGGGGTAAAATGTCAATGTCACCTTTATTTATATAGCGCTTTAAACAAAATACATTGCGTCAAAGCAACTGAACAACATTCATTAGGAAAACAGTGTCAATAATGCAAAAATGATAGTTAAAGGCAGTTCATCATTGGATTCAGTTATGTCATCTCTGTTCAGTTAAATAGTGTCTGTGCATTTATTTGCAATCAAGTCAACGATATCGCTGTAGATGAAGTGTCCCCAACTAAGCAAGCCAGAGGCGACAGCGGCAAGGAACCGAAACTCCATCGGTGACAGAATGGAGAAAAAAACCTTGGGAGAAACCAGGCTCAGTTGGGGGGCCAGTTCTCCTCTGACCAGACGAAACCAGTAGTTCAATTCCAGACTGCAGCAAAGTCAGATTGTGCAGAAGAATCATCTGTTTCCTGTGGTCTTGTCCTGGTGCTCCTCTGAGACAAGGTCTTTACAGGGGATCTGTATCTGGGGCTCTAGTTGTCCTGGTCTCCGCTGTCTTTCAGGGATGTAGAGGTCCTCTCTAGGTGCTGATCCACCATCTGGTCTGGATACGTACTGGATCCGGGTGACTGCAGTGACCCTCTGATCTGGACACAGACTGGATTTGGTGGCCACGGTGACCTCGGAACAAGAGAGAAACAGACAAATATTAGCATAGATGCCATTCTTCTAATGATGTAGCAAGTACATAGGTTGTTATGGGAAGTGTTTCCGGTTCCGGTTTACCTAATTAATGCAGCCTAAAATCCTTTAACGGATTTGGATAATAAAAGCATATTAGTATGTTATGTGTATGCCAGGTTAAAGAGATGGGTCTTTAATCTAGATTTAAACTGCAAGAGTGTGTCTGCCTCCCGAACAATGTTAGGTAGGTTATTCCAGAGTTCCAGAGGCGCCAAATAGGAAAAGGATCTGCCGCCCGCAGTTGATTTTGATATTCTAGGTATTATCAAATTGCCTGAGTTTTGAGAACGTAGCGGACGTAGAGGATTATAATGTAAAAGGAGCTCATTCAAATACTGAGGTGCTAAACCATTCAGGGCTTTATAAGTAATAAGCAATATTTTAAAATCTATGCGATGCTTGATAGGGAGCCAGTGCAGTGTTGACAGGACCGGGCTAATATGGTCATACTTCCTGGTTCTAGTAAGAACTCTTGCTGCTGCATTTTGGACTAGCTGTAGTTTGTTTACTAAGCGTGCAGAACAACCACCCAATAAAGCATTACAATAATCTAACCTTGAGGTCATAAATGCATGGATTAACATTTCTGCATTTGACATTGAGAGCATAGGCCGTAATTTAGATATATTTTTGAGATGGAAAAATGCAGTTTTACAAATGCTAGAAACGTGGCTTTCTAAGGAAAGATTGCGATCAAGTAGCACACCTAGGTTCCTAACTGATGATGAAGAATTGACAGAGCAACCATCAAGTCTTAGACAGTGTTCTAGGTTATTACAAGCAGAGTTTTTAGGTCCTATAATTAACACCTCGGTTTTTTCAGAATTTAGCAGTAAGAAATTACTCGTCATCCAGTTTTTTATATCGACTATGCAATCCATTAGTTTTTCAAATTGGTGTGTTTCACCGGGCTGCGAAGAAATATAGAGCTGAGTATCATCAGCATAACAGTGAAAGCTAACACCATGTTTCCTGGTGATATCTCCCAAGGGTAACATATAAAGCGTGAAGAGTAGCGGCCCTAGTACTGAGCCTTGAGGTACTCCATACTGCACTTGTGATCGATAGGATACATCTTCATTCACTGCTACGAACTGATAGCGGTCATATAAGTACGATTTAAACCATGCTAATGCACTTCCACTGATGCCAACAAAGTATTCAAGTCTATGCAAAAGAATGTTGTGGTCAATTGTGTCAAACGCAGCACTAAGATCCAATAAAACTAATAGAGAGATACACCCACGATCAGATGATAAGAGCAGATCATTTGTAACTCTAAGAAGAGCAGTCTCAGTACTATGATACGGTCTAAATCCTGACTGGAAATCCTCACATATACCATTTTTCTCTAAGAAGGAATATAATTGTAAGGATACCACCTTTTCTAGTATCTTGGACAGAAAAGGGAGATTCGAGATTGGTCTATAATTAACTAGTTCTTTGGGGTCAAGTTGTGGTTTTTTGATGAGAGGCTTAATAACAGCCAGTTTGAAGGTTTTGGGGACATGTCCTAATGACAATGAGGAATTAATAATAGTCAGAAGAGGATCTATGACTTCTGGAAGCACCTCTTTCAGGAGCTTAGATGGTATAGGGTCTAACATACATGTTGTTGGTTTAGATGATTTAACAATTGTATACAATTCTTCCTCTCCTATGGTAGAGAATGAGTGGAACTGTTCCTCAGGGGGTCTATAGTGCACTGTCTGATGTGATACTGTAGCTGACGGCTGAATGGTTGCAATTTTATCTCTAATAGTATCGATTTTAGAAGTAAAGTAGTTCATAAAGTCATTACTGCTGTGGTGTTGGGAAATGTCAACACTTGTTGAGGCTTTATTTTTCGTTAATTTAGCCACTGTATTGAATAAATACCTGGGGTTATGTTTGTTTTCTTCTAAAAGAGAAGAAAAGTAATCGGATCTAGCAGTTTTTAATGCTTTTCTGTAGGATATGTTACTTTACCGCCAAGCAATACGAAATACATCTAGTTTTGTTTTCCTCCAGCTGCGCTCCACCTTCCTTAAGCGTAAAGGAGCAACTTTATTTAAAGTGCTAGAAAAGAGAGAGTCCATAGTTTCTGTTACATCATCAAGTTGTTCTGAGGTTTTGGATATGCTAAGGAATTTGGATACATCAGGAAGATAACTTAAAAAGCAGTCTTTTGTGTTAGAAGTGATGGTTCTTCCATACTTGTAACAAGAAGTAGAATTTACAATTTTGGCTATATGAATTTTGCAAAGAACTAAATAATGATCTGAGATATCATCACTTGGCTGAATAATTTCAACACCATCAACATCAATTCCATGTGACAGTATTAAATCTAGAGTATGATTTCGACAATGAGTAGGTCCTGAAACGTGTTGTCTAACACCAATAGAGTTCAGAATGTCTATAAATAAAACACCCCCACCTGTTTTTCCCAAAATAACCACTAGAGGGATTCAAGATCCAAGATCCTTCATATATATTTTTTCTCTCCATATAGATCCGGACATATAAAAGAAAAGATAACCGTGGTGCTTATACAAAGCAAGCTCTACAAAATGCCATCAGAGCGATTGAAGAGGAAACTGCTTTGAAGGTTGCAGCCCATCAATTTGGAGTCCCCCCAAAGACCTTGGGGTGGCATAGGGATAAAAAAAAGTTTTGGAGCCTGGATCAATGTGTTTAGGCTGCAAAGCCGTTTTTACGTCATCATTCGAGCTCCAGTTAAATTAGCACATTCAATCAATGGAGAGGGTATTGTTTAGCCTTTCAACGATTGATGTAAGGAGGCTGGCCTATGACCTGGCAAAGAGGTTAGGCTTGAACCATTATTTTCATTCAGAGCGCAAGATGGCAGGAAAAGACTGGTTCTATAATTTTCTAAGAAGACAAAGAACCCTGTCTGTCAGGACTCCACAGGCAACAAGCATTTCTAGGATGGTGGAGTTCAACAGACCGAAGGTGGACCTGTTCTTCCGTATTTATGAGGATGAGCTCCATAGGCTTGGCGAAAACGTTGACCCCACCCGTCTGTGTAATATGAATGAGGTGGGTGTCCAGAATGTACAGAAGCCAAACAAAATTGTTGCTTCAAAGGGGGAAAGGCAGGTGGCAAGAGTTACAAGTGCGGATAGAGGCTCTACTGTCACTGCTGCCTGTTCCATGAACGCAGCTGGGCAGTTTGTACCAGCACGGTTCATTTTTCCAAGAAAAAGAATCAATGAGTGCCTGCAGTGTGGTGCCTCAGCAGGATCGGTTGGTGGAGTGACTGACTCAGGGTGGATGGACAGTATACAGTTTCTCCAGTGGCGGAGACATTTTTGTGATGGCCATCACTCGCATAAGACCCCGGAGGCTGTGTTGCTTGCGAGAGAGCGTGAGGTGATAATGATAACCATTACCATCCAGTTAAGGATGAAAAGTGGGACCAAATTTTTTAAAAGCACTATAATCTGTACTCTAAAGTAAATACTCTAAAATAAGAATTTACTACTAACAAACAAATACAAACCTTCAATTATTCCAACTGTTGTGACAATTTTTGCTTTATTAGAGATGAGGAGAGGATCACTAAGGGGTGCATGTTCCAAGCATGATGAGCAGTGCATCTCTTTTGGAACAAGAACTTTTGGGAGTTCCCTCTCATTTAAATACGTTGTTGAGAGCGGTAGGGAAGATGGTAAGGTTTTATTCATTAAGATATATTTCACCATTTTCTTCAGATCCTCATTTTTTGGAGAGTACACAGTGTTCTCAGAATCATACTTTTCTAAAGAAAGACCAGTGTCCACTGGCAATGAAGTCTTGCAGGTCAAATCCTCCTCAGTGCTCTTCACTCTTTGGAACAGATTTCGGTTTGTTTGAAAAAGGTACCATTTGCATACTGCTTTGTGTATGCAGGAACACTTACCAAGCATACAAGGGCAATGCAATGTGTTGTGTTTGACATTATAAACCATGACCACCATGATCCTGCCCAATCGGTTATAAAACTAAACATTTGGCTCAAAAATTGACTATTAAGTCCCCGGCTTTGTCTAGGGATGTGGGACTAACAAACATATATACCCAGGGTGGAAAAACCAAGGATGACTCAAAACATGTCAAGTTCATATATTCATTTACTTCAGCCCCATGTAAACTACAAAAACAAAACTCAAAAACATACAACACAATATACAGTTTTCACGGCTCCCACCGTGAAAGAGATGTCGCTCACCACGCCGACTTCCAGATGATCAGAAACCCCTGTCCAACAGCTGCCTTCACAGAGTCACTTGACAGACAGTACAGGGAGAAACTAAGATCAGCACTCAGCAGATCGCGCTATAAACCACACAGTAATTCACACAGTAGTCCAGGGAAAACCATACTCCGGGAGTGCTTCACTGGCTCAATTTAAAATCCCCCTCTAATTGCCACTGATAAGTTTCAGCTGCGGGATTCTCACCTTGTCAACCTCAAGACACCGGACACCTGCAGAATAGAGACAGAAAACACAGCAACACACACAGACCTCACGGGTCATAACACTGACACATAGTGCAGATAAGATGGACCTCCAAGACTCACATAGGATGCAAAACACACATCTTGTTCTTCAGCTTTCTTCTGAAAATTTTAACAATGTCTTTTGCATTCCTCAAACCATTTGTGCTGTACCATTTCTTTTAAAACTTCTTCATCAAGGACAACATTTTTGCATCCAATCTGCAATAATCTACAGATTTTAAGTGTGCACACTGACAAGATCTCATGCCACTTCTTCTTTTAAAATTCACAATAGCACCATAGGCGCGGGATATGGGGGTGCTGAGGGTGCTGCAGCACCCCGTTTTTTTTCTGTGGGCAACTGTTTAACTGTTGGGAAAAACAGGCATCTATTTTACACTAAACAAGTGCAAGTAGATGGTATTGTTGGTGGATTGTGATTGTGCTAGTCAATATAAAAAAAGTTTATTTTTAAATATTAAATCACCAAATCCAGAGGTGTGGATGGTAAATCGTGTGTCATTCAATTCCTTTTGAGGCGATCGACATGGGTTCGAATCTGCGTTTTGGCGAACATTTTTCCTCCCTTTTAAAATTTCAAATCACATCAGAAAAGGATTTATTTATAATTAAATTTAAGAAAATTATCAAAAAGTTGAAAATAAAGTATCGTGTAGGGTCAGGGTAGGTGTAGGAAGGGGTTTTTCCCAATAAGATGGCATCCATTTAAGAATTTTAATTAAAATTTAGACTCAATGCATGCATACAGGATTATAATGTAAATACATAGGTGGAGAGTAAGGAATTATATTATATATACTTATATATAAACTGCTCAATCGACCATTTTTTGTAAGATTTAACGTTACAAAATGTGTTTGTGTGCCTGTACGTTTGACTTGAATAATGTCCAAAAGATATCTGTTTTAAAGCAGTGGGTAATTCGCTCATTGATTTGCCTAAAATCTACTTTGCAATTCTGTTGGCAAACATGTTTATGGTGCATTCTTTATAACATGTTTATTGCTAGTGCAGCAGAATAGCGCAACCTTTACAAGTAATTCGCACGCAGTGTATCTGGTTGCAATGGCAACCCCACGCGCTTGTTGCTGCTCTAATCATAATAAAATGCTTTTAATGGTACATGGATTTAGACTTTTTAGGTTTACTACAGAAATGATAAAACGTATTTAAATGTTTGACTTACTAAATCGACTGGCTTGGTCTATGTGAAGCTACCACATGTGTATAAATAGAATTGAGCTATTTGCAGTGTTAATAGCATAGGCTATCACTAAAAAATTGAAAACTGGTTGTCCACTGAGGTCCCTGCGTCCCCCACCATCAGAGCTGGTGATCATCGCCACTCTCCATCAGTGTTCTGGACTTCCTTGTTGTTTGTTTTTCTGACCAACTTATCTACCTTATCAATAAATCCCCTTGCTTCTGCATCCTGCCTCTGTGTCATAACACTCACATTATGTGAACTGTCCCCATGTTTTTTTGGGAATGAATGGGAATACAAGGGCCTTTAGAAGACTTTGCAACAGCAAAAACTCCATTCTTTGTCATGCTCAATATCTGTATGTGCTATTTGTATAGTGTTTGTTTTCCAAATTTTTCTTTAAAAAACACTGATGACAGGTGGGGACAATTTATCCTTTATTCTTGTCTTCTATGAACACTTTTCAAGCGGTTTTTAGAAATCTCGAGGCTCTGAGCAGATGGCGGCACTGTATGGCTGGCCTGTGGAGTCATCTGGATGCTTTGAGCAGCAGAAGGCACTGTATGGCTGGCCTGCAGAGTTTACAAACATTTTTGTGCTTGATAAAATCTGCCTTATTTATTGTTGCTGTGGGGCAGTGGCAGCAGTAATATGTTTGTATTTTTTGCACTCCAAGTGACAGTCGAAGATTAGAAAATCTGAAAGAATCAGACAAAAATTCAAACAGTAATATATGTTTTTTTCTAGTGAAAGAAATACATAAATTAAGAAAGACAAAATATTACATTTCATTAATGCATGTTTACTGATTAATACACTGTTTTGTAGATTTTCACCAGAGATTCGGAGCCAAGGTGGTAGGATTATTTTAGAAAGATTACAGGATCATTATTTTATTTTAACAGATTTGTAGGTCTATTAGTTAAATACATTTACTTTAGAAAACTTTGTTGCACTTTATGCCATGGTGGCAGTTCAAATATGGGGGGAATATCTTCGTTTTTTGCCCCCCAAAATTAAATTAATCTGTCATCTTTCGAAAGTAATTTACCCCCTTTTTGGCTCAGAATTTCAGGGGCAACTAGTAATTTTGACCCCATCTACAAATACTGAATTTCACTGTAAATATGCAACAATTGTATTTAGCCAAAAAAAAAAAAAAGATTTCATTTGACATGAAATTACCCAAATTATCCTTATTGTAACATGTATAGCAAAACGAAACTTGTACTTACGTTCATGATGAACCGCTCGAAATCTGTGGCTTTGCAAATGAGTAAACACCTTGTGTCTCTCCGGTGGTTTTAAAACACTAGTTGGACAAAAAGGACAACAATACGAACTACCAACTCTGAATTCTTCTCCTTCGATGCACAAACGGTCATCGATTTTTCTTACTGTAACACGTGTCTGTCAACAACAGTAACATTAAACTGATTACTAAAAGTTGCAGGTTATAACGCAAAGTAATTTGCATTAGAACAAGCTATCGTAATATACATAATTACGTTATATAAAGCATAGATAAACATATGATGAATTACACCGTATCTTACCGCCGCCATCTTCTCTTGTCTAAAGGAAAATGCTTATGTTTAATGCTTCTTCTTCTACATCTTCTTTGCAAATGCAATGCAAATTTAGACGCTATATATAAACACATAAAAAAATTCTTAAATTCTATCATATAACCTGTTTCCATTGTCCTTGCCATAACTTATTAACTTCTGTTTTAATGACACTTTCCACTTCTGATTTACTCAATGGAACTTTCCATTGCAAGTCTGACTTAAGTGTCTTTTTAGCCATATGATCAACTGCTTCATTACCCTCTATTTAAACATGAGATGGGACCCACATAAAACACACTGTAATATTAAGATTTTGTAATCTATACAGACCATGGAAGATTTCATAAATCAAGTCAGGCCTACAAACAGATTTGCAATTTGCAATACTTATTAATGATGCCATTGAGTCCGAACAGATGATATATTGGTTAGGTCCAACCTCCTCTATCCATGTGAGTGCTAGTAAAATAGCTAAAAGTTCCACAGTGTAAACTGCTAAATGGTCTGATGTTCTTTTTAATATTGATTTCTGAAAACGTGGTATACATACTGCTGCCCCCGTAGCTTTCCTGTATTTGGATCTTTTGAGCCATCTGTAAATATTTGAATACTATTATTATACTTGAGACCTAAATATTGTTTTAACAGATCGTTCATCCCACCATATCCCTTACATTGTTTTGATATCTTTGCAATTTCAAGATCCACAGCTGGTAATTGAAATATCCATGGAGGAATAGCAGGTAACGCCACTGTACAGCTGTAAGTAAATTTAACTAGTCCCAGTTTCTCGGCTTGGCTGTTTACCACCCATCCAAAACTGTTAAACCCTGCTTATGCCCCATGCAACTTTACCCAATATACCATGGCAAGCTGAAGATGTCTCAGAGATAAAGGCATCTCCCCAACCTCCACCTGGAGAGCTGGGAATTAAAGAGGTCTTGAATGCACCACTATATAGGCGGAGGGCTTGTGCTTGGACCAGGTCAAGCTTTTGCAAGGGAGATTTTGCAGCTGAACTAAATGCAATGCATGCATAATCTAATGTTGATCTAGTTAAGGCAATATAAATATGTTTAAGGGAGTTCATACTAGCACCCCAACCACTTCCTGCCAGACATCTCATAACATTGACTGCCTTCTTGAATTTGGTAATATTTTTCTGTATATGATCTCCAAATGTCAGCTTATGGTCCATCCACACACCTAACCTTAACAAACCTTATATTTTCAACCTGCTTAACTGGTTGCCCGTAAAGAGTAACTTGTATTGCAGGATTACTATGCTTCTTAGAGAAACAAATAGCCTGTGTCTTGTCCACAGAAAACCAAAAACCCCTCTTGTTTCCCCACTTCTCAACAGTGCTGACTGCTGCCTGTAGCTTCTTTCCAGCAAACGCTGCATTACGGCCCCTTACCCATATTGCCCCATAATCTGCATATAAAGACCTCCCAAGGCTAGCATCAACCTCTGAAAAAAACTCATTAATCATGATATTAAATAAATTAGGACTACATACACTTCCTTGTGGTACCCCATTTTCTATAGTAAGTAAGATACTCCAATTCTTACCTCTATAGTCCTATCCTTCGGAAAATTCATAATCCAGTTGAACATTCACCAATTTGCATGAATTTTAATTTAATAAGAAGACCCTCTTTTCATAACATATCATAGGCCTTCTCCACATCAAAGAAGACAGCAGCTACTAGTTACTTTTTAGCCTGAGCCTTCCTAATTTCATCCTCCAAACATATCACCGGATCCATAGTTGACCTCCCTCTACGGAAACCACTCTGTTGTGGTATTAGCAAATTCCTACTCTCTAATATGTAAGTTAACCTGTCAGTGACCATACGTTCCATTATTTGACATAAGTTAAAAGTTAATGCGATAGGTTTATAGCTAGTTGTTTCGCCTTTATCTTTCCCTGGTTTTCCAATTGGCATAACAACAGAGTGTTTCCATGCTGACAGAAATACCCCTAGCTCCCAGACCTTATTATATAGCTGCAGGATCACAGACTGAGCTTGATGATTTAAGTTTTCAACCATTTTATAACATATTTCAACCTTACCAGGGGACGTTGCTCTGGCTCCTACCAACGCTCTTTTGAGCTCAAATAAAGAAAAGGAAACATTTAGTGTTCCATTAAATATATTATTATTATATATTATATAATATATTATATTTAATAGCTGGCAATGTATACTCCCTCCTAATTACTTCCATCCTTCTTATCATACCCCACACTGGACTAATATGTGTTTCTCTTCCTATGTTATTGCAAAACTGCTTCCAGTAAGTTCGTTTAGCATTTCTAATCGTTCGTCTAACTTCTGCTTGTGTCTTTTTGTATTCTATTAGGTCATTAAAAGAAAAGGATCCTTTAACTTTCCTAAAAGCTTTATTTCTTGCCTTAATTGCTTTATTGAATTCATCTGACCACCAGGGGACTACTTTAAGTTGTTTTAATCAACTTACTATACTAAACTTCTTTTGCAGTGGAGTGCATGATTTCTACTACATTTGCATTAAAGTGATCTGTACTATCATACCTGTTTTGACTTATTCCTTCTAATCTCATACTACATGTCGTATTATAAAGTGTCCAGTTGGCATTTCTTAATTTCCATCTAGGAAAACCTATTTCCTCCTATTTCCTCGTTGAATTGGTCCCAGTCCTATTTCACAGATTATTGGGTAATGATCATTACCTACTGTGGTATCGTGTACAACATCCCACTTACTGACTCTTGCTATTTGTTTAGATACCAGAGTGAGATCAATTGGGGATTCCAACCCTCTTGCTACATCTACTCTAGTTACACTTACATCATTCAAACAAACTAGATCTTGATCCTCTATAAATTCTTCCACCACACTCCCATTATTATCAGTGTGTGTACCATCCCAAAGTGTGCTGTGAGCATTAAAATCTTCACACCAAACTGTCTTGTGTGTTTCTTCACCAATTATCTTTTCAAGTGCCTCTTTACTTAGTTTGCCACATAGATTATAATAGTTCACTATCCATATGTTTGTTTTCCCATCCATACTTCAACTACTATCGCCTCAGAGGCTTATATTTATAATCCTATATCCTATTCCCTGTTGAATAAACATAGCTACACCACCTCCAGTGCCACTTTCCCTATTCATGCATACAGCAACATATCCATGTAATATAAAATCTAAGTGAGGCCATGTTTCTTGCACACAAATAACATTTGGTTTTTCACTTCTTTCTTCAGTATCTTCAATCTTCAATAATACTTCTTAAATTCCTGCCCATTAGAGCAAAGACTCTGAGCATTCAACTACAGAATTGCAAAAACCATTATGATTCTCCACATGATGACTGAGTTTCCTGTGTCCCTGCTATGGGTGTTGCATTTATTGCATAATTACCCAAGATATTTTTGTGCTGGCTTTATGATATTTTTAATCCTCTCTGTTCTGCTTTGTGTTTGAGCTGAACAATTGACTACTTCTGCCAGAAATGCTACAAACACAACACTATCCACTCCAATACTTGGTTTAGTTGCGGCCTATCATATTCACTTCTTATCTTGTTAGAATTCTGGTCCTGACTCTTTTCAGTCATTCTCGGTATTGGCGATACTATCATACTTCTTTTTGTATTAGTTTCCTTAATAGCTTCAACATATGTCAGCTTTCCTTCTACTCTGATACTCTGTTCTTTCGCCGCTCATTTATGGGCCTCACATCCATAATACGCAGCACTATGCTCACCTCCACAGTTGCAGCATTTGATTTTTGTACCTTCGTTACATTTGGCATATCCATGATCTTCACCTCCACATTTACCACACCGCTGTTTGTCTCTACACACTGCTGCTACATGCCCAAATCGTTGGCATTTAAAACACCTTAGGGGAGGCGGAACATATG
Organism: Carassius carassius; assembly: GCF_963082965.1. Taxonomy (NCBI): domain Eukaryota; kingdom Metazoa; phylum Chordata; class Actinopteri; order Cypriniformes; family Cyprinidae; genus Carassius; species Carassius carassius. Next base: position 15,224,036 of record NC_081755.1, on the reverse strand, counting down.
GTCGTACATCAAAACTCATAAATCCTACTTTAAGGCCGATGACACACTGGCTGCGTGGCGTGAGCGTGGCGTTTCTGCTGCATGTCAGTTGCGTGGTGGCAGCTTCGCGTTTTCTGTGTCTTTACACACCAGAACCATGTCTGATGCGGCGCTGGCGCGCTGCTGCTGCTGTAGGTGACATAGAGGGAGGCCGCCGACAGACCAGGCTCTTGTCTTCATGACAACAATTTCAACTTTTTTTACACACCTACACCTTCATGTTAAGCATAAATCTAAAGCCTATGTTTTACATGTTCAATATTGAAAAATATTGAATATATTCAATATTGTATTGACGATACACGATCTTATCGTGCATGGGTGGAGCAGGAGAGAGACTCTTTGTTCTTGTGTTTTAAACCGTGCAGGTGCGTGAGAGAGCCTATGGAATCACCAATTATTGAAAAAATATACTTTAAAACATACTGATAAACTAATGTTAAATATAAAAATACTGTATTTAAAACAGCTACGTTCATATATATAGTCGGACACAACTGTCATATCGTGCGTCCTGTGACAATTTGCTGCATCTGTGTGTGGAAGTTATCAGCCTAAATGTTCTGCATAATCAGTCAACGGTGAAAATCAATATTAGATTTCATTTAAAGTCCAACAGTTTAACACTAATATTGAGCATAAACGAACAAGTTAAATATAAAGTATTTAAAACAGGTAAGTTCATATATTTGGAGTAAAGTTGAATTGAACTGATGCATCAGTCATACAGTGCTCCAGACCGCGCGCGCCTCATGACGAGCTCGACGCACCGCCACAGAAACAAGAATGAGATGCATTCTAACATAACTGTGGCATTGAACTCAGTGAGGGCTCGTTTAAAATAGTGCACATATATAGGCCGTTCAGATTACTTGTTAAAGTGCAATGAAACACCTTATATCTGCAGACGATGTACGTCTGTTTGTGGATGGTGACTTAGTAACGGCCAAAACTCTGTATTTTGCATGAAAATAATAACAAGGCTGCAGAGCAAACTTATCATCCATAGTGGTTCTCACGTAGTCCTACGTCATCACCACATAGTGAGTGTTATAAGTGATAAGTCTAATAGAAGGTCTACGTGAGAACCACTATGGATGATAAGTTCGCTCTGCAGCCTTGTTAATATTTTGTCTTTTCTTTATTTGTAACGCCAAGAAAGAGTTAATCTGTCATGTATGAGAAGAGCATGTTGTCGTGTAGCAGCCATTAAATGTGTGGGACACCAACTCCTTGTTTTCTATCTCTTTCATTTCATGGATTTAACGAGTTATCAGAGTCAAGGCGGACAGTTTCAGTGACTACAGGCTCTAATCCTCCTGCGCACGCACGCGCTGTGTATGTGTGAGTGTGTGTGAAATGCGATGCTGAAATTAAATAGCTGGGCAGTTTTATTTTAATAAGCAGCCTAATAAAAATAATAATATTATTATAATCTAATACATTAATAGGAAAATGAGCCTAATATCGTCTTGATTATCGACAGAGAAATCTGCTTATGTCGATATCTCTGACTATCGTCGATACACGATCCGAGTTAGTTCTGGCTGCATATAAAGTTTTAATAGTTGGTGATTTTAATATCCATGTTGATAATGAAAAAGATGCATTGGGATCAGCATTTATAGACATTCTGAACTCTATTGGTGTTAGACAACACGTTTCAGGACCTACTCATTGTCGAAATCATACTCTAGATTTAATACTGTCACATGGAATTGATGTTGATAGTGTTGAAATTATTCAGCCAAGTGATGATATCTCAGATCATTATTGAGTTCTGTGCAAACTTCATATAGCCAAAATTGTAAATTCTACTTCTTGTTACAAGTATGGAAGAACCATCACTTCTACCACAAAAGACTGCTTTTTAAGTTATCTTCCGGATTAATCCAAATTCCTTAGCATATCCAAAACCTCAGAACAACTTGATGATGTAACAAAAACTATGGACTCTCTCTTTTCTAGCACTTTAAATAAAGTTGCTCCTTTACGCTTAAGGAAGGTTAAGGAAAACAGTTTGACACCATGGTATAATGAGCATACTCGCACCCTAAAGAGAGCAGCCCGAAAAATGGAGCGCAGCTGGAGGAAAACAAAACTAGAGGTATTTCCTATTGCTTGGCGGGAAAGTAACATATCCTACAGAAAAGCTTTAAAAACTGCTAGATCCGATTACTTTTCTTCTCTTTTAGAAGAAAACAAACATAACCCCAGGTATTTATTCAATACAGTGGCTAAATTAACGAAAAATAAAGCCTCAACAAGTGTTGACATTTCCCAACACCACAGCAGTAATGACTTTATGAACTACTTTACTTCTAAAATCGATACTATTAGAGATAAAATTGCAACCATTCAGCCGTCAGCTACAGTATCACATCAGACAGTGCACTATAGACCCCCTGAGGAACAGTTCCACTCATTCTCTACCATAGGAGAGGAAGAATTATTTAAACTTGTTAAATCATCTAAACCAACAACATGTATGTTAGACCCTATACCATCTAAGCTCCTAAAAGAGGTGCTTCCAGAAGTCATAGATCCTCTTCTGACTATTATTAATTCCTCATTGTCATTAGGATATGTCCCCAAAACCTTCAAACTGGCTGTTATTAAGCCTCTCATCAAAAAACCACAACTTACCCCCAAAGAACTAGTTAATTATAGACCAATCTCGAATCTCCCTTTTCTGTCCAAGATACTAGAAAAGGTGGTATCCTCACAATTATATTCCTTCTTAGAGAAAAATGGTATATGTGAGGATTTCCAGTCAGGATTTAGATCGTATCATAGTACTGAGACTGCTCTCCTTAGAGTTACAAATGATCTGCTCTTATCATCTGATCGTGGGTGTATCTCTCTATTAGTTTTATTGGATCTTAGTGCTGCGTTTGACACAATTGACCACAACATTCTTTTGCATAGACTTGATCACTTTGTTCATCAGTGGAAGTGCATTAGCATGGTTTAAATCGTACTTATATGACCGCCATCAGTTCGTAGCAGTGAATGAAGATGTATCCTATCGATCACAAGTGCAGTATGGAGTATCTCAAGGCTCAGTACTAGGGCCGCTACTCTTCATGCTTTATATGTTACCCTTGGGAGATATCATCAGGAAACATGGTGCTAGCTTTCACTGTTATGCTGATGATACTCAGCTCTATATTTCTTCGCAGCCTGGTGAAAAACACCAATTTGAAAAACTAATGGAATGCATAGTCGATATAAAAAACTGGATGACGAGTAATTTCTTCCTGCTAAATTCTGAAAAAACAGAGGTGTTAATTATAGGACCTAAAAACTCAGATTGTAATAACCTAGAACACTGTCTAAGACTTGATGGTTGCTCTGTCAATTCTTCGTCATCAGTTAGGAACCTAGGTGTGCTATTTGATCGCAATCTTTCCTTAGAAAGCCACGTTTCTAGCATTTGTAAAACTGCATTTTTCCGTCTCAAAAATATATCTAAATTACGGCCTATGCTCTCAATGTCAAAAGCAGAAATGTTAATCCATGCATTTATGACCTCAAGGTTAGATTATTGTAATGCTTTATTGGGTGGTTGTTCTGCACGCTTAGTAAACAACTGCAACTGCGAGCGGCAGATCCCTTTCCTATTTGGCGCCTAAACTCTGGAATAAACTACCTAACATTGTTTGGGAGGCAGACACACTCTTGCAGTTTAAATCTAGATTAAAGACCCATCTCTTTAACCTGGCATACACATAACATACTAATTTACTTTTAATATCCAAATCCGTTAAAGGATTTTTAGGCTGCATTAATTAGGTAAACCGGAACCGGAAACACTTCCCATAACAACCTATGTACTAGCTACATCATTAGAAGAATGGCATCTAGACTAATATTTGTCTGTTTCTCTCTTATTTCGAGGTCACCGTAACCACCAGATCCAGTCTGTATCCAGATCAGAGGGTCACTGCAGTCACCCGGATCCAGTACGTATCCAGACCAGATGGTGGATCAGCACCTAGAAAGGACCTCTACATCCCTGAAAGACAGCGGAGACCAGGACAACTAGAGCCCCAGATACAGATCCCCTGTAAAGACCTTGTCTCAGAGGAGCACCAGGACAAGACCACAGGAAACAGATGATTCCTCTGCACAATCTGACTTTGCTGCAGCCTGGAATTGAACTACTGGTTTCGTCCGGTCAGAGGAGAATTGGCCCCCCAACTGAGCCTGGTATCTCCCAAGGTTTTTTTCTCTATTCTGTCACCGATGGAGTTTCGGTTCCTTGCCGCTGTCGCGTCTGGCTTGCTTAGTTGGGGTCACTTCATCTACAAAGATATCGTTGACTTGATTGCAAATAAATGCACCGACACTATTTAACTGAACAGAGATGACATAACTGAATTCAATGATGAACTGCCTTTAACTATCATTTTGCATTATTGACACTGTTTTCCTATTGAATGTTGTTCAGTTGCTTTGACGCAATGTATTTTGTTTAAAGCGCTATATAAATAAAGGTGACTTTGACTTTGACGATACTATCGTCTATCGGCACAACCCTAGTACACAGATGAATCACTAAATTTAATATAAATTAATGTTAATACATTTAATTTAATTTTTTTTTTACATTTACGTTCAGTACAGTTATGTAACCTTTGTTACAAAACATTTTAATTGAATCATTATTTAAATTTTTTATTTACTATACTAAGTAAGCACAGCATAGTGTTAATGTTCAGACTGTCTTTTAAAAATATTAAAGTGGCTGACAACAATAAATATTCTTATTAGGAATAAAATTGCTTCAGTTTTTGAACTGTAGCTGAACAGTTAGTCCTACTATGCTGTTGAAATACACAGTTTGAACATTAACACTGCACTGTGCTTACATAGTATAGTAAATCAAAAACTTAAATAATGATTAAATTAAAAAAATTTGTAACAAAGGTTAGATAACTGTACTGAATGTGGCCAACAACAATAAATATTCTTATTAAGAATAAAACTGCTTAATTTTTTAACTGTAGAGTTTTAGCTGAAAAGTTAGGTCTACTATGCTGTTGAAATGTAATGGTCATTATGGTGGTTCTTAGAGAAACAAAGGTTTAATGAAATGGTATAAAATTAAATCCTGCTTTTTAAGAACTTTCCAGTAAACCATTTCGTCTTTCCTCTTGTAGAGTCATTAAGGATCCAGCTTATTATCGGCACATTGGTAAGAAATTGTTCAACTGTTACACTGCACTGTCACTTCTGGTAGAGAATCATTGACCTTTTGTGATAGGTTTCAATTTTACTTTAATAAAAAATTACTTAATTAGATTTTACCTGGTTTACAAAACACACTGTATATAGTGTTAATATTGTTATCTTTTATCTGAATACATTAAATAAGTGTTTAATGAATAGTGTTGTTCACTTTGTTTCCAACCCCACTTGTTATTGAACTTTATACTATGGGTCTGCTGCATGCTTGAATCTGATTGGCTGACGAACGTTCTGAGGTTATTTTCTGTGAAACGCATGGCGAAAGTAGTTCCAGGCAGCTCTCTTGACCACGTTAGGTTTTTCTCTACTTCCTGTTGGCGTTCTGTAGCAAATTGTAGCTCCGTGTAGCTGTTTTTATTTTATATTTTTTCTCTAGAATCTTTATCTTACTATCACTCTCTGTTTTTTAAAGTGGTAAAATATAACTTAATTCACACCATATTTCTGATATTATCGATCAATCTTATCAGATTAACTTTGATCGTTCACTTTTATTTTATTTCCGTGAGTGCAGTACACCTGCAAAGCGTTAGCACTCGTTAGCTTGTCATTAGCTTCTTCATTCGAACCTATCGCTGTTTTCTTTTCTCCTCTTCCTCGCTCCAGTTTTTCACAAGTTCATCAAACAACCGCAGTAAGAATTTTCATCAAGCACAGTGAGTAATGGCTTCTCCTATCATTGTTTCTTGCACCTCTTGCCACATGTACAGTTTATCTATCTCTGTCGCTGATGAGAGATTCACATGTGATAAATGCAGGGAAATAGTTAGGCTGACAGAGAAGATTTCAGAATTAGAGACACGCATCCAAACTTTAATTGAGGACAGTAAAAATGTTAGGGCTCTAGATACGGCTTTGGATGCGTCTAGCTCAGGGATTCCTGTACATTGTTCGGTTCCGGAAACAGAGCCCCAGCAGCTGGGCAACTGGGTGACGGTGAGGCAGCGTAGTCGTGGGTCAAAACACCGCTCTTCTGTTCCGATCAAAACATTAAACAGGTTCTCCCCACTCAGTGATGCACCCACTGAGAAACCTGATGAAAGTGCTCTAGTTATTGGTGATTCTATTGTACGGAACGTGAATATAGAGACACCAGCCACCATAGTCAAATGTTTACCGGGAGCCAGAGCGCCTGACATCTTGGCAAATTTAAAAGTGCTGGCTAATGCTAAACGTAAATACAGTAAGATTGTTATTCATGCCGGCGCTAATGATGTTCGACTTCGCCAGTCGGAGATCACTAAAAATAACATTAAAGAGGTGTGTGAACTTGCAAGCACGATGTCAGACACTGTAATATGCTCTGGTCCCCTCCCTGCTTACCGTGGTGATGAGATGCATAGCAGATTGTCATCACTCAATGGCTGGATGTCTAAGTGGTGCCCACAGAATAACATAGGTTTCATAGACAATTGGACGAGCTTTTGGGGCAGACCTGACCTGTTTAAAAGAGATGGTCTTCATCCCTCCTGGGGTGGCGCCACTCTTCTCTCTAGAAATATGGCAAATAGTCTTAGTGTTTATACTTGACTAACTGGGGCCCAGGTCAGGAAGCAGACAGACTGGCTAAACCAACCGTCTGCTAGCTGCTTCCCGTCACAGAGGTCAGTTAATTCTCAGCACATAGAGACTTTTTCACCTAGATATCACACTATAGAGACTGTGTCTGTTCCCCGAACTAGAAAATACAAAAAACGTCCAAACCAAGTTAAGATTAACAATTTAATTGAGGTTCAACAAATAAAAAACAGAAGCAATATGGATAAACAAATGATAAAGCTTGGCTTATTGAATATCAGATCCCTTTCTACGAAAACACTTTTTGTAAATAATATGATCACTGATCATAATATAGATGTGCTCTGTTTGACAGAAACCTGGCTAAAACCTGATGATTACATTATTTTAAATGAGTCCACCCCCCAAGATTACTGTTATAAACATGAGCCACGTCTAAAAGGCAAAGGTGGAGGTGTTGCTTCAATTTATAACAACGTTTTCAGGATTTCTCAGAGGGCAGGCTACAAGTATAACTCGTTTGAAGTAATGTTACTTCATATAACATTATCCAAAGAAACAAATGTTAATGATAAATCCCCTGTTATGTTTGTACTGGCTACTGTATACAGGCCACCAGGGCACCATATAGACTTTATTAAAGAGTTTGGTGATTTTACATCTGAGTTAGTTCTGGCTGCAGATAAAGTTTTAATAGTTGGTGATTTTAATATCCATGTTGATAATGAAAACGATGCATTGGGATCAGCATTTATAGACATTCTGAACTCTATTGGTGTTAGACAGCACGTTTCAGGACCTACTCATTGTTGAAATCATACTATAGATTTAATACTGTCACATGGAATTGATGTTGATGGTGTTGAAATTATTCAGCCAAGTGATGATATCTCAGATCATTATTTAGTTCTTTGCAAAATTCATATAGCCAAAATTGTAAATTCTACTTCTTGTTACAAGTATGGAAGAACCATCACTTCTAGCACAAAAGACTGCTTTTTAAGTTATCTTCCTGATGTATCCAAATTCCTTAGCATATCCAAAACCTCAGAACAACTTGATGATGTAACAGAAACTATGGACTCTCTCTTTTCTAGCACTTTAAATAAAGTTGCTCCTTTACGCTTAAGAAAGGTTAAGGAAAACAGTTTGACACCATGGTATAATGAGCATACTCACACCCTAAAGAGAGCAGCCCGAAAAATGGAGAGCAGCTGGAGGAAAACAAAACTAGAGGTATTTCGAATTGATTGGCGGGAAAGTAACATATCCTACAGAAAAGCATTAAAAACTGCTAGATCCGATTACTTTTCTTCTCTTTTAGAAGAAAACAAACATAACCCCAGGTATTTATGCAATACAGTGGCTTAATTAACGAAAAATAAAGCCTCAACAAGTGTTGACATTTCCCAACACCACGGCAGTAATGAGTTTATGAACTACTTTACTTCTAAAATCGATACTATTAGAGATAAAATTGCAACCATTCAGCCGTCAGCTACAGTATCACATCAGACAGTGCACTATAGACCCCCTGAGGAACAGTTCCACTCATTCTCTACCATAGGAGAGGAAGAATTGTATAAACTTGTTAAATCATCTAAACCAACAATGTATGTTAGACCCTATACCATCTAAGCTCCTGAAAGAGGTGCTTCCAGAAGTCATAGATCCTCTTCTGACTATTATTAATTCCTCATTGTCATTAGGACATGTCCCCAAAACCTTCAAACTGGCTGTTATTAAGCCTCTCATCAAAAAACCACAGCTTGACCCCAAAGAACTAGTTAATTATAGACCAATCTCGAATCTCCCTTTTCTGTCCAAGATACTAGAAAAGGTGGTATCCACACAATTATATTCCTTCTTAGAGAAAAATGGTATATGTGAGGATTTCCAGTCAGGATTTAGACCGTATCATAGTACTGAGACTGCTCTCCTTAGAGTTACAAATGATCTGCTCTTATCATCTGATCGTGGGTGTATCTCTCTATTAGTTTTATTGGATCTTAGTGCTGCGTTTGACACAATTGACCACAACATTCTTTTGCATAGACTTGAACACTTTGTTGGCATCAGTGGAAGTGCATTAGCATGGTTTAAATCGTACTTATATGACCGCCATCAGTTCGTAGCAGTGAATGAAGATGTATCCTATCGATCACAAGTGCAGTATGGAGTACCTCAAGGCTCAGTACTAGGGCCGCTACTCTTCACGCTTTATACCCTTGGGAGATATCATCAGGAAACATGGTGCTAGCTTTCACTGTTATGCTGATGATACTCAGCTCTATATTTCTTCGCAGCCCGGTGAAACACACCAATTTGAAAAACTAATGGATTGCATAGTCGATATAAAAAACTGGATGACGAGAAATTTCTTACTGCTAAATTCTGAAAAAACAGAGGTGTTAATTATAGGACCTAAAAACTCTGCTTGTAATAACCTAGAACACTGTCTAAGACTTGATGGTTGCTCTGTCAATTCTTTGTCATCAGTTAGGAACCTAGGTGTGCTACTTGATCGCAATCTTTGCTTAGAAAGCCACGTTTCTAGCATTTGTAAAACTGCATTTTTCCATCTCAAAAATATATCTAAATTATGGCCAATGCTCTCAATGTCAAATGCAGAAATGTTAATCCATGCATTTATGACCTCAAGGTTAGATTATTGTAATGCTTTATTGGGTGGTTGTTCTGCACGCTTAGTAAACAAACTACAGCTAGTCCAAAATCCAGCAGCAAGAGTTCTTACTAGAACCAGGAAGTATGACCATATTAGCCCGGTCCTGTCAACACTGCACTGGCTCCCTATCAAGCATCGCATAGATTTTAAAATATTGCTTATTACTTATAAAGCCCTGAATGGTTTAGCACCTCAGTATTTGAATGAGCTCCTTTTACATTATAATCCTCTACGTCCGCTACGTTCTCAAAACTCAGGCAATTTGATAATACCTAGAATATCAAATTCAACTGCAGGCGGCAGATCCTTTTCCTATTTGGCGCCCAAACTCTGGAATAACCTACCTAACATTGTTCGGGAGGCAGACACACTCTTGCAGTTTAAATCTAGATTAAAGACCCATCTCTTTAACCTGGCATACACATAACATACTAATATGCTTTTATTATCCAAATCCGTTAAAGGATTTTTAGGCTGCATTAATTAGGTAAACCGGAACCGGAAACACTTCCCATAACAACCTATGTACTTGCTACATCATTAGAAGAATGGCATCTACGCTAATATTTGTCTGTTTCTCTCTTGTTCCGAGGTCACCGTGGCCACCAGATCCAGTCTGTGTCCAGATCAGAGGGTCACTGCAGTCACCCGGATCCAGTACGTATCCAGACCAGATGCTGGATCAGCACCTAGAAAGGACCTCTACATCCCTGAAAGACAGCGGAGACCAGGACAACTAGAGCCCCAGATACAGATCCCCTGTAAAGACCTTGTCTCAGAGGAGCACCAGGACAAGACCACAGGAAACAGATGATTCTTCTGCACAATCTGACTTTGCTGCAGCCTGGAATTGAACTACTGGTTTCGTCTGGTCAGAGGAGAACTGGCCCCCCAACTGAGCCTGGTTTCTCCCAAGGTTTTTTTCTCCATTCTGTCACCGATGGAGTTTCGGTTCCTTGCCGCTGTCGCCTCTGGCTTGCTTAGTTGGGGACACTTCATCTACAGCGATATCGTTGACTTGATTGAAAAAAAATGCACAGACACTATTTAACTAAACAGAGATGACATAACTGAATCCAATGATGAACTGCCTTTAACTATCATTTTTGCATTATTGACACTGTTTTCCTAATGAATGTTGTTCAGTTGCTTTGACGCAATGTATTTTGTTTAAAGCGCTATATAAATAAAGGTGACATTGACATTACTGTTCCATATCACTTCACATAGTAAACTGTAATAACGGTAACGCAGTTTGCACATTAAGGTGTTGTCAGCCCTGCCCTGATGATTTTATCAGTTGGACACGTAGTGTAGCAACTTAAAGGCCACACATGACATTTCTCACTAGCGAGGAGACAGCGCTGTTTAGAGACTATGCAGCAGAAGAGTGTTGAGGGACTCTCTCTCTCTCTTTCTCTCTCTCTTTCTCTCTCTCTCTCTCTCTCTGTGTGTGTGTGTCTCTGTCGCTCTCACTCTCTTTCTAATAACTTCATTAATAACTGCATTGAAATGCTATTAACGGCTCAAGCCTCCGTTACCAGCTTTAAAATTAAGTTTTGGAACCAGCAAAAGAGGCATTTGATGAGACGTGGAAGAAATAGTGCTAATCACAATAGCTAATTAAGTACAAAAATGGATGAATCCCTTTAAATATATCATCTGATCGATGTCTTGGGGTATGGTAACCGTAGTATAAGCGGAATAATTGACTGCAGGCTGTTGAATTATTAGGAAAAAAATACACACCTTAGGTGTAATGACCACGAATCGAATCACCACCTCGGGTGTGCATTATTTTTCTAATAATTCAATGGCCCGTCGTCAATTATTCCTTAAGTAAAGTGATCTTTCAAGGATCACCCGAAACACAACCACAATACATGGTTCTAACATTTTAGGGTCCCCCTTAATAGAAAACACATTCCATGTTCCCCGCGGTAAAAAATGTGAGTTGATCGAAACTTAATTTTTGGTTTGTAGTATGCATTACTAAGAACTTCACTTGGAAAACTTCACAGGCGATTTTCTCAATATTTAGATTTTTTGGCACCCTCAGATTCCAGATTATCAAATAGTTTATCTTAGCCAAATATTGTCCTATGCTAACAAACCATACATCGACGGAAAGCTTATTTATTCAACTTTGAGATTGTGTTTTTAAAAAATTACCCTTATGAATGGTTTTGTGGTGATGTGACACCATAAAATCCCATATGTGGGGCCGAACCGCTCAAAGGGTTAAAAAGAAAACGAAAACTGCAAACACACCAATACAATCTAAAGCAACAGCTTGGAATCCAATTACAATTCATATTTATCTTTTAAACAAAATCACTGACACCTCACCCTCTCCATCCGACGAGCTGGAATTACTCCAGGAAGGGCTGGGAAAACATACCATTACAGTTTTGATGAACATGAACCATTCTGAAGTAAGTACAGTTTTAGGTAGTATTGTAAAATGTCAATGTATAGGGTTACCCAACCTTAATATGACAGTGTAATATTACAGCATAAACAATATGAACATTTTAAATGAATAAGCATTATATGGGATCGTTTTAATCAAGTTCTCATAATCTGAGGAAAAGTGGAAAGAAGAGCAAAATTCAGCATTTCCGTAGATGAGCTGTTCCATTGATATGCAGTTACTAACCTCTTTTGTGATCACAAAAAGCTGTATTTTTTTAATCACAGTCATTGACAACCGTTGTATTAATTGATGTTTTGTAAATATACAATGGAATGATTCTGGGTGGCCCTGGCTTAACCATTTGAAGGATGTATTTATTGTATGCCCCCCCAACATTTATATTATGACTTGATTACAACTGCAGTGTGACTATTACGTTTTATTTCTCTGATTTGCAATCTTCTATTAGGGGTTGTAATTTTGGATTCTGAAACAATCCTAATTCAATATTTCATTCATATTTCATATATATTTACATCTACATTACTGTGCGTGCCTTTAGATTTTGTGCTCGTTTATGAAATCCTTGTTCTGTTTCATGTCTTCTGTAGTTATAAAGTTAGAGAAGACAATGCTTAATAAAGTCGTAGTTTTTGCTATTTTTGGAACAAAATGTATTTTTGATGCTTAAAAAATTCCAACAGACCCTCCGATGTCACATGGACTACTTTGAAGATGTTTTTCTTACCTTTCTGGACATGGACAGTAGACTGTACACACAGCTTCAATGGAGGAACTGAGAGCTCTCGGACTAAATCTAAAATATCTTTTAAACTGTGTTCTAAAGATAAACGGAGGTCTTACGAGTTTGGAATGACATGAGGGTGAGTTATTAATTACATAATTTTAATATTTGGGTGAACTAACCCTTTAAGGAGCCAACATTTTAATGATGAGTGGAATACATTATAACTATTGATTTCTCTTATTGGTGTTGGAATATTGTTCTATTCTTTTGAAGCTTTAATAGAGAAGGCTGACTGACTAAACGCTGTTTTCCTGAATGGAATAACATAGTCTCCTCTGGATGTTCCTCTAGTGAGGCGACTGGTGTTGGACCTTAAACTCAGAAACTCACTAAGAGGTGAAAGAGCCAGGCCATGAAGGATTTTATATGCTAAAAAGATATTTGTGAACTTTATAAGATTTTCCCAGTTTAATAAATTATATTTTGACAGAATATTGCAGTGATGAAAATGACGTGGTTTCTTATCCAGAACTTGTGTTTGTTTGTATAGGGACTGTATTGGTTTCAAAGTGGTGTGGTTGGCCTGAGACCAGCTGGTGAGGCGGTAAGTCATATGTGAAAAAGATCAGTGAATGCATAAACATTTTGTGTGCTCTAGTGGACATTGAATTTCTGATAAATCGAAAATTGGATAGATTAAATTGTACTTTCTTAACAGTTTGGGTGATATGAGAATTAAAGTTGAGTTTGGAGTCTATGAGAATACAGTTTTTTTAATTAGTAAAAGTAAAGTAAAAAAAAGGAAGTATCTTGTGTTTGGCAAGCAATGATTTATTAAAATTAAATATGTTTTCAATAAGATACTGAAAAAAATTAATCTGTTAGTGAAAAGTTTTTTTTTTTCTCAACTTTCTGCAGTGCCAAATGTATCTCCAGTTATAGAATCACCCATAGAACTGTGATTGAGCTGCAGTTATTCATGTCATGTTTGACCATGTTTTCCTTGAGTGTATTGCATCAATCTTCTCCTCATCTTCAATCTATACCAGCACAGGCTCTGACTTGGCCGAATGCCTGGAAAGAGTGTGTCACTTTGAATTTGTCTGGCCACTGCCTGGCCTTTTTAAAAGAAAGAAAAAAACATTGGATTTGCTGACCCACAACAACTCTACTGACCCGTGAGATTAAAAAATAAATAAAAATAAGCAGAATACCACTTTCCATTCATATATGAAATGAAGTAAAATAAATAAAAAAAGAACTGCTGATATAAATAATGTGAAAAATATTTACATGCGCTCGAGCCTCTTCAAGGTTCATGAAGGCAATCAGCTAGAGATAACTATTAAAATAGCTAGCACATATAAGTCTAAGTTCTTTAAACAAAGAAAACAAAAAGCACATGTGTATGCAAATGTTAGCCTAGTACTTCTACCCGAACGTCAAGAATTAGTTTTATTGTCTTTTTGTATTAATTATATAGAACTATCTATTAATACTTTGAAATGAATTGACATCGCGAACTATTTAATTATAAATGTTGCAACATTGCACGATTGCTGAACAATAATAGCGATTCTAGACTAGTGTTCTGAAGTCTCGTACTGTACAGGCCTCTACTGGACGCACCAGGAACAACAGGGGCGTAAAACTGGTAAAACCGACCGCTCCAGGTCTGACTAGCCTCTCTCTTCTCGTTCAGGACACAATGAGCGATTCAGAGATTTTGCAGCTCCGCGAGATAGACTCCACGGTCCGCAGGACCAGAGCTGAACAGAACCAGCAGCAGCGGGACAGTGATGGGGAGGAGGCCGCTCTGAACGCGCTCCAGAGCCGCGAGCACAAGCCGCTGATGGGCGAGAGCGCAGTGCTGATTCTGCTGCTCGGGTTCGGGTTTCTGCTGTGGATTCTGGTTCTGATCTCAGACCAGCAGCTAATCACCAGCAGCCCGGGACACTTCAGCTCCGTCCGCGCCAGGTATACTTTACCACAGTCAGGTGAAAGTACCACAGTACTTTGTTTACGACGGTATTGCGTAATCACGTTATATCACTTCAAGAATACGTAATGACATGGTAAATTTACATAATGCAATATATGGTATTAAATACTAGAGTTTTCACGATTGTTTATGGTTGTGATAGACCCCCTAAACTTGTTGTTGACTCATGATTAACAATGAGAATTATTGTCTTTATGTTTAGGCCTATTTATTTTTTATTTATTTTTTTTACAATAAAGTCAGTTGTTTACATATATTGTAGTGGTTACTACTGTTACTGATACTCTGGTTACTGATATTGTTGTTTATAACAGTTGTGGTTGATGCAGTTTACCAGAGTGTTATCATGACAGCTCTGATGTATTAACCATAGATAAAATCGATGACATAGGCTATGAGAAATCAACTTTAAAGCATTAATAATATCTGTTTACTGGGTTTTGATAAACAAGAAAGCATTAAAATAATCTGAAAGGATAATAAAAGATACATTTTAGTAACTAGTATTGTTTTTAATGTCAAATAGTAAATATCTCTAGCAACATGCAAAAAGTCACATGAAGGTCTTTAGTCCATTGCATTGTATCCTTTAAATAAGAAAAAAGATCTCCCAATGTTTCTTTTTACATATCACACAGCAAATATCTCCTCTAATGATGCATAAAGTTGGCACTAAATGATAATTCATGTTTCCAAATGAATGCTATTCACCTCATTGTAAATGTTTCATACATTCATAAAGAATGAATAGAATAGAATAGTGGATTAAGATAGGATAGGAGAGAATAGTAAAATAGTCTTTATTGTCATTATACACAGATACTATGAAACTCTTTTTGGATTCTCCGCTTCAGTTAAATAACTCAACAAAACCCATATCTGTAGATAAATAAATAACAATAGAATAAGGGCAGTACAAAGTCCATAGCTCATCTGTAACACTGTTCTGTTGTGAATCAGGAAGCACCTGGAACAGATCACCAGCATCGGGCCGAGGACCGTCGGGAGTCCAGAGAACGAGATCACCACAGTCAACTACCTGCTGGATCAGATCGAGCAGATCCGGTCTGAGAGTGAAACCGGACCTCACTTCATCAAGGTGGACATCCAGCGGCCCAGCGGCTGCTTCTTCTACAGCTGCTACGACCGTGTAACCAACGTCGCCGTCAAACTTGAGCCAAAGACCACTGCACAGCACTTCATGCTTGCAAATTGCCACTTCGACTCTGTGGCCAACAGCCCCGGTGCGTTTTTAGATCATTTCATCAACGCTTCAGTGACCCTGCTGAGTTTACAGTGGGTACGGAAAGTATTCAGACTGGTATATCACATGGTCCTAAGCATTCAGACCCTTTGCTCAGTATTTAGTAGAAGCACCCTTTTGATCAGCTATGAGTCTTTTGGGGAAAGATGCAACAAGTTTTTCACACCTGGATTTGGGGATCCTCTGCCATTCCTCCTTGCAGATTCTCTCCAGTTCTGTCAGGTTGGATAGTTAACGTTGGTGGACAGCCATTTTCTGTCTCACCAGAGATGCTCAATTGGGTTTAAGTCAGGGCTCTGGCTGCCATTCAAGAACAGTATTTTAGCTAGGGTTGCCACCCATCCCTTAAAATACGGAACCGTCCCGTATTTGAGAATAAAATAGCGCGTCCCGTTTTGAATCAATACGGGACGTGGTTTGTCCCGTATTTTTGGAGTTGTCCTCAATGCGGCTGCATTCTGTGAAGACTCGTCCTATTCTGCCCCTGATTGGGTAATACTCGCTGCCATCGTTGGATTGATTGGTTTGTTTCAGGTTCACGGCCAATCAGAGTCAGAGGAGGGCGGGTCAATTTGTCGCCGAGTGTTCTCTGTTGCACACAGTGGCTTGTCGGATGTGCGACAGCATGCATCGGGGGAGAACAACATTCATACACTTTACAATAAGGTTCATTTAAACGTTAGTGTATTAACTAACATGAACTAACAATAAGCCCTTTCACACATACAGACTTTTCCGGAAAATTACCGGTTAATTGCCGTAAAGAGATCATGTGTGAACAGGATCTTTTCAAAAATACCGGTAAATTCGTTCCGGCAATTTACCGGTATGAGAAGTTGTAACATTACCAGTAAATTGCCGGAATTCTGCTGTTTGTGAACGCAGAAGGAAGATTACCGGTATGAGCACGTACGAGTTCTGAACGCGGTGACGTAAGACGTCTACTCTGAGCCAATCATAACAATGTGACGCATTCACGCACTGTTTAATAAAATAAAATAAATGTCATCCAACTGAAGCGACAGTGAAATTAAAGAACTTCTCCTTATCCGGGTGGATGAAGAAATATGTCATCATTTGAGAGAAACTGTTAGTGATGCTGTAACGTATGATAAAATAACTGTTAACTGTCTCCTAGAGCAATGCATTCACAGGACAAAGTCAGGTCATCAATAAACTGAAAACATTGTGTCTTAATATCTAAAAAATAAACAACCATCACAAACGAAGTAGTAGTGGAAGTATTTCTTGTTCCTATTATGGCTTTTGTCAATCTATTTGAGGATCCTGCTACTCCATAAATCCTGTAGCTCTACACTAGTAGATCTCAACCCGCGGTAGCCTACATCATGAAATCACACGCTGCCCACCATGCCGAACACAATTAATAAAAAAAAAAAGATTAATAACTGTTATTTTAGCTTTTACATATGGAATAACACATAGGGTACAAACGAGAAGTCGGAGCAGTGAAGAAGAGTGCTGGACACTCGGCATCAACTTTTCGGATTGCCCCGCAAAAAACAGCTTATACTACTGTTTCAGCTATTAAAATAGTTCAGTTTTGTATGTTGGAGCAGTTTTTGATCGTTAAACAGGCCTATAGGTTTTGTTTTAAAGCAGCCAGCACAGAGAGAGAGTTTACATAGCCTATGTTTAATCAGTTTAGCCTTCTCAAATCATCACGAATTGTCTAAAATAAAATCTAAAGATATAAAACAGTTCAAGCATGTAACAATGTTTTAACGTTAAACCCTAATGGGCACTATATCAAATATTTTGTGCGGAGAGTGCAAGATAAAGCACGCTTTTTTGGGACATATAGGTGCCAGCGCGATCATTATATAAAATAAAGAAATAAAAAATAAAGAAAACAAACATGCTTTCTGCTGTCTCGTTTTGAACAGGAGAGCTTACAAAAATAAACCGAAACTCAGAGAATATGCCTCACAGACATGATAAATATATCTATAGAAAGCTTTAAATTAGGCTACTACTTAATAATAAAAACAAACAACAAAAAATCTCAATACAATCATAATCCGTATAGAAGGCGTGTCTAATGAGGAGATGACGAGTCAGGCAACTTCATCCTTGCGACACAGACTCAGAAAACACTAGTTTATTAGTAAATAATTCAAATATCTTTTTTCTATTTCCCTCTGTCACATTCATGGTAATTACGTTTTCCAGTGCTTTGCGACGTTTTTTTGAACTCAATTTGAACGCAGAACTGTTTATCTGCGCTGATAGACTATTTGATATGAATTTGCATCAGCATAGGCTACATTTGTGAACGCACCTTTTCTGCAAAGTGCGTCTTACAGACTGCAATTTACAATCGCAACTTCATTGTGCTATTAATCCTTTCAAGACGATTTTCAACAAATTGGTCAGCTCCCGACAGCATCAGGTGTTTTATTAATGGTGAGAATAATTATTTAAACCAGTCATCTATTAAGATGTCTCTGCAAAAAAAAAAGTTGCATGAATACTAAAGTTTGACACAAAAATGAACCCATCAACAGAAATATTGAACACGTATTACCCTCCATGTTTAAAAATACAAGCGCAGCGGTTTAGAGGTTATTGACATCACAGAATTTACCGGTATTTTGGAATGGATGTGTGAATGGTGCTTTTCCGGAAAAAATACTCGTAAAAAGATGTCGTTGACTGTGTGAACAGCGAATTTTTGAATTTACCGGTAAAGTCGTTCCGGTAATTTTACGGCAATTTACTGGTATTACTGTGTGAAAGAAGCTAATGAGTTCATTAGCAATGAATATTTTTATGAAAACATGTTTTAAGTTGTGATTTACCACCACTGGCACGTCATTGGACCTGTGGTCATCGTGGCCCCGCCAGGCGTCCCTTATTTCCCTGTATTGAAGGCAGGTAGGTAACAACGTTATTTTTTCAGTAACGGGCTAATCTAACTAATTACTTTTCCCGTCCTTACAACGCCATTAACATTACTGGACGTTAAATGTGGTGCGTTACTATGCATTGATTTAATAAGCTATGTAATCCGAACGCACCCCTTGCTCACACAGCTAGTGAAGAGGTGGGTTAATTGATAACAGAGTCATGTGTTTCATGGTAGCCAATCAGAGCCAGTGTTTTTACACACATATCGGCACACGCGCCAGCGGCGCCAAACACACACACGCAACAGCTACACGAAGGTTCGCAGCAGCAGCAGAAATGGCAAGTCAGGAGCAATCCAATGAAAAGTTGCCATTTTCAAGGTGGAGATATAAGCAATACTTCAAATTCATTGTAGTCAAAGGCAAGAACGTGTATGTAATGTGTAGCCTACATGTAATGTGTGACACACGCATATATATAAAGCTAGTGGCCAAAAACACTTTTCTTAAAAGATAATACTTGAAGTGCAGGATAAAACTCTTGCTGTCTGTTGACGTGAAGTTGATATGAGTATGAATGAGTAGAACACCTGTCTGTTCTACTCATTTCAACAGTCTTGTGAAAACTGCTAAAAAAAAAAATTCTTTGACTTTTTTTTTTTTTTTAAGTAACGTAAATAGTTACTTTCCCTGGTAACGAGTTATTTTTATTATAGTGTAATTCAGTTACTAACTCACTTACTTTTTGGAACAAGTAGTGAGTAACTATAACTAATTACTTTTTAAAGTAACATTCCCAACAGTGGTGCTTAGGGTCCTTGTCTTGCTGGAAGGTGAAACTGTTAGTCCAGTATATCCCTGTACTTGGCCACATTCATCTTTTCCTCGATTGCAACCAGTTGTCCTGTCCCTGCAGCTGAAAAACACCCCCACAGCATGATGCTGCCACCACCATGCTTCACTTGTTGGGACTGTATTGGACAGGTGATGAGCAGTGCCTGGTTTTCTCCACACATACTGCTTAGAATTAAGACCAAAAAGTTCTATCTTGGTCTCATCATACCAGAGAATCCTTTGGGTGTTTTTTAGCAAACTCCATGCCATAAAGCCCCGACTGGTGGAGGGCTGCAGTAATGGTTGACTTTCAACAACTTTCTCCCATCTCCCGACTGCATCTCTGGAGCTCAGCCACAGTGATCTTTGGGTTCTTCTTTACCTCTCTCACCAAGGCTCTTCTCCCCCGATAGCTCAGTTTGGCCGGACGGCCAGCTCTACGAATAGTTCTGGTCATCCCAAACGTCTTCCATTTAAGGATCATGGAGGCCACTGTGCTCTTAGGAACCTTAAGTGCAGCAGAATTTTTTTGTAACCTTGGCCAGACCTGTGCCTTGCTACAATTCTGTCTCTGAGCTCTTCGTGCAGTTCCTTTGACCTCATGATTCTCATTTGCTCTGACATGCACTGTGAGCAGTAAGGTCTTTCCTAATCAAGTCCAATCAGTATAATCAAACACAGCTGGACTCAAATGAAGGTGTAGAACCATCTCAAGGATGATTAGAAGAAATGGATAGCACCTGAGTTAAATATATGAGTGTCAAAGCAAAGGGTCTGAATACTTAGGACCATGTGATATTTCAGTTTTTCTTTTTTAATAAATCTGCAAAAATTTCAACAATTCTGTGTTTTTCTGTCAATATGGGGTGCTGTGTGTACATTAATGAGGAAAAAAATGAACTTAAATGATTTATCAAATAACTGCAATACAAAGAGTGAAAAATTTAAGGGGGTCTGAATACTTTCCGTACCCACTGTATATGCTTTAATGGAGTTAAAATTATTCAGTGTCTTTGAGAATCTCAGTCACGTCTCATTTAAGTTAAATTCAATGTTGATTTTAATATCAACATGATGCTACTCATGTCTTGCAGTGGGTATTATGAAGCTCATTAGTGAGAGTTAATGAAATGTTATTGCTCAGAAGTTGCTCTTTTATAACTTCTAAGACTTAAATGTGATGTAAATGAGAATTGAATTAAGCACCTTCATCTCAGCTGTTTCTCCTTAAGTAGGGAAATAAAAAATAAAACGTTTTAAATGAGCCTCTCGCCATCATTCAGTGATCATTCAGACTCTAGAGCGGTGAAATGAATGTGGAGATCATTAGATAAGAAGTTATTGAGTTTATTGTGATATCTGTCTTTTTACTGCAGACATGAGTGGGAAATGCTCCATATTTCTTCATTTGTGATTAGTTTTCTGTGGTTTGAAGTGACAGCGATCAGATCAAGCAGTTTAAGGTTTTGTTTGGCTTGCACTCTGTGTTCTTTGTTTGTGTCTGATGTTGGTTGTACATGGATATAGTGAATTATTACACTCGGCTGTCATCTGTCCTGTGAAATCCCAATCATTAGAAAACCGGGAAATGAAACTGCAGTAACTTTAATATGTAAGTGTTCCTGTGGCTTGGTGGTAGAGCATTGCATTGGCAGCGCAAAAGGTTCTGGGTTCGATTCCCAAGGAACACATGTTGGGTAAAAAAAGTTAGCCTGGATGCATTGTAAGTTGCTTTTGATAAAAGCATCTGCTAAATACATGAAATTTAATTTAAGTGAGTATGTGCAAAAAGAGTGTTTAATATGCAGCATTTGATTTTGAGTTGTTGTTTGGTCAAGTTTAAATTGGTGTCTAATACCAGTCAGTTATGATTTAGTACTGTGTTTGATTGCCATGATTAAATTGTATTGTATAAATTGGTTTTATGTATTTTTAGTGTGCTTTATTTTTTCTTTGAGCCATCTTTCTAGATCTGGGTGTGTGTGTGTTTCAGGAGCCAGTGATGACGCCGTGGGTTGTTCAGTAATGCTGGAGGTTTTACATTCTCTAGCGAATCTCTCCACGCCTCTCAAACACGGCGTTATCTTCCTGTTCAACGGGGCTGAGGAGACCATGCTGCAGGTGAGAGGCCACGGCACAGCTGACCTTTGACCTCAGCGAGCACGTGGTCATTTCATTGAAATGTGTTCTGCTGGTTTGATGTGAATCTCTATTACTGACATCATTCATGGTCTCACTGTGTGTGTGCCACAATTACTCTCTCTCACACATACACACTCATGCATGTAGAGGTAGAGTTTGATCTCCATCTCTCTCAGGGTAGTCATGGCTTCATTACCCAGCATCCCTGGGCTCAGCAGGTGCGAGCATTTGTGAACCTGGATGCGGCAGGAGTGGGAGGGAATGAGCTGGTGTTTCAGACAGGTGTGTATCTGAGCTCAACACCTGCTATAGAAGAAATCTGCTTTGTTTCTGGAAGAACAAGCGCCACAGATCAGTCATCATTTACTCACACTAAACCAGCGCTTCTCAACCAGTCAGCTCCAGAAGACAAAATAAACATGGCAGTCAACTGAAACAATTCAAAATCAAGATATTTCTTATATTCATTCACTCCAGAATTCATATAGCCTTGAAAAACTGGGAGGAGGATGGCCAATTAGATGTTAAAGACGTTCACAATCTACTTTTCAAGCAAATCATAGAGATCGTGATTTTTTTTATTGTCCTCATAATAGTGTTACAGGTGACATATCAGGAAAATCTGACTTTTTCAGGTTTTAATTGCTATAATCAGGTCCCAGGTGCATCTACCTACCAAGGAAATGTGAAACGATTAACCCATTAACTCTGTTTTGGTAAGCCTTTTTCTGCAAGCGTCTGAAAAAACGAGCGTGTCTGATTTTGTGACATTGCAAAGGGATCTTTTCATAATATTACCGCCCCTTAATCTGTAAATTTATTTTAAAATTAACTGTTTTGTCTTTGGCTGCACAGATAGATACACTATCTAGAGTCCCAGCCTCAGAGGGGACAACAGAGCAGTGGTTGTATTGATTTACAATAAAATACTTATTTATAGTCAACCATGGTTGAAATTTGTCTTTAACCACACCAGCAAAAAACCAAACACACTTACAGACACATACTGCAAAACACATAAATGCCATTATACTGAACCACATACCTAACGATATCGAGTTTTACTCGGGTTCCAAACCAGAAAAAACTCTTAAAAAAATAAAAATGAACAAATAAACAAACAATACAAACGAATGCTGGTGCGGTACAGGGTCAGCAGCAGAGCCGCACCCCAAGAAGGTATTTTTTGTTTACTATATATTGCTGCTGCCACAGATCTATTCAGTTCAATTCAAGTTTATTTGTATAACACTTCTTCTTGTATAACACTCTTCTCAGATGTTCTGGGGCCTCATTTATAAAGCGTGCGTACGCACAAAACGGGGCTGGAAACGTATGTACGCCAGTTCCCACGCAAAGGTTGTGATCTATAAAAAACAAACTTGACGGGAGAATGTGCGCACCTTTAAGCAAACTTTGAGCCGTGCGTACGCACATTCTGGAGACAAAGGGAATTGGCGACACCGATGGTGAGGTCGTGAACTGAAGTTAGATTGTAGAAAATAAATGTGAGAAGAACGATTATAAGAATTAATGACATTTAATTTTCACTCCATTTCATACGTTATATCCACATTATCATGAAGATTAAATCCAACAGTGTTATTTGTGCCGATTGTTTTAGGCTATATACATCTAGTAAAATCCAAACGTAATTCAAAATGTATTAAAAGTAAAATAAAATAATAATCAGCGCTGCCTTACAGTCACATTGTCCACAACGGGAGCACAGGAGGACATGGCGCGATACATGTGATAGCCTACAGAATAGCATGAAATACCCTTTTATTAGAGAACTGCAGAACACAGTGTAAAAAGGAAATATTTTCCTTAATGTACATAGCCTATATCATAAAATGTCAAAGTCTGCAAATACAGTCATGAAGCACAATCGCTACTCATCATCGGTCCTAACTATTACGGTGTTCATTACAAAACCGTCAAGAAGCATGTGTTCACTATAACATTTTCGTCTTAAATTTTCGCCCACAAATTAATTAAGTGATTTTGTCAAGGTGTTAACGATCAGTCTATTTGCTAGAAACATATAAATTCTCCGGTGACCCGGGTATGTAATGCTTCATGATGGCACTCCTGGCACTGTTGGAGGATTACGCTAATGGCAGAATAAGGAGAGAACGAGTTTTCAGGGACCATGATGATTTCCTGGCCCATGATGATGACTGGCTAATAAGCCGATTTAGATTCCCTAGAGCTGTGCTCTTGGATCTATGTGCTGAATTGGGTCCAGTATTAGAGAGGGCAACACGCCGGAACCATGCCAACCCAGTCCAAATACAAGTCCTCACCACTCTGGGGTTCTTGGCAACCGGCTGTTTCCAGCGGGAATTGGCAGACAGGTAAATTAATAATATAAAAAAACTATAAGTAATCCTCAAATTTGTCTCTAAGACCTTTTTGTATATGAAATAATTCTATTGGAATCTATCATCTCACCCTATAGGTCTGGTATATCACAGCCGTCCCTGAGTGCCATAATATCTGTCGTTTTAAATGGTATACTTAATATGGTTAGTCGATACATCAGGTTCCCCTACACTGTGCGAGAACAGGCCGAAATTAAAACGCAATTTGCAGCAATGTCTGGTTTCCCAAATGTAATCGGCGCAATTGACTGCACTCATGTTGCTATAAGGGCACCATCTGAAAATGAATTTGCTTATGTTAATAGAAAGCATGTGCATTCTATTAATGTGCAAATCATATGTGACTCCAACATGACCCTCACAAACATTGTGGCACGCTGGCCTGGTTCAACACATGATTCCTTTATCTTGACACATAGCAGTGTAGGGAACAGACTAAATGCAGGCGCAGTACGTGATGGCTGGCTTCTTGGTGAGTTTAACAATATTAAAAAGTAGAAACTGTAACAATTTTGTTTTTAATATAATTATAACCTGCAGGCGACAGTGGCTACCCCCTGAGACGCTGGCTCCTCACCCCATTTTTAAACCCGCAGAGCGCAGAGGAAACTCATTATAACGAGGTCCACTCTCGTGCCCGCGCAGTTGTGGAGCGTGCCATCGGCATCCTGAAATGCAGATGGCGTGCTCTGGATGCCTCGGGTGGCAGACTTTTATACCATCCAGCAAAAGTGTGCAAGATTGTCAGGGCGTGTGGTGTTTTGCACAATATAGCACTGAGAAACGGTATTCCTCTCCCTCCTGATCTCCCTCTACCCCAGCATTACGACCCCGAGCCACAGCCCCCTGGCCGACAAGAGGGATATCAACGAGGTGCAAGAATCCGTGAGGATGTCATGCGGCGTTTGTAAAGAAAGACAAAACTCAAGGTTCATGTTTTAACTGCATCTTTTAATGATTGTGCAATTTCTTGCATCACTTCTCTCATCTGCCGTAGCTCATCTGCAACCCTGTTGACAGCGTTTATTGTCTCTCGCTGTAACTGCAGGACTGCGTCAGTGAGTACCCGACCACTTTTGGACGTGCCAGACGCAGAAGGGGCACTGCTTTGAGCCGGACGCTGTGCATCTGCATCTGAGAACCCCTCACCCTGAACCTCCTGTTCATTTACAGCTTCAGACTCCGGAAGGACTGGAGGACAAACAATTGGCAACATTTATCCATTTATCACCCCACACACTCAAATGTACAGCGTTAATGATTAAAAATCGGTTTAACCTTGCTCCTCTGTGGTTTCAGTCACGTCAGTGTCTCCCTCCTTTTCCGACACAATACCACACACGCTGACCTCCCCAATTATAGCCGCGATTTTGCTGTCCACTGATGTGAGATCAGCTGTACATGGGCCCCCACCAGTTGCAGCCACGCTCTGGCGGTGGGAGGACAGTTTTCTCTTTGCCTCCACCTTGAATGAATGAGAATCTTTATTTCACATATTTTGCATACTGTAAGCACATGTAAATAAAACTTTTTGAAAATCAATATTGCTATTTATATAGGTATATAGCCTAATAAAACACAAATGTAATATGTTGGTAAAAAAAAAAATTTGTATACCTTCAGGTCGGACCATTTTTTCTTTAATTCTGCAACTGTCCGTTCTGTCCCACTGACACAATTGACGGCAGAAGCAATACTTTGCCACTCGCACTGCTTCTTTTTATTAGTGACCCCACTGCTGTGGCCACCAAATAACACAGTTTTCCGAGCCTCCACCTCCCCTACAAGTGTTTCAATCTCAGTATCTGAGAAATTACGTTTTTTTCCTCTTTTCTCACCTGTCGCCATTATTAAAATTAGGCTAACAGAAATGCACGTTTTCACTTTCTTGGATTAATTAATTGGCGGGTCGCATGCCAGTTTTCCAGGTATATATGGGATTCCACTCTCATTTACATGCTGATCAGCAATCATGAGGTGATTTGCATTGACTATTTATGGTTAAAAATGGGCGTGTACAGGGCGGGATATGAGGCTGGTTCACGTACGCACATCTGCGGGTGATCTGTGATTTATAAAGGGAACATTGCTTACAGGTGTGCGTACGCACGGTTTTATAAATCGGAATATTTTTTGGCGTACGCCATTTTTGGCTTTTGGGCGCACGTAAACTTTTAGTAAAGATCCTACGCATAGTTTTATAAATGAGACCCCTGGATCCAGACTGGAGCTTGTGTAAATCTAGTTACAGAGGAACAAATAGAGACATCATTAGCATAGCTGCTGTTCCAACAAAGTAAAATTAATTAGTTTAACCCAATCTAAAGAATAAGAATGCGCATTTGATCAAATGCAACTGCAGTCATAATTTAAGAAAGCTAAACCACTTAGGGTCTTATGATAATTTGTAACTGATATGGAACTCAACAGGTAACCAGCGCAGAGACTGTAAAATTGGGATAATATGATCATATTTTCTTGACCTGGTAAGGACTCTAGGCGCTGCATTTTGGACTACCTTTAGCTTATTTATTGAAGATCTAAAATAAACATGCAATTTATTTACCAGCATTATTTTCACAGACATAACCGACTGTTTTTTTTTTTTTTGTAACTCGTGTATTTTTAACGTACATTTCTTTATGAATAAGAACTTAGTTTAGTACTCACATGCTGTGACAGTTTTTTTTGATAAACATGATAATCAGAACCAAAACAGATGTTTTTAGCAAGATCGAGCTGTAATGACGCAGCTCTATTCTGGAAAATGGGGCAGTGTGCAGCAGCTCATTTGCATTTAAAGACACAGGCCCGATAAACAGCGTGTTTCTGCTTCCACTCTAAATAGGCACTTTCAAAATGTTATAATAAATGATCAGTGGAGTATTTTGAGCTGAAACTTCACTGACACATTTTGAGGACACCAGAGACTTATATTACATATTGTAAAAAGGGGCATAATATCTCTACTTTAAAACTACAGCAGTTCCTGCCTGCTAGATTATTGCCTTGTCCAAGTACCCACACTTGCGGCCTTTTGCACTCGATCACTTGACTACTTCAATTATGTATTTCCTTTATTTGACACAAGTGTTAAAGTGAGGATGAAGACCACAAGTGTGTTTCGCAAGTGTTTAAAGATTTGTACTTTGCATTTTAAAATAAACGTTTAAATGTCTGTTCAGTAGTCCCTATAACAGATGACACAATTTAATCTCTGGTGCTTCTTATTAAGTGATAAAAAGCAGTTGGAAAATAAATATAGGCTATTCTCCTTTGCACCAATAAAATGTGTAGCACTTTCTTTTACTACCAAATTATATGTAATATCTAATTATTATTAATATTTCACTTACATTGGAAAAGTTTCCTGTTATCTCTTGTGATCTTGGCAAAAAGTCTCATGATTTATTTCCAGAACAGGATGCATGATAGGATACATGAAGCCTTGAATACCGCTCTGGAGTTTTACTCAAGATAGTGTGGATTTAGTGTGTGTTAAGGGCACTGCGCTTTGGCATTTTTAAGAACTTGGACAGTCTTGCACACTTACTTCCTGTCGTGCGCACATGCTCTCAAGTGTCCAACAATTTGCAAGTGTGGGTATTTGGACAGAGCATTTGACTGGTCAAATCATATTACGCGTCTCCTATCACGTGACTTTTTCATGCATGTAATGTATTAAAAACAATTCAGTGTGAGCTAGCCTAGCAATGATAGCATGATGAATTTTAGTTTCAGTTTAGATTTGCGTCGCATTCCACTCCTCTACAGCAATGCCATAGAATTAGTACAATAATTTAAATTGGTCTCGGATGTCCTCAGAGTGTGTTTGTGAAGTTTTATCTCAAAATACCCTACAGATGTTTTTTTATGGCTTGTTGAAATTGCCACTTTTAGGGTATGAGCCAAAATGAGCTGTTAGTGCGTTTTTCCTCTTTAAATGAAAATGAGCTGCTGCTCCCGCTTCCCTTTTTAGATGATTGCAGAGCTTCAAGAGCTCATGCTCACGGGCATACCACCAGTGTTACGGTTTAACTGGTGGTGACAGTGTTACTGACCTCACATTGATTCCAAACACAATTTTTATCTACCACATTCCTAGTCACTATCATTCTGGTAGCATGTGAAGGCAGCATTAGTGAAAACAGGCAAGAAACAATGGTAGCTTTAGTAACATTAGC
Source organism: Carassius carassius (assembly GCF_963082965.1). Taxonomy (NCBI): domain Eukaryota; kingdom Metazoa; phylum Chordata; class Actinopteri; order Cypriniformes; family Cyprinidae; genus Carassius; species Carassius carassius. Next base: position 15,195,693 of record NC_081755.1, on the reverse strand, counting down.
TTTAGCCACGAAGCTCTTTTGAAAAACAAAATATGACGCATGATGTTTACTTTGTCTGTATTCTGGACTTTTGCGCACAAAGTGTTGTTATAGATCCCTCTTTCAAAAGCAATCTTTGCACAACTCCAGCGCTGAACTGACCCTTGTTTGTGAGTCAGTCTGGTGTAAAATGATTAGTACAGATCCGGTTATTATTTGGGACATTTATTTCGAAAACCACAGTGTCCTCAGCGGTTTAGGGACTCCTATGTTCGTTGGTGAATCCCAACACACAACACTTGTAATGGCAATTTGGCACTGACATTGTACCTCCAGCAGCTACAGCAAGAGAACAGTAATATGCGGCTGCATATATGAAAATAAAACACCTAACCCTAAATAAATTCTAACAAAAGGTTTCTCAGCTGTTTTTTTGTAGTATTAGGTGTCCTTAATAACATAGTAAAAGTTTGACCACTAGAAAGGTGTAATTTTCAAGATGGTGTCCAAGATGGGCAGGGAGCCCTTAAAATATCCCAACTCCTTCATTATTTGACTTAGTCAAGTAATCTTGGTGTCTAACCCCATGTTTTCTGGGTCTATCAATCCATTGGACTTGTCTAAATTGCACTGACATGATTACATACTTATGAAATACATGATTTTGTGAGCCAGAACCAGAGATGTAAACAATTTAGCCTATGTCATGTAACTCCTACTCAGTACCAGTTTTTTTGCTAAAACACAGACTTTACATTCAATGTAAAAGTTATTGCACCCAAAAGTAACTTAAATTGGAGTTGTATAACTTTGATCATAACTTTGATCATAAACAACCCTGTATTAGCCCAAACAGAGGCCTGTGTGTGAAACCTCTAAAATGGTCACTCATTTTAATTTTAATAAGGTAGTACATATGTAATGCATCCTCTATAGATGTTTTTGAGTATAAAGGTGGCATTATACTAAACCCAACAAAACTAAATACACAATTTTCAGCCATTCAGAAAATGGTAGAAGAGAATACTGACATTTGATATTGCTTGACTCATTGTAATGTTGTTGGCAGCACAGTGTATACCATTTTGCTCAAACACAATTCATCCTCGACAACTTAAAAAAAGAAAAGTTCTTTATTTTTTGTAATTTAATTCAAAATAGGAAACTTTTTTGTATAATCTAGATTCATTGCTCACAAACAGAAATATTTCAAGAGGTTTTTTGTTTTAATTCTGTTTGTTACGACTTACAGCTTAGGAAAATAAAAAATTCAGTATCTCAAAAAATTTGAATATTCCATTTTGAGCTTGATTAGTTTTATTAATTATGAGTATAAATACTGGGTACCTCCTGGGATAGTTAAGAACATGCAACCACAATTATGGGAAAGACTACTGACTTGACAGTTGTCCAGAAGTCAATCATCAACATCCTCCACAAGGAGGGTAAGCCACAGATGGTCATTGCTGAAAGGACTAGCTGTTCACAGAGTGCTGTATTAAAATATATTTATAGAAAGTTGACTGAAAGGAAAAAGTGTGGTAGGAAAAGGTGAAACAGGGATGACCACAGACTTGGGAAGATTGTCAGGAAAAGCAGATTCAAGAACTTGGGAGAGCGTCACAAGGAGTGGACTAAAGCTGGAGTCAGCGCATCAAGAGTCATCACGCTCAGACATCTTCAAGAAAAGGGCTACAGCTGTCACATTCCTAAAACCAAGCAACTCCTGAACCAGAAAAAAAAACATCAGAAGCATTTCACCTGGGGTAAGGAGGAAAAGAACTGGACTGTTGCTCAGTGGTTCACAGCCCTCTTTTCAGATGAAAGTAAATTTTGCATTTAATTTGGAAATAAAGGTCTGGAGGAAGACTGGAGAGGCACAGAATCCAAAGTCCAGTGTGAAGTTTCTGAAGTCAGTGATGATTTGAGTGCTGTGACGTCTGCTGGCGTTGGTTCATTATGTTTTATCAAGTCCAAAGTCAATGCAGCCATCTACCAGGAGATTTTGTAGCACTTTATGCTTCCATCTGCTGACAAACTTAATGGAGATGCAGATTTAATTTTGCAGCAGGAATTTAGCACATATGTCAGAGATCTAGGAGGGAAGACCCAATTGCAGTGTGAGGTAATAAGGTTTTATTGACAAAACAGACAGATACAAGAGGGTAGTGAAGTGAACAATAGATACCACAACAGGAAAACAGTAAACAGGAACAGCTAGGGGAGCCCACTGGGAAAGCTTCAGGAAACAACTGGCAGAATACTTGGCAACAGAGGGGGCAGCAAAACCAGGCTGATGGAGAAGACCACACAAGGCACCATAGAGCAGAGGGCAGACACTTGTTGACCACTGACTCTGAAACAGACCAAGTTCCAGGTAGGTAGATCGAGGGCAGGACACACAGGGACAGGTCAGTGACTTGAACACAAGACTAGACAGGACAAAGCGCCACAAAAACACAAAATCAAGACAAGGAAAGATATAAGCCAATTAACTAAGAAAAGGTTAAGTAACAAAATAAGAAATTACCAATTTAACCAACTTAGAGAATAATCAAACAAAACCAAGAATCAAGACTAGAAAAACTAAATAAATATTACAAACAAAAGCCTAAAGCAAGAACAAACAATTACTAAAATAAGGAGCAAGACAAAAAACATAGAACTACAAGGACTAGACAAGGGCACAAGACCAAGCAGACAAGGAGACACGGACACATATTCAGCCACATCCACAGACAGAGACAGAGGGGGTGAGGATGACCATGAACCAGCAAACACAAAAGGGTAAGGGGCACTATAAATAGGGAGGAAAATACATGAGGGACAGGTGAGCACAATAAGACTAACCAGGCTAACAAGGGGGGGGTAAAAAGGAAACAAGGAGGAGGGGCTAAAGGAGCACATGGCCAAGAAAGTAACTAATGCCACGTTTCCACCGCAGGAACTTTACCCAGGAACTAGGGACTTTGGCCTGGTACTCGGTGTGTTTCCACCGCAGGAACCAGGAACTAAATAAAGTTCCGGGTAAAAAAATGCCCCTCAGAAAGTCCCTGTTGGCGAGGTACTACTTTTTCAAAGTTCTGGAACTTTCGGGGGCGGGACTTGGGCGCTAAACATCATGATTCGTTGAGTTCACGCAGCATTGGTTGAGTTCAACCACTATTTATTCGGATCATTTTCAAAATATTATTGTTATTATGTCATGAAATGTAATTTTAAAAGTATTTCAGGTGCGAATGTAGTTGTTTAAAAATTCTAATTTGTGGTTTATTTATAAAGACAGCGCCTATTTAAAAATGTGTTTCGCCGATCTCTGAGACGTGAGCTCCACGCGATCAGCAGGAGCTCAGTCCTCATGTATCCACCGAGAGCAGCCTCACCTCGGCTATAGACCTTTTGATGTGTGCCGCTGGCTCTGATGTCTCCTTAGTGGTTAAACATAACATATTATTCGTTTTGGGTAAACAGGTTATCTTTGGTCTGTTTTCAATTTATCTATATGTTAAAATGAAAATAAAAAGCAAATTTATATAATATTTAGTTTCATTGTAATGACTGTATATACACATTTCCCTGAACTAAGTACATTTCTGCAGCTGTTATTATGTTTAAATGAAAACGAAAGGAGGCAGTGGTATTTGATATCCCATTTCGTTTTATTGTAAATATACAGTGAGGAAAATTGCAGTAGTCAAGGCAAGCTGACTGATGTTATGAAGTATGCTGCTGTTTGCAGATTTACCGGATTTGCGTCGTCGCGGACATCACAATGCACAAAGTCTGAACTACCGATGATGCACTTCCAAAATCAGTATACTTTGTATTGAGAAACACGCAGACCTACGTCACCAGTCTATTTGTCTAATCTTCCCGGTACTTTACACCGTGGTGGAAACGCAGAAAGCAACAGGTCTGGGGGAAAAAAAAGTTCCTGGGGAAAAAAGTTCCTGGTACAAATGTTCCGGGTAATTTCGGTGGAAACGCGGCATAACAAGGCCATGTGCTGACACTAGACACAAGAAACAAAACATAAAACAAATTCACAGTGCAAAACCCTGACAACCTACCCACAGTGCCAAAACCACTTCCAAGTGATTTGCTGACCATGATATTACTGTTCTTGATTGGCCAGCCAACTCACCTGACCTGAACCTCACAGAGAATCTAAAGGGTATTGTGAAGAGGAAGATAAGTAACATCTGATAAAAAATACAGAGGAGCTGAAGGACATTATCAAAACAACCTGCAGTGCCACAGACAGTAATTGCAAAAGGAGCCCCAACCAAGTATTGAGTGCATAATTAAACCTACTTTGGAGATCTTGAACATTTCTGTTTTGTAAATCTTTTTTTGATTGATCTTTGAGAAAATATTCAAATTTTTTGAAATACTGAAGCTGTAAGTCGTAACCATCGGAACTCAAACAAAAAACTCTTTAAATATTTCAGTTTGTGTGCAATGAATCTAGAATATAAAAAGGTTTGCTTTTTAAATTAAATTACAAAAAAATAAAGAACTTTTCCATGATATTCTTTTTTTTTTTTTTACATGTACCTGTACTTTATTTATGGGAAATTGTACATACTTTTCCCATAAATATGCTTATAACCACTGTTGGGAACGTTACTTTAAAAAAGTAATTAGTTATAGTTACTCACTACTTGTTCCAAAATGTAACTGAGATAGTAACTGAATTACTCTATAATAAAAGTAACTCGTTACCAGGGAAAGTAACTATTTGCGTTACTGTAAAAAAAAAAAAAAAGTTGCTATATGTCAAAGAATTTGTATTTTTTTTTAGCAGTTGAAATGAGTAGAACAGACAGGTGCTCGTACATAACTTTCTATATTTATTGCACGTCAACAGAAAGCAAGAGTTTTATCCTGGACTTCAAGTATTATCTTTGTAAGAAAAGTGTTTTTGGCCACTAGCTTTGTAGATGCTTGTGTCACACATTACATGTACACATTATATGCACGTTCTTGCCTTTGACTACAATGAATTTGAAGTAGTGCTTATATCTTCACCTTGAAAATGGCAACTTTTCATCGGATTGCTCCTGACTCGCCATTTCTGCTGCTGCTGCGAATCTTTTTGTAGCTGTTGCGTGTGTGTGTGTGGGGGTTTTTGGCGCCGCTGGCGTTGGCGCGTGTGCCGGCATGTGTGTAAAAACACTGGCTCTGATTGGCTACCATGAAACACATGACTCTGCCTTAGCCAATCATAATCGCTTATCTCGTTATTAACCCACCTGCTCACTCGCTGTGAGGCTGGTTGTTTTTACACACTGTGTTTGAACACCTTATAATAGCTATATAAGCTATTTTTGCATTCTGTGTCACCTTTAAGTGAATAGAAACAATTTTGAAGTAAATCAGATGCGTGTCAGTATATTATATCAGCGCTTTCGGTCTTAGACAGTAGCCTAATAAAAATATTGCTGTTTTTGTCATAATATTATTTCAAACAACAAAAGACAAGTGTAACATCACTTTCTGCTCTTGACTGAATCATGTTATAACTAATAAGAATGAATGTACATTTGATTCACACAGTGATGCCGTGTTTTAACAATGACCATCATGACAGCTGATTGTTAAATGCAATTTTGTGTTTATTAAATGGCGCAAATATATAATACGCCATATAATATAATACCTCTCAAAACTGGGAAGAATTTGTGACAGCATTTATAAGATTGTGATATTGTGAGACTGTGATATATAACTGGGATAAATGAGGAAGCCTCATTTTAAAAATGATTTCTAGAACTTGAAATGTTATCCCAGCTAGAAATGCTACGTTCTCAGAACGTCCCCACTGGTGTCAAGGACGTCGCCTAGTAACGTTCCGGGAACGTTCGGAGACGGTCATGATGTGGAGTTCTTTAAAGGGTCGGGGGACGTTATTTTGCGGACCTTCACAGAACATTCAGGACGTTATCGGAATGTTTAGGGGACCATGTTATATTTGCAAATGTGATGTTCCCAGAACGTTCTCAGAACGTCCCCACTGGTGTCAAGGACGTCGCCTAGTAACGTTCCGGGAACGTTCGGAGACGGTCATGATGTGGAGTTCTTTAAAGGGTCGGGGGACGTTATTTTGCGGACCTTCACAGAACATTCAGGACGTTATCGGAATGTTTAGGGGACCATGTTATATTTGCAAATGTGATGTTCCCAGAACGTTCTCAGAACGTCCCCACTGGTGTCAAGGACGTCGCCTAGTAACGTTCCGGGAACGTTCGTAGACGGTCATGATGTGGAGTTCTTTAAAGGGTCGGGGACGTTATTTTGAGGACCTTCACAGAACATTCAGGACGTTATGTGAACGTTTTCAGAACGTCCCCACTGGTCTCAAGGACCTGTAGGGAACCAAACTAGAATTTTACTGCAAAAAACACTTGTTCTTTCAGAACTTTAAACAGGAATAAGCATGCACGTTTAACACATTCAAAGATAAAATCAGTCATTTATTTTGTGTGAACAAAAACAGATTATAAATAAATTATATATTACATAAATTATATATATATATTATACACACACACAAATATTAGGAAACAGTAATAACAACAAGAACACATATTTATATTCATTTTATGTTGCGTAAATGGTGAACAACAAATAACAAAAACAATAATTTATATTAAATATATACTGTGTGTGTGTGTGTGTGTGTGTGTGTGTATATGTGTATCAGTCACTGTCTCCATCCTCAGGAGGTGCCCGAAGTTCTTCTTCCGCTGCCTGAAAAAATTAAACATTATATTTACCAATCACTTCAACGACTTTTTAATTACTTTTAACTCCACTTTGTTTATAAGTACCGGTACTAAGTAAATAAATCAAAACAGTTATGTTATTCTAGAGAATAGAGAGAGAGAGAGAGAGAGAGCTCTCATTGAATAAAACAACTTACAGGTGTTGCGACCAACTTGGCACGGTGAGGTGCATGTTTGAGGGTTTCCCCTATACATGTATCAATTTCCTTTTCTGTGTGTTTCGGAAATTGTTTGGCACAAGCACCTAGAAGAGAAAAAAAAATGTAACAAAATAAATGTGAAAAGTCTCAGGGCTCAAAACTATGCTGAAAAGTTTTTACAAGAACAATAGTCACAGCTCCACCGAACAAAAATTGAAAAAAGAGACACTTAAACACTTAAAATGGACCATTATTATGACGTTATTGTTATACATTTTTAAATATGTAGACTAGGCTATTATAGGTATTTTTATAGTTTGGATTATTTTATATTTTTATTTTATATTTGTTATAATATCCCATTAGTCCTAATAGATGCGATTTCAACTATTTCTGTAGTACTTTCATAAAGAACACCGCTTTTTCACATAACGCAGTGAAGCAGCCCTGCACGAGAGAATAATTGATTCTATAATAAGAACTGATCAACCGTTTCAGCACCACCGCCTCGGACAGCACCGGGGAACGGCGCGATGTGGAAATAATATTGCTGATGACGCAATTGCCCTGCTCCCTCCAAAATGGATACAAATGCATATTCTACAAGGGGGTTAAAATAATCTAAATAAATATATGACGATTATCACTATTGACATAAAATGTGAAAATAAATTAAAAGTGTTACGCCATATTACAGTAGGCAGTTATGACATGCAAAATATGAATTTTTATTTAAGCGTTGAGCATTATAAACAATCAGACATGAATCTGATGAGCTCATGATGCAATAACCAATCATATGAGTTTAGATAAGAGTTAAGAAAAAAAACTGCTGGTTTGCGGGAGTTTTTGCCGCGTTCACGCCAGTGCCGCTCACCTCAGAGACAGACACAATCTGGATTTCACTGAATTCACTCGTGGAAAACTGTATATGTAAGTGAGATATTAATTTATAATCCTATTGTTTTTTCCATGCTACTAAAATAACGACTTGATTTTGTAATCGAAAAAACTAATTAACTAATTCATAAATGGGTCTTGTGATAGTCTACAATAATTTGTATTTGTAATATTGCAAATGTTTTTGTGTTTTCGTGAAATTAAATATAAGCATAGGCCTATATGGTGTAGTTTACAGCTAGAGTCCTGCACGGGTTCGGGTACCTGTAGGTTTTTGCTCAAACGGATGAAAAATATCCACCTGTTTTGGATACGGGTGCAGGTCGGGTCGGACACGGGGGAAACATGGGTTTAAGACAATCACATGCAAACGTAATGCATATTTTTAGGAACACATCTACAAAAATATGCCTGTATTTCAAGTTGATAAAATAGTTTTTAATAAAACAATTTAAAATCCATATCAGTTTATTTGTGTCCACGCGCCACACCGTCCCAGGAATCTATAACGTTAACTATACTTCCACTTTTAAAAATTCATCATAACCGCGCGCGTGATCTGCTTGCAGTCGTCGAGATGGATTCTGAGGAGTTTAAGAAAAGAATAGCTAGTGGAGGAGTTTGTAAAGTTGTCGACAATACGTCATCAAAAATCAAGTCCAATATGTGGGAGAAATTTGGAGTTAACTGAAGAAAATATTGTGAACGGCTTATTTGCTGCATGCATTTTCGTGTTCGGAAATGTGGAACTTCATTGCTGAGGAAGCACAGATAACTGGTTAAGTGAGGAAGCTCATTAAATAACTTCATATTCATATTTTCTCACAATATTTTGTCACCTATATCACAATGCATCTGTTATTTTCTTATTTTTTAAATTCTCATATTTACATTTACATTTATTTGTTTAGTTTATTTTAATAAAGTTTTGACATCCAAAAGTACACTTTATGAGCAATATGAATAAGTGAATAAGTAAAACTAAAACCATATGAAACATTTATGATTATTAGTGATGAAAACAGTTGTGCTTCTTCACATTTTTGTGTTTTTCAGGGTTATTTGATGAATGAAAGAAAAAAAAGCAGCATTTATTTGAAATGTAAATCTTAACTCTCTTTTCTGGCCAATTTAATGCATCCTTGCTGAATAAAATGATTTTTTTTTTTTTTTACTTGTTTTTTTTCCGTTTAGAAGTCAAAAACGAGAAAACAAATTATTCGAAGGTACAGGGTAAGTACAGACATTTTTCATTTGCTCTTTAAAAAGTTGCATGATGAAGTGAAAAGAAGAGAGAAGTTTTGAAAAGCATACTTAAAACAATATGGTGGAGGGCTGTCCCAATGAAGGTCAGTTTTCCTTTTCGGCCTTTCAGGCTGTAATTTGACCAGGCCTCATTGGTGGCTATTTTCCGAAGGATTCTCCTCACAGCGTCTCCAATGTTGCTACCTCCCATCAGGCTCAAAAACTGTATCTATGCAACATATAAAGATAAATAAAGCAAATGTTAGTATTGCAATGCCACATGGAGCAGGGTAACTGCTGACACACAAGCAAATGCGAGAGGTGTATTTAATTCTGATAATTTAGCCTACATGCACACAGATCTACATTTTGAACTTAAAAATGTCACTTTTGTGACAAAAAGGTTACTGACCCCTGTGCTATATCAACATACCATCCTTTTTTTCCCTTCTGGGCCCTCAAGTTTTAATAGGAAAGCTTGCAGCTCCTGCAATGTTTTGCAGGGCCTCTCAATGGTCTCCTGTGGTGGTGTTGTGATGGTTGCCGGACCAGGACGATTCTGTTGAATAGCCTGGATCAGATGCTCAATAGAATTGGAAATATCTGTTGACATTCTCTCAATTGCGAGGAGCATCCGCTGCTCAGATTGTTCGATGAGATGCTGGAAATCTGAAAAATTTAGATGGGTGAGATGATGATGATGGAAGGGGGGGTTCATCTTGACATTTAGTTATTTGCTTAGTATTCAGGCATATGTGTGGTACTTCAAGAAATAAAATATAGACATTGGCATGACTGTATTGCCAGATGCAATAGCTGGTCTAATTTGGATAGTAAGTCAAGTCATCTTCATTTATATAGCACTTTTAACGATGCAGATTGTTTAAAAGCAGCTTTACAGAGATGAATGTATAATTTAAGGTAACAGAGATTGAGATTAGAAAATGCAGCCATAATCTTAATTTATTGAAGATTAAAAAAAAAAACATTTATCTTAACAAATGAATAGAATATCAACATTAAAAATGCATACCATGAAAAGTATTATTAGCTGAAAGATTTGGAAGGGATGGCTCATCTTCCTCAGGTGAGTGAGCTGTGATGTCAGTAGGTGGTTTGTCTAAAAACAGACATTGAAAGCATGCGATAAACGAAGTTCAGGGGAGTTGAGTACTTTTACACAAAATGCCATGACAAAAAATACCAACCTGCAACTCACACAATATAAGACACTCCAACCAAATTCAAAACATTTTTAAAATAGGATTTCCATTAGAAATTTGTTTGTACTGTATTTCACACAAAATAGCTTCTTCCCGTCAGCTGGCAATGCACTTATTTTACCTGTTCACTAATTGACGCTGACGCACCACCATCAAATCAACACAACACAAGAAATTACACCAAAAGTTAAATCTGTTACTTACAACTTGGAGGCTTTGGGAGGCTTGATGGCTTCTGAGAGGATGTTGACATTTTTCTCCTTTTTTTGGTAGGAATCTCACATTCTCCTATTCATTCAGGATGAAACAGTTTATATATAGTTTAGTTTTATAGAGTAGTTTTCTCTGTAATCATGGCATGATTTTTATACATAAACAGTGGACTAATGCATGACAAAAAGCAATCGCATATGTTTACCTTCACTCTCGGTCCAGTATTTTGATGGTACTTTTTTTTCCCGCTCTTTTAGCACCTCTTCTTCTGTGTCCACGTTTGAACTTTCTACAGCTTTTTTGGCTCGTTCTCTGGCTGTCTTATAGTTGTCTAAGGACAGAGTAAATTTGAGTTGTCTTTTTAGTTTTTGTAATCATTTTACTGTGTAAAGGCAGTGTACTTTCATATGACTATATATTTATTCAGTTTTCTCACCGGTCTCGGAGAGTATTCTTATTTTGTGCCGCTTCCAGAGCTCCTTATCTGGCCTTTGGGAGGCCTTTGCCATGGCAGCAGCGTTTCTACGGGGCCAGTAGCAAATCAGAACCTAAAACATTTCAGGGAATATGTTATTTCCGGTATTACGTGTGTGTGTGTGTGTGTGTGTGTGTGTGCGCATGTACCCTTACCCCATTCACCTCCTCTACCCATAATGCAGGCGCCACAGCAATTGCATTTTCTTGTTCAAAAATAACTATGTAAAATCCAACCTACATTACAAACAGAAGAACAGACACTCCTTAGAAAAGACGGTCAATATTCAGTATATGAAATCTAAGTTAAGACATTAAAGCAATGACAGAAAAAAAATAATACTAACTATGTACATATTTCCATATTTCATTAATCAAGGTCATGAAGGAGAGAAAAGACAACTTTGCGGCCATGCCCGTCCTCAAGGATCATTGCCCTTCCTTGCAAGTTTGCCTTGTCCAGGATCTCCATCTTTGATGGGCCACATACATAGGCTCCATAGATCATCCAGTCACATGGCTCGTAAAGGTACGACGTTAAGTGCGAGAATACTCTACATAAGAGCTTTCCGGAGTTGGTCCTCTCCAGAACTTCACAGCAGGATGTTGGGCTAACAATGTAAACATTATTAGGATGTTTCAATTGTATTGGTTTCTCTTCACTTGTTTGTATAGGAATCTGTGAACGTTCTTGGAGCCGTTTTGCTGCTTGGACTAGAACATGGTTTCCTGATCTAACCATCTTCTTCAGCTGGTGCATGTAGCTCTCAAACGCAAAGGCACTGCATTTGTCTAATGATCCATATGTGGTGGCATCAGCAGTGAGGTGAAGCAGTGAGTGCACATTGTACACTAGGAATTCTTTCCCATATATGTGCCGGCCTTGTTCTACAAAATATGTGAGGAGTTCATGGGCATACACATTGTGGGTTTGTGTTAAATGTGGAGACACTAGTATACACAAAGCCACACTAAAGGCCATGAAATGACTGTATAGGGTTTCTGGCAGGATTCCCCGGAGAACAACTTTGCCAGTGTAGGGCATAAACTGCCTGAATTCAGTGGCCTTCCACCTCTCCAATTCCTCCAGACTGCGTGGCTTCCTGGCAAAAATATGGGGTATGTCATTTCTCAAGTTCCTTAGCCTCTGATTGACCTCCCTCAGCTGAGCCGGCGATAGTCGTTGCCCCGACTTGCCCTGTGACCATAGTAGGAGCATTTTTCTCATCACTCCCAGGCAGCACTGGTGCATGTAGTCAGCAGGGAAAGACTTGATCATGTCAATTTGGAGATTGCTGAAAGGGGACACAGCATTTTCGTGATGATGTTCTGGTTGGTGTTGCTCTCTAAATGAGACATCGTTCCTCAAAGTGAGGTCATGCACTTGTTGGTAAGTGATGCGCCCCTCCCAGTTGCCTTTTTGGGTGCATTTGTCACAGCCATAGTAACCTGAGAATTGTTTGATGCACTTCAGCATGGCTTTTGCTGGTGCATCACAGATAATGCATCTCAATCTTACATTGAGTGTTGTTTCTCCCCATGCAAAGCCATTCATTAGAATCATTTTCAGTTCATCTGATATGACTTTAATGAAGTCCAGTGATTTGGGCTTGGCCTCAGTGAGGGCAATGGTCAAAGGAAATGTGCTTGCTGGTTTTAGATGTACTGTGCAGAGTACAGGCCAGAAAGATTTACCAGTGCTCTTAAAGAGTGGCAGTCCATCTACATTGAGGGAAATCTCAAGCTCAGTGATGTCTTTTGCATAATTGTAGGGATACCGATTCAAGCACATGATTAATTGTTCAGTCACTCCTAATTTAATGCATTCCACACCAGACACCATTTGGCTTTCAACAGGATCCGTTTTTAATAATGTTTTAGTAGTAGATGGCAGGTGTTTATGCCCGTGATTCCTGAGAATTTTGAGCAGTTTTTCTGCAGCATTGTGCTTGATATTATATTCATTGATCCACCTCTTTAACTGCTCTTCTAAATTTTCAGTGGGCATATCAATGTTGGCAGTATTCTGAAAAAACTCTCCATCCATGTCACTACTGGAATATTCAAGAACCATATTCTCTGTGTCTTCTGCCATTGTATGTTGTAGTGATGTGACTGCACTGATGTCAGTATTGACAAACGACATTTCATCGCTGTCACTATTAGATTCTCCAGTCATTGCATTTTTTAGGCCTGGGTTCCAGATTGGCATAGTGTCCCTGGGATTGTGTGCTTCATTGTTTAGCACAGTACTAGGACCAGCTGCGTTAATGTGCACATTTCTCATTTTCCGTTGTACCCTCTGCCATAGTCATTTGTATTCTCTTTTCCTAGCTTCTGCAGGCATCCAGTTGTGTGACACAGCTATGTGTTTTTTTCTCTGCAAATGTGTACACGCATGTTATTTAAGTAAAAAACCTAAAGATCGTAAATTTTTAGGCAAATACAGTGATCTTTCACGCCACATTATAAGGTGAAAAACATCTTGATATAACATTGAACTTATCACATTGCTGTGAAATCGATCCCTTTTCTGGCATGTCAGCAATATGCTGTAAATTTGAAAACCTTTTTTGCAAAACAAGCCTACCTTCTGAGATGACATCATGGTAATCTGTCTGTAGGGCAGGGTCTGGAAAGCACAGAAAAGAGACAAAGTGAATTGAAATCACATATACGTCGACGTGGGACAATTTTATTTACACTTGTTACTTCAAAGGATACAGATGATATTAGATACAATGCCTGAATTGTGAATTGCCTAACCGGTTGTGCATTAAAGTGTAATTTCTATAATTATTACTATAATTATTATTATTATTATTATTTTATTTTTATTTTATTTTGTTTGTGTGTTTTGTATTTATGTATTTATAGTTTGTTCTGGTTTTGTTATGTTTTGTTAAACATGGACCTTTATTTTCACCAAAAAGGCTTATTTCTTCTTTTTTTCTGCTTATTTCTAGGCTCTTTTTTTAAATGCAAGCGCAAACTGGGTGCTGGCTGTTTGGCAAGAAAAAGCTCAAAGTCGTGCACCTCTAGAAGCGGAGTTTCGTGCAAAGTTACAAAAAATGCCGTGCACACATTTGCGCGAAATGGGGTCTCGCGCCCACTGTGATGGCGGCACCGTCGCGCTTGTGCGGAGGTTGAGGGACGCGCGCGCGCTAAATTTCAGAGAAGGCGCGTTAAATTTCAAATAAAGTATAATTTACAATAATGATATTAATTGTATTCATAATTTATTTTAAAGTAGCTAATGTTAACATGACAGACCCTAAAAAATTAATGAGCTTATCTGAAAAGGATAAGCTACTTCTTTAGACCAAATGACGTCACGTAAACATAACGGTATTTAACGACAAATAACGGCGATGACAGTGCGGACCAGTGGTATAAAGTTAAAGAAAAAGACGGAAAAACAGTTTGTCTGAGTAAATGTGGTACATTTATTACTGGAAAAGAAAGTCCGTCAATTTTATGACAATTTATTCAATTTCTTGTGGAAACGGCCGTTTTACCATGAGAAAATTTCACTCAAAAGCTAACGTTACTGTCCTTATAATTCCATATTATTATTATTTATATCATGTAACGTACATTATATGTCATTTTGTTTTGTGTTTTTAATTTAAATAGAATGGTTAATTAGAAGAATTACCTCAGAGAAACTGACAGTTGGGATGTCCAGTTGGGATGTCCACTGAGTGAGTGAGGTGTGAGTACGCTGTGTGTGAGCGCGATGGTCACAGACCCCAGCTTATATACCCGCTGCCAGATTTAGAATTTGTGACCTATATAGGTGTTAAACGTTTTTTATTTTATAAAAAAAATATGTATATTTATATAATGATATATTGCGTTATAATACTAATAATTTCGTTATATTATGTAATGGATAATGTGAAAAATAATAATAAAGAAAATAATAAAGAAAATAGCCATTTCCGTCTAGATACCTGCGTCCATAGCAACACTTTGTTTTTCATGGCAACGGTGTGTTATACTTAGCAGCGCCTGTTATCCATAAATAATACATTAGAATTCAAATATATAAATTAAATGAGTATAAATTAATATATATACATATAATTTAGTATTATTTACTAATAAATAATTCATATTATAATAATTGTAATTTAGTATTATTTTTACAATTTATTTAAAAATGTTTAATTGCAAATAAACCCAATAGGTCATATTTCCCGGTTGTAAAATTGTCGTGTTTTATTCGTCTTATAGATAGGCGAACATTTCTCATGAAAAATCATTCATTATTGTAATGTATAAGATTATAAACGTCTTACCTGTTTCTTCTTCTCAGATGTGTAGAACCTGACTCATCCGATTGATTTTTTTCTTCATGGTAAAAAATAAATAAATAAGTCTTCTCCCAGAATGAGGTTCAAGCAGCTGCTTTCCTTTTGTATGTATATATATATTTATATATTTATTTATTTATTATTATTTTATTTTTTTTCATTACCTAGATACATATAGGCCTATTATAATTATACAACATACAAAAACCAGTGGCGGATACAGAACGTCATTAATAGGTGGGCCTGGTGAATATACAGAGGGGCCTCGGGTTTTTTAATCTTATACACCTGATTCCCGGGCTCTGTATTATAGAGCTTTCACACTGCGCGCGGATGCGGTCCGGCGATCCGTTCCATGTGCGGTGCAGTGCAGATATCGTTTCCGCACCGAGTCTATTTCTGATGTGCTGCACGCGCTGAATTAAAGTGACAGGCTGACGGTGCATGGTTCGTGGTCAAAATGAACACAGATTGACATGAAAATATAATTATCTCACCATAAATGCGTTTAATTAAATAAAATGTAGTAATCTCACCATAAATGCATTTAATTTATTTATACTTTTACACAGTCATCTTTTTTTACTTTAGGACCGGGGTAAAGCAAGGAAAAATAAAATTTACTTCAACAAGGCGACATAATGAACAACTCTCGTCTCATTCATGATGTAGGTGAAAAAACTATTTCTTTGTGACATGCAATATTTATTGTATTAAAACTTAAATGCAAAAGAAAAGGCATGTTAGTCGGCTGTTTTTGTCAATTTTAAGATTTGAAATGTTTGCGATTTTGCGAAGTACTACATGGTTAAATATTTTACCACTTGTTTGAGCAACTTAATATATAAATATATATAAGTAGCGCTGAATACGTTGTTTAAATTGTGTTAAAACGTCTATTAAAGAGTGTATATGTACAAAGAGAATCGCAATGCTGACAACCCTTTTTTTTTTACTTTTTTAATAAAAGTTTCTGATAACTTCTGGATTTGAAATACAAATAGTGAGTATGTGTTTGTGGTAGCCTACAGTCTGGATCAGTGACGCACTGCACACGGAGTATGTGTGTTTCACAGTGTAACAGTGTAACAGTGGTGTTACGCCACTTTTAAGTCAGTGCGCGCACGGAGAGCGTGTGGCCGGCCCGTGCAGAAAACAAATTCACAAGAGAACCAGCTGTGTTGCATGATAGCATCACTGGACTGACACGTGATATGCCGACATAATATTTTTATTTTGTAGCTATTTTTCGTAGCTACTTTACTTAAATGTCCTCATGAAACTATTAAAATTAAATTATTTATTAATTTGTTATTATTAAAATTAAAAAAATTAATTGTTTTTATTAATCTGATTGGGTGGGCCACCAGTCAATCTGCCCACCCAGGCCCACCCATATATCCGCGCCTGACTAAAACTAGCCAGAACACATCTAACAGAACAAAAGTTTATTTATTTATACAACATTAACGTGCTTTTTAAATTAACGAAATGTAATATTCATCTTTATAGAAGATACAGTACAATAGCCTACAACAATCTGCAAACTTCATATTCATAGCCGATTTAAAACAGTCCTTTTTGTGGTGGTTTATTTTGCTAAAGTTTTCTTGATATTGTGAGTTTACACAAATAAAAGCTTTAAATAATGTATTATTCTTATGACCAAAAATTGAGTATTTTAAGTTGTTTACACTGTTGACAGGAAAAAAATGCAAGCGACTGCATGGCCGCTTCCATGCCCTGCAGTGCGCGCGCTCCCCACTCCGCACATAAAGAAAGGACGATGCACCAGCAGCAGTGGCTTACAGTTGAATTGGGCTTCAGCTCTCCCTTCTGAATACAGTCAGCCGCGGGTGTGGCAGTGCCTCACCAAAATATTCATTTTTAATATTTGTATAGAAATGTACAGTAGGCTATATAGACATTTATATAGAAAATAATAAATGGTAAATGTGTCGTAAGTTGTAAAGTGCGCTTAATAAATTCAAAATTAACGCACGACTTCGAAGCGGGTGCTATGAAACAGTGTCAGAGCTCCACAAAACTCCACAATTTTCCAATGTAAATGTGGTGAAAAATTGAACTGCATCACTTATGCATCGCTTATTTTCACGTTGCCTTGATCTATGACATTGTATTGTTTTGTATGTCTATTTGTTAATAAGGGATTTATGGACACATCAAGGATTTTAGATCTGTAGAGTAAAAGCCATAGTTTTTATTTTGAAGTAACACATATCAAATCCTAACCCACAAAATTAGCAGAGAGGACCTAATAAAATGGCTAGCATGTTAGTGTTATTATTTAACAAATAAGTTTAATACTTATTGTATTATTATTTAATATTTTCATTAATTAGATGTAGATTTAATACATCTTTGCGTTCATTAATTTGTCATATTTTTAACGTTGTTGTGTGACCATATAATAACCACATTGGGAACGTTATTATATGACCAACAGAGGACCATGCGAGAACGTTCTGTTAACATCCCGAATGTCCTCTTTGTAACGTTTTTGTGTGACCATATAATAACCAATATCGAACGTCCCCCTAAAGTAATAACGGGAACGTTATTATATGACCAACAGAGAACCGTATGGGAACGTTCTGTTCACGTCCCGAATGTCCTCTTTGTAACGTTGTTTCATGACCATATAACAACCAGTATGGAACGTTCCCCTAAAGTCACTTTGGGAACGTTATTATATGACCAACAGAGGACCATGCGAGAACGTTCTGTTAACGTCTCAAATGTCCTCTCTGTAACGTTTGCTATGTGACCATAAAATGCCCCAAATAGAACGTCCCCCTAAAGTCATTTAAGGAACCTTGAACTGCAGCACTTTCATAACCAAAAGAGGACGTTCCAAGAACGTCCCTAATGTTCTGTAAAGGTTCGGAACTTTCGTTACCTTTAGATAACTTTTAGGGAACGTTGCACAAGGTCGCGAGAAATTAGGTCTCCTACGTGGGATGAAATTAGTAAAATCTTGAAATGTAATTTTATAGCATATTATAATAAATCTGTTTTTTTCAGCCTCTAGTAATATATTAAATATCAGGAAGAAATCGCAAGTAACAATATTATTAAAAATTCTAAATATTTTATCTTTATCCAGTAAATCAGGCATGGCTGGAAATAAAATGTAAAATTCACCGGTTACAAAGAGAAGGAACCTATAGAATCTTGTTTCCACCACTGAATAAAAAGGATGACATTTATCTCACGTTTCTAACAAAAACGTCAAATCTGTAAGGTAAAATTTGAACATTTGTGACTTTTACCACATTTATATCTCACAACTATGAGCAAACTAAATAAATAAATGAATTGTGTTTTGTGAGGAATTGTGAATTGTGAGTAAAAACTCAGCACAGTTTTGATTACATTACGTTTTGATTTGAAAAACTCCAGGTTTCTATTAATAATAATAATAATAAAAAAAAAAAAAAATATATATATATATATATATATATATATATATATATATAAACATCAGATGAACCAGAGGATAAATATTATCCCACATGGAGTTTTGGGAGTCAGAAATGTTGAGGATGGCTGATCTTAACCAGATGTGTTTGTTTTGTTTTTCTGTGCAATAGAAATTTTCATCAGATAGTTCATTTGTCTGTTCATATTCACTTCCATGACATGGAAAAGAGCAATGTGACTATTCTGCTATGACTAAACGTGAGGGTGAGTAAAGGAGGTAGAATGAGCCTCAGTCATGTGTGTCTGTCATGTCTTTCGGTGTGTGTGTGTTTGAGGTCCGGAGAACCCGTGGCTGGCCCAGGCTTACGCCCGTGCCGCTGTTCACCCGTTCGCCACAGTGGTTGGTCAGGACATTTTCCAGAGCGGACTCATTCCTTCAGACACAGACTTCCGCATCTTCAAGGACTTTGGGAATATTCCTGGTATGCGATACACACTTTAAAAAAATATAATAAATAATTTAAATAATAAAATAAAAAGTATGTTAACTAAAACTAGCAGCTGTGGCTGCCAGAACTTTACCATACAACAATACAGAATTAACAAGTTTTACAGATTAAGAAGCATATTTACAGTAAAGATACTTCATTAAGTGATGTATTGCTGATGATATTGCTAATGAGAAAATCAGAAGTGTTGACTGAGACTGTCAGACCATGTTTAAGACTTTTTTAAGTGCAAATCTTCCTCCATCTCAAACTGCAGGAATTGATCTTGCGTTCATAGAGAACGGTTTCATCTATCACACTAAATATGACACTCCTGGGCGAATCCACACCGACTCCATCCAGAGAGCAGGTGAGACATCTGATTCCTGAGCTACAGCCTCATAAGAAGACATTTGGAAATAAAACATCTGCCTCAGAGAGAATTTTTTCATTCAGAAAGTTCTCAGCTGGTTTGTTTAAGATACTCAAGATACTTAACGAGAGAAAATCATACCCGAAACCAGCTGCACTCTCATTATACATACACACTCACACAAACAAACACACTCTCTCGGTGTGTGTTATTGTTCTGATAAGATGTGTGTTATTGTTCAGATAAAACTCACACTTTGACCAAATCAGCAGTCAGAAGTATCAAAGATGGACATTGTTTTAAGAGGGTCTTTTTGCATAGAAATATGTCTTAGAGCTAGATTTACTTTAACTAAAGCAAGGTAAATGAGTGTGAGAGCGCTATAATGCCATAACAGATGCGAGTGTAAAATTCTGCAGGTGATTAACTGACAATGTGCACATTAAAGAACATAGACACAGATCATCTCCATAATGACCAACAATCTACCAAGAGCAGCGCAAATTAGCATATGCTTTAAGACATGTGTGAAATAATGGCATAAATATCAGTTAACTGACATGTGCAAACATTAGAAAGTCATGTTAAGTGATTCATTTAAATACTTTTCTCCCATAAATGTAGTGTCTGAAAGGGAAACTCCAACAAATGCATATGAAATAAGGTAAGCCACAAAAAAAACTGTCAGTGTCAGATTTTACCACATTCTTTATTAATAAAATTACAAACCTCAGTGCACAATTTGCCACACCACAAACTGTCAAGCACATCTTACCAGCAAACAGTCTCTAAAGTCTCTAAACTCATCCTTTCCAGTCATCTTACTACTTGTCCACTTGATCATATTCCGTCTCATCTGCTTCAAGCTATTTCTCCTGCCGTTGTGCACTCACTCACATCGTTAATACATCCCTCCACACTGGTGTTTTCCCATCAAAATAAAACAGGCTCATATAACCCCACTTCTTAAGAAACCCACTCTTAACTCTTAATTTTTTAGAGAACTACAGACTGGTTATCTGTATACCTTTCATTGCAAAAACACTTGAACAATTTGTGTTCAACCAAGTCTCTACATTTCTCACACAGAACAACCTCCTTGACAGCAACCAATCTGGCTTCAGAAGTGGACATTCGACCGGGACTGCCGTGCTCTCAGTTGTTGAAGCCTTAAGACTGTCAAGAGCAGAATCCAAATCTTCAGTACTTATCTTGCTGGATCTATCTGCTACTTTTGATACCTGTGAACCACCAGATTCTTCTGTCAAACTTATTGGAAAATGGCATCTCAGGAACCACACTTAGAGAGGTGTCCAAGCCCCAACATCTAGCTACTGGGGTGCCTCCGAGCTCAGTTCTTGGACCACTATTAGGTTCTTTCTTTCAGAACATGGCTTTTCATATCCCTGCTATGCTGATGACACTTAACTCTAACTCTCATTCCATCCTGATGATCTGATGAGAGCTGCTCGCATCTCAGCTTGTCTAACAGACATTTCTTGATGGATGACGGACCATCACCTTCAACTCAACCTGGCTAAGACAGAACTGCTTGTGGTTTCAACAAACCCATCACTTTATCAAAATTTTACCATCCAATCTTCATCCATTACTCCTTCAAAAACAGCCAGAAACCTTGTTGTTGTGATTGATGATAAGCTGAATTTCTCAGACCACATTGCTAAAACTGCCAGGTCCTGCAGATTTGCTTTATTCAACATCAAGAAGATCAAGACCTTTCTTTCAGAACATGCTGCACAACTCCTTGTTCAAGCTCTTGTTCTGTCCAGGCTGGACTATTGCAATGCCCTCTTAGCAGGTCTTCCAGCCAATTCTATCAAACCTTTTCAATTAATCCAGAACGTGGCAGCAAAATTAATCTTTAATGAGCTGAAAAGAATGCACGTCAAACCTCTGTTCATCAGTTTGCACTGGCTTCCAATAGCTTCTCGCATTAAAATTCAAGGTATTAATATTTACCTACAAAACCACCACTGGTTCTTCGCCCCTTTACCTAAATTCATTACTTCAGACTTATATGCCCTCTAGAAGCTTGCATTCTTTAAGTCAACAGTGTATTTTTGTGCCATCTCAAAGAGGCATAAAATCACTTTCACTGACTTTTTCATGGGTTAGTTCACCCAAAAATTGCAATTATTTCATTAATGATTCACCCTCATTTTGTTCCAAACCCTTAAGACATCTGTTCATCTTCGGAACACAGTTTAAGATATTTGAGATTTGGTCCCAAGAGCTTTCTGTCCCTCCATTGAAGCTGTGTGTACGGTATACTGTCCATTTCCAGAAAGGTAATAAAAACATCATCAAAGTAGTCAATGTGACATCAGAGGGTCAGTTTCGAAAATATATTTTGGTCCAAAAATAATAAAAACTACAACTTTATTCAGCATTGTCTTCTCTTCCGGGTCTGTTGTGAGTGCGTTCACTGCAGTGTAGTGATATCCGGTTCGTGAACGAATCATTCGATTTAATCGTTTCTTCTTGAATCAGTTCATTAAATCGAACTGAATCATTTGAAATGGTTAGCATCTCCAATAAGCATTAATCCACAAATTACTTAATCTGTTGACTTTTTAACGTGGCTGACACTCCCTCTGAGTTAAAATAAACCAATATCCCAGAGTAATTCATTTACTTAAATAGTACACTGACTGAACTGCTGTGAAGAGAGAACTGAAGATGAACACAGAGCCGAGCAAGATAATGAACAAAAGATTGACTCATTCTTGAGTCAAGAACCGGTTGCATCAGTTTTCGGATAACCAGTACACTCAATCGAGAACCATTTCTGTCGGACGCATCCGATTCGAGAACCGAGGAGCTGATGATACTGCGCATGTGTGATTTAGCGTCAAGCAGACAGACACACAGAGCGTCTGAACAGAACTTGTTTGAACTGATTCTGTGATAATGTTTTGAGCGCAGGTAAACTGAAGGCTTGAATGAAGGGCAATCATCGACAATGACGTCATTACGTCAAGCACCAAAGAACCGGTGAACCTTTTTTTTCAACTGGTTTATTGAATCGAACTGTCCGACACTACCGGTTCGTGGAAAAGATCCAAACTTCACATCACTACTGGTGATCCGAAAACCGATTGCAGCCTGTCTGAGTGACATTTCTAGCTGGATGAATGACCATCACCTTCAGCTCAACCTTACTAACACAGAACTGCTGGTGGTTCCAGCTAACCCATCGTTTCACCACAACTTCTCTATACAGCTGGGTTTGTCAACCATAACTCTTTCCAGGACAGCCAGAAACCTAGGAGTTGTGATGGATCATCAGTTAAGCTCCACAGACCATATTGCTACAATGACCTGGTCCTGCAGATTTGCTTTATACAACATTGGGAAGATTAGACCCTTCCTGTCAGAGCAAGCCACCCAACTTCTTGTCGAAGCTCTTGTTCTCTCCAGACTGGACTATTGTAATGCTCTCCTGGTGGGGCTTCCTGCATGTACTGTCAAGCCTCTGCAACTGATCCAGAATGCAGCAGAGGGTTGTCTTCAATGAGCCAAAAAAAAAGCTCATTTTACTCCTCTCCTTATCAGGTTACACTGGCTACCAGTAGCCGCTTGCATCAAATTCAAGGTACTGATGCTTGCCTACAAGACTGGCACGGCACCAGCATACCTAAACTCACTAGTTCAATCTTATGTGCCCTCCAGAAGTTTGCGCCCTGCAAGTGAACGACGCCTTGTGGTGCCATCCCAAAGAAGTTCAAAATCACTCTCACGGACCTTTTCCTGGACTGTGCCCAGCTGGTGGAATGACCTCCCAATCTAAATTTGAACAGCTGAGTCTTTACTCATTTTCAAAAAACATCTAAAGACTTTTGGCTTTTTTTTGCCAGCACTTTACCAGTACTAGCACTTACCTTTTCTTTCATTATTCTTATATAAAAAACAACATCAGCAAAAATAAAAACCTGCCTATGCGTTCTGTAACTGAGACTTGTCATGCCACTTGTACACTGTTATTGTTCTCTTGTTGATCTGATTGTTTCTATTGTTCTCATTTGTAAGTCACTTCAGATAAAAGCGTCTGCTAAATGATTAAATGTAAATGTAACTATATATATATGTTGTTATCTGCCCTATTTGAGTTCAAGCCCATTCTGTTCTCCCTTGTCCTTGATTAATGTTATGTTTGAATTGTTAAATTGTTTGAAGTGTGTTTGTGTGCACTGCGGCAGAGTAGTCGGAAGTTGGAGAGATATGTGAAGGAATTCCTCATGCTTTCCAACGAGGTGAGCTGGCATGACTCTTCGCTTGTTGCGTCTTTCCAGCTGGGGCTGGAGAAGGATAAAATTTGCTGTTATCCACCCCACTTGTGTATTTCCCCCTGATCAAGCTAATTAATCTAGTTCTCTCTATTTAAATAATTCTGACTTCGAGGTGGAGTTTCCTTGTACAGCCCCCTCTGGAACAAGTAGTGCCTCCCCAGCTCCAATCATCAAACCAGCATCCACTCTGGAAAGCTCTCCTACGTCTCCTGAGTTTCCTTCATCTCCGCTGGTCCCATCCAGCTCTCCATCATCTCCGGAGTCTCCTTCACCACCACTGGTCCTGTCGAACCCCCCTTCATCGCCAGAGCGCCCTCCAGGGCCTGCTCCTCCAGAGCGCCCACCAGAGCCCGCTCCTCCTGAGTGACCCCAGATTCCCTAGTTCTCCCCAAGACCCGTGGCCAAGCTGGCTAAGGTCACAGAGGATCCGTCATGTCCTCCAGAGCTACCAGCTCCACCATGGCAACCCCAACTTCCTGCTCTACCCTGAAGGCTCTCCTTGTCTCTACACTGTTTCTGTCCTGCACCAGCCTCCGGGGCGCCTGCCCCCCTCACAGATGTTACTATTACTATTCCTATTGATGCAGGTCGATATCTACCATGTGTTGGTTTCCGTTTAGTTCCAGTTTGCTCCTGTTTAGTTCATCTTCATTCATTTAGATCACCTGTTCCTAGTTTTAGTTGTCCTCATCACCTGTCTGCCCCTTGTTATCTGCCCTATTTGAGTTTGAGCCCATTCTGTTCTCCCTTGTCCTTGATTAATGTTAAGTTTGTATGGTCAAAGTTTGTTTATTAAAAACAATTTTTTTCCTACTCCTTTGTGCCCCTTTTCTAAATCCACAGCCACCTGACAGCGTTAAGCTAACTGAGACTTTTCATTAGCAGTTCTGTTATTTTGTTATTGTTTGCTCTTTTGTTAGTTTTGATTGATTCTATTGTCCTTATTTGTAAGCAGCTTTGGATAAAAGCATCTGCTAAATGACTAAATGTAAATGTTAATACTTGCTCAGTAAATGCATGTGTCTGTGTGTGTTTGTGTGTGTGTGTGTTAGATCTGCTCTCTTGTTCTGTAATGTAATGCTTGACTTTGACTGTTGTATTGTTTTTGTAAAGCTGCAGAAGGGCAATATAATGAAAGATACCAATATCCCGTAAGTAACTATGTTTTTTAAGAAAAATAATAATCAAAATGAATAAGCCATTAGTATTATAAGCAAATAGAGTATTGTATTCAGTTCATGTGCGACACATTTGTTTGCATAACTTTTAAACCTTGGTTTGTCCAATCAGAATGTAGAGCCAGTGCTGTGTGTTTTATGGTATTATAATAAATCTCTGTGGATCAGACGTCACTGCTGCTGCTGTAATGTGTCATCCGTCGTTCAGCTGTTGACTTGTTGAATTATAGCTGTGTGAGCACCTTAAACCTGAAGTGTGAGGAGAGATTGTGTTTTATACGGACGGACAAATACTGTATGTATCAGTTGTTTTGAGAATGATGGACTTCCAGTTTATCTCTGTCATCAGGCGACAACATCCTCTCCGTCCTCAAGCACTTGGTGATGTCAGATGAACTGGCGGATTCCTCTAAATATCGCCATGGTACCATGGTGTTCTTCGACATGCTTGGATTGATGATGGTGGCATATCCTGCTCACGTCGGCACTGTTATCAACTACCTGGTGGCTGTCGCCGCGGTGATCTACCTGGGCGGGAAATGCTTGTTAACCAGCAGTGTGGGTACGTAATGGATAACATGACCTGATATGTCTTTTACCAATTGTGTTTGTTTATTTTCATGTTATCACTGAATGCTTAAGAAATTTTGTTTATGGGCATTTTTAAAAAGAACACTTCTTTGAACATTTTTGATTTTCTATTAAATTTCAGGAGACTTATATAATTTATATATTTTATAATATTTATACTATTCATTATATTTTTGATTTTATTAAATATAGTATTGTTAAATATGTCAAAATATATTGTTAAAGTATTGATTGCATTGTCTATGTTTATTGACGTTCCTGTGTTTAGATAATTATTTTAATATCTACTATGACTATTTATTTATTAAGTAATTAATTTATTGATTCATTCATTCTTTCTTTCATTAATTATTAATTCATTTCACTCACTCATTCACTTTATTCATTCATTCCTTCATTGAAACACTGAATGAGCTCTTTCCACTCCTCTGTGACAGGGTGTAGGTCGGTGCGTCACATGACCTGTGCAGCTGGCCGGTACATGCGTGATCTGGTGTGTGCGATGTGTGTGCTGGTCTTGAGCTGGATCTTCTCTCTGCTAATGGTTCTGCTCGTGGCTTGGCTCATCATGCTGATGGGCCGCTCCATGTTCTGGTACAGTCACCTATATGCAGCCACCTATCTGTATGGACCCGCCGCTGTCGGCATTCTCCTGCTGATCCACACGCTGCTGAAGAACCGCTGCTACAGGGTGAGTGATGGACAAGACACCACACACTTTACTGACACAAAAACTCATCTGTCATCATCACACCAGAAACAATCCTCTGTGATTTCAGCCAACTGAAATCTAGAGCTGCAGCTCTTAGTAGCAGGTGTGTTGAAAGGTGTATTGCTACAGCAAAAGCTGCTTTTCCTCCATTGGGCCAAACGCGTAGCACAATTCCAAACTGTTCTTGGATAGAATTCTCCCGGAATGTTGACGCGTGCTGCTGGAATGCATGTACAGATGTCACCACTCAGGATCGGTTACTCATCTGTTGTCTGGTAGCCAGACTCTCTATAGCCGTGGTAAATGCACGGTTTGGCACAATGTTGAAATAGCAGCTAGAAACTACCACTAATCCACACCCTTCAGCAATTATAAAGAACTTTCAGCACACCCACTGCTCCAAACTGCTGATCTGATGTCACACTTCAACAAATCTGCTTCCTGGTCAACTGAACTGATGTTAACCTAAACACACTATTTTATGCCAAAGAAGTAG
This sequence comes from Carassius carassius, assembly GCF_963082965.1. Classification (NCBI taxonomy): domain Eukaryota; kingdom Metazoa; phylum Chordata; class Actinopteri; order Cypriniformes; family Cyprinidae; genus Carassius; species Carassius carassius. The sequence continues at coordinate 15,168,820 of NC_081755.1, read as the reverse complement.
CACTATTTAAACAATAAATAATTTTATTTCCAATCAGTAGCATTATTGAAGAGATGATGATGATGATGGCGATGAGAGAAATAGAAGCAAATCACCTGAAATTACTCTGTGTGTGTACGTGCGTGCATGTGTATGCGGTTCAGAGCATGAGTCGTGTGGATCTGGCCGAGCTCTTCTTTGATGGCAGTCTGCTGCTGTGGTGTTTTGTGCTGCTCTTCTTCACTCACCGTGGATGGGGTTCAGCATATGTGCCCATGATGATGGTGCTGTTCCCGCTTATCAGCAAACTGCTGCTCACAAAGCTCTTCAGAGCCAGAGGTCAGAGGTCACACCACACACACCTGATTCACATCCACTCATCCCGTCTCCACTAGTGGACTGTTATGAGTACAGTACAGTAAAATCATAAAACCCTGTGTTTATATTACTCTGAGATTAAGCTTATTTGCTGTACACTGAACGACTCATTTATAATTCAAATCCCATCTTCATTAAATTCACGTCACAAACTAAAGGGGTAGTTCACTTTCAAAGCATCCTTATTGTAATGAACGGTCCGAAGCATGTGTATCCATTTGCAGCACTTTAATGAATAAATCAAGGTTAACAACAGACAATGGTCAAACAACAGTGGCAGGAAGGTCAGAGGCAAGACAGAGGCAGAAACTATACCAGGCAGGAGTCAGGGCAACCAGCAAACAATCAAAGTTCAAGAAGGCAAGATCACATGGGTAGGCAGCAGAGCATCAGTGAAGTCAAACTGTCCAGGGCATACACGGCCCACAGATGTCTGATCCATTACACTAAATGTATATGACTTTCTTCTTTCAGACGAATCCAATCAGAGTCATATTTAAAAAATGACCGCACCATACACACATGCACACTTACATGGACACACATCTGACATGGGTACAGAAAAACATTTAAATAGTAAGACTTAACAATAAATAAAATTAATAATAATGTGTATGTCTCTTGAACAGTATTTATGTACAGATGCATTATTTACTCTATATACAGCTGTATAAATGAAGAAATATGCATATGTATTCACATAATACTTGAGAAAGAGTCAATTATTAAAGATGTAGAATGAAATACAGAACACAGGTTATGAGTCCCGTGTAAGCTGTTTAGGCTAGAGATGGCATGAGGGACAAATTGTTTTTATGGCTAGATGTTCTACTGCTCAGAGATCTGTAGCGTCTGCCTGAGGAGAGAAGTAAAAAAAAACAGGTTGTGTCCAGGGTGAGAGGGATCTATGATGATGTTACAGTACCTAACCATTTCTTCACTCTGGAGATGTACAAGTACTGAAGGCTGGGCAGGTGCACACTAATGATCTTTTCTGCTGTCCAAACAGACCGTTGCAGTTGGACTGAGGTCGTTTATGATGTAGTGCCACATGGTTTGTGCTCATCACTAGTGCGGTCTAAGTGTTTGTGTGTGTGTGTGTGTGTGTGTTTGTAGGAGCATCTCTTCAGTACTCCATCCTGTACCTGATGGGTCTTGCTGTGCCGTATGTCTACATCATGTTCCTCATCCGGGTGGTTTTTGTGGTCTTTACACCCATTCAGGGCCGCAGCAAAGACGAAATCCCACCCGACATCATCCTGGCGTCACTTGTTACCCTGGCAACCATAATTCTGTCTTCCTATTTTGTGAGTCATACAGACCAACTGTAAAATAGAGAATTCAAGTTCAAACATTCAAACAATCCAATTAAAACGTTCAGAATTAGGGGTCGACCAGGGCCGATGCCAAAACCAATTATCACAGGTCAAGTAGACCGATAACAAATATTTTGAACTTATATACACACACACACACACACACACACACATATATATATATATATATCCAATTCCAAAAGTTGGGACACTGTACAAATAAAAACAGAATGCAATGATGTGGAAGTTTAAAATGTCAATAATTTATTCAGAATACAACATAGATGACATATCAAATGTTTAAACTGAGAAAATGTATCATTTTAAGGGAAAAAAAGTTAATTTTAAATTTCATGGCATCAGCACATCTCAAAAAAGTTGGGACAAGGCCATGTTTACCACTGTGTGGCATCCCCTCTTCTTTTTATAACAGTCTGCAAACATCTGGGGACTGAGGAGACAAGTTGCTCAAGTTTAGGAATAGGAATGTTTTACTTGTCTTGTGTAATACAGGCTTCTAATTGCTAAACTTAGTTCTTCTTTTTTGCGTCTTCCTCTTAATGATGTGCCAAATGTTTTATATGAGTGAAAGATCTGGTCAGCAGGCTGGCCATTTCAGTACCCGGATCCTTCTTCTACGCTATGATGTTGTAATTGATGCAGTATGTGGTCTGGCATTGTCATGTTGGAAAATGCAAGGACTTCCCTTCGGCTGGATGGGAGCATATGTTGTTCTAGAACTTGGATTTACCTTTCAGCATTGATGGTGCCTTTCCAAAGGTGTAAGCTGCCCATGTAACTCATGCAACCCCCATACCATCATGATGCAAGCTTCTGAAATGAGCGCTGATGACAACTTGTAATTGTCAACTTGTCCTCTTTAGTCCGTTTTTCCAAAAAAGAAAAAACTTCAAATTTTGATTCGTTTGACCACAGAACAGTTTTCCACTTTGCCACAGTCCATTTTAAACAAACCTGGCCCCTGATAAAACGCCTGCGCTTCTTGCGTCATGTTTAGATATGTCTTATTTTTTGACCTATAGCATTTCAGCCGGCAACGGCGAATGGCACGGTGGATTGTGTTCACTGACAATGTTTTCTGGAAGTATTCCTGAGCCCATGTTGTGATTTCCATTACAGTAGCATTCCTGTATGTGAGTCTAAGCCGTCTAAGGGCCCGGAGATCATGGGCATCCAGTATGGTTTAGCGGCCTTGACCCTTACGCACAGAGATTATTCCAGATTCTCTTAATCTTTGGATGATATTATGCACTGTAGATGATGAGAACTTCAAACTATTTGCAATTTTTCTCTGAGAAACTCCTTTCTGATATTGCACCACTATTTTTCAACGCAGCATTGGGGGAATTGGTGATCCTCTACCCCTCTTGACTTCTGAGAGACACTGCTACTCTGAGAGGCACTTTTTATACGCAATCATGTTGCCAATTGACCTATAAGTTGCAAATTGGTCCTCCAGCTGTTACATTTAACTTTTCCGCCCTCTTATTGCTACCTGTCCCAACTTTTTTGGACTGTGTACCTCTCATGAAATTTGATTTGTTATCTATATTCTATTGTGAATAAAATATAGGTCTATGAGATTTGTAAATGATTCCATTCCCTTTTCCCTCACAATTTGTACAGTGTCCCAACTTTTTTGGAATCGGGTTTGTATATGTCTGGTGAAAATTAAAATTAATGTACATTTAAGAATAACAAGGCAAAAACTGTCTTACCTGGTGTTGGTTGAGTGTAGTACTCCCACGCTGCACTTCTTACTCCTGTCTTCCTCTCTGCATCCATCTGCAATGGCATAATTTTCATCTTTCAAATTCAAAATTTATGTTCATAAGCTTTTTAAAATTTATATTTAAAAGAATATAATAAGAAGCAGAATAAGACAAATAAGTTACCAATCATATGAAATAAGTATTAATAAAAAATAACAAAAATCAATTTGTACTACAGAGGTAGCACAAAAGAACACAAGGGGAGAACTCATGTGGATAATGATTTTTTAAACATTTTGAATACAGATATATTAAATTATTTAAATAACTGCAATTATACATAAAAATGAAACTGAAACCACCAGCAGGTGGTGGCAAGTCACTGAACGATTCAGTGATAAAATCATTCAATTGATTTGTTTGAATGGCTGATTCATTCAGGAATGAAACAAGTCTTTATGAATGGGTATCATGAATCACTCACTAGATTCGTTGTTGCTCATTTTTTTCCCCCGATTCACGGAAATCTGTCATAGCGATAGAAAACATCAATCCCTGTATTATGTATATCATACTGCACCACAGTATTATATTTCTGATAATTTCTTTATGCTAACCCAAACTTATATTTTGTTGCATTGCCATGGGGAACTTTAAAATTTCTGTAGTCTTAAATAATATGACGATAGTTTTACTCAAATGAAACTGTCCAATGCTCATGAATTGACTCGGATAGGAGCAATTCTGGAAATGTTGTTCATGTTTTTATGTCCTCATGTAGTGAGATGACAGAAGCTAAAATCAGTGCGAGCATTGTATGTGTAGTAAACAAAACCACATGTCTGTGCCATTTTCATACACAGAGACACACAGGACATGCTGGATTAATATGTAAACAGTATTTTTGTGGCTTAATATTTACAGATACTAGTCCATATTGTGTCTATATTTAAATGCACTAACCTAATTTTTATTAATTCATCCAAACTTTGACAAATTCCGTGACATTCCGCATCTTACAGTAAAATGCTACATCAAAGCAATTTGGGAAGGCCCTTTGTGCCCATGTTATGAATCACGTGAAATCATTACAATGGAATGGTGAAACGTCAAGGGTGGTCTGACATAGAGACCAGAGAGCTGAAAAGCGCATACGAAACAAGCAGTGTTAGCTTCTGATAGGTGAAGCAAGTCCGAAAAATGGCAACGCGGCGCAGCGTCTCGTTCCCTAGGGGAACTATGGTTACATAAGTAATCTAGAGACATTCCCCTTCAGGAACTTGAGCTTTGTCGAAGCACTTTGCGAACGAATATGCTTCCATTCCCCAGGCCTCAGCCCCTTGCTTGACTGGATGTCTGCTTCCTGATTGAAATGCCCAGGGATGTACACTGCTGTAAAAACATCACCCTATAAACCTACTCATTCAGTAGTATGTATATCATGTATGTATGTATAGGAAATACAGTACAGACCAAAAGTTTGGACACGCCTTCTCATTCAAAGAGTTTTCTTTGTTTTCATGACTATGAAAATTGTAGATTCACACTGAAGGCATCAAAACTATGGATTAACACATGTGGAATTATATATGGAATTATATACATAACAAAAAAGTGTGAAACAACTGAAAATGTCATATTCTTGGTTCTTCAAAGTAGCCACCTTTTGCTTTGACTACTGCTTTGCACACTCTTGGCATTCTCTTGATGAGCTTCAAGAGGTAGTCACCTGAAATGGTCTTCCAACAGTCTTGAAGGAGTTCCCCGAGAGATGCTTAGCACTTGTTGGCCCTTTTGCCTTCTGTCTGCGGTCCAGCTCACCCCTACACCATCTCGATTGGGTTCAGGTCCGGTGACTGTGGAGGCCAGGTCATCTGGCGCAGCACCCCATCACTCTCCTTCTTGGTCAAATAGCCCTTGATGCCTTCAGTGTGACTACAATTTTCATAGTCATGAAAATAAAGAAAACTCTTTGAATGAGAAGGTGTGTCCAAACTTTTGGTCTGTACTGTATATAGCTAATTTCTCAAAGCCAGATAAATATTCATCATTTAATTCCTCAGACTTAAATTCAGCAAAACAACTATACAAATGAACACGCACTGATCATAAGAGATGATTTTTATAAAAAGAATCGTGATAAAACGATTCCCCTAACATTATTGGCAATGTACGAGCCACTAGATTCTAAAATGGATAAGACTTTCTTCTCTCAAGAAGAAAGGCCAGCGGGAGCAGAGCTAAACATCCAAGGTCCCACTCTTTAGGACATTTAGCCCCATCAAGAGCTGACTGTGTATGCTCTGCCCCAAACAACTCATAAATCGTGTGCTTCCCCGCCCCTAATTATAGCAAGGGAAAAATCTAAAATGTCCTGTATACATTGTTGCTAATTCTTGGAGGAAGATAGCTACAGCATAGACTCACTCACAGGGGGAAGAGACCGCAGTGCAGGTCTCCGAATCTCGAGCGAGATAGAGAGAGAGCGCTAAATTCATATGTGATCCCCGTGATCCCATTCGCCGCCGTGGCTCTGCAACAGCGGGACAGGAGCCATAGAGACTGCAAACAGAGACACACTCCGTTTGTGCCCGATGAGAGCACGATGCACAATCAGCCCCCTCGAGCCCTGCATGCTTCGCTCCTAAACAACAAGACAATGATCACATGCACTCACACCCGTAAAATTTAGCACGGGCAGAGAAGAACACACAATTTAAAATGATGTCTGTTTCGCTTGCCATATAGAGGTGATTGTGCACTGTAAATACAAACAACAGTAAATAAAACTGACATGTTTCACACAGAGCCCTTGCTGAAAACAGAAGCTAACGCCGCTTGTTTCAGATGTGCCTTTAGTCTCTCTGGTCTCAACATCACACCGCCAGTGAAATTTTGCCATTCCATTGGACTGATTTCACATGTGATTCACAGCATGGGCACAAAGGGGCATTCCCAAAGTGTTTGATGCAGCTCGAGTTCCTGAAGGGGAACAATGTTTACACTCTGTTTGCATTTCATCTTCTTTTCACAGCTATTTGTTGTCGGCCAGCGTTTTTTTCACTGTATATTTTCATAAAGTCAAGGAATGCCTGAAGATTTTTGATGCTCTCGGCCATTCTCATTGCATTCCCCAATGCCGCTTTCAATCCCATCATGCACCTGGCAAACATTTAAGCTCAACTTCCATAAAAACTAATTCAAAACACTCCGCTGCGCTCACTACGTGCAAGTGGAAATTCACCATGAGAGACAACTGATGCGTGATCACTGAAGCAGCTCCAGTTAGCAAGTGCTTTTGGAGTGAGTGAATTACGCATTGATTGGTCGGACTCGTGACTCCCAACAAAACAGATGGAAAGTGGGCAGAGATTGCTTTCGGCCACAGAATTATTTTATCAGTGAATTGGTGTTGAAAATATCAGATACAGATAATCATAAAAACACTTATAGGCCAAATATAGGTCAGGCCAATAATAGGTAGTCCCCTAATCAGAGTCAAACATTCAAAATTTAAACCTTTAAATTTAAACATTCAAATGCAAACATCCTAATTCAAATTCAAGTTGAACGAGAGATTGTGGTCAGCAAAATGTTGCACACAGAGGGATAATCACTGGCACACAAACAATAGGGAAAACTGCATAACAACGTTTATTTTTGATTTTTGATTAATTATTCCTAATAGTCACACAGCCTGTTAGGATCTACAAATACAATTAAAGTGTTAGATCTAATTGTGCTAGTCTACAGATGCACGTGCGGTTTCAATATTGGGGCAGATACGTTTCTGAGCTCCTGAATGTTTCTGTGTGTGCGTAGCATGATCTCTGTGTGCAAGTTATGCTTGTATGTGTGTGTGTATCAATTGAAACAGCACATTAATATCAAACAGTGATTAAACTGAATTCTTTTAATGCACAGTTGGCCTTGTCACACACAAACACACACACTCATACATACATACAGTGATTGTTCAGTAGGGTTTCGTCACTTTGTTGTTATAATAATAAAACACTGACACATTGATAAACAAGTACATTAATATTTGCAACAACATTGATTTAGTAAATTTAATTCATTAAATTAATAGGCAATATTTGAGAAAATGGTTTAGCAATTTTAATTATTGGGGTGATTAGCCCCCATCAATGTCTAAGGCAGTTATCGCCCTGATCAGACATATGCTGTGGCACTATCGTGCAGTCTGTAATAATATGACGTAAGCAAATATTAGCGATTTTTTGCAAACATTTCTTTGATTAACATGACATTGACATTCTTTATATAAGCCAAAAAAGCTTACATTTATGTGTCTTTTTGTTCGCTGTAGCAGCCATGTTGCCGAGATAATTCATACCCCTTCATTTGAATCTTCATTTGAAGGGCTATCTGGCCCTTCCTCCTTACCCCTAACCCTCCAACCAAAAGAGAATTGAGACACCCTTACCCCTTCACGTGAACGCGCGAAACAGAGGGGTAGGGGAAAGGGGAAGGGCTTAGGGGTAGAATTGGAATTGGGCCTAAATCATCTTATTCGACTCATTGTCTGTTTTTGCCTCTCCAGATTCACTTCATCTATCTGTCCCACAGTACGAAGCGGGTCTTGGCTGTTCTGGGGTCAGTGTTCACGCTGATGTTTGTTCTGGTCAGCTGTGGTCTGTTCTTCCCGTATTCTGCCGACCCATCCAGCCCACGACCCAAACGTGTCTTTGTCCAGGTACAGCTGTAACTGATCCATCTTTACAGCAGGGTTTTTCACTTTACTGATAATACTGATACTGATACTGATACTGATACTCTTTACTTTAAATAAGCAAATTGTATACGCTTTTGTATATATTTTAATTATTTATCTTTAACATGATGCACTAAAGTAACTAAAACTGATATAAAACTAAAACTTTATAAAAAGGGTAATGCTTTACAATAAGGTATTGTTTATTAATATTAGTTATGCATTAACATGAAATACATGAAAACATGAAAACTAACATAAAAAATAACAGTGTGTCTTCATTCAAGTGATAAACAATAATAAAAAAAATACAGAAATAAAAATGGAACAGTATAAAAATTAAACTTAAAATTTCTAAATACATAATTTACTGTAAAAATCTCAATTATACAAAACAATATCACTGTGTTAGAGGAATAATCGAGCAGATGCTATAAGAACCACAAATATGAAACACATTTTTTCATAAAGGTGCTGTATGTAGGATGGACGTTGGGTGGTTGAACTAGGTATTGCAGTCAAAATGGTAAATATTGGAGAGGGTTTTTTTCCACCCAGCCCCTCCTCCCCAGACTTAACTCACACGCAGGTTGCCAGATTGACGACACAAACAGGAATGAGCGCACTTGACAATGCCGAAATACAATTGGGTAAACTGGCAGTGGGTGGGTTTCACAAACCAAAAGCAAACACCGATATTCCGGCTTGGAACGCACATTTTCAAAGGAGAATAACTGACTGTAGCATTGTTTTTCAGTTAAACAAGTATGTTAACTTTGCGTGTTTCTTAAATATCTGCAAATATATTATGGTATTTTTATGCTTTAGTAGAGTCAAAATCTTACATACAGCAGCTGTAAAGCACTTTAGAAGAATTCTTCAGCAAAATGAGTCTAAATCCGATGAATTATTGTATGAGTTGTGAGTTCAGCCTTCATCAGTCAGATGTGTGTGTGTGTTTCCAGCACATCACTCGCAGCTTCCACACACTGAACGGATCGCTGCAGAGCTCCGACTCTGGCTTCTGTATCAGCAATCTGGATTACACCGGCATGCAGCACATCACTCCACACATCCCACAGATCAACGACAGCATCAGCACACACTGTCAGGACTGGCTGCCCTACTACGGCTTCCCAAGGTTTCTCACGCTCCAGTTCCTGTCAGATGAGTTTATCATGAAGGAGAATGATGGAGTTCATGTACACGTTCAGCTGAACTGAGCCACCCACTGAACCTGATGATGTCTTTCTCTCATTGTTTCAGGAAGAGCTGGTATCTTCCGGCTCCTGAAGTCTCTCCTAAAGGTCCGCTGGAGGTCCAGCTCTTATCCAGACAGCAGACTCAATGGGGAACCATCAAAATGAGCTTTGAGGTCAAAGGTGAGACTCCAGCCTCATTTTATCATGATCCTAATGGGGACTATCTCTGCTTTCATTATATATAATAATGACTGTTGCTAAATTTGTTTAAATGATAAAACTATACAAAAATACAAACAATTTTAAAACTATATACACTGGCCGGCCAAAGAAACAAACAAACAAATAACACAAAAGTCGCTGTTAGAATTTTAAAAGATAAACACTTATGAATCTATGATTGGATCATTATTACAGTGATTATTATTTTTCTAGCATGAAAAGTTCTTTAAATGAAAAATGAAGTGTGTAGACGTTTCTAAAACATCTGAGTCAGAAGACATATTCCAGAACTATAGTCCAGACCATAACATCAATGGCACAAATTAGTGCCATTTTTAACTATTTTTAGGGCCCGAGGTGCGAGGACCCTCTTGTATTTGCTTTGTTTATTATTAGGGCCCGAGCACCGAGGTGCGAGGACCCTCTTGTATCTGCTTTGTTTATTATTATTATTAGGGCCCGAGCACCGATGGTGTGAGGACCCTCTTGGAATTGCTCCGTTTATTATTATTATTAGGGCCCGAGCACCGAGGTGCGAGGACCCTCTTGTATCTGCTTTGTTTATTATTATTAGGGGCCAAGCACCGAAGGTGCGTAGGCACCTATTGTAATCGTTGGCGTTATTATTCTTCTTCTTCTTCCGCCGCAGGTCTATGGCAGCCCATAGAACTGATTGCGGGAAAGTTGTATAATTTGGCACACTGATAGAGGACAGTCCCAACATTAACTATAGCAAATTTGAAGTCTCTAACTCCTACTCTCTAGCGCCACCACTTGTCCAAACTTTCAATGTTTGTATGCTAATAACTTTTGAACCGTAAGCCAGAAAATGGAAATTCTTTTTTCCTCTGAATCCTTGGCTCATGCCAAGTCGAATGAACCCAAAATTCAAAAATGGCAAGGTTTAGTTTTTTAGCTATTTTAAATTTTTTGAAAAACCTACTTTTTCGAACTCGTCCTAGACGGTTAGTTCGATCTTCACGAAAATTGGCTCATATCATCTTCAGACCATGCTGGCAAAAAGTTTTGGAATTCAAGTTGATTCGTCCAACTGTTGTCGAATGACACATAAACAAATTTGACAAAAAGCACGAAAAAATGCATGTGAGGCTATATCTCGGCAACGGTTTGGCATATTGAGACCAAACTTGGTGTGTGTTATAACAAGCATGTCCTGAGCCTACCTGCAGTGTTTCGACGCAGTGCCACCTAGTGGTCAGGAGATATGAAAAATGCATATTTTTGCTTATAACTTCCGAATGGTTTGGCCAAAAATCACAAAACTGGTCTCTTTAGATTCGGTGGGTCATGTCGAGTCGAATGATATCCAATTTTCCCATGTCAGCCAATTTTAGGCGTCGGCCATTTTGAATTACGCTTTAAAATGCTGTATTTTTTGAACGCATTACCGTATCGTTACGCAAATAATTACAAAAATGTTCGGCTCCATGCCCTGAAGGTACTCAAAAAGTTTGGTGGCGGCGCCACCTTGTGGTCAAAAGTTATAATGGAATATCTAAAAAATGCTAATAACGTTTGAGTAAATTACACTATTTAAATGAAAACCATCTCTCTATATTCTCTGGGTCATGCCGAGAGCATCGATACCAATTATGCGAAAATTGGCCATACTTCCTGTCCGCCATTTTGATTAATGTTGAAAACCTACTTTTTCGAACTCCTCCTAGACCGCTAGTTCGATCTTCACCAAATTTGACGTGGATCATCTTCAGACTATTCTGGCAAAAAGTTATGGATTTCGTGTCGATTTACGAAACGGTTCTCATTTAGCGCATCAACGAATTTACTGGAAGGGTGCCAAAATGCATTTGAGGCTGTATCTCTGCAATGCTTTGACATATTTGCACCAAACTTTGTATCTGTCATTGTCACCTCACACTGACCATGCCACATCAATTTGGTAACAGCGCCACCTATTGGTCAAGAGCAATAAACCATTCATTAATGGTTAATTATTAGACTTATTAAAATGCTAATAACTTTTTATTGCATTAGCCAAATGCAATAAAACTGGTCTCAAAATATTCCCTGGCTTCTGCCGATAACATAGATACCAAATATGCCAGTGTATGCTGAACTTCCGGTACGCCCTTTTTATTTATGTTGAAAACCTACTTTTTCGAACTTCCCATCAACCGTAGGTCCGATTTTCACCAAATTCGAATCAGATGATCTTCAGACTATGCTGACACAAAGTTATGGATTTTGTGTTGATAGACAAAACCGTTTTCACATACCACCGCGACAAAATTAAGGCATCATGCCAAAATGACACTTCAGGCTGTATCTCTGCAATGCTTTAGCATATTGACACTGAACTTTGTGTGTGTCATTGACAAATCACACAGAACTCACCAAAATGATTTGATTACAGCGCCACCTGTTGGTCAAACGTGATAGGCCAATTAATCAAATTACTAGTGGCTGTATTTATGATTTTTCAGCCTTTTCAATTGCAATAATCTTAAAAATGCTGTAATTGCTTATTGTTGCATTTGGTGTGATTATCCATGTCATGCTTAGCTCCTCAATTTGCTGGTGGAGTGCTTGGCCCCATAATTGCTGCTTGCAGCTATATTTCTTCTTCTTCTTCTTCTTCTTCTTCTTCTTCTTCTTCTTCCGCCGCAAGTCTATGGCAGCCCATAGAACCGATTGCAGGAAAGTTGTATAATTTGGCACACTGATAGAGGACAGTCCCAACATTAACTATAGCAAATTTGAAGTCTCTAACTCCTACTCTCTAGCGCCACCACTTGTCCAAACTTTCAATTATTTGATTACAGCACTACCTGTTGGTCAAAAGTGATAGGCCATTTAATCTTATTACTAGTGCTTGTATTTATGATTTTTCAGCCATTTCAATTACAATCATCCTAAAATTGGTTTAATTGCTGATTGTTGCACTTTGTATGATGCTCCATGCCATGCTTAGCTCCTAAATTTGCCGTTGGAGTGCTTGGCCCCGTAATTGCTGCTTGCAGCTATATTTATTATTAGGGGCCAAGCACCGAAGGTGCGTAGGCACCTATTGTAATCGTTGGCGTTATTATTCTTCTTCTTCTTCCGCCGCAAGTCTATGGCAGCCCATAGAACCGATTGCGGGAAAGTTGTATAATTTGGCACACTGATAGAGGACAGTCCCAACATTAACTATAGCAAATTTGAAGTCTCTAACTCCTACTCTCTAGCGCCACCACTTGTCCAAACTTTCAATGTTTGTATGCTAATTACTTTTGAACCGTAAGCCAGAAAATGGAAATTCTTTTTTCCTCTGAATCCTTGGCTCATGCCAAGTTGAATGAACCCCAAAATTCAAAAATCGCAAGGTTTCGTTTTTTCGCTATTTTAAATTTTTTGAAAAACCTACTTTTTCGAACTCGTCCTAGACGGTTAGTTCGATCTTCACGAAAATTGGCTCATATCATCTTCAGACCATGCAGGCAAAAAGTTATGGAATTCAAGTTGATTTGTCCAACATTTGTTGAATGACATGTAAACAAATTTAACAAAAAGCACGCAAACATGCATGTGAGGCTATATCTCGGCAACGGTTTGGCATATTGAGACCAAACTTGGTGTGTGTTATAACAAGCATGTCCTGAGCCTACCTGCAGTGTTTCGACGCAGTGCCACCTAGTGGTCAGGAGATATGAAAAATGCATATTTTTGCTTATATTTTCCGAATGGTTTGGCCAAAAATCACAAAACTGGTCTCTTTAGATTCGGTGGGTCATGTCAAGTCGAATGATATCCAACTTTCCCGTGTCAGCCATTTTAGGCGTCGGCCATTTTGAATTACGCTTTAAAATGCTGTATTTTTTGAACGCATTACCGTATCGTTACGAAAATAATTACAAAAATGTTCGGCTCCATGCCCTGAAGGTACTCAAAAAGTTTGGTGGCTTAAAAGTTATATAATAAGTTAAAAGTTATAATGAAATATCTAAAAAATGCTAATAACTTTTGAGTAAATTAGACAATTGAAATGAAAATGGTCTCCCCGTATTCTTTGGGTCATGCCGAGAACATAGATACCAATTATGCGAAAATTGGCCATACTTCCTGTCCGCCATTTTGATTAATGTTGAAAACTTACTTTTTCGAACTCCTCCTAGACCGTTAGTCCGATTTTCACCAAATTTGACGGGGATCATCTTCAGACGCCACTGGCCAAAAGTTATGGATTTCGTGTCGATATACGAAACGGTTCACATTTAGCACATCAACAAATTTGCTGGAAGGATGCCAAAATGCATTTGAGGCTGTTTCTCTGAAATGCTTTGACATATTTGCACCAAACTTTGTATGAATCATCGCCACCTCACACTGACCATGCCACAAAAATTTGGTAACAGCACCACCTATTGGTCAAGAGTAATAAAACATTCGTTAACCATGAATAATTACACTTTTAAAAATGCTAATAACTTTTTATTGCATTAGCCTATTTGAATGAAACTGGGCTCAAAATATTCCCTGGCTTATGCCGATAACATAGATACCAAATATGCCAGTGTATGCTGAACTTCCAGTCCACCATTTTTATTCATGTTGAAAACCTACTATTTCGAACTCCTCATCAACCGTAGGTCCGATTTTCACCAAATTCGAATCAGATGATCTGCAGACTATGCTGAGACAAAGTTATGGATTTTGTGTTGATAGACAAAACAGTTTTCACATACCACAGGGACGAATTTGAGGCACAATGACAAAATGACACTTGAGGCTGTATATATGGAATGCTTTTTGGCAAATTAACACCAAACTTTGTGTGTGTCATTGAAAAGTCACACAGAGTACACAAATTGATTTTATAACAGTGCCACCTATTGGTCAAACTTGATAAGCCAAGTAATCATGCTACTAGAGGTGGTATTTATGATTTTTTTTAGCCATTTCAATTACAATAATCCTAAAATTGCTGTTATTGCTCATTAATGCATTTGGTGTGATGCTCCATGCCATGCTTAGCTCCTACATTTGCCGTTGGAGTGCTTGGCCCCGTAATTGCTGCTTGCAGCTATATTTAGGGCCCGAGCACCGATGGTGCGAGGACCCTCTTGGAATTGCTCCGTTTATTATTATTATTAGGGCCCGAGCACCGATGGTGTGAGGACCCTCTTGGAATTGCTCCGTTTATTATTATTATTATTATTAGGGCCCGAGCACCGATGGTGTGAGGACCCTCTTGGAATTGCTCCGTTTATTATTATTATTATTATTATTATTATTATTAGGGCCCGAGCACCGATGGTGTGAGGACCCTCTTGGAATTGCTCCGTTTATTATTAGGGCCCGAGCACCGATGGTGTGAGGACCCTCTTGGAATTGCTCCGTTTATTATTATTATTAGGGCCCGAGCACCGATGGTGTGAGGACCCTCTTGGAATTGCTCCGTTTATTATTATTATTATTATTATTATTATTATTATTATTATTATTATTATTAGGGCCCGAGCACCGATGGTGTGAGGACCCTCTTGGAATTGCTCCGTTTATTATTATTATTATTATTATTATTATTATTATTATTATTATTATTATTATTCTCTAAGATGAATCGCATTTTTGAGAGCCTAAACATGCTCGAAAAGTCATGAAACTTTGCACACACCTCAGAACTGGCGAAAATTTACGTCTGATATGGGTTTCAGAAGTGGGTGTGGCAAAATGGCTCGACAGCGCCACCTATACACTTTCAACGGTGTGCGCCTCGAGCTACGTTTCACGTACATGTATGAAAATTGGTATACACATGTATCTCTCCAATACCTACAAAAAAGTCTCTTGGAGCAAAATCCGAAACCCAACAGGAAGTCGGTTATTTTTAATTTTATGAGCAAATTTTGAGTCATTTTTGTCATTTCCATGCGTTGTATTTTAACGAACTCCTCCTAGAGATTAATTCAGATCAACACCAAAATTGGTATGCCTAATCTAAAGGCCTTTGCGATGTTAAATTGCGAAGATTTTGAGTTTTCGTTAAAGGGCGTGTCCGTGGCGGCCTGGCGAATTTCGATGATTCGCCATGAAAAATGAAGTTGCTATAACTCAGACATACAATGTCCAATCTGCCCCAAACTTCACATTTTTGATGAGACTCCGAACCTGAACAGATTGACATGCCCATATTCAGTTATAGTCATAGCGCCACCTATTGGCAACAGGAAGTGACATATTTTCCACTGTGACTAACTACTCCTAGAAATTTTATGACATCAATGTCTTTTTTGTGGTCAGTCTAATCTAAAGGCCTGTGCGATGTTTAGTTGTGAAGATCTTGAGTTTTCGTTAAGGAGCGTGTCCATGACGCCGTGACAAAATTCAAAGTCCCGCCATGGGAATAAAAGATGTTATAACTCAGGCATAAAATGTCCGATCTTCCCCAAACTTCACATGTTTGATAAAAGTCCTGGCCTGAACAGATCTGAAGGCCAATATTCCATCGGGTGTGGCAAAATGGCTCGATAGCGCCACCTATACACTTTCAACGGAGTGCGCCTCGATCTATGTTTCAC
Organism: Carassius carassius; assembly: GCF_963082965.1. Lineage (NCBI taxonomy): Eukaryota > Metazoa > Chordata > Actinopteri > Cypriniformes > Cyprinidae > Carassius > Carassius carassius. The sequence continues at coordinate 15,152,710 of NC_081755.1, read as the reverse complement.
GTACATGTACAAAAATTGGTACACACATGTAACACACCAATACCTACAAAAAAGTCTCTTGGTGCGAAATCCTAATCCCAACAGGAAGTCGATTATTTTGAATTTTCCCTGCGAAATTGGTGCTGTTTTTGCCATTTTCAGGGGTTGTACTTTAACGAACTCCTCCTAGAGATTTATTCAGATGAACACCAAACTTGGTCAGTGTAATCTAAAGCCCTTTGCGATGTTAAATTGCGAAGGACTTGAGGTTTCGTTAAAGGGCGTGTCCATGGCGGCCTGACAAACTTCGATGTTTCGCCATGAAAAAGGAAGTTGCTGTAACTCAGACATACAATGTCCAATCTGCCCCAAACTTCACATGTTGGATAAGACTCTTGACCTGAACAGATCTACATGCCAATATTCAGTTATAGTCATAGCGCCACCTATTGGCAACAGGAAGTGAAATATTTTACACTGCGACAAACTACTCCTAGAAATTTTATGACATCAATGTTATTTTTGTGGTCAGTCTAATCTAAAGACCTGTGTGATGTTTAGTTGTGAAGATCTTGAGTTTTCGTTAAAAGGCGTGTCCATGGTGCCGTGACGAAGTTCGATGTGTCGCCATGGGAATAAAAGATGTTATAACTCAGGCATAAAATGTCCGATCTTGCCCAAACTTCACATGTGTGATAAGGGTCCTGGCCTGAACAGATCTGAAGAACAATATTCCATTGGGTGTGGCAAAATGGCTCGATAGCGCCACCTATACACTTTCAACTGAGTGCATATACACATTCAACGGAGTGCGCCTCAAGCTATGTTTCACGTACATGTACAAAAATCGGTACACACATGTAACACACCAATATCTACGAAAAAGTCTCTTGGTACGAAATCCGAATCCAAACAGGAAGTCAGTTATTTAGAATGTTCTCTGCAAAATTGGCGTTGTTTTTGGCATTTTCAGGGGTTGTACTTTAACGAACTCCTCCTAGAGATTTATTCAGATCAACATCAAACTTGGTCAGTTAAATCTAAAGGCCTTTGCGAAGTTAAATTGGGAAGATCTTGAGATTTCGTTAAAGGGAGTGTCCATGGCGGCCTGACAAATTTCGATGTTTCGCCATGAAAAAGGAAGTTGTTGTAACTTAGACATACAATGTCCAATCTGCCCCAAACTTTGCATGTTGGATAAGACTTTTGACCTGAACAGATCTAAATGCCAATATTCAGTTATAGCCATAGCGCCACCTGCTGGCAACAGGAAGTGACATGTTTTACGTTGTAACAAACTACTCCTAGAAATTTAATGACATCAACATTTTATTTTGGTCAGTCTAATCTAAAGGTGTTTGCAATGTTAAATTGTGGAGATCTTGAATTTTTGTTTAAGGGCGTGTCCATTACGCTGTGACAAAATTTGATGTCTCGCCACAGCAAGAGAAGTTGTTGTAACTCAGGCATAAAATGTTCAATCTTCCCCAAACTTCACATGATTGATAAGAGTCCTGGCCTGAACACATCTGAAGGCCAATATTCCATTATAATGATAGCGCCACCTGCTTGCAATATGAAGATTGGCACATATATGGAATATACTTTGATACATTCCACTTATATTTATGACATTAAATGCATATTTCTCACCATTCACCTTTTTACTAAAGCAACTCGCTGGTGGTGTGCCCGGGTGCGAGGGCCCGTTCATCGCTGCTTGCAGCTTTAATTATTGTTACTATTATTATTCTCTAAGATGAATCGCATTTGTGAGAGCCTAAACATGCTCGAAAAGTCATGAAACTTTGCACACACCTCAGAACTGGCGAAAATTTACGTCTGATATGGGTTTCAGAAGTGGGTGTGGCAAAATGGCTCGACAGCGCCACCTATACACGTTCAACGGTGTGCGCCTCGAGCTACGTTTCACGTACATATATGAAAATTGGTACACACATGTATCTCTCCAATACCTACAAAAAAGTCTCTTGGAGCAAAATCCGAAACCCAACAGGAAGTCGGTTATTTTAAATTTTATGAGCAAATTTTGTGTCATTTTTGTCATTTCCATGCGTTGTATTTTAACGAACTCCTCCTAGAGATTAATTCAGATAAACACCAAAGTTGGTATGCCTAATCTAAAGGCCTTTGCGATGTTAAATTGCGAAGATTTTGAGTTTTCGTTAAAGGGCGTGTCCGTGGCGGCGTGGCGAATTTCGATGATTCGCCATGAAAAATGAAGTTGCTATAACTCAGACATACAATGTCCAATCTGCCCCAAACTTCACATGTTTGATGAGACTCCAAACCTGAACAGATTGACATGCCCATATTCAGTTATAGTCATAGCGCCACCTATTGGCAACAGGAAGTGACATATTTTACACTGCGACTAACTACTCCTAGAAATTTTATGACATCAATGTCTTTTTTGTGGTCAGTCTAATCTAAAGGCCTGTGCAATGTTAAGTTGTGAAGATCTTGAGTTTTCGTTAAGGGGCGTGTCCATGGCGCCGTGACAAAATTCAAAGTCTCGCCATGGGAATAAAAGATGTTATAACTCAGGCATAAAATGTCCGATCTTCCCCAAACTTCACATGTTTGATAAAAGTCCTGGCCTGAACAGATCTGAAGGCCAATATTCCATCGGTTGTGACAAAATGGCTCAATAGCGCCACCTATACACTTTCAACGGAGTGCGCCTCGATCTATGTTTCACGTACATGTACAAAAATGGGTACACACATGTAACACACCAATACCTACAAAAAAGTCTCTTGGTACGAAATCCTAATCCCAACAGGAAGTCGATTATTTTGAATTTTCCCTGCAAAATTGGTGTTGTTTTTGTCATTTTCAGGGGTTGTACTTTAACGAACTCCTCCTAGAGATTTATTCAGATGAACACCAAACTTGGTCAGTGTAATCTAAAGCCCTTTGCGATGTTAAATTGCGAAGGACTTGAGGTTTCGGTAAAGGGCGTGTCCATGGCGGCCTGACAAATTTCGATGTTTCGCCATGAAAAAGGAAGTTACTGTAACTCAGACATACAATGTCCAATCTGCCCCAAAATTCACATGTTGGATAAGACTCTTGACCTGAACAGATCTACATGCCAATATTCATTTATAGTCATAGCGCCACCTATTGGCAACAGGAAGTGAAATATTTTACACTGCGACAAACTACTCCTAGAAATTTTATGACATCAATGTTATTTTTGTGGTCAGTCTAATCTAAAGACCTGTGTGATGTTTAGTTGTGAAGATCTTGAGTTTTCGTTAAAAGGCGTGTCCATGGCGCCGTGGCGAAGTTCGATGTGTCGCCATGGGAATAAAAGATGTTATAACTTAGGAATAAAATGTCCGATCTTGCCCAAACTTCACATGTGTGATAAGGGTCCTGGCCTGAACAGATCTGAAGGCCAATATTCCATTGGGTGTGGCAAAATGGCTCGATAGCGCCACCTATACACTTTCAACTGAGTGCATATACACTTTCAACGGAGTGCGCCTCAAGCTATGTTTCACGTACATGTACAAAAATCGGTACACACATGTAACACACCAATATCTACGAAAAAGTCTCTTGGTACGAAATCCGAATCCAAACAGGAAGTCAGTTATTTAGAATGTTCTCTGCAAAATTGGTGTTGTTTTTGGCATTTTCAGGGGTTGTACTTTAACGAACTCCTCCTAGAGATTTATTCAGATCAACATCAAACTTGGTCAGTTAAATCTAAAGGCCTTTGCGAAGTTAAATTGGGAAGATCTTGAGAGTTCGTTAAAGGGAGTGTCCATGGCGGCCTGACAAATTTTGATGTTTCGCCATGAAAAAGGAAGTTGCTGTAACTCAGACATACAATGTCCAATCTGCCCCAAACTTCGCATGTTAGATAAGACTTCTGCCCTTAACAGATCTACATGCCCATATTCAATTATAGTCATAGTGCCACCTGCTGGCAACAGGAAGTGACATATTTTACGCTGAGACAAACTACTCCTAGAGATTTTTGACATTAATGTATTTTTGTGGTCAGTCTAATCTAAAGGCCTGTGTAATGTTAAATTGTGGCAATCTTGAGTTTTTGTTAAAGAGCGTGTCCATGGCAAAAATGACAAAATTTGATGTCTCGCCACAGCAAGAGAAGTTGTTGTAACTCAGGTATAAAATGTTTGATCTTCCCCAAACTTCACATGTTCGATAAGAGTGCAGCCCTGAACACATCTGAAGGCCAATATTCCATTATAATGATAGCGCCACCTGCTGGCAACAGAAAGATTGGCACATATATGGAATAAACTTTGATATATTCCACTTATATTTATGAGTTTAAATGCATATTTCTCACCGTTCACCTATTTACTAAAGCCACTCGCTGCCGGTGAGCCCGGGTGCGAGGGCCCGTTCATCGCTGCTTGCAGCTTTAATTATTATTATTATTATTATTATTATTATTCTTCTCTAAGATGAATCGCATTTTTGAGAGCTTAAACATGCTCAAAAAGTCATGAAACTTTGCACACACCTCAGAACTGGCGAAAATTTACGTCTGATATGGGTTTCAGAAGTGGGTGTGGCAAAATGGCTCGACAGCGCCACCTATACACGTTCAACGGTGTGCGCCTCGAGCTACGTTTCACGTACATGTATGAAAATTGGTATACACATGTATCTCTCCAATACCTACAAAAAAGTCTCTTGGAGCAAAATCCGAAACCCAACAGGAAGTCGGTTATTTTTAATTTTATGAGCAAATTTTGTGTCATTTTTGTCATTTCCATGCGTTGTATTTTAACGAACTCCTCCTAGAGATTAATTCAGATCAACACCAAAGTTGATATGCCTAATCTAAAGGCCTTTGCGATGTTAAATTGCGAAGATTTTGAGTTTTCGTTAAAGGGCGTGTCCGTGGCGGCCTGGCGAATTTCGATGATTCGCCATGAAAAATCAAGTTGCTATAACTCAGACATACAATGTCCAATGTGTCCAAAACTTCACATGTTTAATAAGACTCCTGACCTGAACAGATTAACATGCCCATATTCAGTTATAGTCATAGCGCCACCTATAGGAAACAGGAAGTGACATATTTTACACTGCGACTAACTACTCCTAGAAATTTTATGACATCAATGTCTTTTTTGTGGTCAGTCTCATCTAAAGGCCTGTGCGATGTTAAACTGTGAAGATCTTGAGTTTTCGTTAAAAGGCGTGTCCATGGCGCCATGACGAAGTTCGATGTCTCGCCAAGGGAATAAAATATGTTATAACTCAGGCATAAAATGTCCGATCTTCCCCAAACTTCACATGTGTGATAAAAGTCCTGGCCTGAACAGATCTGAAGGCCAATATTCCATCGGGTGTGGCAAAATGGCTTGATAGCGCCACCTATACACTTTCAACGGAGTGCACCTTGAGCTATGTTTCACGTACATGTACAAAAATTGGTACACACATGTAACACACCAATACCTACAAAAAAGTCTCTTGGTACGAAATCCTAATCCCAACAGGAAGTCGGTTATTTTGAATTTTCCCTGCAAAATTGGTGTTGTTTTTGCCATTTTCAGGGGTTGTACTTTAACAAACTCCTCCTAGAGATTTATTCAGATGAACACCAAACTTGGTCAGTGTAATCTAAAGCCATTTGTGATGTTAAATTGCGAAGGACTTGAGGTTTCGTTAAAGGGCGTGTCCATGGTGGCCTGACAAATTTCGATGTTTCGCCATGAAAAAGGAAATTGCTGTAACTCAGACATACAATGTCCAATCTGCCCCAAACTTCACATGTTGGATAAGACTCTTGACCTGAACAGATCTACATGCCAATATTCAGTTATAGTCATAGCGCCACCTATTGGCAACAGGAAGTGAAATATTTTACACTGCGACAAACTACTCCAAGAAATTTTATGACATCAATGTTATTTTTGTGGTCAGTCTAATCTAAAGACCTGTGTGATGTTTAGTTGTGAAGATCTTGAGTTTTCGTTAAAAGGCGTGTCCATGGCGCCGTGACGAAGTTTGATGTGTCGCCATGGGAATAAAAGATGTTATAACTCAGGCATAAAATGTCCGATCTTGCCCAAACTTCACATGTGTGATAAGGGTCCTGGCCTGAACAGATCTGAAGGCCAATATTCCATTGGGTGTGGCAAAATGGCTCGATAGCGCCACCTATACACTTTGAACTGAGTGCATATACACTTTCAACGGAGTGTGCCTCAAGCTATGTTTCACGTACATGTACAAAAATCGGTACACACATGTAACACATCAATATCTATGAAAAAGTCTCTTGGTACGAAATCCAAATCCAAACAGGAAGTCAGTTATTTAGAATGTTCTCTGCAAAATTGGTGTTGTTTTTGGCATTTTCAGGGGTTGTACTTTAACGAACTCCTCCTAGAGATTTATTCAGATCAACATCAAACTTGGTCAGTTAAATCTAAAGGCCTTTGCGAAGGTAAATTGGGAAGATCTTGAGGTTTCGTTAAAGGGAGTGTCCATGGCGGCCTGACAAATTTTGATGTTTCGCCATGAAAAAGGAAGTTGCTGTAACTCAGACATACAATGTCCAATCTGCCCCAAACTTTGAATGTTAGATAAGACTTCTGCCCTTAACAGATCTACATGCCCATATTCAATTATAGTCATAGCGCCACCTGCTGGCAACAGGAAGTGACATATTTTACGCTGAGACAAACTACTCCTAGAGATTTTTTGACATTAATGTATTTTTTGTGGTCAGTCTAATCTAAAGGCCTGTGCAATGTTTAATTGTGGAGATCTTCAGTTTTTGTTAAAGGGCGTGTCCATGGCGCCATGACAAAATTTGATGTCTCGCCACAGCAAGAGAAGTTGTTGTAACTCAGGCATAAAATGTTCAATCTTCCCCAGACTTCACATGTTCGATAAGAGTGCAGCCCTGAACACATCTGAAGGCCAATATTCCATTATAATGATAGCGCCACCTATTGGCAACAGGAAAATTGGCACATGTAAATGACTTTGACATATTCCACTTATATTTACGATTTGAAATGCATATTTCCCACCTTCACCTTTTTACTAAAGCCACACGATTGCGGTGAGCACGGGTGCGAGGGCCCGTTCATCGCTGTTTGCAGCTTTAATTATTATTATTCTTCTTCTCCAAGATGAATCGCATTTTTGAGAGCCTAAACATGCTCGAAAAGTCATGAAACTTTGCACACACCTCAGAACTGGCGAAAATTTACGTCTGATATGGGTTTCAGAAGTGGGTGTGGCAAAATGGCTCGACAGCGCCACCTATACACGTTCAACGGTGTGCGCCTCGAGCTACGTTTCACGTACATTTATGAAAATTGGTATACACATGTATCTCTCTAATACCTAGAAAAAAGTCTCTAGGAGCAAAATGCGAAACCCAACAGGAAGTCGGTTATTTTTAATTTTATGAGCAAATTTTGTGTCATTTTTGTCATTTCCATGCGTTGTATTTTAACGAACTCCTCCTAGAGATTAATTCAGATCAACACCAAAGTTGGTATGCCTAATCTAAAGGCCTTTGCGATGTTAAATTGCGAAGATTTTGAGTTTTCGTTAAAGGGCGTGTCCGTGGCGGCCTGGCGAATTTCGATGATTCGCCATGTAAAATGAAGTTGCTATAACTCAGACATACAATGTCCAATCTGCCCCAAACTTCACATGTTTAATAAGACTCCTGACCTGAACATATTTACATGCCCATATTCAGTAATAGTCATAGCGCCACCTATAAGCAACAGGAAGTGACATATTTTACACTTCGACAGACTACTCCTAGAAATTTTTTGACATCAATGTCTTTTTTATGGTCAGTCTAATCTTAAGGCCTGTGCAATGTTAAATTGTGAAGATCTTGAGTTTTCGTTAAGGGGCGTGTCCATGGCGCGGTGACAAAATTCAAAGTCTCGCCATGGGAATAAAAGATGTTATAACTCAGGCATAAAAAGTCCGATCTTCCCCAAACTTCACATGTGTGATAAAAGTCCTGGCCTGAACAGATCTGAAGGCCAATATTCCATCGGATGCGGCGAAATGGCTCGATAGCGCCACCTTTACACTTTCAACGGAGTGCGCCTCGAGCTATGTTTCACGTACATGTACAAAAATTGGTACACACATGTAACACACCAATACCTACAAAAAAGTCTCTTGGTACGAAATCCTATTCCCAACAGGAAGTCGGTTATTTTGAATTTTCCCTGCAAAATTGGTGTTGTTTTTGCCATTTTCAGGGGTTGTACTTTAACGAACTCCTCCTAGAGATTTATTCAGATGAACACCAAACTTAGTCAGAGTAATCTAAAGCCATTTGCGATGTTAAATTGCGAAGGACTTGAGGTTTCGTTAAAGGGCGTGTCCATGGCGGCCTGACAAATTTCGATGTTTCGCCATGAAAAAGGAAGTTGCTGTAACTCAGACATACAATGTCCAATCTGCCTCAAACTTCACCTGTTAGATAAGAATTCTGCCCTCAACAGATCTACATGCCCATATTCAGTCATAGTCATAGCGCCACCTGCTGGCAACAGGAAGTGTCATGTTTTACACTGCAAAGAACTACTCCAAGAAATTTTATGACATCAACATTTTATTTTGGTCAGTCTAATCTAAAGGTCTTTGCAATGTTAAATTGTGGAGATCTTTAGATTTTGTTAAAGGGCGTGTCCATGGTGCTGTGACAAAATTTGATGTCTCGCCATGGGAAGAGTAGTTGTTGTAACTCAGGCATAAAATGTTCAATATTCCCCAAACTTCACATGTTCGATAAGACTCCTGGCCTGAACACATCAGAAGGCCAGTATTCCATTATAATGATAGTGCCACCTATTGGCAGCAGCAAAATTGGCACATATAAATGACTTTGACATATTTCACTTTTTGTTTACGATTTGAAATGCACATTTCTCACCGTTCACCTTTTTACTAAAGCCACATGATGGCGGTGAGCCCGGGTGCGAGGGCCCATTCATCGCTGCTTGCAGCTTTAATTTTAGTTATGTTTTTATATATAGCAAACACAAATTACTGATATTTACTAGTTTTATTTGACTAGTTTTATAATTATATTTTTTATATAGTTATATGTTAAAAAACTGCTTTTATATACATCTATACAAATGTTTGTATATATATAGTAGCATATTTTATTAATTTGTTGCATCTCTCTGTCTGTCTGTATGCCACATGTGTTTAAACAGCAACAGAAATTTAGGTTATCAGGTATTCTGTAATAAAAAGTTACACATAGTCCAGCAATCCAACTTGGCTTTAGAGAACAAAATGCAATATTAAGGCAGCATTCAATAATCTGTTGTTCTCACTCAGGTCCGAGTCACATGTCTCTGTATCTGCGTCCTCACGCTGAAGCGTCTCTGACTGGCTGGTCTTTCAGCGGCTGGAGGGAAATTGGAGGGAGGTTCATATTTTATACTCACGGCCTCGACGCAATATCCTGGACCTTCTGGATTGAGATCTGGGTGAGTTTGAACTCCAGAACCACATATTTAACCTGAGGAGCACCACAGTGTTTATTGTGTTTTCTGGTCTTCAGACGCTCAAGTCCTCAGAGGAGTCTCCTGATGAGGGCTTGATCTCTCTGATCATCTCCGCTCATTATTTATCTGGTTCAGACGGCCGTTCAGAGCCGCTCGAGTCCTTCCTGAAGAGATTCCCAGCCTGGGTGTTCTCATCCTCATGGATCAGCACGTACCACGTGTACAGATACTGAGGGACACACAAACACACCCTCACACACTGGTTTCCTTTTTTTATGGGGACATTCCACAGGTGTAAGGGTTTTTCTACTGTACAAAGTGTATTTTCTATCCTCTTACCCTAACCCTAGACCTAAACCTACCCCTTGCACAAAACGTACGGATTTTCAAAGCACTTTATTATGTGATTTATTAGCTTGTTTCCTAATGGTGTTGTTTCTAATGGTTTTGTTTCCAAAAATGTCCCAACAAGGTTCAAATTTTATGGTAGAAATATATTGGCGACGACCAGTGTTGGGAAGGTTACTTTGGAAATGTAATTGGTTACAGATTACAAGTTACCCTGTTTAAAATGTAATAGTAGTGTAACTTTTTCAATTACTTTATTAAAGTAATGTAACTAATTACTTTTGAGTAATTTTTGATTACTTTTCTAAATTTGTGAAAATAAAGAATAATAAATAAAAGCATATACATCAACTCAAATACAGTTATCTAATAAGCATGTGTTGTATTCTGTGTAATAAACTCCTGAAACATTGGTGTTTTTTTTTAAACTGCTGTCTCTTTGTATATGATGATAATGATTCTCAAAATAAGTAAAATGCACATGAAGTGACACAGAGCAGTTCTAGAAATGATGTTTATGTGCTCGTGTACTCCTATATTGAGGCAGCAGAGGTTGAAAACACTGCGAGCTTCAGTAGGCCTATGTGTAGTAAATGAAACCATGTCTTTGCCATTAATTTACAGGAGGGGCGGACTGGGAAAAAAAATCAGAGCAAAATTCAAACTCATACAAACAAATTCATGGACAAAACTATTTTTTTGTATGGACCTGACATAAAAAAGGTTTAAATCTTTAATTTGGGGACATGCAAAATAATTAAAAGTTCTCTCCTGAACTGCACCTTCACTTCCTCTTCAGTCTCTTTATTTTGCCCTGTTATCCATCTCTCTCATGACTTTAATACTCAAGATTGAACAAAACTATACTCTACAATACTACAATATCTTTATAGAAAAATCCTAATACTGTACACGAGTCATGTTTTTCCCTTACAAAAATTAACCATGCTTTTATTAGCCTATATAAAAGTAAAATAACCTTGTTTTGTTTTTGTTTTTTTGCAAATGGATTTGTATTTATTTTTAAATAAATACATTTGTAAAATAATTTTACATTTTTGGTTACCACATTTAAACAATAGTAACCATTTTCTCTGGATTTATAGTTAAATATTGAAATGTTAATTTTCGTAAGGGTTGTGTTGTTGTCTGTCGTAGCTCCCCCTAAACCTATAAAAAAATCGGAATTTTTTAGATAAATTCCTACTGTAACATTACAACAGATAATAATGATGTCCTTTATATAGTATTTTGAGTGATGACTGGTGAGCAATGTGCTGCTGCTTGATTAAAAAAACAAAGACAAAAAAGCATCTTTACAGATGAAACTGACCTTTCTGAAAGTTCTGCTTCTCTGCTCCAGCAGTCTATTCTCTCTCTCTCTCTCTCTCTCTCTCTCTGTCTCTCTCTCTCTCTCTCTCTCTCTCTCTCTGTGTCTCTCTCTCTCTCTCTCTGTCTCTCTCTCTCTCTCTGTGTCTCTCTCTCTCGCTCTCTCTCTCCCTCCCTCTCTCTCTCTCTCTCTCTCTCTCTCTCTCTTTCTCTCCCTCTCTCTCTCTCTCTCTCTCTCTCTTTCTCTCCCTCTCTCTCTCTCTCTCTCTCTCTCTCTCTCCCTCCCTCTCTCTCTCTCTCTCTCTCTCTCTCTCTCTCTCCCTCTCTCAATTCAATTCAATTCAATAAAGCTTTATTGGCATGACAAAAATACATTCGTATTGCCAAAGCATGAAAACAACATATAAAATGATTTTGAACATTTAGTACAGAAAATAATAATAATAATTCAATTAAAAAAAAAAAAATAAATAAATAATAAATAATAAATAAAAATAGTCAAACAGTTTATGAACATTTCAAAAATCTGTGAACAACTTAGAATTTAGTGTGTAAGTGTTTGTGTGTTTGTTTTGTGTACGAGCGTGTGAGTGTGTGTGAGTGTGTGTGTGTGTGTGAGCGCATCACTGATTGGTCGTCAACTCTCTCTTTTTGTGACAGGCATCGATGTATCTTGCCGCTAGTGTCATACATTCTCTTTTTTCACCTAATAGGTGTTGGAATTGTGTTTTGTGGTTCAATTTTAGAAAGTTAGGGCAAAGTTTTTCAAATTGTATGTAGAAAGTCCCTCTAATGTCCTCATAGTTGGGACAGCTGGTGAGGAAGTGTTGCTCTGTCTCCACCTCCCCCTGGGCACAGTGCGGGCAGAGGCGTCTCTCTCGGGGCAGCCAGCTCTGCCGGTATCTGCCCGTCTCCACAGTCAGGCTGTGGTTGCTCAGTCTGTACTTCGTCATTCTTCTTCTGAGTGTGCAGTCCTTCACTGCACTCAGGTATTCTGCAGTTGTGTAGTCTCTGTTTAGGGCCAAATAGCATTCTAGTTTACTCTGTTTTTGTGTTGTTTGAGTCCAATAGGTCAGGTAATGCTCTCGTTGAGCTTTTATGATGTGGTTGGGCCGGATTGTGTGGATGAGGGTGTCAGTGTCCTGAGGCTGGTTAGTGTTAGTGGTGTTCGTCTGTGTGTGGAGCCTCAGGACCAGCTGAATGAGTGGGCTCTTCTCAGGGCTCATCTCATGGTTCTGAAGGGCTTTATAATGATAAGAGTTGGGGTCACTCATTTTTAGATGTTTCCAGAATTTGATGGCTCGTTTCTCCACATGTATCAGGAGAGGGTATTGGCCTAATTCTGCCCTGCATGCGTTGTTCGCAGTGTTCCTCTGTACTCTCAGGATACTCTTACAGAACTCGGCATGCAGGGTTTCTATCGGATTTTTGTCCCATTTGTCGAATTGGTGATTTAGGAGAGGACCCCAAACTTCACTGCCATATAATGCAATTGGTTCTATGACTGATTGGAATATTTTGAGCCAGATTCTGATTGGTATTTCAATTTGGATAGATTTTTTGATGGCATAGAAGGCCCTTCTTGCTTTCTCTTTCAGTTCATTCACGGCCAAATTTAGGTTTCCGTTTGCACTTATCTTCAGCCCGAGGTATGTGTAGCTTGAGACATGATCAAGTTTGGTCATACCAAGGGTGAAGTTTTGTCCCTTTCCCTGACATCTGGGTCTTTTCTGAAATGTTATTATTTTAGTTTTGGTTGGGTTGACGGTCAGGGCCCAGGTCTGACAGAACTGATGCAGGATGTCCAGGTTCTGCTGTAGACCCTCTTCTGTTGGAGACAGCAGGACCAGATCATCCGCATACAGCAGGAGCTTTATAGAGGAGTCGTGAAGTGTGAGGCCAGGAGCTGCCGATTCTTCCAGGAGTTTCGCCAATTCATTAATGTAGATGTTGAAGAGGGTCGGTGATATTGGGCAGCCCTGTCTCACACCCCGCCCTTGAGTGAAGAACTCGGTTCATTTATGGCCAATTTTAATTGCACATTGATTGTTTGAGTACATCGTTTTTATAATGCTATATGTTTTGCCCCCAATACCTGATTCTAGAAGTTTAGAAAGAAGGCCTTCATGCCAAATCGAATCAAAGGCCTTCTGGAAGTCTACAAAGCAAGCGAAAATTTTGGTTTTGTTTTGGTTGATGTATTTATCGATCAGGGTATGCAGGGTGAATATATGGTCTGATGTTCTAAAATTTGGTAGGAATCCAATCTGGCTTTTGCTCAGGACACTGTGCTCTGAGAGGAAGTGGACGAGTCTCGTGTTGATGATGCTGCAGAACATCTTCCCCAGATTGCTGCTCACACAGATGCCTCTGTAATTGTTGGGGTCTGATGTGTCTCCACTCTTGAATATGGGCGTTATGAGTCCTCTATTCCAGGTGTCAGGGAAATGGCCAACACTCAGAACCAAGTTGAACAGTTTCATGATGGCCAATTTGAATTTGGGGCTTATATTTTTCAGCATCTCGTTAAGGATGCCGTCTGGTCCTCTTGCCTTTTTTGTTGGCAGAGCCTGTATTTTATCCATCAGCTCTTCTTCTGTGATTGGGTAGTCTAGTGGGTTTTGGTGTTTGCCAATAATGTTTTCTATATGGTTTAATTTTTCATATATTTGTGTTTGTTTTATATTCATGTCTAATTTGCTATAGAGTTGCTCAAAGTGATTTTTCCAGGTGTCTCCGTCTTGTATTGTAATTTGTTCATGTTTCTTATTGTTTAGGTGATTCCAGTTGTCCCAGAAACTGTTTGATTGGACAGAATCTTCAATAGTTTTGAGCTGATTTTGGATGTACTGTTCTTTCTTCTTTCTGAGTGTATTTTTATATGTTTTAAGCTCCTCACAATAATGAAGACGTAAATCTGAATCGTCTGGTTGTCTGTGTTTTTGGTTTGCAAGCTGTCTTAAATTTTTCTTTATTCTTTTACAATCCGAATCAAACCATTTTTCATTCTTTTGTTTTTGCTTATGGTTTTTCTTAGTGGTTTTAAGGTTAGATATTGTTGCCAGATAATCAAATATGTAATTTATGTTTTCTACAGCCAGATTTACGCCGTCTTCATTATGAGGATAATCGTAATCTGTGAAGTTATCCATGAGTAAGCACACTTGGGGGTGGTCGAGTGCGGTCAGGTATTGTTCAGTGCTGTTTTGAACCCATCTGTAGATGTTTTGGATGTTGTACAGCTTACTGGGTTGTGGGAATATGTTAGTATTTTCTTCCCTTTTTAGATACAGAGTAATTTGGCTGTGATCCGATAGGGGTGTTAGTGGTTTGACCGTGAATGCTCTGAAAGAGAATATATCTAAGTCTGTGATCATGTAGTCAACTGTTGAGCAACCATGAGATGAGCTGTAGGTGTATCTCCCCAGAGAGTCCCCTCTCACCCTGCCGTTGACGAGGTACAGACCGAGGCTTCGACAGAGCTCAAGTAGAAGCCTGCCGGATTTATTCACATGAGCATCCGAGTTAGTCCTTGAAAAGTTAACTATGTTTTGTTGAAAGCTCTGTCCAAATATATAATTATTCCCGTTGTCTGTGGTGTAGTCGGGTAGGGCTCCTGTTCTGGCGTTGAGATCCCCACACATCAGCACACTTCCCTGGGCCTGGAAGTGGTTGATTTGGCTGTGGAGGGTCTCAAAGATGTTCTCGTCATAGTAAGGAGATTCAGAGGGAGGAATATAAAGAGCACATAAGAATATGTCTCGTGTAGTTTGACTGAGCTGTTTATTAATTTTGAGCCAGATATGAGATTCTTCTTTTTTGATTAGTTGGATGTATTTATTAATTTCAAGTTTGTGCCAGATTATGATGCCCCCTGAATCTCTCCCGCGTGTGACTTTTTTGTGTTTTTGGGATAATATGATTATTTCCCGATATCCTGGGGGACAGAGAGTGACCTCATCAGTTCTGCGCCATGTTTCCTGTAAGATTATTATGTCCATATCTAAAACACTTTTCCTAAAATCTAAGGTTTTGATTTTACATCCAAAACTTGATGAGTTAATGCCTTGGATGTTCCAAACTGTGATTGTCAGTGGTTTCATGCGGTCAATAAACAATTTTTACATTCCTCTAGAATAGAACCAACTCAACTTGGACCCGTTTAAAATGTAAACATACATACATTACATATTTGTATTGTTATTGGTAGTGTTGTTTTTTTTTTTTTTTTTTTTTTTTTTTTATATATATATTAAAAATTTTTTTTTTTTTTTTTTTATATATGTATACATGTGTATATATACATATACACATGCATATATATACATATATATTAATCGGTGCACCTGTTGAATTTGGTGTCTTTTACTCACGCCTAGTCCATCAGCCGTGTGCAGATGAGGTTGAGCATGTCTCTCTCTCTCCCCCTCTCTCTCTATTCTCTCTCTCTCTCTCTCCCTCTCTCTCTCTCTCTCTCTCTATTCTCTCTCTCTCCCTCCCTCTCTCTCTCTGTCTCTCTCTCTCTCTCTCTCTATTCTCTCTCTCTCTCTGTCTCTCATTGATTACTCTGAGTCTGATCCAAATCGTTTGGCGGAGGCGCGGAGAACGTGCGAGTCATGACTTATTAGAGATTTAATTATCAAATGGCGGATTCGCAAATGATCGCTTTAGTACATTCGGCAGGCAATTATACAATAATGATATTAAATAGTGGGGCAAAATCGGCTGCCAGGCCACCGGGAATTGTCCCGGTTCTCCCGGTGTCCAGTCCGCGCTTGATTTCCACAGACACGCAGAATGTTTGGGGCTTAATATTCACAGACACTAGTCCATGTCATGTTTTGATTCAAGTGTACTGACCTACTTTTGATTTAGTCATCCAAAATGTGGCACATTCCGTCCGCGTTGGGCATTTTGTTTTTATAACTGGATTCTACGAACCAGACTGTGTTTCCGCATCCCGGAAATTATTAGGGTGGTATGTCTCAGAATAGTCAGTGCAATTTGGGAAAGAAATCAGTTAAATCTGTATGTGGATGTGTGTAAATATTCAAATGTAATCCCCTTTGTAATCGTTAAAAATTTTATAAGTAACTGTAATTTAATTACTCATTTTTTCGTAGTAACTGTAACTAATTACAGTTACAATAATTTTGTAATTAAATTACGTAACGCCGTTACATGTAACTAGTTACTCCCCAACACTGGTGACGACATTTGATCCACATAATGTGGTGAATACCAGACACACACACGCACTGCAGACCCATAAACACCATATGAGCTCCTTCATTCACATCAAACTGCTCACAGTGTTGTGTATTATTATATTATTTATCTGGCTCATATTTCAAAACAAAACCAAAAGAACAAAATACAATTACAAATGAAAATGAAGTGTACTTTAGGACAGTTAGGATTTTTACTTTGTTATGACAATAAGCCTTTCGCCAAGCCCCGCCCCCCTTAGTTACTGTTGCTACTTCCGACAAACAAATGGTCAAACACGACCAGCGCGACAGATTGCCATGACGGGAAGAGGTATACCCATGCATGTCAGTGACCTTTTTTGGAGTAATACCTCCGTGACATCCTCCAGATGGAGGCATACAGTATGCCGTGGAGGGAAAAAAAGCGAAATCTGAGAAAAACCATGACCTGTACCTCAAATGCAACCGGCACAGCCTTGTGTACCAGTCATGCTCTTGCACTGCCGGGAAAGTTCTCTTTCATATGTTATGGTCTATTATTGTCTATTGCGAGTAGCTATTTTTATTATTATCTTGGTGAGTAAAGGTTTTAAAAATGATAACTAAATACTAATTGAGTCTTAAATGCATAATGTAGACATATAGGCTAGCCTATATAGGCTAATGTTGACATTATTCTTTTATTAAATTTCAGCTGCTATGGCGAAGCAAATAAGGCAGAGTCTTTATCTTAATTAATTTTGTTATTGCCAAATACCCATCTTAATTAAGAATTTATCTTAATTAAAATTTTTAAGAAAGACTCGTTTTTATTGGTGCGTTGGCCTATTTATAGGCTAAATGAGTCTATACCTAGGGCTATTTAGAGTTCTGAGATGTTACGATGTAACAGAGGACTTATTTTATTTCTTTGTTCAAACTTCCAAGTGGCCTATTACGTTAGTCATGTATAAATTATGTTAAAACATGTATAAATGACTCATTCTTGACAAAAGGCAAAAGAGCTGTGTGCGTGCGTACATTTGAATAATATCGGGCTGTAAACGGGTTCGGGTTTTTAAAAAGCTGTCAATCAAAATTTACTTGTCTGGCTCGGTCCGAAATCTGTCGGGCTCGGGTCCTGTCGGGCCTTACTTTTAAGGCCTGATTACGGCTCTATTCTAGTGTCCGATTTACAAACGCCGTGGGCGCACCGCTTCACCATCTTGCTTGGAGTCAAAGTTTGTCGGAACTGCCTCACATAGTAATGGTTGCTATGATGTGTGATTGGACAATGGCCGTTTTGGGGGAGGGGCCGGCGAAAGGCTAATTATGTTATAATTATGATAATTGAACGATTTACCCCAAATTATCATATGATGCAGTATTTTATTTTATTTTACTTGATTTCATGTAATTCTCATTATTTTGGTGAGATCCCATAATTACAAGTAAATTAATTCTGAGTCTTATTAATGAAATTCCATGATTTAATAAATATTTAAAGGGGACATATGATGCGATTTCAAGTTTTCTCTTTGGAGTGTTACAAGCTGTTTGTTAATATATAAGATCTGTAAAGTTACAAAGACTAAAGTCTCATATCCAAAGAGATATTCTTTATACAAGTTAAGACTTGTCCACGCCAACCTAAAAACGCCCCCACATGTCTACATCACAATGTGGGAATATTTGCATAACACCGCCCAAATGTTCACAGAAAGAAAAAAAGAAGGTGTAACCTTTGATTCATGTTGTTGCCGCCGGCACCATGTTGTGGAGACGCGGTGTCATTGCGAAAGCAAAAATACTTTGTTTGGCTTTCCAAAAGAGGACACAACTAGAAGTCAGTGGTTAAGTTGTATTTACAACACTGTTCCAGAAAAGTTCAACCCAAATATTCAGTTGTGTGCAGCACATTTTATGGAGGACTGTTTCCTGATCCTGGGACAGAAGACTACAATGCCTGCTGTTCTGACTCACAGACTGTAAGTATATTTACATATTTAAAGGATTTACTGATGATTCAAATGTGAGTCCATAATTATGTCCCCACTGGATGCAATTAATGACTCATTTGTAGTGGGTTTTTGTTTCCTGGACATTTTTTTAAATGGTGTCGATTCGATATCGATTCTCAAAAGCTGTGAATCGGTCTTTTTCCGGTATTAATTTTAGCAAAAAATGTAAAAGAAGATTAATGTGAATATATCTTTGCCCGAACCTGACGGGACCTGATGGGACCCGACGGGTTCGGGCTTAATTTATATCATCTTACATGGTCTCGGGCGGGGCTCGGGCTTGCGCTCTGGTTTGCGAGATAAATGATTTTCCTCCACAAAAACTTGTAGGCTTAGCCTAATCTTGGTGAGTAAAGGTTTTTCAAATTATAACTACATTTTAATTGAGTCTTAAATGCATAATATAGACAGAGTATATCTAATGTTGGCATTCTTTTATTAAATTTCAGCTGCTAGTGCCGAATTAAATCCGGCGAAGCCTTTATCTTAATTTCATTATTTCCAAATACCCATCTTAATTTAGAGTTTATCTTAATTTAATTTGTTAAGAAAGATTCACTTATATTTTCATGTTGGCCTATTTATAGTGCTGAGATGTTACGATGTTACAGAGGATGTTACTTTTTTTTTTCTTTGTTTCAACTTCCAAGTGGCCTATAGCCTACGTTAGTCATGAATAAATTGTTAAAACATGATTAAATTACTCATTCTTGGAAAAAAAATAACTGCATGCACACATTTGAATGTCGGGCTGTAAACTGGTTCGGGCTTTTAGAAAGCTGTCAATCTAAATGTACACAATCTAGAATTTAATCGGGAGGTTGTGAAATGAAATCGAATGGATTTGGGACATCTGAATCAATACCCAGCCCTACATCACAGTAGGGTGAAGGGCGTAACATTCACATGCTAGCTGTGAGGTATTCGGCCAATCACAACGCACTGGATAGCAGACCAATTGTAATGCCAAGCCAGCAGAGGGAGTTCTCACTTCTGCACAGACTGTTACCGGTCCCTTTGCTTGCTCTATGGTTACTTCCTGTTTGGCAGCCATATAAGCATGGCTTGCGCAATATTGATTTGCCGATGCAGACTCTACAAGCGTTTCCCCTGCCATTGTCTTGTATCATGCCATTGCCACGTTTTCTTTGTCTAGTTTTGTTTTGTTACTTTTGGATTGCCCATTTGGATTTTGACCTTGGACCGTTCCCTTATGTTTTGTGAACGTTTTGCTGCCTGCTCTGACCAGTGCACGTTTCTGGATTACGATTCTGTTTTGCCCTTGGATATTCCCATTTGCACCATCCAAACAGTGAAACCACGGGTGAAGTCAGGTAAAGTGGGACACTTTTTGGTAAATTGTATTTTAAACAACCTAAATCAGTTAGAATGTATTAATATTGTATGTGTTTTGTTTAAATAGATTGTAATGAAGGCCATGAAGGTGAAATTTTCCAAATTTATGTATTTATTAACAAACTGTTCATCTTTAAACACCATCTGACACCCTCTTCAGCAAACTGGAAGCAATCAGGTTGAGAGGGGCACTTTGTTAGGGAAAGTGGGATACTATTTTATGGTTAAAATGAACATGAGAAATACAACCCCAATTCCAATGAAGTTGGGACGTTGTGTAAAACGTAAATGTAATGCAAAAAGTGTAACATTGTAAACTTCACTCTACATTCAATGAATGGAACTTTCATTAAGCCTACATCCTTTTACCACCTTTTAACAACTTCAGTGAACTCATCCAAGACAGATGAAGTCATCGTCATCCATAAGTCCGTTGAGCTCTCCGCAGGACTCATGATACCACCATTGGCAGTGGCAGCAAGCCACCCATTCCTCATTGGCCTTTGGGTCGCTTGCATCCCCATAGACCCCCTTGCAACCAGTACATGTGTCACTTCCCTGAACTGTTTGCAGGGCAGGAACGGAAGCTTTTTGGGGGCGGACACCAGCAGGCTTAGGCACTTTGGTTGTTTTTGGTTTCTTTTTGTCTGCTTTGGCTTGGACAAAGTTGAAGTGTTCCTGGCTTGTTAGGTGGTAGCTGGGTGGCCTTGCCATCATCCTCTTCTTTCCCCTCTCTCTTGTAGGTATTTCAATAAGGTCTGAGAACCTTACAATGGAAGCCCACTCAGCTGTTGAAGTGCTGGGTAGAGAGGGTGGCCCAGTTGTGAGGGTGGAGGCATGGGGGGCTGGCCCAGTTGTGAGGGTGGAGGCATGGGGGGCTGGCCTATTTGTGAGGGTGGAGATAAGGGGGGCTGGCCCCTTTGTGAGGGTGGAGGTATGCGCGGCTGGCCCCTTTGTGAGGGTGGAGTTATGCGCGTCCTCATCAGGCTGGCTGGTTACCACCACTTCTTCCACACCAAAATAAATGTCCTCTTCTGACAACAGAAGGGTTTCTGATGTTTCCTCAATCACCCTTTCAGTGGTTTGGCTTGGCAAGAAAAGGTCAGTTGGAATGACTTTCATGGAGACAGGAAACATCCCTGAGGCTCGGAAACCTGTAGAAGAGTGATATGTATAATGTAATGATGCAATGTTAATAAGACAGTAAAAACAATGATCCTCTTACTGCTAATCTTTTTATACAAATAATTCAAGTCAACTAATTATTAATAAAAGAGTCAAACCTGCTTGGGCATTCTCAACAGTGGCGGCCTTCTTCCACGCGGGGCTGAACACAGAAAAGAAGAGCTGTTTTGGAAGCTTCTTCCCGCCTGTCTTCCTTGTCCACTTGCATCCCAGTTCCTGCATTTAAGGAGCGCGACAGCTGCCGAAGGACGAGAGAGACGGGGACTCGTGCTGGACCGAGAAGGCTGCGGAAATGGACAGTAAAGTGAAAGCGAAAGCTGCGAAGTGCGCGCACCTGCCGTGACTGTTTCTTTGTTTTATTTTTGGTTTGGTAAATAAAGCTTCTCACGAGCCCCGTATGCCGACCCTGGTTTCCTTCCTTTACCCCAACCTTGAAGATCATTACACTGGTATCGAAACCCGGGATAGGAAGGAGAGCATCCGCCATGCAGACTCCGTCAGCCACATCATTCTCGCCGTTTGCGGACATCATCACATAGCTCGCGGGTCTTCATCAAGAACACCACCAGGCCCTGCTGGATCTGCGGGCCGACCAGGACCACCGGTTCCAGGCCATGATGCGGGTCCAGCAGGAGGACCGCGAGCTGTTCCAGAGCCTGCTGGACCGGGAGGGTCGGATGGGGACGGCCTCCCCCAGCGCCCCGCCCGCCCACATGGGCTGCCTCCGGCATCCGCTAATTTTGGGGACGAATTGGCCAGCGCTCCAGCATTTACTGGGGTATTTGACAGCGGGTGCCGTTGGGGGAAAGAACCGGCCGGGGAGCGGGGTGAGCGCTCAGGTGGGAGAATCTGTCCCAGGACCTAGCGGGGCGGTCCCAGGGGAACCGAGCGGCGTGGCGAGGCTAAACCTTGCCAGCCGCGATGACTTTCCCCAGGAACAATCCCAGGACGAGATGCTTAAGCATGCCTTCAAGCAGGTCCGCTCGATCGATGGGCGGGTCCTCCACCCTGAGCGCCCTATTCCTCTAGTGCAGGTCCCCTTCGAGCGAATTGGTATGGACCTGATCGGGCCGTTAGAGCGATCCGCATGGGGACACCGTTTCGCGTTGGTCTTAGTGGATTACGCGACACGGTATCCTGAAGCAGTGGCGCTCCACAACATCTCGGCAAAGAGTGTGGCGGACGCCTTGTTTCGTTTAATCTCCCGCGTGGGAATCCCAAAGGAGATTCTCACGGACCAGGGCACCGCGTTTATGTCACGCACGTTAAGCGATTTGTACGGATTGTTGGGCATTAAAGCGGTGCGTACCAGCGTCTATCACCCACAAACGGACGGTCTGGTCGAACGGTTTAATCGCACATTAAAAACCATGATCCGGAAGTTTGTACAAGAAGACGCGAAAAATTGGGACCGTTGGCTAGAACCCCTCTTATTTGCTGTGCGCGAGGTCCCCCAAGCCTCCACGGGGTTTTCCCCATTCGAGCTTCTCTATGGACGTCAGCCCTGGGGGGTGCTAGACGTCCTGAGAGAAACTTGGGAGGATGGACACTCGGATAGCAAAAATGAAATTCAATATGTCCTGGACCTGCGCACAAAACTCCATACACTGGGGCGGCTCTCTATGGAGAATTTGCTCCAGGCCCATATGGCAGACAAAGCCAGCTATATAACCGGGGAGCTAAGCTGCGAGAATTTACACCGGGAGATAAAGTGCTCGTATTACTGCCAACCTCTAGCTCCAAATTGTTAGCCAAGTGGCAAGGAACTTTAAGGTCAAACGGCGTATAGGGGATCTCAATTATGAGGTAGTACGAACAGATAGAGGTGACTCACGGCAAATCTACCACCTCAACCTCCTTAAAAAATGGAGCGGGGAGGAGTCAGTGTTGCTAGCGACGGTAGTGAGTGGGGAGGAGGATCTCGGGCCAGAAGCGATTATTAAAAGAAAACCCCTCGCACTGGCCCTAGGAGGGGACCACCTCTCGCCCTCGCAGCTCACTGACATCGCGCGGTTGCAGGTAGAATTTGCGGACGTATTTTCGCCCCTACCTGGTCGTATGGATCTGATTCAGCACCACATTGAGACAGAGCCGGGTGTCGTAATTCGCAGCCGGCCGTATAGATTGCCTGAACACAAAAAAAAAGGTAGTTCGGACTGAATTAGAGGCCATGCTGGGGATGGGGGTAATCGAGGAGTCACACAGCGATTTGGCGAGCCCGATAGTTTTGGTGCCCAAAACGGACGGCTCAGTACGGTTCTGTGTAGACTATCGCAGGGTGAATGCAGTTTCCAAATTTGATGCTTATCCAATGCCGCGAATTGACGAGTTGCTCGATCGGTTAGGCACGGCTCGTTTTTATTCGACATTGGACTTAACCAAAGGATACTGGCAGATCCCCTTATCTCCAATGTCCAAAGAAAAGACAGCCTTCACCACGCCGTTCGGATTACAACAATTTGTTATGCTTCCGTTCGGCTTGTTCGGGGCCCCGGCTACGTTTCAGCGCCTCATGGATCGAGTGTTGTGGCCCCATGCTGCATATGCCGCAGCCTACCTGGATGATATTATCATCTATAGTGGGAACTGGCAGACGCATATGGAGCATGTGAGGGTGGTCCTCAGGGCGCTGAGACGGGCGGGGCTAATGGCCAACCCGAAGAAGTGCGCAGTTGGGCGGGTGGAGGTAAAGTATCTGGGCTTCCACTTGGGCCACGGGCAGGTGTGTCCCCAAATTGATAAGACGGCAGCAATTGCAACCTGTCCCAGGCCCAAGACCAAAAAGGAGGTGAGGCAGTTCTTGGGGCTGGCGGGATATTATAGGAGGTTTATTCCTCATTATTCGGACCTCACCAGCCCGTTGACTGACCTCACTAAAAAGGAGGTACCGGATACGGTCCAATGGACGGAGCCGTGCCAACGGGCCTTTACCCGAGTTAAGGCGGCCCTGTGAGGCGGGCCGCTCCTGCACTCTCCTAATTTTGCTCTCCCCTTTCTTTTGCAGACAGACGCGTTGGACAGGGGGCTGGGCGCGGTCCTGTCCCAGGAGATGGGTGAGGAGGACCGCCCGGTGCTGTACATTAGTCGTATGCTCTCAAAAAGGGAGACTAAGTACAGCACCATAGAGAAGGAGTGTTTGGCCATCAGGTGGGCGGTTCTCACCCTTCGTTACTATCTCCTGGGATGGGAGTTCACCCTCTGCTCGGACCACGCACCCCTCCAGTGGCTCCACCGCATGAAGGATACCAACGCGCGAATCACCCGTTGGTATCTAGCCTTACAGCCGTTTAAGTTCAAGGTGATTCACAGGCCGGAGGCGCAGATGGCTGTGGCCGACTTCCTCTCCAGGAATGGGGGGGGGGGGATGTTGCAGGGGAAGGCGTGGTTTAGCGAAGTCTGCAACGGGAGAGCGAAAGAAGAGATGAGCGGCGGTAAGTGGTTCAGGTGAGAAACAAGTAACAGCTGGATCTCGTTGCAGTGATTGGCGTGGGGAACCATTTAAGGAGCGCGACAGCTGCCGAAGGACGAGAGAGACGGGGACTTGTGCTGGACCGAGAAGGCTGCGGAAACGGACAGTAAAGTGAAAGCGACAGCTGCGAAGTGCGCGCACCTGCCGCGACTGTTTCTTTGTTTTATTTTTGGTTTGGTAAATAAAGCTTCTCACGAGCCCCGTACACCGACCCTGGTCTCCTTCCTTTACCCCAACCCTGAAGATCATTACAATGAACTTTAATGACTATTCATCAATTTGTCTCCTCTGCATCACCCTAGCCATTTTGGAGAGAATCACATACTTAAACATATCAGGGTGTCCGCGGGGTTGTAAAAGGTAGTAAATGAAATTAGCCAAAATTAAGGGCATTAAAAAGTATTAAAAGGTAATAAACGTCATCTGACGAGGTAAGAATCAGTTCGGTTCAGACGTGCTCTGTGTGTCAGTCTGCTTCATGCTGAATCACACATGCGCATTATCATCAGCTCCTCAGTTCTCGATGCAAAAAAAAACGATGCAATCGGTTCTTGACTTGAGAACGAGAAATGCTCCGGCAGTGGGCCGGTACGTTCGTTATCTGGCTCTGCTGCACAAATCTTCCTTTATTTGTCTGTGTAGACCATGCCCTCGGTGTCATGTACGGTGATACAGGAAACACGGAGAGAGAACCAATTGCAGGTAAGATATTTATTAAAGGGTAATCGAAAGGGGTAAACAGTCCAGGCAGGATCAAACCCAGAGTATCCAATAACAAGAATAGACAAAACACAAGGCAGGATCAAGACTACGGATAACATAAGACAAGGACTCCGTGACACATACTCAGACAGACCGAGTATAAATACACAGAAAGTGAATGAGGGAACTGGAGACAGGTGGGGAATAATCAATTAAACAAGGAGGAAGGTGACCAAATAAGGGAACAGACAGTTAATAAGGTGACAGACACCGTGGGAAAGGAGGACCTCTAGTGGAAACCCAGGGACACAACCCAGACACTGTGACACCCGGCCACTATAAGAGGCCCGGCGTTTATTTGACTACCAGTTTTTATTTGAGGAATTACCGTATGTTGAGAGTAGGACCTGAGCGATACCATGTGAGGTGGTGTTCATTCGCGCCTGCGCTGAAACAAACTGGGTAACTGGCTGGCTTTCTGCCAACGAGCTCGCTTCCATACAGTAATTAAAACATGGGGAAAAGTTTTCGAACCCGTGGTAAAGAAGCGTCCCGTGATGTCATCACAATTCTCATTCAGTCATTGGATAAACAAACTGAAAGAGGAATGATTCCGCGCTACTAGTTCAGGCTGTAGACCTTTCATCTGCTCAAGCCAGAGCCACGCGCTGACTTCGATCACGTGACACTGTTATACACAGCGTTGGGTGATACAGTGAAGAAAGCAATCGAATTTACCACAGAATCAATAACATCTCTGAAATATTGTGAGAAGCATTCAAACTCAGAACTCAGAAAGAATTCTGTTAAAGCTGATATCAGAACAAACTCCACTGATGTGGAAACCAGGAAAAACATTGTTCAGTAAACACAAAATCTCCACCATTCACCATAGATTTAACAGTAAACTACAGGGACAACCTTGTGGCTGAAATGGTCTAATCAATGTTTTTGAGTGATTTTAAATGCTTCACACATCTTTTCTCAGCTACGGAATCTCTGAGCGGCCAGGCATTATAATTGTTTTCCTTTTTTTTTTTTCTCGATATAACGACTTAATTTTCTCGTTATCTCGACATAACGAATGTTTTCTCGTTATAACGACTTAATTTTCTTGTTATCTCGGCATAACGAAAGTTGTTTTCTCGTTATAACAACTTAATTTTCTCTAAGAAGTTACAAAACTGCACCAGCAGATGGCACTATAGACCTGAATATAAGTGATGGGGTGTTGTATTTTACTGTCCACGAGCTTCCTCATGATCGCTATAATTTGTGCAGTCTTGTTCATTACTGACATTTAATTCATTCATAAATGTTAAGTGCTTCAATCGATATGATTATTTTGTGAACTAACCCTTTGCCCCTTTAAGAAAAGGGGGGGGGGACTATTTACACTACTTCCTGTGTGTAAATGTCACTGCAGGTGCTGGTTGATCTGAGGGGTTTATGATGATTAGATTCTTTCTTATGAATTTTCTTAAAGTTAACTAAATGTCTTACAATTTTATGTTGTAAATTATAAGTGTCTGTGGTGTTGATAACTTGCAGATTTTAACATATTTAATCAAAATTGTGATAAATACATACTTGTTGATATTTCTGAAATGTCCTCTGATCTTGAAATCATCATGATGGCAGTCTCCATTTTAAAAAAGTCTGGATTTAGGCAAGGCAAGGCAAGGCAAGTTTATTTATATAGCACATTTTCATACACAATGGTAATTCAAAGTGCTTTACATAAAAGAAAGTAAAATAATAATGAAGAAAAATAATAACAAGAATAAAACAAGCAATTTTAAAACTTTTAAAATTATTAAAACTGTACTTAAAATTAATTTAAAACAGTTAGAAAATGATTTTACATAAAAAGAAATAAAAAAAACAGTGAAAATATATATTGCAATCAGTTCGGACATTGCACAGTGCTCATTCAATAAATGCACAGCTAAACAGATGAGTTTTAAGTCTAGATTTAAATGTGACTAGTGTTTTAGCACATCTGATCTCTTCTGGAAGCTGATTCCAACTGCGGGTGGCATAGTAACTAAAGGAGGACTCCCCTTGTTTTGTGTGAACCCTTGGTATTTCTAACTGACTTGATCCTAATGATCTGAGTGGTCTGTTAGGTTTATATTCAGTGAGCATATCTGAAATATATTTCGGTCCTAGGTCATTTAGTGACTTATATACGAGTAAAAGTACTTTAAAATCAATCCTAAATGTAACTGGAAGCCAGTGTAAGGACCTGGAGGACTGGTGTGATATGTTCAGATTTTCTGGTTCTAGTCAGAATCCTGGCAGCAGCGTTCTGGATGAGCTGCAGCTGTCTAATGGTCTTTTTGTGAAGGCCGGTGAGGAGCCCATTACAATAGTACACCCTGCTGGTGATAAAGGCATGAACAAGTTTCTCCAAGTCTTGGCTGGAAACAAAAGATCTAATTCTTGCAATGTTTTTTAAATGATAGTATGCTGATTTAGTTACTGCTTTGACATGACTATTGAAACTAAGGTCTTTCTCCAGAATCACACCAAGATTCCTGACTAGATTTTTAGTTGTTTGACCCCTAGAGTTAAGGTATGCATTCACCTTGAACACTTCATCTTTGTTTCCAAATGCAATGACTTCAGTTTTTTCCTTGTTTAAACTCATTAATATATGTAGAATATATCAATGTTTATTCCATGTATGTGCAAATCTTCCTGTTGCCAGCAGGTGGCGCTATCACTGTAATGGAATATTGGCCTTCAGATGTGTTCAGGGCTGCACTCTTATCGAACATGTGAAGTTTGGGGAAGATCAAACATTTTATGCCCGAGTTACAACAACTTCTCTTGCTGTGGCGAGACATCAAATTTTGTCATTTTTGCCATGGACACGCTCTTTAACAAAAACTCAAGATTCCCACAATTTAACAGTACACAGGCCTTTAGATTAGACTGACCACAAAAATACATTAATGTCAAAAAATCTCTAGGAGTAGTTTGTCTCAGCGTAAAATATGTCACTTCCTGTTGCCAGCAGGTGGCGCTATGACTATAATTGAATATGGGCATGTAGATCTGTTAAGGGCAGAAGTCTTATCTAACATTCAAAGTTTGGGGCAGATTGGACATTGTATGTCTGAGTTACAGCAACTTCCTTTTTCATGGCAAAACAACGAAATTTGTCAGGCCGCCATGGACACTCCCTTTAACGAAACCTCAAGTCCTTCGCAATTTAACTTCGCAAAGGCCTTTAGATTTAACTGACCAAGTTTGATGTTGATCTGAATAAATCTCTAGGAGGAGTTCGTTAAAGTACAACCCCTGAAAATGCCAAAAACAACACCAATTTTGCAGAGAAAATTCTAAATAACTATCGAGCTATCGAGCCATTTTGCCACACCCAATGGAATATTGGCCTTCAGATCTGTTCAGGCCAGGACCCTTATCACACATGTGAAGTTTGGGCACGATCGGACATTTTATGCCTGAGTTATAACATCTTTTATTCCCATGGCGACACATCGAACTTCATCACGGCGCCATGGACACGCCTTTTAACGAAAACTCAAGATCTTCACAACTAAACATCACACAGGTCTTTAGATTTGACTGACCACAAAAATAACATCGATGTCATAAAATGTCTAGGAGTAGTTTGTCGCAGTGTAAAATATTTCATTTCCTGTTGCCAATAGGTGGCGCTATGACTATAACTGAATATTGGCATCTTGATCTGTTCAGGTCAAGAGTCTTATCCAACATGTGAAGTTTGGGGCAGACTGGACATTGTATGTCTGAGTTACAGCAACTTCCTTTTTCATGGCGAAACATCGAAATTTGTCAGGCCGCCATGGACACGCCCTTTAACGAAACCTCAAGTCCTTCGCAATTTAACATCACAAATGGCTTTAGATTACACTGACCAAGTTTGGTGTTCATCTGAATAAATCTCTAGGAGGAGTTCGTTAAAGTACAACCCCTGAAAATGGCAAAAACAACACCAATTTTGCAGGGAAAATTCAAAATAACCGACTTCCTGTTGGGATAAGGATTTCGTACCAAGAGACTTTTTTGTAGGTATTGGTGTGTTACATGTGTGTACCAATCTTTGTACATGTACGTGAAACATAGCTCGAGGTGCAATCCGTTGAAAGTGTACAGGTGGCGCTATCGAGCCATTTTGCCACACCCGATGGAATATTGGCCTTCAGATCTGTTCAGGCCAGGACTTTTATCACACATGTGAAGTTTGGGGAAGATCGGACATTTTATGCCTGAGTTATAACATCTTTTATTCCCATGGCGAGACTTTGAATTTTGTCACGGCGCCATGGACACAGCCCTTAACGAAAACTCAAGATCTTCACAATTTAACATTGCACAGGCCTTCAGATTATACTGACCATAAAAAAGACTTTGATGTCAAAAAATTTCTAGGAGTAGTCTGTCGAAGTGTAAAATATGTCACTTCCTGTTGCCTATAGGTGGCGCTATGACTATAACTGAATATGGGCATGTAAATATGTTCAGGTCAGGAGTCTTATTAAACATGTGAAGTTTTGGGCACATTGGACATTGTATGTCTGAGTTATAGCAACTTCATTTTTCATGGCGAATCATCGAAATTCGCCAGGCCGCCATGGACACGCCCTTTAACGAAAACTCAAAATCTTCGCAATTTAACATCGCAAAGGCCTTTAGATTAGGCATACCAACTTTGGTGTTGATCTGAATTAATCTCTAGGAGGAGTTCGTTAAAATACAACGCATGGAAATGACAAAAATGACACAAAATTTGCTCATAAAATTAAAAATAACCGACTTCCTGTTGGGTTTCGGATTTTGCTCCAAGAGACTTTTTTGTAGGTATTGGAGAGATACATGTGTATACCAATTTTCATACATGTACGTGAAACGTAGCTCGAGGCGCACACCGTTGAACGTGTATAGGTGGCGCTGTCGAGCCATTTTGCCACACCCACTTCTGAAACCCATATCAGACGTAAATTTTCGCCAGTTCTGAGGGGTGTGCAAAGTTTCATGACTTTTCGAGCATGTTTAGGCTCTCAAAAATGCGATTCATCTTAGAGAAGAATAATAATAATAATAATTAAAGCTGCAAGCAGCGATGAACGGGCCCTCGCACCCGGGCTCACCGGCAGCGAGTGGCTTTAGTAAATAGGTGAATGGTGAGAAATATGCATTTAAACTCATAAATATAAGTAGAATATATCAATGTTTATTCCATATATGTTCCAATCTTCCTGTTGCCAGCAGGTGGCGCTATCATTATAATGGAATATTGGCCTTCAGATGTGTGCAGGGCTGCACTCTTATCGAACATGTGAAGTTTGGGGAAGATCAAACATTTTATGCCTGAGTTACAACAACTTCTCTTGCTGTGGCGAGACATCAAATTTTGTCATTTTTGCCATGGACACGCTCTTTAACAAACACTCAAGATTGCCACAATTTAACATTACACAGGCCTTTAGATTAGACTGACCACAAAAATACATTAATGTCAAAAAATCTCTAGGAGTAGTTTTATCTCAGCGTAAAATATGTCACTTCCTGATGCCAACAGGTGGCGCTATGACTATAATTGAATATGGGCATGTAGATCTGTTAAGGGCAGAAGCCTTATCTAACATGTGAAGTTTGGGGCAGATTGGACATTGTATGTCTGAGTTACAGCAACTTCCTTTTTCATGGCGAAACATCGAAATTTGTCAGGCCGCCATGGACACTCCCTTTAACGAAATCTCAAGATCTTCCCAATTTAACTTCGCAAAGGCCTTTAGATTTAACTGACCAAGTTTGATGTTGATCTGAATAAATCTCTAGGAGGAGTTTGTTAAAGTACAACCCCTGAAAATGGCAAAAACAACGCCAATTTTGCAGAGAAAATCCTAAATAACCGACTTCCTGTTGGGATTCGGATTTCGTACCAAGATACTTTTTTGTAGGTATTGGTGTGTTACATGTGTGTACCAATTTTTGTACATGTACGTGAAACATAGCTTGAGGCGCACTCTGTTGAAAGTGTATATGCACTCAGTTGAAAGTGTATAGGTGGCGCTATCGAGCCATTTTGCCACACCCAATGGAATATTGGCTTTCGGATCTGTTCAGGCCAGGACCCTTATCACACATGTGAAGTTTGGGCAAGATCGGATATTTTATGCCTGAGTTATAATATCTTTTATTCCCATGGCGACACATCGAACTTCGTCACGGCGCCATGGACACGCCTTTTAACGAAAACTCAAGATCTATACAACTAAACATCACACAGGTCTTTAGATTAGACTGACCACAAAAATAACATTGATGTCATAAAATTTCTAGGAGTAGTTTGTCGCAGTGTAAAATATTTCACTTCCTGTTGCCAATAGGTGGCGCTATGACTATAACTGAATATGGGCATGTAGATCTGTTAAGGGCAGAAGTCTTATCTAATATGTGAAGCTTGGGGCAGATTGGACATTGTATGTCTGAGTTACAGCAACTTCCTTTTTCATGGCGAAACATCGAAATTTGTCAGGCCGCCATGGACACGTCCTTTAACGAAACCTCAAGATCTTTGCAATTTAACATCGAAAAGGCCTTTAGATTAAGCATACCAAATTTGGTGTTGATCTGAGTAAATATCTAGGAGGAGTTTGTTAAAGTACAACCCCTGAAAATGGCAAAAACAACGCCAATTTTGCAGAGAAAATTCTAAATATCCGACTTCCTGTTGGGATTCGGATTTCGTACCAAGAGACTTTTTTGTAGGTATTTGTGTGTTACATGTGTGTACCGATTTTTGTACAGGTACGTGAAACGGAGCTCGAGGCGCGCTATGTTGAAAGTGTATAGGTGGCGCTATCGAGCCATTTCGCCACACCCACTTCTGAAACCCATATCAGATGTACATTTTCGCCGGTTCTGAGGTGTGTGCAAAGTTTCATGACTTTTTGAGTATGTTTAGGCCCTCAAAAATTCGATTCATCCTGGAGAAGAATAATAATAATAATAATAATAATAATAATAAACGGAGCAATTCCAAGAGGGTCCTCACACCATCGGTGCTCGGGCCCTAATAATAATAATAATAATAATAATAAACGGAGCAATTCCAAGAGGGTCCTCACACCATCGGTGCTCGGGGCCCTAATTAAAGCTGCAAGCAGCGATGAACGGGCCCTCGCACCCGGGCTCACCGGCAGCGAGTGGCTTTAGTAAATAGGTGAACGGTGAAAAATATGCATTTAAACTCATAAATATAAGTAGAATATATCAATGTTTATTCCATATATGTTCCAATCTTCCTGTTGCCAGCAGGTGGCGCTATCATTATAATGGAATATTGGCCTTCAGATGTGTGCAGGGCTGCACTCTTATCGAACATGTGAAGTTTGGGGAAGATCAAACATTTTATGCCTGAGTTACAACAACTTCTCTTGCTGTGGCGAGACATCAAATTTTGTCATTTTTGCCATGGACACGCTCTTTAACAAACACTCAAGATTGCCACAATTTAACATTACACAGGCCTTTAGATTAGACTGACCACAAAAATACATTAATGTCAAAAAATCTCTAGGAGTAGTTTTATCTCAGCGTAAAATATGTCACTTCCTGATGCCAATAGGTGGCGCTATGACTATAACTGAATATTGGCATGTAGATCTGTTCAGGTCAAGAGTCTTATCCAACATGTGAAGTTTGGGGCAGATTGGACATTGTATGTATGAGTTACAGCAACTTCCTTTTTCATGGCGAAACATCGAAATTTGTCAGGCTGCCATGGACACGCCCTTTAACGAAACCTCAAGTCCTTCGCAATTTAACATCGCAAAGGGCTTTAAATTACACTGACCAAGTTTGGTGTTCATCTGAATAAATCTCTAGAAGGAGTTCGTTAAAGTACAACCCCTGAAAATGACAAAAACAACAGCAATTTTGCAGGGAAAATTCAAAATAATCGACTTCCTGTTGGGATTAGGATTTCGTACCAAGATACTTTTTTGTAGGTATTGGTGTGTTACATGTGTGTACCAATTTTTGTACATGTACGTGAAACATAGATCGAGGCGCACTCCGTTGAAAGTGTATAGGTGGCGCTATCGAGCCATTTTGCCACACCCGATGGAATATTGGCCTTCAGATCTGTTCAGGCCAGGACTTTTATCACACATGTGAAGTTTGGGGAAGATCGGACATTTTATGCCTGAGTTATAACATCTTTTATTCCCATGGCGAGACTTTGAAATTTGTCACGGCGCCATGGACACGACCCTTAACGAAAACTCAAGATCTTCACAACTTAACATCGCACAGGCCTTTAGATTAGACTGACCACAAAAAAGACATTGATGTCATAAAATTTCTAGGAGTAGTTAGTCGCAGTGTAAAATATGTTACTTCCTGTTGCCAATAGGTGGCGCTATGACTATAACTGAATATGGGCATGTCAATCTGTTCAGGTCAGGAGTCTTATTAAACATGTGAAGTTTTGGACACATTGGACATTGTATGTCTGAGTTATAGCAACTTCATTTTTCATGGCGAATCATCAAATAAATCTCTAGGAGGAGTTCGTTAAAGTACAACCCCTGAAAATGGCAAAAACAACGCCAATTTTGCAGAGAAAATCCTAAATAACCGACTTCCTGTTGGGATTCGGATTTCGTACCAAGATACTTTTTTGTAGGTATTGGTGTGTTACATGTGTGTACCAATTTTTGTACATGTACGTGAAACATAGCTTGAGGCGCACTCTGTTGAAAGTGTATATGCACTCAGTTGAAAGTGTATAGGTGGCGCTATCGAGCCATTTTGCCACATCCAATGGAATATTGGCTTTCGGATCTGTTCAGGCAAGGACCCTTATCACACATGTGAAGTTTGGGCAAGATCGGATATTTTATGCCTGAGTTATAATATCTTTTATTCCCATGGTGACACATCGAACTTCGTCACGGCGCCATGGACACGCCTTTTAACGAAAACTCAAGATCTATACAACTAAACATCACACAGGTCTTTAGATTAGACTGACCACAAAAATAACATTGATGTCATAAAATTTCTAGGAGTAGTTTGTCGCAGTGTAAAATATTTCACTTCCTTTTGCCAATAGGTGGCGCTATGACTATAACTGAATATTGGCATGTAGATCTGTTCAGGTCAAGAGTCTTATCCAACATGTGAAGTTTGGGGCAGATTGGACATTGTATGTCTGAGTTACAGCAACTTCCTTTTTCATGGCGAAACATCGAAATTTGTCAGGCTGCCATGGACACGCCCTTTAACGAAACCTCAAGTCCTTCGCAATTTAACATCGCAAAGGGCTTTAAATTACACTGACCAAGTTTGGTGTTCATCTGAATAAATCTCTAGAAGGAGTTCGTTAAAGTACAAC
Source organism: Carassius carassius (assembly GCF_963082965.1). Taxonomy (NCBI): domain Eukaryota; kingdom Metazoa; phylum Chordata; class Actinopteri; order Cypriniformes; family Cyprinidae; genus Carassius; species Carassius carassius. Next base: position 15,118,199 of record NC_081755.1, on the reverse strand, counting down.
CCCTGAAAATGACAAAAACAACAGCAATTTTGCAGGGAAAATTCAAAATAATCGACTTCCTGTTGGGATTAGGATTTCGTACCAAGATACTTTTTTGTAGGTATTGGTGTGTTACATGTGTGTACCAATTTTTGTACATGTACGTGAAACATAGATCGAGGCGCACTCCGTTGAAAGTGTATAGGTGGCGCTATCGAGCCATTTTGCCACACCCGATGGAATATTGGCCTTCAGATCTGTTCAGGCCAGGACTTTTATCACACATGTGAAGTTTGGGGAAGATCGGACATTTTATGCCTGAGTTATAACATCTTTTATTCCCATGGCGAGACTTTGAAATTTGTCACGGCGCCATGGACACGCCCCTTAACGAAAACTCAAGATCTTCACAACTTAACATCGCACAGGCCTTTAGATTAGACTGACCACAAAAAAGACATTGATGTCATAAAATTTCTAGGAGTAGTTAGTCGCAGTGTAAAATATGTTACTTCCTGTTGCCAATAGGTGGCACTATGACTATAACTGAATATGCGCATGTCAATCTGTTCAGGTCAGGAGTTTTATTAAACATGTGAAGTTTTGGACACATTGGACATTGTATGTCTGAGTTATAGCAACTTCATTTTTCATGGCGAATCATCAAATAAATCTCTAGGAGGAGTTCGTTAAAGTACAACCCCTGAAAATGGCAAAAACAACGCCAATTTTGCAGAGAAAATCCTAAATAATCGACTTCCTGTTGGGATTAGGATTTCGTACCAAGATACTTTTTTGTAGGTATTGGTGTGTTACATGTGTGTACCAATTTTTGTACATGTACGTGAAACATAGATCGAGGCGCACTCTGTTGAAAGTGTATAGGTGGCGCTATCGAGCCATTTTGCCACACCCGATGGAATTTTGGCCTTCAGATCTGTTCAGGCCAGGACTTTTATCAAACATGTGAAGTTTGGGGAAGATCGGACATTTTATGCCTGAGTTATAACATCTTTTATTCCCATGGCGAGACTTTGAATTTTGTCACGGCGCCATGGACACGCCCCTTAACGAAAACTCAAGATCTATACAACTAAACATCACACAGGTCTTTAGATTAGACTGACCACAAAAATAACATTGATGTCATAAAATTTCTAGGAGTAGTTTGTCGCAGTGTAAAATATTTCACTTCCTTTTGCCAATAGGTGGCGCTATGACTATAACTGAATATTGGCATGTAGATCTGTTCAGGTCAAGAGTCTTATCCAACATGTGAAGTTTGGGGCAGATTGGACATTGTATGTCTGAGTTACAGCAACTTCCTTTTTCATGGCGAAACATCGAAATTTGTCAGGCTGCCATGGACACGCCCTTTAACGAAACCTCAAGTCCTTCGCAATTTAACATCGCAAAGGGCTTTAAATTACACTGACCAAGTTTGGTGTTCATCTGAATAAATCTCTAGAAGGAGTTCGTTAAAGTACAACCCCTGAAAATGACAAAAACAACAGCAATTTTGCAGGGAAAATTCAAAATAATCGACTTCCTGTTGGGATTAGGATTTCGTACCAAGATACTTTTTTGTAGGTATTGGTGTGTTACATGTGTGTACCAATTTTTGTACATGTACGTGAAACATAGATCGAGGCGCACTCTGTTGAAAGTGTATAGGTGGCGCTATCGAGCCATTTTGCCACACCCGATGGAATTTTGGCCTTCAGATCTGTTCAGGCCAGGACTTTTATCAAACATGTGAAGTTTGGGGAAGATCGGACATTTTATGCCTGAGTTATAACATCTTTTATTCCCATGGCGAGACTTTGAATTTTGTCACGGCGCCATGGACACGCCCCTTAACGAAAACTCAAGATCTTCACAACTTAACATCGCACAGGCCTTTAGATTAGACTGACCACAAAAAAGACATTGATGTCATAAAATTTCTAGGAGTAGTTAGTCGCAGTGTAAAATATGTTACTTCCTGTTGCCAATAGGTGGCGCTATGACTATAACTGAATATGGGCATGTCAATCTGTTCAGGTCAGGAGTCTTATTAAACATGTGAAGTTTTGGACACATTGGACATTGTATGTCTGAGTTACAGCAACTTCCTTTTTCATGGAGAAACATCGAAATTTGTCAGGCCGCCATGGACACGCCCTTTAACGAAACCTCAAGTCCTTCGCAAATTAACATCGCAAATGGCTTTAGATTACACTGACCAAGTTTGGTGTTCATCCGAATAAATCTCTAGGAGGAGTTCGTTAAAGTACAACCCCTGAAAATGGCAAAAACAACGCCAATTTTGCAGGGAAATTTCAAAATAACCGACTTCCTGTTGGGATTAGGACCTCGTACCAAGAGACTTTTTTGTAGGTACTGGTGTGTTACATGTGTGTACCGATTTTTGTACATGTACTTGAAACGGAGCTCGAGGTGCGCTATGTTGAAAGTGTATAGGTGGCGCTATCGAGCCATTTTGCCACACCCGATGGAATATTGGCCTACAGATCTGTTCAGGCCAGGACTTTTATCACACATGTGAAGTTTGGGGAAGATCGGACATTTTATGCCTGAGTTATAACATCTTTTATTCCCATGACGAGACTTTGAATTTTGTCATGGCGCCATGGACACGCCCCTTAACGAAAACTCAAGATCTTCACAATTTAACATCGCACAGGCCTTTAGATTAGACTGACCACAAAAAAGACATTGATGTCATAAAATTTCTAGGAGTAGTCTATCGAAGTGTAAAATATGTCACTTCCTGTTGCCTATAGGTGGCGCTATGACTATAACTGAATATGGGCATGTCAATCTGTTCAGGTCAGGAGTCTTATTAAACATGTGAAGTTTTGGACACATTGGACATTGAATGTCTGAGTTATAGCAACTTCATTTTTCATGGCGAATCATCGAAATTCGCCAGGCTGCCATGGACACGCCCTTTAACGAAAACTCAAAATCTTCGCAATTTAACATCGCAAAGGCCTTTAGATTAGGCATACCAACTTTGGTGTTGATCTGAATTAATCTCTAGGAGGAGTTCGTTAAAATACAACGCATGGAAATGACAAAAATGACACAAAATTTGCTCATAAAATTAAAAATAACCGACTTCCTGTTGGGTTTCGGATTTTGCTCCAAGAGACTTTTTTGTAGGTATTGGAGAGATACATGTGTATACCAATTTTCATACATGTACGTGAAACGTAGCTCGAGGCGCACACCGTTGAACGTGTATAGGTGGCGCTGTCGAGCCATTTTGCCACACCCACTTCTGAAACCCATATCAAACGTAAATTTTCGCCAGTTCTGAGGTGTGTGCAAAGTTTCATGACTTTTCGAGCATGTTTAGACTCTCAAAAATGCGATTCATCTTAGAGAATAATAATAATAATAATAATAATAATAATAATAATTAAAGCTGCAAGCAGCGATGAACGGGCCCTCGCACCCGGGCTCACCGGCAGCAAGTGGCTTTAGTAAATAGGTGAACGGTGAGAAATATGCATTTAAACTCATAAATATAAGTGGAATATATCAATGTTTATTCCATATATGTGCCAATCTTTCTGTTGCCAGCAGGTGGCGCTATCATTATAATGGAAAATTGGCCTTCAGATGTGTTCAGGCCAGGACTCTTATCGAACATGCGAAGTCTGGGGAAGATCGAACATTTTATGCCTGAGTTACAACAACTTCTCTTGCTGTGGCGAGACATCAAATTTTGTCATGGCGCCATGGACACGCCCTTTAACAAAAACTGAAGATCTCCGCAATTTAACATTGCACAGGCCTTTAGATTAGACTGACCACAAAAACATACATTAATGTCAAAAGATTTCTAGGAGTAGTTTGTCGCAGCGTAAAACATGTCACTTCCTGTTGCCAGCAGGTGGCACTATGACTATAACTGAATATGGGCATGTAGATCTGTTAAGGGCAGAAGTCTTATCTAACATGTGAAGTTTGGGGCAGATTGGACATTGTATGTCTGAGTTACAGCAACTTCCTTTTCATGGCGAAACATCGAAATTTGCCAGGCCGCCATGGACACGCCCTTTAACGAAACCTCAAGATCTTCGCAATTTAACATCGCAAAGGCCTTTAGATTTACCTGACCAAGTTTGGTGTTGATCTGAATAAATCTCTCTAGGAGGAGTTCGTTAAAGTACAACCCCTGAAAATGGCAAAAACAACGCCAATTTTGCAGAGAAAATCCTAAATAACCGACTTCCTGTTGGGATTCGGATTTCGTACCAAGATACTTTTTTGTGGGTATTGGTGTGTTACATGTGTGTACCAATTTTTGTACATGTACGTGAAACATAGCTTGAGGCGCACTCTGTTGAAAGTGTATATGCACTCAGTTGAAAGTGTATAGGTGGCGCTATCAAGCCATTTTGCCACATCCAATGGAATATTGGCTTTCGGATCTGTTCAGGCCAGGACCCTTATCACACATGTGAAGTTTGGGCAAGATCGGACATTTTATGCCTGAGTTATAACATCTTTTATTCCCATGGCGACACATCGAACTTCGTCACGGCGCCATGGACACGCCTTTTAACGAAAACTCAAGATCTTCACAACTAAACATCACACAGGTCTTTAGATTAGACTGACCACAAAAATAACATTGATGTCATAAAATTTCTAGGAGTAGTTTGTCGCAGTGTAAAATATTTCACTTCCTGTTGCCAATAGGTGGCGCTATGACTATAACTGAATATGGGCATGTAGATCTGTTAAGGGCAGAAGTCTTATCTAACATGTGAAGTTTGGGGCAGATTGGACATTGTATGTCTGAGTTACAGCAACTTCCTTTTTCAGGGCGAAACATTGAAATTCGTCAGGCCGCCACGGACACGCCCTTTAACGAAAACTCAAAATCTTCGCAATTTAACATCGCAAAGGCCTTTAGATTAGGCATACCAACTTTGGTGTTGATCTGAATGAATCTCTAGGAGGAATTCGTTAAAATACAACGCATGGAAATGACAAAAATGACACAAAATTTGCTCATAAAATTAAAAATAACCGACTTCCTGTTGGGTTTCGGATTTTGCTCCAAGAGACTTTTTTGTAGGTATTGGAGAGATACATTTGTATACTGATTTTCATACATGTACATGAAACGTAGCTCGAGGCGCACACCGTTGAACATGTATAGGTGGCGCTGTCGAGCCATTTTGCCAAACCCACTTCTGAAACCCATATCGCTGCCGGTGAGCGGCTTTAGTAAATAGGTGAACGGTGAGAAATATGCATTTAAACTCCTAAATATAAGTGGAATATATCAAAGTTTATTCCATATATGTGCCAATCTTTCTGTTGCCAGCAGGTGGCGCTATCATTATAATGGAATATTGGCCTTCAGATGTGTTCAGGCCAGGACTCTTATCGAACATGCGGAGTCTGGGGAAGATTGAACATTTTATGCCTGAGTTACAACAACTTCTCTTGCTGTGGCGAGACATCAAATTTTGTCATGGCGCCATGGACACGCCCTTTAACAAAAACTGAAGATCTCCACAATTTAACATTGCACAGGCCTTTAGATTAGACTGACCACAAAAAAATACATTAATGTCAAAAGATTTCTAGGAGTAGTTTGTTGCAGCGTAAAATATGTCACTTCCTGTTGCCAGCAGGTGGCGCTATGACTATTACTGAATATGGGCATGTAGATCTGTTAAGGGCAGAAGTCTTATCTAACATGTGAAGTTTGGGGCAGATTGGACACTTTATGTCTGAGTTACAGCAACTTCCTTTTTCATGGCGAAACATCGAAATTTGTCAGGCCGCCATGGACACGCGCTTTAACGAAACCTCAAGATCTTCGCAATTTAACACTTTGCAAAGGCCTTTAGAGTTAACTGACCAAGTTTGGTGTTGATCTGAATAAATCTCTAGGAGGAGTTCGTTAAAGTACAACCCCTGAAAATGGCAAAAACAACACCAATTTTGCAGAGAAAATTCTAAATAACCGACTTCCTGTTGGGATTCGGATTTCGTACCAAGAGACTTTTTTGTATGTATTGGTGTGTTACATGTGTGTACCGATTTTTGTACATGTACGTGAAACATAGCTTGAGGCGCACTCCGTTGAAAGTGTATATGCACTCAATTGAAAGTGTATAGGTGGCGCTATCGAGCCATTTTGCCACACCCAATGGAATATTGGCCTCCAGATCTATTCAGGCCATGACCCTTATCACACATGTGAAGTTTGGGCAAGATCGGACATTTTATGCCTGAGTTATAACATCTTTTATTCCCATGGCGACACATCGAACTTCGTCACGGCGCCATGGACACGCCTTTTAACGAAAACTCAAGATCTTCACAACTAAACATCACACAGGTCTTTAGATTAGACTGACCACAAAAATAACATTGATGTCATAAAATTTCTAGGAGTAGTTTGTCGCAGTGTAAAATATTTCACTTCCTGTTGCCAATAGGTGGCGCTATGACTATAACTGAATATTGGCATGTAGATCTGTTCAAGTCAAAAGTCTTATCCAACATGTGAAGTTTCGGGCAGATTGGACATTGTATGTCTGAGTTATAGCAACTTTCCTTTTTCATGGCGAAACATCGAAATTTGTCAGGCCGCCATGGACACGCCCTTCAACGAAACCTCAAGTCCTTCGCAATTTAACATCGCAAATGGCTTTAGATTACACTGACCAAGTTTGGTGTTCATCTGAATAAATCTCTAGGAGGAGTTCGTTAAAGTACAACCCCTGAAAATGCCAAAAACAACACCAATTTTGCAGGGGGAATTCAAAATAACAGACTTCCTGTTGGGATTAGGATTTCGTACCAGGAGACTTTTTTGTAGGTATTGGTGTGTTACATGTGTGTACCAATTTTTGTACATGTACGTGAAACATAGCTCGAGGCGCACTCCGTTGAAAGTGTATAGGTGGCGCTATCGAGCCATTTTGCCACACCCGATGGAATATTGGCCTTCAGATCTGTTCAGGCCAGGACTTTTATCACACATGTGAAGTTTGGGGAAGATCGGACATTTTATGCCTGAGTTATAACATCTTTTATTCCCATGGCGAGACTTTGAATTTTGTCACGGCGCCATGGACACACCCCTTAACGAAAACTCAAGATCTTCACAATTTAACATTGCACAGGCCTTTAGATTAGACGGACCATAAAAAAGACATTGATGTCAAAAAATTTCTAGGAGTAGTCTGTCGAAGTGTAAAATATGTCACTTCCTGTTGCCTATAGGTGGCGCTATGACTATAACTGAATATGGGCATCTAAATATGTTCAGGTCAGGAGTCTTAATAAACATGTGAAGTTTTGGGCAAATTGGACATTGTATGTCTGAGTTATAGTAACTTCATTTTTCATGGCGAATCATCGAAATTCGCCAGGCCGCCACGGACACGCCCTTTAACGAAAACTCAAAATCTTCGCAATTTAACATCGCAAAAGGCCTTTAGATTAGGCATACCAACTTTGGTGTTGATCTGAATGAATCTCTAGGAGGAGTTTGTTAAAATACAACGCATGGAAATGACAAAAATGACACAAAATTTGCTCATAAAATTAAAAATAACCGACTTCCTGTTGGGTTTCGGATTTTGCTCCAAGATACTTTTTTGTAGGTATTGGAGAGATACATGTGTATACCGATTTTCATACATGTACGTGAAAAGTAGCTCGAGGCGCACACCGTTGAACATGTATAGGTGGCGCTGTCGAGCCATTTTGCCACACCCACTTCTGAAACCCATATCAGATGTAAATTTTCGCCAGTTCTGAGGTGTGTGCAAAGTTTCATGACTTTGAGCATGTTTAGGCTCTCAAAAATGCGATTCATTTTGGAGAATAATAATAATAATAATTAAAGCTGCAAGCAGCGATGAATGGGCCGTCGCACCCGGGCTCACCGGCAGCGAGTGGCTTTAGTAAATAGGTGAACGGTGAGAAATATGCATTTAAACTCCTAAATATAAATGGAATATATCAAAGTTTATTCCATATATGTGCCAATCTTTCTGTTGCCAGCAGGTGGCGCTATCATTATAATGGAATATTGGCCTTCAGATGTGTTCAGGCCAGGACTCTTATCGAACATGCGGAGTCTGGGGAAGATTGAACATTTTATGCCTGAGTTACAACAACTTCTCTTGCTGTGGCGAGACATCAAATTTTGTCATGGCGCCATGGACACGCCCTTTAACAAAAACTGAAGATCTCCACAATTTAACATTGCACAGGCCTTTAGATTAGACTGACCACAAAAAAATACATTAATGTCAAAAGATTTCTAGGAGTAGTTTGTCGCAGCGTAAAACATGTCACTTCCTGTTGCCAGCAGGTGGCGCTGTGACTATTACTGAATATGGGCATGTAGATCTGTTAAGGGCAGAAGTCTTATCTAACATGTGAAGTTTGGGGCAGATTGGACATTGTATGTCTGAGTTACAGCAACTTCCTTTTTCATGGCGAAACATCGAAATTTGTCAGGCCGCCATGGACACGCCCTTTAACGAAAACTCAAGATCTTCCCAATTTAACATCGCAAAGGCCTTTAGATTAGGCATACCAACTTTGGTGTTGATCTGAATGAATCTCTAGGAGGAGTTCGTTAAAATACAACGCATGGAAATGACAAAAATGACACAAAATTTGCTCATAAAATTAAAAATAACCGACTTCCTGTTGGGTTTCGGATTTTGCTCCAAGAGACTTTTTTGTAGGTATTGGAGAGATACATGTGTATACTGATTTTCATACATGTACATGAAACGTAGCTCGAGGCGCACACCGTTGAAAGTGTATAGGTGGCGCTATCGAGCCATTTTGCCACACCCGATGAAATATTGGCCTACAGATGTGTTCAGGCCAGGACTTTTATCACACATGTGAAGTTTGGGGAAGATCGGACATTTTATGCCTGAGTTATAACATCTTTTATTCCCATGGCGAGACTTTGAATTTTGTCACGGCGCCATGGACACGCCCCTTAACGAAAACTCAAGATCTTCACAATTTAACATTGCACAGGCCTTTAGATTATACTGACCATAAAAAAGACATTGATGTCAAAAAATTTCTAGGAGTAGTCTGTCGAAGTGTAAAATATGTTACTTCCTGTAGCCTATAGGTGGCGCTATGACTATAACTGAATATGAGCATGTAAATATGTTCAGGTCAGGAGTCTTATTAAACGTGAAGTTTTGGGCACATTGGACATTGTATGTCTGAGTTATAGCAACTTCATTTTTCATGGCGAATCATCGAAATTCGCCAGGCCGCCACGGACACGCCCTTTAACGAAAACTCAAAATCTTCGCAATTTAACATCGCAAAGGCCTTTAGATTAGGCATACCAAATTTGGTGTTGATCTGAATAAGTTTCTAGGAGGAGTTCGTTAAAATACAACTCATGGAAATGGCAAAAATGACACAAAATTTGCTCATAATATTAAAAATAACTGACTTCCTGTTGGGTTTAGAATTTTGCTCTAAGAGACTTTTTTGTAGGTATTGGAGAGTTACATGTGTGTACCGATTTTCATACATGTACGTGAAACATAGCTCGAGGCGCACACCGTTGAACATGTATAGGTGGCGCTGTCGAGCCATTTTGCCACACCCACTTCTGAAACCCATATCAGATGTACATTTTCGCCGGTTCTGAGGTGTGTGCAAAGTTTCATGACTTTTTGAGTATGTTTAGGCCCTCAAAAATGCGATTCATCCTGGAGAATAATAATAATAATAATAATAATAATTAAAGCTGCAAGCAGCGATGAACGGGCCCTCGCACCCGGGCTCACCGCCAGCGAGAGGCTTTAGTAAATTGGCGAGTGGCGAGATATATGCATTTAAAGTCGTAAATATAAGTGGAATATGTCAAAATCATTTATATGTGCCAGTCTTCCTGTTGCCAGCAGGTGGCGCTATCATTATAATGGAATATTGGCCTTCAGATGTGTTCAGGCCAGGACTCTTATCACAAATGTGAAGTTTGGGGAAGATCGGACATTTTATGCCTGAGTTACAACAACTTCTTTTCCTGTGGCGAGACATCAAATTTTGTCATGGTGCCATGGACACACCCTTTAACAAAAACTCAAGATCTCCATAATTTAACATTGCACAGGCCTTAAGATTAGACTGACCACAAAAATACATTAATGTCAAAAAATCTCTAGGAGTAGTTTGTCTCAGCGTAAAATATGTCACTTCCTGTTGCCAGCAGGTGGCGCTATGACTATAATTGAATATGGGCATGTAGATCTGTTAAGGGCAGAAGTCTTATGTAACATGCAAAGTTTGGGGCAGATTGGACATTGTATGTCTGAGTTACAGCAATTTCCTTTTTCATGGCGAAACATCGAAATTTGTCAGGTCGCCATGGACACGCCCTTTAACGAAACCTCAAGTCCTTCGCAATTTAACTTCGCAAAGGCCTTTAGATTTAACTGACCAAGTTTGATGTTGATCTGAATAAATCTCTAGGAGGAGTTCGTTAAAGTAAAACCCCTGAAAATGCCAAAAACAACACCAATTTTGCAGAGAACATTCGAAATAACTGACTTCCTGTTTGGATTCGGATTTCATACCAAGAGACTTTTTCGTAGATATTGGTGTGTTACATGTGTGTACCGATTTTTGTACATGTACGTGAAAAATAGCTTGAGGCGCACTCCGTTGAAAGTGTATATGCACTCAGTTGAAAGTGTATAGGTGGCGCTATCGAGCCATTTTGCCACACCCAATGGAATATTGGCCTTCAGATCTGTTCAGGCCAGGACCCTTATCACACATGTGAAGTTTGGGCAAGATCGGACATTTTATGCCTGAGTTATAACATCTTTTATTCCCATGGCGACACATCGAACCTCGTCACGGCGCCATGGACACGCCTTTTAACGAAAACTCAAGATCTTCACAACTAAACATCACACAGGTCTTAAGATTAGACTGACCACAAAAATAACATTGATTTCATAAAATTTCTAGGAGTAGTTTGTCACAGTGTAAAATATTTCACTTCCTGTTGCCAATAGGTGGCGCTATGACTATAACTGAATATGGGCATGTAAATATGTTCAGGTCAGGAGTCCTATTAAACGTGAAGTTTTGGGCACATTGGACATTGTATGTCTGAGTTATAGCAACTTCATTTTTCATGGCGAATCATCGAAATTCGCCAGGCCGCCACGGACACGCCCTTTAGCGAAAACTCAAAATCTTCGCAATTTAACATCGCAAAGGCCTTTAGATTAGGCATACCAAATTTGGTGTTGATCTGAATAAGTTTCTAGGAGGAGTTCATTAAAATACAACTCATGGAAATGGCAAAAATGACACAAAATGTGCTCATAATATTAAAAATAACCGACTTCCTGTTGGGTTTAGAATTTTGCTCTAAGAGACTTTTTTGTAGGTATTGGAGAGTTACATGTGTGTACCGATTTTCATACATGTACGTGAAACATAGCTCGAGGCGCACACCGTTGAACATGTATAGGTGGCGCTGTCGAGCCATTTTTCCACCCATATCAGATGTACATTTTCGCCGGTTCTGAGGTGTGTGCAAAGTTTCATGACTTTTTGAGTATGTTTAGGCCCTCAAAAATGCGATTCATCCTGGAGAATAATAATAATAATAATAATAATAAACGGAGCAATTACAAGAGGGTCCTCACACCATCGGTGCTCGGGCCCTAATAAACGGAGCAATTCCAAGAGGGTCCTCACACCATCGGTGCTCGGGCCCTAATAATAATAATAATAATAATAATAATAATAAACGGAGCAATTCCAAAAGGGTCCTCGCACCATCGGTTCTCGGGGCCTAATAATAATAATAATAAACAAAGCACATACAAGAGGGTCCTCGCATCTCGGTGCTCGGGCCCTAATAATAATAATAAACAAAGCAGATACAAGAGGGTCCTCGCACCTCGGTGCTCGGGCCCTAAATATAGCTGCAAGCAGCGATGGCGGGCTCAAGCCATCAATGCGAACGCCACCCCAGTGGCATCAGGTAAACTGTGCCCAGCGGGCACATGCATTAACAATGTCCCTCTGGCAGTGAGGTTTTAAAGGATACGGCAGTTAAAGGGTTAATCCGAATCTTCTAGACTTTAAAATTACATTCACAGAACTATATAACTTTAGTAACACTTTACAATAAGTTTTCATTTATAAACATTGTTAACTATGTTAACATGAACAATATTTATATAGAATTCATTCATGTCAGTTAATATTCCAAACTTAAACATTAAAACATTGTTTTATTATGATTTTTTTTCCAAGCACATTTTACCAATTCCAAACCATATCAATCTTAATAACTACCATTATTTTTTATTTAATCATTTATGAGTGATATACAATAGTCCAGGAAAGCTGGAAGAGAAAAACTCCTTATATTCATGTGTGCAGAATTTCTAGGCATATTTTCTTTTACAGATGAAATGCGCTGAAAAAGAGTTTTAACTCAAACTGTAAAGTCGAAAATTATGAAATCCCCATGAGAAATATCAAACACAAATGCAATACAGAAATGGATAAGTTAAGACTTGACCATTGTACAAAAAATGCTGACTGGGTCATGAGGTCAGAAAAGAAAAAGAAAAAAAAAACAGGTCGAGAAGAACTGACAAAAAGAATTGCAAAAGAATTAGGAATTAATGTGAAGATTAATTTTTAGTCAATTCTGCAAGACAAACTTTTCAGGAAAGGAGATGGAATAAAAATGAGCTCCTAAATCTTAATCCAAGATTCTGGAAGATATATTCCTCAAACCATCGGACAAGAGAAGGTGGTGCTGGTCCTTCACGAGTCACTCTAATCTGTTCATAAAGCCTATATATATATAAAGTCTTAATATATAGTATTTCACGGTATTATAATTAAATCATTTTTTGGAATCTTAAGTCTCTCAGAACCTGACACCGAGTAATTCTGGAGACTCCAGGAAAGTGGCAGTTCTGTAAAATGTTGGCGCTGGAGACTAAATGCTCCCTGATAGTTTCACACCTAATTCTTCACTTTAATTCTTAATTCTTTTCCAGTTAATGTGTTATGTAAATTAATTAAATTAACTGGTTTAGGATTACAAATTAACTTGTACTAGTTTTTTTTTTGTCCCTAAAACTGACAGAAAATGATGAGGCCTAAGATATTTCTTAAGCTGTAATGATGAAAACAACAACAATAACAACAACAAAATTACAGATTTTTTTCCTGCTGGTGATTAAAGAGATGTTAACTCTGAGATGTTTCTCTCTGTCTCTCTCTCTCTCTCTCTCTCTCTCTCTCTCTCACACACACACACACAAACACACACACACACACATTACCCACAGTGACAGAGGGACAGAGTGACATCAGATGTATGATAGTTTTTTAATTTTCTATCATCCATATAGTGTTGTATAGTCATGAAACTATGCATATTTCCTCAGAATGACTTGTCTTTTCTATGTGTACATTTTTTTGAAGTGTTTAGAAGCTGCACTTTAAAAAAATTAAAGACATTTACTGGTTCCTTTTTTACTGTTTTTTCAAAAAATCACCACGACAAAATCATTCAAGCTATCCAAATTTCATTCGCACCTGTTCTGTAAGATAAATTCTTTAAACAGTGGTAAAACAGGATGTGGTGCTGATCCTTCAAGAGTCACTCAAAACTTATCTGTCCATAAAGCCTATAAAGAACTCTTCTTAATATACAGTATTTCACAATACTTCACCATGTTATTCTAATTAAGTGAGGGTCATTTCATCAGTAAAATACATATTATTTTTCTTTGAAAGATTTCTATAAATGATTTAAATCATACTCGTTTCTACAAAAATTATTTAAAAGTAATCCTATAGCTCCATCTGGTGGCCATTATTGGTACTAAGAATTGCAAGCTTGATTTATAAATTATGATAGTTTTAAATTTATGATGGCTCCTGAACATGATAAAGCCATGAAACTTACTGTGCTTCCTTCAAATGATGACTTCTACGTATATATAAAAAATATGAGGAGTTAGAATGAAAAATTTTAAAGATATAGTAAAATAACTATTGTATTGTTTTATGTTACTTTAATAAATCGCTATGGCCACACCATTTAAGGTATCCTAAACCCATTCGCAATTTAACATCTTCAGTATATTAGCATCATGTTGAAAAAGTTTCGTGTGAACTACTTGTGTCTTCTTGGAGGAGTATGAATTCATTTACAGGCTGATTTTATCATAAATCCACAATAAAATTTCTGAGTTCTGTATCAATCTGTGTTGTTGTTTGTTTATTTTTATTTTTTTATTTTTCATAGGAAGATAACGGACCCTTTACTCTCCTTTTTAATAAATGTGCTTATAAACCAAGAACAAGCTATTTATAGCTGTATTTATAAACTGCTTACTACTCACTATTAATATTGGGACAAGGCTTTATAAAGCATGAACTGACTATTTACTAATGAGTGCAGTTATTATGAAGTGTTATCAATGCATTTGCTAATGTTAACAAATTAGACATTATTTTACAGTGTTATAAAATCCTTTAATGACTTATAAGCATTTGTGAAAGTTCTGCTTGCATTACAGCTTAGTCTTGATCTGTGAGCTGAACAGATTTACTGTTACATCCATGAGATTATGAAAATTCAGATACATGTCATGTCACAGGGTGTCAGAGGTCAGTATCAAATGAGTTTGAAATTATTATTTGCATAAATTATAATGCATAAACTATGAAATTATACAAAATGTATAAAAAAGTACAACAGTTATTGTTTTCCAATGTTTCTTAATTATTTATTTATTTAATTTATTTTTTTGGATTTACATTTCAAAAAATTAGCCTCCTTCGATCATTCTAAACAGCTTGAATAAAACCCGTTAATATTTATTATAGACCTCTGTAACTGTCTATAATCTAACAAACAAGTTTATTATGAAAATAAAAGTGTGTACACCAGATAAATTGGACGATAAAGAATTGCTAACAATAGTATAATTGAGCATGTTTTAGGTTTTTAGGCGTTTAGATGCAGAAATGGACAAATCAAATGTAAAATAAAATGTACTTGATTTAATTAAATATAGATTAATTCTTGTTAATCTTGTTAAGGCAGAATCCTGCAGCTCGAGAGATATATGTTATTCTGCCAGTCGAGGTTTCAAATAGTCTTGCACACTTAAATGGGTCACAAACACCTGCATTTAGCTCTTGTTGTGTTATAATGGGTGTATTGTGTGCATTTGTGGTAATATTTTATTTTAAAAATATTTCATTTTCACACAAACAGTTCAAAAACATCTGAATTTAGCTCTTGGTGTGTTCTAATTGGTGGATTGTGTGATATCGCTGTAATATTTTATTTGTAAAAGATTTAAAACAAGAATAAATTCGTTTTTTTCTGAGCTCTTGACTCCCGACGCTCGTGATCACAGCGGTGATTCATCTCTCGTCTTTCTTACGTATCACTGACCACACATCAATTATTAATGAGCCCTGAGCCGGTAATAATCATATATGTTGGTTAAGCTTGTCAGTGTGAATTAAATCTAAGTATTTATTTGTATTTTAACCGATTTAAAAGAGAAACTAAAGGAGAGTCTCCTCCCTTTTTTACTCCGGGAATTGCACCTGTAGGGGCGCTATTTCTCTCAGACAATGGAAGTCTAAGCACACACACTCAAACAGAGGGACAGAGTGAGATGAGATGTCTGACAGTTTTTATAATTTTCTGTTATCCATACAGTGTTGAAATGTCATGAAACTATGCATATTTCCTCAGAATGACTTTTTCATCTGTATGAAAAAAATCTTTGACGTGTTTGGAAGCTGCAATTTAATAATGTAATACAATTAATGATTCCCTTTTTACGGTCATTTCAAAAAATCACCACGGCAAAACCATTCAAGCTATCCAAAACCCATTCACAATTTAAGTTCCTCAATGTTTTTTCAACATGTAGACAAAGTTTGGTGTGTCAAGTGTACTTCTCCTCTGAGCACTATGCATTAATTCACAACAGAATTTTCCCAAAAATCCATATTCAATTCAAAATAGCCAACTTCCTGTTGGTCGTAGCTGATGACTGTAAATTAGAAAGTTGTCTGTCTTGATAAGACCAATATATGTACTGAGTTTGGTGTCTGTAGCTAAAACTAAACCCCCCACTTTTGACAAAAGGTGGCGCTATAGAGTGCCTCTTCCACGCCCTCTTATGAACTTTTGCCAGTGTCTAGTTATCATTAATACTGATATGTGTTCCGAGTTTGATGAAATTCTAAGCATGTTATATGCCTCAAAATCATCTGAGAAGTATTCCAGTTTGACATGTTGTCATGGCAACAATATTTTTAGATATCAATATCCCCCCCAGGAGATTTATATCGGCCGTGTTTTAACATTATTCTGATGAAGTTTGAAGCAAATTGAGTAAAAATAACATGCTGAATTCAAAGCATTTTGAAAATGACACACTTCCTGCTGCCAGTTGGTGGCGCTATAACTTTGACTCCTAATAATCACATATATGCAATCGACATCATACAACGAATAATCTGATGAAGTTTGATTAAAATCAGGAAATGTATGTGGATGCTATTAGACCGGTCCTGTTTTTCATTTCTCGCCATAATTTCAACGCCTCGCCACGAGCAAACTGTTCGAGATATCAAAAATCCCCTAGCAATTTTTCATCCCCCATGTCTTGAGATCATGTTGACCGAGTTTGGTGGCAATCGGCAAAAAAACCTATGACAAGTATTTCAAATTCCAGAGCATGCGCTTTTTACATAACTCTAAATAGCTGACTTCCTGTTGGGCGGAGCCTATGACATGCAATACGAAAGTTGCTCGGCACGATGAGATCTATATGTGTACTGAGTTTCATATGAATATGTGCAAGTATGTGTGAGCTATACATCAACATTTCCGACTAAGATCCAGGGGGCGCCGTAGAGCCCCTGTGCCACGCCCGGGTCCCAGCCTCTGCAGGCTCCTAAAGGCCACATATTCCAAGGTGTGTTAAAATTTTCAAGAGTTTTTGAGTATGTTGAGGGTCCCAAAAGCCCCCAAAACTTTGACGGAAAATACGAATACTAAACCCTAAATAGCCAACTTCCTGTTGGGCGGAGCCTATGATATGCAATACGAAAGTTGTTTGGATTGATGAGATCTATATCTGTACCCGACTTTCATACGTCTACGAGCAAGTATGTATGATATATGGCACTCCATATTCCAGGGGGCGCTGTAGAGCCCCTGTGCCACGCCCGTGTATCAGTCTCTGCCCGTGTATCAGTCTCTTTTTATAATAATAAAAATAATAATAATAATAAAAAATTATCCTAAGGAAAACAATAGGGCTCTCGCCCTCCAGGCTTGAGCCCTAATAGTCCTAAGGAAATTATACAAAATGTATAAAAAAGTACAACAGTTTTATTTTCCAATGTTTTTCATTTATTTATTTATTTAATTTATTTTTTTGGATTTACATTTTTGGATTTACATTTCAAAAAATTAGCCTACTTCAATCATTCTAACCAGCTTGAATAAAACCCGTTAATATTTATTATAGACCACTGTAACTGTCTATAATCGAACAAACAAGTTTATTATGAAAATAAAAGTGTGTACACCAGATAAATTGGACGATAAAGAAATTGCTAACAATAGTATAATTGAGCATGTTTTAGGTTTTTAGGCGTTTAGATGCAGAAATGGACAAATCAAATGTAAAATAAAATGTACTTGATTTAATTAAATATAGATTAATTCTTGTTAGAGCAAAATAAATAAATAAATACGTACACACATAAAAAAAGCAGCCAAGACGAATGAGTTATAGATTAAAATTGAAGACAGAAGCTGCTGCGGTCAATTAATATTCAAATCCAGTAGATCCACTTCAGATTTATTTCTCAACGGTTTATGTTCACGTGGCTGTTTTCGTAACGGGTCACAAACACCTGCATTTAGCTCTTGTTGTGTTATAATGGGTGCATTGTGTTCATTTGTGGTAATATTTTATTTTAAAAAGCTCTTAAACAAGAATAAATTCGTTTGTTTTGACATCGTGACACTGTACGCGCTGATCAGAGGCAGTGATTTCAGATAGGCAGCAGCAAATATTTCATTTTCACACAAACAGTTCAAAAACATCTGAATTTAGCTAATGGTGAATTGTGTGATATCGCTTTAATAATTTATTTTTAAAAGCTATAAAACAAGAATAAACTCGTTTTTTCTGAGCTCGTCATTCCACACGCTCCTGCTCAGAGCGGTGATTCATCTCTCGTATTTCTCACGTATAACTGACCACACATCAATTATTAATGAGCCCTGAGCCGGTAATAATCATATATGTTGGTTAAGCTTGTCAGTGTGAATTAAATCTAAGTATTTATTTGTATTTTAACCGATTTAAAAGAGAAACTAAAGGAGAGTCTCCTCCCTTTTTTACTCCGGGAATTGCACCTGTAGGGGCGCTATTTCTCTCAGACAATGGAAGTCTAAGCACATACAGTCGTGGCCAAAAGTTTTGAGAATTACATAAATATTAGTTTTCAAAAAGTTTGCTGCTAAACCACTTTTAGATCTTTGTTTCAGTTGTTTCTGTGATGTACTGAAATATAATTACAAGCACTTCATACGTTTCAAAGGCTTTTATCGACAATTACATGACATTTATGCAAAGAGTCAGTATTTGCAGTGTTGGCCCTTCTTTTTCAGGACCTCTGCAATTCGACTGGGCATGCTCTCAATCAACTTCTGGGCCAAATCCTGACTGATAGCAACCCATTCTTTCATAATCACTTCTTGGAGTTTGTCAGAATAAGTGGGTTTTTGTTTGTCCACCCGCTTCTTGAGAATTGACCACAAGTTCTCAATGGGATAAAGATCTGGGGAGTTTCCAGGCCATGGACCCAGAATTTCAACATTCTGGTCCCCGAGCCACTTAGTTATCACTTTTGCCTTATGGCACGGTGCTCTATCGTGCTGGAAAATGCATTGTTCTTCACCAAACTGTTGTTTGATTGTTGGAAAAGTTGCTGTTGGAGGGTGTTTTGGTACCATTCTTTATTCATGGCTTTGTTTTTGGGCAGAATTGTGAGTGAACCCACTCCCTTGGATGAGAAGCAACCCCACACATGAATGGTGTCAGGATGCTTTACTGTTGGCATGACACAGGACTGATGGTAGCGCTCCCCTTTTCTTCTCCGGACAAGCCTTTTTCCAGATGCCCCAAACAATCGGAAAGGGGCTTCATCTGAGAATATGACTTTGCCCCAGTCCTCAGCAGTCCATTCACTATACTTTCTGCAGAAGATCAATCTGTCCCTGATGTTTTTTTTTTTGGAGAGAAGTGGCTTCTTTGCTGCCCTTCTTGACACCAGGCCATCTTCCGAAAGTCTTCACCTCACTGTGCGTGCAGATGTGCTCACACCTGCCTGCTGCCATTCCTGAGCAAGCTCTGCACTGGTGGCACTCCCGATCCCGCAGCTGAATCCTCTTTAGGAGATGATCCTGGCGCTTGCTGGACTTTCTTGGACACCCTGAAGCCTTCTTTACAAGAATTGAACCTCTTTCCTTGAAGTTCTTGATGATCCTAAAAATTTTTGATTTAGGTGCAATCTTAGTAGCCACAACATCCTTGCCTGTGAAGCCATTTTTATGCAACGCAATGATGGCTGCACGCATTTCTTTGCAGGTCACCATGGTTAACAATGGAAGAACAATGATTTCAAGCATCACCCTCCTTTTAACATGTCAAGTCTGCCATTCTAACCCAATCAGCCTGACATAATGATCTCCAGCCTTGTGCTCGTCAACATTCTCACCTGAGTTAACAAGATGATTACTGAAATGATCTCAGCAGGTCCTTTAATGACAGCAATGAAATGCAGTGGAAAGGTTTTTTTGGGATTAAGTTAATTATCATGGCAAAGAAGGACTATTCAATTCATCTTATCACTCTTCATAACATTCTGGAGTATATGCAAATTGCTATTATAAAAACTTAAGCAGCAACTTTTCCAATTTCCAATATTTATGTAATTCTCAAAACTTTTGGCCATGACTGTATACTCAAACAGAGGGACAGAGTGAGATGAGATGTCTGAAAGTTTTTATAATTTTCTGTTATCCATACAGTGTTGAAATGTCATGAAACTATGCATATTTCCTCAGAATGACTTTTTCATCTGTATGAAAAAAATCTTTGACGTGTTTGGAAGCTGCAATTTAATAATGTAATACAATTAATGATTCCCTTTTTACGGTCATTTCAAAAAATCACCACGGCAAAACCATTCAAGCTATCCAAAACCCATTCACAATTTAAGTTCCTCAATGTTTTTTCAACATGTAGACAAAGTTTGGTTTGTCAAGTGTACTTCTCCTCTGAGCACTATGCATTAATTCACAACAGAATTTTCCCAAAAATCCACATTCAATTCAAAATAGCCAACTTCCTGTTGGTCGTAGCTGATGACTGTAAATTAGAAAGTTGTCTGTCTTGATAAGACCAATATATGTACTGAGTTTGGTGTCTGTAGCTAAAACTAACCCCCCCACTTTTGACAAAAGGTGGCGCTATAGAGTGCCTCTTCCACGCCCTCTTATGAACTTTTGCCAGTGTCTAGTTATCATTAATACTGATATGTGTTCCGAGTTTGATGAAATTCTAAGCATGTTATATGCCTCAAAATCATCTGAGAAGTATTCCAGTTTGACATGTTGCCATGGCAACAATATTTTTAGATATCAATATCCCCCCAGGAGATTTATATCGGCCGTGTTTTAACATTATTCTGATAAAGTTTGAAGCAAATTGAGTAAAAATAACATGCTGAATTCAAAGCATTTTGAAAAGGACACACTTCCTGCTGCCAGTTGGTGGCGCTATAACTTTGACTCCTAATAATCACATATATGCAATCGACATCATACAACGAATAATCTGATGAAGTTTGATTAAAATCAGGAATCACTAAGATCCAGGGGGCGCCGTAGAGCCCCTGTGCCACGCCCGGGTCCCAGCCTCTGCAGGCTCCTAAAGGCCACATATTTTTTTGAGTATGTTGAGGGTCCCAAAAGCCCCCAAAACTTTGACGAAAAAATACGAATACTAAACCCTAAATAGCCAACTTCCTGTTGGGCGGAGCCTATGATATGCAATACGAAAGTTGTTTGGATTGATGAGATCTATATCTGTACCGACTTTCATACGTCTACGAGCAAGTATGTATGATATATGGCACTCCATATTCCAGGGGGCGCTGTAGAGCCCCTGTGCCACGCCCGTGTATCAGTCTCTGCCCGGTCCTAATGGCCGCAGGTTCCAAGGTGTGTGCCAATTTTCAAGAGTTTTCGAGCATGTTAAGGACCCCAAAAGCCCCCGTAACGTTAGAAAAAAAATAAAATAAATAATAATAATAATAATAAAAAATAATCCTAAGGAAAACAATAGGGCTCTCGCCCTCCAGGCTTGAGCCCTAATAATAATAATAATAATAATAATAATAATAAACAAAGCAGATACAAAAAGGTACACCTCGGTGCTCGGGCCCTAACAAGAGGTTAGGCCAACTGGGATCACTGAATGCACCTTTAATCTGTTCTGTTTTAGATTAAACAAGCATTTTAAACAAGTGTAAAGCACACATCATTACCGAACATGTCTTTTATAAGTATAACAGTTTTATTTTCCATGCATAAAGTTGGTGGTCCTTCATAGAGGGAAAATAAAACTTATAAAAGACATGTTCGGTAATGTTGTAAGTTTATTGGTAACCCCAACCAGTAACAGAATAAAAAATCCTTTCTGTTTTTAGTGGGGAGCAGTGGGCCCATTCCTGGCAGCCAAAGGATTCACTCCAAAATAATGAAAATCAATAAAATGTATGTTTAGAACTCTAAACATTTTGGTTTCAGTCTATTTATTAAATTGTTTCTGTGCTGCATTTGAAGTCATATCTCATCTTTCTGTAGTAGTGAAAAGGGGAACATCTCCAAGAATGTGACCTGGAGTTTAATCTCAAAATGGAATGTACTAGAAATGTACTTAATCCAACTCAGTTTTCTTTTTCAGATGTTATTCAAAAGCATGCTTTTTATATTTCATGATTATAAATTGCACTGTTATTTTATTACAGTTGACATGTAATTTGATTTCATTCAGTTCTGTTTTCTGTGCTTTTCAAGTTCACTTAACCTCACAGTCCACTGTTAAGAAATACAACCTTATGGCTTGTTTGACATGAAGCTTAAATATGAAGTTCAACAAAAAAGACTGACCTTCTTTATACTCACACATTATATCATATCTTTTACATTGTCTCTCTCACTCTCCTACTTCAAACTCATCAGCTGACTGGGTGTTTTATGTCTTAAACCAAATGTATTTTCATCTCAACCCTCTTGAGCCAATCGTGTCATACAGTAGGTCCCTCCACCGTGGTCATCAGGAGAAGAGCTCTACATTCATCTAGATCTCAGCATTGCTACTCACCCCTTCACCACCACCAGTGTCGGCTCCATGTAGGGGATATCCCTTTTCATATCATGCATTCCTTTTAAAAGAATGATGTCTTGATGTGGTCCAATTGCCAAAGACTATATAGTTTCAATTTGTTATGCACCTTGTCAATAAATGTGTTTGATCACTCTTTAAGCCTCTAGTGAGTAATTAAGCAATAAATAAGCATTTGGCATTTTTTCATTTAAATTTTTGTGAAAGATCACAAATACACTACAATAACATTTGCAAAAGATGATCATTTTTGTTTTTTACTTTTCCATACATAAATTTAATTCAAAACAATATGAGGATGAAGTGGTTGAGACAAAAGAAACGGGCTACATTGAGCATATTTATATGTGGAATTGTTTTTTTAATTTTTATTAAAATTTAGGTTAGCATATATAGTTTAGTGCTCTAAAGTTTTATAGAAAATTAGGAGTGAGGTTACATTTGTTAGGGGAGTTGAAACTGGTCTCAAGTTTTTGCTTGCAGTTCAGTTTTATCTATTGTTCTTGACCAGCACAAACAAATTATAACAATTGGTAAATCTGATAAACAGACTAATTCATCCAAATAAAATAAATGATTTTAGCTTCTAGAATTGAACAGTTTTTGTCTCTAATTAAAATACAAATATAGATTTTTTTGTGAAGGTCTTGATCTGGAGAGTATCCTATATCACACATTTTGGAAATCTTTAATATTAGGATATTGTTTGCATACTTATTGCACCTAATGCTGACATATTTATAAAGGGCAGTTTATTACATTCATCAGGTGGTAAATCAAACATTTGCAGGCCATAAGTAAATAAATAAACAATGTTAAATAAACATCAAATATAAATATAGCATAATGTATGTTTCGTCTGTATAATGTGTTTCTTAATATAGAATAGTAAACACACATTTTTATAACCCTATTCCTGGTCGGGAAACCAGAAGAACTACAAGTATGGTGATTGATTTATACACTTTGTAAGAAGTTCAATGGCGCGTCTCTCGTCTCTGCTATCATACATATAGATATGGTCTGCTGTTCTGATATATGACTAGGCTCATTTACTAAAATACAGCCTACCCCTACTGGATGCATGAGGAACAACAGGGGCGTAAAACTGCTTGGGGCATATATCTACTGGCTGCAGCCTCCCTCTACTCAGCAACGACTTAAAGAAGCTCTTCTGATTGGCTGAAATTCTCTAATCTCTAAACAGTCCCACCCACTAGCTCTACAGATGCACAAATCACTTTTGAACCAAATATCTCAGTGCAAAAGGGAGAGCGCGAAACTTGTCACTTGAAAGCGAAAAAACGGTGTTTGAGATTCATCGCAGCAGATTCAAGCAGCTGTAGTTATGTACTTTGTGTTTGTGTTAAGTTTCTTAATTTGTGATTTGTAGAATAGGATTTGTGCACCTGCAATGAAGAATTTGAGAAGGTGTAACTGTTGTGTTGTGTTTGTGGGAGAGAAAAAAAGTCTACAGGTTTGAAATTCTTAAAACATTTCTCTCTTTGACTTTAAACTTACTGATACGCGTGTGGCTTTTCTCTACAACTACAAATTGCACTGTAACAGGTGTTCAGTCGTTTCGACTCAAAAATACCTTCATAGAAATCAGGTCATACGCCTGAAGCGACGACACTGAAGCCACAGCTTTGTGGCACGGCATATGACGCAGTACTCGTTCCTTATCTCATGGAACAGAGATTACATTTGTAACCGAGTACATTCCTTTTTGATACTTCACTCATATTGCATATGGGGAATGAATTCAACAGCATCATGCCACAATAGGGAACGACAAGACTTATCTTGGACACCTTTGGATCCAGGGGCAAGTGAGAGGGCCTGAGCCCCCAGGCCCATGAAGAGGTCATCCCTCTAGTGGAGTTGGCTCTTACTCCTATGGGCACTCAAGTAGAGCTGTGCGGTTAATTGAAATCGAATCAAAATCGTGATTTGAGATGTTGTGATTTGCTAATCTCAAAAGCCTGCGATGTAGACGCGATATTACTCTGTTCCAGAGCATATGCATGAATAATAGCCTTCAGTGACAGTCATACTAACCAATAGAGTGAGAGCACCTCCTTTCTTCCCAGCTCTGCTATTAGCCAACTGTGTAAACGCCCACCACTAAAAAAAAAAAAAAAGGAAAGCAGGAGCGAGACAGAGTGGGATTATGGCGTCTACAGGGTTAGGTATATAGTTAGGCATATTAAAACTAAAGATAAACGTTATGTAACTTAAGTTTTGAAAAGACAGACAACTAACAAAAAAGATAATTTACAAGAGTTGCGTCACAATACATATCAAGAGCATCTCTTATTGCTTGTTCACTATTCCCAGTTGAGAAGAGGAGCGAGTTCTTATACTCGCTCCTCTCTTCCTCATGCGGTGCGAATCCCACGTCACGGACGAGCCGTTCACACTTGCAGCACTCACGTATGCCGTTTCATAACGCTCTGTTATATTCTCGCGTGGCCCTGCACTGCAAATCTCCACGAGCGCATCTGGCAGTATGTATGAGGCTCGATGTGCGTGCGCAACCTACGTCGACTCGCACCTGGCTCTGCCTTTAAAACTAATGTAAATTCAGTCTAACTGCTTGTTCATTTCACTTGAATTAAATTAAACATTCAGCACATTTTCCTCTTGTTCTTAAAATCCCAAATACAGTGTAACATGTAATTCTTTAATAATTGACTAAAGAAATACAGTTTTCTTTATATTACACACAGTACAGACCAAAAAGTTTGGACACAACTTCTCATTCAAAGAGTTTTCTTTATTTTCATGACTATGAAAATTGTAGATTCACACTGAAGGCATCAAAACTATGAATTAACACATGTGGATTTATATATGAAATTATATACATAACAAAAAAGTGTGAAACAACTGAAAATATGTCATATTCTAGGTTCTTCAAAAAAGCCACCTTTTGCTTTGATTACTGCTTTGCATTCTCTTGATGAGCTTCAAGAGTTAGTCACCTGAAATGGTCTTCCAACAGTCTTGAAGGAGTTCCCCAAGAGATGCTTGGCACTTGTTGACCCTTTAGCCTTCTGTCTGCGGTCCAGCTCACCCCTAAACCATCTCGATTGGGTTCAGGTCCGGTGACTGTGGAGGCCAGGTCATCTGGCGCAACACCCCATCACTCTCCTTCTTGGTCAAATAGCCCTTGATGCCTTCAGTGTGACTCTACAGTTTTCATAGTCATGAAAATAAAAAAAAAACTCTTTGAATGAGAAGGTGTGTCCAAACTTTTGGTCTGTACTGTATATATATATATATATATATGTGAAAAGCCTGAATAGCTCCGAGGACTAAACTTGGCTCCTCCAGAGTGGGGCCACCAGGAAGACTCTGTGCTCGTCTTCCCTGACTACCCAATGACCTGAGGGATTAGAGCAATAAGGGGAAAATCGTAGAGAAGGAGCCTCGGCTAGCGCATCTGTGTCCTTCGAAAAAATATGTTGGGCAATGAGATTTGCTTTCTGAGGTGAAGAGGTCAACCTCTGCCTTCTCAAAGATCTCCCAGATTTTATGAACCGTCTGGGGATGGAGTATCCACTCATCCGTGGGGACACTGCTTCGAGATAGCATGTCTGCTCCCAGATTTGTCTTGCCAGGTATATGGATCACCTTGAGTGATCGCAGCCTGGGTAATGCCCATTCCAAGGGGCACTTTGCCAGTGCGCAGAGGTGGCTGAATGAAAGGTCGTCTTGGTGATTTATGTAGGACACCACTGTCATGCTGTCCGATTGGACTAAGAGGTGGCGCTCCTTCAGGATTGCCTAAAAAAAGGATTGAAGGGCACATTCCTCTGCCAGCATCTCGAGGCAGATGATATGGTGATGGCACTCCTCGTGTGACCATGAGCCGAAGGCTGGTCTGCCCTCGCACAAAGCACCCCAATCTAGATTGGACGCATCTGTTGATACACTATCCTTCTGGAAACCGCCTTTAGGGGTAGTCCACGACTGAACCAAACAGGGTTCATCCAAGGTTCCAGGGCTGCCAGGCAGGCCTGGGTTGAACCTGATGCAAACGCGTCTGTGCCGCCAAGCATGAGGTGGGACCCGGAGTTTCAGCCAGTATTGCAGGAGGCACATTTGTAGGAGACCGAGCTGTAAAACTGGGGAGGCAGAAGCCATCAGCCCTAGCATTCTCTGAAAGAACTTCAGAGGGAAATGGGCTTTGTTCCAGGCAGAAGCCATGAGCTGCCAAATTACCAGAGCATGCTCTGGTGATATGACAGCCTTCACATGGACTGAGTTGAAGACTGCTCCCAGGAAT
Source organism: Carassius carassius (assembly GCF_963082965.1). NCBI lineage: Eukaryota > Metazoa > Chordata > Actinopteri > Cypriniformes > Cyprinidae > Carassius > Carassius carassius. The sequence goes on along the minus strand of NC_081755.1, from coordinate 15,091,364 downwards.
TTAATGCGGGGAGCTAGAGATTATATTTGTAAGCCACACCCTCAAACACGAATCTCAAACGTCTGTGATGAGGGGCTATCTGCATGTGAAAGTAAGCATTTTTCAGGTCCAGTGAGAAGAACCAGTCCTCGAGTCAAATCTGCGTAAGGATCTGTTTCAATGTCAACGTCCTGAACTTCCATCTCATGAGGGGAGTGGTTCAGGAGCCTGAGGTCTAAGATGGGTCTGAGACCGTCATCTTTCTTGAGGACAAGGAAATAACAGCTGTAGAACCCACTTTCTGAGGGAGGAACTATTTCTATGGCTCCCTTCCTTAGAGTAATCACTTCAGTGCAGAGGACCTGAGCGTTGTCCGGTTCTATCAAAGTGGGAATCACAAAAGTATGAAAGACATCATCAGAATAGTCCATCTGCCATCGGTGGTTCAACCTTAACATTATAAAGCAACAGGAATACTTTTTGTTCGTGAAGAAAACAAAAAATTACTTTATTCAGTAATTTGTTTCCTGTGTCTCTCCACATTAACGTAGCTACATTTTGTAAGATGAATGCAGACAGTGCTTTCGCTTCTTTTTCAGCGGCGCCACAAGGATGCACGGTTTTCTTTCAAATCAAAGCATAAATACACACAGAATACATATTATTGTGGCATGGCTGACATAGAAAAGACAATCTAATAAACTCCTATAAAAAGGTGATAAGTTCAGGTGGGAATCAGGGGTCGTTTACTTTCAGTGATCCTCATCTGATGAGGTTGGTGAAGATTAGCTATCAATTAAAACGTTGAGATTAGTGAGATAAATCATTGAGGGAAAAAAATTAATTCATTATGTTGAAAAAATTTGCTTCCTTTGCTCCTATAAACAAACTTGTGAGACAAGCTTATCTCAAAGGTCGAGCTTGCTTCGCATACATGCATACATTTTCATTATAAATGCTTGTGCATTATTTAATGACTTGTGTACCATTCAATTGTAACACCCGCCGATTGCATATCTAGGACAATTTTTAATACAACTTGGACTGGATTCATCTGAGAGAAGTCATATACACCTAGGATGCTTCGAGGGTGAGTTAAACAGTCTAATTAAATTTTTGGGTGAACTAAAACTTTAAGCTTTAATCACAAATGATTCACGCGACAATAGATGCATTTATGTAGATCAGGATCAGCATATTACCTTCAAGAATTCATTACTACATCCAACAACAAAACACCTGAATATTCATTGGAGACATTCTTGTCTTCCCCTGCACCGGAGTCAACACAATGGCAGACTGATGACAGCTCAACCATGGCAGGTCTAAGGTAAGATGCTCATGTCAATCAACTTTTGTGGGAGGAGACAGGAATCTTAGAACAGCCTGATTTGAGAAAGGGGATTTTGAAATAGGGATTTTTTTTATTATTATAGGATGGATATGGACACAGACTTTCAACACACATTTATGTTCAAACAACTTGTAAAGTGAATTTTACATCCGATGACCCCTTAAAAAAAAAAAAACGTCAGGCTATAGATAGCCACCTGACATTTCATTGCTTGTGGGTCTTTAACAACGTGCATGCTGTCTTCAAGAAGGAAGGACTATCGACTGACAGAAGGTACTGTGAGTGTAAACAAACAATGGCTATTTAATGGTGTATTTTAATCTGCTTGTCTTGTCTTCAGAAAAGTCAAAGAAAGAATGAGAACCTGACAGTGAACCCATACCTGGATTGCATGAAGAGGACATGTGGACTGTCAATCTTCAACTTAAAGGGTTAGTTCACCCAAATATTAAAATGATGTTATTAATAACTCACCCTCATGTCGTTCCAAACCCGCAAGACCACTGTTCATCTTCGGAACACAGGTTAAGATATTTTAGATTTAGTCCGAGAGCTTTCTATCTCTCCATTGAAAGTGTATTCACGGTATACTGTCCATGTCTAGAAAAGTAATAAAAACATCATCAAAGTAGTCCATGTGACATCAAAGGGGCAGTTACATTTCAAAAGATTCAGTTTGATTTGGCAAACAGGTTCAAAAAGATCAGGTTACATTGAGTGATTTGTTCGCAAACCGGATATCACTAAACTGCAGTGAACGCACTCACAATAGACCCAGAAGAGAAGACCATGCTGAGTAAAGTCGTAGTTTTTGCTATTTTTGGACCAAAATGTATTTTCAATGCTTCAAAAAATTCTAACTGACCATCTGATGTCACATGGACTACTTTATGTTTTTATTACTTTTCTGGACATTGACAGTATACCGTACACAAAGTTTCAATGAAGGGACAGAAGGCTCTCGGACTAAATCTAAAATATCTTAAACTGTGTTCCGAAGATGAATGGAGGTCTCACGGGTTTGGAACGGCATGAGGTGATTGTTATTAATGATATAATTTTAATATTTGGGAGAACTAACCCTTTAAGTTCTCTTTGGAAAATGTGTTTTTATCTGATAAAAGCTTTACTCTATTGCAGTAGTCACTTTAGGAAACATCATAAATGCAGGAGTGTTTGCATAACTGTCACTCGTGTCACCAGTAATGGCTGGCTCTCCATTGAAATTAATAGGACCGTGTTGCTTTGTCGCTGGGTCGCTTGTAGTGAGAACTCCTCTTTTTTGCCACTTTTTGAAAAAAGAAAAAAAAATCTTTCCCAGTCTAGCACTTATTTAATTGAACAAGGCCTGAAACTTGGTATTATGAGCACTGTCTTTTTGCCTCTTTGAGGTGAACTGATGAACTGTGTTCCCCAACTTTAAGTCACTTTGGACAAAAGCTTCTGCTAAATGAATAAACAAATGTAAACTCCATCCACGCTGAGATCAGCTGAAAGGCTTTTCTGAAGAGTGAGTTACCAAATGACCATTAAGGTGTGCTTTCTTTGTAAAACCCTTTCCACAATGAGAGCAGGTAAAAGGCTTTATCCCAGTATGAATTAACATGTGCCTCCTAAGGCTTGGTTTTCGAGTGAAAGTGTTTCCACACTGAGAGCAGCTGAAAGGCTTTTCTGAAGAGTGAGTAAACAAATGATCCTTAAGTTGCCTTTTCTTTGTAAAACCCTTTCCACATTGAGAGCAGGTAAAAGGCTTTATCCCAGTATGAATTAACATGTGATTCTTAAGACTTTCTTTACGTGTGAAAGTGTTTCCACACTGAGAGCAGCTGAAAGGCTTTTCTGAAGAGTGAGTATACAAATGATCCATTAGTTGCCTTTTCTTTGTAAAACCCTTTCCACATTGAGAGCAGGTAAAAGGCTTTATCCCAGTATGAATTAACATGTGATTCTGAAGGCTTTCTTTACGTGTGAAAGTGTTTCCACACTGAGAACAGGTAAAAGGGTGTTCTGAAGCATGAGTATACAAATGAACATTAAGTTGCCTTTTCTTTGTAAAACTCTTTCCGCAGTGAGAGCAGGTAAAAGACTTTACTCCAGCATGAATTAACATGTGATTCTTAAGGCTTTCTTTACGAGTGAAAGTGTTTCCACACTGAGAGCAGCTGAAAGGCCTTTTGACTTCTGTTTTTTGAATGCTGCAAAATTTTTCTCCATTGACATCATGATCTTTCTGACATTTATGGATCTCCTCCTTATTCAGATCTTGTCCTTCTTCTTTCACTTTCATCAAGCCTAAAATGAATAAATAAGAATCAATTGGGACATTTGAAAAAAGAAAACATTTGTGTTCTATTGCAACAAATTATTATTTTGATAACCGATTAATCTAATGATTATTATATTATAGTTTCATGCAAACAAGAGTTGTTTACAGTAGGTGTGATCAGAATACAATTAATTTCAGAGCTGCATTACAGAGGGCCGTAGGCTACTGTTATTTTATCCTTTAATGCTTTAAAGTTGCAGTCTGTAACTGTGGTCAATATGGTCTAGGGCTGTAGCTTTCGAATATTTTAGTAATTGAGTATTCTACCAAAAATTCCATCGATTAATCGAGTAATCGGATAAAATGTGTTTTTGCCTAATTAAGGTGCAATATTAATTATGCAAGAGAAAATAAGACTCCTGGGTCTCTTAAAATGAACAACTAAGTTTCCTTTTTTAGAAAAAAAATATTTTTATTTTTTAAATGCATAGAATGCAATGCATAATTATCAAGAATAAACATTTAAATATTACCCATTGTTTCACTGTCTGTACTTGTACTGTGAACAATGACAATAAAGATGACAGATGAATTAAGTGCCATTCAGTTGGGGTTTTAAATAAAGCATTTTCTGAGATGCACATTAAACATTAAACACATGAAATATTAAATTTCTTTTAATTATTGAAAATTAACTTAACTTTTTGGTAAACAAAGGGGATTTACTATTAAAAATAAAACATGGAAGAAATGTTGTGTGATTAAACCTTAAAAAAAAAAAATTTTTAGTAGTAGGCTATTTACATTCTGCTGAACAGTAGTCTTTAACCGGACTTTTATTTTGACGGGTTGACTGATGTACCTTTACAGTTCTGTGTATGTGATGTGACGCTAGTTTTACTCAAATCAAACGGTCAAATGCTCATGAAGTGACTCTCAGAACAGTTCTGGAGATGTTGTTCATGTGTTCACGTCCTTATTTAGTTAGACAGCAGACGCTGAAATTACCGCGAGCGTCACGCACGCTTCCGTGTGTGTGATAAAGGAAGTCGCGCTTCTGCTCCATTCATAAACAGAGACACGCAGAACATGCAGGATTCATATTTAAATAGACTGTTCCAGCTTAATATTTACAAATATTAGTCCATATCGTGATTTGATGTCAGTGCAATGACCTATTTTTGCCATTCCGTGTTAAACTGTAAATTCCGTTTTATGACTGGATTCCACGATTCCCTCCACGTTTTCTGCATCACGGAAATCATAGGGCCCTAGTTGTGGTATGCCAGCTGTATCTTGCAATGGACACATGCCACGACGTTCTCTTTACGTTTGCCCGCGCCCTCAAATCAAAACACTGCTGACCTTGCAGTATGCGATGTCGAGCGCATCGCTTGTGTCTCCTTCCGCTTTGTTGGTGACGTAAACGCGTTGTGTCACATTAAAAAAATCATTGCGAAAGAACCTGACGTGAGATTTAAAATAAATTAAAAGAGGTTTCGAGGCAGAGGAATTTGCCTCGATCATTTTTTGCAATCGATTACTCGAGGAAACGTTTCAGCCCTAATATGGTCTACAATGTTGTTTCATGCATTTAGAGTTGTTTACACTTTTAAAGAGTTGCTCTCCTGGAAGAGCATTACGCGCAGAGCGAGAGCAAGATGGCGCCCATCAATGAGCTTTATCCGGAGGCAACACTGCTTGTGACTCGCATGGGAAGAATGTCTCCAAAGAAGTGTGTTTTTGGTTGTAAGGGAAAGATAACTTTGTTCAGCTCCTTAAAGAACCCAATCTTATGTAAACAATGTATACAGTTTGTTTTTCCAGGGCAGCAATGGAGTTAACAAGTATGTTTGTTGATTAATGTTTTATAAACATTAAAAGGCTCAGTTTGAAGGTGTATTTGCACATAGATTGAAACTGAAAGATGGAATGGTCCCAGCTATTAAAGATTCCAGTCATGATTTAGAACTGCAGAAGGTAAGTGAAACGACATCAAATCTTTGTTTTGTTGACATTCGGCGCTCAAGTGCTCATCACTCCTTAGTTCCGCCCACGGTGCGCCTCCAGGAGCTCGGCTTTTCTGTAGAGAATTATAAAACTGTATCTTTCTTTTATAAATATGATAAAACGAAGGACTTTTTGTATTTGCTTTCATAGTAGGCTACTTAGCATGTAGGGCTGTGCGATATGGTGAAAATATCTAATTGCGATTTTTTTGACAGATATTGCGATTGCAATTTGATTTGCGATTTTAAATTTGCAAAGTCAAGCTTCAGCTCAATATTGTCAATAATGTGCAGCACATTATGAGTATCATTACCCTGCTAAGAAAAAAGGTTTCCATGAAACCATTACAAAATTCCTTTTTGTTTTTGGCATTATTACAATAGGAATTACTGTTGCTCTATCCAATAAAATTTCCATTATAACCCTCAAATTCTTTCAATTTTAAATTGCGTTTTGGGAGGGGTTATATATATATATATATATATATATATATATATATATATAAGAGATTGACCGATATGTGTTTTTCTATAGCCGATGCCGATGTTTAGAGGTCAGGGCAGCCGATGGCCGATATGTGCTGCCGATTTTTAGGGCCGATATCTTGAAGTTTTCCCCTTCATTTGCATGGTAAAATATCACGCTAATAATACGTGGATGCACAACATTTCTAAACATACCATCATTTATTAAGCACTGACTTGAACCATCTCTCGAATCTTAATTTTGTGCACTGCACAGTATTAAAATAAAAAATTTATCCAAAGTTAACCAAACAAATCAATAAACTGAGCAAGTATTAAATATATAAAACAGGTAATATATATGTCAATCATTTACATAAAAGTTTTAGAGCATTTATCAAGTAGAATTTTTCAAGTTTGTTGGAACATAAATTTAAACTTAAATATACATTTAAATAAATACAATTTTTGAAATAAAAATCAATTAAACTGAAAAATATAAAAAAAAAATTAAATATAAAAAATAATTAACAGTAGTGCTGCAAACACACTAGCAACCAGCAACATTTGTGTTTGGTATAAATTAAACAGAACATCTAAAGTGCATTCTAATTTCAAACATCGCTGTCTGTTCATTATTAAAATAAAGTACAGTCAACCAAACATTTAAAAGGTTACACTGGTCAGTTTATAAATAGACCGTAGTATACCGGTCCACTCTGCTGTTATGCCAAGGACGTTTTTGCTCATGTGTAGAGGATGATCTTTCCGTCTAGTTTACATAAAAAAAAAAAAAAAATTATATATATATATATATATATATATATATATATATATATATATATATATATATATATATATATATATATATATATATATATATATATATATTATAGTTTAACATTCATGCGAATATGGAAACATTTGGATATGTGCAGAACGAGACATGAGCAATAACCTCCAAATACATCTAGTCAAACCCGCGCTTGCTCGTCCTCGTATGGATCGGATCATTTTTCGGATCAGCGAAAAAAACGTTTTTTATTAACGTTAAATTATTAAATTAAAATATATGAAATCAACTTAAAGTGCACATGGCACAATATATTCTTTTTAACATAATAACTGGACTTCTCATCTCCCAGTCTGCTGTGATGTTATCGTTATCGTCACATAGCTTTCCGTCCCCCTGGACGTCCACCCTTCTGTCGTGAGCGCAACAGAGGATGCTCGGGATAGTTCATACACAACTTTTTTCTACCCCTTTTCATAAAGATCTGGCACAATCTTTTCGCTGAAGTGGGTGCGCGCCGGGATGTCGTAACGTGGCTCTACGCACCGTCACGGTTTTACAATCTAACCTCTTTCCTCATCATTATATCTGACAGGGAATCCAAAATGCGCGGGGCGTTCAAGCTCCTCCATTCCTCCGCTCACCATGACCACTGAGTGTGGACTGAACATGCGCAACTTTTTTTTTTTTTTTCATAAATCAATACGCGGGTCACGTGTGCCTAACCGAAGATATTGATCCGAACGGATCACGGATCAGTGATGATCCGTTGCACCACTACTATAGTGTCATTTGAAAACATTGCAGTTGCGTTTTAAAATACAACAACGTGCCCCACGAAACCATTTAAAGAGGCGCATTCAGCGGTCTCCTTGACCAGAAACAGTCAACCAAGTAAAATGATCTCCAACGTATGGCGCGCTCTCTTCATTTTATCAAATGATCATAATCACATCTATTCATTTTACAGTCCTGCTACTAGCATTTTATTCAGACTAAACCCCCTTTAATTCGGGTGAGAAAGCTTTTTCCAAGTGGCTTTTGCACATAATAATAATACCGCTGCAGACCATTTTGCAGCATTATTAATTGATCATTAATTTAAATGACGATCAATCATGAAAATTATCGAATATTGACATCCCTAAATGCAGCGCTGAGGATGGAAACCTGGCTATTATCTGCATCAAACCATTCTTCTGAACAAATGCCTCTAGACTGGACTATTGTAATGCACTTCTAGGTGGTTGTCCTGCTTCGTCAATAAACAAGCTACAGGTAGTCCAAAATGCAGCAGCTAGAGTCCTTACCAGGTCAAGAAAATATGATCATATTACCCCAATTTTACAGTCTCTGCACTGGCTACCTATTAAGTTTCGTATCAGTTACAAATTATCATTACTTACCTATAAGGCCCTAAATGGTTTAGCTCCTGCGTACCTAACTAGCCTTCTACCACGCTACAACCCATCTCGCACCCTAAGGTCACAAAACGCTGGACTTTTGGTAGTTCCTAGGATAGCAAAGTCCACTAAAGGAGGTAGAGCTTTTTCACATTTGGCTCCCAAACTCTGGAATAGCCTTCCTGATAATGTTCGGGGTTCAGACACACTCTCTCTGTTTAAATCTAGATTAAAAACGCATCTCTTTCGCCAAGCATTCGAATAATGTATCTCTTAAATTGTGAGTGTAGTTGCATCTGCATTTTTATTCTTTAGCTTGGGTTAAACTAATTTTACTTTGTTGGATCAGCAGCTATGCTAATGATGTCTCTATTTTGTTTCTATGTTTTGCCACGGGATTTACATCCCGTGGTAACTAGGATTTACACAAGCTCCAGTCTGGATCCAGAACACCTGAGAAGAGATGATGCTGACCCTCAGAGGACCCCAGATGATCCTAACCTTGAATCAACAAACAGAACTTACAATTATTGCTACATGTGTGACTGCATCATATAATTACTATTAATTAATAATATTGATAGTTCATCATCTAGCTGACTACGTCTTGTATTATTATTATTATTTTTATTTTTCTAAAATCCTGTCAAACGTGCACAAACTACTAGCTACTACTAAATATTGTAGAAACATAATTTTCTGTAAAGTTGCTTTGTAACGATTTGTATTGTAAAAAGCGCTATACAAATAAACTTGAATTGAATTGAAAAAACTTAAATGTCATTCACTGTTCTGGACTGCGGTCAAGCCAGCCGCCAAGTAGAAAAGCACGGTCAATCTAGCCGCCACGTTATTTCTAGGGTCGCGTATAAACTGCGTATTACGGTAATACCGCCAGAGAACTGATCTGAATGCAGTGCTCTTCCAGCGAACGCTGCCCCAAATTTGCCACAATTTGCCACAATTTTAGCTGCATCGTTTCAGGACAGTCTGATGTGGAATTACAAAATAAAAGCCTCCCAAATCTCAAAAATTATCTGCTGCATCTCTATTTTCAAAAATGTACATTAATAAAAGTTATAGATTGCACAGGCCACTCTCACCTCAGATTGAGAGTACACCTTGCCACAATCTCAGCTGCATCGTTTCAGGACAATTCTGGTGTGGAATTACAAAACAAGAGCCTCCCAAATCCCATAAACAAGCTGCTGCATCTCTATTTTCAAAAATGTATATTAAAAAAAGTTATGGATTGCACAGGCCACTTTCACCTCAGATTAGCCGCATTTCCACTGTCGGGCCAGTGCTTAAAGCGGGCCGGGCGGGGCTAATAGCCTTGGGCCAGTAGCACCGAGGCCAGAATAGCGCAGGGTTTCCACAGTCAGGGCCTGAAGCTCTGCTGCGCGTCACTAAAACACGCCCTTTACACGCCTCTCAGGAACGTCACGCAACCTCATCATTTCACCAACAAAGAGAAGTTATCAGAAAACTAATAAGAAATAAATCACTGGAACATGCGCGATCACACAGGAACATGATAAAAGCGGCGGAACATGCGCGATCACACAGGAACATGATAAAAGCGGCGGTTTGTTTGCATGCTTTGTTAAATATTCAAATTCAAAAGCATCCATGTTTTAACTATAGAAGTGACGGGCTACATTGATCATAATGATTTAATTTATCAGGATTCAAAATTAATCACACATAAATACACTTATTTCTATTTTATTTATTTATTTTTTAACGCTTATGAAAATAGCCTGCTTATTCAGTCGAGCCTGTTTCTGTTTATTTGTAGCCACAGCCTATCCGTCACATTTAGAATGAATGATAATATCTCTATTTTTATAAAAGATCCCAAACAAAAACATTATTATATTTTTTATGATAGGCAACGAGAGCTAAACTCTCAAGACGAGGTTTGTGACAGATAATATAAATTACTAAATAAATATACGATTGTGATGGAGAATAAGAAGCTGACGTCTGATTTCTTCAAGTGGTCAAATTTACCATGTTTACTATGGTAATGTTAATGCCAAGCGTGCATAGTCTTTTACATCGCTTAAAATATTTCTGCCTTGTTAATTAGGTGATTATAATCCACATCGGATCAAGTTATTTCAAACACTCGCTGCTGACTGAAAGTGAGTTTTGAGCTCAACTTATTTTAAAGTGTTTAATGCTGGTGTTATAGCTGTTAGCTTTCTGAAATGATCCGCAGAGCAGACGCTCTCTATTTTTATAAAAGCTCCCAAACAAAAATCATTTTTATATTTTGATGATATGCTACGTGGATCTAAACTCTCGAGACAAGACTTATGACAGATAAAATTATTAAATAAATACACAATTGTGATAGAGAATAAGAAGCTGACGTCTGATCTATCCTGGTTGCATTTACCATGTTAACTATGGTAACTTTATTAATGTTTAGCTTGCATAATCTTTTACATCGCTTATAAAGATTTCAGCCTTGTTTAGTGATTATAATCTACATCGGATCAAGTTATTTCAAACACTCGCTGCTGAGTAAGAGTGATTTTTGAACTCAACTGATTTTAAAAAGTCTTTAATGCTAAAGTTATATAGCTGTTATCTTTCTGAAAGAATCTGCAGCGCTGAGCTCTCCAGACGCGCAGAAACTCCACCTTTGTTCATAACCCCTCCTCTAGCCCCAGCTGGCCCGCTTTGGCCCAAGGTTTTTGTCGGGTGAAAAAACCCTGACCATTGGCCCCGAGGAAGCCCCGGCAAGGCACGATCAAGCCCCGGAAGTGACAGTGGAAACGCGACTGGCCCTGGCACGCACTAGCACGCCCGGTTTAAGTTTGCCAGTGGAAACGCGGCTATTGAGAGTACACCTTGCCACGATGTCAGCTGCTTCATTTCAGGACAGTCTGATGTGGAATTACAAAATAAAAGCCTCCCAAATTAAAAAAAGCTACTACATCTCTACATTCAAAAATGTATATTAAAAAAAGTTATAGATTGCACAGGCCACTTTCACCTCAGATTGAAAGTACACCTTACCACAGTGTCAGCTGCATCGTTTCAGAACATTCTGATGTGGAATTACAAAATAAGAGCCTCCCAAATCTCATAAACAAGCTGCTGCATCTCTACTTTCAAAAATCGATAAAAATAAAAGTTTAGGGATGCACCGAAATGAAAATTCTTGGCCGAAACCGAAAACCGAAAAAGAGAAAACCAAGGCCAAAAACCGAAACCGAAACACCTAAAGAAATTATGCCAATTATTAGTACCATTGCATTTATTGCTATGACCGTGTACTAACTTTACTAAAATTAAGACATTGCAATTGCATAAATTAATATTAAAGTTTCAAAGATAATTACAATTACATAAATTATTTTTTTTTTAAAATACATAATTACAAATTATGCAAATATTTATTAAGCACATTGCAACAATGCACAGTATTAAAATAAAATTCAAACTAAAAATGTATCCCACTCATGTGTATATTAAATAATAATGTACAGGCCTACAGAAAGGTTTTAAAATGAACTGTTCTCTCATAAAAACAAAGTGCATTTAGCTGAAGTGCATTTGAAATTGTTCTCTGTAGGACTAGAAAGTGCATTACTTCTCCAGTAGACAAGACTGTTATCACTTCTGGGGATGGGGACTTCAGACAGATAACCATCTAGCTGATGAGCAGTTGAGCTTGTCATCTGCCTGAAATTTGAGAAATATTTGAGAGTGTATTTAAATAGGGCCAGGGCATAAATAAACATTTTTATCAAATTAAAGCAGAAATCTAGCAGAAAATCTAGCAGAAAAATGGCTACAATCTGATATTATGTATGTGTGTGTGTGTGTGTGTGTGTGTGTATATATATATATATATATGTCACATATATAGTAGCCTAAGAACAAAATAGCCAACGTATTATTATTATTTGAGGCACTTTCTTGCAGAATCCCACTGAACACATCAGACAACGAGGGTGCATGCGCCTCATCTGGTGCAGACACGAGTCTTTTTTTTTTCTGCGCTCTGATCTCAGTCTCCTGCGCTTGGCGCTTCTCCGTCTACACGCAGGTTCTCCGCATCCAGCGCGGCCTGGATCATTTCTCGTGCGCGCTGCCTTATTTCCGCATCCAAGTAATGGTCTTAATAACGCGGATCAAGCACATTCGCGATGAAGTGCAGAGGATCCGAAAAGATCTCAGTGAGACGTGTGCTAACAGAATCTACTTTTCGTGGTCTGCGCTATGCAGGTGCACGTGCAGGTCGCGGTTTTTGTTTGCGTCATCACAACATTTCGGCTGTGTTGTTTCGGTGATAAAAGTCTATTTTAAGTCTATTTCTATTTTAAGTCTATAGAAAATTTTCGGTGGCCGAATTTTCGGTGCATTCCTATAAAAGTTATAGATTGCACAGACTACTTTCACCTCAGATTGAGAGTACACCTTGCCACAATGTCAGCTGCATCATTTCAGGACAGTCTGATGTGGAATGACAAAATAAGAGCCTCCCAAATTAAAAAAAGCTGCTACATCTCTACATTCAAAAATCTATAAAAATAAAAGTTATAGATTGCACAGACTACTTTCACCTCAGATTGAGAGTACACCTTGCCACAATGTCAGCTGCATCGTTTCAGGACAGTCTGATGTGGAATTACAAAATAAGAGCCTCCTAAATCAGCTACTCTGAGAGTCACTTCATTTAGCATTTTATTGTTTAATTTGGCAAAACTACTGTCATCTAACATACACAGCAGCTACAAGTTCCTCATTGCAACTAGGGCTGCAACTAACGATTATTTTGATAATCGATTAATCTGTCGATTATTTTACGATTAATCGATTAATCGGTTTATGTACTTATATTTTAGTTTTGCCCCCACCCCCCCCCAAGTAAAATATTAATAAAGGGTATTTATCATTCAACATAGATTTTTAAGAGATTTTAACCATTTTGCATTGTCATATCCTCATCAAAAATATACCTGGAGTTGTTTTATTATGTGTTAGTAATCCTTTGTCGAACTCTTCTGCAATCAAAACACTGACCCATACGTACTCTAGCAAATTTCACAAGGAGATTTCAAATAATGTTTTCACCATGGCAGTCCTTAGTGACTAAAGTAGTTTAACATTCCGAACAAAGCCTATTAATGAATCTTTCAGAACATATTTTCACGAAGAATAAGCATAAAACAGAATAAGATTGCAGTACATTGCATTTTATAATTTACTGGGAAACAGCTTCATAGTTTTCGCTGTGAAATTGTAAACAATCCTTTCGAATAAAGTGCCAATGGCATGAAACCTGAATGGAACTCACATTTTAAAGTAAAATCCATCAGAAGGTTGTCCAGAAAAAAAAAATTGAACACACGCACAAAACCTGCTGTGTGAAAAAGAGCAGTGAATACTTAGAAAAAAAGTGCATTTCAAATATATTTAAACATTTACCTCTCTCATTCAGTCATAATTAAGCTGCAAGACTGAATTTTGAACTGGTAAACGACAAACTGATCACAGAACATTAAAGCTTTAAATGTCAACTGTTAAAAAGCAATGTTATCAGCTTTTCAACTAAACATTTGCAAACAACATTGTACTGGAGAATCTGCACAAATAAAAGTCTTAGGGGCCGTTCACATATCGCGCCTAAAAACGCGTGGAAAACGCTAGGCGCACCGCTTTCTCCTCCTTTCCAAAGCGCTCGTGCAGTTGCACCCCTGAGGCGTCTGCCTTTGCTAAGCAGCCATGACGTGCTCTCTCCTTGAAGACGCGGAAATTTCAGCAAAGGATAAATGGATTTGCAGCTCTAAAAATCGCTTGCAGTAGCTCTGCTAATAAATTTATTTCAAAATGGCAATCCATATACAACTATGATCAGCTGTTCCTTCATCTTTGCTGAGCTTTCAGCGTTGTTACGGGAAAGGATGAAGCTGATTGGTTAGTTCTTGTCACATGACCCGCGGTGCACTTGCAGGTCTGAAAAGTTGAGATGTTTTTAACTCTATGCGGTGCGGACGCGCCTGGAAAAACGGGCGGCTCGCGTCCGCGTCGCTTCCATTATGAGCGCGCATAATGCGCGCCTACATTGGAAATAACGAACTTGAGCACGCAAAAGTCGCGATATGTGAACGACCCCTTAAACAGTTCAGTAGTGCAGAGTTTACAGGTTACTCTTCTTTTTTGAAGGCTCGAAGTAAAGTACTCCCACATGCGGCTGAATGCTGCAGAGACGCTGTTCGGGAAGCACGTGACATAAAACGAGGCCAGCTATTGGCTATTCGCTACTTCTCCTGCTGTACTGGCTGAGTAAAACCTCCGGTGGCTCATTACTGCCACACTTTGGTCACCGCAGATTTGAAATATGCACGAAATGAGCCTCTTACGGCAAATAAAAGTTATTTAGCAACTAATCGATGACTAAATTAGTTGACAACTATTTTAATAATCGATTTTAATCGATTAAATCGATTAGTTGTTTCAGCTCTAATTGCAACCCATCAAAATAAAAGTTTATTTCAACGTGACGGCAACCTCCCGCTTTCTCGCTCTCGTGAAGCCTACACAGAAGTGACTAAAGCTGCAATTCATCGACTGGACACTAGAGGCTTGCTCCAAAAGTGATTGCTATAGACTCCCCATGTTAAAATGCCCAACTTTACAGCAGAAAAAAAAACATGTTTACAGCCTGGTACAAAAAGTGGTTTTAGTCTATATAGCTAATTTTGTACTTCATGACAACTGTGAGGGAGGGTGATTATTTTTGATTAACTGTTTAAATTATATTTAGCCTGAAAGTTTTTTTATAATTAAGGGTGTGGCAACCTGAGTCACAGGTGGATTGCCGGTGGGTGTGGTTTCAGCTAGGGCTGCTACAAACAAATATTTTGATAATCGATTAATCTAACGATTATTAAAACGATTAATCCACTAATTGTTGATTATTTCGCTGATTAATCAATAGGATTTGATTGATTATTCAGCTCTTGCAATTAGGTTAAATACAGTTATACATAAATAAATAAAAGGATCCAATCACTTCAGCTTTGGGAAATTATATGTAATTACAATTATTATACAATTAATTTATACAAATAAATATATTTGACACACAAAATGAGGTGACAGAGAAACCTTCTTATTTACCATTTAATGACTTTATGAAAATTAACTGAATGACAGCTCATTCTGCCTAACATCTCCTTTCATAAGTATATAATATGGATAAGAAACCAAATAAAGGTAAGTGATTAGATGTTTTATTTTTGGATAAACAATTTTATTCACAATATACACTATCATTCAAACATTTTTGAACAGTAACATTGTTTTAAAGAAGTATCTTTTGCTCATCAAGCCTGCATGTATTTGATTCGAAGTACAGCAAAAACAGTTTCAAATATTTTTTTACCATTTAAAATGTTTTATTTGAATATATTTTAAAATGCAATTTATTCCTGTGATTTCAGGGCTGAATTTATTATTGAAAATATTGTTTAAAAGGGACCCTATTCAAAAAAAGAGAAAAAAAATAGAATGTTACATATGCCTGTGGCTCTTAAATTACTTTTTTTATTAAATAAATTTAGCATTTGTAGACTGATGTTTACTGTTCATGTTTAGAAATTTCAATAGCATTTGTATTAAAACTATATTCACTGAATGTAATTAAAAAAATCAAATCGAGAATCAAATCGAGCTTGTGAACCGAAATCAAATAGAATCGGTACATCTGAATCGATACCCAGCCCTACTTTCCAGACACTCTGGGTCTCATCAAGCTTAATATACCACAAGCAGTCATTAACTATGAATTTAAAAATAAACACCAACCTCCTTGTTCCTCGTGTTTTATTTCCCAGGTTTCTGTTTCCTCGTTTTTTATTCTCCAGGTTTCTGTTTCCTCGTGTTTTATTCCCCAGGTTTCTGTTTCCTCGTGTTTTATTCTCCAGGTTTCTTTTTCCTCGTGTTTTATTCTCCAGGTTTCTGGTTCCTCTTGTTTTACTATCAAATATTCTGGTTCCCCGTGTTTCATTCTCCATGTTTCTTTTTCCTCGTGTTTTATTCTCCTGGTTGTTGTTTCACTTGTGTTCTCTCTCTCTTCTTTAACAAACTCCATCTTCACAGCAGATCTCAGTTCAGATGACACTCCTCCAGATATTCCTGCTTCAAAACGTAGTCACAACTGTGAGAACGAGAACATGTTTTTTTTTTTTTTGACCAAATTCAAAAACTCTATTTTTATATTTACAGAAACAACATTTCTAGCCGTTTGTATCAAGGCAGCATCACCACAAAACAACAGAGAGCGCGGTGAAACTAATCATCTTCCTCTGAGGTTTACCGGTGTTTGGAAAACAAACGTATGTTTTAGCGCCACCCGCTGGACTGGAGCGAAGCGACGAGAGGAGATAATTTTTTAAAGCCGATATGCACAAAAAAATGAAAAGAACTTAAAATGATAGACTCACATGATATTTGATTAGCATAAACAGTACATGTGTGAGGAATAGAGAAGAAAAATGTGCAAATTATAACTCATATATTTCAGTGAAAAGACACGTTGCAGCATGTAAAATTATAAATTTCATATTTAAATAATAAAAAAACCTGCACCCATCAAATCTCAAGTAGATCATTCTTATTTTATAGAATAAACACTTTATTATCCCTGTAATGCCTAATGATCTTGGGTAGTTTCAAATTTAGATAAATATTTATGTAGTCTGACGTGCTCTTTAAGTTTCATGATCATTTTCAGTTTCTGTACAACTGTAAAAAGTTAATGATTAATGACTCTATTGCAATTAACACATTTGTGCCCAAATCTTTCTAAATGGTTTCATGCGTAGCTATATTTTCATGTTAGTGTCCTATGTGACCATGTTCTGGTTTTATTTTGCACAGATTCTTTTTTTTTTTCTTGAAAATCATTTTAGAATATGCGGCATCTATAGTTGCCGGTGGGCAAATATGTTGTATTCACCCCTTCAATGTCAAATTTGAATAGGAGAGCATGTGGCATCGAACTCAAAATAAGTGCTTTCAACTGATCAATCTTTATTCATAAACAAATTTATCATGCATAAAAGCCAAAGAACATTTGATGCAAACCCCCCAAAAAAGTTGCATCAAGCTTATACACCTTATTTTTCAGATAAACGCGAGTGCCGCCATTTTCAAACTATAATGTGTCAGATTTCCGGTAAAGCACTCCTGCTAATAGTAGTTCTATTGTGATGCAGTAGCTTCACGGTCACTGTGTAGATTTTACAGGCCAGTTTACTTTTAATATGGACCAAAGAAAGACTTTGTGTGGTTATGGGGTGTCATAATAGCTGTAAAAAATACCTGCAAGACATTTGTTTTGACCATAATACAGGCAGTTCCACAGTATTTTCCTTATAAATATTAAAAAAATATTCTCCCATGTGGTACTGAGCTGAACTTATATGGAGAACGATAAAAATACAGTTTGGTATGTATTATTTGAGCCTAGTGCTGCATTAGAGACCGTTCAAACAGATCGTGAGAGTGCAACAGATCACTGTATGGATTCAGAACTGTGGGAAAAAAAGTTACTTCTTTAAACCTGACAGCATAAAGACATCCGTCAGAATATACATTGATGAAAAATTAGCGAAAATACAAGATTACTACTCAAACTGTCTCTTCTCTTCAGGTTATAAGGGAAATGAATGAGCACCATAGATGAGCACCTCCCTCAGAGTTCTTTTGGAGAGCGTCACTTAACGTTACATTTGATATTGCTGACATAAGCTTGGTTCATATGTTTTTTTTTACGGTCTATGGTTCAGATGAAGTTCTGAAGGTTCACCTTACTATTATGATGGAGACATTGTGACAACAAAGTTGAGGATCCAAATGCAGGCTTTATTATAGAGAGTGGTCAAACAGGCAGAGTCTGGTACCAGCAAACAATAATGTCCCAGGCAAAGACAAATAGGGATCCGTAAACAGGGAATGGTCAGGGCAGGCAGCAAAACAAAAAAACCAGATAAACAGTCCAAGGTCAAAAACAAGGAGGCAAGGCAAAGCAAAGAAACACGGATACAGGGAACAGGTTACAGACTTAACTATAATCAGAGTCCAGGGTAAAATTGCAAGAGTCTGGAATGGAGTGCCCTCTAATGAAGCTCACAGGCACTCCAACTAGAGATCGTGACATAGACCTCCCACCTCCCCCAAGGAGCGGCTTCTAGACGCTATATACACTTACGGAGGCGGAACAGGGGGAGGGCCAGGTCCATGTGGAAGTGGAATGTCTGGGCACCAGTTGGAACCAGAGCCCACCAGGGTGGAGCAGGCAGGACTAGAGCCCACCAGGGCAGCGCTGGCAGAACCAGAGCCCACCAGGGTGGAGCAGACAGAACTGCAGCCCACCAGGGCATTACAGGCAGAACCAGAGCCCATCAGGGTGGCGCAGGGTACCCCCACAGGTGAGCAGATGGTACAGAAGCCCACCAAGGTGGGGCAGAGGACAACCACAGCTGAGCAAATAAGATAGATGCCCACCAGGGTTGAGCAGAGGACCACCACAGTCGATCAGAAGGGACTGAAGCCCACCAGGGTGGAGCAGAGGACCACCACAATCTAGCAGATGGGACAGAAGCCCACAAGGGTGGAGCCAAGGACCACCACAGCTGGGACAGAAGGACCACCACAGTGGAGTCGATGGCACAGGAGAGCAAGTCTGGTCAGGTAGGACTGAAACAGAGAACATAAACAGATTAATGGTGGCCTCTGGGGACGTGATAAGGCAGTTAGAGAGTTCCCAAACGGCCTCCTTAGCCATGACAGTGCAGACAGAGAGTCCATGTATGGCCTCCGTAGCGTGACAGGACAGGCAATGAGTTCATAGATGGCCTCTATAGCCGTTACAGGACAGAGTTCCTGGATGGATACTACTGACACCTCCGAAGGTTCTCCAGCAGTTGCAGCCACCTCTGGAGGTTCCACAGTAGTAACAATTTCCTTGACAGCAACACAACAGGCTAAGATAACATTGCTGGGCACAACAGACAGGATGAGACAAGACTCTGATCAGCTGTGACGAGACGAGGCTGTGGGATTTCAACTGAGACGTGATGAGGCTCTGGAAACAGCGTACAGGCTAAACAATAATCAGCAAAGTGTGTGTGGATGTGTGTAACCTTTATTGTGTGAGACTGATTAGGTGATGAGAGACAGGTAATTGCAATTGATGATGAGTCCTGGAAGTGCATTATGGGAAATGGAGTCCAGGGTGAAGTGGCAAGAGTCTGGAATGGAGTGCCCTCTAATGAAGCTCACGGGCACTCCAGCTAGAGATCGTGACACTTACAAACTCTCCTTTAATTTTCTAAAGTAACGTTAGTCATTCAAGTGCCTCACCAGAACCCAGTGTAATGCTGCGTGACTATACGTTCAAGTAAATTGCATACGTTAAAAACTATATATTTTAGAATAAAAGTAATAATAGCGTATCTAGTCAAGTCAACTTGAAGAAATTTGTTACTTGGACTAATTCCACTCTAATGGGAAGTTGTTTCAACAAGAAATATTTTGTCAAGATAAAAAAAAAAATTTAGGCAGCAGGGTAAAAAATTATTTTTAGTCGAATCAAACAAAATATTTTTTTTACAGTGTAGCAATATAGGAAATTCCTGAACAGTCTTTAAATCAATAAAGCCTTGCATTGAGTTTCTCTGTTACGCAGAGAGAATCAGAGGCATGCGGATCCATTCGCAGGTTTTTATTAACCGGAATGACGGTTTATTTAATCCAAAACGAAATAGGTCCTTGAGCATTACTTCCTCAAAGGATACCCAGTAAGACAAAACTGGGCAACATAATCCTCAATGGAAGAATTTCCTTGCCGCAGATCAAGCAGCTGCTCAGCTGGGTCCATAACCAAGCTAAATTCCTCAGAATAACTGCCAGATCTTTGTTTGGCGAAGCCTTCTGTTACGCAGAGAGAATCAGAGGCATGCGGATCCATTCACAGGTTTTTATTAGCCGCAATGACAAAAGCAATGACAAAACACAGGGCTTAGGCTGAGGCACGCAGAGAACGATCATAAACGGGGTACACGGTCCAGGGTCGGGGAGCCAAACAGGAAACTAGAAGGAGAACAAGGAGACAGGGAGAAAATGCTCGGAAAAGACTGACTAGCAAATCAAGACTTCGCAAAGTGACTGTGTGTGAGTGCTGATTATATGAGTGTGTAAATGAGGTGCAGGTGTGTCAAGGAGATTAGCTGGTGAATGAGGTGCAGGTGTGGCAAGGTGATAGTGATGCAGTGCCTCATGGGAGAGGTAATTTGGGTGTGGTGCAACAGTATGAGAGGTGCTAGTGTCCAAGTGATGATATGGTGACATCTGGTGGTTGATGGGAGTCTTAGCTTAAGAGCGATTCAGGATTATCAAGATTGCTCTTTTTCAGGAGGGGCTTAACAACTGCAGTTTTCAGGGAGTTTGGAAATGGTATATTGACATCTCTTTATAAAGTCTCATTATTAAAAGTTTTTTTGACAATACTGATGATGATGTCTCTATTAAACGCATCTTCCTCTCAGTTTTATCCATTAATTATAGTAATTCAACATTACAGTATAATTGTTTTTTTTTACATTTATTTTCTGAAAAATATAACAACTTTTAATTTAATTGAATGCAAAACAATCTTCACATAAACTAACAATTGTATATAGATAAATTTTTATTCAAGCAACAAAAGTTGATTTCTGAAGAGTGGTTTCTTTTTCTTTTCCGTGATTTCCATCAATGAAACTTGCAAGTTTCACTTTAAAAGTAATGCTTTCTCTTTAAAATCTTATGGCGTGAGGTATTTCTGACACATATCAGTTTTTCTCCCAGCACTTTTTTACGATTATTTTGGACTTTATAACTCATTTAAGGCCATGTTTAAAAAGTCACTCGCCGAAACTGTGTAATTTGACATAATTGTGTGTGTGTTTTTGTCGTTTGAAGTGCTACTGGCACGCTTGTCTGAGGCACCAGCATACATTCAGCCAAACGTGGATTCTTTTAAACTATACTGCAATCACCTTCATCCAGTCTGTGCTATTTCTGCGTTATGACTGATAACACTGTCTTTATACTCGTTTTAAACTAGAGTTGTGGATATCTCATAACTCCCTCTTCACAAGCTCTTGTCAACGTCGCTATCTATTGATGTTGCGTTCCCGGTAAATTGTAGTTTCCATGTTTTCACAAGAAAATCAGCCCAATGCTACTCAAAACAAGCCAAAACGCGTTTCGATGGGGTCCCCAGTTAAAAATCTTTTTTTTTTGTGGCGTTCCCCTGCTTAAATTCGCATTCCAGGGGATAAATATAAATTTATTGGAGTTGCTTCAACCTGTGGACATTAAAAACAACCCTTGGCAACATTGTTAATGTAGCCCAAGCCGAGGAGTTGGCACTGTTGCATCTCTTCCATTTCTTTTCGGCTGGCTATGATTACTGGCATACTGTATGAATCAGCAGAGGAGATTATAGGTAAATCTACAGGGATGAGGAAAAAGAAAATGGTTCCATGGTGGTCAGAGGAGTGCAAAGAAGCAGTTAAGGTATGGAACAACGCTTTTAAAGTCATTAAAGCAAATCACACATTCAATAAATTAATAAAGTATAAAAAAGCACAGGCCAAAGCTAAAAGAGTAATTCGTGAGGCAAAAAGAAAATACTGGAGAGACTTTTGCAGCAATATTGGGTCTGAAATCAAGGTTAGTGAGGTATGGGGAATGATAAGGAAAATGGGAGGCATTAGAAAGGACTTAGCATTACCAGTAAAAAGAGGAAATGACATTGAGCTGCCAGATGCTCCACCCGAACCCAAGGGAAGACCAAAGACACAAAGAGACCAGGAGGGAGGTGGAGCGGCGGAGGACCAGGGGGAGGGACGGAGGGCCAGGTAAAATGGGGAAAACAGAGACAAGAGGACCAGGTAAAATGCGGAAACAGAGACAAGAGGAGTGCAACACAAAACAAGGAGTCCAGGAGGGAGGTGGACCGGTGGAGGATCAGGGGGAGGGATGGAGGGCCAGGTCCATAGATGGAAGAACGGACAAAAGAACAAAACAATCACAAAAACTCAAGTCCAGGAGGACATAACGTGACGCCCACCAGGGCGGAGCAGAAGACCACCACATCCGTGCAGTCGAAACAGACACCCCCCAGGGCGGAGCAGAAGACCACCACATCCGTGGTCACCATTGATCTTCCGAATAAACAGGAGGGCAAGTCTGGTTGGGCAAGTCTGAAACAGAGAACATGAACAAGTTAAGGGTAGCCTCCGTGGCCACAATAGGATCAGTCGGGTGCTCAGAGAGTTCGACTGACACGTGACGAGACTCTGGAAGTTCCGCAGAGGCGAGGAGAGACTCTGGTAGATCAGCCAAGCTGAGGAGAGACTTTAATAGTTCATCAGAGACGTGGAACGGCTCTGGTAGTTCATCAGAGACGTGGAGAGGCTCTGGTAGTTCCTCAGAGACGTGGAGAGGCCATGTTGTGCCATGGCGCTGGGCTGGCGGCCATCCTGGGCAGCGGCGCTGAGCCGGCGGCCATTCTGCGCAGCGGCGCTGGGCTGGCGACCATCTTGTGCAAAGGAGCTGGGCTGGCGGCCATCTCGTGCAGTGGCGTTGGATCGGCAGACGTACGCTTCCTCTCCCCTCTCCGTCCGCCATGGTGAGACGGCGGCTCCGATCCGTTCCACACGAGCCCAGGGTCGAAGGGGGGCCATGGTGGAGAGCGATACCGAACCTCCTCTCGATCACTAACTCCTTTGCGACCTCCCCTGGTCCCACGGAAAACAACCAGACGGGTTCCCTCAAAACCACTCCTATCCCTCTCAGTGGCTGGGGAGGAAACATGAAAAGACATACCACTGGATCTCAGGGATGGAGTCCTTCTGTGACGATCGCGACCCAAGTAAGACACAGGAGAGGGAGAGATCCAATTGCAGGTATGATTATAATGGGATAATCCAAAACGAAGTCAAACAAGCCAGGGTCAAATCCAGAGAACAATCCAAAATAAAACAAACAGGAAAGGGACAGGAAGGGAACATGAAGATGAGGGATCTCGGAGGACGAGAAGACTGGGATCACAAAGGGTAAGGACTCCATACAGACAACATGAAAAGACTGGTAAATATAGGGAGGCTAATGACAATTAAGTGAAGGCAACTGGTGCAATTAGCAGGAGTGCAATTACTGTGATGAAAGGACAAGACTAGTGGAATTCTAGTGCCTATGGTGAAGTGCCTAAGGGGAAGTGAGCCCACTAGTGGACACCCAGGGAAACAGAGACAGCGTGACACATATGACATGTTGTGGAAGGAGGGGCTTTTAATTAAGTTAAATAAGATGGGTATAGGTGGGAGGATGTTTAAATGGATTCAACATATTTTGAATAACAGAACCATAGAGGTAAGAGTAGGGATGGAATTTTCAAGTATGTATCAAATAGAGAATGGTACTCCACAAGGAAGCATATGCAGCCCAATACTTTTTAATGTAATGATTATTGACATTTTTAATAGAATAGATCAGAGGATGGGTAGAGCATTATATGCTGATGATGGGGCATTGTGGGTGAGAGGAAGGAATATTGACAACCTGATGGTTAAAATGCAATCAGCAATTGTTATTGAAAAGACACAATTTATATGTTTTTCCAAAAAAAGAATGAACCCTAATATAGATCTTTAACTGTATGGGCAGCATCTAAAGCAAGTTGAAAATATAAGATATTTGGGGGTATGGTTTGACATTAAGCTAAATTTTAAAACGCACATTCAGAAAATGATAGATAAGTGCATCAGGCATGTCCCTGAAAAGGATTTATACTGTACTGATTCGTTCTGTTTTTGATTATGGAAGCATAGTTTATAGTTCAACAACTAAAACCTTAATGCAAGAACTAGATAGAGTACAGGCCAAGGCACTTTAAATATGTTGTGGTGCATTTAGGACAACACCTATTCCATCATTACAAATAGAAGTGGGAGAAATGCCTTTAGACCTAAGGCGATTAAAACTATCCATGTCTTACTGGATCTGCAAGGTCATGAAGAAACACACACCACAAAGCAGGTGTTATTAGAATGCTGGGAGTATGGGCACCCATTATGTAGTTTTGGGTGGCATGGGAATAGGCAGACAAAGGATATGGAAATTGACAGCATTGCATGTTGCAAATCCCACCATGGATGTTTTTTTATCCCAGAGTAGATTTGGAAGCTAAGAACATAATTAAATCAGGGATATATCAAAATGTTCAGCAATATATTGACATAAATTATGATAACACAGTTCAGATTTTCACAGACGCATCAAAAGATCAGACTGGGAAAACAGGGGTTGCAGTCCACATTTTAAAGTATAATGTTAATATTAAAAAAGGACAACAGACCATCTGGCCATTTTTACAGCAGAAATGATAGCAATTCTGGCTTTACAATGAATGGGTGGAAGAAGTAAAACTAAGATAAAACTAAAAAATAAGGTGATCATCTGTTCAGACTCAATGTCCT
Source organism: Carassius carassius (assembly GCF_963082965.1). Taxonomy (NCBI): domain Eukaryota; kingdom Metazoa; phylum Chordata; class Actinopteri; order Cypriniformes; family Cyprinidae; genus Carassius; species Carassius carassius. The sequence goes on along the minus strand of NC_081755.1, from coordinate 15,066,536 downwards.
CACTAGCATGCATTCAGAGTGGAAAGTCTACATGTAGACAGGATCTACTAGATGAAATTAATCAAATCATTTTTAAAATAAACCAACAGAGCATAAGAGTAGGATTTATATGGGTTCCTGCACACAGGGGAGTGGAGGGGAACGAGAAGGCAGACATGCTGTTACATCAGAACTGGTTGAACTGGATATCAAATTAAGCAGGTCAGAAATTAAAAGCATTATTGAGGACAAAATTAACAGAATGTGCCAGGAGAGATGGGATAAGGAAGGAAAAGGCAGTATAACATACACAAGAGGTTACAGCTAGTAAAATCAGTGGATTGGAAAGGCAGGAGGAAACATGGTTTACCAGACTGAGGACGGGACATACAAGTTTAAATAGTGGATTGCATATTATAGGGAAACATCAGACTGGAGTATGTACAAACTGTGGAGTAATAGAAAATGTAAAACACATACTTCTAGATTGTACACAATACACCAGAGAAATGGAAAATATGAAGAGAGTGGTAAATAAACACTTAACAATGGAAAACTTATTGTGTATAACCAACACACAGTCCACAATTAGGGTGGTTATAACTTATCTTAAAGAAACCCAACTAGCAAGTAGAATTTAGTTTATTATTATTAGTATTATTAGTAGTATTATTATTTATTAAATTTTCTCCTGTAGGACGATAGGATGTTAAAGGTTCTTTTTTTTTTTTTTTTTTTTGTGAATGATGACATCCCTGATCACACCTCAGCCCAGTAGATGGTGGTAATGCACAATGATTGTAAACTACCAATACAATTTACCGAAGAAGAAGAACAACAACAACAACAAAGGGAGGAGGAGAAGATCTGTGCGCTAAAGAAAGTCAATCGTTTATTATTTACATTGTTTTTTATTTCTCAAATCGGAGCAGCGACTGGGTTTTAAAAGCCGTTGGTGGATTTATTGTGTTAATAACATCCCTGTAAATCACCGTCAAAGCGGCAGACGAAGACAACAGGAGGTACATTTCTGTCCAGTCCAAACTGTTAACATACCTGACATCTTAATCGTATCGTATTTCCCTGAAATGTAACTAAATCTATTGTTTTATATATATCAACGGTGAAGCCAGTCAAATCTAACAGTGTGTTTAATTAATTATAAAGAATTCCAAGAACCACAAAACTGCTTGTCCCCACAGCCACGTAATTACACAGGGAAAGTGCTTTATTTTGCAGTCAAACTCAAGGTTTTCTACCATTTAAATTACAAAAATGTATTCATAACTGTCAAATATATGATACAAATGGCATAATAAAATAAAATGCTCAATAAATATTATAAAATATATATTTGTATCACTGGTGCTACCGTTAAATAAAAACACTGATGACATACGTTAACTTGACTTCCTCCTTCCTATTTTCTAAAGATCTATGAAAAAGCCCATGTTAAGTCCACCGTTTCCTTTCAATTCTCAGAAATCTTCTCATTTAACCCACAATTTCATATGAAGCTTTTAGTTGAAGTCACTGGTATGACCTATTTATTGTTAGGGAATTGTAAAAAAAAACATTTTGTAAAATGTTTTTTTCATGAAAATCACTGTTACTGTCACTGGTGTTACCTTCCTTATGGGAAGATCAGTATATCAGGTCTAATGTATGTCACTAGTGATTCATTGTGGTACTGTGCTGTGTTACTGCGTAACCATACTGTATTTAACTGTATTTCTTTCAAATGAAATAAAACATAATCTCCTTATTTCTTGCATTTTCATTATTTTTCTGTAACTCTGACTACATGTGCTGAAAAAAATTTAAAGAAAAAATATTTAATAAAAACTTTTTCATATTGATAAAGAAGGTAACACCAGTGACAAAAATGGTTCATGTGTTCTTGAAATAATTGCAGAAAAAAGCTAAATAGAAAAAATAATTAAGCTGTCATTTATATATTCGTAAAGTCAAAAGGTAATCTAATAATGTGGTCTAAGTTTAAATGTTAGAAAAATAAATACATTTTAAAACATTTTGCCATACCAAAAGTGGACGTTTCTGTAGAATGACCCACATATATATTATTTCATCAGCCTTTACGATTTATGTGAGTAGTGTATTTGACTCCGAAAACTGGAGTAACAGCTGCTGAAAATTCTGATCTGCATCACTGAAATAAATTATTTTTTAAAGTACGTGTTATATATGTATAAATAATCTCTGACACGGAGAAGAATGAAAACTCCTCACATGACCGCTAAGTTACCGACTCAAATGCACACTGACGGATCTTATCCATCTGTTCTGCAAAATGTAAACAAATGTATATTTCTGCAAGTGTAAATATTGTGGAAATATGAATATGTAAATTGTGTCAAAAGGCATTCCTCCTTGAACAGAGCTAACGCGGGTTTGGAGGGTATTTATTTCATATTCTGTGACAGCTTATTTAATATAAAAATTATACATTGTATTTAAGTTACATGTAGGGAGACTGGAGATGACAGTAACACTTTTTGTTTGAGTGTCAGTAACTTAGTGTTTATTCTTGGCATGCTAGACCTCTCAAACTTTGATACATTGTAGGCACATTTATCTACTACAAATAAAACTCACTTGAACTTTTACTACACAATCACAGATTATGTGTGTTAATGTCAAATACGAAGAATAACGTTGTTACGGCCTACCCTACTACTGGGGTGAGTTGTAACACTAGCTGGGGATAGATGTAACAATAAGAGGTAATTTGGTGAAACAATATCCACACTTTCTAGATTATGCAAGAACTTTATTGAAGAACAAAAATGAACAATTGAAACTAACAGAAATATTCTGGAACTTTAAACTCATAACTATAACAAATTGCTGTGTGTGTGTGTGTGTGTGTTGTAGTTTGTTAGAACTTTCATCTTTTGTCTGCTCGCTCTGATGTGCAAGTAATTTATTCTATTGGAAAATGATTCTATTCAGTAGCTTCTCCTACTTTTCTTAGTGATGTATAGTGCCAGTTTATCATGAAGTGACGATTTTGTTCTAGTTGACTCGTTGGATGGAAACACTGCCTGTTTCCAAATGGTTTGTGCAATATTCCAATTTTGTGCACAAGTTAAATATGCAACTTTAGATGGAAACCCGGCTAGTGTGTGTGTGTGTGTATGTATAGTGTATTTCTTAAGGGACTTTAAACTCAACAATATAACAAAAAATGTATGTGTGTGTAGTGTGTTTCTTATGGGACTTTAAACTCAACATTATAACAAATTTATGTGTGTGTTTAGTGTATTTCTTATGGGACTTTAAGCTCAACAATATAACAAATTTGTGTGTGTGTGTGTGTGTGTGTGTGTGTGTATAGTGTATTCCTTATGGGACTTTAGACTTAACAGTATAACAAATTGCTGTGTGTCAGTGTGAGTGTGTGTAAAATGTATATCTTATAAGGGTTCAGTCAGTCTCACAGTTGTGAGTTGAGCTATAAAGTGTCAACAGTAAATATTTTCATCCGATTCCTGGTATCTTCTGGGTATTCCTTCTGTGCTTTCATGATTTAGTCCTTCAGATTAAAGTGCAAAACTGTGAGCATGTTCACTTTTTCTGGCTTGAGCTTTGCACGGTGAGGTGAGATGATGTGTCCACTGGCACTAAATACCCTCTCTGAAGGAACACTTGTTGTGGGTCCGCAGAGAAACTTCTGAGCAATGGTAGCTAGATAAAGAAGCTCTTCAGCATGCAGACTCCACCAATGCAATGAATCTGCCTCTGATTTTATTATTTATATGGCACAGAAAGATAGACTTTTACACACTTCAGTCTTGGACTTCAGGCTCCTTTGCCCTCAGTCGCCTTGTGGGAGGTGATTTTGTTGAGGGTGGCCAAGCCTTGGCACCGTTTTTCAGAGGTGGGGATCGGGGAGGTTGTGCTGGTTTGCTCTGTCTGGGCAGCTCCCTCACTCATTGTTGTCATCTCTGTCAGTTTTGAGGCCTCCTCAGTACAGAAGTCGACTGTGGCTTCAATGTCATCAGAAAAGCTTCCCTTAAACCGTGGATCAACAAAGCTTATCAAGTCCACCAACTTCTTTGCATCATCAGTGTACCTGGACTCGAGATCAGTCTTCATTAATATCTTCAGGTTTTTGGTTAAGGGCACCATCTTCATTTTTCATGACAGGCTTACCCTGCTCTCTGAGGCCAAAGCATCAGTGAAAGCACTGAGTTGATCAAGGATTTTTAAGACTTGCTCAATGACTGCGATATCTGCATCCTTTGGCATCAGATGCCATGCCCCTCTCTCAGTTGCCAGTACAGCACAGACTGCCTGCTGTTGTTCAAGAAACCTCTGCAGCATTTTCTGAGTCGATCCCCATCAAGTGACTACATCATGGATGATCGACCTCTGAGGGATGTTTAAGGCCTCTAGTTTATTTTTGAGCTCTCTTCTTCTCTTTCCAACCCACGGACATGAAAAACAACCACTGACTTGGCAACACTGGTTGGCATTTACTACACTGGTTGGCATTTACTACACAGAGCTGTAATTCACTGACAATCTACACAAAATCTATTTTAAAATCACAGGCATTTCTTTGTCTATTTTGAAAGCGATTTTGTGTTAGTTGACGGTGGACTACGGCTCTGTGTAGTAACTGCCGCTCCACCTGAACCAGTGTTGCCAAGTCCGTGGTTGTTTTTCATGTCCGTGGGTCGATGCGACAATACCAATAACGTGATATTTAGCCCCTAAAATGCGAATTTTACCAAGGCAACCCTGCCAAAAAACGTATATTTTAATCCCGGGAAGCAATTTTATCGGGGAAGCTCTTGGAAACGAGCTTGGGCTAGTTTTGGACTAGTTTTGAGAAGCAACTGGGCAGGATTTGTTGTGAAAACCTGGCAACCCTGATCTGAACGCACTTGCTGGAGATATACAACTAATTACAGGAGCATCTTTACTGATGAGATGCACATGAAAATCGCATTAGATTTTTTTGCACAGCCCTACTGAAATTTCATTCACCCGTGGCAGGCAAAGAAGACATTTCAGCCGATAAGAATCTCCCTTGACTTCAGTGAATTCAAACATATCCTTGAGATATGGCCAGGGGTGATCCCTGTCGGGAATCTCGGGATCATTGTGGGCAGCAAGAGCTGCACTATAACCTGTTTTAGCGGTCATCTTCCACCTCAAACTAACTGCTGCGTGAGCGTATGTTGGTAAAGAACTCGCGAAGTCGCGCGTTCTTTTTTTCAAAAGAAAACGTACTCGGTTACTAATGTAACCTCGGTTCTCTCTAGAAGAGGGAACGAGTACTGCGTCTTAGCTAAGACGCTGCGGGAAAAAGTCTCTTTTCACGATACACTGAAGCAAGAAATTATCCTTAATTTTGAATTATTGTAAAGCGCATTTGCAGCAGCACACAGCCATAGGCGAGACGGCTCGCTCGCTCATTGGCTGCTCTGCGGCAACTCCATAAGCCTATCAAGCACAGGCTGATGCAACATCAGACCAATGAGGGCGCTCGCGCCCTCCATGCTACTTCCCGCCGAAACGGGTGTGGCCTAGCCCTATAAAGGGAGCTCGAAAAGGCTGACTCACCTGATTTATTTCATCGCCGAAGCGAACCAGAGTGAATCGTACGCACGGCAGAGAACGCAGTACTCGTTCCCTCTTCTAGAGAGAACTGAGGTTACATTAGTAACCGAGTACGTTCTCTTACGAGAGTTCTCTCGTACTGCGTCTTAGCTAAGACGCTGCGGGAACCCAATGTAAAACGCCGTGCGTGCAGAGATCACACACCAATAAACCTGGAAGCGACGCCCAGGATTTACAGTGCACAATCACCAGAGGGACTCACAGAGAGTCCTAGAACAGGAGGGGGAAACCCTCCGTCCCATATCTAGCAGCGTCCGTAGACGCGGCAATATGACATCACATATTCCAGGCAATGCCTGACCAATGTGGGAATGTGGGTCTTACGCAATACTGCCCATATAAAAGTCGGCAGCGCATCGCGCTTGCGATCTCAGAGTTCCAATCAGGACACTGATTCAACTATACCGACAACAGCTTTGCTTGCAGAGCGGGAACCTCTAGGTTATAGAACCTGATAAATGTAGATGGCGAGGCCCATCCTGCCGCCATACATATATCCTGTAAGGAAATCCCATTTGACCACGCCCACGATGAGGCGACGCCTCTTGTGGAGTGTGCTCTGACACCCAGTGGGCACTGAAGGCCCCTGGAAGTGTAAGCTAATGCAATAGCGTCAACTATCCATCTGGATAGGCTCTGTTTCGAAACAGCCATTCCCTTGGAATGTCCACTGAATGAGACAAACAGCTGCTCAGTCTGTCTGAAGACAGCAGAGCGAGACACATAAGTTCTTAAAACCCTAATGGGGCAAAGAAGACTTGAGTCTCCATCCTCTTCTGACACCGACAGGGCAGACAGGGAAATAACCTGAGCCCCGAAACGGTTTGTTGAGGGATTTCGGCACATAACCGTGCCTAGGTTTGAGTATGACTCTTGAGTCATTAGGCCCAAACTCCAAGCACGTCGGGCTCACCGAGATCGCGTGCAGGTCACCCACACGCTTCACTGAAGCGATAGCCAACAAGAACACTGTCTTGAATGACAGATGCTTGAGGCTAATCGTTTGGATAGGCTCGAAAGGGAAACCTTTCATGGCCTCCAAAACCATCAAGAGGTCCCATACAGGGACTGACGGAAGTCTGGGAGGATTCAGCCTCATAGCTCCTCTAAGGAAGCGGATGACCAAATCGTTCCTTCCTATTGACTGACCGAGCTTTTTCTCAGAAAACGCTGCGATAGCCGCCACGTAAACTTTGAGCGTGGAGGGGGCTCTGCCCTTATCCAACAGCTCCTGCAGGAAGGAGAGAACCTCCGTCACCTCACAATTAAGGGGTGAACGTCCCCGAGCTGTGCACCAGCTGGAGAACACTGACCACTTCGAGGCATATAGCCGTCGAGTCGACGGAGCTCTAGCCTGAGTGATAGTATTTATCACTCCCACTGAGAGATCAGCGGGTAACCGTTGAGCGCCCACACATGGAGGGACCACAACTCCGGTTGAGGGTGCCAAATCGAGCCCCTGGCCTGTGAGAGGAGGTCCCTCCTCAACGGCACTGGCCACGGGGCAGCGTCTGCTAACTGCATCAAATCTGGAAACCATGGTTGGTTCTTCCAAAGTGGTGCTACAAGCAGTACTGAGCATTTCGTTTCCCTCACCTGTTCTATCACCTGCGGAAGGAGGGAGACAGGGGGAAAAGCATAGAGCGGGCAGCACGGCCACCTCCGTGACAGCGCGCTTTCGTTCTTGGAAAAGAACGCGGGGCAGTGAGCGTTTTCGTGGGACGCGAAGAGGTCCATTTCCGCCCTGCCAAATCTCTCCCACAGCAGCCGAACTGTCTGTGGGTGTAGAGACCATTCGCCCATGGGAATGTTGTTCCTGGACAGTCTGTCTGGACCCAGATTCTGTAGCCCAGGCACATGAAAGTTGCGCTGAGCCCAAACCAGGAGGCGTTCCGCCAACCTGTACAGGTTCCGGGACCTGAGACCGCCCTGGCGATTTATGTAGGACACCACAGATATGTTGTCCGAACGGACTAAGACGTGGTGGCCCTTGATTTGGGGACAAAAGCGTGTCAGCGCGTTCTCCACTGCCAGCATTTCCAGACAGTTGATATGTTGGAGCTTTTCCCTTTTCCCACAGGCCAAAGAACGGTCTGCCCTCGAGCTGCACTCCCCATCCCGAAGTGGAGGCGTCTGTCGACACCACTTTCACTTTGGAGGAAGTCCCCAGGCTTACACCTGATTGGTACCAGTCGTTTGCTGTCCAGGGTTTCTAGGCTGTAACACAGCTCTGATTGACCTTGAGACGCAACCGCCCGGATATCCACGCTCTGCGCGGTACTCACGCTTTCAGCCAGAACTGTGAGGGGCGCATGCGGAGCAGGCCCAACTGAAGAACTGGTGATGCTGAAGCCATGAGACCCAGCATCTTCTGAAATTCTCTGAGCGAGATGGTCGCGCCGCAGCGGAGAGAGCTCGCTGCGCGCTGAATGCCCAATGCGCGCTGTGACGACAGCAGCGCCGTCATGGACTGAGTCCAGAGCTATTCCCAAAAACAGTATCGTTTGACTAGGGTTCAGCGAACTCTTCGTCCAGTTGACACTGAGACCGAATTTCTCGAGGTGATCGAGTAAAATGGCCCTGTGCTCCACGAGCTCTGATCGTGATTGAGCCAGAATCAGCCAGTCGTCCAAATAGTTCAGCACTCGCATGCCTCTGAGAGGAGCGAGCGCTGCGTCCATGCACCTCGTAAATGTACGAGGAGCCAGGTACAAGCCGAACGGCAGCACTGTATACTAGTATGTATGGCCCTTGAAGGCGAACCTCAAGTACCGCCTGTGACGTGATGCTATATGTATTTGAAAATACGCGTCCTTCAGATCTAACGACATGAACCAGTCTCCTCTGCGAATAAAGGGTTGGATGCGAAGCGCGCTCTGTTGGCTGGGCAACGGCAGCGATTCGATGTGCTGCAGCATGGGCGTTATGCCTGTGACATTTGAGGCGGGGAGCGCGCTGATCACAGCGGGCAGATCGCTCGTCCTCGACCCCGCCACGGTGCTTAACCGAGTGAGGGAGGGCTGAGCGGGTCCCGTGGGACTCGTGCTGTCTATGAGTAATTGTGGGCTGTAAGCGTGCACATTTAATGCTTTCGACTCGCTGTCTGCCTGGGCAGAACGAACTTGCACGGGTTTCGTTTTTACAGAAACCACATGCCGTGTGTGACATAGTGTTTGTGGGCACTGAGGAGTGGGCACGTTTACTATGTAGTGCGCGCGATCGACCTGAGTCGCTTTTATGGGCGTGAGCCCTGTGTGAGGGGCTTTGCCTATATGTGGAGATGGGCACTGAGCAGTGGGCATCGTCACTACATTTATAGCACCATCGGCCGTGGCCGGGACACCAGAAATTACACTCTTTTCGGGAAATATCTGCGGGGCGACGGCCGGTAGAGCGAGAGCGGGGTCTCGAGCTGCGTTGCTGACGCTGTTGCGATGAAGCAGCAGGAGGTGGGGGGTGTGGCTGAGAGCTTTGCGGGGCCGGTCTAGCACGACTCGCTGAAGAACCGGAGTGCTTCGAGAGGAAGTGCTTGAATGCTTGAGACGCTTTCTGGTCCTCGACGAATCTCTCAACGAACTCATTGACAGAAGATCCGAAGAGGCCAGCGGGAGTCAGCGGGCGTCGAGGAACGCAGTGCGTTCAGACTCTGCCATGTCTGAAAGCGTCAGCCATAGATGCCTCTCAGCCACAGTAGCGGAAGCCATTACTCGTCCCATGGCCTGTGCAGCGGACTTAGTAGCGCGAAGAGAGAGATCCGAAGCACTCCTCAAATCCGCGAGACAGATAGCCTCAGGTACCATCTCGTCCAGCTTACGGAGATCACCCTGGAATATCTGCAGCGTGGCCATGGTGTGTAGTGCAGACGCAGCCTGCCCAGCAGAAAAAAGATCTGCGCAAGCAGAGATGACGTCATGCGGCAGGCTTTAGATGGCAACACCGCTTTCGTCCGCCGTCCAGCAGAGGGCGGGCAAAGGTGCGTCGCTATCGCCTGTTCCACCGGCAGAAGTGACTGGTAGCCTCTGTTTTTAGCATCATCCAGTGTGGAGAATGCTGGTGAGACAGACGAACGAGTTTGCGCTGAGTATGTAGCGTTCCAAGCCTTTGCCACCTCTTCGTGAAGCTCAGGAAGAAATGGGGCGGGCTTTGAGTTCGGCGAAGTACGCTCATCCGGAAGAAACCTACCATCCAGCCGAGAACGAGAGGGGGGCGCTGGTGCAGACCACTCGTGGCCGATGCTCATCGCGGCCAGCGTGAGCACTCGCATCAGCTCCTTCTCGATGTCAGCTCGTCTGCTGGGCAGAAAGCGCGAGATCCCCGGAGCTCGCCCAGCCTTCACTGCCCGAAGCTAGCAGAGAGCACGTTTCCTCTCCCCCCGACGCGGCCCTGAGATCGACTTCCTCGGAAGACGCGGCGGCAGACAGCGGGCGCTGACCATCGGGAAGCGATGCAGGGGAGGCCGGTGAAGCAGGGCGAACTGGCGAGCTCGGTTGAGCTGGAGACGGTTCCGGAATCCGCTGGGAGCTGCGCTTTTTACGGCACTGCAGCGCAGCGGGGAATGCAGGCTCAGAGAAAAATGCCAAGCGAGTCCTCAGAGTCACCATTGGCAACAGCTCGCAGTGAGGGCAGCCGCCGTCAGCGAGCGCGAGCGCTGCATGATCCTCACCCAGGCAGGAAACACAGATGACGTGACTGTCTCCCTCGCTGAGCGGGGCTCTGCACGAGCCGCAAGAAGGCATCTTTAAAAAGACGCAGCTCTTTTACGAGCATGTGTCGCAGAGTGAACACACACACGAGGATATGAAAAGGATATAGGCGCTGGAAAGCGCAGCAGGAACGGCAGTGGAAGGCGGCAGTGGAAGGCGGCATTGGCCAGCGGCTTCAGGAATGGCTCGACCCGCTGAGATGCTATCGGACGACGCTTGCTTCCTCTCGTGATCCAACGATGCGTGAGCTTCGCTGAAAAGATGAAAAATCAGGTGAGTCAGCCTTTTTGAGCTCCCTTATTAGGGCTAGGCCACACCCGTTTCGGCGGGAAGTGGCATGGAGGGCGCGGGTGCCCTCATTGGTCTGATGTTGCATCAGCCTGCGCTCGATAGGCTTATGCAGTTGCCGCAGAGCAGCCAATGAGCGAGCGAGCCGTCTCGCCTATGGCTGTGTGCTGCTGCAAATGCGCTTTACAATAATTCAAAATTAAGGATAACTTTTTGCTTCAGTGTATCGGGAAAAGAGACTTTTCCCGCAGCGTCTTAGCTAAGACGCAGTACGAGAGAACTCACGTAAGAGAACCACATTTTTCATTGGTTTGTAAAATCAGTGTAATAAATACTTGGAGCGGGCAGATGCAAATAAAACATACTCAAATAAAGTACCCGAAGTACCAGATCCCGAAAAAAATACTTAAGTAAAGTAACAAAGTATTTTTACTTCGTTACTTACCACCACTGTGTTTGCGTCCTCCTGCACCTGAACGAACACATAGAAATCGCAGTTTAAACAAACAGGAAAAAAAAGAGCGAAAAGCGATAGGGGTTAATTCAGCACCGCGTGTCAGGAACACAACTGGACACAGATGCAGGTTACAATGCGAGACCAATTTATTCAAAAAGTCAAAAGAAAAGCTCCCTCCAACGAACAAAAACAGGCCGGGAAATGAGGAAAAAGGTCCAACAAAAATAAGAGACTTCAATGTCCTTGCAAAAATGCCAGGCAGGGGGCGCCCAACGGCGCGGCCGCGTAGAGAGCGGTGAGGGGAGGAAGCCACGAGAGAGCCAGTGACGGAGCAAACAAAACTCTTCAGAAGTATGCCGGTGCCCGGTCTAGGAAATGAGGGAGGGGAAAAATAGAAAAACAAAACAAAACCAGTAGCAGCAAACAATGGCACGACAGAACAAGGCTTGACAGGATCAGACAGAAAGACTACACCGGGACTATTGACGAACAACGATCTGGCACCGATAGACGCGACAGACGAGAATAAATAGAGCAAGAGATGAACAGACATTGAATTCAGGTGAGCGGAGTGATACAATTAGAAGCGTAAACAGTAGTGATGAGGGGGAGGGAGGAACGCCACAGATAGGTGCAAGACGAATGATCAAAACCAAAACAAAACATCATGTGCACACAAGCTGCAGACCTATACAGAAACACACCCACACACCGAAGAACGGGGTGATCAGAGAGCGGACATGACAGTACCCCCCCTCCGACGGACGCCACCAGGCGCCGCAGGAAGGGGCTCACCTCGTCGCCAGTAGAAGTCCTCGACCAGTGTCCGATCCAAGATGTCCCGGGCCGGAACCCAGCTCCTCTCCTCTGGGCCATAGCCCTCCCAGTCCACAAGATATTGAAAGCCCCGACCCCTACGTCGGACATCTAGCAACTTCCGCACCGTATAGACCGGGGATCCATCCACTAGACGGGGGGGAGGGGGGGTTGGGGCAGAAGGAACAAGAGGGGAATGGAACACAGGTTTAACCCTGGAAACATGGAAAACAGGGTGCACCCGACCAAGCGTGGTAGGGAGCTTGAGCAGTACCGCCGCTGGACTCAGGACCTTGGTGATCCGGTATGGGCCAATGAACCTGGGTGCCAACTTGCGTGAGGCTACCCTGAGAGGCAGGTCCTTGGTGGAGAGCCATACCCATTGACCACACACATAGCGGGGAGCAGGAGTCCGGTGACGTTCGGCCGCTGCTTTAGTCTGCCTACTAGCCTGGGCCAAGGCCGCCTTAGCCCTCTTCCAGGTGCGTCGACACCGTCGGACGAAGGCCAAAGCAGACGGGACCGCAGCTTCGGGTTCCTGTGTGGGAAACAAGGGAGGTTGATAACCGACAGAACACTGGAATGGGGACATACCTGTGGCAGAAGCCGGAAGGGAGTTATGGGCGTATTCTACCCAGGATAGCTGTTGACACCAGGAGCTGGGATTTTGGGATGCCAGGCAGCGAAGAGTACGTTCCAAATCCTGGTTTGCCCGCTCGGACTGCCCGTTGGTCTGGGGATGGAATCCTGAAGACAGACTCGTAGAGGCCCCGATCTGCCGACAGAACTCCCTCCAAAACCGAGAGACAAACTGGGGACCCCTATCAGAGACCACGTTGACCGGAAGACCATGAATCCGGAACACGTGATCAACCATCACCTGAGCAGTCTCTTTGGCTGAGGGGAGCTTGGGAAGGGGAATGAAATGGGCCGCCTTAGAGAAACGGTCCACCACCGTAAGAATGACTGTGTTACCCTTAGATTCCGGAAGGCCAGTGACAAAATCAAGGGCCAAATGTGACCAGGGGCGAGAAGGGATGGGCAACGGGTGGAGCAGACCAACGGGAGGCGCATTGGAAGTCTTGTTCTGAGCACACACCGAGCAGGCAGCCACGAACTGCCTGACATCCTTGGCCATGGATGGCCACCAGAATCGCTGGCGGATGGCAGCCAGCGACCTCCGGACTCCTGGATGACAAACCAGCCTGGACGAGTGACCCCACTGGATGACTTCAGAACGCAACTTGGTGGGAACAAACAGATTACCCGCTGGACCCCCCTTCGGCACAGGCCCCTTAATTAGGGCCTCCTCTACTCGTCTCTCGATGTCCCAAGAGAGGGATGCCACCACCACCCCCTTGGGCAAGATGGTGTCAGCTGACTCCTCCCTCCCAGGAGCCTCGAAGAGACGAGAAAGAGCATCGGGCTTAACATTTTTGGACCCGGGCCTGTAAGACAGCGTGAAATTGAACCGGCCGAAGAAGAGGGCCCAGCGAGCCTGTCGGGAGCTCAGCCTCCTGGCCGAACGGATATACTCGAGGTTTTTGTGATCCGTCCAGACCAGGAAGGGCCGAGCTGTGCCCTCCAACCAGTGACGCCACTCCCCCAAAGCCAGCCTGACCGCCAACAACTCCCGATTACCTATGTCGTAATTCCGTTCTGGGGGACTCAGGCGGTGGGAGAGGAAGGCACAGGGATGCACCTTTCCGTCCTCGTGCGACCGCTGAGATAGGACCGCGCCCACTCCGACATCGGAGGCATCCACCTCAACAATGAATTGACGTTCAGGGTCTGGAATAGACAAGACAGGAGCAGAGATAAAACGGGACTTTAATTTATCAAAGGCCTCCTGTGCCCCAGTATTCCACTTGAACGGTACCTTGGGAGAGGTGAGTGCCGTTAAAGGTGCAGCAATCTGACCAAAGTTCCGGATGAACCGCCGATAGAAGTTGGCAAACCCCAGGAACCGCTGCAGAGCTTTACGAGAGTCAGGAGCTGGCCACTCGGCAACGGCCCTTACCTTACAGGGGTCCGCTTTGATCTCCCCCACGGAAACAACGATAAGGTGATAGGCATTCCGAAGGTCTAGCTTGGTGAAGACCTTGGCTCCCTGCAATAGCTCAAAGGCAGACGACATAAGAGGCAAGGGGTACCTGTTTTTAATAATGATGTCATTCAGGCCTCGATAGTCTATACAAGGACCCAAGGAGCCGTCCTTCTTCTTGACAAAGAAGAACCCAGCACCTGCAGGAGATGAAGAGGGTCGGATGAGACCGGCTTTGAGGGATTCATTAGTATATTTGTCCATGGCCTCTCTTTCAGGACCTGAAAGGGAAAACAAGTGACCCTTGGGCGGAGAAGTGCCTGGGAGGAGCTCAATGGCACAATCATACGGGCGATGTGGAGGTAAGGAGGTGGCCCGGGACTTACTAAACACCTGGCACAGGTCGTGGTACTCCACCGGGACCCCCTTCAAATCAGCAGCCTCCACCTGCAAGACAGGACACACAGACACAGGGAAAGAGGCAGCACCCAAACAAGACGCAAGACAAAACTTACTCCAAGACAAGACAGAGTTGCTGGACCAATCCACGTGAGGGCCATGTTGCACCAACCACGGGTGCCCCAGAACTATGGGAGCACTCGGGGATTCAAGAAGGTACAGCGTGGTCACCTCACGGTGATTGCCCGAGACTATAAGATTGACAGGAGGAGTAGCATAGGAGACAGTGGTGATCAAAGTGCCATTCAATGAACGCGCAGGAATAGGTTCGGAAAGAGGAAGCCCTAGCCCTAAGCCCTAGGGCGAGGCGTTGCTGCTTCTGTTGAGGAGTGAGCCGAAGGCGCCCCACCTGCGTGGGCTCAGGCTCAGTGGTTTCTGTGGGGGAAACAGATGACGACTCCTCAGTCCTCCAGGGTGCACGAACTGCCAGGCGCTGACGACGGCGGCGAAGGCGACCCTCGATCCGCAACGCCATAACAAGATCGTCAAAATCACGTGGCAGGTCCTGAGTGGCCAGCTCATCCTGGATGTCATCCTCTAGCCCAGCACGAAACATAGCTCGACAGGCCTCCTCATTCCAATCGCAGGTAGCTGCCAGAGTCTTGAAATGAATTGCATAGTCTGTTACGGAGCGACCCACCTGACGGAGCCGTGCTAGCTGGTCAGCCGCTTCCTGACCTCTGGCAGAGCGGTCGAATAGCCTCTCCATCTCCTGGCGGAAATCTTTAAAAGAAGCACAACACGGAGCTTTAGTCTCCCAGACGGAGGTTCCCCAGTCTCTAGCCTTGCCGGTTAGAAGAGTCAATACAAAAGCCACTTTGGACATCTCAAGTACGTATATGCGTGGCTGCAAGGCAAACACCACAGAACACTGGGACAAGAAGGCCCGGCAGGAATTGGGGTCCCCATCATAGGGTGGTGGGTTATTGCATCGGGGCTCAGGCTCATGGCAATGAAGATGATGAACGGCACCACCCTGAGCAGCCTCTCGTTGCAGTTCTTGGATGCGGTTGGTCAGCTCAGCCACTTGGTTGGCTAGAAACTCCACCTCCCTTGTGGTGTTCGTCAGTCTGGCTTCGTGCTGGCCCAAAAGAACACCCTGCTGGGTGACTGCGGTTCTGACAGGATCTGCACCTGCTGTGTCCATCTTGGCCAGATCGTTCAGTCAGGAACACAACTGGACACAGATGCAGGTTACTATGCGAGACCAATTTATTCAAAAAGTCAAAAGAAAAGCTCCCTCCAACGAACAAAAACAGGCCGGGAAATGAGGAAAAAGGTCCAACAAAAATAAGAGACTTCAATGTCCTTGCAAAAATGCCCGGCAGGAGGCGCCCAACGGCGCGGCCGCGTAGAGAGCGGTGAGGGGAGGAAGCCACGAGAGAGCCAGTGACGGAGCAAACAAAACTCTTCAGAAGTATGCCGGTGCCCGGTCTAGGAAATGAGGGAGGGGAAAAATAGAAAAACAAAACAAAACCAGTAGCAGCAAACAATGGCACGACAGAACAAGGCTTGACAGGATCAGACAGAAAGACTACACCGGGACTATTGACGAACAACTATCTGGCACCGATAGGCGCGACAGACGAGAATAAATAGAGCAAGAGATGAACAGACATTGAATTCAGGTGAGCCGAGTCAAACAATTAGAAGCGGAAACAGTAGTGATGAGGGGGAGGGAGGAACGCCACAGATAGGTGCAAGACGAATGATCAAAACCAAAACAAAACACCATGTGCACACGAGCTGCAGACCTATACAGAAACACACGCACACACCGAAGAACGGGGTGATCAGAGAGCGGACATGACACCGCGGTGTTCTGGTCTTCAGGGCGAATGCAGAGACGCGTCTCAAAGTATTCTTGCTTGCAAAATATGTCAAAATACCCGTCTTGGAAAGTGTGTTCGAAAAAGTCTAAGGTTATGTCTTAAGTGAAAGTAAGGAGTTGAGGAAGAAATTGGAGGTGTATCCTTATAATTGATGCACTGTCCCTTAAAGTGACCGTGCCTAATTTACTAGCTCTGCTGTCGGTGTCTTTAATGTATGAAAATGAAAGTAAATCACTCACTGCTCTTGACTGAATTACTTTGTAGTTTTAACAAGAATTTATCTACAGTCAAATTAAAAATCAGATATAATTGATTATATTGTTTTACTAGTGAGTGCAGGACACTAATTCATTTATGCAGTAAGTGAGTATAGCAAAATACAGTGATCTGTGAAATATTATACCCAAATATTCTTCATACTGTAGACTACCAGTGAAATTGATTTTAAAAAATAAATTAAATTAGGGACCTGACCATGTTTTGCTTTCTTTAATTGATCATGCAACCTTTTCACACCACAGACTGAACAAAATTAAGCATTGCTTGCTTTGTAACTGTTCAACAAAGTATGGATAGTTGTGTAAATATTGTCATACTGACAGTTGTCTGAAGTTTTGGTTGATTCCATTACATATATCTTTCTATCAAAGTTATATGACATTATCAAGAGGAATTTGTTCTGACACAGTTTAACTCTTGAGTTCTTGTCATATTTTATTACCAATTTCTAAACTATAGTAAATAAACTGTGATAGTGTGAGAAATGTTGAAGGTGTTTGAATACATTTTGGTTTGACTGTGTATTTTATTTTACAGTGAAGACTATGCAGTGCTATTTTAAATTAACAAAAACAAACTTAAAAAGCGTAACCATTGTGTAAATAGCACAAATAAATAGAACGAACATACAATACAAATTAAACCATTTCAAACAGGGCCAACTGTAAAATCTGCAACAGGGCCCCTCTAACCCCAGCTATGACCCTGGGTTAAGGTACCAAGACGGAGCAATGCACTGTGTGTACTGTAAGAAATAAATCAAGAAGACATGTGGTTTAAAAGTAAAATAAAAAGCACATCTGTATGCAATACAGTTTCATTATTGTTCATTATTATCCAGAGCGGCTTACTATAAATAATTTGTTCGACCAAATCATGTTTTGCGCCAGTAACTGAAAAAGTTAGTAGCGCAAGTGCCACCAGTGGAAAAGGTTAGTGTAGTTCCCTGACAACACTAGTACTAAAATTCATTTTATTATTATTATTATTGTCTTCATAACAAGCCCAGCCAGTGTTAACTATTATAGCTAGATTTACCATTTATAAAGTGCAAGTTGACAAACACTTTGTGACATTGTATGACTTTCTTGTATTCCATCAGCGTTTACCGTATTTTCCGCACTATAAGGCGCACTTAAAAGCCTTTAATTTTCTCAATAAACAACAGTGCGCCTTATAATCCGGAGCGCCTTATATATGAATCAAGACGCTCTGTCAAAATGTTGACATTCCCTTTAGCACAGCTCCATCTAGTGGATGCATAACACAAACCCAGTCAAACGTTTGACTGCAGTATCTTCTATTCTATGCGCCGTATAATCCGGTGCGCCCTATACATGAAAACAGTTCTAAAATAGGCCATTCATTGAAGGTGCGCCTTATAATCTGGTGCACCATATAGTGCGGAAAATACGGTAATTAAAATAATTATTCTGGGACACTTTTAATTAATCATTTTTAATAACTCAGCCTACTTTTAGCTTTAACTTTTAGCATAGCTAATCTAGTGGAGCTCTAGCTAACTCTTAAACTACATTAAACAATCTTACATAACGTTAGGTGTGTTCCCGTGTTTCGCCATCCATATGTCTTACAGAAAGGGAATCTGTCTTCAACCAACAATCCATCTTTATTTTTTTGGAACCCAAAATATTTCCAAATCTCTGACTTCAAAAACAAACTAAAGCGTGTTCTAAAAATACATATTTTGATCTATATTTTTCCATGGTATTTTAAAGTGCCCATGATAACAATACCGTGCATATTCATTACCGTGATTTATTGCATTACCGAAAACCGGAACATCTCTAAGTTGTGACAAATGTAGATGGCTGCCACTGAGGTGCAGGCTTTGTGGGCCCAGAACTGACAAGAAACACACTTGACCCTGACTTCTTTTTACTTATTTCCAAAGATTTACATGCACTCGATACAGAAATTATCATCATTAGATGAATCAGGTTGTTTTCTTCTTTTGTCCCTTCCCAGACAGCAATCTCTTTTTTTGCCTTTTTTCTGTTGTTCCTAACATTTTTTACGATTCCCCGAACTATCCCTGCCCCAAGCAGTTACATAGCCGACTTTTAGCATGTAGGTTTTAAGTTAGCATTAATTTCTAGCATCAGATTAATCTAGAGAAATGGCTACTTAAGATTACATAAGTCAAACATTTTTATCTATATTACAATGAATGTTAGGCAAAAAATTATCTTGAAAAAAAATCTTAACATTAGTTTCTTCCCTGAAATCACTTTTTTGTGATTAAAATTCCCAATCTTACTCACAGACATATACCACTTCTCCTGTTAGCTCAAAAAGGAGATGGGGAGTGTATGATGTGGACGACATCCTGAAAGACAGCGGAGACCAGGACAACTAGAGCCCCAGATACAGATACCCCGTAAAGACCTTGTCTCAGAGGACCACCAGGACAAGACCACAGGAAACAGATGATTCTTCTGCACAATCTGACTTTGCTGCAGCCTGGAATTGAACAACTGGTTTCGTCTGGACAGAGGAGAACTGGCCCCCCAACTGAGCCTGGTGTCTCCCAAGGTTTTTTTCTCCATTCTGTCACCGATGGAGTTTCGGTTCCTTGCCGCTGTCGCCTCTGGCTTGCTTAGTTGGGGTCACTTCATCTACAGCGATATCGTTGACTTGATTGCAAATAAATGCACAGACACTATTTAATATGGTCATACTTCCTGGTCAAAGTCAAAGTCACCTTTATTTATATAGTGCTTTAAACAAAATACATTGCGTCAAAGCAACTGAACAACATTCATTAGGAAAACAGTGTCAATAATGCAAAAATGATAGTTAAAGGCAGTTCATCATTGGATTCAGTTATGTCATCTCTGTTCAGTTAAATAGTGTCTGTGCATTTATTTGCAATCAAGTCAACGATATCGCTGTAGATGAAGTGTCCCCAACTAAGCAAGCCAGAGGCGACAGCGGCAAGGAACCGAAACTCCATCGGTGACAGAATGGAGAAAAAAACCTTGGGAGAAACCAGGCTCAGTTGGGGGGCCAGTTCTCCTCTGACCAGACGAAACCAGTAGTTCAATTCCAGGCTGCAGCAAAGTCAGATTGTGCAGAAGAATCATCTGTTTCCTGTGGTCTTGTCCTGGTGCTCCTCTGAGACAAGGTCTTTACAGGGGATCTGTATCTGGGGCTCTAGTTGTCCTGGTCTCCACTGTCTTTCAAGGATGTAGAGGTCCTTTCTAGGTGCTGATCCAGCATCTGGTCTGGATACGTACTGGATCCGGGTGACTGCAGTGACCTTCTGATCTGGATACAGACTGGATCTGGTGGCCACGGTGACCTCGGAACAAGAGAGAAACAGACAAATATTAGCGTAGATGCCATTCTTCTAATGATGTAGCAAGTACATAGGGTGTTATGGGAAGTGTTTCCGGTTCCGGTTTACCTAATTAATGCAGCCTAGAAATCCTTTAACGGATTTGGATAATAAAAGCATATTAGTATGTTATGTGTATGCCAGGTTAAAGAGATGGGTCTTTAATCTAGATTTAAACTGCAAGAGTGTGTCTGCCTACCGAACAATGTTAGGTAGGTTATTCCAGAGTTTGGGCGCCAAATAGGAAAAGGATCTGCCGCCTGCAGTTGATTTTGATATTCTAGGTATTATCAAATTGCCTGAGTTTTGAGAACGTAGCAGATGTAGAGGATTATAATGTAAAAGGAGCTCATTCAAATACTGAGGTGCTAAACCATTCAGGGCTTTATAAGTAATAAGCAATATTTTAAAATCTATGCGATGCTTGATAGGGAGCCAGTGCAGTGTTGACATGACCGGGCTAATATGGTCATACTTCCTGGTTCTAGTAAGAACTCTTGCTGCTGCATTTTGGACTAGCTGTAGTTTGTTTACTAAGCGTGCAGAACAACCACCCAATAAAGCATTACAATAATCTAACCTTGAGGTCATAAATGCATGGATTAACATTTCTGCATTTGACATTGAGAGCATAGGCCGTAATTTAGATATATTTTTGAGATGGAAAAATGCAGTTTTACAAATGCTAGAAACGTGGCTTTCTAAGGAAAGATTGCGATCAAATAGCACACCTAGGTTCCTAACTGATGACGAATAATTGACAGAGCAACCATCAAGTCTTAGACAGTGTTCTAGGTTATTACAAGCAGAGTTTTTAGGTCCTATAATTAACACCTCTGTTTTTTTCAGAATTTAGCAGTAAGAAATTACTCGTCATCCAGTTTTTTATATCGACTATGCAATCCATTAGTTTTTCAAATTTGTGTGTTTCACCGGGCTGCGAAGAAATATAGAGCTGAGTATCATCAGCATAACAGTGAAAGCTTACACCATGTTTCCTGATGATATCTCCCAAGGGTAACATATAAAGCGTGAAGAGTAGCGGCCCTAGTACTGAGCCTTGAGGTACTCCATACTGCACTTGTGATCGATAGGATACATCTTCATTCACTGCTACGAACTGATGGCGGTCATATAAGTACGATTTAAACCATGCTAATGCACTTCCACTGATGCCAACAAAGTGTTCAAGTCTATGCAAAAGAATGTTGTGGTCAATTGTGTCAAACGCAGCACTAAGATCCAATAAAACTAATAGAGAGATACACCCACGATCAGATGATAAGAGCAGATCATTTGTAACTCTAAGGAGAGCAGTCTCAGTACTATGATACGTTCTAAATCCTGACTGGAAATCCTCACATATACCATTTTTCTCTAAGAAGGAATATAATTGTGTGGATACCACCTTTTCTAGTATCTTGGACAGAAAAGGGAGATTCGAGATTGGTCTATAATTAACTAGTTCTTTGGGGTCAAGTTGTGTTTTTTTGATGAGAGGCTTAATCTTGGGGGGTGGACTCATTTAAAATAATGTAATCATCAGGTTTTAGCCAGGTTTCTGTCAAACAGAGTACATCTATATTATGATCAGTTATCATATTATTTACAAAAAGTGTTTTCGTAGAAAGGGATCTGATATTCAATAAGCCAAGCTTTATCATTTGTTTATCCATATTGCTTCTGTTTTTTATTTGTTGAACCTCAATTAAATTGTTAATCTTAACTTGGTTTGGACGTTTTTTGTTTTTTCTAGTTCGGGGAACAGACACAGTCTCTATAGTGTGATATCTAGGTGAAAAAGTCTCTATGTGCTGAGAATTAACTGACCTCTGTGACGGGAGGCAGCTAGCAGACGGTCGGTTTAGCCAGTCTGTCTGCTTCCTGACCTGGGCCCCAGTTAGTCAAGTATGAACACTAAGACTATTTGCCATATTTCTAGAGAGAAGAGTGGCGCCACCCCAGGAGGGATGAAGACCATCTCTTTTAAACAGGTCAGGTCTGCCCCAAAAGCTCGTCCAATTGTCTATGAAACCTATGTTATTCTGTGGGCACCACTTAGACATCCAGCCATTGAGTGATGACAATCTGCTATGCATCTCATCACCACGGTAAATTTGCCAAGATGTCAGGCGCTCTGGCTCCCGGTAAACATTTGACTATGGTGGCTGGTGTCTCTATATTCACGTTCCGTACAATAGAATCACCAATAACTAGAGCACTTTCATCAGGTTTCTCAGTGGGTGCATCACTGAGTGGGGAGAACCTGTTTAACCCTCTGGAGTCTAAGGGTATTTTTGGGGCCTGGATAAGTTTTGTCATGCCTTGACATTTGTGCTTTTTTCAGTTTCTTATAAATATCTAAATGGGTAAAGACTAATCTCACTGTAATCAGCACAAACTGGGCTGTAATAATATGTGAAATGCATGTATGTACATGATTGTGTTTTTGAGAAAAAAAATATTATGCATGGTTAGTGAAAAACTAAAAATGTTAAAACGCTTGAATAAGGCAAAAAAACACATAAAGAACAATGGTTCCCGGGATTTTTGAGAACTGGAGCTTGTAGCCTAGAATTTTTCTTTCTAAATGATGTGAAAATCATCTTGTTACTCACTCACAGAAAACAATATATTGATTTAAATTTTTTTAAGACACTTTTTGTTGGTAAAAGTCATATGCGAGTAGGCGTCAACTACCATGAATATCATTGTGATTTACACCTGAGAAGACAAAGGGCCGCATAATGAGCTGCATAATGAGCCATTCAGTCATCTGTGCCACTGTGAGTGAGGAGTTACAAGAGAGAATGTGAGAACAAAATAAATCTATATAATTTTATGTTTGTAGTTTATTAAGAATATATTTAATTATCCCACAACATAATTTAATATCTACTTGGGGGAGCAGTTAAACAGTTTATTAGAAACAATCAAAGCTGACTTTCAAACAAATTGTTTGGCATGCTTACTCCAGTCACACAATCCTTCAGAAATCCTTTTAACAATCTTATTTTCTACAAAAAAAAAAAAACGTTTGTTGTTATTATTATCATCATTATTATTAATGTTGAAAAGAGCTGAGAATATTTTTCTGGGTTTTTAGGGGGAATAAATGGAAAGAAAAGCATTGTTTATACATTTGTTACAGTTATCTATGTTACATTTATATTATTTACATCAAGCTTTCGAAGGGTATAGTGTTGTATATTGTTATTGAAACTTCATAATGTTTCACTTGATTATACATTTAGTCAGGAATTATAATTTGGAAAAAGTCTAACTAGTAAAACGTTTACACGTTATGTGAAAACTAGTACAAGTATATAAATAAATAAAAAGAGACTTACTCATGTTTATGATCTCTGCTGAATAAAGTGCTTTATTCTTTTTTTCTGAGGAAATCCATTTCTCAAATCCTCAACCACATCACATCTTTTTGGGGTGAATTATGTGTTATTCCTCTCATCGCGAAGCAAACAGTAAAATAAAAAAAACTTGAACAGTCTCGCTGCTTTTTCTTCTGTTATGGGCGTATTCAAGCTGCACGCTTCAGTTTGAATCTGAATAGCGCGTTCGGCGCGGGGGCGTGGTCACATTAGATATAATGAAGGGAGAGATGAAAAACAGACATCGCGTTGTTTTCATATATATTACTTTATCACAGAATATCTGTTTTCGGCGGCACTTGTTTAGTTTAAAAATAGACATGTCAAGCTTTCTATAGATATCTCTCTCATGTATTTTCGTTGAGTATTCACGGAGTTACAGTTCATTTAAATGACGTGTTTGTAAAAGAAGATCAGCGCAGACAAAGGCTGCAGACAGCGCACCTTGTTTGTTATCTTTATTTTATAAGTGCACAAAGTTTTGTTGTTATTATGTCTGTATCCAAAAAAAAGTAGACCCTTTACAGATTCGATTGATGTATTGCTCTTATCTGTACGATTAAAACTGAAAGTGTAATTTAAGTTCTTTTCGGGGTTATCAGGAGAAAATGACTCAAAACGCGTATCCGCGTTAATCGACTTGATAGGGTTAATGTTTTGATCGGAACAGAAGAGCGGTGTTTTGACCCACGACTACGCTGCCTCACCGTCACCCAGTTGCCCTGCTGCTGGGGCTCTGTTTCCGGAACCGAACAATGTACAGGAATCCCTGAGCTAGACGCATCCAAAGCCGTATCTAGAGCCCTAACATTCTTACTGTCCTCAATTAAAGTTTGGATGCGTGTCTCTAAATCTGAAATCTTCTCTGTCAGCCTAACTATTTCCCTGCATTTATCACATGTGAATCCCTCATCAGCGACAGAGATAGATAAACTGTACATGTGGCAAGAGGTGCAAGTAACAATGACGGGAGAAGCCATTACTCACCGTGCTTGATGAAATATTCTTGCTGCGGTTGTTTGATAAACTTGTGAAAAACTGGAGCAAGGGAGAGGAGAAAAGAAAACAGCGATAGGTTCGAATGAAAACGCTAATGACAAGCTAACGAGTGCTAACGCTTTGCAGGTGTACTGCACTCACGGATATAAAATAAAAGTGAACGATCAAAGTTAATCTGATAAGATTGATTGATAATATCAGAAATATGGTGTGAATTAAGTTATATTTTACCACTCTAAAAAACAGAGAGTGATAGTAAGATAAAGATTCTAGAAAAAAATAAAATAAAAACAGCTACACGGAGCTACAATTTGCTACAGAAGGCCAACAGGAAGTAGAGAAAACACTGTCCAACAGCGACACCCGCCTATTAAGAACTCAACCAATCCTCACTTGTGAAGGCTGCTGGTGTTGATCAAATACCATACAAGTCTATATTTTATTTATGCAGATTGGATTTTTTTTTTTCAAAATTAAACCAAATCTCCCCATATTATTTTCCTCCTAATTCCGCTTCTCACTCCAGTCCAGGGGGTGGTGCTAAAACAAGTACGTTTGTTTGACAAACGCCATTAAACCTCAGAGGAAGAAGATTAGTTTTACCCATAGACTGTACAAAAATGTGACGTCACCCATAGGTTTCCCAATAGCGTTTCTGAAGCCAAAAGTGTGCAGAGCGCGCAAACGCCATCTTGGCAGCGTGTCACTCTGGGGTAATTGAAAATGAGCAAAAATCGGACACTAGTTGTTGAAACCACGCCCACCTAGCGCGACTGTCACTCAAGTGGCCATACCCTTAATTATGCAGAACTTTAAGGATTAATATAATTTAAACGGATGAATTAGAAAAAAATTCACACCCCTCACAGTTGTCATGAAGGGTAAAACTTGCTATGTAGAGTAAAATCATTTTTGGAACCAGATTTTTTCTGCTGTAAAGTTAGGCATTTTAGCATGGGTAGTCTATGGGATTGACTCCCTTTTGCAGCCAGCCTCAAGCGGCCAGTTGATAAATTATAGTTTTAGTCACTTTCTTGTTGGCTTCACGAGAGAGAGAGAGAGAGAGAGAGAGAGAGAGAGAGAGATAGAGAGAGAGGGAGGTTGCCACTTGGTTTCACCCCGCTCTCTGTTGTTTTGATGTGATGCTGGTTTAAAATACAAACGGTTAGAAATGTTGTTTCTGTAAATAAAGGAATACAGAGTCAGGTCAATAAATATCTCTAATTTTCTCATCCTCACAGTCGTGACTCAGTTTTGAAGCAAGCAGGAATATCTGGATGAGTTTATCATCTGAACTGAGATCTGCTGCTGTGAACATGGAGTTTGTTAAAGAGGAGAGAGAAGAGAACACAAGTGAGCCAGAAACCTGGAGAATAAAACACGAGGAACCAGAAACTGGGAGAATAAAACAAGAGGAACCAGAAACCTGGAGAATAAAACAAGAGGAACCAGAAACCTACAGAATGAAATGCAATGAACCAGAAACCTGGAGAATAGAACACAAGGAACCAGAAACTCTGAGAATAACTCACGAGGATCCAAAAACCTGGAGAATAAAAAAAGAGGAACCAGAAACCTGGAGAATAAAACACAATGAACCAGAAACCTGCACAATAAAACACGAAGAACCAGAAACCATGAGAATAAAACACGAGGAACCAGAAACCTGGGGAATAGAACACGAGGAACCAGAAACTCTGAGAATAACTCATGAGGATCCAGAAACCATGAGAATAAAATACGAAGAACCAGAAACCTGCAGAATAAAACACGAGGAACCAGAAACCTGCGGAATAAAACACGAGGAACCAGAAACCTGGAGAATAAAACACGAGGAACCAGAAACCTGGGGAATAGAACACGAGGAACCAGAAACCTGGAGAATAAAACACGAGGAACCAGAAAACTGGAGAATAAAACACGAGGAATCAGAAACCTGGAGAATAAAACCCGAGGAACCAGAAACCTGGGGAATAGAACACGAGGAAAAAAGAGGTTGGTTTTTATTCATCAAACAGTAATTAAAGACAAATGTGGTACATTCACAGATCCTTTATGTAAAAATAAGTTTTAACTATCATTAAAATGTCTTAAATCCATGTTTTAAAGTTTTTATGGAAATGTGACTGAACTGACACTGAGGATATTTAATTATACTTTAAGTGTTCAGTGATGGTCATCTTTAAAAAAGTAATTGAGTTAGTAACTCAGTTACCACATTGTAAAAGTAATTAGTTACTCAGCAAAGTTACTGTCATGTTATTTTTACGTTCTATAACATCTTTAATATCAAAGAAGTGATTCAAGAATAAAAACACTATATACAGTAGTTTAGAACATTTGGTATTTATTTGAACTCAATAGATTGCAGCCTGCCATATGATATGCATAGAAATAAAAACATATAAAAAAATAAATATTGAAAATAAAATTCAAGTGCAAAATTAAGACACACAAATGTAAACTTGGGTAAAAAGAAGCAAAGAAAAACCTGGCCGTTAGTGCAAATCTCTGTAACTGTATATAAGGCCTACTGCACAATAGACCGAGCACTATCCAACTCTTAAATATTCAGTAAAGTAATACAAATTAAATATTGAAAATAAGTAATATTAAGTTATTCACACACTTTGCAATCAAGTGCAAAACTAAGACAAACAAATGTAAACTTGTGTAAAAAGAAACAAAAGAAGACCTGGCCATTAAGTAGTGCAAATCTCTGTACCTGTATATTATTGCACAATAAACAGAACACTATTCAACTCTCTATTTCTGCGTTTCCACCGCGGGAACCAGGAACTGAATAAAGTTCCGGGTAAAAAAATGGGCCTCAGAAAGTCCCTACTGGCGAGGTTGTACTGGAAGTTCTGGAACTTTCGGGGGCGGGACTTAGGCGCTAAACATGCTGATTGGTTGAGTTCACGCAGCATTGGTTGAGTTCAACCACCATTTATTCGGATCATTTTCAAAATATTACTGTTATTGTCATGAAATTTAATGTTAAAATTATTTCAGGCGAGAATGTAGTTGTTTAAAACTCAAATCTGTGGTTTATTTATAAAGACAGCACCTGTTTAAAAATGTGTTTTGCCGATCTCGGAGATGTGAGCTCCACGCGATCAGCAGGAGCTCAGTGATCATGTATCCTCCGAGAGCAGCCTCACTTCGGCTAGACCTTCTGATATGTGCCGCGGGCTCTGATGTCTCTATAGTGGTTAAACATAAAATATATTTCATTTTGGGTAAATCTAACAGGTAATCTTTGGTCTGTATTCAGTTTATCTATATGTTAAAATTAAAATAAAAAAGGTAAACTAATATCATATTTAGTTTCATTGTAATGGCTGTATATCCTGGAATCCGTTGACGTGGGTGCGTAAAAAAAATACGCAACGCATACGCACTGCAGACGGAGTATTTGTGAAACAGGCGTTATAACATAACACCAGAGCACTGCTGTGTTTACCCTCACCACGCCTCGCAGTCGCTGCTTAGAAGTGCAACATTGTAATGGGTCCATCTGAAACAGTGTCGCGCGGCCCCGGCGCAGCATAACCTTCGTTCCCAACATTGAGTAATTAAATACATCAGTATGGCGGTATATTAAAAATTTATATCGTAACGAAAATATACACCGGTTTTCGGTATGAACCGGTATACCGCCCAGCACTATTCTGCACCATTCATTAACAGAGACAGGCAGAACATGCAGGATTCATTTTTAAATAGCCTTTTCCGGCTTAATATTTACAGAAACTAGTTCATATTGTGATTTGATTTACACGTAATGACACAATTTTTATTAATTAATTCAAAAATTGACAAATTCCGTGAAATTCCGCATTTAACTGTGAATTCCATTTTTATGACTGGATTCCGCGATTTCCGTCCGCATTTTCTGCATTGCGGAAACCCTACGCATATGAACGCATCAATTAATTATACTTATTTAAATATCCAATCCAATCCAATTTTATTTATATAGCACAATTTAAATAAACACATGGTTTCCAAAGTGCTGCACACAGAGATACAAATACAATAATAATAAATATTAAAAACCAGGCTGCCTGGTTTTTAATGGAGCCACAGTGTCTATTACATGCTTACAGGTGGAGTGAAACCATGAACTGAGCTCCTCAGTAGAGGAGACAGTCTCAGTAAAGACGCAGCTAAGATTGAAGGCAGTGGAGGTGTTAATAATACGACAGCGCCGAACAGCAGCAGCAGATCTAACTGTAGTATTACAGGCAAGAGGAACCTCGAACAGAACGGGCATATGATCAGAGAAAGTTGCATCACATATCTCAAGATTAAGAACAGGCAGACCATAAGATAAAACAAGATCAAGTGTGTGTCCGCGTTCTTGTGTAGGTCCGGACACAGACTGTACAAGATTAAAAGAGTCAATAAGGTTTAAAAAATCCGTTGCCATTGGCTTATCAGGACAACATACATGAATATTAAAATCACCGACAATAAGGACACTGTCATATTTAGGCATAATTACAGCCAAAAAAACATAAAATTCATTTATGAAGTCCTTTTTGTACTTCGGAAGTCGATAGACCACGGCACACAGTACGATGTGAGGGTGACCCAGCACAAATAAAGTGAGTTCAAAGCTGGTAAAAGAGGATGACGGAGATGGCATCTTACACTTATAAGAACTCTTAAAAAAAGTGGCTGTACCTCCACCTCGACCCGACATCCGAGGGGAGTTAAAATAACAGCAATCATGTGGTAATAATTCAATGAAAGCGCTGGACTCACCAACAGTCATCCACGTCTCAGTCACGAAGAGAAAATCCAATTCTCTGGAAGTGAAGAGATCCTTTAGAATAAAAGTCTTGTTCGCTAGTGATCTAGCGTTCACCAGTCCGGGTCTGGTAGGAACCTGTGGATCTGCGGTATCAGCTGTCCGGGGAGTCCGACATATAGGCCGCAGGTTGCAGTGATTCACCCCGCGCCAGCGGGGGTGAGGAGAGCAGCAACCGCGGGCCTGAAACCCATCATCCGGGCCAACGACAGGTATCAGCCATGGGTCGTCAGGTTCCAGTAAGCGCCGGGAAATAAGGCCGCCATGCACGCCTCCAAACTCGGTCCAAGGAGCAGAAGAAAGGTCCACCACAGAAGCCTTCAGCCTCACCAGCCGACCGCTACGTCTACCCCGACGTCTACGTCTACCCCGACGACGGGGGCACTTACGCCGAGGAAGTGGGTGCGGGAGGCGGCATAGGTGAGCAGGGATTCCCGCCAGGAACGGGGGTAAATTCCCACGTGCAGATTGATCCGACTTTACTAAAGCTTCGGCGTAAAGTCATAGATCCAGCAGTGTTTGGCGATTATACACCAGCAGAGAGTTGACATTCAGAGCAACAAGTGATACATACAGCACAAACACACAGAGCGCAAGCAGAGACAGACGGCAGGCCACACACACTGGCGCCATCTTTTAATCCAAATATGCTTTATTTATACTTTATACATGTACACTACTGCGGAAAAGTCTTAGGCACGTTAGTATTTTCACCCCAAAGAATGGTGTTCAGCCAGTTATTTATATCTTCTGCTGTAGCGTGTCTGTTTGCGGTAAAGATATTTAGTCTGTCTCAGTTTCATCTGTTTCTTCATGTAATCACAGACAGATTCGATGATGGTGAGATCAGATCTCCATGTGGAAATGCAAACTGATATTTCCTGCTGACACGCTATAGCAAAAGATATAAATAACTTGCTTAAAATCCTTTTTTGGGGTAAAAATAATAGTGTGCCTAAGACTTTTGCACAGTACTGTACTTTACAAATGACATTGTTGCTACTTTATTAAGAATGACCATACAGTCATTCACAGAACTGATTCATTTTATAAATATCAGAGTGATTGACAGAGATACCAGGAACTAGGGTCTTTAGGCTGGTACTGGTACTTGCAGGAACTAAATAAAGTTCTGGGTAAAAAAATGCCCCTCAGAAAGTCCCTGCTGGGGAGGTAGTACTTTTTCAAAGTTCTGGAACTTTCGGGGGCAGGACTTGGGCGCTAAACATGCTGATTGGTTCACGCAGCATTGTGATATCAACCACCATTTATTCAGATCATGTTCAAAATATTACTGTTATTGTGTTACTGTTATCTAGTCCTTCTGATGTGTGCCGCTGGCTCTGATGTCTCTTTAGTAGTTAAACAAAATAAAATTTGTTTTGGGTAAATCTAACAGGTAATCTTTGGTCTGTATTCAATTTATCTATATGTTAAAAGGAAAATAAAAAAGGCAAATTGATATAATATTTCGTTTTATTGTAAATGTACAGTGAAGAAAATTGCAGTAGCCAAGGCGATCTGACTGATGTTATCAAGTACGCTGCTGTTTGCAGAATTACCAGATTTGCATTGTTGCGGACATCATGCTGCCGAGTCGAATGTGCAAAGTCTGAACTACCCAGGATGCAAGTCCAAAACCAGCGTACTTTGTATTGAGAAACGTGCGCAGATCTACGTCACCAGACTATCTGCCTAATCTTCCCGGTACTTTACACCGCGGTGGAAACACCGAAAGCAACAGGTCTGGGGGGAAAAACGTTCCTGGGAAAAAGTTCTTGGTACAATTGCTCCGGGTAATCTTGGTGGAAACGCGGGATAAGTGTGGTTTTGTATTAAATAATGACCCAGATCGTGAAATACATTTATTAGCCTTAGAGTAAGGGAAGCACAAATTGGAAAATTAGAGCATCCAAGGAGTATGTGAAAGCTATGGATTTATTAAAAAAAAATGTAAGGTTCTTTAATGATATCCATAGTTTTCTTGTGGCTCCCTTTTTTTTTTTTTTTTTTTTAATTAAGTGTCGGTTCAGCCACTGTTTAGGCACCGATACTGTGTTAAAAGTATCGATATGGCACTGGTAACATAAAAAAAACAATCCCTATTAAAGACCAAAGCCTTTAAGGAAGTCGTCCAGGAGTTAAACAGGACAGATGTGAAAAATTTGTCATGAACTTGTACACTCAGTGCTAAGAAGGGTCAGAGCAGTATACTTTAAGTTCTGCAGAAAATACTTAGTACTAGAATATTATATATCTAAATTGAATCTCGGGTGTACTCATGTCTGCAGTCCTTTAGACTTTAAACAAATTTGGTTTATTTATCTTACAGAAAATATTGCCATATATTATTATTATTTTTTTTATTAAGTATATGTTTAAAAAGTTTTAATTTTGCCATCTTTCCATGAATTATATTAGTCATCACTAAAAAAATACATCTTTTATATTTATTCAGATGGGGTGTACTCATTTATGCTATGCACTGTAGTTTAAATTTCTGCACTAAAAAAATACAATAATAAGGATGATAAAATCACAAACTCCATGTTAACCAACAAGTGAGAGTGATGTTCTGCAGGAACACATTCACTTTAATCAGTCATGTCTTAGTGTCATTTCTTTATCCCGTAAAAGCCGGTTATAAAACGTCTGATATTTATATTCAATTACACTCTGTTATCTCTTTACAGTTCCTACTTTCATAAAATGTGCACTGCATGTTGACTCAAACCATAATTTTACGTTCAACAACATATATTTGCTGCGCCGATGCTCATTCAGTAAACATTTAAACTGAACATAGACTGTGAGTTTAGGCCTTTATGAAATGCAAATGCAAATGCTCGCATGAATTGGTGACATTTACAGATCAGGATCGTAAACTAAAAGTTTTTGTACTTGGGATGCATACGCATCTATCTAAGTGCCTGACAGGACAAGCCATTACGCTAATGCATTCGCTTAAATCTTAAATTAATAAGGAATTCTCATGTTTTGGGAAGCTTGGATCAGGTAACTCTCACGCAGCATCTCATTCTGTTTTCTCCACTATTTTTAGACGCATTTTGTCTAAAAAGAAATGCGTAATTCAGTGCTGTAATTTGACGCGACCGGATGAAGTTGGATGTACACTTGAGTGCAGACCCGGCTAATCGATAATGATCATTTTCATTATCGATAGTAATCAATTGTATCGATTAGTTGTCACAGCCCCAGTTAAATTACAGAAAATGATCAAAGAACAAACCCTGTTTGCTGGAGCAGTCAATCTGTAGTGCTTCTTTACAAAATGACATCGCCAACTACTGGCCTGGCAGCACAATGCAATGTTTTTAGATTTTTCATGGATCTTTGTCAGAGTATGTGAGCGGAGTAGAGCAGCATGATTTTGCCTAGAGGTAGGAGAAGATTTTTCGAAAGTCTGAGTGTTGAGGTTTTCACTTGCTCCGTCATGAGCACAAATTATGCCAACTCACACATTAAATATAATTAGTTAGCTTGACAGATGTGTGGATCACATACAAAGGTTAAAATGACAGTGGATGAGTGCGGGAGGTTAAAGCATGTTATAAATTGTACAATATTGTATTTATTTTTAGTTTAATATAATTTCTGAACATAACTTTGATTTTTCAGGCATAGTGAAATAATTTAACCACGGAGCAGTGTTTCTGATCAGTGGAGCAAGGAGCAGGAAACTGAACCCTGAGCGGAGCTGGAGTGGAGTGATTATTGAGTGCTTGGAGCACGGAGGGGAAATTGTTGCTGCTCTACTCCGCTCACATACTCTGATCTGTGTTAAAAAGGGACAGTTTTGTCATTGTTTTCATCTGTACACAAATATTTTAAAATATTATTTATTTTTAAAACATTCCAATTGATTTTCATCTTTATAATGATTTCATTTTAGGCCTGATGGAAATGAAAGAAGAAAGACCAGATCTGAATGAGGAGGAGGAGAAATATCAGGATCAGAAAGAGCATGATGTCAATAGAGAAAAATCAGCGAGTTGCAGCATTAAAGAAAGAGAAGTCAAAGGGCCTTTCAGCTGCTCTGAGTGTGGAAACACTTTCACATGTAACAGAAATCTTAAGAGGCACATGTTAATTCATGCTGAAATAAAACCTTTCAGCTGCTCTCAGTGTGGAAAGAGTTTTACCACGAGAGCAAGCATTAAGGATCACATGTTAATTCATGCTGGGATAAAGCCTTTCAGCTGCTCTCAGTGTGGAAAGAGTTTTACACAGAAAGGTCAACTTAAGAATCATTTGGTAACTCATACTTCAGAAAAGCCTTTCAGCTGCTCTGAGTGTGGAAAGAGTTTTACACAGAAATCAAGCTTAAAGATTCACATGTTAATTCATACTGGGATAAAGTCTTTCAGCTGCTCTCAGTGTGGAAAGAGTTTTACATATAAACTATGCCTTAAGAAGCACATGTTAATTCATACTGGAATAAAGCCTTACAGCTGCTCTCAGTGTGGAAAGAGTTTCACACATAAAGTAAAGCTTGAGAATCATTTGGTAACTCACACTTCAGAAAACCATATCAGCTGCTCTCAGTGTGGAAAGAGTTTTACCACGAGAGCAAGCATTAAGAATCACATGTTAATTCATGCTGGAATTAAGCCTTTCACCTGCGCTCAGTGTGGAAAGAGTTTCACATTTAAAGGAAACCTGACGCATCACATGTTAATTCATGCTGGGATAAAGTCATTCAGCTGCTCTCAGTGTGGAAAGAGTTTTACAAAGAAATCAAACCTTAAGAAGCACATGTTAATTCATACTGGGGAAAAGCCTTTCTCCTGCTCTCAGTGTGGAAAGACTTTTAGAGATAAATCAAGCCTTAAGGATCACATGTTAATTCATACTGGGATAAAGTCTTTCATCTGCTCTCAGTGTGGAAAGAGTTTTACAAAGAAAGCAAGCCTTAAGAAGCATGTGTTAATTCATACTGGGTAAAAGGCTTTCATCTACTCTGTGTAGAAAGCCTTTTAAACATAAAGGTGACCTTGATAATCATTTGGTAACTCAGACTTAATAAGCCTTTTACATGTTAAAGGGGTCATCGGATGCCCAATTTCACAAGTTGAGATGATTCTTTAGGGTCTTAATACAAAAAAAACCTTTGGTTAAAATGTCTCAATTGTAGTGTAAAACAACACCATTGATGACTGCTGTGTTTATATTTACATTCAATTAAATTCAAGTTTATTTGTATTGAGAGTGAAGAGTTGTCATCATGGTACAGAGCCCCTCACCTCGATATCACCCTCTCCGCCATGTTGACAGGATCCCAGCAGCAAAACATGATTGTTAAGTGTGTTGTTAACTTGGTAGTAGGGGTGGTTCTCGCAATTCCGCACTGTTTTACCATGCATGGAATTCACTGCTGCGTTAAAAACTGCTCCAATACCTCACACGATACATATGGGAAACATAGGAACAATGGAATACAGTTTTTTAGGTTACACCAAGCGCAAAACAGCTGCATTTGGAGAAGCTCTCAGGCATCCAAAATATCAACCCATATAAGCTCCCTGCAGTGGAGTGGCACATAGACCTGAACCATTTACCTCCATGCATATATATGGACATTGTGAACTATCTAGTTTATGATGTAAGTTACTACACAATGCAGGAGTTTAAAAGCCACAAGTCTTTGGAAAGTTACGAGGCTTTCTGCTGTGGCTGGGTGCAGGACTTGGCCATCTACAAGCCTCCAGGTGGTGAAAACAGTGTTGTACTGGCCAAAGTAAGTTTCTTCACATGCGTTTTAGCGTGTTGTAATTACATTGCATTTGGCAGACACTTCTTGACCAAAATGTAATTAACTGCGACTGTTTCATAAACACTAGTTTGTAACTAGATGTTCAATGTACACAAACATTTCCAATATGTTTTGATGTAGGCTAAAGCTGTCTATGTTTAGGTAGTTAGTTGTAATTAGATTTTAGCCCAATGACACATACTGTAACAGGTTTTTGTGTTGGGGGCTGCAAAGTGGACAAACCAGTTCGGGGTTGGCTAGGGTAGTTAAATGTGCATAATTCTAAATGTCCATATGTGTGCACGGAGGTAAATGGTCCAGGTCTCTGTGCCATTCCGCTGAAGGGAGATGCCTGAAAGCTTCTCCAAATACCGCTGTTTTGCGCTTGGTGTGAGCTTGTTCCTGTAAGGTCCCCTTTCTTTCGCCTTATCTTTTTGCATTGCTTACCTTTATTCCTTTTTCTTTGTCGTAGTCGTAGATCCGTCACTGTTCCACCGAAATAATAAATGCACAAAAATTAAAGAGCTCTGACATGTTTAGTCGCACTTCTGTGAAGTTCTGAAGGCGTTGCCCCTGGAAACCGATAGCATCTCCTACGTCATGGCCGACCAACTCAGACCCCGCCCAAATCAACCCAAAGCGGCACGTGACTCCTCACTCTCAATACAGAAAATATTACGTTTCTACATTACATGTAGGACTATGTTATTAGTGGTGGTTAGTGGGATCCATACAGCGTGTCGACTTGCTTGTGAATTTTTCGACAAACTGAACTTTTTAATAAATAATCTCAAAAGGACAACCATTGAAAAATCTGAAGGTTTAACTATATTAACAAATAATATGTTTTAAGTCTGAAGTCTGTTAATGTTTTATATGTGGCATTTATAAATTATGCAGATAGTGCTTTTAAATGTGTGTAAGGTATGGAAAGTTTAGTGTTGAACGAATGGCCATGAATGTTTGCAAGAGTGTGAAAAGATGGTATTTTGAATGGTGTGTGTTGTACGACACGTTATAGAAGTTATTAAACAAAAGCCTGCAAAGATATTGCTAAGTTGAAGCATCATGTTAAAGAATGCATGCCCCACATTGAAGCAAGTAGATTGGAAGATCGCGTTGTGGGATGGGTCCAATCCGCTTGGATAAAACCCAAATGCCTGGACTAATTCAGTGCGCTGCGCTTCCATCTTTGCCATTGCTTGACGAGGCAACAAGCAAATCTCCAACTCTTCTGTTAAATGCAAATGCAAGTAAAACAATAACTTTATTTCTTGATGAAGTAAGTGTAAATTGATCTCAAGCAGTAAATATAAGACACATTTCTGCTTTTGTGATTTTCTTGGTCCGATCTAATGAATAACTTACTTCTGGGACTTCATTCAAATCCCTTATCATCCTTTTCAATACACTCTGTGTGTGTGTGTGTGTGTGTATGTGTGTGTCCATTAGGTTTTAGATCCATGTAATAGAGTAGCTCAATAAATTATTGTTTCATTTATAAAGAAATATTGTCTTGTGTGATGTATTTTAAGATTAAACTATGCCCAGATCCCGTGCTACCTAGCTCGTAATGTATAAATTATCATTCTGTTTGTATTCTCATTGTCCATGAAGTAACATAAACAGAATTGTAAAGATATACTGTTTTTAACATTCGCTGGAAAAACCATTGAAGTATAAACTAATAAAATTTGGAATCAGTTCAATTAAAGCAATTCAAATCTTTAGATTTGATTCTTCTTCAAAATAAATGAGCAAATTTTTTTATGATTAAGTCAAACTTAAAGCCTTTAATCACCCTTAAATCGTAAGTTAGACTTGTTCCTGGTACATGTTGGACTCCGGCAGTGCTGCCCTTTATCACTGGTCCTGTTTATTACTTTTATGGACAGGATTTCTTAGCGCAGCCAGGGGCCGGAGGGTGTCCAGTTTGGGGAACACATGATTTCATCTCTGCTTTTTGCAGATGATGTTATCATGTTGGTTTCATTGGGCCAGGACCTTCAGCCTGCGCTGGGTCGGTTTGCAGCCGAGTGTGAAGCGGCTGGGATGAAAATCTGCACCTCGAAGTCCGAGCCCATGGTTCTCAGCCAGAAAAGGGTGGCATTGTCTTCAGGTTAGTGGAGAGCTCCTGCCTCAAGCGGAGGAGTTCAAGTATCTTGGGGTCTTGTTCACGAGTGAGGGAAGGATGTAGCAGAAGATTGACAGGCGGATAGGTGCAGCTTCTGCAGTGATGTGGTCGATGTACCTGTCAGTCGTGGTAAAGAAGGAGCTGAGCTGGAAGGCGAAGCTCTCGATTTACCGGTTGATCTACATTCCTACTCTCACCTATGGTTATGAGCTGTGGGTTATGACCAAAAGGACAAGATCCGAGGTGGCTCGGGCATCTGTTCCGGATGCCTCCTGGACGCCTTCCTGGGGAGGTGTTCCGGGTACGTTCCACCTGGAGGAGGCCCTGGGGAAGACAGAGGACACGCTGGAGTGTCTCTGTGTTTCTGCTGGCCTGTGAACCGCTCGGTATCCCCCGGAAGAGCTGGAGGGAGTGTCTAGGGAGAGGTAAGTCTGGGCATCTCTGCCTAGACTGCTGCCCCCGCGACCTGGCCCAGATTAGCGGAAGAAGATAGATGGAGATGGATGGGATAAAATAAAACACACTGCCAACACAATTGCATCCGATGACACCTTTGAACTTTTTGTTCATTGTATCAACGATGTTCTGTATCAGAGCAAATCAGACAATTTAAGATTCAAACAGAACAGTGTTGAAACACAAGGGCCAAGGCCCAAGACAACAGATGATCATAAATCAGATCCTAGCACCAGCCTGAAGTAAGCCTAACCAACCAACCAACTCTTTCAGCTTTGAACAGCTTGCAGCATTAAAACAAAAGAACACTTATTGATAATTCAACTCAGGAAGGAGAAAGTAACAAAGATTAATGGTCAAAGAGACACACATGACAATCACATGTAAATCCATGATAGAAATCAAGAGCTAAAGACTTCCTCGGATAGACCTCTTCCACCTAGAAGACAAGAACCAGACTTGAGATTCTTTCTAGAACATTTTGACCTTTTGTTCCTCACAGAACACAGTCTTTCATTCACAGAACAACACAGACTGTCTTTACATGAATGAATCAGATTAATCAAAATGATGCTAAAAGGATTAATGAACAAATATCATCTTAATGCGTAACTCCATATGATGAATGTAACCAACACATTTGACTATCATGTTCTAATCACTGATTGTGTATTTTATTTTTAATAACTGTTGAACAGTGCATAGGTTTATATTCATGTTTGGTATGTTTGTGTTTGAGAATTCAACGCATCATATTCTTGTTATAGAAATCAAGTCTAAATTATACTACTCCGCTTGCGTTGGGAAATTCAGACTATGTGACATAACACGTTGATTTGTGTATTGAGAGGTGAAACACTTTTAGACATATGTTTAACAGATGAGATTAAAAACTCACAACACCAACACAAGGCTTTGTGCCTTTTTGCCACTGTTTTTGTGTTCTTTGAGCTCTCTTCCAGTGTGCTCTTGCCTGCAGGCCTGCTGATCTCAACCACCATGAGAGGACAAGCCATCTAGTCTCATCATCTTTTCTTTCTTTCTTCTACATCAGTTTATTTTATTTTCCCCGTTAAGAGATTTGTGTTCTAAGTTTTGCCGCAAAGCTGTCTGCCCCAGCTTTAAAACCTCAACCAGCATGCACGACTCCACACCATCCTTCAGCCAACGCCCAAGATGTCACTTCCAATGACTACTGAACTCCCAGACAATCAACAACTTTGGGAAACCCTTTTCTGCAGCTATGCCATACAAAATTAATTCCCTTAACAAAGGCAACACAAGTAAAACCTCCAGATTCTAGCTGATCTGGTGATATATATGATCTTTAATATAAAGTTTAATAGCCTCACTGAGAAACTCTATGCAATGGTTTATTGGTTAAAGGCTCTTCAAGTCTAAGCAATTGCCTATATTTTTATAAACTTGGGATTTCACTCTTTCAAACTCATTCTTTTCTCACTTTATTTCTGTAACTTGTGTGAATGTGTGTGCTCTTGTGCTAGATTAGTTTACATGTCTTATGTATTTTGAAAAGTAGTATATTTAGTTTTGTGCTTAAAAGTTAATGTCTTAAACTGTTGATCTTACCATGCTAATAAAGTGTTTTTACTATATTTTGTATTGATGTTATGAGGCTCATTCAATGAATTGCTGGCCGACTGATCAGCCGTAAAACAGTGATTCTGACCAAATTCCATAAGTTGTTGTTTTCCATTTTGATTTCCTCGAGGTGCCATAGCAAAAGGGGGGGACTATGTGACACTGTCACACAAGGGACATGTTTTAACAGCTCTATTTATTACAGTAATTTTGTGTAGTTATAAAGTTTTGCCCCATACCCTAAACCAATGCAGTCTTAGCCGAAAAGAGAAGAATTGATTAGTTCATAGT
This sequence comes from Carassius carassius, assembly GCF_963082965.1. Classification (NCBI taxonomy): domain Eukaryota; kingdom Metazoa; phylum Chordata; class Actinopteri; order Cypriniformes; family Cyprinidae; genus Carassius; species Carassius carassius. Next base: position 15,027,203 of record NC_081755.1, on the reverse strand, counting down.
TCGGGTCGAGACGTTCCTTAATCCCAGAAACCCATACGCTATTTCTGACATTTCTGTCACTGTTTTTGTTACTGTTTCTTCAGGATCTGTGGTCTGTTATTATTTTATAAATAAATAAAACCTTGTTATAAATAAAATATTGATTCATTTGTTTTTTTGACTGTCTATCAGTAAATAAACACTAGGTTTTATAATAATATAATAATATAAGTATTTATAGCCTAGTTTGTTAATTTTTAATCCAATTTTGAGTTTGCTGGTATATTAATTGCTTTTCCTAGGCAAACTTGACATTTTGGTCTAATATATGTACAAGAAGATTGCTCAAAAAGGACATAATGACATAAATTAAAAGCAAATATCATTTTGAATCCTAAACAAGCAACACTACAGTTCTATAGTCTAATCTGAAGGGTGAACTCAAAAGACATAAATCATACAAGGTAATTTTTGAAGAATCCACTAAAAAAAATAAAAAACAGAAAAAAAAGTGATTTCGCCATCATATGGAAAACATTTAAAGCATAATTATTATAAAAATAATAATAAATACTATGAACCCATTTGTAAGGAAGGTTGTAAATGAACTCTAACCAATGTTGTCACGTCAAGTGACAAAAGAACGAACAACCCGAAAACCCGAAAGATGAACTAATCAATTCTCTTTCCGGCTCAAGACTGCATTGACTGACACAGGTTGTCAGGAGAAACAGGCTGGATTCAGTTGCGGGTTTACACAGTGCTTTATTAAAGCAGAGGAGACAGAGCAGATGAGTAACGTTCCACAGTTTAGCTCGTAGTGAGGGGATGAGAAGTTGAAGCAGATGAGTCAAAGCAGATGAGTAACGGTCCACAGTATAGTTCGTATGACAGCCGAGACCGGAGGAATGACAGCTGGAAGATTCTTGGAGCTCTGCGTTTGTGAGAACAGGAGGCAGAGAAAACACAGTACACAGAGTACACAGACCAGCTAGTAGATCGGAGCTATCGGTACGAGTAACAACAGTCTGACAACAGACAGAGAAACACAGGGAATTATAAAGGGAAAGAATTAGAAGAACATTGAGAACAGGTGGCGAGCAATTAAGGTAACAACGGAGAAACAAGGAGGGCATGGGAAAACTCAAATCAAACAGGCAGGCGTGGTGAGCTGTTAAACCATCCAAACACACACACACACAAACACATTAACAACCCCAAAAGGCAGGTGATTATCCCCGAGACCCGACAGTACCCCCCCTCCCAGGAGCGTCACCCGACGCTCTAGGAAGGGGCCTACCTCGAAGCAGACGGAAGTCCTCAATCAACGAGCGGTCCATGTCCCGGGATGGCACCCAGCACCTCTCCTCTGGACCATACCCATCCCAGTCCACAAGATACTGAAACCCCCTGCTGCGGCGCCGCTCATCGAGTAACCTCTTAACCGTATAGGTAGGAGATCCATCCACAAAATGAGGGGGTGGGGGGGTGGGGCGACTACAAGCAGGACTAAGGGTGCCCGGAGAGGCAGATCCTTGGGAGAAAGCTGAACCCGCTGACCACACACATAGGCAGGAAGAGAGGACCGGTGACGATTGGCTGCATTCTTGGTTCGGCCAGAGGTTTGGACCAAAATCCTCCTGACTTTCTCCCAGGTGCGACGGCAGCGCTGGACGAAATCCAGGGCGGATGGAACCGCTGCGTCAGGTTCCTGTGATGGGAACAGAGGTGGGTTATAACCAACAGCACACTCAAAAGGAGACATACCTGACGTGGCCACAGGAAGGGTGTTATGAGCGTATTCTGCCCAGGAGAGCTGCTGGCACCAGGAACTCGGATTGTTGGATGCTAGACAGCGGAGCATTCTTCCTAGATCCTGGTTGGCCCGCTCACACTGCCCATTGGTCTGGGGATGAAAACCTGATGACAGACTTGCACAGGCCCCAATTTGTCTACAAAATTCCCTCCAGAACTGGGAGACGAACTGGGGACCCCTATCTGAAATCACATCCACCGGTAACCCGTGGAGACGTAAGACGTGTTCCACCACCAGTTGGGCGGACTCCCGGGCTGAGAGCAGCTTGGGCAGGGGGATAAAATGAACCGCTTTGGAAAAGCGATCCACCACCGTGAGAATCACAGTGTTACCCTTCGACGGGGGAAGCCCAGAGACAAAATCAAGGGCGATGTGTGACCAAGGGCAGGAAGGGATAGGGAGAGGATTAAGTAGACTATCAGGAGGGCGATTGACAGGCTTACATTGGGCATATGTGGGGCAAGGCCAACACAAACGGTCTAACGTCTGCGGCCATAGTAGGTCACCAGAAGTGTTGTCGGATGGCAGACAACGTTCTCCGAATACCTGGATGGCAGACTAACCTGGATGCGTGACCTCACTCAAGGACCTCAGAGCACAGTGCAGCCGGCACCGACAACCTGCCCGCCGGGCACTCTCCCGGCACCTGCACCCCTCGACCGGCCTTCTCAACCCGCTGCTCGATACCCCACGAAAGAGTCCCGACCACCACCCCCTCAGGAAGGATGGCCTCGGCCACAAACTCCCTCCCCGGGGCACCAAACAGGCGAGAGAGGGCATCGGGTTTGGTGTTCTTAGATCCCGGCTGGTATGAGAGGGTGAAGTTGAATCTGGCAAAAAAGAGCACCCAGCGGGCCTGACGCGAGCTCAGCCTCTTGGCCGAACAGATGTATTCAAGGTTCTTGTGATCCGTCCAGACCAAGAAGGGCTGCACCGACCCCTCCAACCAGTGACGCCACTCACCCAAGGCCAATCGTACCGCCAACAGCTCTATATTTCCGATGCCGTAGTTACGTTCTGCAGGGCTGAGACGACGCGAGAAGAACGCACATGGGTAGAGCTTCCCGTCATGGAGGGAACGCTGAGATAGAACTGCGCAAACCCCAACGTCCGAAGCATCAACCTCGACAATGAACTGGGCCTCAGTATCTGGAACCAACAGAACAGGTGCAGAGACAAAACAGGACTTTAAAACGTCAAAGGCTACCTGTGCCTCCCGGTTCCATCTGAAGGACACCTTAGTGGAGGTTAAGGCTGTGAGCGGTGCAGCGATCTGACCAAAATTCCTGATGAATCGCCGGTAGAAGTTGGCAAAACCCAGGAAACGCTGCAGAGCCTTACGGGAATCAGGGACCGGCCACTGGGCGACAGCTTCTATCTTAGCAGGATCAGGCTTGATCCCTTCCGTAGAAATAATGTGGCCAAGGAACGTAACAAACTCAGCGTGGAATTCGCACTTCTCCGCCTTGACAAACGACTGGTTTTTCTAGCAACCGCTGGAGAACCCGTCTGACATGCTGAGTGTGTAATTGGGGAGAAGGGGAGAAAATCAAGATATCATCCAAATACACAAAGACAAATTGATTAATCATGTCACCCAACACGCTGGTGACGAGTCCCTGGAAAACGGCTGGAGCATTGGTAAGACCAAACAGAAGATCCAAGTACTCGTAGTGTCCCGAAGGGGTGTTAAACGCCGTCTTCCACTCATCCCCCTCCCGTATGCGCACCAAGTGGTAGGCATTGTGCAGGTCTAACTTGGTGAAAACCAGAGCTCCCTGCAATAATTCAAAAGAAGAAGACATTAAAGGTAGGGGGTACTTGTTCTTAATAGTAATGTCATTCAAACCTCTGTAATCAATACAGGGGCGCAGGGAGCCGTCCTTCTTCTGAACAAAAAAAACCCAGCACCAGCGGGAGAGGAGGAATGGCGGATGAGCCCAGCCTGAAGTGACTCACGTATATACTTGTCCATGGCCTCTCTCAGGACCCGAAAGGGAATATAAACGATCCTTAGGCGGAGAAGAGCCCGGGAAAAGATCAATGGCACAGTCGTAGGGGCGATGCGGAGGTAACGAGGTGGCCCGGGCCTTACTGAAGACCGCCCAAAGATCATGGTACTCCGCCAGAATACCACCAGTCAGGTCAGAGGAATCCTCCTGTGAAACACAAGACACAGAGACAGGAGGAAGAGCAGCACCCAAACACGACACGTGACAAGACTGAGTCCAGGCTAAAACTGAATTACTAACCCAGTCAATGTGTGGATTTTGCTTATGTAACCACGGGTGTCCCAGAACTAAAGGAGCCTAAGGGGAATCAATGATAAACAATGATTGTAAGGGATGGCTTATTCCTTTTGTAATCAGAGCAGAGGACATGTAAACACTTGATCGGATTGAAAACCGAAACTGGAAAGTACTGCTCATGCGCAGTGACGTAGAAATAGCGTAATGACGTATGACACGCGGAACGAGGTGTTCTTCCTGGTGAATAAAATGTCATAAATAAGTGTCCTGTTATTATAAAACTCCCCTTTCACTCAGCGTATGTGAAGTGGAACAGAACCACGTTCCACCAGTCCTCGTTTAAGACTCTCATCAACAGACGACTAGTTTTGGGTGCGGGAAGGGGCACTTTTACACCTTTTTTTTTTTAAGTAACGTAAAGCAGCACAACAGTTCATGTGCTGGTCGTCGCCTAATTAGGACCCGATGTAGATAAATATCATGTGTGCTTTTTAAAACAGTATGCAACAGCAGCTGGAAACTGTATATTCATGCAGTGTGCGCATGTCAAAAGAGTAAATCTGATCAGAAGCTTGTGACATGTAAACATGCATATCAACCCGATCACTTTATTCAGCGTTCATGTAAACACTATGTTCGGATTCATCAATCAGAATTAATTCATTCCGACGGAAGCAAAAAGTGTCCATGTAAATGCACCTAATGTTGCAGAAGATATTTGCAGTAAAATATCCAAAAACCACTAGGCTAGTGTTATATATTTTGTCCAAACGACCCAAGAGGTTGGGACAAGTGGAGAGAAAGACTGAGGATCAATATCGGTGTTGCATTTTCTAGACGGAGAGAGCTTCGCAACAAACTTCAACTAGAGAGAGATGCTGATCTCGCTTGTGTTTTACTCGACAGGTGAGTTGTTTTGATTTGATTTTGAGTAGTTTTGGCTCCAAATAAGACAAAAGAGGACAAAAGAGGTTTGGTGATCAGGAAATTGGAATTTGTTTCATTTATGGCTGAAGTGGTAAATTGTTCTGCTCAAACAGAAAGCAGAACAGAGAGAATTAAAAATCATAATAAATGACATGCTAAAGACTCAGTCAAGTACTCAAACAGCATGTGGAAGTACATAATAATAACAACGGTTTTAACGATTCTGCAGTGGAAAGTCTTACTGCAAATGAATCAGAATTTAAAATGTTTATAGACTTATTAGATGTGAAACCAAACATAATTTGTCTACAAGAAATGTGGTTAAAACCTAATAAAATTTTGTTTTGCAAGGGTATAATATTGTAAGGAAAGACAGGTAATGGAGGTTGGGGTGGCCAATTTTATATATAAAAAAAAGAATTAAAATTCAGAGTTATTAATGAGATTGAAGAATATAAATTGGGGGTTATAGAAATATATGCAGAGAAACACAATACTGTGTTATACAATAGATTAAGTAAAGATTTAGAAAAGGTTATAAGGTCAGGAAATGATAAAATAATTTGGTATGGAGATTTTAATGCATATAGCACTTTATGGGGAAGCCGTAAAGATGATCATAATGGTGATGTTGTTGAAGAAATAATAGATAGTAAAGGGTTAGTGTGACGGCCAGAGTGGGGGCCGCCCAAGAGTGGTGATCTAGAAGTATCATGCCTTACTTGCACTCCACACACATCTATAAGAAAAATATTTTTTTTATTTAAGGTTAATCTTTATTTAAATGTCTCTGTTTGTCATTTGCATTTATTTGGTTTTAGTTTATAACGTGACACTCACGTTTGGACTTCAGCGTGAGATTGATGCTGAAAGCGTGAGTGTCACGTATGGAGGTATTTTTGACTCAAAACAACTGAACGCCTGTGACAGTGCGATTTGTAGTTGTAGAGAAAAACCACACATGTGTATCAGTAAATTTGAAGTCACAGAGAGAAATATTTTAAGAGTTGCAAACCTGTAGACTTTTTTTTCTCTCCCACAAACACAACACAACAGTTACACCTTCTCAGATTCTTCTCATTGCAGGTGCACAAATCCTATTCTACAAATCACAAATTAAGAAACTCGTATGCACACATTTTTGATACAAATGCTGCAGTGAATATGGTGCAAAACGCATTTACACACCCGCATCAAGAAATGTGAAGTCGTGGAGAAATGTTGCAAATCTGCAAATCAGTACATGAATTCATTCAATGAGAGTTGCACACTTGTAGAATATTTTCTCAGAAATGTCTTGTTTATTTTTCTAACACAAACAAAAGTACATAACTACAGCTGCTTGAATCTGCTGCGACGAATCTCAAACACTGTTTTTCGCTTTCAAGTGACAAGTTTTGCGCGCTCTCCCTATTGCACCGAGATATTTGGTTCAAAAGTGAGTTTTGCAGCTGTAGAGGTATTGGGCGGGACTGTTTAGAGATTAGAGAATTTCAGCCAATCAGAAGAGCTGCATGGCGCCCGAAGTAACGAGAAGGGGGAAAAACGAACTGCCATCTTCGTGATCTGCCAGTGTCAAACAGCAATAAACGTAAGTTCCTTCTTATAATACTTTTCTTCTCCTCTGAATTCACGCACCTTTATACAACGATATAGACAATATATTTGTCTATATTTTAAATATACGCGCTGATCGGCTACGTTGATGCAGTGCTTCTGAGTTCGGTTAGGCTTTCTTTTTTCATGAAAGGTAATGTTAACTGTTAAGCTAGATGTCCAGTCCTGCACTGTTAACTTTGCTAACCATCTCATATTAGTTGATACCCTCATTATAAACGATGTATTCCTTATATTCTCTTCTGCTTTACCTTCTAGAAAAATGACAGAACAGCGTGGTTCTTCGCAGGTCAGTATCATATCAAGTGGTGTTTCATGTAATATAAAATAAATATTTACATAATTTAAGAATAGTAAGTTATCTCACTCCACGGTGCCCTGCAGTGTCCTACTAAATCACGTCTGCTGACTTGCAACAGACTATTTGGAAACAGGCGCTTCCTCATGAAACCAAGTCAGTGTTTAGTGTGTGAGCGATAATGTTAGTTTATATTTATCATTGTTTCTCTGTGCCACGACTATAACAAATATATGTCCAGTATTTAAATTTCAGGTTTGTTTAATGCAAAAATTTTATATTATTGGAGTCCACTCATGGACTTTGCTGTTATAACAGTGTCGTATCCATCCGAGGACCCGGGAGAAACAGCTTCATTGCGGGGAAAAGTGTACATAATCAGAGGTATCCATTATTATAATAAATATTTTAAATATATTAAATATATATTTAACAGTACTATTATTTGCAAGCTATAGTTCTTCATTTATTGTTATTGTCTTGTTTTCTTTTGACATGCTAGTTATTCAGGTGGAGTAACTTGTTTCTGGACATATAATAATATTCTAAATGCGGAAATAAATTTGTGCTTTTAACAGAATTGAACGTCTCTGGCGAAATGTGTTCACGGCAGTCACATGCCGCTTCTAGAGTGTTCTGCACCAGCTGGAGGGGGATGGTCTCCTTGACCTGTCCAGTAGTGTTCATCTCTTCTGCTGCCATTATGTTTTTATTCCACGACTGCAGGCCCAGCTTGATGTATTCAGAGATGGCTGGGACAATCACCCCCTTTCAACTGAGAGAAATCTCACTCCCAAGCAACTTTGGCACATGGGTCCACAGCACAACTCCGAAGAGTACAATGAGGTAAATATTTGTGAATTATAATCAAAAACACCATGCATCTGTGTTAGTAGAAGTAATGACTTTATCTTACAGGATTTGCACATCCCTATGATTGACTGGAAAGTTATTGGTCTTATACCCTGTTATCCCAACTGTGGTGTCCATGTCCCTGAGAGTGACTGTCCTTTGAGTCCTGATGACCTGGCTGGACTTAGAGTTGCTGTGGACCCAATGGAACCCTCAACATGCATGGGGGTAGATAAATATTTAGATGCACTGGACTATTTGCAAAACATTGGCTATGTGTAGGGCCATCATGAACTAATTCTCCATCTAATCAAATAAACACAACTGTATGATTTTTTTCCCCCCACGTTTATTGTGAGCGTCTCGGTTACGTACGTAACCCTCGTTCCCTGATGGCGGGAACGGAGACGTTATGTCGAACGACATATGGGGTCTCACTTGGGAGGCCAATCATCTCTGAATTTAAGAGAAAACGCCAATGAAAATTGGCTAGTGGATTAACACACCTGAGCCACTCCCCGTGCCACGGGTACAAAAAGGGCGACAGGTGCATCCACTCATTAGGTTTTACGCTGAGGAGCCGAGAACGTGTCCCGGCAACAGCGAACGGTTCAAGGTTGTGGCATGGGGACATAACGTCTCCGTTCCCTCCATCAGGGAACGAGGGTTACGTACGTAACCAAGAAGTTCCCTATCTGTCGGTCACTATGAGTTATGTCGAACGACATATGGGGTCCTATAGAAAACGCTACAACCTGAACACCATCACAACCCTGTGGCGCTGCAATTGTCGACAAGCCCTGGCGTGCCACAAAAGCTACGCTTAAGGTCGTAACCTTCCCAAAGCCCCAGCGCAAATTCACTGACCTTGGTACCGAAGGGGCCAAAGGGTGAGTACATCGCTGCTGGAGAAGGCCACGCTGCTGTTCCGCCCACATAAAGTTAATGGAAGGGATTTCAACCTTCAGAGAAAGATTGCTTCAAATCTTCCCTATTTGTTCTTTCAGCTGGCAAGACAATGGGGAAGCAAGCCTAGGAAAAGGTCGCTACGGAGACCACATCCTACCCGTAGGGAGGTGACATGTGGATATACCATTATGGACTGACCCAGGGGGCAGTACTACATATGGAAAGGGTCTCTGAGGCAGGTCCTACCTTGGAGTAGGGATGGAACGGCTGCCAGAAGAGACTGACAGAACGGGTCTGCCAAGGGAAGACAGGGGTTTGCCAAGAGGGAAACCTTACCGTGGAAGAATACACATATGGGATAACCCGTTGGGAACCAAGCCATATGAACACCTAGCCCAGTACAGGGGCTGACCGGAAATCCGGGCATGCTAACGCCAGTACTGGGCCTGGCGACAGACTGCTCCGCCAAGTCTGACTGCTGAGGGTGCTGGAAGATGCTCGACCAGGGTACGCCAACCGGGGACTCTACTGGGAGAAGAAATGCGCTCACATCCCCGTGTTAGGGGGAATGGCACAGCAAGCGTGACACCCAGCCAGCCCTTCCCGCCAATTACCTGTTACCCAACACACGGGAAGAAACTGGCTCCACACGGAGGTTGTAAAACCTCGCAAAGGTGTTAGGTGTCACCCAGCCCGCAGCTCGACAGATGTCTGCCAGAGAGGCGCCGTGCGCCAGTGCATAGGAGGAGGCCACACTCCGTGTGGAGTGGGCCCTCACCCCCAGGGGGCACGGCTTGCCTTGGGAATGGTAAGCCAAGGCGATGGCATCCACTATCCAGTGGGCCAACCTCTGCTTAGAGACAGCCTTCCCCTTCTGCTGACCTCCAAAGCAGACCAGGAGCTGCTCAGAGCTTCTGAAGCTCTGGGTGCGGTCCACGTATATGCGAAGCGCTCTTACGGGACGCCAAGGCTGTATCTGCCTCCTCCAGGGGCAGCGCTTGCAGGTTCACCACCTGGTCTTGGAAGGGAGTGGTGGGAACCTTGGGCACGTATCCAGGCCGGGGTCTCAGGACAACGTGAGAGTAGGCCGGCCCGAACACAAGGCACTCTTCACTTACCGAAAATGCTTGGAGGTCCCCGACCCTCTTGATGGAAGTGAGCGCGATCAGGAGCGCTGTCTTGAGAGACAGGAACTTAAGCTCGACTGAATCCAGCGGCTCAAAGGGACCCCTCTGAAGTCCCGCCAGGACAATAGAGAGGTCCCAGGAGGGAATCAGGGGTGTCCTAGGAGGATGTAACCTTCTGGCACCCCTCAGGAACCTAACGATCAGGTCATGCCTCCCCAGGGACCGGCCGTCCACTGCATCGTGATGGGCTGCAATGGCAGCCACATACACTTTCAGGGTGGAGGGTGACAGCCCACGCTCCAACCTTTCTTGCAGGAAAGAAAGCACGACTCTGACCGGGCATCTCCGGGGGTCTTCTCGGTGAGAAGAACACCAATTCGTGAACAGACTCCACTTCAGAGCATAGGCCTGCCTCGTAGAAGGGGCTCTAGCCTGAGTGATAGTGTCTACCACCGCTGGGGGCAGATCACTTAGGTCTGCCGCGTCCCATCCAGAAGCCATACGTGGAGGGTCCAGAGATCTGGACGCGGGTGCCAAATGGTGCCAAGCCCCTGAGAGAGAAGGTCTCTCCTCAGGGGGATGCGCCAGGGAGGGGCTGTCACGAGGAGCATGAGTTCCAAAAACCAGGTCCGGGTGGGCCAATAAGGCGCAACCAACAGGACCTGTTCCTCGTCCTCCCTGTCCTTGCACAGTGTCTGTGCGAGCAGGCTCACTGGGGGAAAGGCATACTTGCGTAAAGCCCGAGGCCAGCTGTGTGCCAGTGCATCTGTGCCCAGGGGGGCCTGGGACAGGGAATAGTACAGCTGGCAGTGGGAGGACTCGTGGGAAGCAAACAGGTCTACCTGGGCTTCCCCGAATCGACTCCAGATCAGCTGGACCGTCTGGGGATGGAGTCGCCATTCCCCGGGGAAAGTGAGCTGTCGTGAGAATGCGTCAGCTGCACGATTGAGCTCCCCCGGGATGATCCAAGATGGCGCCGCACATGGCTGCTTCAGTGCTTGGCTCTCCAGTGTTTGTACTGTTTTTGTTCGTTTTTCTTGTTTTTTGTTTAACAAACACGATCAGTTTCACCAGGCATGAACTGCTGAACATTCGGCAGAACACACCACATGATATTTTTCCGGATTTCTATTATACAGACGTTTTACTGAACATTGTTATCGGAGGAGCAGCGGCGCTGATCAAGCGCTTCAAGACGCGCAGACGGGGAAAGCGAGCGGGATCGCTCGTCAGACTCAGGAAGCGCGGATTTCGAACGCCGTTGCCTAGCATCCATCTCGCAAATCTCCGCTCTCTACCCAACAAAACGGACGAACTCCTTCTGCTCTCTCGGACAAATAAGGATTTCTCTCACTCTGCTGCTCTGTGTTTCACGGAAACCTGGCTGAATGACGCCATACCGGACAGCGCACTCCATCTGCCGGGCTTTCAGCTGTTCAGAGCGGACCGCGAAGCAGAATCAACGGGGAAATCGCGCGGCGGCGGGACATGCTTTTACATCAATGAACGGTGGTGTACAGATGTAACTGTATTAAAGAAGATGTGCTGTCCTGATCTAGAAACGCAGTTTATCAACTGCAAGCCGTTCTATTCGCCGCGGGAGTTTCACTCGTTCATTCTGGTTAGTGTTTACATCCCTCCTCAAGCGCAAGTAAGTCTGGCTTTACAGAAACTCGCTGATCAGATCACAGACACAGAACAACAACACCCGGACTCTGTTTTAATCATTCTTGGGGACTTTAATAAAGCCAATCTCTCCCGTGAACTGCCAAAATACAGACAGCATGTTACCTGTCCCACCAGAGACAGTAATATACTGGATCACTGTTACACCACAATAAAGGATGCATATCACTCTGTTCCACGAGCAGCTTTGGGACGTTCTGATCACTGTCTGGTTCATCTTATACCGACCTACAAGCAGAAACTTAAATCTGCTAAACCTGTAGTAAAGACTGTGAAGAGATGGACCAGCGAAACAGAGCAGGATTTACAATCTTGTTTTGACATCACAGACTGGAGCGTTTTTGAAGCTGCTACCACCGATCTGGACGAACTCACAGAGACCGTAACATCCTATATTAGTATCTGTGAGGATATATGCATTCCTACCAGGACTTATTTAACATTCAACAATGATAAGCCATGGTTTACAGTAAAACTCAGACACCTTCGTCAGGCCAAAGAGGATGCCTACAGAAATGGGGACAGGGTCTTGTACAATCAGGCCAGGAACACACTGAACAAAGAGATTAGAGCGGCTAAAAAGACCTACGCTAAAAAGTTGGAAGACCAGTTTACTTCCAACGACTCTACTTCAGTTTGGAGAGGACTGAGAGCCATCACAAACTACAAGACACCATCCCCTTGCACTGAGGCTAATCAACGACTTGCTAACGACCTGAATGAGTTTTATTGTAGATTTGAAACCCCCAACACCCACTCTGACCATCTCCCTACACAACCATTAACACCTCCTGCAATCCCCCTCTCCATACCTCCTGCTCTTCAAATCTGTGAAGATGATGTGCGCCAGGTCTTCAAGAAAAACAAAAGAAGAAAAGCACCAGGCCCAGATGGCGTTACACCAGCCTGTCTGAAAACCTGTGCTGACCAGCTGGCCCCCATCTTTTCACAGATCTTCAACAGATCTCTGGAGTTGTGTGAAGTGCCTTCCTGCTTCAAACGCTCAACCATAATCCCCATTCCAAAGAAACCCAAGATAACAGGACTTAACGACTACAGACCTGTGGCTCTAACGTCTGTCGTCATGAAGTCGTTTGAAAAACTGGTTCTGGCTTATCTGAAGGACATCACTGGACCCTTACTGGACCCCCTGCAGTTTGCGTACCGAGCAAACAGGTCCGTGGATGATGCAATCAACATGGCATTGCACTTCATCCTGCAACATCTGGACAAAACAGGGACTTATGTGAGGATCCTGTTTGTGGACTTTAGTTCGGCTTTCAACACCATCATCCCAACAACCCTCCAGACCAAACTGACCCAGCTCTCTGTTCCTAGCTCTATCTGTCAGTGGATCACCAGCTTTCTGACAGATAGGCAACAGTTAGTGAGACTGGGGAAATTCATGTCAAACAGCTGCTCCACTAACACTGGTGCCCCTCAGGGATGTGTTCTCTCCCCTCTGCTCTTCTCCCTGTACACCAACGACTGCACCTCTAAAGACCCCTCTGTCAAGCTCCTGAAGTTTGCAGACGACACTACAGTCATCGGCCTCATCCAGGACGGTGACAAGTCTGCTTACAGACAGGAGGTTGAGCAGCTGGCTGTCTGGTGCAGTCTTAACAACCTGGAGCTGAACACGCTCAAAACAGTGGAGATGACTGTGGACTTTAGGAGAAACCCCCCTGCACTCTCCCCACTCACCATCATGAACAGCACTGTGACTGCAGTGGAGTCATTCAGATTCCTGGGAACCACCATCTCTCAGGACCTGAAATGGGACAATCACATTGGCTCCATTGTGAAAAAAGCCCAACAAAGGTTGTACTTCCTTCGCCAGCTGAGGAAGTTTAACCTGCCACAGGAGCTGCTGAAACAGTTCTACTCAGCCGTCATTGAGTCAGTCCTGTGTACTTCAATATCTGTCTGGTTTGGTTCAGCTACAAAATCAGATATCAGAAGACTACAGAGAACTGTTCGGACTGCTGAAAGGATTATTGGTGCTCCCCTGCCCACCCTCCAAGAACTGTACACATCCAGAGTGAGGAAAAGGACTCAGAAAATCACTCTGGATCCCTCACATCCAAGTCACCCCATCTTTGAACTTTTGCCATCTGGCCGGCGCCTCAGAGCCGCAAATACAAGAACAGCAAGGCACAAAGAATAGTTTCTTCCCCCAGGCAATCTACCTCATGAACAGTTAAATGTTTCCCACTTAAACTTATGCAAAAATGTGCAATATCCTTATATTTATTTGTTACCCCTCCATCCTAGAACATTCCTGCATCTCACTCAATCCTATTCCATTATCATTTATAGCACAATTGTTTATACACTTATTTATTTGCCAATTTGTAAATCTCCTGTAAATTTTTTTTTTTTTTTTTTTTTTTTTGTCTGTGTGTTGTTGTCTCTGTTTACTGGAAGCTTATGTCACTAAAACAAATTCCTTGTATGCGCAAGCATACTTGGCAATAAAGCTCTTTCTGATTCTGATTTCTGATTCTGATTCTGATGTGGATAGCGCGCAGCGACTTGAGCCACGTCTGACTCCAGAGGAGGAGATGGCGGGCGAGTTGAGACATGCGACGTGATCGTAGACCGCCCTGTCGGTTGATCTACGAAACAGCCGCAGTGTTGTCCGTGCGGACCAACACGTGCTTGTCCAGCAACTGCGGACGAAACCGTCGTAAAGCTAGATGCACTGCCAGCAACTCCAGACAGTTGATGTGCCAAAGCAGTCGAGGTCCTGTCCAGGACCCCGAAGCTGCCTGCCCGTTGCATGTCGCGCCCCAGCCCGAGTTGGAGGCATCTGTTGTGACAACAACGTGCCGGGACACTTGTTCTAAGGACACGCCGGCCCGTCGAAAGGCAAGGTCTGACCAGGGGCTGAATAGGCGGCGACACATCGGTGTGATGGTGACACGATGTGTACCGCGGCGCCATGCCCATCTCGGGACTCGGGAGTGCAACCAGTACTGAAGTGGCCTCATATGAAGCAACCCAAGCGGCGTGACTGCGGCTGCGGATGCCATATGCCCCAGGAGCCTCTGAAAGTGTTTCAGTTGTACCACTGTCCTGCCTCTGAAGGAACTCAGGCAGTTCAGCACTGACTGGGCACGCTCGCTGGTGTGACGTGCCGTCATACTCACCGAGTCTAACTTTATACCGAGATAAGAGATTCTCTGCACAGGGGAGAGCTTGCTCTTCTCCCGGTTGACCTGAAGCCCCAACTGACTGAGGTGCCGGAGCACGAAGTCCCTGTGACCGCACAACTCCTCTCGGGACCGGGCCATAATGAGCCAGTCGTCGAGATAGTTGAGGATCCTGATGCCCACTTCCCAGAGTGGGGCAAGGGCGCCCTCCGCGACCTTCGTGAAGACACGGGGGGACAGGGATGGCCCGAAGGGGAGGACCTTGTACTGCCACGCCTGACCCTCGCAGGCAAACCGCAGAAACGGTCTGTGACGAGGGAGGATCGAGACATGAAAGTACTCGTCTTTCAGGTCGATCGCTGCAAACCAATCCTGGGGCTGGACGCATTTGATAATGCGTTTCTGCGTCAACATCCTGAACGGGAGCTTGTGCAGGGCCCGATTCAAGACTCGCAGTTCCAGGATAGGTCGAAGGCCACTGCTTTTCTTGGGCACGATGAAGTAAGGGCTGTAAAACCCTGTCCTCATCTCGGCTGGAGGGACCGGCTCGATTGCATCCTTCGCCAGCAGGACAGCAATCTCCTCGCGCAAGACAGAGGCGTCCCGGACTGCCACCAAAGTGGACATCGCCTTCCTGAGGGACTGCGTTGTGACTTCCGTCACCCAGAAGGGGGAGGTCAGTCGCCATGCGCAGCTCCTGCATCAACCTCGGGTTGGTTCTACCCTCGTGCATTTGTTAAAGCCTTGGCTTGGTGAGTTTGCAGGATAGCCAAGGCATGCAGAGCAGAGGCAGCTTGGCCCGCCGCACTGTAAGCCTTGGCAGCGAGAGCGGCCGACAGCTTACAGGCTTTGGGTGAGAGGCGTGGACTATTCCTCCCAGTGGCGGCGTTTTGCGGACACAAGTGCACCGCAATCGCACTCTCCTGCTGGGGAATGTCAACGCACCCCTAGCTGCTGGGTAGTGAGGACGGAGGAACGAAATGAGCTGCTTCCGGCCGTAAAAAGGGGCCATCCACGACTACATCACTTCCCCATGCACATCCGGGAAGAAAGGAACCAGAGCAAAACGCGGTTGTGAGCCATGCTCTACACCGAGAACCAATCAAACAGCCGTGAGCACTCAGGGCTGGGCGGCCACCTCCATCCCGATGCTCACAGCTGCCCGGGCAAGCACGGCTGTCAACTCTGGGTCCAATTCGGCAGTGGCGACAACACCCGAGGGGGGCAGCCCCGCCGAATCTTCATCCACAGAGGTCAACAGCCCATCCCCGATGCTGCAATCGACATCTGATCCCCGGCGGCAAACTGAATGACCCGTTGGGACTGCCATAAGACAGCCCAGCAAAATCACCCAGCAGCCGCACAGGACAAACACTGCGGAAGGGGTAAGAGGTCCGTGGGGCGTGGCCCGGCGGAGAAGCTCTCACTGTCACCTCCAAATCTCCCAGAGCACTAGCCGGCGGTCCTCTGCTCGTGACAGAGAAACCGGAACGGGTAGTGACAGAGGGGTCTGCTCCATTCCCTTTAAGAAAGGAGAGACGCGATCGCAGCGTTGCCATGGTCACACACGCAGTGCGTGCATGAACCATCCAACAACGCGCCTTTAGCGTGCTGAATGCCCAGACACGGAAGACAACGAACGTGGCCGTTGTCAGAGAACAGGAAACGACCGCATCCAGAAGGACGCGGACGAAACGGCGTCTTTAAAAAGACGCGAATCGTCCACGATTTGCTCTTTTAGGAAATCTGCTCTCTTAGTTGAAGCGCCCAGGGGAATCGCTGAAAGGGACACCGCTGTTTGCACCGTACCGCCAACCAGGACAGCTTCCCGACACAGCAGATGAATGGCTTTGTGGAGTATAACAGCTTTCATACAACCACTCGGCTCCGAAGCAAAAATCTAATGAGTGGATGCACCTGTCGCCCTATTTATACCCGTGGCACGGGGAGTGGCTCAGGTGTGTTAATCCACTAGCCAATTTTCATTGGCGTTTTCTCTTAAATTCAGAGATGATTGGCCTCCCAAGTGAGACCCCATATGTCGTTCGACATAACTCATAGTGACCGACAGATAGGGAACGCATTTGTACAATTGTCAAATACAACTCTTACTGCTTCAATAAAAGCAAACATTTCAACATCTCAGAACATTGATTAATATGTACCTGATCAGTGCTGATAACTGATAAACAATGTTTAAATGATTTTTAGAAAAGCTTAATGTTAGCTTTTTATTAACATTTAAACATCTCAGAACATCGAATAACTGATCAAAGCTGATAATTGATAAACAATGTTCAGATTTTTCTTTTTAGAGTATTAAAAAGAATTAGCTTTTTAGAAAGTATTAGCTTTTTATTAAAGGGATGATTTGGAGTAAAATCAACATAGGATCATTTGCACCATGACATCGAGCCATCCCCCCGCTGAAGCCTTTTTACCAGAATGGTAGCAAACTTCTACAGTAGTACAAATAAGTTCTGTACTCATAAAACAAATTGGAAAGTTTGTAAGTACATTATGAGTTTATTTAAATAACACTTGCCGGATGGCAAATGCTACTGCTAACGCAGATGTTGACGTTACTTTATTGAGTTGAGAAAAGAACGTAAAGGTCCTGGCAGAAAGTGATGCATAAGCTGGCAACACTTTGGAAAAAATAATTTGTCGTTACACCACATCCTTTTGCATTGCTTTATGTCAGGACTTTTACATGCTTTTCCCAATCACAGAAGTGACGTCAACATCCGCATTAGCAGTAGCATTCCCCGTCAGGCAGGTGTTATTTAAATAAACTCCTGATGTACTTACAAACTTTCCAATGTTTTTTTTTATGAGTACATAACCTATTTGTACAACTGTAGAAATTTGGTACCATTCTGGGCATTATTAGTGGAGTAATTTACGAGATGCAAACATAGAACCGTTAGTGCCTGCACTAAGACATGGGGCTGATACTTCTAAATAAGTTCTAATTTCTATATTGTACAACCAAGAGATAAAAAGGCTTCTGGGGGTTGCATGGTGCAAATGACCCTAGGTTGATTTTACTCCAAACCATCCCTTTAAGCTAACATTTAATAGAAAACCAAATTAAATAAGATAACTTGTGAATTCAGATCTGCAACTTCTGCAAATTCTACTACAACAATTCAAATCCAGTGTCATTTGTGGCAATGCAGTTTTCTAAATGTATACTAAACTCACTGTAGCTGTTATGGTAACCAGGCAAGCGAAGGGTGTGCGGAAGCAGTTGGATGAGGTTGGGTACTCCGCTCTAACCACCTCCACGTTCATGTTGTCCATGGGTATCTCCCATCCTACCCAAAACTTGACCAGTTGTTTAAGTTGCTCTTGGGACACTGAAAATACAAAGAGCCAAAGCATAAGACAAGGATTCAAAAGGATTGAAAACTGATTCTCTAACCTTAAATGTTACCGGTATTTTTTATTTTTTTTGCAAGCATGTTAAAGGTGCTATAAGCGGTTGGCGTAACCTCTTGTTTATGTTTGAATTATTATCAAACAAAACAGAGGCTAGCTAGACCCTCCCTCCTCCTAATCTGCGCAATAACCCCCCCAAACCTGACCCCGACATCATTCTTGTCGGTTATTGGCTGGAACCCTCGTGCTGAGGGTCAATCTTTTTGTTGCTCATTTTGTTTTTTCTGCAGTTTGTGGAGCGTGTGCTGTCTACAGAGATGGTGTTTCTTTACAGCAGTGGTCACCAACCTTTTCAAGCCGAAAAGGTCCCTTGATCTGGCTTTCAGCTCAATGTCATTTTGCAAATCAACCATCTCCATGTCAACTCCACTTGACAAAGAAAATACTTGCTGGAATTTGGCTGCAACCTGTTCTATATCAATGAGCATGAATGGGTTTGAGACAAATGCAGCAATGCATTCCATTTCGTTTAACTCACCAAAACGCATATTGAACTCTGTTGCAACTTTGTCCAGGTGAGCACAATATTTCTCAGGGTGAAAAACGTCCTTGTCTTTAATGCTCTGTGACATTTTTTCCAGGTTGGGAAAGTGTGTTAGCCTCCCGTTTTTAAGATGTGTGATCCAAACACCAAGCTTAGACTTAAAAGCATTCACTGCGCTGATCATGTGTGGCAGGTGTCTGCCTTTTCCCTGGAGCTCATTATTGAGTGTATTCAGCTTTGCGGTCAAGTCTGTCAGAAACCCCAGGTCACACAACCACGCATCATCTTACAGTTCCTTGTGCTCCTCGTTTCTTGCAGATAGAAATGTCTTTATCTCAGGCAGTAAGTCAACAAACCGCTGGAGCACTTTCCCACGGCTCAACCACCGCACATCAGCATGAAGTAGTAGATCTCTGTACGCGGCATCGAGCTCATCCAGTAATGCCTTGAATAAGCGACGCTGAAGTGCTTTTGCTCGTATCGAGTTTATCAGTTTGACCACCAATGACATTAT
Organism: Carassius carassius; assembly: GCF_963082965.1. Classification (NCBI taxonomy): domain Eukaryota; kingdom Metazoa; phylum Chordata; class Actinopteri; order Cypriniformes; family Cyprinidae; genus Carassius; species Carassius carassius. The sequence continues at coordinate 15,008,146 of NC_081755.1, read as the reverse complement.
GTGTGAAAAATCTACGACTTTCCCTGCTAAGGCCTGCTGATGAATGACACAATGATAATTCTTGAACTCTGGAAAATCAGGGTCATTACGGCACAGTGCTATAAGGCTTATTCCAAGGCGCACACCACGCATCGCCGGTGCTCCGTCGGTGGTAATTACTACCAGTTTATGAATGGGGATATCATTTTCGCTTACATATTTTTTAAACTCAGTGTAAATATCCTCACCTCGCGTTCTCTCCTTTAAGTGCAAAAGAGTGAGGAAATCCTCTTTTGCTGTAGAATCGTGGAAAGCCATTCTGACAAAAACAACAAGCTGAGCTGTGTCCATTGCATCCAGAGATTCGTCGAACTGCAAAGTGAAAAATATTCACAGAGTGACAAGTCCTTTAACACCTATCGATCAACGTCCTCTGACAGTAACTCGACCCTCCTTGCCACTGATGCAGGGCCGAGAGGCACAGCACGGAGTGAGGCTTTTATGTCGTCTTTGTTTTTGAAATCCTTGAAAATAGTCTCTGCAGTAATGGCCATGGCTTCCTTGAATAATTCGCCATCCGTAAAAGGCTTTTTGTTTTTAGCCAGAAAGTGACTTACACGAAACAATGCTTCAGTAGCAGCCTTATTTTGATCAGCAGATTTTGTAAAAAGTGATTGCTGGGCCTTCAACTCAGATCTCAGCTCGTCAACTTTCCGTGCACGAATCGCGCTCTTTTTAGGGTAGCAGTCTTTACATTTCAGGTGGTTGGTATTGTAATGCCGCTCCAAATTCCCTCTTTTACATAATGCTTGTTTTTGGTGGCACAACATACATACACACTTCTCTTTTACCAAGGTAAACAGAAATTCCTGTTCCCATTCTGGATGAAAATTGTATGTTTTTGCCTTCTTTCGTGGAGCCTCCGCCATTCTAGTTTGTAGTATGTTACCTCGAGCGGGCTATCACCATGGAGATCCATATTGACGTTTGCGACAGTTAATTTACGGGTGCTCTTCTTTTATCTGATTGGTCACTTCATTGAAAATAAAGCAGTTGGATTAAGAAATACAGATGCTTGCAAAACTAAAAAACTTTCTTATTTTCGGGAGCTACCGGGACAGTGATAAAGATCTACCAGTCGATCGCGATCGACGGGTTGGCGACCACTGCTTTACAGTGTGTTCAGGGGACAGGCAGCTAGCGGATAGCGAGGAGATGTTTGCGTTATGTGAAAAAAAAAATTTTGGCCTAAAAAACATGCAAGATCACTTATAGCACCTTTAAGGTTAAAGGTCTATAGTGTCCATGTTTTCCTATGGTGTCTTGACATGTTTGCATAAATAACTATAAATTATTTGTATAAATTGTGACTTAACAAGTAGGACAAAACATTTATGTCAGTTTATTACATCCTCTGTTCAAGTTCTCAGCATGGCACAGGGACCGAATTTATAATTATTTTATTTCTCCATGCGTTGTACACAAAAAGGCAACGTACCTTCTCAAAACGTGGCAATAAGCCACTGACAATGAGATATTGTTTATGACAAAGTTTATTCTAAATCACAATACAGATCATTTTTTTAATGAACCATGATAACTTAAGGTCCTCCATAAGGTACATTTAAAAAAAGCCTAATTTTAAAGGGAATTGTGTGTGTGGGGGGTGGGGAGTTCAGACTAAAATTGGAAACCAGTAGATGGACTTGCAATTTGTAAATATTCAATTTACCTGTTCTCATAAACTGACACAGGTACCCCATTATTCTGCATTTGGATTCCACCAAGCACCCATTGTCGTCATCATCCCCCAGCCCTCCATCCTCAGGCCATTTGATATTGTTTAGAATAACCCAAGCAAGAAAAAGAGATGATCATGACAACTAAACATTCTATCACCACTTTCTTTTTTTGTAACTTATGTCTCACATTTATTTGGGATTTCAGACTGCCACAAGAACAAAAACAAAATAAGCATTAATTGATACCAAAATACATACCACAGTTTCAAACAGTCAGATGGCACTTTTTAGATAGAAATTACTGTTGGGAAAAAAGGAATACCTCAGCACTGCAGTCAGCCATTGACTGAAGTGGAAAAACCGATGACACTGTGTCAGGTCGGGATTCAAAAAGTGGCAGGATCAAGGATTCCTTCAATCCCTGTTTGAACTGCTTTAGCTGGCACGAGTTTCATCCAAGCACCTAAAAATATGAGAATATAGTCTTTTACCTACCAAGACAACGTTTTTTGTTTCCTTGTACCATATCTATGCCAAACTAAATAAATTTGTGTCTAATTTAATAATAATTAAAATAATTTTAGTAGTAATTACATTATGTTTGTTATTACTGTCTTAATGATGGAGCTTGGAGACCGTTTCATAAGTTTACTCGTAAATTACTGCACAGGAGATGCTGGTGAAGGCTTACAGGGTTCCCCTTTGGAGAAAAACTCAAATTATAACAAGATATGGAAAAGTAACCAGGAGTGAACATTAAAATAAAAGAACAAAGCATGTCTAAAATATACATCATGTCCACTGTTAGAAGGGACACATTTTTTTTTTTTTTGTTGCTGGACCTTTGGGCTTACTGCATGTTGAAGCAGATTATGAAGAAGCCAAGTTCTGTTGGTTTCTGTTAACACAGGGAGATTCCATGCCAGTGCCAATTCATTTACAGCTGCCCTCTGATCCTCTGTGAGTCCACTGCATTGGTTCTTGGATTCTTCATCTTTATAAAGCTTTCAAATCAAGATAAGAGAACCATCACAATTACATCTTAATCGTATGTATACCACTTCTAAATACAGTGCAGTCTAAATTATTTTCACAATGACAAAACTTTTGTTTTGGCTTATGAAATACAGCATAGAGTATTTGACATTCTCAGTAGAAAAGACTGGTCAAGCTTTCATTTAAAAGTATTTACATTCATACCCGATGAACTGTTTTTTAAAAAAGTAACCTTAAAACATTCACTCAGTTTACACTGTTCCAAAGTACTGGTAAGTGGACAATTATCTGATGGCTGATGTTTAGCAAAGTTGTGTTCTATACTATCAGTTTATATGAAAAACTCAAATTTTCAAATCCAATCTGAAGAACTTTCAAACCATATTTAACTAGTTAGATTTAACTGTAGCATTTAAGATAGTAGTCGTATTTAAATATTTTTATTTTATTATTTTTGATGAGCGGAAACTTAAAATGCTTTATAAAAAAATTTCAAATTTTTATAAAATAAGATGCCAATCCTACATAGTTCACCTTATATGGATATTAGTAAAATTAAAGCTGACAATATACACTTTCACATACACTTTTTTTCATTTAAATGCTATTCACTGGAGTACTGAGTAAACAGCAGAAACTGTCCCTAATTGATTTTATTGTACTTCTTGGTACATACCGGTCTGATGGTCTCCTTGATGTCTAAATCAGCCACATCTTCTAGTGTGATTGTGGCTGTCTGGGGTGTTCCACCCAACAGCACATGAAGCACTGCTGGGCTTAGACCAGCCAGACGAGGTCCACCATGGAGAAAAGAATGGCCTACAATTCTCCCTGCCATAATAAATCATTTTGTGCCAAAACTTTTTATTATATTTTATTATATTTTATTATAGATTTTATTTGACAATCCCTAGTTTAAATGTATACAATGAATCTGGAATGAATAATATAAATATTATATACTGTAAAGATGATATAAAGTTAAACTGCATCTAAAATATTGTCTTAATTTAAATGTATTTTTATCCATTAACATATGGCAATGTAATGTTTTGATTTGCTCTGATGTTAAATCAAGCGTGTGTTTGCACTTGTATTTTGGTTCGCTTGGTCTGGACCAAAAAATAAAAAATGTAGTCTGGTCTTTTTTAGGGTCACATCTTGTGACTTCTTTTGCATTCATAGTTAATTCGAACAGCACCAGAATAGTTTGAAGTGGACCGAGACTATTTTTTCAGCGACTTGGTCTGCTTGTTTGGTTGCACCAGGGTTCACGTGGCAGCATTCACTTATTCAAACGAACCACACTAACAGACCAATTGCACCTGGGTTCATTTGAATTGAATCAAACGTGCCAAGTGTGAACACACACAAAAGAAACCTAATGTGCATCTCAATTTTTAAAAATATTTAATAACTTAATTTAGCCAAATGAATCATTTTTTATGCCAGATAGCAGATTTGCACAGTGAACTTACCAAAATCAATAGTGAAACCATGTTGCAACTTCTGCATTACCATACTTAAAAAGTGTAGATTCACACCATCCCCAAAAGCCATATCTCCTGAAAAAATTAAAGCTTGCACTACTATGCTGCACAAAAATGTATGATGTATTTTTTATCAATGTTTTCTTTACATGTAATCAAAACAATAAGGTATATATTATATGTCTGTCAATTTGTACCCTGTAGTTTAGCTTGGAGTGGTATGGCCCAGTCAATGGAGCCTTGTAAAAGTTGAGGATTGTGCCCTCTTGCTTCTCTGCATCTTCTCCGATGTCTAATTTAATTTTAAGGGTTGGCTCATCTTCTTTGTTTTGCAGCCACTGTCTTCTGTAATGATCTGCTGCCAGTTCTGGGCTGACAATGCTTTTCCAAGCTGGAAATGAAAACATAAAAATTGTTTTAAACCACAATCCATGATTTTAACTTATGCCCTACCTGTGCCAAGTGGTCTGAATCAACGTGGTCTGCATTCCATGCACATTCATTGTACTTGAGTCAATAAAGTCTCCATGACTAAATGTACTGTAGACCACACAGACTCATACACTAAGCAACACAGTCTGTATGGCTACACGGTCCACACTTGTCCATGTGTATGATGCATGATTTTAAGGAAAGTACGATGTATTACAACATCAGAAACGATGAAAAACTAAATAATGGCTATTATAACACTTGATGTAAAGCAAGTCAAATTTGTCTCATAACTACAGAAACGCGACCCGATCTGACAATATTACATAATGCGATTATAGCAAATAAAGGACCGCAAAGTGGAGGCATAAGTGCCTTTCACCTTGTTACGACTTGATGAACCACTGAAACGATTTTAGAAACTTTGTTTAAAAAATAATGTTTTTATTATTTTAAGATAAAAATCTTCCTTAGTGTTACTTTGACTTAGTGTAATCCTGACTTTACACCAGATTAAAGAATAATCTTATTTTAGTCATTTGTAATATTGTGTGGTTTAAATTCTTTAATTTTTTCAACAAATTGTATCTATTTTCTTGCTTTTCACTAAACAAACTAAAAGATCAAACTGATCATTTTAATCGATTGATCTAACAGCATTGGCACTTACTGTTATTTTAATTTCTTTTTTTCATCATGCTTGCAATACCTTTCCCCACATGAACTTGCATGCTAGGCAACAATCTCTGCAGGAAACTGCTTTCCACAAATTGGACAGGAGTCCTAAGGGCCAAGTTGTAATAACGAGTCATATAAATAAACAAACCAGAAAATACCACAGTGGCATTTTAACTGAAGAATAAAATATGCTGATTTCTGTGATATCTGTCTGAGTATTTGGTCTGAAATGCAGCTTTAATATTACCCTGAAGCATAATTGATGTCTTACAGCACAAATAAGATCTGAATCCTGTTCAGCTGTCTGTTCTGTTTCTTCTTCAGTTTCATGTTTCTTTGAAAATAAAACAAATCAACACTATATAACAATTGACTTGTCAGCTGAAAACTGAATTAAACTAAAATGATTCTGTCAAATCATGGATGAGGAAGTCTTTTTTATGTCTTTTAAAACAACAAAAATGTACAAGACAACTTACTTTATCTCCACAGGACTCAATGTGGAACTGGATCAGGGGCAGAGGAATCAGTTTGCCACAAGTCATGCATGTGTTTTTTGTCATTCTTTCAAACTCTTCAGCATCATATGGCAGTGGGGTAGTATCTATTTTTTCTTGAAAAGGGTACAATATATATAAAATTTTTCCCATTGTTTGACGAGGACTTCAGAACCTTTGCAGTGTACCCTTCAGTTCCATGGGGCAATGGAGTAGTCTTTCTTCGCCCACTGCCCCCTTTGAAAACATAAATCATTTTAGTAGTTCATCAAATGGCTTTTTCTTCCTTTGAGTGATATAATATCTTATTACATAAGATAAAATTACCACCATACATTAACATTTAACACAAAATGAAAAATTCTGTTTTATCTCATATATAAAATGTTTAGATAGCTACTTAACAGGTCTGCATTTTTTAAATAACAATGGAAAACTCACCAGAAGCTTTTGTAAACAGCCAACCACCACGCAAATCTCTCATTTTGGGAAATTCTTCCAGCAGTACTCAACTTATCTGGAATAAATGTGCACTGCTGTCATTATGAATATAAATTAATTAAGTCATTATTAAAACAAAGTTTGCTTTACCCAGTAACAGAGGGGTTTGCATATGAAGAACCAATCAAATAGTGGGGAAATTATGTAATGCAGGAGGACATGTATGCCATACCTCTATACTATAAAAACTATTGTAGTCTTGCGTATGGCGGGATGTTCAATGGAAATTGTCTGAGATCCTCCGGCCTTGCTTATTTTGGGAGATTCTCTGAGAACTGCTCGAGAACTCCTGGCCGTGTTAGTTCGTGTTAGGAGACTCGACCGGTTGTCGACGGAAGACACAAAGAGCTAGAGTATAAAGGTTAGAAAAGTGTCGAATTGCAGATGCTAGAAAATAAAGTTTAGGGAAAAAATCCACAACATCTCCAGGATTTTCATACATATGGACTTGGTGACAACTCCTGTTGTTCCACCATCTTTGCAATCATATGAAACAACTGTGGCATCTGTTAGCATATAATCAATATGTTCAATAGCATATAGTCAAGATTTTGTATCTTTATGATGGTGTTTTTATGTGTTAGATGAGGTGAAATAGCTAAATGATGACTGATGAAGTAGTTGTAATGTATTCCACTGAAGGCAAATTGTAGAGATAACCCAAGTGCAGTTTATGTACAAACATGACAAGATCAACAAGATCAAACATAGAACAAAAGCATGACATGGACATGGACGCTTAACAACCGGGGTTACAGTGAAACAAAAGTTGACACATGGCAAACATGAGGGCTTAAATACACACAAGACTAATGACAAGACAAGGCAAACCTGTGAACAATGACAACATGACACATCAAACAAGGGAACAAATGGCATCATATGACTTGAATGTGTCACAGTGTCTGGGTTGTGTTCCCTGGGTGTCCACTAGGTGTCCTCCATTCCCACGGTGTCTGTCATATTATCACTTCCTGTTTCCTTATTTGGTCACCTTCCTCCTTGTTTTAGTTAATTGATTGTTCCACACCTGTCTCCAGTTTCCCCATTATCCTTTTGTGTATTTATACCCGGTCTGTCTGAGTCTTTGTCACGGAGTCCTTGTCGTATGTATGATACCTCCCAGAGTCTGCTCTTCCCGTGTGTTCTTGTTTTGTTTTTATGTGTTTGGATTTTCTTGTTTTGACCCTGCCTGGACTGTTTATGCCTTTTGGATTACCCTCAATAAACCTTTACCTGCATTTGGATCTCTTCTGTGCTTCTTGTATCACCGTACGTGACAGAATGGGGATCACATGACAGACATGAAACAGGAACATGAAACATGTTCACCTGCCAGTCTGCAGGTCACTGCCTTACTAACTTTATGTACAGTGATATTTGCAACAATCGAAATTATTTCCAACCCTCTACACCAAGAATGACTGAAAGACTGTTTTGAGGTAATAAAATAAGTGGATACCAGAATAATTCCAACAACCAGCCTTTCATTCATTCCTGGTGATAGGGAATAAGTCCAGCTGTTCCAGATATCCCTCTTCATGCTTACAGACATTTTAAGACATTACATTATAAAGATGTCAAAAATGTAATGGCAGTATAACGACCACAAAATAAATCACAGGATTTGAAAAGTAAGCTGAAAAACCTCTATGTTTCCAGAGTGGATTTTTGCTTATATTTATGGCTTACCTCTGTATGATCTGCATTATCAGCCATGTTTATGTTCCTCCTTCCAAGACCTGCTTGTAAGAGCACTGCCTCATCCTTTGGGGTTTTGTCTGTATTTTCAGATTGCAGGCAGAACTGCAGTTCCATAAACTTTGTCACTGATACATGTGTAGTATCTGCTGACTTCCTTTTTCTTTTCAGGCCTCCAGAATACATTGAGGGGAAACATCTTAGATGAAGCAAAGGCAATTATTAGTGTAAATCTAAATATTAAAGGACAATTTTTTAAATGATTTAAAAACAGTGTTGAGCACTGTTGTAGAAAACTGTTAGCACACTGTAACCGAGTATTTATTCTTTTAAATAAGTAATAATTAATGACGAGCCATTGAATTATTAGAAAATAATGCATGGGTGTAATAATTCAACAGACTGGAGTCAAATATATCTGTTATACTACAGTTGCCACACATCATGACAGTGTTCAGAAGATGATGCATTTCAAGATTTTTGTCAAGTTTTTGTCCTTAAAATGCTCTTGTGTGTGGAACTAATTTCTTACACATCTAATCCCATGCCTCCATTGCTTATTCTAAAACGACATTTTAGAGCTAACGGAGGCTTCAGCCACTGATAGCAGAGTAATGTTGTTAAGGATGAGAAAAGAGGACCAAAAGGCGAGAATCTCAGTCACGGTCTTTTAATGAAAATGAGGCAGTCAGAGAATCAAAATGGTAAACACAAATCCTCTCTGGAGACAGAGGTATCAGTCAAACAGAAATCTTCGCTCGTAAACCCTGAGCTTAAACTAAAGGTAGCTGATAAACAGGTTACTGGAATTCGGGATGGGCGGCAGCCGAGCAAGGTGCAGTGGGAGACTCCGACAGAGGGTACGGCGAGAGGCGAAGCCTGCAGAGAGTGTGGGTACCGTAGGCTGGATACCGCGTCCGTTCAGAACCACAGCGTCTGAGTTGGTAGAGCACAGTACGGAGCGTGAAGGGGTATGACTTCCAGACACACCTCACAGGACAAGACAGGACAGGATAGGACAAACTGGATTCAGAAGGTAAGAGATGCGTCTTCAGCATTGATCGCTAGGAATAAACTGACAAAGGGGTTAATGAAAGCGGAGGTAGAAATAGCAGGAGGAATCAGGGAAAAGGGGAAACAGGTGGAAAGATTGGGTAAGTGGGAACAGCTGGGACTAATGAAGTTAAAGTGATGGTGTAGAGAAAGAGTGTGCAGGATAACCACAAGAGGGAGACAGAGAAAGGAGGAAACCCGGATCATGACAAATGCAGTTATTAATGCAGTTATAAGAGAGAGAGAGAGAGAGAGAGAGAGAAAGAGAGATCAAGCGTGTCTGAGCATCTCTCAGCAGTGTTCGGCAGCAGCGCTATACTATAGCTATAGATTTAACATTGGTTTCTTAAGGTATAGCTAGTAAATGTGTATGGGATGTTTGGGAAGATAATAAAATGGGTAGTGAGTGCAGTGCACCTGATGAGAGATAATGAGGGATTCACATGTAATAAATGCATGGAAATAGTTAGGTTGACAGAGAAGATTTCAGAATTACAGTCACGCATCCATACTTTAATTTGGGACAATGTTAGGACTCTAGATACGGCTTTGGATGCGTCTAGCTCAGGGATTCCTGTACATTGTTCGGTTCCGGCAACAGAGCCCCCGCAGCAGGGCAACTAGGTGACAGTGATGCCGCATAGTCGCAGGTCAAAACATCACTCTTCTGTTCCGATCAAAACATTAAAGGTCCCGTTTTTCGTGCTTTTTTGAAGCATAGTTTTACATGTGGATTATAATTTTCAGGAACCGAGTTAAACATAAATTGTAACCATTAATCTCCAAGTACAGCATCCCTGGGAAGCCCAAACAAAGGTGATTGGACTCCGAGATGAAAATAACAGTGTTTCGACGACATGACGACAAACACAAACGCAACTCTTCCTCTTCTCCGTCGGAGCGCAACAAGACCATGCCCCCTTTTTTGTGTATTTCTGTGGTCGGAGGTTAGTCAAAAAAAACTGTTTTAGTGACGTCATTACTGCAGGAACTAGAGGGATGTAGTACAAACGGGTCGTTTTTTGTAGGCGAATTCTGTTAAATAAAATATCTTGCTTGGCATTGAACTTTGAGCTTTAGAAATTTACAGATATTATTTATACTCTAACAACAACATTACACACTAACTAAAGTTTAAAACATGGGATCACGAAGAACAAGACCTTTAAAGAGATGTGTGAACTTGCAAGCACGATTCCAGACACTGTAATATGCTCTGGTCCCCTCCCTGCTTACCGCATAGCAGATTGTCATCACTCAGTGGTGCCTGCAAAATAACATAGGTTTCATAGACAATTGAATGAGCTTTTGGGGCAGAAATAACATAGGTTTCATAGACAATTGAACGAGCTTTTGGGGCAGACCTGTCCTGTTGAAAAGAGATGGTCTTCATCTCTCCTGGGGTGCTGCCGCTCTTCTCTCTAGAAATATGGCAGATAGTCTTAGAGGTTGTACTTGACTAACTGATGCCCAGGTCAGGAAGCAGACAGACTGTTTAAACCGACCATCTGCTTGCCACCTCACGTCACAGAAAACAGTTAACTCTCAGCACATAGAGACTGTGTCTGTTCCCCGAACTATAAAATACAAAAAATGTCCAAACCAATTTAAGAGTAAAAATTTAATTGAGGTTCAACAAATAAAAAACGGATGCAATATGGATAAATAAAATGATAAATCTTGGCTTATCAAATATCAGGTCCCTTTCTACGAAAGTATACTGTATACAGGCCACCAGGGCTTAAAGAGTTTGCTGATTTTACATCCGAACTAGTGCTGGCTGCAGATAAAGTTTTAATAGTTAGTGATTTTAATATCCATGTCGATAATGAAAAAGATGCATTGGGATCAGCATTTATAAACATTCTGAACTCTATTGGGGTTAGACAACACGTCTTAGGACCTACTCATTCAATTCAAGTTCATGTTTATTTGTATAGCGCCTTTTACAATACAAATCGTTACAAAGCAACTTTACAGAAAATCACATTTCTACTATATTCAGAATCAGAATGAGCTTTATTGCCAGGTATGTTCACAAATACAAGGAAATTTTTTTCGTGACAGAAGCTCCGCAGTGCAACATAATGACAGCGCTAGAACAAAAAACACAATAAGGAATAAAAAATACAAAAAAAATACAAATAGGTAGGTAAGGAATGACAATATACAAATTGACAATGTATAGCAGATATATTACAATGAGCATTTATGTATGTACAGGTATATTATGTGCAAAAAATTTATGTTTACGCTAAGTATGTGTGTTAGATAAATAAGTGTATGTGTATATAAATATAAATAGTGTAGTGTGTTCCACAGTTATTATCAGCTGTTCATAAGATGGATTGCCTGAGGGAAGAAACTGTTCCTGTGTCTGGTCATTCTGGTGTTCAGTGCTCTGTAGCGTAGACCAGATGGCAACAGTTCAAAGAGGGAGTGTCTGGATGTTAGGGGTCCAGAGTGATTTTGCCAGCCCTTTTGCTCACTCTGGATAAGTACAGTTCTTGAATAGAAGGGAGGATTGTACCGATGATTCTCTCAGCAGTCCGGACCACCCTTTGTATTCTTCTGAGGTCAGATTTAGAAGCTGAACCAGACAGTTACTGAAGTGCAGCGGATGGATTTGATGATGGTGGAGCATAACTGCTTCAGCAGCTCCTCTAGCAGGTTAAACTTCCTCAGCTGGCGAAGGAAGTAAAACCTCTGCTGGGCCTTTTTCACAATGGAGTCAATGTGAATGTCCTACTTCAGGTCCTGAGAGATAGTGGTATATTGATAGTGGATAGTGGCACGTATGACAGGATTTATCAGAAAAAATTAATACAAGTCGTAGTCAGCCAGATGATGAACATTATTAACCGCAATTATTATATGATGCAGTCACACTTGTAGCAATACTTGTTAGTTCTGTTTGTTGATTCAGGGTAAGCATCATCTGGGGTCCTCTGAGGGGTCAGCATCAATCTCTTCTCAGTTGTTTTGGATCCAGACTGGAGCTTTGTGTAAATGCGATGTGTAAACGAATGCTTGGCGAAAGAGATGTGTTTTTAATCTAGATCTAAACAGAGAGAGTGTGTCTGAACCCTAAACATTATCAGGAAGGCTATTCCAGAGTTCGGGAGCCAAATGTGAAAAAGCTCTACCTCCTTTAGTGGACTTTGCTATCCTAGGAACTACCAAAAGTCCAGCGTTTTGTGACCTTAGGGAGCGTGAAGGAGCTGAACCATTTAGGGCCTTATAGGTAAGTAATGATTTGTAACTGATACGGAACTTAATAGGTAGCCAGTGAAGAGACTGTAAAATTGGGGTATTATGATCATATTTTCTTGACCTGGTAAGGACTCTAGCTGCTGCATTTTGGACTACCTGTAGCTTGTTTATTGAAGATGCAGGACAACCACCTAGAAGTTGTAATGACTGGGTGAAGGAGTGGCAGGAAGCAAGTGCAAGGTTAACACAATTTAATGAAGACAATGATACAAGACAATACTGAGACACAAATATGATGCTGGGAGGAATACACAGTCCAGGATGGTGGTGATGAGTGAAGTATGCGGAAGGCGGAGGTGAGTTGGCAGCAGGAGAGGGTGACACAGGACCTGCGGGGAAGCGAGCCGAAGGTAAGTGGTGTTGCTTAGTGGTGGGTTGCGTAGAGTGGACAGGGTTCCGGGGAGACACGGACATCCAACGCAGAAACACACAAGAAAGCAAAGCATAGGTCACAAACATGAAACAATGCTCTCACAAACACAAGACGCTAGACAAGCCAATATATAGGGATGAGTAATGAGTGACAGCTTTTGCTGATGACAATTAACGGAGATGCCCACAAACTAATCAGTGCTGACGCGTCACACAGACTTCACCCACAAACTGCAAAACCCAGAGATCACGGTTTACCCACAGTGACAGAAGTGCATTACAATAGTCCTGTCTAGAGGTCATGAATGTCTGAACTAGCTTTTCTGCATCAGAAACAGGTAACATGTTTCGTAGCTTGGCAAAGTTTCTAAGATGGAAGAATGCAGTTTTTGTAACATGGGAAATATGATTTTCAAAAGTTGCTGTCTAATATAACACCCAGATTTTTGACTGTAGAGGAAGTAGCAATGTATCCGTCTAGTTGCAAATTGTAATCTACAAGATTCTGTGTACTGTTTTTGGTCCAATAATTAATATCTCTGTCTTATCTGAATTTAATAAGAGAAAATGATTGGTCATCCAATCTTTTACATTTTTAACACAGTCTGTTAGCTTAGATAATTTAGAAGTTTCATCTGATCTCGTTGAGATATATAGCCGAGTATCATCAGCATAACAGTGAAACTAATCCAGTATTTTCTAATAATATTACCAAGGGGCAACATGTATATTGAAAATAGAAGGGGACCTAGGACGAATCCTTGTGGCACTCCATATTTTACTGGTGATAAATGAGATGACTCCCCATTTAAATAAACAAGATGGTAGCGATCGGACAGGTAGGATCTAAGCCATCTTAGAGCCTGTCCTTGAATACCTGTATACAGTAGGTTTGTAATCGATCTATGAGTATGTCATGATCTATGTTGTCGAACGCAGCACTAAGATCAAGTCAAGTCACCTTTATTTATATAGCGCTTTAAACAAAATACATTGCGTCAAAGCAACTGAACAACATTCATTAGGAAAACAGTGTCAATAATGAAAATGACAGTTAAAGGCAGTTCATCATTGAATTCAGTGATGTCATCTCTGTTCAGTTTAAATAGTGTCTACGCATTTATTTGCAATCAAGTCAATGATATCGCTGTAGATGAAGTGACCCCAACTAAGCAAGCCAGAGGCGACGGCGGCAAGGAACCGAAACTCGGTGACAGAATGGAGAAAAAAACCTTGGGAGAAACCAGGCTCAGTTGGGGGGCCAGTTCTCATCTGACCAGACGAAACCAGCAGTTCAATTCCAGGCTGCAGCAAAGTCAGACTGTGCAGAAGAATCATCTGTTTCTTGTGGTCTTGTCCTGGTGGTCGTCTGAGACAAGGTCTTTACAGGGGATCTGTATCTGGGGCTCTAGTTGTCCTGGTCTCCGCTGTCTTTCAGGGATGTAGAGGTCCTTTCTAGGTGCTGATCCACCATCTGGTCTGGATACGTACTGGATCCGGGTGACGGCAGTGACCCTCTGATCTGGATACAGACTGGATCTGGTGACTACGGTGACCTCGGAATAAGAGAGAAACAGACTAATATTAGCGTATGCCATTCTTCTTATGATGTAGCAAGTACATCGGGTGTTATGGGAAGTGTTCCCGGTTCCGGTTTAGCTAATTAATGCAGCCTAAAAATCCTTTAACGGATTTGGATATTAAAAACATATAAGTATGTTATGTGTAAGCCAGGTTAAAGAAATGTGTCTTTAATCTAGATTTAGACTTCAAGAGTGTGTCTGCCTCCCGAACAATGTTAGGTAGGTTATTCCAGAGTTTAGGCGCCAAATAGGAAAAGGATCTGCAGCCCGCAGTTGATTTTGATATTCTAGGTATTCTCAAATTGCCTGAGTTTTGAGAACGTAGCAGACGTAGAGGATTACAATATAAAACAGGGGTCTCAAACTCGCGGCCCACGGGCCTGGATGATATTTTGCGGCCCCCCACTTGACATCAAAGTTTAGTGTTAGTGCGGCCCGCGAGTTATTGTGAAATGCACCTTTTTGCTGAGTCGTTGCATATTCTGTGCTCGCCGCACTTTTGTTTTATTTTATCATCACTGTAGCCGAAATGACTCGAACCAGACAAATTAAAGAGTCGATCAGGGCTGTGTTTGAAACATGAGCCGAATTCCTAAGGAAGTCATAAAACATTCTGTGCCACAAGTCCCAAGCAAGATAACCAACCAACCAAAGCTTTCACAGAACAGCTTTCAACATTAACACCACTAGAACTATTATTGACAATTTCAATTCGGAGAAGAGATTTGTCAAATTTGTTGTTCATAATTGAAATGCAACGCTGGACATCACATGTAAACCCATGAGAGGTAAACACTTCCATGGACTTCCCCCACCTAACAGAACCAGACTGAAATTCCTAAGGGGGAAGGGGCTTTGAACCTCCGGTCTCTCCACAGAAGTCTTTGTGAAGAGAATGGCAAATAAACTGTCTTTTGTACATATATATGGACCAGAATGAACTCAAAAAGACTTATAAATGAATCAGTCCATCACTTAACTCCATATTCATTTATATGTAACCCACACATTTGACTATCATCTTATATTCACTTATTGTGTATGTTTTTTTTAATAACTATGGGATAGCTTAAGGATACATAGTCATTTCTAGTATCTACGTAATTGAAACTGCTTGCTTTAAATAGGCCTGACAATCAAATATTTATCAAATGTATCATATTCGTGTTATAGGAATCATGTCCAAAATTATACCCTGCAAGAGCGGGAAAATTCGGACCACATGCTTGGTAAGATAAACACATGATTTATGATACCCCCGAGCCAAGACTATATCTGATTGGTCAAGAAAACTTTTGAGGTGTGGCCAACAGGCCAGTTTAAATACCCAGAACACCATAAAATTTAGCGTTTAGTTGTAATCTTTTAGTATCTAGCTATGCTTCTGCTACTAGTCATGCCAGCTTTTAGTCTTCAGCTTTGCTTCTGCTACTAGCCATGCCTGCTTTTAGTTCTAGCCTTGCTTTGGCTATCAGTCATGCCAGCTTTTAGCTTTGCTTCTAAGCTTTAGCTTTTAGCCATGCTGTTTGTCATCACTGTTCTTTGAGCACGGTTCCAGTGTGCTTCAGCCTGCACGCCTGCTGCTACTTAGCCACGATGAGAAGAAACACCAGCTATAGTCTCGTCAAACTTTATTTCTTTTCTTTTCCGTTTGAGAGTTTCGTGTTCTGAGTTAAGTTTTGTAACGTTGAGTCTCCGATGCCTGACCTCGGGTGCCCGTTCAACTTCAACCAGCCACACAACTCCATCTTCAGCCAACGTCCAACCACGGCCTTCTCAAGACGTCACTTCAACGACTACTGAACTTCCAGCCAATCAGCGACAACTTTACACAGGCAATGTACCTTCAGACATTTGTGCTGGTGTATCTAATATAATTTTAACCTCATTGAGGAACTCAATGCGAGGGTTAATTAAGTGATTGATGGTTGTTCATGTTTATGCAATTTAACGTATTGCTGTAAACTTGGGATTCCATATTTCCATTCTCTTAAACTCATCTTTCCCTAACTTTCGATCTTCCTGCAACTTGTGTGAATGTGTGCGTTTATGTGTTAGATTAGTTTATATGTCTTAGATTTATCTAATAAAGCCTTATTCATATTGAAAAGAGAAGTATCTTGTGTTTTGTGCTTACAAGTTAATGTCTTAAACTGCCAATCTTGTTACTGTGCTAATTGATAGTGTTTTCACTATACTTTGGATATTAATATCCAGCGCAGATTTGATGTTAAACGGCTCGTTCACTCAATCGCAGGGCGTCTCAGTGATCAGCCGTGAAACAGTGATTCTGTTCAAATTTCCTTTTAAAATCTTAAATGATTCCCTTTGAGCTAAATTGACCTGTTTCCCTTACATCACTTATGGGCTACCATAGATCTCGTGACAGCTTTCGGCGGCGTTTGTTGCCAACGGTTGTCAAGTCAACCGCGGCGAAGTACTTGGACATTCCGGCTCTTTTTCGTGAGCCGGCTCGTTTGACTCAGCTCGCTGAAAAGACCCGGCTCTTTTAGCTCACACATGGCTCTTTAAAAAATAAAATGCTTTAACTATGACTTTGACTATGACAGGTGTGAAAACAATTCTAATTAAATTATTAAATGAACTCATACTCACAATATCTTTAAAAATGCATTGATTTGTTATGAAAAAAGAATACTATTAAACATTTGCATTTAAATTACAACTTTTTAATGTATAGAAAAAACATTCAAAACAAATACAAGCTGAATCTGAACAACATAATAGAACCCATATTAAAGAAAAATAAATTAAACTGATCCCTCTTTTTCTCTCTTCCATGTTATAACCAGAATGCATGTTATGCATGTCACTAGTTATGTATAATAACCAGAACGCACACACACACACACACACACACGCAATGCTGACCTTATTTTTATTTTATGAGATATTTGCATTCAGAAATTACACTTTGTGTGAGTTGGCTTGCTCATGCAGTATAACTGGTTGACACCGCGGGATTGACAGGAACAGAATGTGAGGCTGATCGGACAGTCGAAACGAATGTGTGCGCTTTTAGGCCTATACAATTTTTTTTTTATTATTGTTCTTTGAATTAGTATATTATTTTAAATAAAATAAAAATGATTAATTATTTCATTATTACGTGATTTTTTTTTTTTTTAAAGAGTCGACTCTTCAGATATGCGATCCAGCTCGCAATCAGCTGGTTCATTCGCGAATGACCCATCACTTGTTGAAACGTGTGTGACACCAAGTGAATGGAAAATAAATGCTATCACCCAGCTCCAGTCATGTCGCTGTCAAAACGTGCTGTGAAGAGAAACGTTGGTGACAAGCACAGGCAATTTCAGGAAAAGTGGGAGACAGAATATTTTTTTGTTGAGCACAGGGGCACCCCTACGTGTCGCATATGTCATATGTACAGAGAAAGTTGCGGTGTATAAGGTATATAACATCAGGCGTCATCAATGACATTAATGAGCTCATTGACCTGCAGTGCAATTCTGAACTCAAAGTCAAGTTCAGGGAGGTTTAGTGGAAACACAGACAAGCTTGGACAGTTTTTGAGAGAATTGCCACCCACCTTCCCTGAGCTCTCCAGGATGTTCAAGCGGACCATGTGCCTTTTTGGTAGCACCTATCTATATGTAAAGCTCTTTTTGGTGCAGTGTTGACAGGACCAGGCTAATATGGTCATACTTCCTGGTTCTAGTAAGAACTCTTGCTGCTGCATTTTGGACTAGCTGTAGTTTGTTTACTAAGCGTGCAGAACAACCACCCAATAAAGCATTACAATAATGTAACCTTGAGGTCATAAATGCATGGATTAACATTTCTGCATTTGACATTGAGAGCATAGGCCGTAATTTATATATATTTTTGAGATGGAAAAATGCAGTTTTACAAATGCTAGGAACATGGCTTTCTAAGGAAAGATTGCAATCAAATAGCAGACCTAGGTTCCTAACTGATGACGAAGAATTGACAGAGCAGCCATCAAGTCTTAGACAGTATACTAGATTATAACATTCATGAGTTTTTAGGTCCTATAATTAACTCCTCTGTTTTTTCACAATTTAGCAGTATCAAATTACTCATCATCCAGTTTTTTATATCGACTATGCATTCCATTAGTTTTTCAAATTGGTGTGTTTCACCGGGCCACGAAGAAATATAGAGCTGAGTATCATCAGCATAACAGTGAAATCTACCACCATGTTTCCTGATGATATCTCCCAAAGGTAACATATAAAGTATGAAGAGTAGCGGCCCTAGTACTGAGCCTTGAGGTACTCCATACTGCACTTGTGATCGATAGGATACATCTTCATTCACTGCTACGAACTGATGGCGGTCATATAAGTACGATTTAAACCATGCTAATGCACTTCCGTCAATGCCAACAAAATGTTCAAGTCTATGCAAAAGAATGTTGTGGTCAATTGTGTCAAACGCAGCACTAAGATCCAATAAAACTAATAGAGAGATACAACCACGATCAGATGATAAGAGCAGGTCATTTGTAACTCTAAGGAGAGCAGTCTCAGTACTATGATACGGTCTAAATCCTGACTGGAAATCCTCACATATAACATTTTTCTCTAGGAAGGAATATAATTGTGAGGATACCACCTTTTCTAGTATCTTGGACAGAAAAGAGAGATTCGAGATTGGTCTATAATTAACTAGTTTTTTGGGGTCAAGTTGTGGTTTTTTGATGAGAGGCTTAATAACAGCCAGTTTGAAGGTTTTGGGGACATATTCTAATAACAATGAAGAATTAATAATAGTCAGAAGAGGATCGATGACTTCTGGAAGCACCTCTTTTAGGAGCTTAGATGGAATAGGGTCTAACATACATGTTGTTGGTTTAGATGATTTAACAAGTTTATACAGTTATTCCTCTCCTATGGTAGAGAATGAGTGGAACTGTTCCTCAGGGGGTCTATAGTGCATTGTCTGATGCGATACTGTACCTGACAGCTTAGTGGTTACAATATTATCTCTAATAGTATTGATTTTAGAAGTAAAGTAGTTTCTAAAGTCATTACTGCTGTGATGTCGGAAAATGTCAACACTTGTTAAGGCTTTATTTTTCATTAATTTAGCCACTGTATTGAATAAATACCTGGGGTTATGTTTGTTTTCTTCTAAAAGAGAAGAAAAGTAATCAGATCTAGCAGTTTTTAATGCTTTTCTGTAGGATGGGTTACTTTCCCGCCAAGCAATACGAAATACCTCTAGTTTTGTTTTCCTCCAGCTGCGCTCCATTTTTCGTGCTGCTCTCTTTTAGGGTGAGAGTATGCTCATTATACCATGGTGTCATACTGGTTTTCTTAACCGTCCTTAAGCGTAAAAGAGCAACTATATTTATAAAATGCTAGAAAAGAGAGAGTCCATAGTTTCTGTTACATCATCAAGTTGTTCTGAGGTTTTGGATATGCTAAGGAATGCGGATACATCAGGAAGATAACTTAAAAAAGTATTTTGTGGCAAATTGTGCTTGATTCGCATTTCCATTGACACTTTCCAGCCAAGTATTCGATTCCTCCCACTCTCGTCTGTACTTTTACATCCGCTTTCGGAGCAGCCTCCGCCATTCTTTCAAATAGACTCTCTGCCAAGGGACCCGCCCTCCTCTGACTCTGATTGGCCGTGAACCTGAAACAAACCAATCAATCCAACGATGGCAGCGAGTATTACCCAATCAGGGACAGAATAATCAGAGTCTTCAGGTAATGCCGGTGGGATGATCTGCATGAGATGCTGCATTTAAGACAACTCTGAAAATACGGGACAAACCCAGTTCCTTATTGATTCAAAATGGGACGCTCTATTTTATTCTCAAATACGGGACGATTACGTATTTTAAGGGACGAGTGGCAACCCTACCGGCATGAATAACAATCTTACTGTATTTACATTAGCCAAGATGTCAGGCGCTCTGGCTCCCGGTAAACATTTGACTATGGTGGCTGGTGTCTCTATATTCACGTTCCGTACAATAGAATCACCAAAAATTAGAGCACTTTCATCAGGTTTCTCAGTGGGTGCATCACTGAGTGGAGAGAACTTGTTTAATGTTTTGATCGGAACAGAAGAGCGGTGTTTTCAACCACAACTATGCTGCCTAACCACAGTTGTTTGATGAACTTGTGAAAAACTGGAGCGAGAGAGAGGAGAGGAGAGGAGAAAAGAAAACAGCGATAGGTTCAAATGAAAACGCAAATGACAAGCTAACGAGTGTTAACGCAATGCAGGTGTACTGCACTCATGGATATAAAATAAAAGTGAACGATCAAAATTAATCTGATAAGATTGATCGATAATATCAGAAATATGGATATAAAATAAAAGTGAACGATCAAAATTAATCTGATAAGATTGATTGATAATATCAGAAATATGGTGTGAAGTAGTTATATTTAAACAAGTTTTTAACAAGTGCAGTTTCTGTGCTACGGTGGGGCCTGAAACCTGACTGAAATTCTTCATACAGATAATTTTTGTGCAGGAAGGAGCTCAATTAAAGAGACACAACTTTTTCTAAAATTTTAGACATAAATGGAAGATTTGAAATAGGCCTATAATTTGCCAGTTCTAGATCTAGTTTTGGTTTCTTAATAAGACGCTTAATAACGGCCAGCTTAAATGGTTTTGGGACGTGACCTATAGATAAAGAGAAGTTAATAATATTGAAAAGCGGTTCTTCAGCTACAGGTAACAACTCTTTCAGTAATTTACTGGGTACAGGATCTAATAAACATGTTGTTGGTTTAGATACAGTGATAAGTTTATTTAGCTCTTCCTGTCCTTTCATTCCTCGCACCCAAAGATAAACTGCAGTGCTTTACAACTTGCAGTTTATCTTTGGGTGCGAGGAATGAAACTGAAGTGTTAGACGCTGTAGAATCTAAATTCGCTATTGTATTTCTTATGTTATCTATTTTACCAGTTAAGAAATTCATAGTCAGTTCAAGTCATTACTATTAAACGTTGATGGAATATTTGAATCAGGTGACATCTGGTTATTGGTTAATTTAGCCACTGTGCCAAATAAAAACCTTGGACTGTTTTGGTTATTTTCTATTACTGTATTTCTCGGAGTATAAGTCGCATCAGTCCAAAAATACGTCATGGTGAGGAAAAAAACACATATAAGTCGCACTGGACTATAAGTCGCATTTATTTAGAACCAAGAGAAAACATTACCGTCTTCAGCCGCAAGAGGGCCCTCTGGTTCATTTCTCTTGGTTCATGTCAAATTAATTTTGATTAATAAGTCGCACCTGACTATAAGTCGCAGAACCAGCCAAACTATAAAAAAAGTGCGACTTATAGTCCGGAAAATACGGTAGTTGTATATGCTCTGCCCTGGCAGTTTTTAGAGCCTGTCTATAGCTGGACATACTGTTTTTCCATGCAATTCTAAAAACTTCAAAGTTAGTTTTTCTCCATTAGCGTTCAAGACTATTGTTGAAGTCATTGAGTAGATTTAATACTGTCACATGGAATTGATGTTGATTGTGTTGAAATTATGCAGCTAAGTAATGATATCTCAGATCATTATTTAGTTTCATTATTAACTTTATATAGCTTGTTACAAGTATTGTAGAACCATCACTTCTACCACAAAAGACTGCTTTGTAAAATAATCTTCCTGATGCATCCGAATTGCTTTGCATATCCAGGGAAGTACACTGCGACCAAAATGGTCGCATATGCGACCTTTTGAAATGCCATTGCGACCCTAATTTTTATGGGGTCCCAAATGTATCACTGATTATTTTTTTACCTACTTATGTGTTATGCTATGATTTAATATGAGCATTTATTAAAACAGAAATGTGTATTTTAAGAATACGTTTTATAACGTGCTCCGAGCATTCAACATATCAAGTTGGCTAGCCAATTTAAACATTCAAAAGAGATTAAAGCATTCAAACACAAGATGCGGGAAAGCTGAACTGAGCAGCTGGTTACTCGCGCGCTGTGTTCGGTGTGCACGAGAGAGAGCCGCGTCTCACGGACTGCGATACTGAACCCAGCTCTCCTTCAGGATGTTCGCGTCCTCCTGCACCTGAACGAACAAATACAGATTGCAGTTTAAACTAACAGGAAAAAAAGAGTGAAAAGCGAAAGAGCTTAATTCAGAGCTCACTCACATGGAAAGAACCTATATGTGGATATATGCATATATATGAAACCTATATGCAGTGTATATGCACATATATGCTGCATATATGCACATATATGATAATATATATATGCTGCATATATGCGCATATATGCTGCATATATGCTGCATATATGCATATATATACTGCATTTATGCCATATATATACTGCATATATGCGTATATATATTGCATATATGCTGCATATATGCGTATATATGCCACATATAGGCAAAACTGAGGTGCATATATGTGCATATACAGGAAATATAGGTCTCCTGTATTGCTTCTTCATATCCACATGTAAGCCCTATACATACAAGATATGTCTTCTATATAGCTAATGGCAGGATCTGGTCATTTTGTAGCTCATATCCCATTTTTGACTGTCATACATGATGTCTAGCTCATATTATCAAGGCAAAAACTAAGAATTAACGAAAAAAATTATGCAAGAACTTATGTATGTGTGAACATGTGAAATTGGTATCACATGTAGTTGGCATGTTATGGAATTTAACTATGGCAATATATTAACATGATATACAGAGCTGGACAGTAACGGAGTACATTTACTTGAGTACAGTACTTAAGTATAATTTTGAGGGATCTGTACTTTACTCGAGTATCATTTTTGTGGAGTACTCATGACTTTACTCAACTACATTTGAGAGGCAAATATTGTACTCTTTACTCCGCTACATTTCTATCCATAACCGTAAGTACCCGTTACTTCTTCGGCCCCGTCCACACGGAGACGGACCCCCGATCTTTTTTTCCCTCGTTTCAAGAAATATCTGCGTCCACACGAAACTGATGTAGTATACATGCCAGACCAGCATGTGGCGCTGTAATTCTGCCACAGAGATACACTTAAAACGGAGAAGAAGACATGGATTTGCTGCGCGTGGTACACAAACGAACATGGAACAATACATTTATTAATCCTTGTTAATGTTAGCGTTCAGTGTTTGTTCATGTTTTTGTTGCTGTTACGTGATGTAGTGGTGTTTGACTAGGGTCGAGACGTGGGCTGATGACGCCATATTTTCAGAAAATGTACAGATTCGCCGTCGAGAAGAAACGCAAAGGCGGCGTTTTCAAATATATCCACTCTGGGACCCGGTTTCAAAACATCGGTTTCACTCTTCCAAAACGCCAGATCCGTGTGGACGAAAACGCCTATCCGCTAAAAAATTTGTGCGCCGAAAAAAAAAGAGGAAAAAATAAAAATCTCGGACACCCTATCAAATGTCACTGGATAGTGCAGGAAGGAAGAGGAAGAGGAGGAGGAGGAGGCGGCGGAGGAGTATGATGAGGCGCGTCATGACAGACCTTCAAAGAATAATAAAGATAATTTTTTTTTTCTGTTCAGTTTTTTGTCTTATTTTTGTTCTTGTACTATATTTTTTGTTTTGTACTATTTGATTGATCTTGAGTAAATAAATAATGTACATTTCTACATTTTGGACTTTTATTTATGTTGCCTAGCAGCTATGGATTTTAATTTTACTATTATAGGTGAACATATAGGTACATATATACGTACGTGCATATATGTACCTATATAGGTATATGTATGCACATATATATATATATATATATATATGTACATATATGTGTAAATATATGTGTGCATATATGTACATATATGTACATATAATATAGGAAAACGGCCAATTTTATATATGTCACATATATTAAAAACCTATATCAAAACCTATATTGAAACATATATGTTTATATAGGTTTTTTCCATGTACGCAGAGTCTCAAAGTCTTCTTGCTTTTGTACCGACAACAAATACATACAAAATATGTCAAAATACCTGTCTTAGAAAGTGTGTTCGAAAAAATCTGTGGTTATGTCTTAAGTGAAAGTAAAGAGCTGAGAAAGAAATCCTTTGTGTATCCTTATAATGGATGCAGCGTCTATTAAAGTGACCGCGCCTAATTTACTAGCTCTGCTGTCAGTGTCTTTAATGTATGAAAATGAAAGTAAATCACTCACTGCTCTTGACTGAATTACTTTGTAGTTTTAACAAGAATTTATCTACAGTCATTCCAAAAATCTGATATAATTTATTATATTGTTTTACTAGTGGGTGCAGGACACTAATTACTTTATGCAGTAAGTTAGTATAGCAAAATACAGTGATCTGTGAAATATTATACCCAAAAATTCTTCATACTGTAGACTACCAGTGAAATTGATTTTAAAAAATAAATTAAATTAGGGACCTGACCATGTTTTGCTTTCTTTAATTGATCATGCAACCTTTTCACACCACAGACTGAAAAAAAGCATTGCTTGCTTGGTAACTGTTCAACAAAGTATGGATAGTTGTGTAAATATTGGTTTGACTGTGTATTTTATTTAACAGTGAAGACTATGCAGTGCTATTTTAAATTAACAAAAACAAACAAAAAAAAATGTAACCATTGTGTAAATAAAACAAATAAATAAATAGAACGAACATACAATACAAATTAAACCATTTCAAACAGGGCCCACTGTAAAATCTGCACCAGGGCCCCTCTAGCCCCAGCTACAGCCCTGGGTTAAGGTACCAAGACGGAACAATGCACTGTGTGTACTGTAAGAAATAAAACAAGAAGGCATGTGGTTTAAAAAATGGCAAGTAAAATAAAAAGCACATCTGTATGCAATACAGTTTTATTATTGTTCATTATTATCCAGAGCGACTTACTATAAATAATTTGTGCGACCAAATCATGTTTTGTGCCAGTAACTGAAAAAGTTAGTAGCGCAAGTGCCACCAGTGGAAAAGGTTAGTGTAGTTCCCTAATATCCAAAAACTCAGAACAACTTGATGATGCAACAGAAACTATGGACTCTCTCTTTTCTAGCATTTTAAATACTGTTGCTCCTTTACGCTTAAGGAAGGTTAAGGAAAACAGTCTGATACCATGGTATAATGAGCATACTCGCACCCTAAAGAGAGCAGCCCGAAAAATGGAGCACAGCTGGAGGAAAACAAGACTAGAGGTATTTCGTATTGCTTGGCGGGAAAGTAACCTATATTACAGAAAAGCATTAAAAACTGCTAGATCTGATTACTTTCGTCTCTTTCACAAGAAAAAAAAAACATAACCCCAGGTATTTATTCAATACAGTTGCTAAATTAACAAAAAACAAGTGTTGACATTTTCCAGCATCACAGCAGTAATGACTTTATGAACTACTTTACTTCTTAAATGGATACTATTAGAAATAAAATTGTTACCATTCAGCCGTCAGCTACTGTATCGCATCAGACAGTGCACTATAGATCCCCTGAGGAACAGTTCCACTCATTCTCTTCTATAGGAGCATTGTATAAACTTGTTAAACCATCTAAACTAGGGCTGCAACTAACGAGTATTTTGATAATCGGTTAATCTGTTGAAAATTTTTACGATCGGTTTATGTACTTTTATTTGAGTTTTGCCCATTTTTTTCCCCAAGTAAATTATTAACAAAGGGTCTTTATCATTCAACATAGACTTTTTAGAGATTCTAACCATTTTGCATTATCATATCCTCATCAAAAATATACCTGGAGTTGTGTTTTATAATCTGTTAGTAATCCTTTGTCAAACTCTTCTGCAATCAAAACACTGACCCATACGTACTCTAGCAAATTTCACAAGGAGATTTCAAATAATGTTTTCACCATGGCAGTCCTTAGTGACTAAAGTAGTTTAACATTCCGAACAAAGCTTATTAAGGAATTTTTCAGAACATATTTTCACAAATAAGAATAAAACAGAATAAAATTGCAGTACATTGCATTTTATAACTTTTTTCCTATAAACACACAGCTTAGACCTGGGAAACAGCTTTATAGCTTATGCTGTGAAATTGTAAACAATCCTTCGAATAAAATGGCAATGGCATGAAACCAAATGGAACTCACATTTAAAAATAAAATCCATCAGAAGGCTGTCAAGAAAAAAAATTGGACACACACAAAAAAACCTGCTGTGTGAAAAAGAGCGGTGAATACTTAGAAAAAAAGTGCATTTCAAATACATTTAAACATTTACCTCTCTCATTCAGTCATAATTAGGCTGCAAGACTGAATTATGAACTGGTATATGACAAATTGATCACAGAACATGTTTGTAAAGGTTTAAATGTTAACTGTTAAAAAGCAATTGCAAACAACATTATACTGGCGAATCTGCACAAATAAAATTCTTAAACAGTTCAGTAGTGCAGAGTTTACAGGTTACTCTTCTTTTTTAGAGGCTCAAAGTAAAGTACTCCCACACTTTGTATGACTTCATTCGATTAGTTTTATCTTTTTGCTTTTTCTTTCTCGAGCTTGCTCCATTGCCGTCTGCCTCCGCCATCTCGCTGAATGCTGCAGAGACGCTGTTCGGGAAGCACTTGACATAAAACGAGGCCAGCTATTGGCTATTCGCTACTTCTCCTGCTGTACTGGCTGAGTAAAACCTCCAGTGGCTCATTACTGCCACACTTTGGTCACCGCAGATTTATAATATGCACGAACTGAGCCGCTTACTGCAAATAAAAGTTATTTAGCAACTAATCGATGACTAAATTAGTTGACAACTTCAATTCAATCGATTAGTTGTTTCAGCTCTAATCTAAACCAACAACATGTATGTTAGACCCATATTCCATCTAAGCTCCTAAAAGAGATGCTTCCAGAAGTCTTAGATCTCTTCTGACTATTATTAATTCCTCGTTGTCATTAGGATATGTCCCAAAAACCTTGAAATTGGCTGTTATTAAGCATCTAATCAGAAACCACGACTTGACCCCAAAGAACTAGTTAATTATAGACCGATCTCGAATCTCCATTTTCTGTCCAAGATACTAGAAAATGGTATCTGTAAAGATTTCCAGTCAGGATTTAGATCGTATCACAGTACTGAGACTGCTCTACTTAGAGTTACAACACTCTCTGTTGCGTTCAACACTGTTTACCACAAAATTATTTTGCATAGACTAGAACACATTGTTGGCATTAATGGAAGTGCATTAACATGGTTTAAATCGTACTTATATGACCACCAGGTATAAAAATCGATCACAAGTGCAGTATGAAGTACCTCAAGGCTCAGTACTAGGGCCATTACTCTTTACGCTTTACATGTTACCCTTGGGAGATATCAGAGATATCATGCTTTCAATGTCTGTCCACACTGCACTGGCTCCCTATTAAACATTGTATAGATTTTAAAATTTTACTTATTTCTTATAAAGCCCTGAATGGTTTAGCACCTCAGTATTTGAATGAGCTCTTGTTACATTAAAATCCCCCAAGTCTGCTGCATTCTCAAAACTTTGATAATTAAGCAATTTTATAATACCTAGAATATCCAAATCAACGGCGGGCGGCAGATCCTTTTCATATTTGGTGCCTAAACTCTGGAATAACCTACCTAACATTGTTTGGGAGGCAGACACACTCTTGCAGTTTAAATCTAGATTAAGGACCCATCTCTTTAACCTGTCTTACACATGACACACTAATATGTTTCTAATATCCAATTCCATTAAAGGATTTTTAGGCTGCATTAATTAGGTAATCCGGAACCAGGAACACTTCCCATAACACCCGATGTACTTGCTACATCATTAGAAGAATGGCATCTACGCTAATATTAGTCTGTTTCTCTCTTATTCTGAGGTCACCGTAGCCACCAGATCCAGTCTGTATCCAAGCCAGAGGGTTACTGCAGTCACCTGGATCCAGTACGTATCCAGACCAGATGGTGGATCAGCACCTAGAAAGGACTTCTACAGCCCTGACAGACAGTGGAGACCTGGACAACTAGAGCCCTAGATACAGATCCCCTGTAAAGACCTTGTCTTAGATGACCACCGGGACAAGACCACAGGAGAGAGATGATTCTTCTACTTTGCTGCAACCTGGAATTAAACTGCTGATTTTGTCTGGTCAGAGGAGAACTGGCCCCCCAACTAGAGGTCTTCACGGGTCCAAAAATTTGTGCCCGAACCCGAAAGAGACCCGTAATGTACTACACCGAACCGACCCGGACCCGTCTAATATTTCAAAAGCTGGACCCGGACCCGTGTAGATCCGAGAAATGCCTACCTGGACCCGACCCGGACCCGTATATTATTTGAAAGCTGGACCCGAACCCGTCGTGAAGACACAGACCCGACTGGACCCGATTGTCACATATTCCACTTTAAATTGCTATTACAAGTCAATAAACATGTTGCGGAAAAAAACCTATATCTTAATTTAAGGAGCCGTAGTCTCTCGTCCTTGTACCTGACTGCCTGTGATGCATTATAATCCTCAGACAAGAAAGTTATCTATGTCATTCCGCTCGTTATTCCAAGTCCAAGCTTAATCCACTCATTATTTCAGCTTCAAAGTTCCACTTGATGTCACGGTGACAGACATGTACATGTACATTCTGACTCGAGTTAACTCGCATAATAACTTCGACTGTTTGCCTTTTTGAACTATAATAACGAACGCTCCTTCAGTGCCATGGCCGCTTACGCTATCATCTCTGTGCTCTCTGCTCTGCGTCGAGTCTGAATCTGACCACTAAAACTTTGAGATTAAACGGTTTATTTATATTAGTATAAAAATGGGAGAAAATGTAAAGCGCGGTTTGTCCCTCACTGGTTGCCATAGAAACATGACACGCGCTCGAGACTGCACATGCGTGTTAGCTGGATCATCCTAAAATATGATTTAACGCAATTTGAGCGTCATAGAAAACATTCATGTGACAGTTAACCTCCGATTTTGTTGCTGATTTGAAATATATTAAATATGAGTGTGTCAAGTCTGCAATTATTACCATGCATGCACTTGCATTCTGCGCTGTTTTTTTTGTTTTTTTTGTTTCTCACTCTGTTCTTTTCCTAATTTTACAAGTTGCAAGTTACAAAAAACACAAGCAGTGTCTGATCACGGCCAGGTGTTCTCCGAGTCCGATGACTCCGATCGCATGGGTATTATACACAATGTTAAACAGACCCGGGACCCGAAGTAATAGATTCGGACCCGACCCGGACCCGGCTGATCATTTAAAATATAGACCCGGACCCGTACGGGTCCCGGGTCGGGTCCCGGGTCGACGGGTCTCGGGTGCACTGCGAAGACCTCTACCCCCAACTAAGCCTGGTTCCTCCCAAGGTTTTTTTCTCCGTTCTGTCACTGATGGAGTTTTGGTTCCTTGCCGCTGTCGCCTCTAGCTTACTTAGTTGGGGTCACTTCATTTACAGAGATATCGTTGACTTGACTGCAAATGATTGTACAGACACTGTTAAAATTGAACTGAGATGACAACATTACTGAATTCAATGATGAACTGCCTTTATCTCATTTTGCATTATTGACCCACTGCTTTACTAATGTATGATGTTCAATTGCTTTGATTCAATCCTTTTTGTTTAAAGTGCTATATAAATAAAGGAGACTTGACTGATAATATTATAGGAAAAAGGGACAAGGTCAAAAGAGGAAAGCAGTTCCTTGGTGCACAGATCCAGATAAATTTAAGCACAAGCTGAAATAAGAATAGTATGAGGAGCTAAAAAGAAGCACTGGAGAGTGTACTACAATAGGAGACAATATTGATGTAAGCAAAGTATGAGGATCAATTCGGAATATGGGAGGAATTTATAGAAATCAGACTTTACCTGTTTTAAAAAAGGATGAAGGAAGAATAACCGTGACAGATAATGAAAAGGTTGAAATGTTTGCTAAAGATTTGTTAGTTCATAATGATGATAATGTATCAAAGGATATTAAAAAGAGTAGAAATCAGAACAAAAGAAAAATATCCAGATTTAATGATGAAAACAAGTCCTTCTGGTGATGCTTTAGATGCAGATTTTGAATTAAGGATGGCACTGTGGGAGTTAAACATTCATCTCCTGAAAAAGATTATATATGTCAACATTTATCAGATAGATCTTTAAATATTATTTTAAATCTTGTCAATAAGATATGGAATGCAGGAAATATTCCTTCTTCATGGAAGCATGGCATGATTGTACCAGTTGGCAAACCTGGAAAGGATAAATCTAATCCAATTAATTATAGGACAATTGCTTTAACTTCTAATTTATGTAAATAAATTATATATTGTGTCATATTGTATCATCATATCAGAGTGGATTTAGGGCAGGTCGGAATACTATGGATGCTGTTTTAAGTTAAGAAGAAATGTTGTTAGGGGTTTTATTTGATATTGAGAAAGCATATGATATGCTTTGGAAAGAAGGACTTTTCATTCAATTTAAATACATGGGAATTGGAGGACAGTTATACAACTGGATTATGTATTTTCTTCTAGAAGAACAATACAAGTTAGGATAGGAGTAAAGTATTCTGAGACTTACACAATAAATAATGGAACTCCACGGACAAGGAAGTGTATGCAGCCCAGTATTTTTTTTATATTATGATTGATTAAATTTTTAGTAATTTTAAGAGTGACATTGGAAGGACATTATTTGCAGATGACAGGGCAAAATGTAAAAAAGGACGTATTATTGATTATTAATTTAATTTAATTATTGCATGTGTGTCCCAAAGATTACAAAAAGCTGTAGATAAAGTGGAGATATGGGCAAATAATTGGAGTTTCAGATGATCTGTAACTAAAACCCAAGTTAATTCTTTTACAAAAGGGAAAAAAGGTACCAGAGTTTAAGTTACAGTTGTACAACCAGGAGCTGAAGCAAGTCTGTGTATGGATGGAATCTAGATTGACGTTTGCAACTCATGCTAAAAAGGTGATCAATAAATGTAAAACAGGAGTAAATATTTTAAGATGTTTATCTGGGGTAGAATGGGGAGCTTGTAGATTGTCTTTGAAAATAATTTATTGTACATGTTACGTCTTGAGATATATGCACAGAACGAACAGGTCTGTCATGGATTTTGCAACCCTGTATCACATGAAATACGTTCTGAGGAAACTATTTTGCAAATCGCAATTACGTTACATGCCAACATATAAGCAGTGCTATTACGTTGGTCCTTAACCTAATATAAGCAGTGCTATTATGTTGGTCCTTAACCTAATATAGCCAATTTATTGCAGTGCTATTACGTTTGCCCTGAACATAATACATCCAAAGCAGGTTTCTTTTCACACGTAGCAGCTAATGCTGTTCATTTTGTTTTAATTATTTACTTTTTTCTCATCGGGCTACAAAATATTATCTATGCCAATGGGAGTCAAACGGCGGCACCCAGATAATTTTATCTGGCCCTCCAACTGGTTTTTGATGTTTAAAACCCCTCGCAATCTGATATCAAAGTCCCCGCAAAGGTTTAGCACTTTCAGCGGTGAGTTTAACAACGCAGTGGTGAATTTAACAACACTCAACTGCAGGTAAAACGGCATTCAGAGGTGAGTTTGACCAAAGCAACCCTCAACTGCAGGCAAAACGACATTAAAAGGTGAGCTTAACAACGCTCTAAGACGCTTGCAAGTAAGCCGTTTTAGCGTTTTCTTGTCATAGGTAGGACACTGCTTTAAGAAGCTGGATAACGTATCGGAGGTTTGATTAGAAACTGTTGAGTCAGGACAATAAGTTGTGTTTAGAAACTTTAGATTTGTAAGGTGGCCATTTCTTATGACGATAAATGATAGAAGAAATTATAAAAATATAGCTTTCTGCACCAAATGTGCAGGCTAGCAAAGTTAGCTTACGTTATTGAATTCAAGTTTAAGTAGCCTATTAGGCTAACGTTACATTAGCTCACAACTATTATCCAACATTATAAATGTATAAATATATTTATTTATTTATTTATTTATTTTAAGTTCTGCTGTGGCTTTGTTCGGGAATTTTGTTTATATTAAAATAAATGGGGAATATGTATGTATATATATATATATATATATATATATATATATATATATATATATATATATATATATATATATATATATAAATAATTCCCTATACTTGCATTTATTAACTGTTTGTCAAATTTTGTTATAAATTGTAATTAACAATATTAACTTGTTTTTTCACTGTATAAAACGAATATCACATTCAATCTAGCCCATTCTGGCAACACAGATTAAGAGAATACTGGTGTGAAATGTTCAATTCTGTTTTTTTCCTCTTTTCTTCTTTAGGTCCCTCAAATTTGGCAGCTTCAAAGCACCACAGACACACGCAAAGGCACTTTTAAAAACCACGCCCATCTTGTTACTCTGTACACATCAGTCAGTCAGTCTCTCTCTCTCTCTCTCTCTTTATAATATTTTCAAAACTCCGACAAGAATTGATGTCATGGCAACGCGTAGTGATGCAGTTGTGGAAACACGTGCATTTCCCCCTTGACGTACATGTAGCAAATAGCATTGAATTTTAGGCTAACTACTTGCATTTTCATTCAACAATTGGATGTAAACCCAAAACTATATTAGACAATATGAAGAAAAACTGTTAATTCCCTGTTTTTAAAGTGATAATAAAGAATATGTTTCATTTCATGTTAGATTTGAGATTTTGAATAGGCTATTCTTTTAGATCTATTCATGGGACCTATATGCAACGTTTGATGACGTTCTGCAACTTTAGTATATAATTGCATCCAAATATATCATGTATTGGTTAAGCCTAAAAATATGATTAGGCCTATTATTCATCATCGGACGACATGACTACAGTCAAACCTGTATATTTCATGATACAATTTATGTCATTTTTCATACATTTTTCTGATCAGCTAATATACAGTATTTATATACGAGAATTTGCGGAGCACACATGCATCCCTGATCCAACTTTTACTGTCATTGGATCCAACTAACGTGTGTGTCAATGAGTTATTAGTGTGTGCGCACTTACTCTTCTTCGTTTGTTGATTACAATAGTCCAGACAGCCCTCCGACAAACAGTGTCCCGTGCTGTGTCTGCAACCACTGCGCACTTTTGTCAGAATGTTGTGCAGATACAGATTGTCCGAAATAAATACATGACTAAAGTAAACCCATTTAAAAACTGTATTATATTACTCAAAATCTAGACTGCAATTTAAAAAAATAGAGAAACATTATGTAATGTGTTTGACCAATTACATCATTGAAAAACCCAGGTGATTTGATTCTACAAATAAATTAAAAAGTACACATAATAATGCTTCCAAATCTGACCTTTTGTTAGACATTTAGATTTGACTTAAGTCAAAACATTGTCCAATAGAGCATAATACAGTATACAGGCCTTTGTTCTTTTAATACTTATATTATGACCTCAACACTTATGCACAAAGATATATTTATTAATGGCTATACAGAGTAAATGTCCAGTATAATGAACCATATTACGCTCATTAAAAAATGGAAAATGAATAAATGAATGATATTCTTTTTTATTTACACTGATTACTGACAGATTTGTACTGATTTGTATCACTGACAGGGTGATACAAACATGCACTTTATTTAAAATGGGTTCCTTAAGCAAAATAAATATACATTTAAAAGATAGAACATCCGAAAACAAATAACCTATTCTTTAAAATAGTACCTGAGCATCAACAAACACACCAGTAGGCTAAGAAACCCACAAACCCACAAGCCATAATAACTCAACTGACTGTACAGTACACTGTATGACCCTGCTTCTCTGGATAACCCTGCTTCTCTGGTGCTAACTCCAACATCTCAAAGGCAGGACAAAGGCTCCCAACTGTCCTTCCATTTGGTCCACTGTTTCAAATGAGAGTAAGAAATCATATGAGAAAATGCAGCAACTGTTTTAATCTGTCTTATTCACTATCCTATTTAACTTAAGTACAGTAATGGCTACTGTTTATGTAACGAAAGAGAAAATACTGTACTACCATTCAGCATACACAGCTTTATATACACATGACTGAGTGTCCATATTTCAATAATAGACATAATTGACAGACATTTTTTTACTATAGATAGGACTGCAATAATAAGAAAATGTATATTATGTCATGTAAGTCTTGTTCTAATAGCTGTCCAAGTTAACAGGTATAATGTTTCACCTATAAAAGATATGGTTAGATTCATATCGTTGCATAGTTTTGTCTTTAATAATGATCATTGTTCACTCTGTTTGTATTCCCACACAATTCTCATGTACAATTCCTCTCTAAGCTTTGTCTCATCAGGAACCTCACTTGGGTGCAAGATGGTCGAATCGCTTCCTCTGATTCACAATGCTTGTTCAACCCAGACGTCTCTACACCACCATTCAGAAATGTGTAATCACCCAGGAATGTTCAAGTGTTTTGATAAAAATCTATTCCTTCCTTCACCAAGGTGTTGTTAAATTGATCAGAAATGTTAGTAAAAACCTAATTATTTACGGATGAGCTAAAACACTTATTAGGACACAAGTGTTTTTTTTGTTGTATTTAAATAATTAATTATAAATCTGTCATTTCCAACAGTGATAGACATTTGCAACATAGGCACTGGTAAACAATACATATTTTCATTAATTTAATGTCACCTTGGTGAATGAAGGTATAATTTTCTCAAAGAAACACACACATTTCCTGGTGATTCCAAAGTTTTAAAGCAGAAGCTCGATAGATCTGGGCTGAGTTTCCCGATAACTTTGTCTCTTAGCTCGCTACGAAGACTCTTAACGTATAACTTAACTGAAGGTATACCATTTGTAGGTGTGTTCCCCGATCCATACCTTAGGAAGCTGCTTAAGATATACCTTCTTACGTGCAACATTACCCGGTGCTGTCCGTGTTGATGCTGCTGAATCTGTTGATATCGATGGCTCGAGAATCAATTATTCTATTGTGCAGGGGCTGTTTATGTGAGAAAGCGGTGTTCTTTATTGTAATGCCAAGCCAGCAGAGGGAGCCATCACCCGAGTACTGACTGAGCGCTCCCTCTGCTGCTTCTACATTCACTCCCTGTTTGGGACTACTTAAGCTGGAACCATGTGCTTTCTCATCGCGAAGTATTGCCAGTTTACCCTGCCTTACCAAGCGTTTACCCGTTATTCTGATTGTCTGCATGTGTATGATTCTGCCTCGTTCTCTGACCATTGATTCCACGGATTTCCCTTTTTTGGATTGTTTGCTTGTGTGGACTGATCTCAAGGTTTGACTTCTCTGCCTGGCTTCTCACTAACGTCTCTTGGATCATCCCTTGGATTGTTGTAAGACCTGACTGCTTGACTGTTATCAACCCTCTGCCTGTTTCCACGTGTTTGTTGTTGGATATTTGTAATAAACTTCTGCATATGGATTCTAATGCTGCATCAGTGCCCTCATTACAGAATACTTCGCCTACCGTGAATCCAGCGGAGGTTTCCAACTTACAAGCCGCATTCGCTTACCAAAGCGAGATTCTGAAGAATTATCAGGAACAACTTGCAAAGCTACAATCAATCAACGAACACCTGATGCACTACGTACGATCTCTTCCTCCTCCCACGCCTTCAACGGTAAGCTTTGCTCTTCCTAATAAGTTTGATGGCTCTGCTGAACAATGCAAAGGATTCACGGGAAAAGCCCTCGATTGGGCTTCAGCGGTGTGGGATAGCGATACACAACTCAGGAGATCCACTGAGTATTTTTTACTTCAACTTCAAGAAGTTTTTGGATATCCCGCAGGGGGCAGGGATATTTCAACACAACTCATGAATGCAAAACAGGGTAACCGCACCGCAGCTGATTACGCTATTGAATTTCGCACACTGGCAGCTCAGAGTGGATGGAATGATGTCTCTCTTAAAGCTACCTTTTACAACAGCCTCAATATTGATTTGCAAACTGAACTCGCCTGTCGGAGAGAGGATTTATCATTTTCAGAACTTGTTAATCTCACCATCAAGATCGATAATCTCATGAGACAGACTCCCAAGCAACATACTGACAGAACAGTTTATAATCATTCCCCTATCAGCCATCTCACAGTTGAAGAATCATCTGTTGAACCCATGCAACTTAACGTTTCTCGATTGACGGAGGAGGAACGAGCAAGACGTCGACAAAATCATCTGTGCTTCTACTGCGGTGAACCAGGCCATCGCAGTATCGGTTGCCCACTCAAGGCCAAGTCTTCCACAGGGGTAAATATTCACAGTTTCTCGGTCCTTAAAAATAAGTCGCTTACACTACCCATCACCATAAGAACGGATACTCTGTCTCTTGATCTCACAGCATTGACTCTGGAGCAGCTCTGAATATCATCAACAAGGACATAATTCAGAAGTTTAATATTCCTACCCAACCGTGCATTCCACCCATTCAGATCAAAGCTATCGACGACACTCTCATCAATCAAGGTATCCAATGTCAAACCAAAACCTTGAAACTTCAAACCGGTTTGTTCCATCAAGAAAACATCACCCTGTATGTCGTTGACTCACCCAAATACGAGGTCATTTTAGGATTTCCTTGGCTCACCATCCACGATCCTTCCATTTCCTGGTTCCAAGGGGAGTTAACTCACTGGTCTCCATTCTGTTTGAGGAACTGCCTTTCAATTCAGCCTCACCCATGTCTCACCACTAGCATTGAGAGTCCCGAAACCCAGGTGAAAGTATCCATCCCCAATCAATATCAAGATTTGTCTGAAGTGTTCAGCAAGACTAAGGCCACACAACCTCCTCCACATCGTCCATGGGATTGCGCCATTGATTTGCTTCCCAATGCCATGCCTCCCAAAAGCAGAATTAACCCATTGTCCAGGATTGAGGATCAAGCTATGGAGGAATACATTGAGGAGGCCTTAGACTCAGGGTTCATTCGTCCATTCACATCTCCTGCAGCCGCCGGGTTCTTCTTCGTGAGTAAAAAGGATGGTGGGTTAAGACCTTGCATAGATTACCGTGGACTTAACAATGTCACAGTAAAATTCCGCTATCCCTTGCCTTTGGTACCTCCAGCCCTGGAACAACTACGAGAGGCCACCATTTACACCAAACTAGACCTACGAAGCGCATACAATCTCATCAGGATCAAGGAAGGTGATGAATGGAAGACTGCATTTCTCACCACTAGGGGGCACTTCGAGTACCAGGTAATGCCTTATGGGTTAGCCAACTCTCCAGCTGTCTTTCAATCATTTATAAATGAAATCTTCAAGGACTTCATGAACAAATTTGTTATTGCCTACATCGACGACATTTTGATTTATTCCGAGACAGAGACTGAACATGTTACTCATGTGCGTGCAGTATTATCCCGTTTACTGGAGAACCAACTCTATGTCAAGGCTGAGAAATGTGAGTTCCATGTCCATCAGACATCTTTTCTTGGCTATCAAGTCAGTCACCAGGGAGTGAGGATGGACTCAATCAAAGTTCAAGCAGTCACGGATTGGCCTCAACCTACTACCATTAAGGAGCTTCAGAGGTTTCTAGGCTTTGCCAACTTCTACCGCCGTTTCATCAGAGATTACAGCACTATCGCCTCTCCTCTCACCTCACTCTTGAAGGACAAACCCAAGAAACTTGGTTGGAATGAAGAAGCAAGCCATGCTTTTACCACCCTCAAGTCAAGTTTCACCTCAGCTCCCATCCTGAAACATCCTGATCCTGATCTACCATTTGTCTTGGAGGTGGATGCATCAGACTGCGGAATAGGAGCTGTTCTCTCCCAACGTCATGGACAACCAGGCAAGCTTCATCCATGTGCATTTTACTCCAGAAAACTCACGAGTGCAGAAAGGAACTACGATGTTGGTAATAAGGAATTATTATCCATGAAAGCAGCCATTGAGGAGTGGAGACATTGGCTAGAGGGCGCGCGCTACCCATTCCAAGTCATCACCGACCACAAGAACCTTGAGTATATAAAGGGAGCAAAAAGACTTAATCCTCGCCAAGCTCGATGGGCCCTCTTCTTCACTCGTTTTGATTTCACCGTTACTTATCGACCAGGCAGCAAGAACGGTAAGGCAGACGCTCTCTCCCGTAAACATGACCCCCCTATAGAGGATTTCAAACCCGAAACCATTCTGCCACCCACTGTCATTCTGGCTCCAGTCTCATGGGACATCATGGAGGAAATTCAACGCAGACAAGAACAAGATCCGCCACCACCACAATGCCCACCGAACAAACAATATGTACCCCAAGACATGCGTCACCAAGTACTCCAATGGGTTCATACATCCATCAGTTCAGGACATCCAGGTATCTCACGCACCCTCAACCTGTTAAAGAACTCATTTTGGTGGCCTTCAATGACCAAGGACACAACCAACTTCATCAAATCCTGTCAGATCTGTGCTCAATTCAAGACCCCCAAGGAATTACCCTCAGGCCTACTTCAACCATAACCCATCCCACAACGACCATGGTCTCATCTCTCTATTGACTTCATCACTGACTGCCACCATCTGACGGATTCACAACCATTCTAGTCATCATCGACAGATTCTCAAAGTCATGCCGGTTAATTCCATTAAAAGGATTACCTACTGCCATGGAAACAGCTTTAGCTCTCTTTAACCATGTATTTCGTATCTATGGCTTACCTGAGGACATTGTCAGCGACAGAGGAACACAATTCACCTCCCAAGTCTGGAAAACGTTCTGCAAGCAATTGGATATTAACGTTAGCCTCACGTCTGGATACCATCCTCAGAGCAACGGCCAGGTGGAGAGACTCAACCAGGAGATTGGCCGATATCTACGAACCTATTGTAGTAGGGAACAACATAGGTGGTCAGAGTTTCTTCCCTGGGCCGAATATGCCCAGAATTCTCTCACTCATGCGTCTACAGGCCTCACCCCCTTCCAGTGTGTCCTGGGGTATCAGCCCCCTATGTTCCCATGGTCAGGTGAACCTTCCTCGGTTCCGGCAGTTGACGACTGGATTAAACGTAGTGAGAGGGTGTGGGACAGTGCTCATGTGCGTCTTCAACGGGCTATAAGGAATCAGGAGATCCAGGCCAACAGACGCCGACGTCCACACCCTCCCTACGAACCTGGACAGCGGGTCTGGCATATTAATGAGGTAACGTACCAGCTGGAGCTTCCTGCTAACTACCGTATCTCTCCCTCTTTTCATGTGTCCCTTCTCAAACCGGTCTACCCGGAGGATGACCTCGGCCAGGTAACCCCAGAACCACCGCCACCCCTGGATGTAGGTGGTATGCCCGCCTACCAAGTAAAGGAGTTACTGGACTCTCGGCGTAGAGGGGGTCAGCTCCAATATCTGGTGGACTGGGAGGGCTATGGACCTGAGGAGAGGTCATGGGTGGCAGCCAACGACATTCTGGATCCATCGCTCACAAAGGAATTCCATCGAGCCAGACCTGACCGTCCAGCACCCCGACCGCGGGGACGTCCTCGCCGAGCTCCAGGAGTCGCTCCTAGAGGGAGGGGTTCTGTAATGCCAAGCCAGCAGAGGGAGCCATCACCCGAGTACTGACTACATCACCCGATTTGGGACTACTTAAGCTGGAACCATGTGCTTTCTCATCGCGAAGTATTGCAAGTTTACCCTGCCTTACATAGCGTTAACCTGTTATTCTGATTGTCTGCATGTGTATGATTCTGCCTCGTTCTCTGACCATTGATTCCACGGATTTCCCTTTTTTGGATTGTTTGCTTGTGTGGACTGATCTCAAGGTTTGACTTCTCTGCCTGGCTTCTCACTAACGTCTCTTGGATCATCCCTTGGATTGTTGTAAGACCGGACTGCTTGACTGTTATCAACCCTCTGCCTGTTTCCACGTGTTTGTTGTTGGATATTTGTAATAAACTTCTGCATATGGATTCTAATGCTGCATCACTGCCCTCATTACATTTATAAAATAAGCACTTCATAAATAGTTGAAAATTATAATAAATGCATTTATTAGGACTCATGGGATATTATAAAAAATAATCCAAACTATAATAGCCTATAATAGCCTTGCTGACATATTTTAAAATTGTATCATATATTGCTGCCATAATAACCATTTCAATTATTTATGTGGTTTCTTCTCTTTCCTATTTTTGTTTGCTGAGATGGAGCTGTGATGAAATATTGTTCTTGTAAATACTTTACAGCATTTCAGTAATAAAAGTGTACCTCATACGTACGGTGCTCGGCAGTGATCAAAAAGGATTTAAACAGTGGATTTTGAATCTCTTCTTGTAAACTTGGAGATGTGGATTCAGATGGCAATTAAATTATCATACAACCTGTTTGTCAAAAAACAGTAGGTACTAATTTGCCCAGGGATTTTTACGCAGGTTGGGTGAGAAAAAACACTGATATTATGGATTGGATGGCACTAAAATAGCCGACTTACTGTACGAGCCCATGACCATGAGAAACAATATTAGCGTCCGAATAGGACTTAACTGACAGTAGCCTATGCTTTCAATGGCATTTAAAACCGCTCGTTAAATAAAATAAATGTATAAAATTGTATTATATATAATAATATAATTAAAATTCTAACAACAATCAGTGTAATGACAATTTTATTATTTGCATGAAAAAACACTTGAATTAGCCTTACTGAACACTGTCTGGGTGTATTAAAACTTCAGAATTATATTCATATAGACCTGCAACAGTGATAAGGTAAAGCTAAGAGTGGTCCAGACCAACCTTACGAAAGTATGACTTACAGAAGGTATACTTGACTAAGAACGTTTCGGGAAACACGTATTAACGATAAGGTACAGCTTAAGGTGTAACTTAAGAACGACGTAGCGTTAAGAAGGTTTCGGGAAACCCAGCCCAGAACAGGTTGTTGAACCGTCCAAATGATTTCTAGACAGTTTTATTAACTTAAAATTGTTACCAAGTTCTGCTTTAAAATCTAGGGGTTATCCGAGGTTCTACATATTCAACAGTAAACAACCGTTATGGAATTTACAGGTGGCAGACTTGCACATAAGAAATCCCACAAGACTGACGGCCTGATTGTGTCTGTCTACTTGTCTAGCCTGGGCAGTGTTGTACCAAATAATGCCACCCCAAGCAGACCTACCTGGCGTAATTGTAATGAGCTGACCAGGATTCAAAAACACTGGCCATATTGATGAGGTTGTGCTGCCAGGCAGCAACTTAAAGTGCTGCACCACATACGGGTGATCCACAGTACTGATCATACATGTTTAAATGTGTGCCAATATTATGGCAAGACAAGACACTAAACTAAAAACTACACTTTCTTCCTACTCATTCTCTACTGATTTCATTCACTAATAAGTGAATCTGTACACTTTACTGTAGCCTTGGGTTAAAACTATACAGAGCAACCAAAAACTGGTCTTGAAAACATCAAAACCAATGGTTCTCAAAACCTCTCGAAGAAACCCCCAGCCATGCAATATATTAGAACAGGGGTGTCAAACCGGTCCTAGGAAGGCCAAGTGTATGCAGGTTTTCTCTTTTCCCTTGTACCAGACTGATGGAGAAGCTCACTAATTGGTTAGGATCTCCCCTCACCTGGCAGTCTAGGTCCTAATTATGCTCTAATTAAAGGGAAAGACCAAAAACCAGCATACACTAAGGCCCTCCATGGAACAGGTTGCCACACCCCTGTATTAGATGTATTCAAGAGCTACAGTAGCAAACCTGAATCTAGTTGGAGAGCTTGTTCAGGGCTAGAAAAAAAACTGTGTGGTGATCAGGGGTCCCCTTGGAGAGTTTTGAGAATCACTGTTCCAGGACATAGAGTGTGTTGTAATGTTGCCTAAAATTCATATATACCAGATCGCACACGGACACCATCGAATAAATACCTGAGAAAGATGCATATGTTTTTTTAATCATTCAACATTTACATAAGGCTTGTTGCATTAAATCAACTGTGCAATGGATTGTCTTGTTTGTCTTCATCCTCCACACCAGGTTTCTATTCCCCTATTAGTAGTACCCCCTGTTTAATAATTCCCTTGTCCATCATTGTTTCCTGTCATTGTGACATCATGTGTCATGTTACATGCCTTCTTTGCTGCTGCTAGTGGATTCAGTATAAAGTTAAGTCTTCAGTTTAAGCCTTTGTTAACATTCCAGTGTCAGGTTGTTGGTCTCGCCCAAAATATGTTCTATTTTGTGCCTGTGTATTACATTTAATCAACATTACAATGTATTTTTATGGATTAATGCATCTACCTCCTGCCTACCATTTACCAACATCATCAAAATGACCCTCATCACCAATTCTGGACCACAAAACCAGTTCCACAATATTTCATTTCTACCGTCTGGTCTAGTACATATTTAGACCTGGCTCACCAGGTGAGTGCAATTAAAGACATAGAACAGAAACT
This sequence comes from Carassius carassius, assembly GCF_963082965.1. Classification (NCBI taxonomy): domain Eukaryota; kingdom Metazoa; phylum Chordata; class Actinopteri; order Cypriniformes; family Cyprinidae; genus Carassius; species Carassius carassius. The sequence continues at coordinate 14,965,452 of NC_081755.1, read as the reverse complement.
CAGCAGGCTTTATCTTTACAGTGTAGAAACAGACCACATTCCCAAAGTTGCTGGTACCAATCCCTAGAGCTGAACATAGAGACTACCATATTTTCCGGACTATATGTCGCACAAAAGTTTAAGTTGCACTCAGCAAAAAAACACATTGTTGCAAGGAAAAAATATATACTGTATAACTTGCTTTGGTTTATAAGTCGCATTTATATTTCAAGGCCCATTTAATGAACACATTTTTGGTATACAAAGGCATGGTTATAAACTTATGCTTGTCTACTTGGGGTGGTGCTAGCGCAGTGGATAAGACAAATGTCTTTGGTGTGAGAGACCCGGGTTCGAATCCACTGTGAGACACCAATGTGTCCCTGAGCAAGACACTTAACCCCTAGTTGCTCCAGAGGTGTGTGAACTCTGACATATGTGGCAATTGTAAGTCGCTTTGGATAAAAGCGTTAGCTAAGTGAATAAATGTACTTACAATTTAGACGTGTATATGAAGATATCTCCAAAAAACACCCCAAAATAAGACAAGACAGTACCAACAGCAAAATGAAATGAGCTGAGACGAGACCCCTACAACTCTAAACATAGCAGCTTCTTGCCATTGTAACTAGCTATTTGAGTTATTTCCTGCACAAACATCCTATCACATGGACCATTATGTCCTCAGTAAAATCTTTTAATACACAGATCCATTGTCAACTGTTTTAAATGGACAATATATTTGTCTGAGCGCTATATGAATCCAATGTCATCTACTGTACACAGACGCAATGCTTTTCTTTGTTTTGAAAAGAGATTAAGTCAACATTTTAGCATGGTAAGCTGTAGGTGGGTGCCAATCTGATATTTCTGTAGTGTGTTGCAAATTGAGCGGTAGAGTAGTCTGTAAGCAAGTTCTTAAATCCAAACCACTCTATTTTGAGGCTGGAGGCCAAGAAGTGTTCAACTGGAGTCTTTGGTATGACTTTGCACTTAAACCACAAGATATTTGAGGGTTTCAGTGTGACACCTTACTTATAAACACTTCAGCAAAGATGTTTACGTTGGAGCAACCATCCAATTACTGGCTGCCAAATTAACATTGAGGTTTTGGTTCCAAACCAAATGTAATGTGAACTGACACTGTTGTGTTATGATGAACGATTGGCTTGTAAAGTGACTTAGTTTAACAGAAGACTTAAAACATGATAAAATATGCATAACAAGGTTGTACAAAAATAGTTGTGTTTTGTAATCAATATATGACAAAATCTTAAAGTGATGGTTCTGAGTCAGTTAACCCTAGGGTTTTTTGGCACCTTGACATCGAGCCAAACAACCCCTAATCAGCTTATATCCCTTGTTATAACATTGGTCGAGTTAGTGCTATCAGCTGATTGACTAAACGCATGCACTAATGGATCCAAACATGCTTTGTACATTTACCCCACTAATAATGCCCAGAATCATTCCAAACTTTGACAGTAGTACAAATAGGTTCTGCACTTATAAAATGAGGAATTGCAAAGTTTGTAAGTACAGCAGAAGTATATTTAAATAACACTTACCTGATGGGTGGCTGCTAATCTCAGATGCTACCGCACCAGATCCCGTGACATCACACACAGAGCACATCTCCTCCATTAGTTATTGTTAATTTCAACCAAACTCATACCTATCAATAGTAAAACCAGGGATACTGATGATGTTGCAGTGTTCATGTCATGGTTTCCCCTGCATGTCTGTATCTTGTTTCTATGGAATTCCATTAATGGTTTTCCTAGTGTTTCCCTGTCTTGTGTCTAGTGTTATCCGGTTATGGTTTTTCCTTTGTCTCTGTGTTTAGTTTAGTATATTGCATTCCTGGTTTTTAGTTTTTCCTGGACATGATTATCACAGCATTGATGGACTTCCTATGCTTCTTCAGTTCAGTTCCATTACTCACACCTGGTTTACATTATCGGTATTTATATTTAGTCTGCCCCTGTTCTTTGATTCTTTGTCAGTCATTGTTTCTGTCAAAGGCTGTTACTGTACATGTTGTGTGCTCCTCCAATTCAACTTCAAGATTTAGGATAATGTAAATGGCCAGTTTTCATTTACCAGTATTATATTATTTTATTTCACTTTTAATGTTTGTTTTGTAAATCTCAAGAACTACTGTGATGCTTGTTGAGAAATGGAATTCAGTTCAAATGTTCAAACAGTTTAGAATGGTATACTAGATGAGAGTGTTATGCATTTAGGATCTTGAGGCCTATTTGATTTTCTGCAGGGTCATTTAAGACACTGAGGGCCAGATGTTTGCGCGCGCAATGTTATTAGCACCTTGAAGAAGACGCAGAAAGCACTTTTATTGAGACCGCACCTTGCTTCATATTTACGTAGGTTGCAGGTGTTTGTGTAGTCTGCGCCTTTCTCCGCCCACTACATCGTACACTGCGCCCTTTAAACAATTGAATGGGCCTCTTTCTCTCTCTATCGGTCAGGTCAAAACGGTGAAAAAAAGATTTAGCGATATGATCTGCTTGTTTATGAGTAGGCATCGAATTTAAATATTATACATGGCCGGAATTCCACACCGACACAAATGAATGCCATCTGGACCGAAATTACAAACGATGTTGTAATATCCTCGACCCACAAATAGGTGGAAAAGGTGAAAAAAGGTGGCAGGACCTTAAACTTTATGAAAAAGTTGGCTTTAACAGACGATGCAGGTCCCGCAGTACACAAATTCAATGTACCACAATTTAAGAGGTGCATTAACGCTGGTTGCTGTGGAATGCATGGAATGAATCGATAGCTGCTTAGATCACATTAGAAAATGAAAGTAAATCTGAATAAGATAATTAGTCGTGATTGTAAATGGACTTTGTATAGGTCCCATTTAGGCCTATTTATATTTTTTAATAATGATGTCTATATCCTACTGTACAAATAATATTCACCCACCCGGCCATTGCTGATATTAAAAAAAGTGACTGGGATTATTGCAACACTTCAAATGTTTATTTATACTCGTCCACACATGGTTTTGTATTTTCCAATTAAAACGTCTAACATGCTAATGAAACGTAACTATAATATATGCCATCTTTAATTTGGACATTAAAGCTACATTTGGAGTTTTGGTTAGGCTATTGGCCATCTTTAAGTGTAAGCTTACTAAATCGATTTTGTGTTTGGTCATTTCATTTTGGTAATTTCTCCGCTAGCTAATAAGGATAATAGAAAATGTCATAAAGCATAATTGTGATTTGCATTTGGTATATTAGCCTATTAGAAATAGTACTACGTCTGGGCGCATATCCTGGTTCGCACCTGCTTTTCCGAGGCGGAGAATTTTCACAGCAAAATAGAGACGCGCTGTCAGTGGCGGTTTTAGTAGGCTACATAACGTTGAATACATAATTAGGCGCAGTTAACGCTTCCCCTCCCATCTCTTTATGTGATCCTCCCATGAATGAATATGCATTACACGGAAGGCGCTATTAGCAATTTTCAGTTTCAGCGCCAGGCAGTTTGCGTTTCCACCTCGATGCGACCTGTTAGTACATACATCGCCATGCTTTCATGCGCAGTTTGCGAAACAAATACGCCTGAAGTGGGTGCAAAAGCGTTAGTACATCTGGCCCTGAGGCCTGTAGCTTATAAAATAGGTCATAGGGTAGTGTCAAGTGTGGACATCACACACACAAGCCTGTTGATCTTGTTATTGTAAAGAGGAAGGGCTTTCTCTTCTCAATTCAAGGCCACTCGATGACTGACAGGATGACTGTGCAGTGTGCAGGATTTACAGAAAGGGCACAGAGAGGCCATCAATGGCTAAACTTATTCTTAAAATCAGAATGAGGCACAGATAGACAAACGTATAGCTTACAACTCTATTATATTCTATGACTATCTCTTTTATACTAACAGGATGGGTTACCAACAGAACAGCAGACACAAATGTGACCAAGATAAGGTTACTGCAGATCATCTTGAATCTGTTGAAAAGCAATGGTCATCAAGATGAGGTAACGGTCTTCTGTTAGACCTGGGATTGGCTAAGATGTTCGGTTTAAGACTTACAGTTTATTAGCACGTATTTAGCTGTTTCCACTCTCAATTTAAATGGAGTGAAAATGTGACAAATGGCCTTTAAGCCAAATACATTCAAAATATTTTAAGAAAAATAATTGTTTGCAAATTATTCTAGCAAAAAGTACTGTATTTAAGAATCAACCACTTGTGTTTGTGTTAGATAAGTTAAGGTTAGGGATAAGCATTTATTTTAATGGCAGTAGGGTTACAGTTTACTAGTGAGGTTTAGTAGTTTTTTTTTAATGGAACTAGGGTTAGGGGTAAGGTGCAACATATATTTTTATTGGTACTAGGGTGTTAGGGTCAAGGGTGCAGGGGCGGTTCTAGGGGGGGCCGGGGGGGCAGTGCCCCTTTGAGAACAAGCTTGGACCCCCTGTGGCCAGCCTAAACAATAATGTATATTACTGTTCCCCCTAACAGTACAACTGGCCCCAGCTTGGCCCCCCAGTTGAAATGTTCTAGAACTGCCACTGGGGCGTAGGACTAAATTAGATGTTGGAGGGGACACATTTCATATTTGTAAGTGTTCTTACTATTATACTATGCCAGGCATCTCAGTGCAAATTGTAGTTAGGGTCCCTGTGAATTCCATCACAGTTGTTAAGTGTGAATATATGTAATCATCCCATATATGTTCTGACTTAAGTCTTTCATGTTGAATGAGCTGTGAAAAGAATCAGAGCATCTCGTACCTTGTTATCAACAAGATAACAATTAAAAATATAAATTGAACATTAGAATTTGATTATGCTGAAAAATTGGGTAACCCATTTTGTGTGTGTGTGTGTGTGTGTGTGTGTGTGTGTGTTATTGCAGCTTATAGAAATCAAAGATATGGTATCTCAAAAAAATTAGAATACAGATTTTCTAATACAGAAATGTCAACCTGAGAAGCATTTGCAGAGACTTTTTATCTCTCAATCTGGTTCAGTACAACCACAATCATGTGCTGACTTCAGATGCACCTGTATATATATTTTCAACCACTATCTGTGGACACTCTGCATATGTATTCACATTGGTTGTGTTCTGTTTTGAATTTATATAATCCTCAACCTAACAGCCAACAATGTCTTCTAGAAGTTGAGGAATGAGGAAAAACTCTACTCTGGACAAAGTTCCTTTACCAGTGAGATATTTAGCATCTTGAAATACAATGGTGTGCATAAAACTCCACCAACCTGCTACAGAATACATCTGTTCTCTCCAACACAGAAGTTGATGCATTTCATTCAGTCTGAGTGACCAATACTGAAGATACACATTCATTTGTGTCTGAACATTTTAGCAAAGCAATAAAAATAGTGAAATTTGAGTAACTTCCAAAATACCTCACAAATATATTGTCCAGTTCCTTTACATTTAAGAAGCGATGTGCACATCATCTACAACAGTGGTTCTCAAAGTGTGGTACGCGTACCACTAGTGGTACGCGGGCTCTCTCTAGTGGTACGCAGAGGTACTAAATTTCGATGAGTAGAACGTGATCAACTGCTAAATTCTTATTTAAATTTTTTTTTAAAAATGTAATCATCATAAAGGCGATATCAATGCTATAGCTAACAAATTTGTGATTATTTTTAATAAAAAAATAAAAGCAGATAATCAGTCATTGAGTGGTTGTGTTCGCAAGACACGCGTCACCATGGAAACCAATATCTATAACGGTCGCCTTGAATAGCTTACGCTTACTTTTTTTGTGAACCGGTTAAATATAAATTAATGTTAGGTGGATTAAACTTTAAACTATGAAAAGTTCAAAACTGCTATTGTGGCTTCAATCTGGCAAGAAAAGTTTGGATCAGGAGGAGAATGTTTCAAGTACAAGAACTGAAGAGGATGAGAGTGAACCGAGCACAAGTGCAAACGTTAACAACAAGGCAACTTTAAAAGCGCGGGTGAAAGCAGCAGCAGCAAACGCTTCAAAACAGTGAGAAAGTACGACCCGAATTATATCAAGTTTGGATTTATTTGGAGTGGAAGAGAGGAAGAGCCCAGGCCACAGTGTGTGGTATGTGGCAAAGTTCTTAGCAATGAATGCATGAAACCATTGCATCTCAAACGGCATCTTGTAACTAAACACACGGAGCTTAAGGACAAACCAGTGGATTTTTTTTTGCGAAAACGTAATGAACTGAAGCAGTCAAAATCCATCATTCAATCCTGTGGTACACCTACACTCAAAGCACAGGAAGCTTCATATCGTGCCAGCCTCCGGATCGCCAAAGGTAAGCCGCACACAATAGGGGAACAACTGTGTCTACCTTTAGCCAAAGAAATGACGCGCATCATGTGTGGAGAGAAAGCTGCAAAAGAGTTAAACTTGGTGCCGCTTTCAAATGACACTGTGTCACGGAGAATAAAAGAAATGGCTGACGATGTTAAAAAGACACTGATTGAGCGCATTCAAAGCAGTCAATATTTTGCCATCCAGCTTGACAAGAACACGGATGTCACAGATTTGGCCAATTTATTGGTTTATGTGAGATATGAAAAGGATGGTTCAGCTCATGAGGACTTTATGTTCTGCCAGTCACTTGGGACCAGAACTACAGCAGAGCACATATTCCAGGTACTGGACGCGTTTATCCAAGAGAATGGACTGGACTGGAAAAAGTGTGTGGGAGTGTGTACTGATGGCGCGAGGGCTATGACAGGTCGTCACAGTGGAGTAGCAGCTCGCATCCGAGAGGTAGCACCTGAGATGCGCAGGACTCACTGCAGCATCCATCGTGAGGCACTAGCAGTGAAGAAGATGCCTGGTGACCTGAAGTCTGTACTGGACTCTGCTGTGAACTTCATTAAGGCCAGGCCGATGAATTCTCGTTTATTTTGTGTACTCTGCGAGGAAATGGGCAGTGAGCATGTCCAACTCTTGCTTCATACTGAAGTGCAGTGGCTTTCAAGAGGAAAGGTGCTTTCGAGGCTTTTTGAATTGCACAAAGAGGTCCATATGTTCTTACAGGACACAAATTTCCCCTTGTCAGACATTTTCGAGGATACTGTGTGGCTCAGTCAGCTGGCATATTTGTCTGACATTTTTTCACATTTAAATGAACTGAATTTGGGACTACAGGGACTCTCCATCAATGTTTTTGATGTGCAGGACAAAATCAATGCACTGCTTAAGAAGTTGGAATTATTTGAAATAAAAATCAAGACAGGTGATGTTTCAGCTTTCCCTGCTTTGGAAAGTTTTCTGTCTGACAATGACCTGACGCTTGATGGTAGACTCAGGGATAACATCACTGCACACCTCGTGTCACTCAGACAACAGTTCCTTGATTATTTCCCAGTGATGCCTGAAGCTGAAGCTAGCCGCTGGATGAGAAACCCTTTCAGCATCAACACCTCTCAGATGGCTTCACAGGACTTGACTGTTGGTGAGCAGGAGAGTTTAATAGAGTTGTCTTGTGACGAAACATTGAAGGTAGCTTTCAGAACGCAGACACTGCTGGACTTTTGGATAAAGCAGCACAGTGAATACCCTGTGCTTTCTGACAAGGCCTTGCGTTTTCTCCTTCCTTTTGTGACCACGTATCTTTGCGAGAAAGGATTCTCTCTACTAGTTGTCATAAAAACAAAGTACAGAAGCAGGGTGGACGCTGAGCCAAACCTGAGACTGAAGCTGACCTCCATTGACCCAGACATCTCAGGACTGTGTTCACAGAGGCATGCGCACCCATCACATTAAGCTCATGTAAGTTTTAAACAACATGTACTTGTTTTAAGTACAATACATTTTCAGTTAATCTGTACAGTTTGTATTTCCCTTTTAACTACATGTTCCTTTAATCTGTTAGTACAGTTTTTATTTCACTTTTAGGTGCAATACATTTTAATTTAATAATTAAAAAACTACCTGTATGTAGGCAGCACAGTGTTGATGTTAAAACTGTGTTGTTACAACAATATGTTTAAAGTGGCTGACAATAAATATTCTTATTATAAATAAAACTGCCTGGTTTTTCAGCTGTGCATAACTGTAGCTGAATAGTTAGGCCTACTATGCTACTGTATTTTAATATTGGTCATTATGGTGGTACTTGGAGAGCCAAATATTTTCTGAGGTGGTACTTGGTGTAAAAAGTTTGAGAACCACTGATCTACAATAAACATGATTGTGCATGCACTTTATTGTTTAATGCTTAGGGTTAGCAGGCAGCACCCATGGAAGGTTTGGCTTTAGCAACAGACAGGTTTCCCAGGCAAGAGGCCTAAGGGCAAAACTGCCCCTTACAGAAAAAAAAAACAAATGCATTTCACATGTGAAAAAGCACATGTGATCACATGTGGTTTTTAAACACTTCACATTCACACCTGTGTTCACACCAAGGGTGTAACTTTGGGTTCCACATTGGGGGGGTTGAGATCTAAGTTAATCATTTTCATTCATCATTATGATAAGATTTTTTTTGGTGGGGGGGTTGCACTGGCCAGTTTTGATTATTTACGGGGGGATGGGGGGGTTAAATTACGCCTATGATTCACATGTATGTTCACATGTGATTCACATGATTTCACATGTTGAAATATAGCAATGTGTCACAATAAATTACATGTGGTTTTTACATACTTCACATGCATCCACATGTGATCACATGCATTCACATGTGAAATTCATGTGTTTTTTTGTAATGGTGTTGTCTTCTTTAAATAAAACGCCAAAAACTACAGCAACAACAAAAACTAATGAGGATTTAACAGGCTGAAGACACACCACAGAGTAATCTGTCGTCAGGCCAGGATGTTACTCCAGCAGTTTCGTTGGCAGTTCGCATTTTAAATGATGCTAATTGTATAAACAATTATAAAATATACCTATTCGCTTATCACAGGTAAATGTAAGATATAAATTTTATTTTTTATATGTTTTGTACAATGTACATATGTTTTTTTATATATTTTTTAATTGTTTTTTATATGTTTTGTACAATACTGGAAGAATAGAAATCTAGCTAATATATTCAATGAAATGGGAAATAAGTTTGTATTGGTGCCATTTGAACCTGAACCCTAATTTTCCGGAAGTGGGGTTTACGCGGGCCATATATATCTATGACGCGGGCGGCATATATGAAGGTACACCACTGCGAGTTTAATCTGAGAGGTAAAACAGTTGAACGATATATTGAATAGACAACATCTAAAAATAAGCAAACGTAAAATATTGCGTATTTCTGGAGTAGACGTGACATGGCAAGAAGGAAAAGACTACAGAAACAGATTCCTCGTGATGGGCCTAACGTTTTTACACTTACTGGAGACGTGGACGATTATGTTGATAGTCGGCTAATTGATATAATTAGTTCCGAATTAAGAGACAAAGTACATGAAAAGGTAAGCAAAGAAGAATATATGTTATGTTAGCCCAAACGAGTGGTAGCCAAAATAACAATTAATAAGCGTTTTGGATCAGTGTTTCACAAACAGCTGTAGGCCCATAATTCAAGACACGTAGGCATAGTAAAATTAATATTAGGGTATATTAGTATTATAATTAGTTATAATTATATTAGTCACATAAAAATGTTGGGAACAACTGTTATAGGTTAATGTTATGTTAGACATTGCTGCATGAACATTTGCGGTGCCTTTCTAGTGAGATATCAATTTTTGTTATATTTAATAGACTCCAATGAATAACTTTTACAGATATATTCTTGAGAAATGCTTTTGAGCATAGATTTAAGTTACCCATCTGAACCCAAATATGAACTTGATTTACTCAAATATAAATAAATGTAACTAGACACATTCTCAAAACGGACGCAATTATAAAAATGATAACTTGCCATTTATTTGCATACTAGACTATACAATTCAATGAGTACAATTTCATTTAGCTGCAATTTATTAATCAATACATTTATTCCAGAAGGATCCATGTAAGGCCAAATGTAAGAGCAAGAACTTTGACTCAGTGCGGTGGAGAAAGAGAATCAGAATCAGAATCAGAATGAGCTTTTGTTTTCGTGACAGAAGCTCCGCAGTACAACAGAATGACAGCGACAGAACATAAAACACATAATAAAAGAATATAAAAATACAAAAAATACAAATAAGTAGATAAGGAATAACAATATACAAATTGACAATTGTAGGCAGGTATATTACAAAAATGCAGTTATGTATGTACATGTATATTATGTGCAAAATGTAAGTGTATACTAAGTATGTGTGTTAGATAAATTAAGTGTATGTGTATATAAATATTAAATATTAAATGGGAGAGTTGAACCGATGATTCGCTCAGCAGTCCGAACTACCCTCTGTAGTCTTCTGAGGTCAGATTTAGAAGCTGAGCTGAACCAGACAGTTACTGAAGTGCAGAGGATGGATTCGATGATGGTGGAGTAGAACTGTTTCAGCAGATCCTGTGGCAGGTTAAACTTCCTCAGCTGGCGAAGGAAGTACAACCTCTGCTGGGCCTTTTTCACAATGGAGTCAATGTGAATGTCCCACTTCAGGTCCTGAGAGATAGTGGTGCCCAGGAACCTGAATGACTCCACTGCAGTCACAGTGCTGTTCATGATGGTGAGTGGGGGGAGTGCAGGGGGGTTTCTCCTGAAGTCCACAGTCATCTCCACTGTTTTGAGCGTGTTAAGCTCCAGGTTGTTGAGAGTGCACCAGACAGCCAGCTCTTTAACCTCCTGTCTGTAAGCAGACTCGTCACCGTCCTGAATGAGGCCGATGAGTGTGGTGTCATCTGCAAACTTCAGGAGCTTGACAGAGGGGTCCTTAGATGTGCAATCATTAGTGTACAGGGAGAAGAGCAGTGGGGAGAGAACGCAGCCCTGGGGAGCTCCGGTGCTGATTGTTGTACAACAGTTGTGCATGTTGTTAGTTATAAAAATTAATAATAGTACATTCTCAACATCTGTTGTATCAGCAATGTCTTCTGATGGATCTTCATATTGAGGTCGTGTCGAGAGGGACCAGTTGGGACGATTGACTATTGAGAATCGAACTCCCTCAAGAGATAGTATGTGTTATGTCAATTATAAGCAGCATTCCTCTAAATTGTCATGAATTTTTAGACAATCTCTAAAGTTTTCATATGATTGTCCAGTCACATCTGAATGTCGAATGAGGTCGACACGACCTCAATATGAAGATCCATCAGAAGACATTGCTGATACAACAGATGGTGAGAATGTACTATTATTATTTTTTATAACTAACAACATGCACAACTGTTGTACATTTTAGCACTGCATGTATTCTTGCTGATTGTATTGTGTACCTATTGTATGTATTCCTACACAGGCACTTCACCTCGACGGTTTGAGGAGACACTTCAATTGATTGGTAAGAGACAATGTCAGATACAATATATGTACATAACTAATTTTGTATTTTACAGGATATGAAATACTTTAACTCCATTTATCCCTCTCCTCTAAAGACAAAAATATTCAAGAACTCAAGGAGAGCTTAGACAGCCCAGACATTTATCCATCAGAAACTTACAACATACGGACCTGGGGTTTGCGGCATGAACTATGTGACGAAAAGTGGCAAAAATCAAGACCACATCTTTTAAAAGCCATGTTAACAAGCGGAAGGACACCTCAACAAGCTTGCCAACAGTGTCATGTGGAAGAGGCTGTTATTCGATGCAGAGACTGCCTCCCCAAAGAACTGTATTGCAGTAACTGTGATGTGTCAGTGCATCACCAGTATGTTCTACACAACAGGGAGTCATTTGTGGGAGGATTTTACAAAGCCATGTCAACGAAATGCATCGTTACAAAAGACAGCACTGGTGAACATGTAGTTAGTGAGCAAGGTATGTGACCGCTATATGGATTGGATTACATTACATATCAAGTGTAAACTGTTACAATTAATATTAATATTGATGTCTGTTTTTCCAGATTGTCTCCTACCGATCGCTTTGCCCAACAAGATTTGCTGTTGTGGTGCTGAGGATGTTTCGGTGAATGCTGGTCCTGCCATTATCTTCATAAATATTAATGGTGCTTACCTTTGTTTAACTTACAACATAAAATGTGTAAAGCAAGTACAAAGGCTTTGTATAGTTGAATGTATGGTTGTGATGAATATCTCTGTTTGACCCAATAGGTCGCTATGATCTCTCCCTTCCTTTGGTAACCTGTAAGTCTTGCCTAAAATCGTGGACACCTGAGGTCAAAGACCTTATATTAAATGGGTACTGGCCTGGAACCATTGAGTTTCAAACAGTTTACACTGTCGACCTGTTCAGTACCTTTGAAGACTTTAAAGTCACGGCACCTGGCCTATCCACACAGGCCTTTGTGAGAATGCTGCAAAGCGCTCAATGCGTTCTGGCAGAGTAAGTCAGATTTAAACAAAATATAATAATGTAGACGATAAATGGGTAAGGGGGGTTATAGCCCTTGACATAAAGGTTTGTTTTATAAATAAGAAAGTTGTGGCTAGATGTACAAGGAAAGGAAATTTTGTGGAATCATGATAAGGAGAAGTCAGGTTGTACTGTATAGTACAATGCAAAAATGTATCTGTTACTTCTTAAGCAACTCTCACCATAACTAGTCTATTTTATGTTTACTAGGTTGGTACAATATCAGTGGACTGTTTTCAGCGCAGTTTTCTGGAATGGACATACTGTAGACATGAGATGGAAACACTTCTTGGAGATGACCATTTTTCCTGTTCAGCTTGCAGTCAGGATATGATGGCAGTGTCTCTTGATGGGAACAGGAAAATGTACAGGTTTAATCGCAACGGGTAAGTTAACTTAAAGTAATTTATCTTTTAAAAGACAAAACCTAAACCTGTCAGAGTCCATTCAGTGTTTTTTGTATTTTTGTAGGATAAATGAAAATCCATATTTTGATGGAACCTTCTTTGCCAAAAATGAAGAGGTTGCAGAGTTTTTGCAAACTATTAGAGACAAAATCAAAACTGTAAGTTATGGAAAAATATATTTAATTAATGCTTCAGTCATAAGAGACAATTTTATCATGTACAACTTACAGGTCATCTATGATGATCACAAGTTCATCAAACAACCGCAGTAAGAATTTTCATCAAGCACGGTGAGTAATGGCTTCTCCTATCATTGTTTCTTGCACCTCTTGCCACATGTACAGTTTATCTATCTCTGTCGCTGATGAGGGATTCACATGTGATAAATGCAGGGAAATAGTTAGGCTGACAGAGAAGATTTCAGAATTAGAGACACGCATCCAAACTTTAATTGAGGACAGTAAAAATGTTAGGGCTCTAGATACGGCTTTGGATGCGTCTAGCTCAGGGATTCCTGTACATTGTTCGGTTCCGGAAACAGAGCCCCAGCAGCAGGGCAACTGGGTGACGGTGAGGCAGCGTAGTCGTGGGTCAAAACACCGCTCTTCTGTTCCGATCAAAACATTAAACAGGTTCTCCCCACTCAGTGATGCACCCACTGAGAAACCTGATGAAAGTGCTCTAGTTATTGGTGATTCTATTGTACGGAACGTGAATATAGAGACACCAGCCACCATAGTCAAATGTTTACCGGGAGCCAGAGCGCCTGACATCTTGGCAAATTTAAAAGTGCTGGCTAATGCTAAACGTAAATACAGTAAGATTGTTATTCATGCCGGCGCTAATGATGTTCGACTTCGCCAGTCGGAGATCACTAAAAATAACATTAAAGAGGTGTGTGAACTTGCAAGCACGATGTCAGACACTGTAATATGCTCTGGTCCCCTCCCTGCTTACCGTGGTGATGAGATGCATAGCAGATTGTCATCACTCAATGGCTGGATGTCTAAGTGGTGCCCACAGAATAACATAGGTTTCATAGACAATTGGACGAGCTTCTGGGGCAGACCTGACCTGTTTAAAAGAGATGGTCTTCATCCCTCCTGGGGTGGCGCCACTCTTCTCTCTAGAAATATGGCAAATAGTCTTAGTGTTTATACTTGACTAACTGGGGCCCAGGTCAGGAAGCAGACAGACTGGCTAAACCGACCGTCTGCTAGCTGTCTCCCGTCACAGAGGTCAGTTAATTCTCAGCACATAGAGACTTTTTCACCTAGATATCACACTATAGAGACTGTGTCTGTTCCCCAAACTAGATAAAACAAAAAACGTCCAAACCAAGTTAAGATTAACAATTTAATTGAGGTTCAACAAATAAAAAACAGAAGCAATATGGATAAACAAATGATAAAGCTTGGCTTATTGAATATCAGATCCCTTTCTACGAAAACACTTTTTGTAAATAATATGATCACTAATCATAATATAGATGTACTCTGTTTGACAGAAACCTGGCTAAAACCTGATGATTACATTATTTTAAATGAGTCCACCCCCCAAGATTACTGTTATAAACATGAGCCACGTCCAAAAGGCAAAGGTGGAGGCGTTGCTTCAATTTATAACAACGTTTTCAGGATTTCTCAGAGGGCAGGCTACAAGTATAACTCGTTTGAAGTAATGGTACTTCATATAACATTATCCAAAGAAACAAATGTTAATGATAAATCCCCTGTTATGTTTGTACTGGCTACTGTATACAGGCCACCAGGGCACCATACAGACTTTATTAAAGAGTTTGGTGATTTTACATCTGAGTTAGTTCTGGCTGCAGATAAAGTTTTAATAGTTGGTGATTTTAATATCCATGTTGATAATGAAAACGATGCATTGGGATCAGCATTTATAGAAATTCTGAACTCTATTGGTGTTAGACAACACGTTTCAGGACCTACTCATTGTCAAAATCATACTCTAGATTTAATACTGTCACATGGAATTGATGTTGATGGTGTTGAAATTATTCAGCCAAGTGATGATATCTCAGATCATTATTTAGTTCTTTGCAAAATTCATATAGCCAAAATTGTAAATTCTACTTCTTGTTACAAGTATGGAAGAACCATCACTTCTACCACAAAAGACTGCTTTTTAAGTTATCTTCCTGATGTATCCAAATTCCTTAGCATATCCAAAAGCTCAGAACAACTTGATGACGTAACAGAAACTATGGACTCTCTCTTTTCTAGCACTTTAAATAAAGTTGCTCCTTTACGCTTAAGGAAGGTTAAGGAAAACAGTTTGACACCATGGTATAATGAGCATACTCGCACCCTAAAGAGAGCAGCCCGAAAAATGGAGCGCAGCTGGAGGAAAACAAAACTAGAGGTATTTCGTATTGCTTGGCGGGAAAGTAACATATCCTACAGAAAAGCATTAAAAACTGCTAGATCTGATTACTTTTCTTCTCTTTTAGAAGAAAACAAACATAACCCCAGGTATTTATTCAATACAGTGGCTAAATTAACGAAAAATAAAGCCTCAACAAGTGTTGACATTTCCCAACACCACAGCAGTAATGAGTTTATGAACTACTTTACTTCTAAAATCGATACTATTAGAGATAAAATTGCAACCATTCAGCCGTCAGCTACAGTATCACATCAGACAGTGCACTATAGACCCCCTGAGGAACAGTTCCACTCATTCTCTACCATAGGAGAGGAAGAATTGTATAAACTTGTTAAATCATCTAAACCAACAACATGTATGTTAGACCCTATACCATCTAAGCTCCTGAAAGAGGTGCTTCCAGAAGTCATAGATCCTCTTCTGACTATTATTAATTCCTCATTGTCATTAGGACATGTCCCCAAAACCTTCAAACTGGCTGTTATTAAGCCTCTCATCAAAAAACCACAACTTGACCCCAAAGAATTAGTTAATTATAGACCAATCTCGAATCTCCCTTTTCTGTCCAAGATACTAGAAAAGGTGGTATCCACACAATTATATTCCTTCTTAGAGAAAAATGGTATATGTGAGGATTTCCAGTCAGGATTTAGACCGTATCATAGTACTGAGACTGCTCTTCTTAGAGTTACAAATGATCTGCTCTTATCATCTGATCGTGGGTGTATCTCTCTATTAGTTTAATAGGATCTTAGTGCTGCGTTTGACACAATTGACAACAACATTCTTTTGCATAGACTTGAATACTTTGTTGGCATCAGTGGAAGTGCATTAGCATGGTTTAAATCGTACTTATATGACCGCCATCAGTTCGTAGCAGTGAATGAAGATGTATCCTATCGATCACAAGTGCAGTATGGAGTACCTCAAGGCTCAGTACTAGGGCCACTACTCTTCACGCTTTATATGTTACCCTTGGGAGATATCATCAGGAAACATGGTGTTAGCTTTCACTGTTATGCTGATGATACTCAGCTCTATATTTCTTCGCAGCCCGGTGAAACACACCAATTTGAAAAACTAATGGATTGCATAGTCGATATAAAAAACTGGATGACGAGTAATTTCTTACTGCTAAATTCTGAAAAAACAGAGGTGTTAATTATAGGACCTAAAAACTCTGCTTGTAATAACCTAGAACACTGTCTAAGACTTGATGGTTGCTCTGTCAATTCTTCGTCATCAGTTAGGAACCTAGGTGTGTTACTTGATCGCAATCTTTCCTTAGAAAGCCACGTTTCTAGCATTTGTAAAACTGCATTTTTCCATCTCAAAAATATATCTAAATTACGGCCTATGCTCTCAATGTCAAATGCAGAAATGTTAATCCATGCATTTATGACCTCAAGGTTAGATTATTGTAATGCTTTATTGGGTGGTTGTTCTGCACGCTTAGTAAACAAACTACAGCTAGTCCAAAATGCAGCAGCAAGAGTTCTTACTAGAACCAGGAAGTATGACCATATTAGCCCGGTCCTGTCAACACTGCACTGGCTCCCTATCAAGCATCGCATAGATTTTAAAATATTGCTTATTACTTATAAAGCCCTGAATGGTTTAGCACCTCAGTATTTGAATGAGCTCCTTTTACATTATAATCCTCTACGTCCGCTACGTTCTCAAAACTCAGGCAATTTGATAATACCTAGAATATCAAAATCAACTGCAGGCGGCAGATCCTTTTCCTATTTGGCGCCCAAACTCTGGAATAACCTACCTAACATTGTTCGGGAGGCAGACACACTCTTGCAGTTTAAATCTAGATTAAAGACCCATCTCTTTAACCTGGCATACACATAACATACTAATATGCTTTTATTATCCAAATCCGTTAAAGGATTTTTAGGCTGCATTAATTAGGTAAACCGGAACCGGAAACACTTCCCATAACAACCTATGTACTTGCTACATCATTAGAACAATGGCATCTACGCTAATATTTGTCTGTTTCTCTCTTGTTCCGAGGTCACCGTGGCCACCAGATCCAGTCTGTGTCCAGATCAGAGGGTCACTGCAGTCACCCGGATCCAGTACGTATCCAGACCAGATGCTGGATCAGCACCTAGAAAGGACCTCTACATCCCTGAAAGACAGCGGAGACCAGGACAACTAGAGCCCCAGATACAGATCCCCTGTAAAGACCTTGTCTCAGAGGAGCACCAGGACAAGACCACAGGAAACAGATGATTCTTCTGCACAATCTGACTTTGCTGCAGCCTGGAATTGAACTACTGGTTTCGTCTGGTCAGAGGAGAACTGGCCCCCCAACTGAGCCTGGTTTCTCCCAAGGTTTTTTTCTCCATTCTGTCACCGATGGAGTTTCGGTTCCTTGCCGTTGTCGCCTCTGGCTTGCTTAGTTGGGGACACTTCATCTACAGCGATATCGTTGACTTGATTGCAAATAAATGCACAGACACTATTTAACTGAACAGAGATGACATAACTGAATCCAATGATGAACTGCCTTTAACTATCATTTTTGCATTATTGACACTGTTTTCCTAATGAATGTTGTTCAGTTGCTTTGACGCAATGTATTTTGTTTAAAGCGCTATATAAATAAAGGTGACATTGACATTGACATTGATGATGATTTAACAACAATAATAATTTTTTGTGAAAATATTCTCTTAGTCACCAGGCCGACCCATTTGTGGAAACTCACACTTTAAAGCTGGTAGTGAGTCTAACAAGAAGTCTCAATCCAAACTTGATGAAGAGGGTGTGATGATTACAGTCTTTAGACACTGCATTCTTTTGAATGGTAGGTTCAGCGCTCTGATGAACCCAAGCTAACCAAGACTTTCTTGTCTTTGATTATACTAGAATTCTGAACTAACTCTTTTGTCTACAGGACTACAGATGTACCGTGGAGAAGTGTTTGCATACCCTCTTTTTATCTTCAAAAAGAGCTTGGCAAGACACAAAAGATTGAGTTTGTCTGCACTGATGTAATGTGCAAATATTACCCATACTTAAAAAGAGTGTGTGAGGCCTTTCCTGATCTAGAGTATCTTTTGCAAATGCAACCATTCTTATCAGTTATGCATGCAAAAGGTCATTCAACCAAATGTGAGGTAATTGTATTGATTATTTATTTTTAATTCTAAATACATAATGATTATTATATGAGTACTTTGGATACAATGTTGCAATGATTATGCATAACAGGTGGAGTGGGGTGGCCGCAACCAAGAGGGAGCTGGTGAGTTTTAACTTTAGAGCAGTGGTCTCAAACCTGTTCCATTGAGGGCCTAGTGTATGCAGGTTTTCTCTTTTACCTTGTACCAGACTGAGTAGGTCACTAATTGGTTAGGATCTTAATTGGTCACTAATTGAAGAGAAAGACCAAAAACAAGCATACACAAGGCCCTCTGTGGAACCGGTTTGAGACCCCAGCTTTAGAGTATCTACTGATAAACCTGTCATTGGATTATTCTCATAGACAGGTTAAATGTCCATATCGTAATTTAAGTTACACTTTTAAAGGAAATCGCTAACATTTACAATGGTATATAATGTTTTTGGGCCCCTCTTAGTACTGTTGTTGTGTCATTATCACTTCACGCTTGTATGTTAAATGTTGCATTGTTTCTGCTGGACTTTGGAGTTCCTGGCAAAGTCAGAGAAGCTATAGTCAGGCTCGAACTGCTGACTATCATGACATCATTTGTTCTGCCTGGCAGCAACTTTGACCACTATGCCACTCGTACCCCGATGGATCTGTTCCTTAACAATTTTTATATTTCCTACTAATGCAGGTTTGACTGTTGGAGAGGAAGTGGAAGCAGTTAATTTATTTATGTTTCGTGCTGCATTGACAACAAAATATATGACCAAATCTGGTGAGTCGTTGGGTTTAATTAAAGTTATTGTTAAATATGTGCATTATTTAAAATGGACATGTTCATTTATTTTTTCAGCACGCACAGATATGATCACTATCCATGTTCGTGGATGGAACCTAAGGAAAAAGTTAAATCTTCACAATTATCTTGCTCAAAGATATGTTAAGGTACATTTGGTATTATGTTTTTGTTTATTAATTCTAATTTAGATTAACCTTTGCATTCAGTGTTGGGTAAAGTTCTTGAAAAGTTCATTTTAGTTAATTTTCTGAGTTCACAAGTTTTGGGAAGTCTCTAATTTAGACAAAATAATCGGGTAAATGGAGTTCATATCTTAACAGTGTCCTATAAAACAAATACAAAGAGTAAAGAAAATATCAGTCATGGTCACCGGTAAGATATGAACTCCATATACCTGATAATTTTGTCTTAAAGGTCACATATTGTCAAAATCGACATTTTCTGGCTTTTATTATCATAATGAAGGTCTAGGTGCTATGTATTTACCTTCTATGTGTCTACACTGACGATTGTCAGACAAACACACACTGCCTATATTTAGAACAGATTTAGAAGCTGTGCCTGAAAACGAGCCGTTTTGAATTCCTGCATTTTGAGATGTCACAAATGCCTAGGCTCCTCCTTCAGTCACTGCACACACACTACAGCTTGTTCCCTGTGGCTGCCTGCTTGTGCGTCTTTCAAATTGGCAAATCAGAAGAAAGGCTCATGAACATTAATTAGACAGACCAAAATCGACCTGTTTTTAGCAGAGCTACTTAGAAAAGAGCTTGCAAAACGCAATTTACTTGGTGTTTGATACTTATAACTGCACATATAAAAACGTAAAAAAAATATTAAAAAAAGGTTACAATATGAGACCTTTTATTAGGGACTTCCCAAAACTTGTGAACTCAGAAAATGAACTAAAATAAACTTTTCAAGAACTTGACCCAACACTGTTTGCATTATAAGTATAACTTAATGTATGTTACAGACATTACAGAGAACAGCTGAGGTGGCAGGAGAGATTGAGATGACCAAATCCCACCTGAACAAAACAAGTGAAGATCTTCAGCAGTGGGTCACAGATGTTCAATTGTGGGCAGCATCAAGTAAGTTTGTTACTAAATCTAAAGAAATCATGTCATGTGTGGAAGGGTGTAGGAATGAGTTTGATATTGAGGGGGACTCATTTTATTCAACAATCGTTGTTTTTATTGGGTGGGACCACATTAACTGCCACTAGGGATCATGTCCCCCCTTCCCCACCCGCTCCTACGCCCTTCCACTTGTGAAATTTGAATGTTATAACTTTTTGAATATTATGTTTGTACGCTTATCGTTTTGTTTGCAAACTGCTCCGAATACTATCAGTTCACATGATCCACAGGGGCTGCAGCGTCTAATGGAAGGCTTGGTCCTTAAAATCCACCAAAAGAAAATGGAGTTGTACAGAGAGACAGGTTTGTGATTGAGGTTTTTTTTAATTCATTTTGTAGGATCCTACACATTCTTGAGAAAGTAATCTATAAATCTGAATGGACATGTCATAATGTGTGTACTTTATTAAAATTATATTTTTCTGAAACATGAACAATGTGTTACCTCCTTGTAGACAGCAACAAAGACAGGCGACGCAAGCGATCTGCCATTGCTAAAGAGAAGAGCAAACTAGAAGAGGCCATAACATCATACAATGCTCTGGTCTCAAATGCAGAGGCTGTGGATCCAGCAGACACCCTTTTAGCACAAGACTTTTCAATATGGCCTTGGGAAACAGGTAGAGATTGGAACAGGAAATATTATTGTCAACGCAGTATTTAAGTTGTCTTTGTCTTCACTTACCACAATAGTGCACAATTAGATTCCATGTAGTTTAGTTTTATGTTACATTTATTTATAAAGAGAGAATCAGACTGAGTCCTTGGTCTCTTTTACAGCTGAGCCTTGTGGACAGAATATGTAAAATATTACATTTACATTTACATTACATTTAATCATTTAGCAGACGCTTTTATCCAAAGCGACTTACAAATGAGAACAATAGAAGCAGTCAGGTCAACAAGAGAACAACAACAGTATACAAGTGCCATGACAAGTCTCAGTTAGTCTAGTATAGAACGCATAGGTAGGTTTTTTTTTATTTATTTATTTTTTTTTTTTATTAAAAGACAAGAAAAGGGAAAGTGCTAGTGTTAGTTGGTTAAGTGCAGGCAAAAAAGATGAGTCTTTAGCTATTTCTTGAAAATGAGTAAAGACTCAGCTGTACGAATTGAGATTGGGAGGTCATTCCACCAGCTGGGCACAGTCCAGGAAAAGGTCCTTGAGAGTGATTTTTAACTTCTTTGGGATGGTACCACAAGGCGTCGATCACTTGCAGAGCGCAAACTTCTGGAGGGCACATAAGATTTAACCAATGAGTTTAGGTAAGTTGGTGCCGTGCCAGTGGTCGTCTTGTAGGCTAGCATCAGTACCTTGAATTTGATGCGAGCAGCTACTGGTAGCCAGTGTAACCTGATGAGGAGCGGAGTAACGTGAGCTTTTTTTGGCTCATTGAAGACAACCCTCGCTGCTGCATTCTGGATCAATTGCAGAGGCTTGACAGTACATGCAGGAAGGCCCGCCAGGAGAGCATTACAATAGTCCAGTCTGGAGAGAACAAGAGCTTGGACAAGAAGTTGGGTTGCTTGGTTGGGTCTAATCTTCCTAATGTTGTATAAGGCAAACCTGCAGGACTGGGTAGTTGTAGCAATGTGGTCTGTGAAGCTTAACTGATGATCCATCACAACTCCTAGGTTTCTAGCTGTCCTCGAAGGAGTAATGGTTGATGAGCCCAGCTGTATAGAGAAGTTGTGATGAAGCAATGGGTTAACTGGAATCACCAGGAGTTCTGTCTTCGTAAGGTTAAGCTGAAGGTGATGGTCATTCATCCAGCTAGAGATGTCACTCAGACATGCTGAAATGCGAGCAGCTACCGTCGGGTCATCTGGTTGGAATGAGAGGTAGAGTTGGGTGTCATCAGCGTAGCAGTGATAAGAAAAGCCATGCTTCTGAATGACAGATCCTAATGATGTCATGTAGATTGAGAAGAGAAGTGGTCCAAGTACTGAGCCTTGAGGAACCCCAGTAGCAAGGTGGTGTGACTTTGAAACATCACCCCTCCAAGACACACTGAAGGATCTGTCAGAGAGGTAGGACTTAACCCACAGGAGTGCTGTTCCAGAGATGCCCATCTTTCTGAGAGTGGACAGGAGAATCTGGTGATTAACAGTGTCAAAAGCAGCAGAAAGGTCCAGTAAGATGAGAACCAAGGATTTTGAAGCTGCTCTTGCTAGTCGCAGGGCTTCAGTAACCGAGAGCAGAGCAGTCTCAGTTGAGTGGCCACTTTTGAAGCCAGATTGGTTGCTGTCCAGGAGGTTGTTCTGTACAAGGAACATAGAAAACTGGTTGAACACCGCTCGCTCAAGTGTCTTTGCAATGAATGGAAGAAGGGATACCGTAGATCTGTAGTTTTCAAGAAGCGCTGGATTTAGAGATGGTTTCTTGAGCAGTGGGCTTACCCGAGCCTGCTTGAATGCTGAGGGAAATGTTCCAGAGTGAAGAGAGGAGTTGATAACGTGAATAAGCGAAGGTATGACTGAAGAAGAGATCGCTTGAAGGAGGTGAGTGGGGATCGGATCAAGTGGACAAGTAGTAAGATGATTGGACAGGAGAAGTTCGGAGACGTCCATCTCTGAGAGTGGGGAGAAGGAGGAGAAAGAGTGAGGATCGGTCATTGTGAAGTTGTCCTCAGTCTGCGGTGTGGAGAATTGGCCGCTGATGGATCTCGTCTTATTTGTGAAGAAAACTGCAAAGTCGTCCGCTGTAAGAGTCGATGGAGGAGGTGGTGGCGGTGGATTAAGAAGAGAAGAGAAAGTCTTGAAGAGTGTCCGAGCGTCACAACAGCTGTTAATTTTGTTGTGGTAGTAGGATGTTTTAGCCGTGAAGACATTTGCAGAGAAGGAAGAGAGGAGAGACTGATACACACTGAGGTCTGTAGAGTTTCTTGATTTCTGCCATTTCCTCTCTGCAGCCCTTTGTTTAGAGCGATGTTCACGGAGAACCTCAGACAGCCAGGGGGCAGATGGGGCAGTGCGTGCTGGTCTAGACAACAGTGGGCAAAAGTTGTCCAAGCAAGATGTTAAAGTGGAGTAAAGAGTGTCCGTAGCGCTGTTCGTGTTCAGAGCAGAGAACTGAGAGAGTGCAGGAAGCGAGGATGAAACCACAGAAGATAGGAGAGATGGAGAGAGTGAGCGTAGGTTCCATCGAAAGGTGACCTGCGTTGGAGTGTGAGGCACTTCAAGAGTAAGTGCTAGGTTAGCAGTAATGAGGAAGTGGTCTGAGGTGTGCAGTGGAGCAACTGAAGAGTTGTCCACAGAGCAACAGCGCGTGTAGATGAGGTCCAGTTGGTTGCCTGATTTGTGAGTTGCTGTAGTAGACACTAGCTTGAGATCAAATGAGGCGAGCAGAGTTTTGAAGTCAGCAGCCTGGGGTTTATCTAGGTGGATGTTGAAGTCACCAAGCAGTACCAGAGGAGTACCATCTTCAGGAAAGTTTGATAGCAGCACATCCAACTCCTCCAAGAAGTTTCCCAATTGACCTGGGGGACGATAAATGACCACAAAGTGGATTTTAACAGGGTGGGTTACAGTAATGGCATGTGATTCAAATGAACCAGTACCTCTAGGTGATGGCTGAAGATCAAATTTCCATTCTTTTGATATTAGGAGACCTGTCCCTCCACCCCTCCCAGTGGTACGAGGAGTGTGGGAACAAGTGAAATTAGTGGAGAGGGCTGCAGCGGTGGCAGTATCTTCAGGTTTGATCCAAGTCTCTGTCAGTGCCATGAGGTTGAGACCGGAATGAGTAGCAAGAGAAGAAATGAAGTCTGCTTTGTTAACTGCAGACTGGCAGTTCCAGAGACCAACTGGAATAGAGAGCGTAGTAGTAGAGGTCAGAGGGACAGGCCGTAGGTTGTATAAATATAATTACAAGAAACATTATTAAGAATAACAATTACAGCACATTCAACAGAAAATGGTTAAAGTGTAACTCTCGCCAAAATTTAACCTATGGTGTTTTTTTTTATGTATTCGAGTCTACCTTTTCAATTAATATCATAATTTGGATGTAAAAACCACATTTAAGATTTATTGTAGTCTCATTGTTCGGTCAAATAGCCGTTTGAATTGAAGTGGTAGTCATTGCTATGATGGCATAAAAATTGCTATTCCTAAAACCCTAAAAAGGCTCAACATAACATGAAACTTTTTTCAAAGTATCACCAGGGGCTCTAGACATGAACTCGAACATTGAGAACATTGTTTGTGTTCAAAAAGTTTACAAAAATGCAAGGTTTTGTAAAAATTATTTTTGCAGTTCGTGATTCCGGTGTCTGCCATTTTGCCAGTAAAAAAGTGTTGATCTCTGATTGCAAAGTAACAGGGAGGAGAGGAAACATGAAAAAGCTCCTAAAGCTTAGTTCCATATAAATGCATGGGTAATTAGTTGTTTTGTCGTTAGTGAAAAACAATATTGACCTTGTATAGAGTGTCTGTTGCCCGAACTAGAAAATACAAAAAACGTTCAAACCAAGTTAAGATTAATAATTTAATTGAGGTTCAACAAATAAAAAACAGAAGCAATATGGATAAACAAATGATAAAGCTTGGCTTATTGAATATCAGATCCCTTTCTTCGAAAACACTTTTTGTAAATAATATGATCACTGATCATAATATAGATGTACTCTGTTTGACAGAAACCTGGCTAAAACCTGATGATTACATTATTTTAAATGAGTCCACCCCCCAAGATCACTGTTATAAACATGAGCCGCGTCTAAAAGGCAAAGGTGGAGGTGATGCTTCAATTTATAACAACGTTTTCAGGATTTCTCAGAGGGCAGGCTTCAAGTATAACTCGTTTGAAGTAATGGTGCTTCATATAACATTATCCAGAGAAACAAATGTTAATGATAAATCCCCTGTTATGTTTGTACTGGCTACTGTATACAGGCCACCAGGGCACCATACAGACTTTATTAAAGAGTTTGGTGATTTTACATCCAAGTTAGTTCTGGCTCAGATAAAGTTTTAATAGTTTGTGATTTTAATATCCATGTTGATAATGAAAAAGATGCATTGGGATCAGCATTTATAGACATTCTGAACTCTATTGGTGTTAGACAACACGTTTCAGGACCTACTCATTGTCGAAATCATACTCTAGATTTAATACTGTCACATGGAATTGATGTTGATGGTGTTGAAATTATTCAGCCAAGTGATGATATCTCAGATCATTATTTAGTTCTGTGCAAACTTCATATAGCCAAAATTGTAAATTCTACTTCTTGTTACAAGTATGGAAGAACCATCACTTCTACCACAAAAGACTGCTTTTTAAGTTATCTTCCTGATGTAACCAAATTCCTTAGCATATCCAAAACCTCAGAACAACTTGATGATGTAACAGAAACTATGGACTCTCTCTTTTCTAGCACTTTAAATAAAGTTGCTCCTTTACGCTTAAGGAAGGTTAAGGAAAACAGTTTGACACCATGGTATAATGAGCATACTCGCACCCTAAAGAGAGCAGCCCGAAAAATGGAGCACAGCTGGAGGAAAACAAAACTAGAGGTATTTCGTATTGCTTGGCGGGAAAGTAACATATCCTACAGAAAAGCATTAAAAACTGCTAGATCCGATTACTTTTCTTCTCTTTTAGAAGAAAACAAACATAACCCCAGGTATTTATTCAATACAGTGGCTAAATTAACGAAAAATAAAGCCTCAACAAGTGTTGACATTTCCCAACACCACAACAGTAATGACTTTTTAAACTACTTTACTTCTAAAATCGATACTATTAGAGATAAAATTGCAACCATTCAGCAGTCAGCTACAGTATCACATCAGACAGTGCACTATAGACCCCTGAGGAACAGTTCCACTCATTCTCTACCATAGGAGAGGAAGAATTGTATAAACTTGTTAAATCATCTAAACCAACAACATGTATGTTAGACCCTATACCATCTAAGCTCCTAAAAGAGGTGCTTCCAGAAGTCATAGATCCTCTTCTGACAATTATTAATTCCTCATTGTCATTAGGATATGTCCCCAAAACCTTGAAACTGGCTGTTATTAAGCCTCTTATCAAAAAACCACAACTTGACCCCAAAGAACTAGTTAATTATAGACCAATCTCGAATTGTTGTTGGCGGCTGTACTGCGTTTGAGCTCCGTCACTATATTCTTTTCATTGACTATTTTTAACTCAAAAATCAATTTTATACATCATCGTTTCCGTTTATATAACGTGTGAATATATCCTCTATTGTATTCTACAACAAAAACAATCAGAGCGCCTCGCTATCACTAGTTTTATTTTGATCTCCCGGGTCCGCTATTAGCTTTTAGCCCGTTAGCATCAGCGGCGTGGTTGCAGCTAACTGCGCTAACATTGCTAATACTCTATTCACACACATTACCACTGCTGTACTCACTGTTACTTGCTTTAATGGCGGATGAATGTCTCCACTCTGTGCAGCTCGAGCTCGAGGCCGTGGGAAAGCAGATTCGCGACCTGGAGGTGAGGCAGGCCCAGCTGAGAGAGCGGAGAGCCGCGCTGGAATCATCCCGGGCTGACGCTCACAAGTCCGGGGTAAGTATACAGCGATCTGCTAACAGTCCCACCACGTCTACTCCGTGTGTTTCTCTGCACAGGCCCGGTGCACCCAGGACGCGATCTTCCCAGATGTCCTTCACTGCGACGCCGGGACACCACGGACCCTGTGTGCATCCACAGCGGAGGACGCGAGCCGGGTCCCGGGCGACGACTTCTCCCCCTCCTGCCTTCGACATCTCCATCCGGAACCGCTTCGCTCCCCTCCGCGAGACAGGACGCGACGCTGTGATCATCGGAGACTCCATCGTCCGACACGTAAGTGCTACGTTAGCCGAAGGTAAAATGCACACTCATTGTTTGCCTGGTGCTCGTGTTCTCGATGTTTCTGCGCAGATACCCGCGATCCTGAAGGTCGACGAGAGCCCCAGAGCGGTCGTGCTTCACGCCGGGGTTAACGACACCACGCTGCGGCAGACGGAGACGCTGAAGAGGGACTTCAGCAGCCCGATCGAGACGGTTTGCAGCATGACGCCCGCAGCGACGATCGTCGTGTCTGGACCACTGCCCACGTATCGACGAGGACACGAAAGGTTCAGTAGACTTTTTGCTTTAAATGAATGGTTGTTGTCATGGTGTAAAGAACAGAAACTGATATTTGTTAATAACTGGAATCTTTTCTGGGAGCGTCCTAGGCTGTTTCGCGCTGATGGATTACACCCCAGCAGAATCGGAGCGGAGCTGCTCTCTGACAACATCTCCAGGACACTTCGCTCCGTGTGACTAGTAAGACAATTCTCTAATAACTGTTATGATGACTTTTGTTCCACCCGCTTAAATGATAAAAGTACTTGTGCTGTAAAAACTATTAAGACTGTGTCTGTTCCCCGAATAGTGAGGTCACAATATAAAGTAGGATCTAGAAAAAATCTTATCGTAATTAAACCAGAAAAATGTAAAGTAAATGAACAAAAACAATTTTTAAAGTTTGGGCTCATAAATATTAGATCACTCACACCCAAAGCAGTTATTGTAAATGAAATGATCACAGAAAATAGTTTTGATGTACTCTGCTTGACTGAAACCTGGCTAAAACCAAATGATTATTTTGGTCTAAATGAGTCTACTCCACCAAACTACTGTTATAAGCATGAGCCCCGTCAGACTGGTCGTGGAGGAGGTGTTGCAACAATATATAGTGATATTCTCAATGTTACCCAGATAACAGGATACAGGTTTAACTCTTTTGAAATACTTTTGCTAAATGTTACACTGTCAGACATGCAAAAGAAATCTAATGTATCTCTTGCTCTGGCTACTGTGTATAGACCTCCAGGGCCATATACAGAATTCCTAAAAGAATTTGCAGATTTCCTCTCAGACCTTCTAGTTACAGTTGATAAGGCGCTAATCATGGGAGATTTTAATATTCACGTTGATAATGCAAATGATACATTAGGACTTGCGTTTACTGACCTAATAAACTCCTTTGGAGTCAAGCAAAATGTCACCGGGCCCACTCATCGTTTTAATCATACACTAGATCTAATCATATCGCATGGAATCGATCTTACTGCTATAGATATTGTACCCCAAAGTGATGATATTACAGACCATTTCCTTGTATCGTGCATGCTGCGTATAACTGATATTAACTATATGTCTCAGCGTTACCGTCTGGGCAGAACTATTGTTCCAGCCACCAAAGACAGATTCGCAAATAACCTGCCTGATCTATCTCAACTGCTATTTGTACCCAAAAATACACATGAATTAGACGAAATTACTGACAACATGTGCACTATTTTCTCTAATACATTAGAAGCTGTTGCCCCCATCAAATTGAAAAAGGTTAGAGAAAAACGTGCTGTGCCATGGTATAACAGTAATACTCACTCTCTCAAGAAAGTAACTCGTAGTCTTGAACGCAAATGGAGAAAAACTAACTTGGAAGTTTTTAAAATTGCATGGAAAAACAGTATGTCCAGGTATAGACAGGCTCTAAAAACTGCTAGGGCAGAGCATATCCACAAACTCATTGAAAATAACCAAAACAATCCAAGGTTTTTATTTAGCACAGTGGCTAAATTAACAAATTGCCAGACGCCACCTGATTCAAATATTCCACCAACGTTAAATAGTAATGACTTTATGAATTTCTTCACTGATAAAATAGATAACATTAGAAATACAATAGCGAATGTAGATTCTACAGGGTCTAACACTTCAGTTTCATCCATCGCACCCAAAGATAAACTGCAGTGCTTTACAAATATAGGACAGGAAGAGCTAAATAAACTTATCACTGTATCTAAACCAACAACATGTTTATTAGATCCTGTACCCACTAAATTACTAAAAGAGCTGTTACCTGTAGCCGAAGAACCGCTTCTCAATATCATTAACTCGTCGTTATCTTTAGGTCACGTCCCAAAACCATTCAAGCTGGCGGTTATCAAGCCTCTTATTAAGAAACCAAAACTAGATCCTAGTGTACTGGCAAATTATAGGCCTATTTCAAATCTTCCATTTATGTCTAAAATTTTAGAAAAAGTTGTGTCTGCTCAATTGAGCACCTTCCTGCATAAAAATGATCTGTATGAAGAATTTCAGTCAGGTTTTAGGCCCCACCATAGCACAGAAACTGCACTTGTTAAAATTACAAATGACCTGCTTCTTGCGTCAGATCAAGGCTGCATCTCATTTCTAGTCTTACTTGATCTTAGTGCTGCGTTCGACACCATAGATCATGACATACTCATAGATCGATTACAAAACTATACAGGTATTCAAGGGCAGGCTCTAAGATGGTTTAGATCCTACCTGTCCGATCGCTACCATTTTGTTTACTTAAATGGGGTGTCATCTCATTTATCATCAGTAAAATATGGAGTGCCACAAGGATCCGTCCTAGGTCCCCTACTATTTTCAATATACATGTTGCCCCTTGGTAATATTATTAGAAAATACGGAATTAGCTTCCACTGTTATGCTGATGATACTCAGCTATATATCTCAACGAGACCAGATGAAACTTCCCAATTATCTAAGCTAACAGAGTGTGTTAAAAATGTAAAAGATTGGATGACAAATAATTTTCTCCAATTAAATTCGGATAAGACAGAGATATTAATTATTGGACCAAAAAACACCACACAGAATCTTGTAGATTACAATCTGCAACTAGACGGATGTACTGTTACTTCCTCTACAGTCAGAAATCTGGGTGTTATATTGGACAGCAATTTGTCTTTTGAAAATCATATTTCCAATGTTACAAAAACCGCATTCTTCCATCTTAGAAACATTGCCAAGCTACGAAACATGTTATCTGTCTCTGCACTGGCTACCTATTAAGTTCCGTATCAGTTACAAATTATCACTACTTACCTATAAGGCCCTAAATGGATTAGCTCCTGCGTACCTAACTAGCCTTCTACCACGCTACAACCCATCACGCACCCTAAGGTCACAAAACGCTGGACTTTTGGTAGTTCCTAGGATAGCAAAGTCCACTAAAGGAGGTAGAGCTTTTTCACATTTGGCTCCCAAACTCTGGAATAGCCTTCTTGATAATGTTCGGGGTTCAGACACACTCTCTCTGTTTAAATCTAGATTAAAAACGCATCTCTTTCGCCAAGCATTCGAATAATGTATCTCTTAAATTGTGAGTGTAGTTGCATCTGCATTTTTATTCTTTAGCTTGGGTTAAACTAATTTTACTTTGTTGGATCAGCAGCTATGCTAATGATGTCTCTATTTTGTTTCTATGTTTTGCCACGGGATTTACATCCCGTGGTAACTAGGATTTACACAAGCTCCAGTCTGGATCCAGAACACCTGAGAAGAGATGATGCTGACCCTCAGAGGACCCCAGATGATGCTAACCTTGAATCAACAAACAGAACTAACAATTATTGCTACATGTGTGACTGCATCCTATAATTACTATTAATTAATAATATTGATAGTTCATCATCTAGCTGACTACGTCTTGTATTATTATTATTATTATTATTTTTATTTTTCTAAAATCCTGTCAAACGTGCACAAACTACTAGCTACTACTAAATATTGTAGAAACATAATTTTCTGTAAGTTGCTTTGTAACGATTTGTATTGTAAAAAGCGCTATACAAATAAACTTGAATTGAATTGAATTGAATTGAATCTCCCTTTTCTGTCCAAGATACTAGAAAAGGTGGTATCCTCACAATTATATTCCTTCTTAGAGAAAAATGGTATATGTGAGGATTTCCAGTCAGGATTTAGACCATATCATAGTACTGAGACTGCTCTCTTTAGAGTTACAAATGATCTGCTCTTATCATCTGATCGTGGGTGTATCTCTCTATTAGTTTTATTGGATCTTAGTGCTGCGTTTGACACAATTGACCACAACATTCTTTTGCATAGACTTGAACAGTTTTGTTGGCATCAGTGGAGGTGCATTAGCATGGTTTAAATCGTACTTATATGACCGCCATCAGTTCGTAGCAGTGAATGAAGATGTATCCTATTGATCACAAGTGCAGTATGGAGTACCTCAAGGCTCAGTACTAGGGCCGCTACTCTTCACGCTTTATATGTTACCCTTGGGAGATATCATCAGGAAACATGGTGTTAGCTTTCACTGTTATGCTGATGATACTCAGCTCTACATTTCTTCGCAGCCCGGTGAAACATACCAATTTGAAAAACTAATGGATTGCATAGTCGATATAAAAAACTGGATGGCGAGTAATTTCTTACTGCTAACTTCTGAAAAAACAGAGGTGTTAATTATAGGACCTAAAAACTCCGCTTGTAATAACCTAGAACACTGTCTAAGACTTGATGGTTGCTCTTTCAATTCTTCGTCATCAGTTAGGAACCTAGGTGTGCTATTTGATCGCAATCTTTCCTTAGAAAGCCACGTTTCTAGCATTTGTAAAAATGCATTTTTCCATCTCAAAAATATATCTAAATTATGGACTATGCTCTCAATGTCAAATGCAGAAATGTTAATCCATGCATTTATGACCTCAAGGTTAGATTATTGTAATGCTTTATTGGGTGGTTGTTCTGCACGCTTAGTAAACAAACTACAGCTAGTCCAAAATGCAGCAGCAAGAGTTCTTACTAGAACCAGAAAGTATGACCATATTAGCCCGGTCCTGTCAACACTGCACTGGCTCCCTATCAAACATTGTATAGATTTTAAAATATTGCTTATTACTTATAAAGCCCTGAATGGTTTAGCACCTCAGTATTTGAATGAGCTCCTTTTACATTATAATCCTCTACGTCCGCTACATTCTCAAAACTCAGGCAATTTGATAATACCTAGAATATCAAAATCAACTGCGGGCGGCAGATCCTTTTCCTATTTGGCGCCTAAACTCTGGAATAACCTACCTAACATTGTTCGGGAGGCAGACACACTCTTGCAGTTTAAATCTAGATTAAAGACCCATCTCTTTAACCTGGCATACACATAACATACTAATATGATTTTAATATCCAAATCCGTTAAAGGATTTTTAGGCTGCATTAATTTGGTAAACCGGAACCGGAAACACTTCCCATAACACCTTATGTACTTGCTACATCATTAGAAGAATGGCCTCTACGCTAATATTTGTCTGTTTCTCTCTTGTTCCGAGGTCACCGTGGCCACCAGATCCAGTCTGTATCCAGATCAGAGGGTCACTGCAGTCACCCGGATCCAGTACCTATCCAGACCAGATGGTGGATCAGCACCTAGAAAGGACCTCTACATCCCTGAAAGACAGCGGAGACCAGGACAAATAGAGCCCCAGATACAGATCCCCTGTAAAGACCTTGTCTCTGAGAAGCACCAGGACAAGACCACAGGAAACAGATGATTCTTCTGCACAATCTGACTTTGCTGCAGCCTGGAATTTAACTACTGGTTTCGTTTGGTCAGAGGAGAACTGGCCCCTCAACTGAGCCTGGTTTCTCCCAAGGTTTTTTTCTCCATTCTGTCACCGATGGAGTTTCGGTTCCTTGCCGCTGTCGCCTCTGGCTTGCTTAGTTGGGGACACTTCATCTACAGCGATATCGTTGACTTGATTGCAAATAAATGCACAGACACTATTTAACTGAACAGAGATGACATAACTGAATCCAATGATGAACTGCCTTTAACTATCATTTTTGCATTATTGACACTGTTTTCCTAATGAATGTTGTTCAGTTGCGTTGACGCAATGTATTTTGTTTAAAGCGCTATATAAATAAAGGTGACTTTGTAGTTCCTAATATGGAGTCTATTCATTTGCATTCGGAGATCGACACTTTAGGACTGTCAACATAGAGGCGGCTGGAAAGAAAAACAGCTACGTTGAGTTGTTAAAAACATTTATTTTTAGTAAACTCTGTGTACACAAACAATGTTTTTAATGCTTTAGTTCATGTGTAGAGCCCCTGGTGATACTTAGAGAAAAGTTTAATGTTATGTTGAGCCTTTTTAGTGTTTTAGGAATAGCAGTTTTGATGCCATCATAGCAATGCCCCTATCACTTCAATTCAAACGGCCATTTGACCGAACATTGGGTCTCATTCATGAAACATTCGTAAATATACGAGTAAATATGTGAGTGATTTGCGCGTAAAGAGACATTCACGAAAATTCTTCTCCTGATTCACAAATACTTCGTAAACTTCAGATGTGATAGTGAAATGTGTGTGTGGGTTAATGAATTCCAATCAGTCGTAAATGGGACGCGCGTGCACACTCATTCTCTCAATTACCATAAATCTCGCCCATTAAAACCGACTGACAACTATATATGGGCATCAAATTATGACACGAAACGAAGGATTTCAACATGTCTTCTCAAAAGCGAATGAAGAAGAGAAATTTCTCAGATGCAGAAATGTTTTATTATCAGAAGTTCATTCAAAACGCCACATTTTATTTTCAAGCGTACGTGGTAGGCCTATCAGGTCCTAAAAAAAGGATTTTTTTAGGTAATAATGCTAAATGCTTTAGGTAAAAATGCTTGGCAGAATATTACAGATGCAGTTAATGGAGTTTCATCTGTTAATCGAACAGTCCCAGAACAGAAGTGAAAAGAAAATGGTTTTATTTTATTTTTTTATTATTGAGAATATAGTGATCCTAGTTTTTTTTTTATTCAAATGTGCTAACAAAGTTTGTAACAGAACTAGTTCAACACAGCCACAAACAATTACATAGCAACCTAAAAATAATTAAACAACTTCACAAAATAACTTCAGAGTGATACATTACTTTTGTGACATAAGCATTTAAAATGCTAAATGGCTTGGGACAAATGACTTGTAGTGCATCTGTTTACCACTATTACCGTATTTTACGGACTATTAGTCACAGTTTTTTTACTCGTCTGGCTGGTCTATTCTATATTGGCACTCGGGAGAACACTCATTTTAACTACTATGTAAATATCAATGAACATATTTAAACCTCTAAGTTGTAAGTAGACAAGCATTAAATTATAACCATGCCTTTGGTGACCAGTAAAGTGTTTATTTAAAGGCCCTTGAAATATAAGTGCGACTTATACTCCTGTGCGACTTATAGTCCGGAAAATACGGTATGTAGTTTTATATCACATTGCAAGGCCTTTTACTGTTGGTCAATCTTTTTTGTCTTTTTTGCTAATACCAGTATTTATCTTTACAGAATCCACTGTGCCCTTGAGACAAAAGAAGATTGTGTTTGACAAGATAATGCTGTTGTCTCGTTTAAAAGAAGAAAAGACTATTCTCATTAAAGAGATGAAACAACACTGGCAGTTCCTGGCTGGTGTCTCCAAGACATTAGGTGATGATATACTGTATAATTTGACAGGTTTGTGGAGTAAACACTAACAGGTCTTTCTTTTTCATGCCATTTGGTCTAAAAAAATACATGCATATACATGCAATATATGCATATAATTACTTAAGATATATGTAGCCATATTCAATGAATGAGCTAATGACTGGTATTAATGCTGATACATTAACCTAGCAAATATCATCAGGACAGAAATATGGATATTGTATGTGTCTGTAAAAAGCTGCAGTAGGATACATTTGCCCCTAACCAATCCTAAAACGTTTTAAGTCTGTCCCACTAACATGTCTGTGGAGGCATACGAGGGACTGTGCTGCATTATGTTGGCAAGATTGAGTGACCTACAACATCAAATGAGTGAGGTGAAGTCAAAATATAGGTGGGTGCTCATGTTCGGTCCCTGTCTTGTACTGTACCTTGTAAAATAGCTTAATCTTTCTTTGTAGACATACTTTTGGTATTGCATTGTGTGAAAGTTACAAAGTAAAATATTTAGTTACTAAAATGATGGTGTCATTTTATGAGCTCAACAGGACTGAGAAAGTGAGGATGCAAGATATTTATCATTTCAATTAACCTGTTCACTTTATCACAGGCAGATTGTGGTGGATCCAAGTGTTCTCTCAATTGATGAGGAAGATGGAGAAGCAGTTTGTGAGGAATTTCCTTACCTCCATGATGACATTGATTCATCCGATGTAGACTGAGTGAGGATAAATAATGTACTAGATCACTAAAAATAAAACTCTGCAACCTTCTGCTAATGCTCAGGTACTTTCCTACTAGCTCCTGGCTGACAACAGTTGTGATTAACAATACTCAACAGTCAGTACTTTTTTTATTTCCTAAGGAGTCTATTAGAGCTTCTGCCTGTTCATTGTATATGCCATTTGCACTACATTTGACTTGGACAATTACGCCCAGTGTTAATTTACTACTAAGGTAGTTGCCTTGTCACTTTATTCACCCACTTCTTCTACCTCTCTGTTTGATTGTGCTGCAATAATTGTACATATACCTACACCTTTACTGTGTTGCCCTCTCATCCTGTATCTTATCTGTATTTCTTTCTTTTTCTATCCCTCCGTGCAATTAATGTGTAATTTTGTGTAATTTCATGTGTAACTTCTTTGTCATCCTGCACCTTTTGCTTTATCTTGGCCAGGTCGCCATTTCTATTGAGAATGTGCTCTCTAAAAGCTCACCTGGTTAAATAAAAAGAAGTAGGGGTGTAACGGTTTGAGATGTTCACAGTATGATAACCGTTAGAGAAAGATCACGGTATTACGGTCTCACAGTATTAGTAAAAATATAATTGGTTGCAAACTTTGGCATAAGATAGTGAAGCACACTCCCGCTGGGCTCTGGAGTAGTGAAAACGTCTCAGGGCAGTTTCACACCTAAAAGTCCGGACTAACATTTGTGTTTTAGTACATTTGATACATTTGACATTATACATACGTTTTTTTTGGTTTCACAGTAATTTTGCTAGCACACTAGTCCTTGCATTTTCCAGCAGGACAATGACAAACCACAGTCTGCTTGGATTAAAAACTCACCAGAGGACATGTATAATAGAATGGGCAAAAGTGTTCTTGCTAAACTGAACCAACTGGGATCTTTAAAAAAGCTTATTAAATGTTATTAAAAGAAAAGGTGATGTTACATAAAACAGTGGTAAACAGTCGCAAATATTTTGACTGTGTTGCAGTCATCAGATTTAAAATTTGTGTATTTTCTAAAATAAATGAAATACTCAAAGACATGTAATTTGTTAATAATGTGTTTTCAGTATAGTACAGAGTGAACTGAATTTTCAAAGGAATTTTTTTTTTTTTTGCATTTTCAATACTGTCAACATTTTCAGAATCAGGTTGTACTTTTATAGTGCAATCCATGGTTATGTTTTCTTTCTCGGTTGATACAAATCTTTGTAGTAGAATAATAAAACAAAAGTAGCAGAATACATCTATATAATGCTAAAGAAATATGAATATGTACAAATTACTGTGGTAAGAATGCACTGAATTCAAAATTGTATACACAGTGCTATTGGATTTTATGGCTTTTATACACAAATGGCACTGTACAGATTTAGCAGCACTGAAATAGTTTATAGCAGCTGTGAAAATTACATTGAATATGCAGTGGATAGGAAATAGGATAGTTAATAAGACAGATTAAAACCGTTGCTGCATTTTCTCATATGATTTCTTACTCTCATTTGAAACAGTGGGACCAAATGGAAGAACAGTTGGGAGCCTTTGTCCTGCCTTTGAGATGTTGGAGTTAGCACCAGAGAAGCAGGGTCATACAGTGTACTGTACAGTCAGTTGAGTTATTATGGCTTGTGGGTTTCTTAGCCTACTGGTGTGTTCGTTGATGCTCAGGTACTATTTTAAAGAATAGGTTATTTGTTTTCGGATGTTCTATCTTTTAAATGTATATTTATTTTGCTTAAGGAACCCATTTTAAATAAAGGGCATGTTTGTATCACCCTGTCTAAGGTAAAACTACAGCTAGAACCAACTGTAATCAATTTGCCTTTGTAATTTTAATCAGTGTAAATAAAAAAGAATATCATTCATTTGTTCATTTTCCATTTTTTAATGAGCGTAATATGGTTCATTATACTGGACATTTACTCTGTATAGCCATTAATAAATATATCTTTGTGCATAAGTGTTGAGGTCATAATATAAGTATCAAAAGAACAAAGGCCTGTATACTGTATTATGCTCTATTGGACAATGTTTTGACTTAAGTCAAATCTAAATGTCTAACAAAAGGTCAGATTTGGAAGCATTATTATGTGTACTTTTTAATTTATTTGTAGAATCAAATCACCTGGGTTTTTCAATGATGTAATTGGTCAAACACATTACATAATGTTTCTCTATTTTTTTAAATTGCAGTCTAGATTTTGAGTAATATAATACAGTTTTTAAATGGGTTTACTTTAATCATGTATTTATTTCGGACAATCTGTATCTGCACAACATTCTGACAAAAGTGCGCAGTGGTTGCAGACACAGCACGGGACACTGTTTGTCGGAGGGCTGTCTGGACTATTGTAATCAACAAACGAAGAAGAGTAAGTGCGCACACACTAATAACTCATTGACACACACGTTAGTTGGATCCAATGACAGTAAAGGTTGGATCAGGGATGCATGTCTGCAAATTCACGTATATAAATACTGTATATTAGCTGATCAGAAAAATGTATGAAAAATGACATAAATTGTATCATGAAATATACAGGTTTGACTGTAGTCATGTCGTCCCATGATGAATAATAGGCCTAATCATATTTTTAGGCTTAACCAATACATGATATATTTGGATGCAATTATATACTAAAGTTGCAGAACGTAATCAAACGTTGCATATAGGTCCCATGAATAGATCTAAAAGAATAGCCTATTCAAAATCTCAAATCTAACATGAAATGAAAACATATTCTTTATTATCACTTTAAAAACAGGGAATTAACAGTTTTTCTCCATATTGTCTAATATAGTTTTGGGTTTACATCCAAGCTGTTGAATGAAAATGCAAGTAGTTAGCCTAAAATTCAATGCTATTTGCTACATGTACGTCAAGGGGGAAATGCACGTGTTTCCACAACTGCATCACTACCCGTTGCCATGACATCAATTCTTGTCGAAGTTTTGAAAATATTATAAAGAGAGAGAGAAAGAGAGAGAGAGAGAGAGAGACTGACTGATGAGTACAGAGTAACAAGATGGGCGTGGTTTTTAAAAGTGCCTTTGCGTGTGTCTGTGGTGCTTTGAAGCTGCCAAATTTGAGGGACCTAAAGAAGAAAAGAGGAAAAAAACAGAATTGAACATTTCACACCAGTATTCTCTTAATCTGTGTTGCCAGAATGGGCTAGATTGAATGTGATTTTCGTTTTATACAGTGAAAAAACAAGTTAATATTGTTAATTACAATTTATAACAAAATTTGACAAACAGTTAATAAATGCAAGTATAGGGAATTATATATATATATATATATATATTCCCCATTTATTTTAATATAAACAAAATTCCCAAACAAAGCCACAGCAGAACTTAAAATAAATAAATAAATAAATATATTTATACATTTATAATGTTGGATAATAGTTGTGAGCTAATGTAACGTTAGCCTAATAGGCTACTTAAACTTGAATTCAATAACGTAAGCTAACTTTGCTAGCCTGCACAATTTCTATCATTTATCGTCATAAGAAATGGCCACCTTACGAATCTAAAGTTTCTAAACACAACTTATTGTCCTGACTCAACAGTTTTTAATTATCCAGCTTCTTAAAGCAGCTGCGTTGTTAAACTCACCGCTGAAAGCGCTAAACCTTTGATATCAGATTGCGAGGGGTTTTAAACATCAAAAACCAGTTGGAAGGCCAGATAAAATTATCTGGGTGCCGCCGTTTGACTCCCTCTGGCATAGATAATATTTTGTAGCCCGATGAGAAAAAAGTAAATAATTAAAACAAAATGAACAGCATTAGCTGCTACGTGTGAAAAGAAACCTGCTTTGGATGTATTATGTTCAGGACAAACGTAATAGCACTGCAATAAATTGGCTATATTAGGTTAAGGACCAACGTAATAGCACTGCTTATATGTTGGCATGTAACGTAATTGCGATTTGCAAAATAGTTTCCTCAGAACGTATTTCATGTGATACAGGGTTGGGATTTTGAGGAGGCTGATTGCTCTCTCCACTGCAGATGACCTGGAGGTAGTGGGACCAGGTTGTCACGGAAAAGAAGACTGGATGCAAATGCAAGTTAATACCTCCTTTAATAGAGCTTTCCGCTGATTAAGTCAGATGTTCAAGAAATGACAAGACAAATAAGCAGCAGGAGAGATGGCAACACAGGGACCTTGATGGGCGATGGTGTCCGTGGTGAGTGGAGTCCGTGAAGTAACCGTGGCTGAAGAGATGAACAAGGAATTCCAGAACTAATATCCACAGGAACAGACAGGCAACAGGAAACAGCAACGAGAAATCCTGAGCAGGAACAACAACACGAGAGACACGAACAAACACAAGAACTCCAACCAACGATCTGACAAACATGAGACGAAAGACAAGGCGTTAATATAAACAAGATGTGATAAGCCGCAGCTGCCGCTGATCAGTAATCAGCGGTGACGCCCACACAGAACAATCAGGTGATACACCCCGCAACCTACACACAGACAACAAGATGACACCATATATCTAAGAACCGTGACAGTACCCCACCACCCCTTACCTGTCGATTGTAATCATCGATAAGGGAGTGATCCAGAATGTCCCGGGCAGGTACCCAACTTCTCTCCTCCGGACCGTAACCTTCCCAGTCCAACAAGTACTGGAATCCTCGTCCCCTCCGCCTCGAGTCCAGAATATGGTTAACCGAATAGGCTGGTTCCTCGTCTACAAGTCGCGGCGGTGGAGGAACCGGGGCAGGCGGATTAAGCCGTGAATGAAAAACTGGTTTAATTTTGGAAACATGAAAGGCGGGATGAATCCTCCTGTACACTGGAGGCAATTTGAGGTGGACTGCCACCGGACTAATGATTTTGGTGACAGTAAGTAAGTTTATTAGCAACGGAGCGGAGCGGAATATTCTTGGTAGAAAGCCACACTTTTTGACCAACGACATATACGGGTGGCTTTGACCGGTGGCGATCGGTCTTAGCCTTGGTGCGCGCCCTCACCTGCAACAGAGTCTCACGGGCTCAGTTCCAGGTGCGGCGGCACCTCTGGACAAAGGCGTGGGCAGAGGGGACCGCAACTTCGGATTCCAGACTGGGAAAAACAGGTGGCTGGTAACCTAAGCTAGATTCAAACGGGGAGAGGCCCGTAGAAGACACTGGTAATGAGTTATGTGCGTACTCAATCATAGAGAGTTGTTGACTCCAGGAGGAAGGATTCTTGGACGCCAAGCATCGCAACATACGCTCTAAATCCTGGTTGGCTCTCGCGGTCTGACCATTGGTCTGGGGATGGAACCCAGAGAAAAGACTAACCGTTGCCCCCAGCAACTTACAAAACTCCTGCCAAAATTTGGACACAAACTGGGGCCCCCTGTCAGAAACCACATCCACCGGGAGGCCATGTATCCGGAAGATGTGGTCAATGACAGCGACCGCTGTCTCCTTGGCAGAAGGTAATTTGGCCAAGGGTATGAAACGGGTCGCCTTCGAGAACCGGTCCACAGCGGTCAAAACAACCGTATACCCGTGGGAGGGCGGTGACAAAATCTAGCGCGATGTGGGACCAGGGTCTCGAAGGGACAGACAGCGGTTGGAGTAACCCATCTGGAGGACGGTTGGAAGTCTTACCAGTGGCGCAAACCGAGCAAGCCAAAACAAAATCGCGGATGTCACGAGCCATACCTGGCCACCAGAATCGTTGCTTGACCAAACATCTGGTTCGATTAACCCCTGGATGGCAAGCAATGTTAGAGCAATGACCCCACTTAATGACGCAGGACCTTAACGTTTGGGAAAGTCGTGACCTAATGGTTAGAGAGTCGGACTCCCAATCGAAAGGTTGTGATTTCGAGTCCCGGGCCGGCAGGAATTGTGGGTGGGGGGAGTGCATGTACAGTTCTCTCTCCACCTTCAATAACATGACTTAGGTGCCCCTGAGCAAGGCATCGAACCCCCAACTGCTCCCCAGGCGCCGCAGCATAAATGGCTGCCCACTGCACCGGGTGTGTGCTCACTGCTCTGTGTGTGTGCACTTTGGATGGGTTAAACGCAGAGCACAAATTCCGAGTATGGGTCACCATACTTGGCTGAATGTCACTTCACTATAACTCATCCGGCACAAATAAACGGTTCGGTGGGCATGCGGGCGGAGGCGTTACCCCTTCTAAGGCCGCCAGGACCTTCGATTCGACCTCCCATGTCAGAGTGGAGACCACTAATGTCTCAGGAAGAATACACTCGGGAGAGGACGGGCGTTCGGACAGACCAAAAATACGAGAAAGAGCATCGGGCTTGATGTTTTTGGAGCCCGGGCGGTACGAAAGAGTAAAATCAAAACGACCGAAAAAAAGTGCCCACCGAGCCTGCCTGGAATTGAGCCTTTTAGCTGATCGTATATACTCTAAGTTCTTGTGATCAGTCCAAACGATAAAGGGAACCCCCGAACCCTCTAACCAGTGATGCCACTCCTCTAACTCCTCTAACGCCAACAACTCTCTGTTACCAATATCATAATTACGTTCCGCGGGAGATAAACGGTGAGAATAAAACGCGCAAGGGTGCATCTTGCTATCTGAGGGAGACCACAGGGAAAGAACTGCTCCTACCCCCACCTCTGATGCATCGACCTCCACCACGAAATGACATGATGGATCAGGGGCAATAAGAATGGGAGCCGAAACGAAGTGACTCTTCAGTTTAGCAAATGCAGCCTCGGCTGCATCTGACCACCTGAAGGCCGTTCTGGGGGAGGTCAAGGCAGTCAGAGGCGCGGCTAGTTGGCTGAAGTTGCGAACAAAACGCCGGTAGAAATTGGCGAACCCCAGAAACCGCTGTAGGGCCTTACGGGAATCTGGACTTGGCCAATCCACCACAGCCTTAACCTTGTCAGGATCCATGCGAATTCCCTCAGACGAGACGATGTACCCTAGGAAGGAAACAGATTGTGCATGAAATTCGCATTTCTCCACCTTGACAAAAAGACCATTCTCTGAAGCACTCGTCTGACGTGTTAACCATGTTCCTGGAGAGACGAAGAAAATATAAATATGTCATCCAGGTAGACATATATGAACTGATCAACCATGTCTCTCAACACATCATTGACGAGTGCCTGGAAGACCGCAGGCGAGTTGGAAAGCCCGAAGGGCATAACCAAGTATTCAAAGTGCCTTCTGGGGGTGTTAAAAGCGGTCTTCCACTCATCTCCCTCCCTGATGCGGACCAAATGATAAGCATTACGCAAGTCCAATTTAGTGAAGACGGATGCTCCTTGCAACCTCTCAAAGGCCGAAGACATCAACGGCAAAGGATAGGTATTCTTAACCGTGATGTTGTTCAGCCCCCGGTAATCAATACAAGGTCGCAAGGAACCATCCTTCTTCCTCACAAAAAAGAACCCTGCCCCCGCTGGAGAAGAGGAAGGGTGAGTGATCTTGGCTGCCAGAGAATCAGAAATGTATTTCTCCATGGCCTCCCTCTCGGGAACAGACAAAGAGTATAATTTGCCCTTAGGCGGAGACTTACCCGGCACTAGGTCTATAGCACAATCGTAGGGACGATGTGGAGGGAGAGAAGCAGCCCGGGACTTACTGAACACCTCCTTCAGGTCGAGGTACTCCTTGGGCACGTTAGACAGATCCACAGTCTCATCCTGCAAAACAGAAACAGACACGTGGAACAAGCAGACAAAAGACAAGACTTATGACAACGGGTGCTCCACTCAGTGACAGTTCCCAGAATCCAGTTAATGCGGGGATTGTGCTTCCTGAGCCAGGGGTGGCCCAGGACGATGGGAGCGTGAGTTGAGTCCATGAGAAGGAACTGAGTCTCTTCGGAGTGATTACGGAGGTGATGAGTGTGATGAAATCCGTGATGTGTGAGAGAGTAGGTAGTGACTGTCCATTGAGTGCGCTGACGGAGATGGGGTGCTCGAGGGAGGAAGTGGAGATGCCATGTTGCTGAGCGAAGTTGTAATCCATGAAATTGCCCTCAGCCCCGGAATCCAGAAGTGCACTGCAGGTGACGTCGTTGGTGGCCCATCTCAGTCTTACCGGAAAGAGGGTAGATGGTGAGGACTTCTCGGCAGAGATCCCGCCTGATAGTAGCCTTGAGTTTACTATCGGGCCTAGTCTTTTACCGGGCAGTTTCTAACGAAATGACCAGACGTTCCACAGTAGAGGCAAAGGCCAAGGGACCTCCGCCGTTCCCTCTCCTCCCGGGAAAGCCGTGCTCTCCCCACCTGCATGGGCTCGGGATCGGATGCTGGGCTGACTGCATCCACCGGACTGGCTCGAAGACTGCTGCATCGTTCTCCAGACTTCTCCATAGCCTCCACTCGTCGAAGGCGTGAATCCACACGTAATGCCAGCTCTACCAGGCCATTAAAAGTCTCAGGTAAGTCCAGGGTGTAGATTTCACGGTGGACGCGATCAGCCAGCCCATGCAGGAAAACGTCCCACTGCGCCTCCTCGTTCCACCGACACTCCGCCGCGAGGGTGCGGAACTCAATGGCATAATCAGCGACCGTGCGGTTGCCTTGTTTGAGTGCGGTGAGTTTCCGGGCGGCCTCCTTGCCCGCCACCGCACATTCAAACACCCTCCTCATCTCGGCGGCGAGTGCCGTGAACGAGGAGCAGCAAGGATCACGGTTCTCCCAAACTGCCGTTCCCCACAGCGCCGCCCTCCCCGTGAG
This sequence comes from Carassius carassius, assembly GCF_963082965.1. NCBI lineage: Eukaryota > Metazoa > Chordata > Actinopteri > Cypriniformes > Cyprinidae > Carassius > Carassius carassius. Next base: position 14,921,397 of record NC_081755.1, on the reverse strand, counting down.
TAGCGTGAGCACGAATGCTACTTTGGACTCCTCCCTCTCGAACGTACGGGGCTGTAAAGTGAAGTGAAGAGAACACTTGTTGAGGAATGCTCTACAAAAGTCAGGCTCACCGGAATACGTCTGTGGCATGGGGAGGCGGGGCTCCGAGATGTCCCGTTGTTCTGAAGGCGGTGGGGAAACGGTCGGCGGGGCTGGCGCAGAGGGAGCGCGAAGTTGTTGCATCTGTTGGGAGAGCTCGGACACCTGTGTTACCAGCGCCTGGACGGCGCGTCCGGTGGAAGAGATGCTCTCCTGCTGCTGATCCATTCGAGTTATGCTGTGGCTGATGAAATCAGTGAGAGCCGTTAAACTCGCTGCATCCATGATGATGGTCAGATCGTTCTGTCACGGAAAAGACTGGATTCAAATGCAAGTTAATATCTCCTTTAATAGAGCTTTCCGCTGATTAAGTCAGATGTTCAAGAAATGACAAGACAAATAAGCAGCAGTAGAGATGGCAACACAGGGACCTTGATGGGCGATGGTGTCCGTGGTGAGTGGAGTCCGTGAAGTAACCGTGGCTAAAGAGATGAACGAGGAATTCCAGAACTAATATCCACAGGAAGAGACAGGCAACAGGAAACAGCGACGAGAAATCCTGAGCAGGAACAACAACACGAGAGACACGAACAAACACCAGGACTCCAACCAACGATCTGACAAACATGAGACGAAAGACAAGGCGTTAATATAAGCAAGATGTAATAAGCTGCACCTTCTGCTGATCAGTAATCAGTGGCGACGCCCACACAGAACAATCAGGTGATACACCCCTAACCTACACACAGACAACAAGATGACACCATATATCTAAGAACCATGACACAGGTTTCCTTCTGGTAGCTGGAACAATAGATGGCTGTCACATACAAACTGAACAACCAGCAAGTGAACCTCAATGTTATTTCAACATCTTGATATGTTTGTTGAGTATCCAGAGTCTGTGTATGATGCCAGGGTGCTGAAGAACAGCCCTGATGGTGACAAACAATACTTGTTTGAGTATACCCATCTGCCTCATCACAGCATACAGAGAGCCTGATCCCAGATTCTGTTCATTTCAACACCACAGAACATTGTTGAGAGACTCTACGGGATGCTGAAGACAAGCTGTGCCCCATCTTCTTCTTCAAGGCCCTGGGAGTGAGTCTTGCCTTTGTGCCAGATGTTGTTGCATGCTGTGCAGTGCTCCAAAACCTCCATCTTCTTAATGGAGACATTGTTGATCCCAGTGTTGGGGTAGTTACTCAAAAAATGTAATTAGTTACTAGTTACTTCTGTAAATTGTAATGAGATTACTTTACTAGTTACTGCATTTGAAAAGTAACTTCACAACTTATTACTTTACTTTCATTTTTCTTAATTTACCATGTAGATACATGGACAAAGATCATAGCCCTATCATCACTTAACCTTTCTGCGTAGAGTTTATTGTATAAATACTGAACCATATGAAAGAACAATATCCCCGTCTGCACAAAGAAATATGCCTCACCGTAAAATCCAGAAACAACAGGATAAAGAAGGCTATGGTGGGGTCATTTTAAAATGGTGTCAACACACAAGTTTCAAAGCACAGGCTTTGGGAAACATGAAAACAAAACTCTTCTCCTGAGAACAAAACTAGCTTTTTATTAGATTCATGGCAACAATAAAAAAAGAAGTGGTCAATGAAAAATGTAAAAATAAAGGTCCCTTTATCCTATAAAAATAAATCTTAATTTAAAATGCACTTAAGCCCATAAAAAGGAAATAGTAAATGAAATTAATTAATTAAACAGACAATTCACGTCATCCCAAAAACCCTCACCCCTTTTTCCCCTTAGCTCACTCTCCTGGAGATGTGGCTTCCAGAGGCAGTAACATACCAAGTCACAAACTCTTGAACCTATTAAGGAATTATTGTTTGTTGCCATTATCACAATGCACAAAATAAAAAAATTAATTGTGACTGGAGGTGAAAGGGCTCTGAACTGCTGGTCTCATCAGTGGCTCTTCAGGAATCCGGGCACGATACTCAGAAATTAGCATGGTTTTAACAGCATCTCTTCTCTTCTCATCTTTGAGCTAGCGGACCTTTAATTTGGGCATTGTGGCAGCAAGCCATCAGAGCATCCTTGCCGTCCAAGACTGATGCAAATTGGTCTTTGATTGCCTGCTATATGAAATAGTAGGCTACATAAGACAAACATATATAGTTCAATTAACAGCTTTTACAGTCTCATAAATTCGGGCTACAGTACATCAGCTATATTAAACTGCAGCCCTTTAGCCAACACTGCAAGCTATTATTTAAGGCGGCACTGATAAAAATGATTTTGTGTAAATACTACAGAAATTTAATTTACATGAAAAAGTTAGTTCAGGCAAGAATAAAAAAACTATGTAAATTCTTCATTCAATGTTATATTGTTTGAGTGAAATGTATTGAAAAGGAAACTTCAACTAAATAGATATTCAACATTTTCCTAGCCAAGTTAAAATTACTTATTTTCTTTGTTACTTTGTTACTTAACTTAGTTAAGTAGACTTTACTTAATTCCATATGTGAAATGTACATAAAACGTGTGTGCAAAAACTTGCCAAATAAAAATAAAGTGAATAGTTTTTTTTTTCTTCATGTGGGGCCTATTCATTTTGTTATTCAATATGTGTTTACTTGTACAATAGCACCAGGCATGCCAGCTGTCATCTGGGAAAGGCCATCCTTCAACGCAAGCAACTTTGACATGAGAATCTCTAAGGTTGGCAGGAGGATGCCGTAGTAGCAATTATCTTCTCCTTGTAGTATATCTAATGCAGCAGCAAGAGGATTTAACACTGGACAGTATTCCTTCAGGAACTGATACTCTCGTTCATTGATGCTCTTTACACTCAGTCTAGAAAAAATGGTGTTTAAATCTCTGATTGGGATTTCTGTGATGTGATACAAGGCGTCATGAGTTGAGTTCCAGCGTGTAGCAGTGGGTATGAAGAGCTTTCTTTTTAGCACATCCTCAGCCTGGTCTGAAGCAACAGTAGAGCGACTTGTTTTTGTCCAGAGAGCTGCACACTTGGCAAGAGCACTTCTATAAACTGCTTTACAGTCATTGTTACTGGTCAGCCATTTCTCCAGGTCATTTCTTGCGATCAGGTTTAGTGTATGTGATGCACAGCGCAGATGAGGCAGCAGTGAAAATATCTCATCTGATTCTGTGGAGAGTGCTTCGGCAACATCAGTAAAAGTGACCTCCTTCTCCCCCTCCTCATCAGATGGCTCGTCAGAGTCAGACCCATCATCAGGATGAGATTCAAACATTCTAAAGGCTTTTACAAAATTGCGGCCATTATCAGTGACACATGCTGTTACTTTATGTAATAATCCAAAGGATGAATGAACCTGTTCTATTTCCGCTAGCTATGACATCATAAGTGTGTCTTCCTCTCACCCGTTTGCAGGCAAGAGCAGCCTTCTCACGTTTAAAACTAATGCCGTCTATCCAGTGCACCGTCATTCCTAAATAACTTTTGTTATTGGCGGATCAAATGTCCGCAGTGGTACACACATGATCCAGGGACTCGAACGTTCTTTTAAGCTTCGATGTCGGAATGTCGGAATAACACTTATCCATGTAATGTGAAAATGTTTTCCTGTCAGACGTTGGCTTGCGAGTTGCGGGTATTTTATCTAGTATTTTTCTAAACCTGGGAGATTCAATGGTCGACAAGGGGAAGCATGCCTTCTACAATGAACCCTGCAACTAGCTTGTTCATTTCGTTTTGTGTTACCTGCTGCGCCCCAAGACTAGAGAAAGGCTTAGCTTGTTTAGGCGGGGTCAGCTGATGATGAGTGACTCCTTCAAATGACTGGTGAGCAGGATCTTCCCCCACAAGTTTTGTATTGCCATGGTGGGCTGACAAATGCTTAGACAAGTTGCTCATCGTGTTGTTATATATACACATAAATATATTACATAACCGGGAAATCATATTACCATTATTTGAAAATAGCAACATATCACATAGCATATCATATCAACATATTTACAACAAGTTTAATTTTACAATATGTATTACATTATCCCTGGGGTAAATTTTAGATTTCACATTTTTCCACTCATTTTTGATACCCAAATTTAAAGTCCTCATCTTGTACACATACAGTTACTGAACTGAAGCTGCTGAAGTTTATATTCCTGACATTATTATAAAAATGTCTTAAGAAATTCCCTTTTGGTGTTGCTTTAAGCTCTATTATACTATTTTGTGCAAATGTTAATGTGGTTTTGACTGAAGCTTTGTGCTCTTATCCATGTAGAAATGAAAAATAAATAAATAAAGAGAATAATTTTAAATGTGACTTGGTGCATGGATATTTCTCTGAAGTGTGTTTAAAAAACAACTGGAAACTGCTACAAAATCAGTGTGCACACGTGCTTCAAGAAAAATTATTTATAAAACAGCATAAATCAGTGATGATCCTAACATAAATACATGTAAAGAGTGTTTAGTTAAAATTAATTTTCATTTATATACTTACTGAATTATGGTTTCCACTGAATAGGGTTTTATCAGTTCATCATTCCCTGTAACATCAGAACAGGATTTACACATTACTGATGATTTATGATCAAACTGAGGCACTTAACCACTATGAACAACGTTTTTCCATAAGGTACTTACACTTCAAAACAGCCGCATCACGGTTTTCCGCCATTATTTGAATATGACGAGTCCTCTCCCGTGGCCTCATGGGATAGTGTCCATCCTATGCATGCTACGGAATTTGGGCGAAAGTAGTAGGTCATCCGGGTACATCTCGCCTACTGTTTTTCGAATACTAAGAATTTGGATGTACTACTTGCTTCGCATATTGTTTGTCGCCTACTATATAGTATGGAAGTAAGCGATTTTGGACGCAGTGTTAGTGTAAACACGCTAGAGCCATTAGCATCACACACTAGCTGGTTTCTAAAGAGCACTGAAGACACTCACGAACAAGCCAAACTGAGCCACAAACTCTCAGAGAAACTGTTTAACAGCAGTATTACTAACCTTTCATATAATAGTTGTCTCTAACAGCTCACACCACAGGTGTCTTCGCTTCAGGTGCACAGATTGCGTCAGCTCCAAACAGGAAGTTACAAACCATCACCTTCGCCTCGCTGATTAGAGCACGTGTACATGGGATTTATAATAATAATAATAATAATAATAATAATATATTTAAATAACCAGCTATGATATAAGCCTCTGTGTTAACTTTACGGTTAGATTGAACATTACATTAATATCGTTACATTAATTTACTGATATTAAACTGAGTAATAACAGCTTTGAAGTCACATTCATGCTTTATATGATGATATTTAAGGAACAGGTTAAATTGCACAATTATTATACATTTATATAATCATATACAATCAATAAATTATAGCAAAAAAAATTTATAATTGTCAAACTGCATTAACTTGTACAGAGCTGTTAGCGGCAGTATGTAGCCCCGCCCACCGCCGCCATTTTGTTTTCGCAATTTCCCGCCCTCCGGGAACATTACATTACATTACATTTAATCATTTAGCAGATGCTTTATTCCAAAGCGACTTACAAATGAGAACAATAGAAGCAGTCAGGTCAACAAGAGAACAACAACAGTATACAAGTGCCATGACAAGTCTAAGTTAGTCTAGTATACAGTCGTGGCCAAAAGTTTTGAGAATTACATAAATATTGGAAATTGGAAAAGTTGCTGCTGAAGTTTTTATAATAGCAATTTGCATATACTCCAGAATGTTATGAAGAGTGATCAGATGAATTGCATAGTCCTTCTTTGCCATGAAAATTAACTTAATCCCAAAAAAACCTTTCCACTGCATTTCATTGCTGTCATTAAAGGACCTGCTGAAATCATTTCATTAATCGTCTTGTTAACTCAAGTGAGAATGTTGACGAGCACAAGGCTGGAGATCGTTATGTCAGGCTGATTGGGTTAGAATGGAAGACTTGACATGTTAAAAGGAGGGTGATGCTTGAAATCATTGTTCTTCCATTGTTAACCATGGTGACCTGCAAAGAAACGCTTGCAGCCATCATTGCATTGCATAAAAATGGCTTCACAGGCAAGGATATTGGGGCTACTAAGATTGCACCTAAATCAACAATTTATAGGATCATCAAGAACTTCAAGGAAAGAGGTTCAATTCTTGTAAAGAAGGCTTCAGGGCGTCCAAGAAAGTCCAGCAAGCGCCAGGATGGTCTCCTAAAGAGGATTCAGCTGCGGGATCGGAGTGCCACCAGTGCAGAGCTTGCTCAGGAATGGCAGCAGGCAGGTGTGAGCGCATCTGCATGCACAGTGAGGCCAAGACTTTTGGAAGATGACCTGGTGTCAAGAAGGGCAGCAAAGAAGCCACTTCTCTCCAAAAAAAACATCAGGGACAGATTGATCTTCTGCAGAAAGTATAGTGAATGGACTGCTGAGGACTGGGGCAAAGTCATATTCTCCGATGAAGCCCCTTTGTCCAGAGAAGAAAAGGTGAGCGCTACCATCAGTCCTGTGTCATGTCAACAGTAAAGCATCCTGACACCATTCATGTGTGGGGTTGCTTCTCATCCAAGGGAGTGGGCTCACTTAAAATTCTGCCCAAAAACACAGCCATGAATAAAGAATGGTACCAAAACACCCTCCAACAGCAACTTCTTCCAACAATCCAACAACAGTTTGGTGAAGAACAATGCATTTTCCAGCACGATGGAGCACCTTGCCATAAGGCAAAAGTGATAACTAAGTGGCTCGGGGACCAGAATGTTGAAATTTTGGGTCCATGGCCTGGAAACTCCCCAGATCTTAATCCCATTGAGAACTTGTGGTCAATCCTCAAGAGGCGGGTGGACAAACAAAAACCCACTAATTCTGACAAACTCCAAGAAGTGATTATGAAAGAATGGGTTGCTATCAGTCAGGATTTGGCCCAGAAGTTGATTGAGAGCATGCCCAGTCGAATTGCAGAGGTCCTGAAAAAGAAGGGCCAACACTGCAAATACTGACTCTATGCATAAATGTCATGTAATTGTCGATAAAAGCCTTTGAAACGTATGAAGTGCTTGTAATTATATTTCAGTACATCACAGAAACAACTGAAACAAAGATCTAAAAAGAGGATATCGGTCAGTAGTTTTCAAGAAGTGCTGGATTTAGAGATGGTTTCTTGAGCAGTGGGCTTACACGAGCCTGCTTGAATGCTGAGGGAAATGTTCCAGAGTGAAGAGAGGAGTTGATAACGTGAGTAAGCGAAGGTATGACTGAAGAAGAGATCGCTTGAAGGAGGTGAGTGGGGATCGGATCAAGTGGACAAGTAGTAGGATGATTGGACAGGAGAAGTTTGGAGATGTCCATCTCTGAGAGTGGGGAGGAGGAGAAAGAGGGTGCGTCGGTCATTATGAAGTTGTCAGTCTGCGGTGTGGAGAATTGGTCACTGATGGATCTTGTCTTATTTGTGAAGAAAACTGCAAAGTCGTCCGCTGTAAGAGTCGATGGAGGAGGTGGTGGCGGCGGATTAAGAAGAGAAGAGAAAGTCTTGAAGAGTGTCCGAGCGTCACAACAGCTGTTAATTTTGTTGTGGTAGTAGGATGTTTTAGCCGTGAAGACATTTGCAGAGAAGGAAGAGAGGAGAGACTGATACACACTGAGGTCGGTAGGGTTTCTTGATTTCTGCCATTTCCTCTCTGCAGCCCTGAGTTTAGAGCGATGTTCACGGAGAACCTCGGACAGCCAGCGGGTAGATGGGGTGGTGCGTGCTGGTCTAGACAACAGTGGGCAAAAGTTGTCCAAGCAAGATGTTAAAGTGGAGCAAAGAGTGTCCGTAGCGCTGTTCGTGTCCAGAGCAGAGAACTGAGAGAGTGCAGGAAGCGAGGATGAAACCACAGAAGATAGGCGAGATGGAGAGAGGGAGCGTAGGTTCCATCGAAAGGTGACCTGCGTTGGAGTATGAGGCACTTCAGGAGTAAGTGCTAGGTTAGCAATAATGAGGAAGTGGTCTGAGGTGTGCAGTGGAGCAACTGAAGACTTGTCCACAGAGCAACAGCGCGTGTAGATGAGGTCCAGTTGGTTGCCTGATTTGTGAGTCGCTGTAGTAGACACTAGCTTGAGATCAAATGAGGTGAGCAGAGTGGCCAGTGGCCAACCACTCAAAACCAAAATAGTGTTCCAACCAATCACTGATGAGATGAACATGAACATACTTTCTTAAGGCATACATTTCTGTATTACAAATCCTTGTTTTTATTGGTTCTATATAATATTTTAATTTTCTGAGATACTGAAATTAGGGTTTTGATTGTCTGAAAGCCGCAACCATCAAAATTTACACACATTTTACTTGAAATATTTCACTTTGTGTAATGGATCCATGTAATATACAAGTTTTCACTTTTTACCTTGAATTATTGAAATGTATGAACTTTTTGACTATATTCAAAAAAATTTATCCCACACACACACACACACACACAGAGAGAGAGTTTAAAACACACACGCGTTAGCATGTCACAAAGTTGATTCATGACAATTATGTTTCAGGGAGGACATTGGTATTTGGCTACATGATTGGTTCAGAACGAGCTGTGCAAGCAGTAGTCTCTCATACACAAGCAGGCACACACACAACTGGTGTCTCACACATGCACACGCAACGAGCAGGGGTGTCATACAGTTGAAACCAGATATTAACATACACTTCAGAATAGACACTTTTTTTCCTTTACTGTCGAACTTTAAATTTGACAGTGAGCTTCTCCTGTTTTAGCTCAGGCTATCCTTAGAAATCTATTCACTATCCCTGGCTGCAATTTAATTAAAAGTTTTGCCTCTACTGTTTTGACTAACTTTCTTTTCATCGTCATGTCTGTGAAATTATAGCTGGCTAGCAATGGAACTTGTTGAATTTGCTTTTCAACTGTTTATTCTCTCTCTCTCTCTCTCTCTCTCTCAAGCAGGGATGTCATAGATGTCACAAGGTGACGATCTTTAGGGGCGGAACCAAAATTCGGGAAGTTTGGTTCCGCCCGGAAGCGTTTCCGCCCGGACCGGAAAAACAGAACACCGGAACTTCCGGTAGCGCCGTAAGAAGGAAAATCAGGGAATTCGATGCACCTGTGCCTAGTTAGGGACAGCGGTTGGTGATTGGAGGACACGCTGGACAAGGCAGTACTTAAGGCCAAGTTATTTCCCAGTCTGGGAAGCTCTTTTTGGTGTGTGTGAAGCACTGGGTTGTGCCCGTCTTGGTACGCTGCTGGTAGCTGTCTAACTCTCTCTCTCCCTCAGGCTGGAATTGTATGATTGTGAAGACATCGCGAACCTTAAAGGTTGAGAAGTGAACAGATTATACGGCGAACTGAGACGACGTGAAAAAGGGGATTGGAAGTGGCATTGATGTGAGTACTAAGAGCCAGTCGAAAGTGCCCTGTATATTGACCTGGCGTTGTGTAGATCTCTCCAGGAGGAGGAGGGCGGCCCTACCCCTAATATAGTGTGGTGGGAGAGCCGAAGGAATACTTATTGAAGTAGTCACAACGACGACATCACTAGCTAGGCCGCATATTCCATCGCCAGATCCGAACCAAGCGAAGTGAAGGAAGACGGGTGTCCTTTCCGTACACTGAGTGTGGTGGGTGAGTCTTCGTGCTGTGAAAACCTATAATTTTGACGTGGTGCTGTATATTGCTGTGGGCTGCTGTGTATTGCCGTGTGTCCTGTCAGATAAACCCCCGCCTTCACGCACTTCGGCGTGGGAGGACAAGGAGATTGCTGGTCCTAGCCTAGTTCAGTACAGTATATGTTGTGAGCGTGCTTCAGATCTCCGGAGATAGCACGGTACGCTGTGTCCAGCCCAGAGGTGAAAGCCATCCAAAGTAGAGTAACTGTGTTTTGTGTCCAAGTTGATACCTGTGGAGAGGAAAGGAAAGAGAGTGAGTAACACAAGGAGAAACAGAGGAAACCTGTACTTACAGTGCGCTGTGTTCAGCCCAGAGGTGAGAGCCATTCAAAGCAAACTAACGGTGCTATTGTGCCCAAGTTGATATCTGTGGAGAGAAAAGGAGAGAGAGGGAATAACCCGAGGAGGAATAGAGCGAACCCTGTACTTACAGTACGCTGTGTCCAGCCCAGAGGTGAGAGCCATTTAAAGCAAACTAACTGTGCTATTGTGCCCAAGTTGATACCTGTGGAGAGAAAAGGAGAGAGAGGTGAATAACACGAGGAGGAATAGAGCGAACCCTGTACTTACAGTACGCTGTGTCCAGCCCAGAGGTGAGAGCCATTCAAAGCAAACTAACTGTGCTATTGTGCCCAAGTTGATACCTGTGGAGAGAAAAGGAGAGAGAGAGTGAATAACACGAGGAGGAATAGAGCGAACCCTGTACTTACAGTACGCTGTGTCCAGCCCAGAGGTGAGAGCCATTCAAAGCAAACTAACTGTGCTATTGTGCCCAAGTTGATACCTGTGGAGAGAAAAGGAGAGAGAGTGGGTAACACGAGGAGAGACTGAGGAAACCTGTACTTACGCCGCTGCCTGTGGAGAAAGAGAAAGCGAGTGAGCACCCAAGGAACGAACTGTGTGAACCAGTACTTACTGTGAGCTGTAATCAGCGAAGAGGTGAGAGCCATTCAAAGCAAACTAACTGTGCTATTGTGCCCAAGTTGATACCTGTGGAGAGAAAAGGAGAGAGAGAGTGAATAACACGAGGAGGAATAGAGCGAACCCTGTACTTACAGTACGCTGTGTCCAGCCCAGAGGTGAGAGCCATTCAAAGCAAACTAACTGTGCTATTGTGCCCAAGTTGATACCTGTGGAGAGAAAAGGAGAGAGAGAGTGAATAACACGAGGAGGAATAGAGCGAACCCTGTACTTACAGTACGCTGTGTCCAGCCCAGAGGTGAGAGCCATTCAAAGCAAACTAACTGTGCTATTGTGCCCAAGTTGATACCTGTGGAGAGAAAAGGAGAGAGAGTGGGTAACACGAGGAGAGACTGAGGAAACCTGTACTTACGCCGCTGCCTGTGGAGAAAGAGAAAGCGAGTGAGCACCCAAGGAACGAACTGTGTGAACCAGTACTTACTGTGAGCTGTAATCAGCGAAGAGGTGAGAGCAGAACCAAGCTGAACTAACTGTGCCTGTGTGTCCCAGCCGTTGCCTGTGGAGAAAGAGAAAGCGACCGTTGCCTGTGGAGAAAGAGAAAGAGCCCGTTGCCTGTGGAGGAAGAGAAAGAGAGTGAGCACCTCGAGAACGAACTGTGTGAACCAGTACTTACCGTGAGCTGTATTCAGCGAAGAGGAGGAAGAAGGAGGGCGCTACGGATACCTAAGACTCAGGCCGGGGCCCGAGTCCCACGCCCCGGATCCCCGTGGCCCCCTTGCTCCCTGACCTCTTCCCGGCCATAGCCCATCTGGAGGGCCGAGTCAGAGTTTAGTTTTAATTGCCCTTTCCCTATTCCCCAAGCTATTTTTAGATATTTAAATAAAGATTGTTTTATCACTTACTTGTTCTCGTGTTGTTTGGCCATTGGGTCGGGTTTGGGGACCTCCTCGAGGTGGAAGTTGAGAAGGGGTGTGGCTTAGTTAAAGCATAGCCAGCCCCTGGGTGTGACAGATTTGGCGTAGTCGGCAGGATTTCCACCTCGAGTTGAGTAACCAAGGTCGTCCAATGACCGACAACGCGGGGCTTTCAGCCCAACCCCGTGCCATGCCCGTTTTTATGGGGAGCCCCTGGATTCAAAAATATGGGGGGACAGAATCCGAGGTACGATTGTCTGAATGGAAGGCTCAACTAGAGTACTTGGCCGACCTACAGGGCCTTAGTGCAGCCCAGCGGCTTCAATTTGTGTTAAACTCCCTGGATGGAGAAGCGCGGCGAGAGGTGCATGCCGCCCCCGAAGCCGTTAGAGCCAACGCCCAAACCGTGTTCCAGTTCCTCACTGAACAGTATGGTGACCACACCCCCGTAGCTGTCCTTCGCTCCCAGTTCTTCAATTGTAAGCAGGGCCCCCGCCAACCGATTAGAGCTTTCGCCCTGAGGTTGCGGGAGCAATTCGCCCGACTACAGACCCGTCGGGACCACGGGTTGGGAGATGGAGAGACTCTATTGCGGGACCAGTTTCTTCTGGGGTTGAAGGAGGGTCCGGTGAGACAGAGCCTACGTATCCAGTTTCGAAGGGACCCGGGTCTTACGTTCGAAGATCTGAAGAAAGAGGCACTGGCCCTGGAAGGTGATGAGACTGAGGTGAGTGGTTCCCCAGTGTGTGCGGTTGTCAGTGAAGTAGCACCAGCACAACCCGGAGGCCCTGACTGGAAGCAAGCACTGAAGGCTGAACTTTTGAAAGATGTCCGCGATCAGATGTCTGAACTGTCTAAAGCCCTCGTAGGAGAATTGCGCCAAGGACGGGCGCGGGAGGAACCACGGCCGGCGCCCCGAGACCGAGTGTACTCAGAGGGAGGCCGAGAGCCGTTCAGGCGCCCGAACCACTTTAACCGGCCCCGTTTCGAATGGGACGAGCAAGGGCGACCCATCTGTAACCGCTGTGGCAAACCAGGTCACTATAGCCGTCAGTGTGGGCCCCGCAGGGCGTCAGAAGGGGGTTTTTAGGTCGGCCGGCCACTGTGGGTCGTGTGGCCGGGACCCCTCGAGAAGACCCTGGAAGAGGATATGGCTCTAGGAGCCAGATGATTGGGCGTAGCCCCGTGGCGAAGGTGAGAGTGTGCGGCAAGGAGATTCAATGCCTGGTAGACACAGGCTCCCAAGTGACGTTGTTTGCTGAGAGTTTATCCGAAGAAGTGGTTGGGAAACAAGGGGCACCAGGGGCGGAGGCCCCCTGGCTTACTCTGAAGGGCGCAAACGGCCTCGACATCCCATATATTGGCTACCGATTGACGGACCTAGAGGTTCACGGAGTGATGGTCCCCCAGAAAGGTGTGATTATCGTGCAAGACCATTGTCTGGGTGCACATCGAGCCCTGTTGGGCATGAATGTCCTCGCTGATTGCTGGGAAGAGCTATTTCGGGCTAGGCCCGTATCGAAGATACCACCTGCAGAGAGGCCCAAGTGGGAGTGTGTGGTAGCTGACTGTCGAAGGGTGCAAATGAGCCAAGTCCGCAGGGAACAGGAAGAGGTAGGAAGAGTGATGTGTCGTTTTGCTTTGTCTGTCCCCGCAAAAAGTGAGGCTGTTGTGTGGGCGCGAGTACCGCCCCGAAGAGCGGGCCCAGAAGAGTGGGTGCTGGTGGAGCCCCATGTGGATTGTCCACAAGTGGAAGTGGCACGAGGATTATCGACGGTCCGGCGGGGGAGAGTCCCCGTGAGGATACGGAATGTACATCCATACGCGGTGCAACTACATCGGCACCAACGATTAGCCCGTCTGACAACGGTTACATCCCACCAAGTAAGGGAAGAGAGGGATATTAGTTTTCGTCAGGTGTGCCCCACTGTCATCGAGGTGGCCCTGACACAAGTAGACACCCCATGGGGTGGTATGGAGAGGAGTGTGCCGAGCCACCTGGCGGGTGAGTCGTTACAAGGGGAGGATTTAGAGCAAGCACAGACACAGAAGTTACAGGCCCTCCTTCGGAGATGGCAGCATGTGTTCGCCACCCACGACGAAGACTACGGATGCACCCAGGTGGTACAACATCATATACCTACCGGGGATGCAGGGCCCAGCCGGGAGAGGTATCGCCCAATTCCGCCCACTTTGTATACCGAGGTACGTACACTCCTGCAAGGCATGCTGAAGCAAGGAGTTGTTAGGGAAAGCAGCAGCCCGTGGGCGGCCCCCATAGTGCTGGTGCAAAAGAAGACGGGGGCTTGGAGATTCTGCGTGGACTACCGTAAGCTGAACCTCGTGACTAAGAAAGACGCTTTCCCTTTGCCACGGATCGAAGATTCGCTTGCCAGCCTCACGCAGTCGGCATGGTACTCTACCCTAGATTTGGCCAGTGGCTACTGGCAGGTGCAGGTGGCCGAAGCAGACCGGGAGAAGACTGCCTTTACAACCCCGTTTGGACTATTTGAATGGGACCGGATGCCTTTCGGGCTCTGTAACGCTCCGGCCACCTTCCAGCGGCTGATGCAGCGGTGCTTGGGAGGTCAGTTAATGGAGTCAGTATTAGTTTACCTGGATGATGTGATTGTCTACTCCCCAGATTTTGATTCACACCTGAGGCACCTCGAGGAAGTCTTTCGGGCCATGGAGAAGTACGGATTGAAACTACAGCCCAATAAGTGTCACTTACTACGGAGAGAAGTCAACTTTCTGGGCCACGTGGTCAGTGCGGCTGGAGTGTCCGTCGATCCTGGAAAGGTATCGGCCGTGAAGGACTGGAAGGCCCCGAGGACAGTGAGGCAAGTGCGATCCTTTTTAGGATTTGTGGGGTACTATAGGCGTTTCATAAAGGACTTTTCAAAAATTGCTAAACCCCTTAATCAGTTGCTGGTTGGCACAGGTCGTAACCGGGGCCGGGGGTCGCCCAACGTAGACTGGGATGCAAATTGTGAGTCGGCGTTCCAGACATTGAAGCAGGAGCTGCTACAGGCCCCTATCTTGGCATACGCAGATTTCACAAAACCATTCCTTTTGTATACAGATGCCAGCAATCTCGGGCTGGGAGCGGTGTTGGCTCAACGGCAGGACGGAGTTGAGAGGGTCATCGCGTACGCCAGCCGGAGCCTCCACCCAGCCGAGAGGAATGATGCGAACTATAGTTCTTTCAAATTGGAGCTGCTGGCGTTGAAGTGGGCCCTAAGTGAGAAATTTAAAGACTACCTCTGGGGTGCCAAGGTGACGATCATTACAGACAATAACCCATTAGTACACTTACAGACGGCGAAGCTGGGAGCCGTGGAGCAGCGGTGGGTGGCCCAACTGGCCAACTTTGACTATCAACTACAGTACCGACCAGGGCGTGAACACACGAACGCGGACGTCCTCTCAAGGCTGCCCGAAGCGGAAAGCCCCGGAGGGGCCAGCCCGGAGGAGGGCTATATGGTAGGAGCAGTAGAGGCACCAGGCAGCAGACAAGAGGCCGTGCCTGAGAACTGGGGATGGGATCCCCGTCGGTGGAGGGAGAGACAGGCCAGGGATCAAGATGTGCGGCTGGTAAGAGAATGGCTGGAACAGGGCCGACGGCTGACGCCAGCGGAGAGGTTAGCCCAGACGGATACTGGGAGGAGGCTGCTGGGGCAACGGGACAGGCTGGAGCTGAGAGATGGCGTTTTGTGCAGAAGGGTCAGTGACCCGAAGTTGGGCGAAGAAGTACGCCAGATCGTGGTACCCGCAGATGAGGTAACGGCTTTAGTTTCGGCGTACCACAACCAGTTGGGGCATCAGGGACAGGAGAGGACCGTGTCCCTGCTTAGGAGATTCTTCTTTTGGCCCGGGCTAGAGGCATCGGTGCACGCCCTAATTCAAGCTTGCCCGAGATGCATATTGTTTAAGTCCAGACGGGAGGTCCGAGCGCCAATGGTACCCATCCATGCGAAGGCCCCCCTTCATATCATGGCTATGGACTTCTTGACACTGGGCCGACCACGAGATCGCTACCAGAACATCTTGGTAATAACGGATTTGTTCACAAAGTACGCTTGGGCTATCCCCACCCTCGACCAGACTGCAACCACCACCGCTACAGTTTTATGGCGGGCCGTCTTCCAGACGTTCGGATGCCCGGAGTTTCTGCACTCCGATCAAGGAGCCAACTTTGAGTCCAGGGTAATTAGAGAACTATGCCAGTTGTACGGTTGCACGAAAACTCACACCACTTCGTATCATCCTCAGGGGAACGGCGGCTGTGAGAGATTCAATCAGACCCTATTGGGGCTGCTGGGGACCTTGGACCAACAACGGCAGGACGATTGGGTGAGTGCCTTGCCAAACCTCCTACAGGCCTATAACAACAGTATACATAGTACTACGGGTTACGCTCCCACTTACCTGATGTTTGGCAGACACATACGAATGCCTACTGACCTGGTCCTAGGAGTGATAGCCGACCAAGAGGAAGCAAGTGTAACGGAGTGGGTGGGGCGCCATCACCAGCGCTTGCATTTCGCCTACGAGCAGGTGTCGAAAAGGATACAGACGGCAGGAGAGAAAAGTAAGCGGTTGTATGATCGGACTGCTAGAGAAGCCCCTCTACTGCCAGGAGAGAGGGTGTTGGTGAGAGATAATCGGCGGCAGGGGAAGGGGAAACTGAGTGACCGTTGGGAGGCCACCCCTTATGTAGTCTGCCGGCAGCAGAGGCCGGGGCAGCCGGTCTATACCATCCGGCCAGAAGGGAAGTCAGGCCCCGACCGTGTGGTGCACCGGAACATGATTCGCCCATGCCCTAACTACCCTGAAGCCGTGGAAGAAGTCCCCACGGAACCTGTACCAGCGGCCCCCTGGATTGAAGGTTGGGCTGTGGTACCAGGGAGACCCGTGGTGGCACCACCCCCGATCGCCCCGAGAGAACCAGAAGCAGCCCCTGAACAAGCTGAGCCCGATTCACCAGTGAGACGATCCCGGCGAGAGAACCGAGGCCGACCCCCTGCCCGCTATGGGGAGTGGACAGCCCGAGGACGTTCTAGGGACTAGAACGGATTGGCGGGGGAGGATGTCACAAGGTGACGATCTTTAGGGGCGGAACCAAAATTCGGGAAGTTTGGTTCCGCCCGGAAGCGTTTCCGCCCGGACCGGAAAAACAGAACACCGGAACTTCCGGTAGCGCCGTAAGAAGGAAAATCAGGGAATTCGATGCACCTGTGCCTAGTTAGGGACAGCGGTTGGTGATTGGAGGACACGCTGGACAAGGCAGTACTTAAGGCCAAGTTATTTCCCAGTCTGGGAAGCTCTTTTTGGTGTGTGTGAAGCACTGGGTTGTGCCCGTCTTGGTACGCTGCTGGTAGCTGTCTAACTCTCTCTCTCCCTCAGGCTGGAATTGTATGATTGTGAAGACATCGCGAACCTTAAAGGTTGAGAAGTGAACAGATTATACGGCGAACTGAGACGACGTGAAAAAGGGGATTGGAAGTGGCATTGATGTGAGTACTAAGAGCCAGTCGAAAGTGCCCTGTATATTGACCTGGCGTTGTGTAGATCTCTCCAGGAGGAGGAGGGCGGCCCTACCCCTAATATAGTGTGGTGGGAGAGCCGAAGGAATACTTATTGAAGTAGTCACAACGACGACATCACTAGCTAGGCCGCATATTCCATCGCCAGATCCGAACCAAGCGAAGTGAAGGAAGACGGGTGTCCTTTCCGTACACTGAGTGTGGTGGGTGAGTCTTCGTGCTGTGAAAACCTATAATTTTGACGTGGTGCTGTATATTGCTGTGGGCTGCTGTGTATTGCCGTGTGTCCTGTCAGATAAACCCCCGCCTTCACGCACTTCGGCGTGGGAGGACAAGGAGATTGCTGGTCCTAGCCTAGTTCAGTACAGTATATGTTGTGAGCGTGCTTCAGATCTCCGGAGATAGCACGGTACGCTGTGTCCAGCCCAGAGGTGAAAGCCATCCAAAGTAGAGTAACTGTGTTTTGTGTCCAAGTTGATACCTGTGGAGAGGAAAGGAAAGAGAGTGAGTAACACAAGGAGAAACAGAGGAAACCTGTACTTACAGTGCGCTGTGTTCAGCCCAGAGGTGAGAGCCATTCAAAGCAAACTAACGGTGCTATTGTGCCCAAGTTGATATCTGTGGAGAGAAAAGGAGAGAGAGGGAATAACCCGAGGAGGAATAGAGCGAACCCTGTACTTACAGTACGCTGTGTCCAGCCCAGAGGTGAGAGCCATTTAAAGCAAACTAACTGTGCTATTGTGCCCAAGTTGATACCTGTGGAGAGAAAAGGAGAGAGAGGTGAATAACACGAGGAGGAATAGAGCGAACCCTGTACTTACAGTACGCTGTGTCCAGCCCAGAGGTGAGAGCCATTCAAAGCAAACTAACTGTGCTATTGTGCCCAAGTTGATACCTGTGGAGAGAAAAGGAGAGAGAGAGTGAATAACACGAGGAGGAATAGAGCGAACCCTGTACTTACAGTACGCTGTGTCCAGCCCAGAGGTGAGAGCCATTCAAAGCAAACTAACTGTGCTATTGTGCCCAAGTTGATACCTGTGGAGAGAAAAGGAGAGAGAGTGGGTAACACGAGGAGAGACTGAGGAAACCTGTACTTACGCCGCTGCCTGTGGAGAAAGAGAAAGCGAGTGAGCACCCAAGGAACGAACTGTGTGAACCAGTACTTACTGTGAGCTGTAATCAGCGAAGAGGTGAGAGCCATTCAAAGCAAACTAACTGTGCTATTGTGCCCAAGTTGATACCTGTGGAGAGAAAAGGAGAGAGAGAGTGAATAACACGAGGAGGAATAGAGCGAACCCTGTACTTACAGTACGCTGTGTCCAGCCCAGAGGTGAGAGCCATTCAAAGCAAACTAACTGTGCTATTGTGCCCAAGTTGATACCTGTGGAGAGAAAAGGAGAGAGAGAGTGAATAACACGAGGAGGAATAGAGCGAACCCTGTACTTACAGTACGCTGTGTCCAGCCCAGAGGTGAGAGCCATTCAAAGCAAACTAACTGTGCTATTGTGCCCAAGTTGATACCTGTGGAGAGAAAAGGAGAGAGAGTGGGTAACACGAGGAGAGACTGAGGAAACCTGTACTTACGCCGCTGCCTGTGGAGAAAGAGAAAGCGAGTGAGCACCCAAGGAACGAACTGTGTGAACCAGTACTTACTGTGAGCTGTAATCAGCGAAGAGGTGAGAGCAGAACCAAGCTGAACTAACTGTGCCTGTGTGTCCCAGCCGTTGCCTGTGGAGAAAGAGAAAGCGACCGTTGCCTGTGGAGAAAGAGAAAGAGCCCGTTGCCTGTGGAGGAAGAGAAAGAGAGTGAGCACCTCGAGAACGAACTGTGTGAACCAGTACTTACCGTGAGCTGTATTCAGCGAAGAGGAGGAAGAAGGAGGGCGCTACGGATACCTAAGACTCAGGCCGGGGCCCGAGTCCCACGCCCCGGATCCCCGTGGCCCCCTTGCTCCCTGACCTCTTCCCGGCCATAGCCCATCTGGAGGGCCGAGTCAGAGTTTAGTTTTAATTGCCCTTTCCCTATTCCCCAAGCTATTTTTAGATATTTAAATAAAGATTGTTTTATCACTTACTTGTTCTCGTGTTGTTTGGCCATTGGGTCGGGTTTGGGGACCTCCTCGAGGTGGAAGTTGAGAAGGGGTGTGGCTTAGTTAAAGCATAGCCAGCCCCTGGGTGTGACATAAACACAGGCACACACATAACAGGGTCTTTCTCATACATGCAACTTATGAAATGCATAACAAGCAGTGGTGTACTCATTTATGCTCACACAAAAGGTGTTACACACTTACTCAGGAAATGTAGAATAAGCAGGAGTGTCTCTCACACACTCAACTGGGTCTGTTCAGCGCTCTTTATTCATTACTATGTATTGTCTCGCCAGGATATGCCAGGTGATGGACTGGAGCAAACAATGGCTGTCTTAATCAGTGAGACAGACACCAGGGTTCTCATTGAGTCCACAGAGGTCCTCAGTAACGTGCCCTCAACCGCAGCTGCTGAAGCAATGGTATTTGGACTGACATATCTGCTAAACCTCGAGTATCCAAAAGAACTGAAATTCACTTGAGTTTTTTTCAGAAAGTTTTAATGGAACTGGACACAAGAAAAATGACCCCCAAAATATGTCGCCACTGCACTCTTTTGCATAGTCAATGACTGACTGACAGCCTCCATTTCAGTGCTTTGATGAAAACACACACAAACATAGAGGATGGCAGAAATGCTTTCACCCCAGTCTCCACTACATTGTAATAATAGTTCAGTAGTTGTTTGTTGTTTACTGGATGTGGCAATATCTGTTTTGTATTTGATTTACAAAAAATTTAATTCCTGAGAGAAGCAGACCAATTGTTTTCAGGTATTTGTTCTTATGTCTTATTCCTGTTCTTATTTGTTCTTATATGATATAATCACATTTTAATACTGTTATATATGAAATTCAGCTTGAAATGAACTGATCACTTGATCTCTGTCTCAGTCAATGTTTGTTTTGCCAAAAAAAGTGTATCTTAAAAACAGTGATTTTCATACAAGATTTAATAAATCTTTAAAAGAATGTTTGATCTGACTCATTTAATATGTGTATATATATATATATAATTTTTTTTGAGAGAGAGAATTTACATTTTTTCAGTTATGTCAATTGTGAAGCCTTTTATATTGCAATGAATACATATTTCAGATCAAGTCTCTTAAAAACCTTTTTTTTATTTAAGCCAATTTAAAATATTGATTTACACCAAATTCAGAAAAGAGTTTGCATGAAATTAAGTCTGTTAAAAGAAATAAAACATTTAATTTAAGCCAATTTAAAATATTGATTTACACCAAATTCAGAAAAGAGTTTGCAGGAAATTAAGTCTGTTAAAAAGTTTGCATGAAATGCAGAAAATTAGTTTGAACTGAATGGTTCCTGAACATTACAGTTGCAATCAAAATTATTCAACCCCCTTGACCTGCAAGACAATTTGCTGTGGAGAACAACGTTTTATGAAATCAATTTAAAAAAGGCATCAGTAAAGTATTAGAGGAAGTTTGTTAATACATTTTTGAGTGATTCTGAGAATGGAACATTGATGAATCATGATAAAATTCGAATTGGCTCTAAACATTCATGTTCAAAATTATTCAATCCCCTTTGTGCAGAATCTTTTATTCTTTAAAATCACCAATAAACGCTGTCTGTAAGTGTTTAGAAGCTTCTGTCACCTCTCTACTACAGTCTTGGCCCATTCCACGCCTGAAAAAGCTTTCAGATCACTGATAATCTTTGGTTTTCACATTGCCACTGCTTTCTTCAAATTCAACCAGATATTTAAAATGAGAATTAAGCCTGGAGACTGAACAGGTTAC
The DNA here is from genome assembly GCF_963082965.1 of Carassius carassius. Lineage (NCBI taxonomy): Eukaryota > Metazoa > Chordata > Actinopteri > Cypriniformes > Cyprinidae > Carassius > Carassius carassius. Next base: position 14,900,428 of record NC_081755.1, on the reverse strand, counting down.
TCAAGTACATTCTTTGACTGATCCCTGAACCAAGCAGTAGTAGATTTGAATGTGTACTTTGGGATGACTGTCCTGCAGGAAAGTCCATTGATCATCAGCTTCAGTTTTTGCATTAAAGGCATCACAATTCTTGTCAAAATGGCCTGATACTTCAAAGAATCCATGATGTCCTTCATACAGTCATGATTTCCACTTCCTTCTACAGTAAAGAAACCCCATAACAGGACTGATCCACCTCCAAGTTTGACGATGGAGATGTTGTTCTTCGGCTTATGAGCTTTGCCTTTTTTGCAGCAGACATACCGCTGATCCATGGGACCAAAAAGTTCCAGTTTGGTCACATCACTCCTTATAACATTCCTCCAGAGCTCCACAAGTCTACACAAATGAATTTTATCAAGTTCAAGTTGTCCTTTTGTTCTTCTTGATCAAGAGTGGTATGCTGCAAGATGTCTCAACATAAAGGCCGTACTTGTCTAGTGTTCTTCTTACACAGTGCTTTGAAATGGTTTTCCTCCTTTCATCGGGTCATCTTGCAAGTCTTTGGCTGTACATTGTAGGTTTTTCTCAGTTGCTCTGATTAAACATTTTATGATATTGTGCTTTTTCTTCCACAACCTCTCAAAGGGTTTCTGGTTAAACACACTTTAAGCTAAGGAATTAGGCTGAGAACTGTGTCTCTAGGAACTTTCAATAGCTGAGTCCCAGTTCGCCTACTCATACTACGACCTAAAAGTATGTACTTTTTTTGTGAGGAAAAAGTACATACTTTTGAGTGTGTAGCAAAAGAGTATGCACGTTCTGGGACATACTTCGATGACGTCATGCAACGTGAACGACAACGTGGTTGCCTAGTTACGCACACCACAACTGTTAACGTTTCATTCATTCTTGTATGTCCAAATTTATTTACTATTCCCATGTGTTCTTCTACCAAGTTGAGGAGTGAAGAAGCAGGGCGGCGGCGTCGTAGAACCAAACGCAGGTCGTTTGTGAGGCGGCTGGTTCTGGCGTTCATGTGCAATGTTTGTAACGAAAGCTACTTATTTTAAAGTTCAAATATTTAAAGTTTATAGTATAACTATTGTTTACCGTATTTTATACTTATGTATATAACTCAAAAATACCCAGATGAAAATGAACCATGCTTTTACTATAGTAAAAGTGTAGTAACCACGTTTCTTTGGTTGGACTAATAAAGTTAACATTTGTACAGCCACAGTATTACTACAAATAAATCAGTGTGGTTAAACTATGGTTAGTGTAGTAAAAGGTGTTTATTTTCATAAGGGTTTATAGTAAGGTATAAATCTAAGACAGAAACATCAAAAGAAATACATAAAAAACTCACTTGCATGGCACTGTACTAGAGCCTTTTTATTTATTGTTTTGTAGCCTGATAACCCCACACCATACTGCCAGCTGAATGCAACGGCCCCCATCCTGAGGATGTTTTTGGACAGGGAGTCTGACCTCCGCCCCTATCTGCGCCTGACCAGACCATCCATAATCAACCTCATAGAGGCACTGCCTTATCAGGTTGATCATGGATGGTCAAAAGACATAGAGGTGGTGATGTTTCTGTACTGGCTGGCCCATGCTGCATCCTATAAGGTTGTGTCCTCAGCATTCAACATCCCTAAATCGACTGTGCACAGGGTTGTGCACAAGTACAGCAGGGCTATCCTTGGCCTGCTAAAAATGATGGTGCGTCTCCCTCAGGGTGAAGAGTTGGAGGAGGTTGGTGCAGGGTTTGCCAGGCTTGCAGACTCTCCTGCTTTTCGGATGGCAGTTAGAGCTATTGACGGTTGCCACTTCCGTTAATGAGGTGCTCAGTATCTTCATCGGACCCTACAAGATAAACACGGTACTTTTTTAGCACAACATAAACCCAATAATATTATGAGACAATAAAATATAACTTTAATTAGGGTTAAACATTTGAATTCTTACACTTAAAAGCTGAGGGCGCATCTCCGCTGCTGCATCCGGCTGCCATGTTTACATCACCGCAAAGCCATCGCAAAGCTCCTCCCTCCCGCACGCAATGGGTTGTGGCCAATATTAGCACTTAGAGTGTGCATTGATCTACACTTCGAATTCTAACCGGAAATAGTAGACCATCCGGGTATCTTTGGAATACTCTTTTCAACATACTACGATTTGGGACGTACTAATTCTAATTTCGCATACTATTTAGGACGGATAGTATGCGAATTGGGACTCAGCGAATGTCTTGGAAATCTTCATATAGCCTTAGCCTTTCTAAAGTACTACGATATTTATTCTCTTTAGCTTTTTTGAGATCTCTGTTGACATTTTTGCTACTCAACTTCAGCACATGCATGGGCTAACTGTATGTGTAACAGCTCAAGCTAATTCTGTTTTTAATAGAGTTTCTAAAAGCTTAATTGTGTTTTGAGACTGTTTTATTCCCCACCATGCAAATAAGTGATTTAAAAACAGCAATGCTGAATAGGGGTTGAATAATTATGACATAGCAGTATTATTAAAAAATCTTATAACTCAAAAGTATTACATTATATATTGACAATATGACTTTTAATATTCCAGTGAACTGTTATAGATTGAATTTTTATTTTATCCTGGATCTTCAGAAAAGCTTGTATTTGTAAAGTACTGCAGTCTCTGGGGGGTTCAGTAATTTTGATTGCAACTGTAGGTCAATGTAAAATCTTTATTGTGAATGGTTACTTCAATTTTATTAAGTTGATCCAATGTTTCACTTTTTACAGTGTATTCAGGTCAAAAGTCCTTGTGAACCAGAAAAACCAACACACACATTATTTATTTTCTACAAGTTACACGTCTTTCATGCATGTGTAAACTCTTCTGTTCACGTTCCAGTTTTTGTTCTCCATTGATGTCACGACTCAAATGAGCTCAAAATAAAAATGTAATAGACAAATTTCATTCAGGACAGACCGAGCAAACATGTCATCTTTGTGTTTTTATTCTAAGAATATATCAGGGTATGTAGCCAACACATTATTCTCTGTTTTTGGTAATAGTATTGAAGTTAAGCAGAGCTGAATTTGCCTAATTTAAATCTGTACACTCGCAAAGTATTTTCTCTCGGAGGTGGTGATGATGGAAGGAAGTAGCGTAGATTCCGGAAGTGATCCGGAAATGGAGGATGTGGATAGTGGAGGCGGCGAGAATGGAAGTAGTAAGTGGAGTGTAGTAGAAAATCGGAAAAGAAAGAAACAATCTTCAGAATCGGGTAGTGAGAAATGAAAATCTCCAGACTAGAAGAAGGAAAGAGGAATATAAGGTATTGTTGAAGTTTGTTGACTCAGTAAATGCGATTAATCCGTTGAAGCTGACGAAAACATTGAAAGAAATGATAGGGACAGTTGAAAGCATTACGACTTTGAGGGATGGCAATCTGTTGTTGTCAAGCAGTAAATAGTCAGACAACATGTGGTGGATCTTAATGGTGTTATATATCTTGCAATGGAATGCAAGAAGTTTGATTGCAAATGGACAGGAGTTTAAGAAATTTATAGCAGACCAAGAGAAATGCCCAGATATTATATGTATACAGGAAACTTGGCTTAAGTCACAATATAACTTTCTAATACATGGATATACTACTATTCGGAGGGATAGACAACAAGGGAATGGAGGTGGAGTAGCTACTTTTATAAAGCAAAGGAATTGGGTATAAAACAGTTGAGGTAGATGGGGAAGTAGAAGTTGTGGTGGTGGAAATATGGGAAGGTGTATTAGAATAATTAATTTTTACAATCCATGTGATAGGTTAAGCAAGGATATTCTAGAAAGTATAGGAGGAAATGAAAGTCAAAAAATGGTGTGGTGTGGTGATTTTAACGCTCATAGTTCAATATGGGGAAGCGCAAAAACAGATTATAATGGTAAGATCATTGAAGCTATGCTAGATTGGGGAAGATTAGTGTGCATTAATGATGGAAGTCATACTAGAATTGATTTGAATAAGGGAAGGCATTCGGTATTAGACTTGACAATAGTATCTGAAAGTTTAGCGAGTAAATGTGAATGGAAAGTACTAAAACAAAGTACAGTAGGAAGTGATCATTTTCCTATTTGCAGTAAAGTTGGAGTAGATATAGAACAAAGAGTGGGGGAAAGAATGCCTAGGTGGAGGTTCAAGTCAGCGGATTGGGATAAGTATAAGGAGTTATGTGGAAGCAAAATGAAGGACATTAGTAAATGTATAGAAGATGTTGATGTTTTTAATAATGAAATATGCAAGGTTCTTCAGAGTACAGCTGTAGAAGTAATAGGTAAGAGGAAGGCAGGCAGCAGGAAGAAAGTTATGCCATGGTGGAACGAGGAGTGTAGTGAGGCAACAAAAAGGAGAAATAAAGCACTCAAAAAGGTAAGAAGGTCACTTAATTATAATGATTTAATAAGTTATAAAAGGGCACAAGCTATAGTGAGAAGAGTCATTCGGACGTCTAAAAGAAATTATTGGAGGGAATTTTGTAATAGAATAGGGGAGTTATAAGTGAAATAAGTGAAATAAGTGAGTTATGGAATATGATACGAAAGATGGGAGGGATACAAAGAGATTACAACATACCTGTATTAGAATATAATAATAGACAAATTATATCTGAAAGCGGTAAAGCAGAGGTATTTGCAGAAACATTCGTTAAAATTCATAGTAATTCTAATTTATCAGAGGATGCGAGGAAAACTAGGGACCAGATACTAAGTAAATATCCTCATTTATTGGAGGAAAAGGGACTTTCAGGAAGTACAATGGATTCAGAGTTTACTTTGTACGAATTGAAAAAAGCGCTTGCAGGGGTTAAGCAAACATCTCCAGGCAGAGATGACATTTGTTATGAGATGGTAAAACATTTATCAGAGACAGCATTAGAGACAATTTTGAGGCTTTTTAATAAGGTTTGGGAGTTAGGAAAGTTACCAAATGACTGGAAGCATGGTGTCATAGTGCCAATTCCAAAACCAGGCAAAGATCATACACAGCCAAATAATTATAGACCTATAGCTTTAACGTCTAATCTATGCAAAATAATGGAGCGTATGGTCATGAGTAGATTAGTATATGTCATTGAAAGGGATAATATTTTATCACCTTATCAAAGTGGATTTAGGAAAGGACGTAATACAATGGACTCAGTACTGTGCCTGGAATCTGAAATAAGAAAGGCTCAGGTAAATAAGGAAGCTTTAGTTGGGGTATTTTTTGATGTTGAAAAACCTTATGACATGATATGGAAAGAGGGACTTTTAATTAAGTTAGAAAAAATGGAAATTAAAGGAAGAATGTATAACTGGATCAGGGATTTCCTGTTTAACAGAACTATACAAGTAAGAGTAAGTACTGCTTTTTCTCAGATACACACAATAGAGAATGGAACACCTCAGGGAAGCGTTAGTAGTCCAATTATGTTTAATATTATGATTAACGACATCTTTACAAAGGTTGATAGGGGCATTGGAAGATCTTTATATGCAGATGATGGAGCACTGTGGAAAAGAGGGCGTAATGTAAAGTATGTGGAAAGATGTTTACAGAATGCCGTTAAAATGGTAGAAAACTGGGCAAATGAATGGGGATTTCGGTTTTCAGTAGATAAAACTCAGGTAATTTGTTTTGCAAAAAGGAAAAGTAACCCTACCATTAACATCAGATTGTATGGACAAGAAGTGAAGCAAACAGCAGTTGTGAGGTTTCTGGGTATATGGATGGATGTGAAATTGAATTTTAGTATGCATATCCAAAAACTGGTTGACAAATGCAAAAAAGCATTAAATATCATGAGGTGTTTAGCAGGAGTTGATTGGGGAGCATGTCGCCAGTCTCTTAAAATAATATATTGTGCTCTAATAAGATCAGCAATAGATTATGGCAGTATGGTATATTGCACTGCATCCAAAACACAACTCGTAAAAATAGAGGCAATTCAGTCACAAGCTTTGCGAGTTTGTTGTGGAGCGTTTAGATCCTCTCCAATAACAGCAGTGCAAGTAGAGATGGGTGTAATGCCTCAAGTAATTCGTAGGCTCAAGTTAAAAATGAGGTATTTTATAAGTATAAAGGGACACTTGGACAGTCACCCAGTTAAAATGGTGTTGGAGGATTGTTGGGAATATGGACATAAAAAGTTATCAAGTTTTGGATGGAAGGCCAGTGAGGAAGCCCGGAGAATGGGATTAAGTGACTTCAATGTTGCTCCTACTGTGGCTAGGTCAGCAATTCCTCCTTGGCTTTTCCCAATGCCTTTGATTGATACTCAATTGCTTAAAGAAAAGCATAACAATACAAATGGATTAGGAAATTTTAATATACAGCAATACATTGATCAAACTTATTATAGTGCAGTTCAAATATACACTGATGGTTCAAAAGATCCAGAATTTGGGAAAACAGCAGTAGCGGTATATATTCCACTTTTTAACATTAGAATAGCAAAAAGAATATCAGATTATCTTTCAGTATTCACTGCAGAAATTATTGCAATATGTCTAGCACTTCAGTGGATAGAAGAAATCCAACCAACAAGGGTAGTGATATGTACAGATTCTTTATCCGCACTAAATAGCTTGGAAAGTGGAACATCGTCAGCAAGGCAAGACATGATAAATGAAGTAATGCAGAGTCTTTACAGAACAAGACAGTATGGACTTCTGGTAAATCTTGTATGGGTTCCATCGCATATGGGTGTGAAAGGAAATGAGGAGGCTGATAATCAGGCTAAACAGGCATTTAATCATTCACAAATTGACATTGAAGTGACATTAAGTAAAACAGAAATTAAAGTGATAATAGCTAAACAAATACAGGAAGAATTTGGCAGAAAGAATGGAATGAAGGAAAGAAAGGTAGACATTTTTACTGCATTCAAGGAAAAGTTGGGTCAGAGAGAAGAAGATTCGGAAACAGGAAAGAGGATGTTTTAATAACAAGAATGCGTATTGGACATTTTTTATTAAATCAAAGCTTACAAAGAATTGGTAAACATGAGAATGGAAATTGTGACAAATGTGGGTTAGTTGAAAATATAGAGCATGTCCTTTTAGAATGCGAAGCTTATGAAAGAGAGCGGTCCCAGTTAAGACATGCTTTAAGAAGTGTAGGAATCAATGAGTTGACACTTCAGGTTCTCCTAGGACAAGGTGCTAAACAATCAAGAGTTTATCATGAGTTATTTATATTTTTAAAGGAAACAGGATTATTTAATAGGATTTAAAACTCCATTATGTGTAAATTTTATATGGATATATATATATATAATTTTTTTTTTTTTTTTTTTTTAAAGAGTAGATCTAGTTTAAACTTCCTTTCCAAATATGCGCTTCACACTCCATTTCAGTAGGTGGCGGGAATGCACCTTTTAAGTTGGTTTGCCAACCGCCATTAAATCCTAGAAGAAGAAGAAGAAGAGTTCTAGAGTCTCTTTTCTCTCACATTATTTCTCTCCTCTCCTACTCTCCAGTCCAGCGGGTGGAGATAGAACACATACAACACCAGTAAACCTCAGAGGAAGAAGAATTACTAGCAAAGCTCTGTTGAAGATTGTTATGATGCTTCAGGAATCACTTTCGATCTGCGTGACGTCACGGTGTGGAACTCCTCGCAGCTCGTGTTTGATTCTGAACGGAGGTCGGAAGATAACGAGGACACGCTGGACGGAGATTTCGGCGTTGTGTTTGGAGTTTACGGCGGTTGACATAAACTGGTTTGTGACTGGATTGAGATGTTTTCTGGGGTAAATGAGGATGATGAAATGGAGTCAGATGATTGGAATCTAGTAAGTGAGAAAGGACAAGAAAAGAGAATGAGTGGGCGAAATGAAACGAGGTTGGAGTATAGCCAATCCAGTAAAAGAGGATTAGAAGAAAACAGCTCTGAGGAAGAGAGTAGGGTTGTCCGGAAAAAGATTGAAAGAGAGCAATATAAAGTAATTCTTAAATTTAGAAAGGAAGATGAACATGTTAACCTAAGTCCAGTAGCATTGTCTAGAGAACTGAAGAAAAAGTTAGGAGAAGTGGACACGGCTAAGATTTTGAGAGACGGAAGCCTGTTGGTGATATGTAAAACTGATGAGCAGAAAAACAAAGCTCTAAAAATTGAGAATGTATGTAAGAAAAAAGTGAATGAAAGAAAGATCTTGGGAGAAAAACGGCTGAAACAGGGAGTAATAACAGGCATTCCAGTTGAGGAGGATCTAGAAAGACTAAAACAAAGTATTTCTGGGGGTGAAGTAAGTAGAATAAAAAGGTTGCAAAAAACAATGAATGGGGAAAGAGTTGACAGTTTGTCAATTCTTTTGGAGTTTCAGGACTCTGTGCTTCCAGGAAAAATCAAAATTGGGTACATGAGTTTTGTAGTGAGGACATATATTCCTCCCCCACTCCGCTGTTATAGATGTCAAAGATATGGACATATAGCAGCGGTGTGCAAAGGAAAACAAAGATGTCCTAAGTGTGGAGGTGATCATAGTTTTGAAAATTGTGAAGAGAGTGCACAGGACAAGTGCTGTAATTGTGGTGGGCAACATCGGGTAACATACAATGGATGTAACGTAAGAAAGAGAGCCGTGGAAATTGAGCAAGTAAAAGTTGTAAATAACCTAAGCTATGCAGAAGCAATAAAGAAGGTACAGGAGCAAAGGAGAAGTGATGATACTGGCAAAGACATGTCAAGTCAAGAGATTGGGCGAACAGAAGAAAGTGGTACAACACTGACAGTGGATAGACTAATTTTGTTTGTGGCATATGTAATTAATTGCACGGACCAAGTTAGACAAAAAACAGAGAAAATAAAAATAATTGTGAAGGGAGCTGAAAAGTTTTTGGGTATAAACAATATATCCTGGGAAAACATCAATAAAAGACTGGAAGGAGATGGGAAGTCAGGAGGTGCAGGTGACAAGACAACTTGAATATTGTGCAATGGAATGCAAGAAGCTTGTTAGCGAATGGTCAAGAGTTTAAAGGTTTTATAAAAGAGCTTAGAAAGAAACCAGAAATCGTATGCATACAGGAAACCTGGCTTAAGCCAGTGTTGGATTTTAATATTAAAGGGTATGATTGTGTACGTAGAGATAGAGAGGAAGATATTGAGGGAGGGTGTATAATATTTGTAAAACAAGGAGTACAGTATAGTGTTATAGGAAAAGGAATAATGTTGGAGTTTATAGTAATAGAAATTTTAGGGGGAAAAGGAAATGTTAAAATTCTAAATTTTTATAATCCTTGTAAAAGACTATCACTAGAGGTGTTGGGTGAACTAATTGTACACTTAGAAGGAAAGGTTATATGTTGCGGAGATTTTAATGCTCATAGCACACTATGGGACAATTGCAATGATGGAAACGGAATAGTGATTGAAGAATTAATGGAGTTAAGGAATTAGTATGTTTAAATGATGGTGGGGGAACAAGGGTTAATGTGAGAACAGGAGTAGAATCAGCTATTGACCTTACACTTGTGTCAAGTTCACTAGCGGGTATATGCGTATGGGAGGTGATTAGAGAAACAACTATAGGGAGTGATCATTACCCTATAACAATTGAGGTAAATCTAAGTTTAGAAAAATGTGATACAAGAGGAGTAGACAAATGGTTCTTTGAAAATGCAGATTGGGAGAAATTTAGGAGTATAAGTGAACAAGAAATGAAAAACATTAAAGTTAAAGAAGGGATTGATGAGGTTAATAATGATATTTGTAATGCTATATTGATATCAGCAAGTCAGTCTATTCCAAGGAAGGGAGGTAGGAAAAAAAAGAAGATTGTGCCATGGTGGACAAAAGAGTGTGATAAGGTAATTAAATCTCGAAATAAAGCTTTTAAAATGTTAAAAAAGAATCATAGTTTTCAGAACTTCATTGAATTTTAAAAGATGCAAGCAAATGTTAGGAGAATCGTAAAAAATACAAAAAAAGACTATTGAAGGAGGTTTTGTAACACAGTGGGAAGGGAAACTGAAATTGGGCAAGTATGGAATATGATAAAAAGAATGAATGGGATAAAAAGAGAATTTGGGTATCCAGTATTAAAAGATGGTGATACAATAGCAATAAAAGATGAAGAGAAAGCAGAAATGCTTGCAAAAAGTTTTGTTAAAATACATAAATCAGATAATAGTAGTAAGGAGGGTAAAAGAGGAAGGGAAAGGACATTGGAACAGTTTAAAGACTTAATACAGAATGAACAATTAAATATGATATTCACAAAGGCAGAGTTAAATCGAGCTCTTAGAAAAACCAAGAATTCAGCTCCAGGTATAGATCAGATTTGCTATTTAATGCTAAGACATCTCAGTGAAGTATCTAAGGAAGTTTTATTAAATGTGTACAATAAATCATGGGAAGAAGGAAAATTACCACAAAGGTGGAAGGAGGCGGTGATAGTACCAATACGTAAACCGGGGAAGGATGGTACAAATCCAGGAAATTATAGACCTATTGCTTTGACATCTAATATTGGTAAAATAATGGAAAAAATGGTGAATGAAAGGTTAACGTATCATGTAGAAATGAATAAATTCTTATCCAAATATCAGAGTGGTTTTAGGAGAGGGAGAAATACAATGGATCCGGCGGTGTGTTTAGAACATGAGATAAGAAAAGCACAAATAAATAGAGAAAGTGTAGTGGCTGTCTTTTTCGACATAGAAAAAGCTTATGACATGATGTGGAAAGAAGGGTTGTTAACTAAACTGTATAAGTTAGGTATCAAAGGTCAAATATTTAGATGGATCAAGGATTTTTAACCAGACAGAACACTAAAAGTGAGAATAGGAAACAGTTATTCAGAAAAAATCACAATTGAAAATGGTACTCCACAAGGAAGTATAATAAGTCCTTTATTATTTTCCATTATGATAAATGATGTGTTTGAAGATTTGGATAATGGGCTGGGCCTCTCACTCTTCGCTGATGATGGGGCAATCTGGAAAAGGGGCAGGAATATTGATTTTATTGTGAAAAAATTACAGGAGGCTATTACAATAGTTGAAGAATGGTCATATAAATGGGGTTTTAAATTCTCAGTTGATAAAACAAAAATAATGTTGTTTACAAGGAAGAAAGTGGGAAGTGAGGTGAAACTAAAATTATATAATCAAGAACTGGAAAGAGTAAAATATTTTAAGTTTTTGGGGATATGGTTTGATGAAAGAGTTACGTGGGCGGTGCATATTCAGAATATAATAAATAAATGTAAGAAAATAATAAATACAATGAGATGTTTAGTTGGTAGTGAGTGGGGAGCAGATAGGATGGCATTAAAGGCCATGTATAATGGATTGATTAGATCTGTGTTAGATTATGGGTGTGTGGTTTATGGATCAGCTGCAGAAACATCTCTTAAAAAGTTAGATAATATACAGAATCAGGTATTTAGACTATGTACAGGAGCTATAAAAACTACTCCAATTACAGCACTACAGGTGGAAATGTCTTTGGAAATGAGAAGGGTACAGCTATCATTGAATTACTGGGTTAATTTACAAGGCCATAGTCAAGAGCATCCTACACTAGACACGTTAGAGCCATGTTGGGAGAAAGAGAGGAGGAAAACTAAAAGTTTTGGATGGACTGTGATACAGAAAGCCACAGAACTTAAAATTAATCAATTAAATGTTAGTCCTACTGTTCCATTACCAGTAATAAAACCTTGGGTACTTCCAGATGCTATAGTTGATTTTACATTGTTAGAACAGAGAAACAAGGGTGAGGAATGTAATTCATATAATGTACAGACATATATTAATGAGTACTACAGTTATGTTCAGATATACACAGATGCATCAAAGAGTTCAGACAACAAGATAGGAGTAGCATTTACTGTCCCAGAGTTTCATTTATCAATAAGGAAAAGGATCAGTGATGAGCTATCTGTTTATACAGGGGAAATGGTTGCATTATTATTAGCAATACAGTGGATAGAAGAAATAAGACCTGTGAAATCAGTTATATGTTCAGACTCATGTTCATCATTGGCTAGTTTACAATACAGTCATTCAGAAAGTAGACCAGATATTTTAATGGAGATAATGCAAACAATATACAGAATTCAAATGATGGGGATTACAGTAGTATTTTTGTGGGTGCCTGCACATGTTGGTTTCCAAGGAAATGAAATTGCAGATAAAGAAGCAAAAGAAGCAGTTAAAAACAATGACATTAATTTAATTGTTAATTTAAGTAAGAATGAAATAAAGAGTATTATCAAGAAGAGACTAAAGGAAAGGTGGCAAAAACAGTGGGGCAAGGAGAAAAAAGGTCGGTGGTTCTATAGAATTCAAAGGAAAGTGGGAGAGATGAGAATTGCAGGGAAAAACCGGAGAGAAGAAATTGTAATATCAAGGATGAGAGTTGGACACACAAGATTAAATAGTACACTTTATAAAATGGGTAAACATGATACAGGAAGATGTGATTATTGTGGGCAAGAGGAATCAGTAGAGCATGTTTTAATGCATTGTCAGAAATATGAGAATGAAAGAAGGTTGTTAATTCATAATTTAAAAAAAATAAAAATGCAATTTATACCAAAGTATATTCTGCAAAATAACTCGAGAAATGAGTGTTATAATTTTATTCTTCAGTTTCTTGTGGAATCTAATCTGTGGGAGAGAATTAAAAAAAAAAAAAAAAAAAAAGTCATCTTGATCCACACTCCATACCAGTTGGTGGCGGAAATACACCATTGTGTTCTGTGTCAACCGCAAATAAAATCCAAGAAGAAGAAGAAGGAATCACTGTCGGGAGAAACCGTGAACAAACGCTGTCTGTGAAGTCATTGTCTGATAAGAGAGCGAGTCATCAAAGCTTTCGGACGCTGCTGGGGTTGAGTTTTCTGAGGAGAGGTCAGTAATTCACTGTATTTCACATGAAAGCATTTTACACAGTTTGTTCTTACAACAATATGTAAAGTAGGTGCTCCGTAGTAGTGATGTCCGATTCGCGAACGAATTTTTCGATTTAACCGGTTCTTCTTATTGAACCGGTTGAACCAGTTCACCAAATCGAACTGAATAGTTTGAAACGATTCGCGTCTACAACAAATGACTTACCCCTGTGTCACACCCAAGCGGCAACATTCTGATCTGAAAAATGAAGCCTACCCGGAATTGCGAAAAACTGCAATACATCGAAAATCCGCCAGGGGAAGGTCCCAAAAGGGAGCAAATGTCCATAGCCCCCATGTTAAAATGTCCGTTTTCACAGCATAAATTCATGTCTTTACAAGTTGGTCCCATGGACTTTTATTGTATTTTTCGATAGCTTCCGAGTGCCTGACAACTGTGAGGGGGGTGACTTTTTTTTCTAACTCGTTAGTTTAGATCGTATTTAGATATAAAATATATGACAATAAGGGTGTGGTTAACTTTGAGTGACAGCTTGATTGACAGCTGACAAGGCAGCGCCACGGAGAATGACAACAAGAAGCGCCATTTTTTAATACAGTTGACATATAATACTACTGTTTCTGTATCATGAAATGTAGTTTTAAGAGGTTTTCAGGCGAGAATGTAGTTGTTTAAAGCTCAAATCTGTGGTTTATTTAAAGATTTATGAAAATTTTATCCAGTTGATCCAGCGATGACCGGGCGCTCGGCGTTCATGTACCCCGCCTGAAGCAGTCTTTCCTCGGCTAGACCTTCTAAAGTTTGCCGCCAATGCTGCGGACTCTGGCGTCTCTGTAGTGGTTAAACATGAGATATAATTCATCTTGTGTATATCTAATGGGCGATTTTTGGTCTCGTAAATCTATAATATTTTCCCTGGGCAATCGTTTTGGCTGAGGGGAAGTTTCATAACTTTATAAGGTATTTAACTTTTTACCGATGTATGGTTAGACTAGAGCGCTGACTTTGTATGTTTAACTGAATTGTTTGCTTTATTTGTATAGCTTCTTATACCTTTTACTTATACTTTTATAATGGCTAATATTGATAAAACTGAAATTTAACAAAAAGAGACTGGGTTGAGTTTTGTCATTTTAAATTTTAATACAACGAAGATGATCTGTAATGTTGTTTACTGCAAAATCTGTTATTTAGTACAAATGCACATATTGCCTGGACCATAAAATGTTTAATATTTTTATATTATATTTAAAATGAAAAGAGGCAGGTTTGTGTTTTATATTTTGTTTTTTCATAAAATAGGCAAACGTTATGTGTAGTTGAATATAATCAATATGCGTTGCCTGAACCACATTTGTGTGGCTATAATGTTTATTAATTAATGAAAACGAAAATAGTTAGTATGGTGTTTTAGAACATATTTCGTTGCCTAAAATATACACAGAGATAACCGAATTTGCAGAGCACTGCGTCAGAAGGTGGGCGGGGTTAGGATTTCCCAAGATTTTCCAAGATGGCGCAGCCCATACCCCCCATAAATGGCTTCAAACCCGTTCTTCAGAAAGTCTATGGGTGACGTCACAGACGCTTTGTCCATATTTTTTACAGTCTATGGTCACACCGCAAGCGTGAGCGTGCAACTACACCGTCACTGCAGCAGCAGACTCTCGCGAGTATTCATACTGGAAGCGTATAAGTACAGCGTCAGAGCAGCGGCTGCAAAGCGTGTTCGGCAGAAAATATAACCATTTCAAACAATGGGTATAATTCTTTCAACATTTGTTTTTTTAACAATACACAATACTTTCACCCAAAACGATTAATTAAAAAGTTTAAATGGGTAAACACATATTTGTTATACTTAATTTTCTTTTCTGGCATAATTGTTAAAACACTAGACATTGTCGTTGTTGTTAAAACTCTTGGCATGCTTATTCTGTGCATTGAACAAGTTTTGTGTAAAATCATATTTATTTTTCCATCAAAAGTGTGCTTTCACTTTTGCACTCATTGATTAACATGGACGCCGAAAAAAATACGCGCTGCGCTCACGCTTGCAGTGTGAAACGGGTCAAACTGTTAACTTTTTTAATGTGGCTGACACTCCCTCTGAGTCAGAATAAACCAATATCCCTGAGTAATTCGTTTACTCAAACAGTATACTGACTGAACTGCTGTGAACAGGGCCGGCTGTAGGTTATTTGGTGCCCAAGGCGAGAGTGCCCAACCCGCCCCCTGGAAAAAACAACTCCACAGTTATTCCGTAGTTATTCAGTTTTTATTTTCAATGTGCACACACAACTCTTTAACGGCAACAACCTGAAGGATACAGTAGAAAACTTGGGGTTAAAATTGGGGTTACAATTGTGGGCTATTTACACAAAGAGATAATCTCAAACTCAAACACTTTCCAATGTCATTCAAAACTTAACTTGTCTGGACTTCCTAGCAGCAAAGGCATGTATGGTTTCATCAAATGAAATTTTTGACACTTCCTGATTGATGCTTATTAATGCCAGTCCACTGAGACGTTCCTGATACATTGTGGATCGCAAATATGTTTTTATTAGCTTGAGTTTGGAGAAGCTTCTCTCAGCAGATGCCACAGTCACTGGAGTGGTGACAGCAATTCTCAGTGCTATCCATAGATTGGGATATGCTTCCTTAAGGTTTTTCTCCTCAAGAAACACCAGCAGTTCAAGCGTTGTTATTTTGGGTTTCGGCCAATTTGGAAAATATTGCATCTCCACAATCAGTTCTTCCGCATCTAAGTCTGATTTATCTCCAAAGGTCAAGGTGTGGGTCAGTTATTTAGCTTGCTTCACAAGCTCATCAGCTTGGAGATCAGGGAAGTTTGTGAGAACACTAAACTTGCTAGCAATGTCACCCATCATTTCTGTTCTCTCTCTTAGAGATGAAATGCACACATCAACAACTGCATTGAAAAAATAAACTTCCACTCTCTTTAGTGCATCACTAAGCTGCTCATCGGGAGCCTCGTAGTAAAACTGCATTTTGGTCACTCTGAGCCTCTTCTGCTTTAGGGCAGAAACTACATTCATCTCCTCACACAATTCTTTTGCAGAGGATTGTGCATCAGCAAAACCAGTGCTTCTGTAACTGGCAAGGGAGACCTCAGCTTTTTTCAGGAGGTCCACAGCAACATCCAAGTGCATGGTTGGAGACTGCAGCAGTTTATTGACATTCTGGACTTTTACTAGAATGTCATACCAGACAACAGTGCAAATGCAGAAGCGGTATGAACCAACTTCTTCAGCTAGAGACTGTGCTTCTACTTTTATGACTGAGTCTGCTGTGCTGTCTCTCACCTCAATGAGGGCATCTCTAACTTTGGCAGCCTGAAACCTTACAGCCGCCACACTGTTAATTCGGCTCTCCCATCGTGTATCTGCCCAGGACTTAAGTGTTGTGTTCACGTGCTTTTGGAGAAAGGACCACCTTTTAGTGGAAGCAGAAAACAAAGTGAACAGTTTTTGCAGGTAGCCAAAGTAGCCAGTTGCATCTGCAGAGCTCTTTGCTGCATCTGAGACAACTAAATTAACCGTGTGTGCTCCGCATGGCACAAATAGTGCGCGGGGGTTTATTTGCTGTAGTCTTGCTTGAACACCTGCCTTCTTCCCCTTCATGTTTGCACCATTATCATATGCCTGCCCCCTGCAGTCTTCAAATGGGATGCGTAACTCTTGAAGTCTCCCTAAAATTAGGGCTGAAAGGCCTTCTCCAGTTGTTTCTTCTGCCTCAAGGAACCCCAGGAAGTGCTCTTTTATATGTGGAATGCCTTCAATTGAAACAATTCTCAGAATCACTGACAACTGCTCTTTGTGGCTCAAATCTGGAGTGCAGTCTAAAATTATTGAAAAATATTTTGACTGTATGATTTCAGACTCAATGGACTCCACAATCCTTTCACTGATGCAGTCAATGATTTCATTTTGGATATTTTTTCCAAGGTATGATGTATGTCACCTTTATTTATATAGCGCTTTAAACAAAAGTTTGGTTCGCTCCTCCTTCCACCATGGCAACGTGCTCCTTTAGGACAGGATCAAACTGAGCCATGAGCTCCACTTCCTTCAGGAAGTTGCCATTGTTAGGTGCATTTAATTTGTCAGTGGTCCCCCTGAGAGCAATGTTGCGCTCAGCCAATGACTGGATGATGGCGACCAACCTGGTAAGCACTTCACGCCACCGTCTTCTTTCTGCATTTATCAGTGCCCTTTCCACTTTGTCTATTATTTGGCCTGTTCTTATGCGGCTCTCTAGCTCCTTCCACAATCCCATGTTCTTGGTGTGTTCTGGACTATTCTCATGCATTTTTAGAGTCTCACTACAGTTTTTCCAGTATTGAAACCCATCCCTACTTAATTTAAATGCTTTCTGGGAGAAGAGCTTGCAACAGAAACAGTATAAACTATCCATTTTGGGCGAATACATCAGCCACATTCTCTTGATTTTCTCCCCATTCACTAACTGCCTGTGGACATAGTGGTGATGGAAACTTCTTCCATCCTCACTTTTAGGGAATGTGAAATCTGGTTTTACTTCATAAGGTCCTCGACTAACTAATTCAGTTCTCACTGCATCAGTCAACTGGTGTGGCCAGTCAGCAGGATCCACAGGGCCAGCTTGTACAGGTTCACAGACATCTGTTGAAGCTGATGATGTGTCTTCAGGCTGTTGGATTGGAGCACTGAGTCTGCTGGTGCTGGGTCCTTCTTCTGTGAGAAAATTAAACACACAAACATAGAGCAACTTTAAAAATATCTGTAGATGCAATAGTGATGATTTTACTTCAAATACAAGACCCAGGTTTTCAGGTGTTCACTGTGTCCTATAATGAGTAAACTCACTAGGGTTACATGGAAAATTTAACCCACGATAATGTCTTATTCAAGTAATAGAGTTGTAGTTACTATGCCAAACTATTGATGAAAATGCCATTATGAATGCCAATGAATGTTCATTTAGTATGAACACACAAACTAATGTCCATAATTTTATGCAAATTTACAACATAATTTGACAATGAGAAGTTATTAGAAATACAACATCTTTAAGTAAGAAGACAATTTCAAATGTGTATGTTAGGGTGTCTTCAGAGTATTTAGCAGGTGTGGATTTAGATAGATTAATATGGCATATATCGATATATGTGATAAGCCGTTTAATTTGAAAAAGACTGTTTCTACTGTAGGTTACAAATAGCCTAACAAGTAGCCGACTCACCTGGTTCTTGATGCTGAGATTGTAGCTCAGTAAATGTGCTGCTGCTGCTTGATGGCTGGATAGATGCTACAGCGTAAACAAGAAACAGAGACTGGCGTAAAATGTCATGCTGTGTGTTAGACAGTGCAATTCTCACTCCCCGACGTGTCGGATGAAGTCGAAATTTCGCTACACACCCACTTGTAACAGCTTTCTTCTGATATAATACAAATATTAAATTCATATTTGTATGCCTTCTTATTAATAATTGAAAAAAAATCATGAAAGATCTGTCCTGCAATCATACTCCAAATCAGAAAAAAGCTTACATTCTTCACCTAGAGGTCCAGCAGGTGTAGACAGTGCCGCAGCGTCAACAGATGTCTGTCGTGGCTGCAGATATTGTCTCATCGCATCTGGACATGATTCAAAAGTAAATTTATTTGGAAAAAGTTGCGAGATACTGTATTGTGTATTTAAACATCTAGCAAGGAACTGTGCTTGGTGAGATCAACAGCTGTAACAGTGGTGTAGTCTAGTTTTTTGTAGTGAGTATACTGTAATATACCCCCCCCCCCCCCCGCTCGCCTCATACTCACCCATCCCAGACCGTCACCCCACCACACTCACTAATGCATACAGTATGCATCAACATGTAATTGAGACCATTATGAAATATTAGGTGTTATCAACATGTCAATTTATTATAAGCAACACAAGACTTTAACAGCCAATGACATTTACAGCTGGGGAGACTGGACTGATTTTCTATTGTTTAGTGTTAATAATCACCATCTAACTCAGCCAGTTAAGAGCTACATTTAGCCTTAGATGTTATATGAATATGGTCCCTGAAGCACAGGTTTTATCGGCTGACGATAAAAAAATAAATAAACATTAACAAATTAAGTTACACCACTGCTAGCCTGTAACACAGCATGTTGTTGCTGTTAGCTCATACATAGCCTACCACAAAAAGTTCCTTTGGTAAATTGATATAATAATAATAATAATAATAATAATGCATTTTATTTACTGTTAAGCTGTAAAAAGTTGTTGGTCATCCTCATCTTTATCTCCTCCGGGTAACGTTAGGCTGTGAGCTTGATGATATAAAGTTAGTCTAACGTTACATAAGTTACCTCTGCTTTGGGCCCGTTTTTCTTCCTCCTCCTTCCTTTTTTTTCGGAAAGCCGATCCCGATGGCTTGGGTGTTCTTTTCATCATAAAAGTCAAAGATTATACATATATGATCATTTATAGCCTACAACCGCCAGGGGGGCTTTTACCCCATCATCTAAAGCGCTATAACTAGCTGTCAGATGTTTTCGCGCCACTCCCGGTTGCTGAGCAACGCGCGTGAGTTTGACAGCTGCCTGTCAGAGTGACTCAGTCGTTTTTTAGGATTGTAAATCTAGTAAAAGAAATGGACAAATACAAGCAGTGTGTGGACAGTGCACAGTAAGTGTACAGCGTGTGCGCAGCTTTCACAATATGATACAGTCTTGGCCAAAAGTTTTGAGACTTACATAAATATTGGAAATTGGAAAAGTTGCTGCTTAAGTTTTTATAATAGCATTTTTGCATATACTCCAGAATGTTATGAAGAGTGATAAGATGAATTGAATAGTCCTTCTTTGCCATGAAAATTAACTAAATCCCAAAAAAACCTTTCCACTGCATTTCATTGCTGTCATTAAAGGACCTGCTGAGATCATTTCAGTAATCATCTTGTTAACTCAGGTGAGAATGTTGACGAGCACAAGGCTGGAGATCATTATGTCAGGCTGATTGGGTTAGAATGGCAGACTTGACAATGTTAAAAGGAGGGTGATGCTTGAAATCATTGTTCTTCCATGGTTAACCATGGTGACCTGCAAAGAAACGCGTGCAGCCATCATTGCGTTGCCTAAAAATGGCTTCACAGGCAAGGATATTGTGGCTACTAAGATTGCACCTAAATCAACAATTTATAGGATCATCAAGAACTTCAAGGAAAGAGGTTCAATTCTTGTAAAGAAGGCTTCAGGGCATCCAAGAAAGTCCAGCAAGCACCAAGATCGTCTCCTAAAGAGGATTTGCACGCATCTGCACGCACAGTGAGGCGAAGACTTTTGGAAGATGGCCTAATGTCAAGAAGGGCAGCAAAGAAGCCACTTCTCTCCAAAAAAAACATCAGGGACAGATTGATCTTCTGCAGAAAGTATAGTGAATGGACTGCTGAGGACTGGGGCAAAGTCATATTCTCCGATGAAGCCCCTTTCCGATTGTTTGGGGCATCTGGAAAAAGGCTTGTCCAGAGAAGAAAAGGTGAGCGCTACCATCAGTCCTGTGTCATGCCAACAGTAAAGCATCCTGACACCATTCATGTGTGGGGTTGCTTCTCATCCAAGGGAGTGGGCTCACTCACAATTCTGCCCAAAAACACAGCCATGATTAAAGAATGGTACCAAAACACCCTCCAACAGCAACTTCTTCCAACAATCCAACAACAGTTTGGTGAAGAACAATGCATTTTCCAGCACGATGGAGCACCGTGCCATAAGGCAAAAGTGATAACTAAGTGGCTCGGGGACCAGAATGTTGAAATTTTGGGTCCATGGCCTGGAAACTCCCCAGATCTTAATCCCATTGAGAACTTGTGGTCAATCCTTAAGAGGTGGGTGGACAAACAAAAACCCACTAATTCTGACATACTCCAAGAAGTGATTATGAAAGAATGGGTTGCTATCAGTCAGGATTTGGCCCAGAAGTTGATTGAGAGCATGCCCAGTCGAATTGCAGAGGTCCTGAAAAAGAAGGGCCAACACTGCAAATACTGACTCTTTGCATAAATGTCATGTAAAATGTCATGTACGATAAAAGCCTTTGAAACATATGAAGTGCTTGTAATTATATTTCAGTACATCACAGAAACAACTGAAACAAAGATCTAAAAGCAGTTTAGCAGCAAACTTTTTGAAAACTAATATTTATGTAATTCTCAAAACTTTTGGCCACGACTGTACATACTTTTAATTAACTTTTTTTTTTTTTTTTTTTTATTCTGCAATTTTGCGCCCCGTCCAGCAGATGGCGCCCCAGGCGGCCGCCTGTGTCGCCTGTCGGCAAAGCCGGCCCTGGCTGTGAACATAGACATATAAATAACTAGACGCTTCATTGGCCGCTCTGAGCCGTTGCTGCGATACGTCAACGCGTCTGCCATGTTAGTGAGGGCAAGACTGCCTCAAAAATATATGGAAGTAAACGGGGAGCATCGTTTTTTTTCTGAATAAAAACACGATAACGTTCACATTTATCAACCGATTTCAGGTTTGTGATCTACGTGCAGTTAAAAAAAAAACTTTGCCTCCAGTTATTTAGTTAGGTTTGGAAAATTATTAATTTTCGTAAGGAATTGTGAAAGCTCACATTTGTCTCACTTGTTGATTTCGTTGATTATTTTCGGTTTACAATTCTAATGTTAATTTAGTATAACTGTGACATATGCATGTAATGTAATTTGAATGTACATTCAATTAAATGTAGTTGTTTTATTGCTTTCTCTGTGTTCAATCCCAACATTTTTTTCTTTCTTGTGTCTCAGGTCAAACCACAGCTCATTCCCTTTGAAATACTGGGAAAAAATCGAAATAATACGTCTTTAAACACGAATAATTTGCTATTACTGAGAAAATTAAATAAAACATGTACAAATCAAAAAGTGTCACACTTGTAGTCTGCTTTTCATTTGATAACACTCTATAGCCTACAGATGAACTCCACAACAAATAATAACACATGTAACTGATGAGGCTATGGATCAGTGAAAATGAAAATATTATGCACTGATACAGTGCACAGTAAAATATAGATATTAAAAAGTATATGTAGTACAACTTGAAGTAAAGTGAATAATATGAAAAGCGAGTACAATAACATACGTGATATAATAGATTTTTAATAGCACAAATTATATGTATAATATGAATAATACCATAATAAATAACAGAACAACAATAGATTAATAATAGCAAGAAGAATATGTAATATCAAGGGTGGAATAATACAGAATAGACAAAATGAGGAATAAATTAATAGTTAATTATAGAGTAAAATAAATAATTGTGAAATGTAATTTTAAAATACTATTTGTGTAAAAATTATTAGACAAATTAAGACACAACTAATGACAGACCACAAAAAATTGTGGACATGAGTTCGAAATTGTGTTTAATTAATGAGCTCCTTAAGTATAATATATACATGTGTACACACACACACACACACATATATATATATATATATATATATATATATATATATATATATATATATATAAAATAAAATAAAAAATCCTCAAGAAACACATTTTATTTCAGTTTTCAGTTCTGTCTTTCTCTGTGAATAGAGTGGTGTAGTTGTGAAGACAAAACCTGACAAATAAAGATTAATTCTTCACCGCTCAAGATTTTCTATTTTATTCAATTAATGAGTCAAATAATGTAAAAAAAACTTGACGATGCTTGACATTTTGTTCTATAATGCACATTACACGCACTCATGCAGAAAACACACATTTTGAAACAGTGGTTTGTTTTTGTTAATACATATGAATGTGTGTGTGAGTGTGTGAGGCTTACCTTTATTTACATCATGTAGTTTTTGTGTAAAGACACACGCACTACATGATCAGCATTAAACAGCCTGTGCAAAGCTTTTTAAATGCAGTCTATAGTATTGTGATCGACTGAGGAAACTGGTTATATTTAATTATTAATAACTAATAATTCCTTACATTTATATAGCGCTTTTCTGGGCACTCAAAGCACTTTACATAGAAGGATGAATCTCCTCAAACACCACCAGTGTGCACATCCACCTCCAAATATTTGACAAAAACTACAGAAACATTTAATAAGGTAGTAATATTATTTATATTAAATTATATTGTTGTAAAAATTATCTTTACAGAGAGAAACAGAGGGGGGAGGGGGGGGGGGGGGGTTGGAATATGAGCAGGAATTCATTCAGGGCTGCTCTGGGTTTAGTACAAACACAACATTAGTCTGTGGAGGTATAGTCTTGTCTCTTGGAAATGCAGAGAACAGCTTTCCTCAGCTTTCCTTGTCCTGTTTGCAACTGGCTAAAAGGGAAGAGAAAATAATAAAATGCATAGAATCAGTTCACAGTTTTATGAAAAGCTATGAAATCTACGGTGCCCGTAAAGTGACTTGTTCGGTTTACTTAGTTTTGTCGTGGCCACGACATAATAACTTGTGGGAATGTGAAAATATGTCGTGGCCACGAGATATTAATTTGTGGGAACGTCATATTAACTCGTGGGAATGTCATATTATGTCGTGGCCACAAGATCATTTTGTCGAGGTAATGACATCATTATGTCATGGCCTCGAGATGCTATGTTGAGGGAACAACATCCATTTCTCGTGGCCACGACTTCTTATGTTGAAGGAACGACATGTTTTTCTCATGGCCACGAGTTTAATGCGTAAACAAACCTGCGTGACCATAGCAACCTGGGATTATCAGAGATGGATTCATTCATATTTTATTTTGAATTACGAAATTATTTTATTATTTATACATATAAAATTTAAGCATTTACATTATGACATTTTATGTTAATGTCGAGCATTTACAGTAAACTATTATTTACAAAAGTATTCAGAATGTTAAGTAAAGAGATCGAAGTTGAAGCAAAAAAACAAAAAAAAGAATATAAACGAAAAAAAAAACACAATAATAATAGGCTAATAATAATAATAATAATGTACACATATTACGGGGGAAAGACTATAAATTAATGGACTTACAAGACTGTAGGATGGATAAAAAAAAGTTTTTATATTTTATTATGCACTTCATGTAATATTTATTTATGATAAACTTAATTTGAATGCTGACAATCGCATGTAATACAGCCTGGTAGCCAAAGCATACGGTTAATATAATAATTACTTAATTCAAGATAAAATATGAATGAATCCATCTCTGATAATCCCGGGTTGCTATGGTCACGCAGGTTTGTTTACGCATTAAACTCGTGGCCACGAGAAAAACATGTCGTTCCTTCAACATAAGAAGTCGTGGCCACGAGAAATGGATGTTGTTCCCTCAACATAGCATCTCGAGGCCACGACGTAATGATGTCGTTACCTCGACAAAATGATCTCGTGGCCACGACATAATATGACGTTCCCACGAGTTAATATGACGTTCCCACAAATTAATATCTTGTGGCCTCGACATATTATCACGTTCCCACGAGTTATTATTTCGTGACCACGACAAAACTAAGTAAACCGAACAAGTCACCTTACGGGCACCGTAGAAATCCTTAAAATTAAGTGATGATAAACTTAATCGGTAGCACTTTAGAATAATGGTCCATTAGTTAATGTAAGTTAACTACTTTAGTTAACATGATCAAAGCAAGAACAATACTTCTACAGCATTTATTAATCTTAGTTGATGTTAATTTCCACATTTACTATTTACATATACACACATACTCACATATATGTAAACACATATATACATACATATATATACATACATACATATACATGTACACACACATACCTACACACGCACACCATGTCTATACACATACACATCATGAGGTAGAGCAGAGAGCGACTAAACATTTTAAAAGGAGTACAAAATGAAATACGGAACTGATGTATAAATAATCTTTCTAGTTTAGATAAATACACATTATAATAAATAGTTGTAACACTGTGCGTTC
The DNA here is from genome assembly GCF_963082965.1 of Carassius carassius. Classification (NCBI taxonomy): domain Eukaryota; kingdom Metazoa; phylum Chordata; class Actinopteri; order Cypriniformes; family Cyprinidae; genus Carassius; species Carassius carassius. The sequence continues at coordinate 14,875,590 of NC_081755.1, read as the reverse complement.
AAAAATAAAACTCTGAATAGAATAAATTACTATTACACGGATCATTACAAAAATTAAAAACATGGAGAGGGATAGTATTTTCCCTCCTTAAAGAGCATATTGCAGGTTAGAAGACCCAACGAGTCAATGTATAGAAAAATAATGTAGGAACTAGATTTTCTTAAAAAATTTTTTATAAATACGCTACAGTGGCTTCTGGAGTCGTTTTTGTGATTAAAATTTTACTTCCGCATCTGAAAATGGGCGTGATGGGCGTGACGTAGCAAGAGGGAGAGCGGTCGATTCAAACAACGGGGGAAAAAATGGACCGCAATGACGTTTCAGACGCTGAGGAAATTGTTCATACTTACTTGTATGACGGACCACAGCCATACAATTATGAACCTGCTAGGCTGCCAAGAGAGCAGGGACAGGCCAGGATTAATGTTAGACAGAACAACGGTCAGAGGAGACAAATTGAGTTGTGGTGTGAGGAGAACAGGGCAGGTGTCTTGGTGAGAGACCAGTGTTAGCTTATAGATACACGTTCGCTAACGATATAAACTGTGCTCACAATATTGTACAGATTATTACCATCGTATATCATTTAATAGCAAAGATATTATTGGTCATCTGGGCGTATTGGAACTTACAATAACAGAAACTAAGCTTTAATCAGGCGTTTGTCATGCTCATTAATATCCGTCCAGACTTACGTTACGTGATATAACTTAGCAGTTTCTCATCGAGAGACAGAGATATTTTTATTCCTGATACAATTTTTTGTTCCATAGGTGCATGTGTGGGAAATGCGAGGCAATGTTTAAAGCTGAGGAAAGTCAGTGTTGCAGGGAGGTGGATGCATACTGGGCCTTAGTGGAAAATGTCACACCCAGACTTGATGTGCAGTGCCTGACTCTGCACCCAGGCTTCGAGGCTTGCTGTCTGAACCCATATGTACTACAGATAGCCTATATGCACTTCAGACAGGAGCATGGACCTCTCCAGGCCAGCAGACATGGGTATGTTTATGGTAGAGATAATTTATTACTTTTGAGCTAAAAAGACATGTTCTAAGCGATCTCACGCGATTTTTAGGCCAAAACATTTTTTTTCACATACCGCAAACATCGATATCTAAAACATATATCACACTATTTGATGCCATTGGTATAAGACTATCAATATCGATATTTGAGTGAGTGAGTGAAGTGACATTCAGCCAAGTATGGTGACCCATACTCAGAATTTGTGCTCTGCATTTAACCCATCCGAAATGCACACACACAGAGCAGTGAACACACACACACACACTGTGAGCACACACCCGGAGCAGTGGGCAGCCATTTATGCTGCGGCGCCCGGGGAGCAGTTGGGGGTTCGATGCCTTGCTCAAGGGCACCTAAGTCGTGGTATTGAAGGTGGAGAGAGAACTGTACATGCACTCCCCCCACCCACAATTCCTGCCGGCCCAGGACTCGAACCCACAACCTTTCGATTGGGAGTCCGACTCTCTAACCATTAGGCCACGACTTCCCATTTATTCCATGTCTCAAGGCAATACCACTACACTGCATACCGACAGGTTGTCCGCTGGGCCTATGGCATTCTGGGCAGGCACATCAGGAAGCCCTTACCTGCATGTGTTGTGTCAGCCATTAGAAGACAGTTTCCAGAGGAAGGAGGACTCTATAAAGGTTTTGAATGGCCCAATTTTGTTGACAATCAATAGAAAATAAACAAACAAATCACAAATTGTCGTATAAAACTTTTTATGATCATATATACAATTTAACAATCTTTCGGGTATCACACTAAGATTTCGTTAACGTGTTAAATCGTGAATGCTGTGTTATATACACGCCAACAGCCTCATCCTTGTTGATCCTCTGGAGGGATCTGGAAAGGGGAGCAGGTGTAGTGGAAAACAATACTGTGCTGCGTTCTCGTAGAGCCTGTGGTGACCTGGAGTATTCCACTCTCAGAGATTCCATGAGGGCTGATGCATATGCTGGGAGAAGGAAGCAAAAGTGTAGATCACATTCATTGCTAACTTGTGGTCTGACTTGCTTAATATTTAAGAACTGACTGAAACTGCCCACCATATGATGGCTTTTCCTTAACAGGACGGACTACCCAGCCACCTTTGCGGAACCTTGGGTAGCGAACCGCATAACACGCCTCACCATCACTGGTTCGAGCAACTTCTCTGCTGCCATTGTGGTTGAAATGTAGGGCTGCCAAGAGAAGTCTGTAGAAAAAAAAAGTCATTTTACCCATTACAAGTTGTGCATATGTAAATAAACCCAGAAGTAAAAAACTGGGGGAAAAAAGCATTGCTTACTGCAAATTTAATGAAATTTGGGCTGCTGTGTTAGACTGCATTAGTTTCAGAAAGTACTCATTCTTTCTTTCACATCACACACTTACCTGCTGTACATCCCAAGAAAGGAGAACCCAGTGTGCTTTGGTGCAAAGTGCAGGATAAGGGAGTGAAATGCCTCCAGTGAAAAAGTCTGATGCTGTGGGGACAACTGCCGAACATCCTTTACCAGCGCTGTTCTAGTAGCTACACTCTCCAGTTTAACTGCTACAGTTGATCCTGCATAAACAAACATTTTGTTTTTAAGATGAGTCATGAGTGTACGACCACAATGAGGTGGGATTTTTTACAGACAACTTCATTATAAAGAAAAACAACACATCTAAAAAATAATTTATCATAATCTGTGACAAAAATGCTATTATAAACTACATTAGTGGATAAATCAGCAGTAAAATTTAATCTAGAAAAATCTGAACATTTAGGGAAGAAAAAAAATAATTTAGTGGGAAACAAATAAGAGACAATAAGTTTAACACCTAATCTTTGCTCTTTGCATTGTTGTAAAATACATTAATAAAAAACAATTATTTTATAGCCTACTATAAAAAATGTTTATGTATAGCACAGCTGTTTAATGAGTCACTGTATTATGATATGAAAGGCTCCAATACAGTGCGGCACAAAGCGCTTATACGATACCCGATCTGGCAAAAATGGCAGTATCAAATCCGATACTCAGCATAGGCATCGGCTTGGGTATCCCTAATAAACAGTATTTTGTACCTGGTTCCAGCCATTCCTTGTTCCTTGCTTCGCCCTCCAGAGGTGGATGTGCACAGCAGGGAAACGTAGGAGTGCCATGTTCGTGGATGTCCTGAACGTGGTTGACCATGCTTTTCCACTTGGCCTCCATCACATCTGCATCTCCATTAGGAGTGGAAGCGGCAGTCCAGTAGAGGTGGTTAATAACAGCTGGCCTCCACAGCTTCAGTTCTTCACACTCCCTCTCCTTTGCAGCAGCATCCAATGCTTTCCCTAGACCTGTTTCACAACAGAAACACAAAATGTTAAAAAGGAAAATGTAATTATAGACGATATAAACAAAACTACCTTCATCAAGATACATACTTTTTCCAATATGCCAGATGTCAAAGAAATGGCTTGTTCCTTTGGGACACAACTCCTCCCGCACCCACTTGGCAACCTGAAATGTTTGAAAAAACACATTGATTACAAGAACATTTGATTTTAGCTGTAAATAGAGTCAGGGGCAAGATTCATGTGCGTTTCTTTACCTGCCGATTTCTGTCTGTGATCAGGGCTGACACTTGCATATGTTGCTTAGTCAGAAAACTTATGCTGCGCTTTAGGCCCTCTAACTCACACCAGCTGCTACTTGGGACCTCGGAGCTCTATAAAAAATATTTTGTCATCTCACTGTGTAACATTAAACAGGTGATATGTGTGTTTGATAATATTAACTTACCTGGACAAGTTGAAGATCTAAAACCTTGTTGATTTCTGTCCTCAATCAAAGAGTATGTGCCATATTTTGCACAATGGCCAGGAGAATCTGACCTATGAATGTCAAAAACAGTTTAATTCATATGGTTAAGCACAAAAACTAATACATTAAACTATATTATCCAGTTTAGACTTGTTTTCCATTGTAATGATATAAGCTGAAGTGTGCTACCTGCAGTCACCAGACAGGATCAGTCCACCCCTCATCTCTTTCAGATCTCTGATGATCCCTGCCTGCTCATTCTGCCACGCCTGCACGATGGTTGGAATCGTGTACAAGCGCTGATGGCGAAAGAAGGTGCTGGCACTGATGCTCTGAAGCCCAAACAGCTTCAACATCCTGTTGGTCTGGGTAGCCATGCAACCTGAAAAGTGGATGGCCCCACTCAGTAATAGGTTGCAGGCTGGCATATTGCTATGCAGCATTGGCTGGTTCTGCCAAAAACGCTGATACCCACATGCTGCACAGACCTAAGAGATGTATGTGAAAGGCAGAAAATGACTATAACATACAAACAACAAAGTATAATGATTAAAACAAACTATACAAGTTATGTTACAACATCATTTTCTACCAGAAAACACAAATAGTTTCTTACTTGCTTTATTTTTACAAAAGTTCCCTCCTGCTTCTCAACATTGCCTTGGGTTTCCCCACAACAGGCTGGGCAAATAGTAAAGAGAGACATCAACTGGCTTTGGCACACAATGAACTTATCAGCAGCACTGAAAAAAAAAAAAGAAAAACATTATTTTTGACTTGACACAATTTGATCATATAAAAACTTAAATAAAAGAAAAATAAGTCTTACTTGAGGTCAGGGTGAGATTCCTGCTGTGGTTCCTCATCAGATGAATCACTTGTCATTTCCCCCTCTGGGATCCATGACATATCACCAGGTTTATCCATGAAAACAGAGGATGACTCATCATCGGTATGCACAGGACTGGGCAGTGGAGTTGACGTTGATTTCTCAAACCTTTCTGTCTGAGTCCCCACACTGACCATCTTGGGCTGTGCCTGGACAGCTAGAATAAAAATAAGTCCAGTTATACAATTGTGTAACAGCATGTATATGATACATCATAAATATATTTTTTTACTTTGAGCAATGATGGAGCTATAACGTAACTTGACTCTTCTTAGAAGCAAATAAAAGAAAACAGCTTCTTGGAAAAAATGAAATTTAATATTGTAACGTTAGTAGGCTAGTTATTAAAGTTGCTGATCTGTGGACACTGGATAGTTCATTCATTGCACATCATATTTAATGTAAAATGTTAATCCACCTGATGAACGATGTGAAGGTCTGAGGTCACACTGTGAGCCAAAGTGATGCACAGATGATTGAGGGGCCAGTGGAGAGAAAGGCTCTTGCTCTGGGTCAGCAACAAACACTGCAGCACTGGCTGAAGATGTATCTCCCACTTCATTACTTGCAATTTCTGATAAATCCTTATAAACAAACATGACAAATTACGAATTAGCTGTGCTAGCAACTAGCATTAGTTATTATGCCTAACAAGGTAGCTGCGGTACTTTACAACAACTTATACACGCCACGTTGCTTCTCATTATTTAAATCATTATGTTGACTGATTTGTTAGTTAGTAAATGTAAAAAAAAAAAAAAACTTACGTTGCACAGTTCACGTTTTCGTCGAGCTGCATCTCTGACGGATCCGTGACCACCGTGTTTCCCGCCGGCGGGAGAACCCGAAGCTACGTGCACTGAAGGAACCACACCAGCTATGAGTCTCACTCGGTTCTTACTTCGGTATCCCATGTTGAACTCCATCATATCGCCGGGACGATAATCCTCCGATCTGAAGTGAACGCTACACACGACCGCGTTTTCCGAAGCCGAAGCGGAAGAGAAATCCCGTCTCTTCACCTGCACAAACCGCACCCAGGCACGAAAGATAGCACCGTCCTTTTTCTTGTTAGGAAACCGGTGGACTCGATGTCCTGACAAGCTGGAGTTTTTGCAAGCTCCACAAACACAATAATTTACCATGACGATGATAAATTGAAATACAAAACCTACTGAAAACACACTGACTCACGACTGCTCTTACTGAATACCAACCTACTCTGCACAGAGCAGCGGCAGAGCACTGCAGCACACGTCTCCCTCTTGTGACGTAAAATGACGCGATGTTGGAAAAAAAAGCGTTTTTTACGAGCAGTCAAAGAAACGCTCACTTTATCTACTAAATTGGTGTCCTTATGTCATTTTAAACCATTTTAAATCCTGCATTATCTTTTTATATGGTATTTTCATACACGGTTAAATATTAATTAAGATTTTTTTTTAACCTGCAATATGCTCTTTAATGTCCTGTGCCACTAGCCTGACTGTGGCTGGGAAAAAACTCTTAAACAGACGTGCCTTGTGGGTGCTAATGCTCACAGGCCTACGATGCCTCAGATTATAGCCTGTGTCCACCCATTTAAACAAAGCATAAGCTGGGTGGTGTTTGTCTTTAAGGATGCTCTGTGCCTTTCTTTTGCAGCGCTGGGTATATATAGTGTCCATGGATGGAAGGTTAGAGCCGATAACCCTCTCAGCAGTCTTAATGACCCGTTGCAGTGATTTCCTCTCAGCCAGGGTGGTGTTGCCATACCACACTGTGATACCACTGGTGAGGATACTTTCAACAAGGCCTTTATAGACATGAGTTAGTGGTTGACTTTTTAGTCCGGCCTTCTTCAATACCCTAACGAAATGCAGCTCTTTTCACTGTTGCAACAGTGTTTTTAGCCCTGGTGAGGTTCTCGGAGATATGAAGTCCCAGGAACTTATAGCTGTCAGTTCGTTCCACCTCAACCCCCTTGATGGTTAGAGGCTGTAGGGGGGGAGCTCTCTTCCTAAAGTCCAGAAAGAGTTCCTGTGTTTTGTCTACGTTGAGCAAAAGATCATTGTCCTCGCCATAGACAGTGACCCTGTGAACCATGTCCCTATATGATGTTTCATTGCCGCCTTTGATGAGACCGAGAATAGTAGTGTCATCTGCATATTTAATGACGATATTGTTATTGTCCAAGTTGGTGGCGCAGTCATGTGTATATAGTGAGAAAAGTAAAGGGCTGAGACAGCATCCCCTGGGGCTCCTGTACTCACTGTGAGTTTAGATGAGACCTTCTTTCCCATCCTCACCACCTGTGGCCTTTCTGTGAGAAAGTCTGTTACCCAATTACAAGTGGTAGCTGGTACCCCCAGTTCTATCAGCTTGCCAGTTAGCTTCGTCGGCCAGATCGTATTGAATGCGGAGCTGTAGTCCAGAAACAATACTCGTACATATGTATTTGGAATGTCTAGGTGCTGCAAAATATAGTGAAGTGCCACCGCATCATCCACTGACCTGTTCGAGCGGTAGGCAAACTGTAGAGGGTCAGCTGTTTCTGGACCCACGGAATTAATGTGCTGTAGGACCAACTTCTCCATGCACTTCATGGCGACTGATGTAAGTGCCACTGGTCTAAAATCGTTCATTGCAGTTGTATTTTCATTAACATTAACAAAGATGAATAAATACAGTAATAAATGTACTGTTCATTGTTTGTTCATGTTAATTAATGGATTAACTAACATTAGTGGACCATGATTCTAAAGTGTTACCACTTAATATTTGTAAATAAGTAACGTTAACGGTAGTGATGCTTTAGCTTCATCACTAATCTAGACAGTCAAAGTGCTCACTGTACATATTGTGCTCATAAAACCATTTAGTTTATGATATAAATGTAAATAAGAATTCATTTTAACTTTGAATTTTTATAAAGTCTCAGCTTTTACTGCTAACTACGTTAGCGATATCGCTATTAATAGTCTGACACTAGTGGTTAATTAAGTTGTCAACATAATGTTAAAAATGACGAAAAACATCGAGAAATAACGGTTGAGTCTTACCTATGAAAGATAACATCCCAAGATCTATTTTATTATCGTGTGACGGTTTGTAGATGCCCAAGCTGCAGATGAGTCAGGTATGTTTTCTTCTGTCCTGATGTGAGAGTTATGAGGCGTCTAGGTATTATATGTCTATGGCTGTGAAGACCGAACTGAAGATGAACACCGAGCCGAGCCAGATGACGAACGAACACGCCCACTGCTGGAGCGATTCTCGTTCTCGAGTCAAGAACCGGTTGCATCGGGTTTCGGATCACCAGTACACTGAACCGAGAATCGTTTCTGTCGGACGCGTCCGATTTGAGAACCGATGAACTGAGAAAACTGCGCATGCAAATTTCTCAAGTATTTTGTTAAACATCGGAAAGTGTGATAAAATAAAAAAAAAAAAAAAAAATATATATATATATATATATATACGTATATAAATATATATATACGTATATATATATATATACGTATATATATATGTATATATATGTATATATATATATATATATATATATACGTATATATATATACGTATATATATATATACGTATATATATATACGTATATATATATATATATATATATATATATATATATATATATACGTATATATATAAATAATTAAGACTCTAAAGAAAGACTCTAAAGTTTAAGGGATGAATTATAAAATATCTGTACTGTGTTAACGATGACACATGCACAAATTGAGTTTGTAGGTAACATAACATGAACACCAGTAGAGCAGCTGATACTGGACTGCAGCATGTAGCGGCTGTGACGAGAGTGGTTCTCGTTTTCGAGTCAAGAACCGGATGCATCAGTTTTCAGTACACTGAACCGAAAACCGTTTCTTCCGGACGCGTCCAATTTGAGAACTGAGGAGCTGATGATACTGCGCATGCGTGATTCAGCGTGAAGCAGAATGACACACAAGACTTAAATCCTCCTATGCACATTATTGCTCTTACTGTATTTGCGTCCGTTGTTGCAAAACTTAAACCTTTAATGATTATGAGGCTTTTAATTGACTAAAGTTATGATTACTGGTTTTATATATTTGAATGTTTGATAGACGTGACGCCATTACGTCATCACCAATGACGTCATTACGTTGAGCTTAAAGAACCGGTGAACCATTTTTTTCAACCGGTTTATTTGAATCGAACCGTCCGAAAGAACCGGTTCGCGGGAAAAATACCGAACTTCCCATCACTAGTGCTCCGATCAGGATTTGTGAGGCTGATCATCGATCACAGGAAGCAGTTTACTTGCTATCTGAGATGCCACCAATCATGGGCGCCGCCAGGAATTTTGGGCCCATGACAAAAAAATCGAATTGGGCCCCTCTACGCAGCTGTTGTCACCACATCTCAAGGACCTAACTGTCCCAAAAGCTTTACATAACTCTAATCAAAGGCTTGCAACTGTCTTGCTGCTTGTAGTTCAATACTAGTACTAGCACAATATTTATTGCTGGTGATTTGTAAATGCAAGTCTGCATACAGTATGCAGTTCACTATTTGATGCAAGATTAAAAGCCCCCATAAAAATGTTTTTAAAGCAACACTATGTAACATACAATCCGAATTCCGGAAAAGTTGGGACGTTTTTTAAATTTTAATAAAATGAAAACTAAAAGACTTTCAAATCACATGAGCCAATATTTTATTCACAATAGAACATAGATAACATAGCAAATGTTTAAACTGAGAAAGTTTACAATTTTATGCACAAAATGAGCTCATTTTAATTTTGATTTCTGCTACAGGTCTCAAAATAGTTGGGACAGGGCATGTTTACCATGGTGTAGCATCTCCTTTTCTTTTCAAAACAGTTTGAAGACGTCTGGGCATTGAGGCTATGAGTTGCTGGAGTTTTGCTGTTGGAATTTGGTCCCATTCTTGCCTTATATAGATTTCCAGCTGCTGAAGAGTTCGTGGTCGTCTTTGACGTATTTTTCGTTTAATGATGCGCCAAATGTTCTCTATAGGTGAAAGATCTGGACTGCAGGCAGGCCAGGTTAGCACCCGGACTCTTCTACGACGAAGCCATGCTGTTGTTATAGCTGCAGTATGTGGTTTTGCATTGTCCTGCTGAAATAAACAAGGCCTTCCCTGAAATAGACGTTGTTTGGAAGGAAGCATATGTTGCTCTAAAACCTTTATATACCTTTCAGCATTCACAGAGCCTTCCAAAACATGCAAGCTGCCCATACCGTATGCACTTATGCACCCCCATACCATCAGAGATGCTGGCTTTTGAACTGAACGCTGATAACATGCTGGAAGGTCTCCCTCCTCTTTAGCCCAGAGGACACGGCGTCCGTGATTTCCAACAAGAATGTCAAATTTGGACTCGTCTGACCATAAAACACTATTCCACTTTGAAATAGTCCATTTTAAATGAGCCTTGGCCCACAGGACACGACGGCGCTTCTGGACCATGTTCACATATGGCTTCCTTTTTGCATGATAGAGCTTTAGTTGGCATCTGCTGATGGCACGGCGGATTGTGTTTACCGACAGTGGTTTCTGAAAGTATTCCTGGGCCCATTTAGTAATGTCATTGACACAATCATGCCGATGAGTGATGCAGTGTCGTCTGAGAGCCCGAAGACCACGGGCATCCAATAAAGGTCTCCGGCCTTGTCCCTTACACACAGAGATTTCTCCAGTTTCTCTGAATCTTTTGATGATGTTATGCACTGTAGATGATGAGATTTGCAAAGCCTTTGCAATTTGACGTTGAGGAACATTGTTTTTAAAGTTTTCCACAATTTTTTTATGCAGTCTTTCACAGATTGGAGAGCCTCTGCCCATCTTTACTTCTGAGAGACTCTGCTTCTCTAAGACAAAGCTTTTATAGCTAATCATGTTACAGACCTGATATCAATTAACTTAATTAATCACTAGATGTTCTCCCAGCTGAATCTTTTCAAAACTGCTTGCTTTTTTAGCCATTTGTTGCCCCCGTGCCAACTTTTTTGAGACCTGTAGCAGGCATTAAATTTTAAATGAGCTAATTAAGTGGATAAAAGTGTAAAATTTCTCAGTTTAAACATTTGCTACGTTATCTATGTTCTATTGTGAATAAAATATTGGCTCATGTGATTTGAAATTCCTTTAGTTTTCATTTTATTAAAATTTAAAAAACGTCCCAACTTTTCCGGATTTCGGGTTGTATTTTACCTTAAAATATTGTTTCCAAAATCATTTTTGTGGTTCATCAAGTTGTAACAGGGTGAAAGGTGCTAAGACATTAACACAGTGGTAGCTAATTTATATGTAGTTTTCAAATTAAAATAATCATTAATTCTTCTCTCTTTAGACCAAATCGATTAAGTTTATGAGAAATTTGAATCAAGGAATACATTTGGAAAATCTTGAATAAATTAGGACAATTTTCATTTTTGGTTGAATTATCCATTTAACAGAAGTGAAAAAGGGGCAACTTACATTTATTTAATGTCTTTTGTTGGTTAAAATTAATGACATAGGTATTTAATTTGGAATGCTGTCCTTTTAAGACTGAAGACATGCATTAAATACTGACACACGTTAGGGCTGTGCAAAAAATCGAGGCTGTGCACATCTCATCAGTAAAGACGCTCCTGTAATTAGAAGTATATCTCCAGCACGTGCGTTCGGATCAGGGATGCCAGGTTTTCACAACAAATCCTGCCCAGTTGCTTCTCAAAACTAGTCCAAAACTAGCCCAATCGCGCTTCCAGTAGGTTCCCCGATAAAAATGGCTTCCCGGGGTTACAATATAAGTTTTTTAGCAGGGTTGCCTTGGTAAAATCCGCATTTTAGGTGCTAAATATCACGTTATTTGTATTGGGGTTGCTTCGACCCGCGGACATGAAAAACAACCACAGACTTGGCAACACTGGTTGGTATTTACTACACCGAGCCGTAATTCACTGACGATCTACACAAAATCGATGTTAAAATCGCAGGCGATTCTTTGTCTATTTTGAAAACGATTTTGTGTTAGTTGTCGGTAGACTACGGCTCGGTGTAGTAACTGCCGCTCCACCTGAACCAGTGTTGCCAAGTCTGCGATTGTTTTTTGCACTGAGAACTGATATATATTTGAACTGAGGAAGTGGAGTGAGAGAGAGAGCACTTCTATCAGTGTGATTCCGCCTATCCCGTGTTCACTAAATTTAAGTTAATCAACAACTAATTATTACTCCCGGGAAAAACGGGACGTCTGGTCACCTCATCCCTGCCCCTTTGGGTGCTGAGACCATTGTTTCAGATCGCTAGTTCGCATTTTGGTAGTTTATCCATCCACTGTGGCTGTTATACTGACTAGATATGAATATGGCCCTTATCCGATCGCAATCCAATGACAGGGACGCACATTTTGAAAGACAATAGCCTATAGGATGCATTTTGAATGTCCGGTAGTCCTCAAATAAAATTTTAGCCCAGTCTCATCTAGTTAACGAAAACACGGCATAAATTTTGTCATAATTTCGTCATCAGATATTATTTTTAGCTCATCAACGTCTTGTCTTAGTCACATGAAAAATGTTTGTTAACGAATATTTTTCGTCATTGTCTTCGTTAACAAAATTAACACTGCTAGCGCGCCGTGCATTAATTGACTGTCTGCAACTAACTAAAAACCGTCACTAGCCGTGTTTCCACTGTTGAGCTTAAACCGAATGTGCTAGTGCGTGCCAGGGCCAGTCGTGTTTCCACTGTCTCTTCCGGGGCTTGAGGCCATCCTTAAAAATATTCTTGCTTGCCGTAACCCGACCGACCCTGTCAATTTAGCACCGACTAAATTTTTTTTTTTTTGCTTTTAGTCCGACCGACTTGTAAATTTGTAATAAGACCGACTAATTATTTTTTTACTCTTCAAACAACTAATACAAACGCAATAAAATACTATTAATTATATTTAAGTATTATAAATATATAAATTGCCTTGGCCTACATACAAATGAAGGCTATCTTCTTTAATTAAAAAAAAAAAACCCTTGACGTCATCTGTGTTTACACGGATGTCACACTGTGGCCTGTGCGTTTGCTTCATCTCATACTCTCACTCACTGTCAGAGTCAACGGTTCGCACTTGGTAATGATGGCTGCGGCTGCAGTAAACTAAATGTTTGCGGTCACTGTTCAAAGTCATACGGGTTCGGGCACCATAATACATCTAAAAAAAATTCATTAAAACAGCTCGACACCGCTTTAACTTGGCACAAAGTTCTGGAAAAACTGTGCCCAGATCTTTTCCCATCCCTTCTCCTCTCTAGTCTAAAACCGTGACCGTGTCGACTGTCACTTTATGTTCGAAAATCTATTGCATGAATCAAGCACGAATCAACCAACACAAGTTTCGAAAACGAAAATAAGAAAATGATTTTAACGACCTTTTCTCGGAGCGCGTCCAGGTTTTTTTTTTTTTTTGAACAGGCGTCACACAGCAACTGCAGCTTCGGACAAACACGAATAATACTTCTCCACAATGTTTCTCTTTTTGCAACAGAAATGTGAATTCAGCTGGTTTTCAGTCTCATACAGTTTCGCGCTTGAATCGCCTAGTGCTGTCAAAATAGTTGAAAAAACTAAATTCTAATTTTTTACTTAAATATGATCAAAATTTGAATTGTATTCGTATTTTAAATGCATAATTTCAGTTAGGGTGAAGAAAAGCTTTTTGCTTCTCTTCTGAGGCTCAAGATAGCGCATCGAGCAAAATATTAGCCTACTGCATGTTTATTCAAAGCATTAGAATACATGACTGTGAAAAAACATATTTAAAATAATGTTTATGAACCAATTATTATTAAGTTGCTTAAAGAACTATAAACAAAACAGCATCATGTATGCATGCATTGTTAAATAAATAAAAAGGGCGGAAAACCAGTCACACAGGATCATTTTTTTTCATTTTAAAGCATGAGATGTGCACGGATAGTCGAACATTCGAAAATTCGTTCTGCTCTAATTATTCGATAAATAAAAATGATATTCGAATTTCGCAAAAAAAAAAAGTTCACAATAAAACCTAATTTGGTCACTTTCTGTGATTCTCCACGGCATATTTGAAGGTGTATGCAAGCAAAAAATAATTAATGAATGATTAAGGGGCCATTCACATATCGCGCCTAATAAGGTGTGGAAAAGGCTATGCGCGCCGCTTTCTCCTTCTTTCCAAAGTGCTCGGGCAGAAGCGCTCCTGAGGCGACGCGTTCTCTCCATGAAGATGCGGAAATTTCAGCAAAGGATAAATGGATTTGCAGCACAAAAAAAAATCGCTTTCAGTAGCTCTGCTACTAAATTTATTTCAAAATGGCAATCCATATACAGCTATGATCAGCTGTTCCTTCATCTTGGCTGAGCTTTCAACGTTGTTACAGGAAAGGATGAAGCTGAATGTTTAGTACTTGTCACTTGATGTGCGCTTGCGGCTCTCTGAAAAGTTGAGATGGTTTTAACTCGATGCGGTGCGGACGCGCCTGGAAAAAAACAGACACGTCGCACCGCGTGCCCATCGCGACCGCGTCGCTTCCATTATGAGCGCGCATACCGCGTGCCTACATTGGAAATAACGAACTTGAGCGCACAAAAGACGCGATATGTGAACGGCCCCTAAGAACTGCGGTCTTCTACAGTACTTCAAATATGCCGTGGTGAATCACAGAAAGTGACCGAATTCAAGAACATTGTCACAGCAAGCAACGAATAAACACCACTAACTTGGAGAATGCAGTGAAAACTCCTCTTCTCGCGTCTGCCCTAGACCCTCCGCAAAAACATCTCAGGTTTCTCGATGAAAACATGAGAGAAGTAAGGAAAAAAAAACTTTTTTGAACATTATCAGAACATTTTCCTTGATGCGAGTGGTGCGGATGCACGATGAAGAGGATGCAATGCCCACTCGTTGGAAAAGTCTGAGCCAGTTCTTCAGCGATGATTACAGAGAGTCCAGCCGAGACGAGTGGGAACAGTTCTTGCTGGAGCCATGTATTCCACCAGATGAGGATCCCATTCAGTGGTGAAACCAAAACACGAAGCGCTTCACAAAACGTATTCGCTTAGCACACCGTTATTTGTGAGTCCCGCCAACGTCTGTGTCGTCAGAGCGCGTTTTCTCCACGGCCGGCCTTATTGTTAACAGACTAAGGAGCCGACTTTCCCCCGATCATGTTTACATGCCCGTATTTCTTAACAAGAACATTTGAAACAATAGAAAAAAAGCAAAAAAGATTTGCTGACAGTTTAAAAGTTAAGTGTAAGCTACATTCTGTACAATAGCCTAATTGCTGCAGGCTGCTTTATGTTTTTTCTTTGTTCACTTTTTTTTTTTTGCTTTTAATCTGTACTTTTGTTTGTTTGCACGCATTGTTAAAGGTTTTCAGCTACAAAACATGATGTGTATTGTTCAAGCTTATTGTAAGCTTGTTCAAAATGACGAAAACAAATGTTGCTGAAAAATAATGTCTGACTCATTAAACTTAATTTAAATAAACGAATATTCGAATATTCGTTTTTTGTGAGCTCAAATATTCAAATGTGATATTTGTGGAAAACGCCCATCCCTAGTTACTGCAAACCAAAATATTTTTAAGGATGGCCTGACCGTGCCTTGTTGGGGCTTCCTCGGGGCCAATGGGCCGGGTTTTTTGGCCCGACGAAAACCTTGGACCAAAGCGGGCCAGCTGGGGCTAGAGTAGTGGTTATGAACAAAGGCAGAGTGTAACAACACAAACTTCATAATCATCGGGAAGGAGGCGGCGGGAACCTGCGGACAATCAAAATGAAAGCTTTAATAATAAAATAAATACAAAACACAAACAAAATTAAAACACAAAATAAACGCGAGACCGGTGAGTGGCGCAGGTGTGACTCATTTCTCAATCACTCCACCGGCCTAGCCATATTCCCACGGCTCTCGGCCCCGCCCCACTCACCACACAGAGTTTCTCCGCATCTGGAGAGTGTCAGCGCTTTAGATCATTACAGAAAGATAACAGCTTTAACACCAGTATTAAAGACTTTTTAAAATAAGTTGAGCTCAAAACTCACTTTCAGTCAGCAGCTAATGTTTGAAATAACTTGATCCGAAGTGGATTATGATCACCATACAAGGCAGAAATATTTAAAAGTGATGTAAAAGACTATGCACGATAAACATTAACATTACCATAGCAAACAAGGTAAATGCAACCACATGGAGAAATAAGACGTCAGCTTCTTATTCTCTATCACAATCGTGTATTTACTTAGTAACTTATATTATCTGTCATAAGTCTCATCTCAAGAGTTTAGCTATGCGTAGAATGTCATAAAAATAAAATAATGATTTTTGTTCGGGTGCTTTTATAAAAATAGAGAGTTAGCATTGCGGATCATAACAAAAAGCAGCTATAACACCAGCATTAAAAACTTTTTTTTGAGTTGAGCTCAAAGCTAATTTTAAGTCGACAGCGTGTTTGAAATAATTTGATCCGATGTGGATTATAATCATACAAGGCAGAAATATTTATAACATTACCCTATAGTAAACATAGTAAATATGACCGCTTGAAGAAATCAGACGTCAGCTTTTTTTTTTTTATCACAATCGTGTATTCATTTAGTAACTTATATTATCTGTCATAAGTTTTTTTTGTTCGGGAGCTTTTATAAAAATAGAGATATTATCATTCATTCTAAATGTGACGTGTAGGCGACTGCGGCTACAAATAAGCAGAAACGGACTCAAATTAATAAGCAGGCTATTTTATAAGCGTTTAAAATAAATAAATAAAATAAATTTAAAAAAACGTTTATTTCTGTGTGATTTGATTTTGAGTCCTGATGAACTAATTCATTATGATCAATGTATCACTTATTCTATAGTAAAACATTGATGCTTTTGAATTGGAATATTTAACAAAGCATACAAACACACCGCCGCTTTTATCATGTTCGTTTTATGATCGCGCTAGTTCCCGTGACTTATTTCTTAGTTTTCTGATAACTTCTCTTTGTTGGTGAAATGATGGGTTTGCGTGACGTTGTTCCTGAGAGGCATGTAAAGGGCGTGTTTTAGTGAAGCACAGCGGAGCTTCAGGCTCTACTGTGGAAACCCTGCGCTATTCTGGCCTCGGTGCTACTGGCCCAGTTTTATGAGCCCCAGCCAGCCCATTTTAAGCCCTGGCTTGCAATGGCCCGACAGTGGAAATGCGGCTACTGATGAGTGCGCTAAGGCAGGACCAAACCATTTCATGCAGATACAGGGGGGTGGTTGGTCAATATGGATGTTTTATTTTTTGGTCAATGGTGATATTTAACTTCTATTGCCAAAATAAGTCAAATCAAAGACATCATTCATTTTATTATTATTTGAAATATACTCAATGATGTTTTATATAGTGTATAATATAATATTTTTAAATTAGTTTTTACCTATTTGTTGGGCCCCCTGTCAGTCAAGGGCCTTTGGAATTGTCCTAACTTTCCCCCCATACGGCGCCCATGCCAATAATACAGATATTAAAGACTTCTTTTTATCAGATAAAACTATTTAAAGTGATACTCCTATGGAAGAAAATTAATGACAAATGTCTTTGGAACAAGAAAAAAGCATGAGGAATTGCACTAACTGAAAAAATAAATAAATAATGCATTGAATTAATAGTGCTTGCTTTTTTATAATGCCTTGGCATTTTTAGGTCCTGAAATTTAACATAGTTATTTATTTAGGCTGTGAATTTTATAATTCTAAATATTTCACACACCATTTCAGAATTAAAAATTAAACTATTCATATTCACCTTCTAGAATTCACTTCCTAAATATTCAATCTGTTTCAAAACACGATGGATGTATTCGACTGGTATATTTTGGTCCATTTCATTTTGCTTAACAAAATATGCTTCCATAAATTCAGTGGTTCAAATACAGCAGAAAATTCAGCATTTCACATCCAGGAGCTGCATGAATAGCAGTAAAGCACCGATGCATGACCTTCATCTGCTGTCAGTCTCTCACTAGCAGGTGGCGCAAGTCATTCACTCACAAAAACTGAATCGCAGAAATGAAGCAAGCTGTGAGTAGACTTGTGCCGGTATTCGGTAATGCAATATATCCCGGTAATGAATATGCACGATATTGTTATCGTGGGCACTTCTAAATACCGCAAATGATTATATTACAAATTATTCAGAATTTGGAATGCATTTTAAGAATACTATTCCCATCAACTGGTCAAAATGCACAACACCGCTGTATGCTGCTTGAAAGACTCTGTGTGCTCTGATGTAAACAAGCAAGTAAGAGAAGCACATGGAGGAACATGTGAGGGACGAGCTGAATGAAAGCACATTCACTCTCTGACAGCAGATGGCACTAAACTGCTGAAAATGTCCTTACCCTTAAATAAACCAGCAGGACAACTTTCTGAAACATATTTAAATAATTTTAAATAGCCATTCAGATTTGTGTATTTGCTATGATGTTCATCACAGTGCCAAATACTTAACCCTCTGAAGTCGATTAACGCGTATTCCCGTTATGAGTCATTTTCTCCTGATAACTCCAAAAAGAACTTAAATTTCACTTTCGGTTTTGATCGTACAGATAAGAGCAATGCATCAGTCGAATCTGTAAAAGGTTTACTTTTTGTATACAGACATAATAACAACAGAACTTTGTGCACTTATATAATAAAGATAACAAACAAGGTGTAGCCTACTGTCTGCAGCCTTTGTCTGCGCTGATCTTCATTTACAAACATGTCATTAAAATGAACTGTAACTCGTGAATACTCAACGAAGAGACATGAGAGAGATATCTATAGAAAGCCTGACATGTCTACTTTTAAACTAAACAAGTGCTGCCAAAAACAAATATTCTGTGATAAAGTAATCCATATGAAAACAACGCGATGTCCGTTTTTCACTTCTCCCTTCATTATCTTCTAATGTGAACACCCATCCCCCCACCCCCCGCGCTGAAAGCTCTATTCAGATTCTAATGTTTCACTGAAGCGTACGGCTTGAATACGCCCATAACAGAAGACAACGCAGCAAGACTGTTCTTAAAGATTTTTTATTTTACTGTTTGCTTCACAATGAGAGGAATAAGACATAATTAATTCATTTAACATTCAAAAGCTTGATGTAAATAATCTAAATGAAACAAATAAATGTAACTGTAATAAATGTAACAAACAATGCTGTTCTTTCAATTTATCCCCCCTAAAAAAACATGAAAAATATTCTCAGCTCTTTTCAGCATTAATAATAATGATAATAATAACAATAGTTTTTTTTTTTGTAGAAAATCAGATTGTTAAAAGGATTGTGTGACTGGAGTAATGATGCAAAAAAATCAGTTTGAAAGTCAGCTTTAATTGTTCCTAATAAACTGTTTAATTGCACTTCCCAGTGGATATTAAATTGTTGTGGGATAATTAATATATTCTAAATAAACTACAAACATAAAATTATATAGGTTTATTTTGTCCTTACATTCTTTCTTTTAACACCTCCCTCTCAGTCACACAGCTAAATGAAAAACTCATTATGCAGCTCATTATGCAGGCTTTTGTCTTCTCAGGTATAAATCACAATGATATTCATGATAGTTGACGCCTACTCGCATACAATTTTTACCAACAAAAAGTGTATTAGAAAATTTAAATCAATATATTGTTTTCTGTAAGTGAGTAAACAAGATGATTTCCACATAATTTAGAAAGAAAAATTATAGGCTCCAGTTCTCAAAAGTCCTGGGAACCATTGTTCTTTGTGTTTTATTGCCTTATTCAAGTGATTTAACATTTTTAGTTTTTCACTAACCATGCATAAAAATGTTTTTCTCAAAAACACAATCATGTACATACATGCTGCACACATACAGTATTATTATAGCCCAGTATGTGCTGATTACAGTGAGATTAGATATTAGCCATTTAGATGTGTATAAGAAACTGAAAAAAGGCACAAATGTCAGGGCATGACAAAACTTCTCCAGGCCACAAAGATACCCTTAGACTCCAGAGGGTTAAGTATTAAGACTTAATAGGTTATTTTAATCTGGACTACAACGTGCCATAGATATAGTTTGAAAATGTTTGGATTTTTTTGTTAATTCACACTTTACATCAGGGCTTCATTTTTAACGTTTAGTTAATTCTTTGGTTAACATAAACTGCCAATGACAAAGTCTTCTGAATATTCATTAATCTTTGGTATTCCAATATTTAATAACAGGTTAAAATGTAAAGTTCCAACTAGGGCTGGGACAATGCGTCGAGGCCATCGATGACGTCGACGCAAAAAATACGTCGACGCAAAATATGCGCATCGATTCTTCGACCTGTTTTTATTTCTCTAAAAAACGTTTGCAAAACATTTACTTTATGTGCGCTGAATATACGTGATGGCCGGATCAACATTCTGTCCAACGTTATATAACCAATCCAGGGGTTTTTCTGCATTGATCTTTTTTTTTGGCAGCTGTCAAAGCCTTATTTGATCGGTGAGTGACAGTGACAGGGCGCATACGAGAGAGAGCCCCGGCTGCGCGCGCACTCACAGTCTTCAAACAACACGAGCGCTTCTTGCTCTCTCCCTCCCTTGTGCATATTAACCAAAATCATTAGACACGATAGAAAAAGGGCGGAACGCCAAAGTTTCACGCGCGCTCGCGCACTCACAGTAGCGCTCTCTCTCTGTCTCTCTCTCTCTCTCTCCCTCCCTCTCTCGTGCATATTAACCAAAATCATTAGACACGATAGAAAAAGGGCGGAACGCCAAAGTTTCACGTGGAGCATTCGGAGATTTTTTTTCTCCATGACAGGCTGCTGGCTCCCAATGTTAATTATTTTTTTTTTTTTGTAAAAGCACTCTCTGTATTAGCTTAAAGCCCTCAAGTTTACATTTACATACTGTATTCTTTCAATTGCTCTAAACAAGTATTTTGGGTGACCTTTTTTATTGAATACTAGACATCAAGTTGTTGTTATTTTCATCTGAAAGAACTTCTTTTTTCAGTAAGCTAGGCCCTATGTGTTCAGTAAGCTTGTTTCAGTAAGCTATGTGTTTTCAAGGTTTCAAGGTTTTATTGAATGCTATCTCTATACAAGTGCAAAGTAATGCATTCTTAGTCAGTTTTTTATTTTGTAATTTTAAGAGCAATAAACATATATTGCAATGTTAAGGAATTGATGTTTTTTTCATTCAGATATGTAAATCAACATGTATAAATTGTTAGTAGTCAATTAATGGGGAGATAATCGAAATCAAATCGGTCTGAAAAATTAATCGTTAGATTAATCGATGCATCGAAAAAATAATCGCTAGATTAATCGTTTAAAAAAATAATCGTTTATCCCAGCCCTAGCTCCAACTGTACTATTTAATGAGCTAACATGAATTTTGACTTCTGTTTTTTTTACGATTAATATCTTCTGTAGCAAATGTAGCTATTGTGAATGTTAATGGTATGTTAATGTAACTAATGAGATTGTTCTTTATAGTTCTTTTGCACTTTAATCTGTGCAAAACTTTTAACTTTATGTATTTTTCTTCATTCTTTTATTTTATTTAAATATTCAGTTATTTTTGTTAATAAAAAAGTTATTTAACCTATTATATTATACTATATTTTGAGCACTTTTTAAAACTAAATTTCAAAACCGTTCAAAACAAAGGGTTTATAGATTTGACTGAAATAATAATGCAATAACTGACACTTTAAATCAATGTTTCAAGCAACAACAACAAAACAATTGAGCAAAAAACAGATAGACAAAAAGTAGCCATTGATAATATTTAAACATGTATCCAAATATAATAAAATTAATTTGTCTAAATTATGAGCAATTTCTTCGCAGCTAGGGATTGTTACATAGGGCTAAACAGGCATCTAGTGGCAACACAATGATATTACTGATCATAAATTGTGCAAAATGTTTCTTAACAATCACTTTACAGATAATGCACTCACGATGCGCTTAATCTCCACAAATTAGTGTCGTTAATATGACAACTAATTTGAATGTGACAAGAAACTGGTGTCTGAAAAAGAATATATATATATATATATATATGTATGTAAGGTCCAGGCACACGGCCCAAGGAAGGTATTCGGTGCTGGATGATGGTTTACTGCGTGTTCGGTCTTTCAGCGTGTAGAGTTACTCATTTTAGGTTAAACTCAAACCTGACTCCATTTTATTATGCATTTTGGTTGAAAGGCAAATTGGTTGAATGTCTGTTTCTAATTAGCATTCTTCTGACTTATGGTTACTCTAGTTAAACTCTTTATTTCATATTAACCCGTTCATTCGGGTGATCATGTCGCTAACAAGGATTCAACGTAATCTACAAGAGTCAATAATAACAGAGTAAAACAAAATAAAATCAAATGTAACAATTATCAGTCAGGTATATATGTATTCTGCCAATTACATATCCAATTCAAACATATCGAATCATATCAATAAAAAACATCAAATTTTCAAAGATTAATCTAAAAGTAAAATATGCAAAGCTGACCTTAGAAAATACACTGTATGAAGTGAATAGACACTCAACACACTACGGGCTTTCTGGCTACAGAAATCACCCTGATCCTTTTGCTGCAATCGTTTAAATACCTCTGACCAAGACAAACATCCCCCGAGATTAAGACAGCAACTAACAATTGGAATTTGCATTAAGTCAGGTCACAGACCAGGGTAATTTACACCTCAAATGAAACAGAAGGTAGTTTACATGGAGGATCCTGAGAATGGGCACTCCCATTACAGTAGGCAAACTATCGCTTAATTCTTATGCTATGTTCACACCAGATGCGACTTGTGCGAATAAATCACGGTATTCACGCTTCATACCGATTTCATAGGGCCCTATTAGAATGTGGTAATTACAACAATTACTATTACTGTCATTATTATTATTATTATTACTACTACTAGAACTACTTTTTTTGTATATAAAGCACTATTCTATTTAATTTTTTCAGTATCCATTTTAAAAACTATCGGTTAATTAATCTGTATCGGCCATTGTGGTCCAACCTAGCTATTGGTATCAGCAAAATCCAATATCAGTCGACCTCCATTTAAAAATATTTCATGCGAGAATGCCGTTTTAAACTCAAATATGCGGTTTATTTATAAAGACTATTTATAAAGCGTCTATTTATAATATGTTAATTCGCAGATTTCGGAGACAAGCTCCATGCGATCAGCGGGAGCTCAGTGATCATGTACCTGCTATTAATATTATGTTATATATACAAGCCTGATACTTCATATAATTATTCCGTATGCCATGTGGGATATTTTAAATTTCTTCAGATATACGAAGAGATTTATAAATATTACATTTTTTATTTGCGGTTTAAAGAATATTTTCTGATCACTGTCAATTACTGCATATATAAAATTATAACATGTTAATAATTTACTTTAATTGCTCTGAATGTAGCTGTTAGAAAAAACTATATTTAGATTTGCTCTAGTGTAGTTATTTACCTGTAATTGTTAACGAAGATGGATGTCATCAAATTTTATGCTTAAATTTTACATGTTTTATTTACATTAGGAAGAATTTACATTGTATTATCTTTTGTATTTCTAGATGGATATGTTTTTATATGTAAATAAAGCAGAATGAAAAATAAAGTTGGTTAGTGATGTTAACAATAGAAAGACAGACAAAACAGAAATGCACAGAATGTGTAAATGAGCACATATGTGAGTGCAGTGTTACAGACTGAACATTTTAAACTGTGTTGACAGTGGTACTTTTAATATAGTAAAGTTCTGATTTACAAGAAGACAATACTTTGTATTTGTAAGGCTCTGGTCTAGGGATGTAACGGTATGAACATTTCTTATCACAATTATAGTGAGCAAAATTATCACTCTTATCAGTATTATCACGGTATTGTTAATGTGCTGGAGATTAAGGATGCACGATCATGATTTTTCATGCCAGATTCTGATACAGATTTTCGATTATTATTATTTTTTTCTATAACCACTTCAGCTGTTATTTTGATTTTTTGAGAATTAGGCATATGCAATATTGGACCCACTGGTGGGTCCCCAGAGTTGATGTGGTTAAGCAACAAACAAGAAACAAGAAAAGTATGCATAAACAAGATGTTTATTTTGTATTTAATAGGCCAAACTGGCTTTTGGCTATTGAAAACAATAACCATAACCATCTGAAATTAACGGCAGAAACTTCACAGTAGCCTACATTCAATACAAACATATATGTACAGACATCAGCATTTAGCTTTTGTTTTGGAATTGGATTTAAACTACATAGAACTGGCCTTAAATGAAAACATTAACTGTAACCATGTGAAATTAAAGGCAACAATTGCATAGTTCTACAATCCAAACACCACAATCAACACACATTCAATAAGATGTTTCTTAATCAGCATTCAGTATTTGTTTTAGTTTTTAAATTTGGTTTTAAATAAAAAAAAGGTATTTACCATTGAGACTAAATAAAAGTATGCTATATGAATAAATTATTCCAAAAAGTTAATAAATCAAATAATGTTGGTGCAAATAAAACAAGACCCACAGCTCATGACCATAAGTGAGAGTAGGAACCTAGATTGACCGGTAAATCGAGAGCTTCACCTTGCAGCCCAGCTCCTTCTTCACCACGACAGACAGGTACATCGACCGCATCACTGCAGAAGCTGCACCTATCCGCCTGTCAATCTCCCGCTCCATCCTTCCCTCACTCGTGAACAAGACCCCAAGATTCTTGAACTCCTCCACTTGAGGCAGGAACTCTCCACCAACCTGAAGGGGACATGCCACCCTTTTCCGGCTGAGAACCATGGCCTTGGACTTGGAGTTGCTGATTGCCATTCCAGCCATTTCACACTTGGCTGCAAACCATCCCAGTGCATGCTGAAGGTCCTGGCCCAATGAAGCCAATGGCCGGTCAACCGGTGCATTCCTACTGGAGATGTTAAAAAAGTACCAACACACAAATCACTTCACCAAGTTTTATATTTAAAAATCAACAAACAGCAAATAAAATGACTTTGTTTGCATAATCACTAAAACAATAACATTACCAACGATGTCCGGATTTTAAATGACAACTTGACTGACAACAGTTTAATAGCATGTTGAGATGTAATCTAATCTAATGTAAATGTTCAAATAAAGCTTTAAAAAAGTTTAATAAAAAGGTAAACCTTTAGCCTTTAAATAAAGAAAATGTGTCAAAATGATAATTGCTTTATAAATGATTATATGTATTTTATCTACTCCATAAATAATTCTAGATAACTTATGAATTGTTTAAGGTTCTTTTTCCTCAAGCAGTCAAAAAATGGCCAGACAGAAGATGCACACAGACTGAATGTGAATATAAGTCTTGGCAAATCCACTCTCTGACAGCAGGTGGCACTTATGGACAAGCTGAATTACAGCTGTTTCTGTAACCTCTGTGGACAAAACAGCATTGCCATTAAGAACATTTCCTTTAGGTCAGCAGTTCTCAATTCCAGTCCTCGTGACCTTCAGCTCAGCACATTTTTAATGTCTTTCTTTGTTAACGCACCTGTTTCAGATAATCAGCTCGTTAGAAGTGAGCTCTGTGCATGAACTGTTTCTCCATTGACATGATCCCTACACAGTGTTCATTACTCCCTGAGCAGGGGAAATCTGAGGAAGTTTACCTAAAACTAAACTACTCTGTGTGCTGTGTGCACCGGAGACTGTTACTGAAAGCTATGCTTTTTGCTGGACTATACTTATTGCAAGTTGTTCAAATTGCAGTAATCTAATATGGTTTTAATGATAATTAAAAGATGAAATGGTAATGCTAACCATGTTGTTTGTGTCAAATCTGCTTCTTCCACACACACAGACTCTTATTCAGTGAAGCTCCTCCCACAAATCCTGTAGAATGAAACACACAGAAGATTCTGAAGAGCAAACAGGTCTTTGTTTTTTCTTCATTATTAATAATTCAGATGGTTATAAATCAAGCAGATTTAGATTTGTTGTAATAGGGTACTTTTTCAGTAGCATTATGTTGGATAATTGTGTAGTTGATCAAAAATATTTAATAGTTCTTCCTATAGAAACATGTTATTTGTGCCTATAATGTTTAAAAAAAAAAAAAACATCAACCCTACAAAGATTACGAATTACAAAAATGTGCTATAGCAGTTGTCGTCTTAATCAGAGTTACAGAGTTTACAAACCTTTTTCACTTTTTATTTCAGAGTTGATTGAAGAAAATGAAGAAATTATTGAAGTTGAAGAGATAAAACATGTTAAAACTGGAGAAAAACCACTGAGTTGCAAACAGGAAGATTTAAATGAAATAGCCAATAAATCTTTCAACTGCATTCAGTGTGGAAAGGGTTTCTTATTCAAACATCAACTTGTGCTTCACATGAGAGTTCATACTGGAAAGAAACCATACACATGTGATCAATGTGGGAAGAGCTTCACTCAATCATCAAGCCTTAAGGAGCACATGAACATCCACACTGGAGAGAGACCATACAAGTGTTCATACTGTGACAAGAGATTCCGTCGGTTAAGAGAACTGAAAACACACGAGAAGATCCACACTGGAGTGAAACCGTACACATGTGATCAGTGCGGGAAGAGTTTCACAATAAAAGGGCACCTTACAGAGCACAGGAGAGTTCATTCTGGAGAGAAACCTTTCACTTGTGATCAGTGTGGAAAGAGTTTCTCACGATCATCAAACCTTAACGAACACATGAACATCCACACTAGAGAGAAACTGCATGCATGCGATCAATGCAGCAAAACATTTTTGAGAGCTTCAGGTCTGAAGAATCACCTGAGAGTTCATTCAAAGGAGAAACCACATTCATGTCATTTGTGTGGAAAGAGTTTTTCATTTCTAAAAAATTTGAAAGTACATCAGAAAACAAACACTGGTGTGAGAGAGTACATGTGTTTGAGCGTGACAAGACTTTAACTTCAGAAAACTGTTTAAAACACACGAGAGGATCCATACTGTAGAGAGACTATATCACTGAACTGAATGTGGGAAGTGTTTCCAACATACATCTTCTCTACACAGTCATACAAAAACCAATTAGTATTATCTTCAGATCCAGCATTTTCAGTTCATCACCACGTGACGATGCATCAAACAATAAAATATCTGATAAATCTGTCAATGCAAGTGACGTGACAAAGAAACATTATTTAACGTTTTCACAGTGAATAAAGTTAATCTTCATCTTCAAAACCAGCAGATTCAACTGAGATTCGGATCAACTCAAAGATAGTTCCTCCCCAAAGAACAATGTCAGAAAGGTTTATTCTTGTGTATCATTTTGCTTCAAGATATGATATATTTGTGTTTTCTTATGAGTCTCATATTATATTCACTTGTCTTATAATGCATGTATCACTTGTACTGTGAGATTCAGATCAACTTAAAAGCCCTATTCAGATAGCAAATATTTGCCCTGACACCTTGAGATTGAAATTACTTGATAATAGATGATGGACTCGTGACGCAGTGGAAGTTCATTCATCATTTCTGTAATGTGAAGCTCAAGTATGATGTGATGATTGTTTTATATTGTATATTTGAAACTGAACTGAACGGTCCTACTGACTTCAGTTACTGCTGGATCGTTATACTGTGGTCACTGAACGTTATTCTGACATCACTCAAATTTACCCAGGAACTAAGTAGTTTGGGCAGTTACTCTGTGTTTTTCCACCACAGGAACCAGGATCTAAATAAAGTTCCGCTTAAAAAAAAAAATGGCCCTCAGAAAGTCCCTGCTGGCGAGGTAGTACTTTTTCAAAGTTCTGGAACTTTCGGGGGCGGGACTTGGTCACTAAACATGCTGATTGGTTGAGTTCACACAGCATTGGTTGAGTTCAACCACCATTTATTCGGATCATTTTCAAAATATTACTGTTATTGTGTCATGAAATATAATTTTAAAAGTATTTCAGGCAAGAATGTAAATGTTTAAAACTCAAATCTGTGGCTTATTTATAAAGACAGCACCTATTTAAAAATGTGTTTCGCTGATCTCGGAGACGGATCAGCTCCACACGATCAGCAGGAGCTCAGTGATCATGTATATGGCGAGAGCAGTCTCAACTCGGCTAGACCTTCTGATTCACGAGTTCACACTTACATATAATTAGCTGAAGTATAATAATGCATATTTGGCGTTCTGTCCGGGGAAGGGGCTCCGAGCTCGGAAATGGCCCGGACCTAGAGTACACCCCCCCCCCCCCCACCGTATATAAAAGTGTAATATGAACTCCAGTGGAGGAGATGGGGTGGAGGGGGGATGCTGATAAACCGTCAATGGAGACAGGTAGACTAATTCAGCTGTATTTATTATCTTAAGTGGCACCACCTGTGCTAATTAGGCTAAGTATCTGACATGCTCCTCCCGAACCTTGTTATGAAACTACATTTCTAGAGTTCACACTTACATATAATTAGCTGAAGTATTATAATGCATATTTGGCGTGCTGTCCGGGGAAGGGGCTCCGAGCTCAGGAATGGCCCGAACCTACAGTACCCCCCAAAAAGCGATAGCCGAAAGGACAGCCGCCAGGCTAAGGACCCCCCCCCCCCCACAATAGCTTTGAGATCTGGCGGGGGCTGATATTTAGAAAGTCAGCTGGTTGGCAGGTCGGAAGAGCCTATGTACTCCAGTGGGAGCAACTTTACCTATTTGGAGAGATGGGCCCTACCGACTGCTTGTATCAGACTATGTGATTTGGGGCGCCCAGTCGGGAGGGCTCGAGCCGATGCACAACTGGAGCAGCTCACTGCATTGGAACAGATGATCCCTACCGACTGATAGCGGAGGAGCAAAGTGATTGGATAGCCCGACCAGGAGGCCCCGAGTTGCCTCGACTGGAATAGGTCACGGTGTTGGCGTACGGGCCCTACTGGCTGATGAGCCCCTGCTAGTCAGTGGGCAACCAGGGCAGAATTGACTGAGAGGACCCATGAAGCCTCCGACTGGAGATCAAGACTCAGGACGACGGACATCTAGGTCCTCTCAGTTGAGCAGATAAACAGGCTCTGGGCCGCCGACAAAAAGGACTCTTGCGACACCCGACGGGAGATCAATACTCACGGCATCAGATGGATAAGACCTGTTTGTGGGCAGTAAGTAAAGAAAACCCAACCGGGAGCACTCTCGCCGACATCTGACATGAGCACAATACTCAACGGCATCAGACAGGTAAGCCTCGCCGGCCGGGGAGCGGCATAAGGAAAACCCGACTGCGCGGGCTCTCGCAGCATCCGATGGGAGATCAGGACTCAGAACATCGAACGGGTAAGCCTCACCAGGCAGGGGGAAAAGATTTGGACAGAGTTTGGTGGGAGGTGGAGATTCTTGTACGGGTAAGCCTCGCCGACCATAGAAAGGAAAAGGTAAGGTTGTCTAGCTGGGAGGCTCTCGCCAACATCCGATGGGAGCTCAATACTCAAGGCATTGAACGGGTAAGCCTCTCCGGACGTAAGACGGAAAGGGTAAAGTTGTGTTGCCAGGAGGCTCTCGCCAGCGTCCGATGGGAGCTCAATACTCGAGGCATCGAACGGGTAAGCCTCGCTGACCATAGGAGGAAAAGGTAAGGGTGTGTGGCCTGGAGGCTTGCGCCAGCATCCCATGGGAGCTCAATACTGATGGCATCAGATGGGTAAACCTTTTTTGACTAAAGGATGAAAAAAGTTGTCTAGCCGGGAGTTTCTCGCCAACATCTGATGGGAGCTCAATACTCACGGCGTCGAATGGGTAAGCCTCGCCGACCGTTGAAAGGAAAAAGTAATGTGGTCTAGACGTGAGGCTCTCACCGACGTCTGATGGGAGGTAAATACTCATGACATCAAACGGGAAAGCCTCTCTGAAAGTAAGACGGAAAGGTAAAGTTTAATGGCCAGTATTTGGCCAGACAGTGAAGGAGGGTTTTTTTTAACACAAAAGGCAAAGGTTGGCTCAACCGGGAGCACTCTTGCAGTGCCTGACAGGGGGTTCAATACTTAGAACAATTTGGTTGTCTAAAGGGTAGATGCTATGAGGATTACTTGCATAATTGTTTAACAAATCCAATGAGCTGCTTCCGATAACAAGTCAGAAAATCTTGGTGCAGTCATTGTATTCAAAAATTAAGCGTACAAAAAATAAATTGCATTTCCTGTGCCAGTGTACCCCAAATAAGTGCCATGAATCAGCGATATGGTCATTGTCAAATCGTCTTCTTGTCAGCGCGTGAGATCGACGATACGTATCGACGATGTAATCGTGCTTGGGTGGAGTAAGAGAGAGACTCTGTTCTTGTCATGGCATGACTATTTGCTGTTTTAAACCTTGCAGGTGAAAGAAAGAGAGCCTATGGAATCACCGATAGACTTAAGAATAAATACTTTCAGATGCACTGATAAACTGACGTTAAATATAAAATTACTATATTTAAAACAGCTAGTTCATGTAGTTGGGTACTACTGTCATCTTGCTTGTCCTGTGAAAAATTTGCCGCATCTGCGCACAGAAGCTATCTGTCTAAATGATCTGCAAATCGGTCAATGGTGAAAACAATAGTGAATTTCATTTAAAGTCCAACAATTTAACCCTAATATGGACGTAAACGAACGCGTTAAATATAAAGTATTCAAAACAGGTAAGTTCATATATTTGGAGTAAAGTTTAGTTGAAACTGATGCATTGGTCGTACGCGCTCCGGACCACGCGCCTCATGATGAGACTGACACACCGCCACAGAAACAAGAATGAGATGCATTCTAACGTAACTGTGCCATTAAACTCAGTGAGGCTTGTTTAAAATATTGCACATCAGATTACCTGTTAAAGTGCAATGAAATACCTTGTATCTGCAGACGATGTACGTCTGTTTGTGGATTGAGACTTCACTGCCTACAGGCTCAAATCATCCTTGCAAGCACGGGCAAGCGTGAAATGCAGTGCTGAAATGGAATAACGTAGCAGTTTGGTAGCCGAATTATAGTAGGTCACCTAATAATGATAGTAGAATACATTAATAGGAGAATGAGCCTAATATCCTCTTGACTATCATCGACACGTAATACTAACCACCACCTAAGATGAATAGGCATAACTTTGAAGCGGAGGTGATGTAGACTTTTGCAAGAAGAGAACCATGACCCATGTAATGATGAAAAAGGATTTTTTTTTCTCTTCTTCTCCCTTTCTTCTCTCTCTTTGATGTGATTATATTTGAAAATGGTGAGTTATGCAGAGCTGAAAGATCGATTAGGAGTTCTGACCGCGGAATTATCCATGTAGCCGCTCCAATGGCTAATGCAACTGAGAATGTGGGGCATCGAAGCTGATCATGAACCCTTGTTCGAATTCACGTCGCCTATTGGGGAAAACTGAACAGCTTATTTCAGTGAAATGGCTTAACGTAATGAAAATCTGAAAAATTTAAACCTTTGATGTCCACATTCAAGGATTTTTTTTTATGCTGTGGCAGATACAGAAATGGCTCCTGTGCGAGCAGACACTGCTGCGGCAGTGGGGAGATACAGAAAAGGCTCCTGCAGGAGCAGACACTGCAGTGAGGAGATACGGTAAACAGAGAAGTAAAGGGGAGCATGAGAAGATGTGGAGAGATAGCTGCATGGGCCGACTGCGGAGCTTGCTTCAGCTGATGTAGATGTTGGCTGCGGGAAGAGTAGAAGGGTTAGTAACATTTGATGGGGCAAGCTAAAAATAAATGTGTAGCCTACTGTGTTGCCAGCTTAGCAATTGGTTGCCTGATTTGAGAATTCCTTAAGCCTTGTTCGCATTGGTACGTTCCTGTTGGAAAAGCATCTTTCCTCTCGTTTTGGCCTTCCGGCCTTTTTAAATGGCCTCCAGAACGGATAAATTTTGAACACTGGTTTCACGTTGTAGTATAGACTGTGGAAACAGAGGCTTTTGAAAGCTATGAATATTGTTTAGTCTTGTAAAACATACCAATAGACATGATTATAGCAGTAACGTTAATTGCAGTTATGTGCTATTCACTTCCAAGCAGTTTCCAAAATATTTACTTGCATGCTTTTCTCATCCGACAGAACTACGTCATAACCTCATTTAACAAACGTTAAGCCACCTTTCCATGGCACACAACATTCAGACACGATTGTCGCATTTCTCCCTCTAGCGGCAGTCGCGCAGAACTTTCAAACTGGTCATGCAGCAACCGTTACCTTGGCATGTTCACCATGGTAAAATTAATAATTTTAATGAATATAATGTATGAATGCATCGTCACAAATCAGATGACCCCCAAAATAAAAACAGTAGGTTTTATGGGGCTAATCAACGTAAAGAATGGTTTAATAATTATTTCTCCCATAATTATTATAAACCACCATTTTACAGAAGTAGTGTTTAAAGAATAATGTTAAAGTTAACAAAATATTGGTAATTCTGACCTCGCATCGATAGTTTTGATTAGAATACATCACATCCGGTCGGGCGTTCGCATATGGTCTAGTCGCAGAAGTTCAAATATTTGAACGCATCCGAGGCTCAAATCGGATCTGAAATTTACGCATACGTATGTGATCGGAACTCCACGCAGCTCCCGCACTACTTTCTAGCCGCGAAACCTGTATTTAGCGTCTTTACCTGAAAATGTATTGATTTACGACTCACGGTCTGCGCCGCTAGAGGAGGCAGTCTCAAACTGCGCCTCGGCCGGAAAAGTGAGAGAGGCTTGCTGAGGTAAGAACTGGGGTGCGGCCCAGCTGGTTGAATGCCTGCTGCTTCTGCGATCCAGAGCTCGAGGAGAGCCCGGTTTTGAGCAGATCGATCGTGGTGTCGAGCTAGGCGACCTCGGGCTTTGCCCTATTGGCCACGACATGTGGCTTGGCGAGAAGAGCAGCTGTCGCGATGACGTTTGATGGTGCTCAACGGCCATGTTTGGCGAGGTAGGAATGATCATGTGTATCGGCAAAAGTAGCAGATCAGAAAAATCGGATCTCCTTGCTGGAAGGGAAATTGGGTCTGTGATAAGATTACAGACAGAGCGAAGTATCTGACGTGCTCCTCCCAAACCTTGTTATGAAACTACATTATGTGCCCCTGGCTATGATGTCTCTTTAGTGGTTAAACATAACATATAATTTGTTTTGGGTAAATCTAATGGGTAATCTTTGGTCTGTTTTCAATTTATCTATATGTTAAAATGAAAATATAAAGAAGCAATTGATATAATATTTCATTTCATTGTAATAGCTGTATACACACATTTCCCTGAACTAAGTACATTTCTGCAGCTGTTATTATGCTTAAATGAAAACGAAAGGAGGCAGTGGAATTTGAGATTCTATTTCTTTTTATTGTAAATATACAATGAGGAAAATTGCAGTAGCCAAGGCGAGCTGACTGATGTTATCAAGTACGTAAGTATGCTGTTTGCACAATTACCAGTTTGTGTCGTCGCAGACATCACACTCCCGAGTTGAATGCACAAAGTCTGAAGAACTACTGAGGATGCAAGTCCAAAATCAGCGAAATGCGCGCAGACCTAAGACACCAGTCTATTTGCCTAATCTTCCCGGTACTTTAGACATCGGTGAAAACGCAGAAAGCAACAGGTCTGGGGGAAAAAAGTTCCTGGTACAAATGTCTGGGTAATTTCGGTGGAAACACGGCATTAGATGACAAGCATGTCAACATCCTTCCGCCACCAAATTCAGGGTCTCATTACTATAACTACAAAGATTTCAATTCAATAGTTCTTATGGCCCTAGTAGATGCAAACCAGAAATGTATTTACATTGATGCAGGGACAATTGGCAGAGTTAGCGATGTGGGAGTTTGGGCAAAGTGTGGGCTGAGGCAGGCATTGGAAGACAACACACTGAACATATCACCACCAAAAGACCTGCATGGACGTCAACCCCTGTCCCTTTTGTTGTCGTGGCAAATGAGGTCTTTGGTTTGAAGCCATGGATGATGAGTCCATACCCAAGAACAAAACTGGATAATAACAAGCGAAACTTTAACTACTGGCTCTCTCGTGCACGTCGTTGTGTTGAGAATGGCAAACAGATAGTGCTGGACGATTATGGCCTAAAATCAAGGCTACTTCAGGAGGTCCATGACAGAAAATCAGTGTATAACTCCAACCTGGTATAAAAAATGGGAATATAAATTCATACTTTTATCTAACAAAGATGTTTTAAATTGATCAAAAGTGATGATAAAGACAATTATAATGTTACAAAATATTTCTATTTCAGATAAATGCTGCTCTCTGAACTTTCTTTTCATCTATGAAACCTGAAATAATTATACTCAGCTGTTATCAACATCATGATAATAATTACTTTTTGGAGCAGCAAATCTGAATATTAGCATGATTTCTGAAGGATGTGATTGGAGTAATGATGCTAAAAATTCAGTTTTGAAATCGCAGAAATAAATTACGTTTGAAAATATATTCAAATAAAAAGCAGTTATTTTAAATAGTAAACCTATTTCACAATAATATTATTTCACAATATTACTGATTTTGCTTTATTTCGGATCAAATAAATACTTTATTTATTAATATTTTGAAAATGATTAGTACTGATTGCGTGTGTGAATTTGTCATACCGTCTCTATATTATTGTGAAGCTGTGGGTTGTAAATAGCCTAGTTCCTTCAAAAGCAGGGATGTCATTAGGGCCTATTTTAGGGGGGCTGAAGCCACCCCAAAATGTCCCTAAGCCCCCCTAAATGATAATACTGTAGTGTAGTAAATATAAGCGGACTACGCCACCTCCTTATTTAAGGCAGGAGGAGCCCTCTAGGGGTCACAATACGGATTATGGACAACAAATGTAGTTTGTAACAAAGGGTAACAATTTTATTGTTCCAATAGAACCATCGAATGTTAAAAACTGTTAATAACATTCACAGAAGTTGGAATTGGCTCTCCTCAAGACTGCAAGAGGGTCAGGCCTGCTCTTGTGGACCTCCTACCACCTGTAAGAGACAGAAGACAGAAGAAACCCCACAGCATACACTGCAAATAAGTAGTAACCTTTAAGTCACTATTTCAGTGCCAACTTCCAGTACACACCACACAGCAGTGTCACACCACCCAAATCACCCACACCGAAGGAGGTCTAGTGTAGATGCAGGCCCGGCCCTGTACAAAGCCTCTGACCACTGGAACACACAAAAGAGGAGAGCAGTACCAAAGAAAACAAAACAAATGACAAATAACATTTAAGATCAAAATCAATATCAAATAACAATACAAATCTAAAATATACAAGAAACAGTGGCTGGTCTGCCCCTTTAACCATAAAGAGACATGCATGTTAATACACATCAATGCAGCCCACAATTTAAAACAACAAAACAAAACCTACTTCAGCGAAAGTACAACTGCAACACAGTTACCCAATCTCAACTCTCAATCCCCAAACATGATTGATAAAAGGTACTATGAAACAAGAGAACAGATTACCACAACATCAAATACATTTATATATTGATTGCATCAAACTCATAAATGATCGGTCTTAAAGTGTATATACTGCGTTTACCGTTATTCAGCATTCCAACACGGCCATCAGCCCATTGAAGGTACCGCAGCAATAAATGTTTGTCTGCCTCATTTCCCAGACAGAGAATAAACCTCTTAAATAATCAGCCTAAAAGAAGAAAATAACAAAGATGGAATTTCACCATCAAGGAGCAGTTGGAAACTTCATGCAAACAACCCAAACTAACAAATAAAACATACCTATGAAAGGGTACGGAGGCTGCACGTTGAGCACAACAGACACACGCCAGAACTGCAGAAAAAAACCACCACCTATTGCTGCAAGAACCCTTTATGCGATCTTAATAATAGAACTAACCATCTACACCTGAAACTGGTTGCTGGCCAGTCTCCTCCCACATTCACCCCCCCAAAAAGATGTCGTCGCCTCGACGATAAGGACTAAATTATAGCCAAGGTCTAAAAGGATTAGCTTGGTTTAGACCTGTAAAAGCAGCAGCCCCTACCGCCCCAACATAAAAGCTTGTCACTGCAGATTGCGGCAGATGGTACGGATTTGAATGTTGACCAGCTGTTGGCCTTGAAGTACGTCGAAGGGTCAGCATCTCATCTTGAGGTTGTGGCATCTCCTGCTGATAACTGGCTTGATGGGAATGAGGTTGCAATATATCTTGCTCCAATCCATCACTGACTGGAATGACATCTCCCTGAGCATCGAAATCTGCCTCCTGGACACTTTTTTCTCTACCAGGCGTTAACACATGGTATGCCCCTTCTGGAAAGCTGTCGACAGACAGAATAGATTTTTCTTTAGTAGGCCACTCCGAATAATCCTCTGCTTCACTATCACGTTCAACTTCATGGGCACCAGCTTGCGGACAGGGCTGGGGTATTACTGGTTCACAGGGCTGATCTTCAAGCCGAGCTGCCCTCATCTCAGTCCTATGTACCCTGCGTGCATTACCAGCACCATCAACTGATGTAACTGTGTACGGAGCAACGGGTTTGTCTGACACATTGACTACTTTATACAGCACTGGTGACCACACATCTTGGATCTTATGACGGCCTTGATGGCGATGGTCTTTTAAATAAATCAGTTGCCCTTTGCTCAATCCACGATCGTGTACCTGGTTGTTGTGATGCTGTTGTCGATATTCTGCTGCTTCTTCAAGATTTTTCCATGCTAAATTACGTGCCAGCTGAAGTCGTTCCTGGTGGTGCTGGACCCACTCTTCCCAGGAGTTAATTACTTCCTGGTCAGCCTCGGAGACATCCATCCCCAAAAGGGAATCAACCGGGAGTTGTGGGGACACCCCAAACATTAAAGAATACGGTGCATGTCCAGTGGAGCGATGAGTCGTTGTATTATATGCCCAAACCAGCTGAGAGATATACTTGGGCCACGCCCGTTTTTTCTCTGGGGGAAGGGAGCGAAGCAGGTCGTGAAGAGTCCGATTGAATCTCTCACACTGTGGTCCTAGATTTTTCAATCCCATAGAGGCTACAGAGCTGTCGAATAAGAGCACTCTCAAAGTTTCTCCCCTGATCAGAGTGTATTCTTTTAGGCACTCCAAAACGATAAAACCAGCTCTCAACCAGGGTTTTGGCTACGGTAATGGCGCTTTGATCTTTAGTAGGCACCGCCTGTGTATATTTGGAAAAGACATCAGTCATGACCAACACGTTTTCTCGCCGATCCGTACCAGGTTCCAAAATAGTGAAATCTATTGCAAGAACCTCCAATGGCTGGCTAGCAAGGAGAACACCTTGATATGTCTTCACTCCTGGCTGAACAGCTTTTGAGAGTATGCAACGTTGACAATGCTGGCAGTACTTCTCTATCTCAACTCCCATTCCTGGCCAGTAGCACCTTTGCCTGATCAGATCGGTAGTCCTTCGCACCCCTTGATGCCCATGCCCATCATAAAGGTTATACAGAACTTCCTGGCGGAGGCAAGAAGGCAAAAGCAACTGAAAAAACTCTTCACCGTGAGATGTCATTGCCCGTCTGTACAACAAGCCATTTTTCTCAGTTATCCGATCCCATTGACGAAGCAGACACTGAAGATCTCTTGACAGCTGTACCCGTTGTTCTTTAGTTGGTAGTTGCCCCAACCTCCAGAATGAGAGAAATGACTTCAACAGGGAATCTGCAGCTTGCAGTGCCACCAAGTCAGCTCTGGAACGACTGGGAAACACCCCAATCTGTTGCAACATCACATTGGCTCCTGCATTTTGAGTTACATCGAGGCATTGCTCATGCGGGTTAAATCCATCACCACGATCCTCGCTGACCTGCTCACTGTATTGGCGAGAAAGAGAGTCAGCATTTCCATTGACACGACCTGGGCGGTACTGCACAGTAAAATCAAAAGCAGCCAATTGGGCTATCCATCGTTGTTCAGTGGCACCCAACTTAATCGACTGGAAATGGCTAAGCGGATTATTATCAGTATACACAGTGCATTTACTTCCCAGCAAGTACTCTCTGAATTTCTCTGATAAAGCCCACTTAAGTGCCAAGAGCTCCAATTTCATAGAGCTATAATTCTCCATGTTTCTCTCAGCCCTTCGCAGCGACCGGCTGGCATAGGCTACTGGCTTCAACCTGCCCTGATTTTCTTGAGACAGGACGGCCCCTAAGCCCTGATGACTCGCATCAACTTCCACAACAAATGGCTTGGTAAAGTCGGCAAAGGCCAGAATAGGGGCACATGTAAGAGTCCGCTTTAATTCTCTGAAACTTTGCTCACACTCATCGGTCCACATGTTAGGCAAAAATGTACCTGGTTTGGCCTTGCCTTTCTTCGCAGTGTTAAGAACATCAGCAACCAGTTGATGGAGGGGGGCAGCTAATTGAGCAAAACCCTTCACAAATCGCCGATAGTAACTACAGAAACCCAGGAAAGACCTGACTTCCGTCACGTCACGCGGCCGCCTCCAATTTGCCACAGCGGATGTTTTTTCTGGATCAGTCGCCACCCCTTCTCTGGAAACACGATGCCCCAGGTACTGCACTTCCTGTTTAAAGAAATGGCATTTACTTAACTTTGCTTTTAGTTCTTTCTTTTTCAGTCGGCTAAGAACCACCTCCAATCTCTGCAAATGCTGTTCCACCGAAGAAGAGAAAACAATAACGTCATCAAGATACAAAAGGACAGACTGTAAACTCTGGTCACCAAATATTCTTTCCATGAGCCTTTGGAAAGTCCCCGGTGCATTACATAACCCAAATGGCATTCTCTCAAACTCAAAGAGCCCAAAAGGTGTGCAAAAGGCAGTCTTTGCTTTATCTCTTTCAGCCACCGGGACCTGGTTATAACCACTCGCCAGATCTAGGGTAGAAAACCACTGTGCACCTGCCAGGGCATCCAAAGACTCTTCAATACGGGGAAGTGGGTAAGCATCCTTCCGTGTCTTGGCGTTCAATTGTCGATAGTCCACACACATTCTTAATTCGCCACTCTTTTTCTGTACCAACACAATAGGTGACGCATAGGGACTACTGCTTTCTCTAATTACCTTACTGTCCAGAAGCTGCTTAATGTGATTTTTTACAGCCTGCCACTGTGTAGGGGGTATTCTCCTATATCTCTGACGCACTGGGATATTATCAGTAAGTGGTATTTCATGTTCAATCTCATCAGTACACCCTAGGTCACCCTCACTTTTGGCAAAAACCTGTTGGTACTTCTCCAATAGCTCTTTCACTTGTCTACTCTCCGCAGATGTTAACCCTGGCCATTGTAATGCTGAAATAGTCTCTGATACAGGCACATGAGATCCCATAACTGTATGGGCATTCACTACAGTCACATGCGCAACCTCTTCACCCTCCCCAACAAAGTTCAACTGCTGTCCTTCAATTCCCTCAACATGATGTAACTTGCCCAGCACCTGTCTTGCATGCACTGTAGCCCCTGTAACTCCTACATTAACTACAGGTACATAAGTCACACCATTTACAACTGTCACTAAAGATGGTGACAGCAACAAACCTGGAGCAAGATCTGAGCCCCCTGGCTCCAACAACATAGGTTTTGGGGCGGTGTAGGGAACCTTTGGGCAAGTAACTTTTACAAATTTTAGGGACCCTGCTGGTATAAAATCTCCAGCCCTTTCAAGCACACGGACCCTACCTTCGCTGGTTACTGGACAAACCTCTAATCTATGGCAATGGCGCAAAGCCTTTTCCCAACCTGCTTTAGCTTGATCAGCATCTAACGAGCTAAACAATACTTCCCCTTGTTGTGCAAATAACTCTCGATAACATTCTCCAATTACATTCATTCCCAATAATCCTGGTACCGCCTCTTGTTGTGAAGCAGCAAAGGGATCCTTTACCACTAAAACCCCCCGACCTGGAATGTTTCTGCCTAACACCTGGACATCCAATTCCAAGTAACCTACATAGGGAATATCTAGCCCATTAGCTGCCTTCAAGGCAAGCCACCCACATGATTGAAGTCTAGGGGCAGTCAAAGGTTTAAATGCCTCTTTAAAGAATGACTCCGTAATGGTGGTGACCATAGAACCTGTATCTAACAGACATTTCACTTCTACCCCACCCATTACCACATCAACAATTGGACATTTACCTATAAGAGGTGGTGAATTCTGCATGCTACTAATCACATTATTAATACTTGTTCTCCCCCCATCTCCCATACCTGAGGGTCCAGTAGCAGCAGGGTTGGCATTTATCTCAACAGATGGGCTAGTGGCTCGTGGTCTCGGCCCCTGACGGCACTGACGAAGAATGTGTCCAGGTTTACGGCAACGCAGGCAAATAGGCAAACCTTCTGCAGTAAACTGATAATTAGAGTTAAGAGGGCGGGAGGCAGACTGATCCAACACAGACTGTATTTTAGCTAAACTTTGTAGGATGCTATTAATTTGCAACTGCTGTTTATGAAGTTGCTCTTGTAGATCAGACAAATCAAACCCCTTCCCAGTCCCCATTGAATTACAGGTCCCCTCAACATTAAAGTCAGCTCCTTGATGGTAAAGCCCTACTCGAGCCTGTCCAACAGGTCTCTCACCCTCTTCAGCCCATTTAATAGCCTCCTGTCGGAGTGCTAAAAAAGAAATTGCCGAGTTTTGTCTCACAATACTCTTTAATTCTCTGCGCAATGCCACATCACGCACATGTTCGACAAATTGGTCTCTAACCAAAATATCTGGATCTATTAGCTTATTTGGATAAGAACGCTGGATATCCCCAATTAAAGCCCACAGAGAGTGAGAAAACTCTTTTAATGACTCGTTATCTTTCTGTTTTCGTTCAAAAAACTGTTTTTGGAGACCAACAAAGGAAGAGGAGGAACCGTACAATTCTTTTAAAATTTGTAAAACAACCTCAGGGTTTTCCCGATCTGTCAAAGAGCGAAACCTAATTTCTGCTTTTGTTTCCCCCTCCAAATGATCATAAAGGAAGAGGGCCTTCTCTCTATTAGTAATACACCTATCCCGAAGACATGCTTCAACATTCTCGATCCAATCATAAACCGATAACTCAGTTTTGGATTTAGAGCCAGAAAAATAAGGACACTTCCTCTCCCGCTGAATATAAACAAACCTTTCAGATGTTGCTTGACTAGGGAGACTTGAGGCAATATT
Organism: Carassius carassius; assembly: GCF_963082965.1. Lineage (NCBI taxonomy): Eukaryota > Metazoa > Chordata > Actinopteri > Cypriniformes > Cyprinidae > Carassius > Carassius carassius. Next base: position 14,834,710 of record NC_081755.1, on the reverse strand, counting down.
AGAAACCTCAGGTGGTCCACTAGTACTACTTGCAGCTGAACTGGCACCCCCTCCTAGATGAACCTGTGCATTAGCTACTCGCAACCTTTGTACTTTCTCACGTAGAGCAAGAAGTTCCTCCTGTTCCCCTTCAAAACTCATATTTACAACAAAATAAAATTACTGCACAACATATAACAAAATAATGAAAAAAAAAAATGAGAAAAAAAAAATTGGCAAGTTATTTGTAGTCACTGGCCTCTAGGTCCCCGCTTGGCATCTCCGGGCAGACGCTCCTCTTGTTATCCTGTCCCAGCCACTGTTTCTATTTTAACAATCATACAATAAATAACAGAGATTACATTAAGATCCTGCTGACTACGCCAAAAATGTAGTGTAGTAAATATAAGCGGACTACGCCACCTCCTTATTTAAGGCAGGAGGAGCCCTCTAGGGGTCACAATACGGATTATGGACAACAAATGTAGTTTGTAACAAAGGGTATCAATTTTATTGTTCCAATAGAACCATCAAATGTTAAAAACTGTTAATAACATTCACAGAAGTTGGAATTGGCTCTCCTCAAGACTGCAAGAGGGTCGGGCCTGCTCTTGTGGACCTCCTACCACCTGTACGAGACAGAAGACAGAAGAAACCCCACAGCATACACTGCAAATAAGTAGTAACCTTTAAGTCACTATTTCAGTGCCAACTTCCAGTACACACCACACAGCAGTGTCACACCACCCAAATCACCCACACCGAAGGAGGTCTAGTGTAGATGCAGGCCCGGCCCTGTACAAAGCCTCTGACCACTGGAACACACAAAAGAGGAGAGCAGTACCAAAGAAAACAAAACAAATGACAAATAACATTTAAGATCAAAATCAATATCAAATAACAATAACAAACCACAATACAAATCTAAAATATACAAGAAACAGTGGCTGGTCTGCCCCTTTAACCATAAAGAGACATGCATGTTAATACACATCAATGCAGCCCACAATTTAAAACAACAAAACAAAACCTACTTCAGCGAAAGTACAACTGCAACACAGTTACCCAATCTCAACTCTCAATCCCCAAACATGATTGATAAAAGGTACTATGAAACAAGAGAACAGATTACCACAACATCAAATACATTTATATATTGATTGCATCAAACTCATAAATGATCGGTCTTAAAGTGTATATACTGCGTTTACCGTTATTCAGCATTCCAACACGGCCATCAGCCCATTGAAGGTACCGCAGCAATAAATGTTTGTCTGCCTCATTTCCCAGACAGAGAATAAACCTCTTAAATAATCAGCCTAAAAGAAGAAAATAACAAAGATGGAATTTCACCATCAAGGAGCAGTTGGAAACTTCATGCAAACAACCCAAACTAACAAATAAAACATACCTATGAAAGGGTACGGAGGCTGCATGTTGAGCACAACAGACACACGCCAGAACTGCAGAAAAAAACCACCACCTATTGCTGCAAGAACCCTTTATGCGATCTTAATAATAGAACTAACCATCTACACCTGAAACTGGTTGCTGGCCAGTCTCCTCCCACAATACGAACAACAGTCAATAACAATTCGATTTATCAATAACCGTATCTTCATTCATATTTAGACGCAACAAATGATATATATCCAGCTACAAAAAATAGGCAAAAAGTCGGAAGTTGGACAGAAGTACAAAGAGTCGTTGTGCTATCAAGATGATGCACCGCACCATCGTCAGCTTTCAGAGCGTTGCAGACCGGAGCGCTGCAAGTAACTAGATGATTCATCTCATCTCGTCGTCTCATAACCTGCAGACTCCAGGTAAAGAAATTGTCACTTTTTTTTTGCGGGGCGGGTCATTAAAAACAAAAAAACATATATGTTGTAGTGTGGTCATTTTTCAAAGCAGATCAGATCGATGATACACGATATTAGATGCATGGATCAAAAAAAAGACTCTTTGTTCTTGTAATAGCAGAACTATTTGGTGTTTAAACTGCGCAGGTGTCCGAGAGAGAATCACCATTGAATCAGTAATAATAGAAAAAATATAGGCTACTCTAAAACATACTGACAAACTAACGTTAAATATAAAAATACTGTATTTAAAACAGATAGTCAATATATAGTCGGACGCACTGTCATATCACACGTCCTGTGACAAATCTGCCGCATCTGCGCACTGAAGTTATCAGTCTAAATGTTCTGCAAAATCAGTCAACAGTGAAAATCAATAGCAGATTTCATTTTAAGTCCAACAGTTTAATACTAATATTGGACATAAACGAACATGTTAAATATAAAGTAGGACATTCAAAACAGGTTAGTTCATATATTTGGAGTAAAGTTGAATTGAACTGATGAATCAGTCATACAATGCTCCGGACCGCGCGCCTCATGACGAGACCGATGCACCGCCACAGAAACAAGAATGAGATGCTTTCTAACATAACTGTGGCATTAAACTCAGTTAATGAGGGCTCGTTTAAAATATTGCACATATATAGGCCGTAAAGTGCAATGAAATACCTTTTATCTGAAGACGATGTAGGCCTACGGATGGAGCCTTCACAAGCTACATGCGCTAATCCTCATTTGTGTGTGTGTGAAATGTGGTGCTGAAGTGAAATAGCTGGGCAGTTTGATAGCTGAATTATAATAGGCCGCCTCATAACCCGTGGGTCGGGTTGGGGCAGGTAAGGAAATTGTACTTTATTTGTGGGGAGGGCTGGGGCGGGCCAAATAATTTAATAAAAGCGGGACCCACGGGTTGGAAAAAACCCTGACCCGCGCATCACTACTATGGTCTATAACATGCAACGTCAGCTGGCGGTCCGCGGACCAAATCCAGCCCGTCAGAGATTTCCATCCAGCCCCCAGAATAATACTGGATTCAGGAATAGCCTTGTAAGAGGAAAAAGTTTAGGGCTGGTCCGGATACCATTTTTTGAGCTTCGAAGCTTCCGAAGTACTGAACATCGACTATTTGAAGCTTCGGAGAGAGGGGCTGAACATATTTTTCTCTCTAATAAAGGCAGGAATCTGTGTCTGTATGTCCATTGGCATTTTTATTATTTCAAAAACCGTTCATCCAATCGACTTCACGAGGGAGTGCAGTGCCGCATTTGATGGACACGCGAGACGCAACACATTCAGAATGAATAAACTTTAAGTAAACTACAGTCAGAACAGTGCGAGCGGGAAGCGCTTATGCTCCAAGAACGGACACTGCACAAGTGATATAAAACGCACACACACAGGTCTGTTAAATTAAGCAATACTTTTAAGGTAGTCTAATATTTTTCTGACTAACAAATTGGCAACGTAAGGGTAGATTTAAATCAAGAAAAACGAAATTTAAATAAAGAAAAAATGAAATTTAAATAAAGAAAAACAAACAAACAAAGAAAAACGAAATTAAGTTAAATTAAAAACGAGATTAATTTAGATTGATAATAATGGGTAAAAAATGCTAATACATTTTGTTTCTATTATTCTATTTTCCACAATGTCAAAGCAACAAAACACAAGCTCAGACATGCACTTCGGTCCACACAAACTCCGCTGTTCTGCGCTCTAGCCAGAGAACACCGTTGCTGGAACACGCGTCGGTTCTATTTCTAGCATGCACCCGTTTTCCGCGTGGCTCGAGCGCGCCTGAGACGCGTGTCTCAGTATGCAAACTCCAACCTGTTAAATATGAGAGCCGAAATAAACATGAACACATCACGCAGCTGAGACGCTCACGCAGTGTGTCGCTGGCCTTATTCAAGGGGGAATGAGAACCGTTAAGCGAGGGATCCAATGTGTGCAAAAAAATAATAATTATTCGCATGTCAAATTTTCAAATCGAATACCAACCCACCGAACGAATATTCGGGTCCGTTCCATATTTATTTATTTATAAATCTAATGAAAAAAAAAAGCGTACTTATCAGTCCATTCTTCATTAAAACTACGGTTCTCTGAATCAACTTTTCGCTTAAGGCTCTTTGAGAGTGCCATTTTTCATTCAAATATATTCAGAAGGCCTTTCTTCTAGTGTTCTCCACAAACTACGACCTGCATGTAACATTGATGGATAGCTTGACAGCCTCACAAATATGAAGCCTAAAATATCGCTATCGCCCCCTGGTGGCTTGCTGCAGTACAGGTAATATGTAAAAAATAACATAAATTTGGAATTAGAATTAGTATATCAAATAATAACATATTAGGATACAATTCAAATTTTTTATTTTATATTACGAGTATCTGGCCCTTACAGTGTCTGCCGAGAAAAATTCTGGCCCTTTGACAAATATAGTTGATGAAACCTGGTCTATAAGGATTGTTTTGTTTTCTTCTACATTACATTACATTATTCATTTAGCAACTTACAATAGCTATATATGTCAGAGCTCGCATGCCTCTGGAGCAACTAGGGGTTAAGTGTCTTGCTCAGGGACACATTGGTGTCTCACAGTGGATTCGAACCCAGGTCTCTCACACCAATGGCATGTGTCTTATCCACTGTGCCAACACCACCCCTTCTAACAATAAGCATTTGTTGGCATGTCTAGGCACTATGCATAGCCTAAACTAAACTATTTCATTATATTTATTTTATATGCTAGCTATATTCTAACTAGGCCTGAGACGATTATAATCGTGATTAATTGCATCCAAAATAAAAGTTTGTATTTACATAATAAATGTGTGTGTACTCTCTCTCTGTATAATTATTTTATATATATAAATACAGTCATGCTTGTAAGTGAGTGCAAAGATTTTGCAAAGCAAGTTACAAATACCCTGGGGGCTAAGCCCCCCATGTCTTCCAGTCCTAGTGATGTCCCTGTTCAAAAGTAGAAAAATATGCTATAATAAGTTTTGAGATTCTAATCTAATTTAGTGATAATCACAGGACAGCGCTGACAACTAGTTTCTGCGTTTCTCTGTGCGCCCGATCTTCACAGCTACTGTTTATACACATTACTTATTCTTCCTCCACACTGCCATAACCTCTACCCATCTGTTTGATACATTATGCAGGATACAAAAAGACGATAGTGAATGAAATGCTACAAATACATTTTGTTTGTTTTTATTTTCAGTTCTGCCACCCTGGCAAATAAGTTAAATTACTATTAAATAAGTTAAATTACAGATAGCTATACATACTAATATACATATTCCATTTGTTTAAAATTCAGAATACATAAGCACAATAAATAAAATATTACAACCAAATACATGTTTTGTTTTTCATTTTTAATTCAGCTATCCTGGCAAATGCAAAATATAAAATATACGATTAAATAAGTTACTGTTGAATTAAATCACTATACATACTACTCCTCATCTTGGACAGAGTGAGCCAACTCAATTATCTGCCTTTTCAGTTTCTTCACCTTGTTTTCTGGCAGGCTTTTTAGGCAACTTTCTAAGTACTGTAAAAAGCCAGGGTGTGGTGAGGAGGCCCTTCTTTTCAGGAAACCCATAGCATACTGCATGGCCTCTGTAGCTTTATCCATTTTTTTATTTTTGGGCTCAGACACAGCTTTGTGGCGTTGAGGTAGAGTTGTAGGAGTGAATGTGGAAGTGAAAGTGGCAGGAGAACATGTGATGTTCTCTGGGAACTGGGATCTTGAAGGTGCAGCCAAAACGGTTGACAAATTGTCACAACTTTCTTCAGGGGTGCAGTGGTCACGGAGATAAGACATGATGTAATACTTCCACTTGGGGTGGTAAACCTCTTCAGCTCCCACAAAAATACAGTACCCAAGTTTTTAAATTTCCTCTTGATATCTTCCTCTGAGAAAAAAAGGAACATAATACTTGTCATGGCAAAATTTAAATCAACTCTCATCAGCATAGGAGACAGACTCATTCTCAGGTATAATTAAAAAGAAAGCTTTTATTATTTGCAAAGAAGGTCAGACAGTCATACAGTAACACTGAGTTCCTGCAGAGTGAAACCGACCCAGGAAGAGGGCAGTCCTCCACCTTATATCCCTTTGCTGCTTCAAGGTTACAAAGTCTTAGCAGCAGTACATTTCCACACATAACAAGGAACACTCTCTATGGGCTGTTTCTCACACATTTAGGACTTAGGTGACCCCTTCAGGTCATCCTCAGGCATTGTCCCCCCACTATATGGCCCAATGGTTTTTCCCCCCAGGTGTCGCCCTTCTGAACCCCACAGCAATTCTGAGAAAACAGATGCATTTATAGGCATACAGAAACAGTGTTAAATGAATTTTTCCACCACATACTGTAACATAAATTACTCTATAGGTGATATCACTTTTTTTTTTAAACTATGTGTTTACACACAGTTTAGATTATAAAGCAATGTGGAATCAACTATTGAAATTAGTCATGGACACAAGACCGTTCTTTAACCTTTGTCCATGACTGTAATGCTTTGAGAACCATGTTGTCGATAAATACTACAACAAGATTATTGCAATAGCCATTAGAAGTTTAAAAAATATGCATAAAGCAATTTTCACAACAGGATGTACCAGTTATAACTTGTTGCTCATCTGTTTTAAGGTCCCGGTGTTTATACAGCTTTGCTGTCATGCTCTGTATATACAAGGACGCACAAAACGAGATGGTGATGTTAGACTGACACTGTTCCAACTTAATAAAACAACCAAAAATTTTTTATTTAATTTATTACAAGTAAGTGGTTCTCAATCTTTTTAGAGTGGCGTCCCCCCCGAGGCATTTAACATTCTTCTGCATACTCCCTCTCATCCACTTAGACTGCAGGTGACCCTTCTCCATTAAGGGACAAAATTTGCCCCTTAAATAAATTTGCATTTTAAAAAGTGCATTTTTGCCTTTATAAAATAAATAATGATTTTAATTAAAAAATGTTGAATAGAGAAGTGAATCCACTGCCATTAGGTGGCAGTAAGTCAATGTCATTATGAGTGAGCCATCGATTCATTCATTAGAAACTAATTGTATTTATGAATGAATCATTGACTCTCACAATTCGTTCATGAAACACAGCTGTGTTGGAGATGCACAACAGTTCTGCTGTGGCTTTTGTTGGAACAATTATTTTGTTGCAAAATAGAGTAAAAAAGACTGACAATAGCCTACTGTTCAAAATGAGCATCACTTAATATTACCCTGTCATTTATTGAACATTATTAGTTAATAAACTGATTTATTAAAAGCAATGTCACACTTGCAATCGTGTGGATATTGGGGAAACATTGTATTCTTGTTTATATAATTAATGAACAACATTAAAAACAAGGACTCACACAAGGTATGTTTTTTATATCGAAGAGAGTTTGAATCTTTAATCAATCTCTATGTACGGTCTGTGTTTATTTACATTTACATTTATTCATTTAGCAGACGCTTTTATCCAAAGCGACTTACAAATGAGGACAGTGGAAGCAATCAAAAACAACAAAAAAGAGCAATGATATATAAGTGCTATAACAAGTCTCAGTTAGGTTAACACAGTACATGGAGCATGGGCTTTTAAATAATATAATAAATAAAAAGAAAACCGAATAAAAAAAGAATAGAGCAAGCTAGTGTTAGAGGTCTTTACACACACACACACACACACACAAACACACACAAACACACACATATATATATATATATATATATATATATATATATATATATATATATATATATATATATTTTGGCGGGGTGGAAGGAATACGCAGGAGCAAACTCAAGTGTAAAGCCCCGGAGGGTGGATTTTATTACATGGTGAAGGGTTGCGGGGGTGATGTCGGTGATTCGGCGTGCACAGGTGCTCTCACTCGGGTCCAATGTCTTCCGGTCACAGGCTGCTTTCTGGAAGGCAGAGAGAGGAGAGTCAGTGTGCTAGCTCGTGGAGAGGCTTCTCACCCTTTTCCTGTGTGCATGATGTTTATATGAGGCCCGGCTCATGAGAGGCAGGCGCGGGTGATCAGCCCGTGATGAGCCTTGAGCCGGTGCTCCTCGTGAATTACCAGGGCGACGCTGATGTGGAATCGGGACGCTCGTCACAAAAAAAATTGGTTGTATGCCTTTTTAATTAGTATTCTTCTGACATTTGATTATTCTAGTTAACTCCTACTCCTATATTAACTCGTTCATTTGGGTGCTCATGTTGCTAACAGGGATACAACGTAATCTACTAGAGTCAATAATCACAGAGTAAAACAGAATAAAATCAAATGTAACAATTTATTATCAGTCAGGTTAATATGTGTTCTGCCAATTACATATCCAATTGAAACATATCAAATCATAGCATTATAAAACATCAAATTCACAAAGGTTAATCTAAAAGTAAAATATGCATACCTGACCTTAGAAAATGCATAGTATGACGTGAAGAGAGACACCACACTACGGGCTTTCTAGCTACAGAATCGCCCTGATCCTCTTGCTGCAATCCTTTAAATACCTCAGACCAAGACAAACATCCCCCGAGATGAAGACAGAAACTCACAATTTGAATTTGATTAGGTTAGGTCCCAGACCAGGGTAGTTTACACCTCAATGGGAACAGAAGGTAATTTACATGGAAGACCCTGGAAAAGGGCACTCCCATTACAGTCTCTTAGGATCTGCATTATCTTTTAATCTACTTTTCTAAGGTTGAGACCATTGTACCAGTTGCCCTGAGACAATTCAAATGACACTAAACATGACTGTAAATATCACTTGCATTTATGCAGAATATTATACTATTGGCAATTCTGAGTGAAACTAAGTGGAGGGAGTGTGATGGTGAGGTGTGAACTACTAGGTGTGGTGCGTCTTCGATGGCACTCTTACTTATGATGGAGGATATTCAAGAGAGTGTTCAAATGTTAATTATTAGGAAAGTCCTTTGTTTTCTTAGGGAGAAGTCGTCCCTCAGTCCAGACGGTCCGGTTTTCTTAGGGAGAAGTCGTCCCTCAGTCCAGACGGTCCGGCTCTAGTCTTACAGGAGTGACCCCTGACAGACCTGCATAAGCTGACCAAATCCGGGAAAGGCCATTGGCGTTGGAGTTGGCCGCTCTGACCCGATGGAGCACTTTGAAGTGGAAGTCCTGGAGCACGAGGAACCACCGTGTTACCCTGGCGGTGGTGTCCTTGGCGCATGCCATCCACTGGAGGGGCGCGTGGTCTGTGAGGAGAGTAAACTTCCGTCCAAGGAGGTAATACTGCAGCTCCAGGACTGCCCACTTGATGGCCAGAGCTTCCTTCTCGACGGCAGCGTAGTTCCTTTCGGCCGGGGTCAGCTTCCTGCTTATGTATAAGATGGGATGCTCCTCACCCTCTTGAACCTGCGACAGGATGGCCCCCAGTCCTGTGTCAGAGGCATCCGTCTGCAGCAGGAAGGGGCAGCTGAAGTCCGGGGCACGCAGGACTGGCTCCGAGGTGAGGGCCAACTTCACCTTCTTAAACGCCTCCTCCGCTTCAGGTGTCCAGCACACCTTTTCCGGCTGCCCCTTCCTGGTCAGGTCTGTCAGGAGGAGAAGTTAGGGATGAAACATGGGTAGTACCCTGCCAACCCCAAAAACGCTTGTACCTGGGTCTTTGTGCTGGGTCTGGGTGCAGACCATATCGCTTCGACCTTCTTCTCCTGTGGTCGGATAAGTCCCCGTCTGACTTGGAAGCCCAGGTACTTCGCCTCTGTCAAGCCCAGATGGCACTTCCGGGGGTTGGCAGTGAGCCCAGCCCTACGTAGCTCCATCAGCACCCTCCGCAGACGGTCCAGGTGGTCTTCCCAGTGCTCGGAGTGGATGACCACGTCATTCCAGGTATGCCGCGGCGTAGGCCTGTTGAGGCCGCAGTAAGATGTCCATCATACATTGGAACGTGGCTGGGGCCCCGTGTAGGCCGAACGGGAGGGTCCGGTACTGCCAGTGTCCACCAGGGGTACTGAAGGCGGTCTTGGGCTTGGCGGCTTCAGATAGGGGAACCTGCCAGTATCCCTTGGTGAGGTCCAGGGTGGAAATATAGCGGGCCCTTCCCAGGCGATCGAGAAGTTCATCCACCCGAGGCATGGGGTAGTCGTCGAACGTCGAGACCTTGTTCAGGCGGCAGAAGTCATTGCAGAAGCAGAGGGTGCCGTCGGGCTTGGGGACCATGACGATAGGGCTGGACCAAGGGCTGTTCGATGGCTCAATTAACCCTAACTTCAGCATTTGTTGAATTTCCTCTTCAATAGCCTGCCGACGATCCTCTGGGACATGGTAGGGCCGTTGCCAGACGATGACTCCGGCTTGGGTGTGGATCTCGTGTTGGATCACGTGGGTCCGCCCGTGGGCCGACGAGAACACATCTAGGAACTGACCGACCAGGTGTTGCAGCTCTGTCTTCTGGGTCACCGACAGTTCCAGGTTGACATCCACTATGACCGGGTCCCTGGTGGTGAGGGCCGCTAGCTGGTCTATGGTCCCGACCCACCTTTTGAGTTAGTTGATGTGGTAGATTTGGTCTGGTTTCCGCCGCCCCGGCTGGCAGACTCGGTAGGTGACGGGCCCGATTTTTTCAGCAACAGTGTATGGGCCCTGCCAGCTGGCCAAGAACTTGCAGGCGGAGTTGGCGATGAGGACCATTACCCGGTCTCCAGGCTGGAACTCGCGGGGCGGGGCGGCCTGGTCATAGTCCCGCTGCTGTGCTTGCTGTGCCCTGGCGAGGTGTTCCCGGACTAATGGCATGACCCGGTCGATTCTTTCCCTCATCGCCTTCACATGTTCAATGACGGAGCGGTGGGGGGCCGGCTGTTGCTCCCATGCTTCCCTGGCGATATCTAGCAGTTCCCGAGGCTGGTGCCCGAACAGCAGCTCGAAGGAGGTGAAACCCGTGGACGCCTGAGGGACCTCTCGAATGCCGAACAACATGTAGGGGAGCATGAGGTCCCAGTCACGTCTGTCTTCGACCACAACCCGTCGTAGCATTTGCTTGAGGGTTTGATTGAACTGTTCCACAAGGCCGTCAGTCTGGGGGTGGTAAACAGAGGTTTTTAGCTGCTTTACCTGGAGGAGTTTGCACAGGTCAGCCATTAGCCGGGACATGAAGGGGCTCCCCTGGTCGGTCAGTATCTCTGCAGGGATGCCCACCCGGCTGAAGAGCAGGAAGAGCTCACTGGCGATGGTCTTGGCAGTAGGCTTATGGAGGGGCACTGCTTCGGGGTACCGGGTGGCATAGTCCACAATCACCAAGATGTGCTCGTGACCGCGGGCAGACTTAGGCAACGGCCCTATGAGGTCCATCCCGATGCGCTCGAAGGGCACCCCAATGATGGGCAGTGGAATCAGCGGGCTGGGGGGAGGTTTCCGTGGGGATGTTTTCTGGCAAATTGGGCAAGCTGACAGAAACGTTTGACCTCCGCTTCTAGCCCGGGCCAATGGAAGCGATCCCTAACCCGGTGAGTGGTATTCTCGGGCCCCAGGTGGCCCGCCAGGGGGTGCGAGTGAGCTACCTCTATCACCGTTTCTATCTTCGTCCGGGGTACCACTAACAAAGTTTATTCCTCCCCTCTTCGCTGTGCGACACAGTAGAGTAGGCCATTTTGGACGATGAAGTGTGGGAGAGGATGGGGCCCCGGTTTTAGTTCCTTCCCGTCCACCATGCGCACTTGGGACCAGCAATGCTTGAGACGATCATCCTCGTGTTGGCCAGGAGGCGGTCGAACCCAGGCCAGTCTCGGCCAAGAAGGTTCCAGTTCAGTTCCACCACCTCGACGAGCTCAGTTATTGTGGTAGGGTTCCGCATCCCAACTGCTTGCCGGTGAGTCCGGAGAAGGGCCCGGAGGAATCGGTCCACGACGACGCACTCTACAACTTGGGCAACCGTGGGCTCCCCGGCGAGCAACCAATGCCGTGCGAGGCAGGACAGTTCGGCCGCTTGGGCTCGGGCTGGGAGGCGGAGTTTATAGTTCCATTCATGGAAGTGCTGGGCAGCGCAGACCGAGGAGAGTCCCAGCTGGGACAGGATTTCCTTTTTTAGCTCGCCGTAATCGTTTGCCACTTCCGTCGGCAGGGCGAAGAAGGCCCGCTGAGCTTCGCCAGTGAGGAGAGGGGCGACCAACCTCACCCAGTCAGCGCTCTCCCAGCCCTCCTGGGTGGCTGTGTTTTCAAACATTTGAAGAAAGACCTCTATATCGTCATCAGCGGTCATCTTGGGTAGTAGCTGGGACACTTTCGCTCATGGGTCAGGCAGTGGAATGCGTCGAGTGGGCGCCGCCCGCAGCTCGCCGAGTTCCCGCTCAGTCCGGTCCACGTGAGCGGCTAGGTGTTCCGTGATCTGTTGCTGGCAGATGCTGACCTCCGTCAGTCGCTGGAGGATTTCTTCTATTCCGGAGGTTTGGGGAGCAGCAGCCGCCTGGCAGAAAAAACACAAACAAAAAAAAACAAGAGGAAGTGTGAGTCGCTGGGGAATCAGAGATTTGTATTCCTCCCACAAGTGTAAAGCCCCGGAGGGTGGATTTTATTATACAGTGAAGGGTTGCGGGGGTGATGGCGGAGATTCGGCGTGCACAGGTGCTCTCACTCGGGTCCAGGTGCAGGTGAGTCGGTGGAGTGCTCGTGGCAATGTCTTCCGGTCACAGGCTGCTTTCTGGAACGCAGAGAGAGGAGAGTCAGTGTGCTAGCTCGTGGAGAGGCTTCTCACCCTTTTCCTGTGTGCATGATGTTTATATGAGGACCGGCTGATGAGAGGCAGGTGCTGGTGATCAGGCCGTGATGAGCCTCGAGCCGGTGCTCCTCGTGAATTACCAGGGCGACGCTGATGTGGAATCGGGACGCTCGTCACAATATATATATATATATATATATATATATATATATATATATATATATATATATATTAGGGGTGTAACGATACGCGTATTCGTATTGAACCGTTCGGTACGAGGCTTTCGGTTCGGTACGCGGTACGCATTATGGACCCAACGGTTCGTTGGACTAATTAATTATATTTGGAAAAAAAAAAAAATTGTGAAATATAATGATATGCGTTCAACAAGGTAGCCCAATAACCCAAACGACGTAACAGGCAACGCCCCTGACACCCCCGAAGAAGAAAAAAAAACACCAACTTATATGTTTATGTTAGGCTACTCAGTCAGGCGCTCGCTCACTCAGTACACGCTGAAGGCTCGTTGCAAAATGGCCAATGCGTTTAACAGACAAGAAATAGAAGATCCTCCAATAACCAACAGGTCTGGTGTTTGGGTGCACTTTGGATTCCCTGTAAGCTATAATGGTGATGGCAAGAGAGTGGTGTATAAAAAAACAAGGATATGTCGCATCTAGGGTACATCAGCGGGAATACAAAAAAAAAAAAAAAACACCAGCGGGAATACTTGAAACATGTCAACTCATTTACGCCGACATCACCTTAGTGTGTCAGTATCTGGGTAAAGACGAAATAAATGAGAAACATACAAGAAAAAAATTATCCCCGCAGCATTTAAACAGACATTTCCAACGGATTCAAACAGGGCAAAAGACATCACCACGGCGATTGGTACATTTACATTATAGCCGCGGATATGAGACCTTACTATTTACCATTCCTTCTATCATCACCATTATAGCTTACAGGGAATCCAAAGTGCACCCAAACACCAGACCTGTTGGTTATTGGAGGATCTTCTATTTCTGGTCTGTTAAACGCATTGGCCATTTTGCAACGAGCCTTCAGCGCGTACTGAGTGAGCGAGCGCCTTACTCTGTAGTGGAAAACGTAGGTTTTAAGAACATGCTTAATGTAATTGAGCCCCGTTACAATATTCCTTCACGAGCCCATTTCAGACAGACCGTAATTCCTGCTTTGTTCCAAAAAACATAAGCCCTTTAGAGAACCAATTGAGTAAAAACACACTCAATATAAAGAGTTATAGAGTTCCATATAAAAAGTTACATCTTTGTATATGTTCATAACTACTACAATAATATAACATTTTCATTTTTTTTTATAAGGAGCTTTTTTTGTTTTTATACAGTATGCTGCTAAGAAAACACCATAGAAGATGGGTAAAGAATAGCTCCATCATTGTTCAATGTAAAAAACACTTTGTTAGTTTTAATTAAAAAAAAATTTTAAATCAAGGAAATTTATCTGCCAATTTTTTCTTTTTGCTGTATCTAAAACGTACCGAACCGTACCGAACCGTGACACCAGTGTATTGTATCGAACTGAACCGTGAATTTTGTGAACCGTTACACCCCTAATATATATATATATATACATATATATATATATATATATATATATATATATATATATATATATATACACACACACACAGACACACACACACACAATTGCATAATAAATTGAAAGAAAATATAGCACAAAAAGACGAGAAAGGTAGTTCGATTTTATTTTGTTAAGAATAGAATTTGAATAGTGAGTGCTAAAGTTAAAGTGTCAAATTAAGATAGAAGAGCTGTGTTTTAAGCCAATTCTTGAAGATGGCTAAGGACTCAGCTGCTCGGATTGAGTTGGGGAGGTCATTCCACCAGGAGGGAACTTTTAATTTAAAAGTCCGTAAAAGTGTCTTTGTGCTTTTTTGGGATGGCACAATCAAGCGACGTTCACTTGCAGAACGCAAGTTTCTAGAGGAAATATAAGTCTGAAGTAATAAATTTAGATAAATGGGTGCAGAGCCAGTGGTGGTTTTGTAGGCAAACATCAATGCCTTGAATTTTATGGAAGCAGCTATTGGTAGCCAGTGCAAATTGATAAACAGAGGTGTGATGTGTATTCTTTTTGGCTCATTAAAAATTAATCTTGCTGCCGTGTTCTGGATTAATTGTAAAGGTTTGATAGAATTGGCTGGAAGACCTTCCAAGAGGGCATTGCAATAGTCCAGCCAGGACAGAACAAGAGCTTGAAGAAGGAGTTGTTCAGCATGTTCCGAAAGAAAGGTCTTGATCTTCTTGATGTTGAATAAAGTAAATCTGCAGGATCGAACAGTTTTAGCAATGTGGTCTGAGAAAGTCAGCTGATCATCAATCATAACTCCAACGCTTCTAGCTGTTTTTGAAGGAGTTATGGTTGATGTGCCTTACTTGATGGTGAAATTGTGATGAAACGATGGGTTTGTTGGAATCACAAGCAGTTTTGTCTTGGCAAGGTTGAGTTGAAGGTGATGGTCCATCATCCAGCAAGAAATGTCTGTTAGACAAGCTGAGATGTGAGCAGCTCTCATCGGATCATAAGGATGGAATGAGAGGTAGAGTTGAGTGTCATCAGCATAGCAGTGATATGAAAAGCCACTGTTTATGCAGGTTATCTAGTTAACTGTAGCAAATTCACCTCAAGTTAGCTAAATCCCATAGAAAGTCTATGGAGCGGTGGCTAACGGCAGTTATCAAAACCAAAAACATTCAATGTCTAAATTACAGCCTGGGCACATTAAATTTGACATTTATTGGTATTTTAAGCATTAAATGAAGCACATTTTCGGTTTGGGGTTTACACATACCAGCATAAAAAGATATTAGTTGACGCTCCTTTTCTTCGCTACACTGCAGCTGAGAGGCCGCCATTTTGTTTGAAAAATTTTCTGAAATCTCCAGGGAGGCAGGGTTTCATATTTTATTGAAGCATCCCTGGGTGCCACCATTGGCTATGCTGTTAGCATTCCATTGACTCCCATTCATTTTGCCGTTTAAGACCCCCAGGAAGTGCGTGCTTCTAATTGACTTCACTTGTCTCTGTTGAATCCAATGGGGTCACTGTGTCCATTTCTTTTACTGTCTATGGAAATCTCCAAGCCAGTCACATGATCGGCTGCTTACATTCTAATTGGAGGATCTCAAAAAGTTGCCCTCGACCGATCTAAAGTATCCAGATAGAAATAAGTTGCCCATTCTCAATGAGAAAGTGCCCAAGCAACATTGCCCGGCAACATTGCTCAAAAAGTTGGCCTGTGTATCATGACCTTTAGGAACACGATTCCAAGCAACAGTGGCGTAGGCAGAAATGGTAATGGAAAAAAGAATAGACAAACTGCAAAAAACAGACTTTTATTTTTCAATATTCGGCAAAGGCAATAACAAAACACTGTCTAATCATCATGTTCAACCAACAGAGCTCAATAAAGGCTGGACAAACCACCAGCATAGACAATAAGCTGCCTATTTATTCAAATTAGTCAGCAGTGCAGACAGTTCACCTGAAAATATAGGCTAAAAGTAAAATCAGAGCATGGTTTGAAATAAATAACACACTCCCTACAGAAAATCGCGTCCTTGGTTACAATAAACTCCAACCAAGAAAACTGTCCATACCACTTTGATGAGAAGCTCCTTGATTTTCCATTCTTGAAAGTGCAGGGAAATACCTTCAGATTAGGCCTACGTTCTGGAGGGAGGCTTTCTACAACTTGCTTCAACAATTCCATTTTATTCGGAAAACAAATTAAACACACACACCATGCAGTCAACAATAAATTAGGTTTATATTCATATATTTTCTTAAATATATTTGAATAATAAAAATAAACTAAAAAATTATTTTAATCAAACTTGTCTGTGCGGGCCAGTGAGTAATGTGGGTGGGCCAGTGCTGCCCTGCCCATTACTGGCTACGCCTGATCCAAAATGAGCGGGTGCCTGCGGTTACCCACAGTTACAAGTCATCCAAAAATATTTTTCATGATATTCGGGTCACGGTCGGTCAGGTCATTTGAAATAAAGCTGCCAATTAAACCTTTCTAATTTATATAGTATTAGACACAATTTTGAAATTCATAGGCCTACACTTTATTGGCTGAATAACTGGCACGAATAGAGTGACCACCTGTCCCGCTTTACAATGTACTGAACAGCAGTTTTACCCTTTGTCCCGCATCATGCAAATTGAGCATCTGTCCCGCTTTATCATTCGACCCTGCCTAATAAATACGTGGATATGCCCATAGGTGTACTGTTAACTTATGTCCAATAGTTCAGAGGAGAGCAAGAAAAGCGTTAGTCGTACATCAATCAAACTGTTGACTGGTGCACGAATGCCTGCTCAACATTGAAAACAATCTCAAATTGGAGAGTGAGCGCTGTTTGGTCAGGTTAAGCACTAGCCACGAAAAAGAGAAGATGCACTTTTAATAGCAAATGGACCGCAACATACTCTTGGTCAAGACCTGTAGATGGCGACGCAGAGAGAGCTTTTTGCATTTTATGCAAACGCAGTTTTTCTTTGGGACATGGAGGAGAATATGACGTGAAGCGACATGGTGCGAGTACCACAGAAAAAAAAGCACATCATCAAGAAACATGCAAATCAGTGCAATCGTTTTTCAATAAACCAAATGACCCACAGGTTGACAAAGTTTCGGTAGCAGAAGTGACGAGCATTTATCATGCCATGCATCACACACACATTCATATCACTCTACCGACTGCAGTAACAAGTTAGCCCCAGTAATTTTTCCAGATTCTGAAATAGCTAAGAAAAAAGCTGTAGAAACTTATATTTTGGGTCAGGTAGTGTCTTAATCTCTTAGTCGGTGGGTTTAAAAAGAAATATAGGCAATATATTACAGAAAGCTTGAAATGTCTACTTTTAAACGAAAATATTCAAACCAAAATAAATAGGCTACTCTCTGATTATGTAATATAATCCATATGAAATGTGCATTTCTCTCTGGCGTTCATGGCGAGGCCGCATCATCAACTTCATCTTAGCAGCGACACAGAAAACACCAGTTTATTACTAAACAATTTATTATTATCATGTAGGCTAAAGCCTATTTAAGTTATTATATTATATTTATATTTATAATATTAATATAAAGGAGCATGTAAATGACTCATATTTAACAGAAACCTAATCTCAACAAATTAGAATATGGTTACATGCCAATCAGCTAAACAACTCAAAACACCTGCAATGGTTTCCAATGTTGCCAGATAAGGTGAGTTCCTGCCCAATTGGGCGGTTTTGAATTTGA
Organism: Carassius carassius; assembly: GCF_963082965.1. Taxonomy (NCBI): domain Eukaryota; kingdom Metazoa; phylum Chordata; class Actinopteri; order Cypriniformes; family Cyprinidae; genus Carassius; species Carassius carassius. The sequence goes on along the minus strand of NC_081755.1, from coordinate 14,816,809 downwards.
TTGTCCGGGTAAAAATTGGCTAGGGCGGGTGGACAAAATTTGGGCTGGTTTGGCGTCAGTTTAGCGGGTTTCAAACAAATAAATTGCATAGGCTAACTTTTTAACAAGAAAGCCTAAGTATGCATGTGGCTGCATCCAATCAGTAATCACAACGTACACATACACACACATGCTGCAGAGGCACTCCTGGTGCTGATGTAAACATTAACAGCCACACTTATATGTGAGGGCTCAACAGACAGAAGTTATGATTCATGAGTGACAGGTTTTTAGCGTGATAAGTTATAACGTATCTGAATGACTGCAAATTCAAGTAATCACAATGCCTAAATATAAGTTAAAGAGTGGGAGAGTGACTCAACTCTTAAAATGTGAATTATCATTGAGTAAAATGGCAAGGCTCTATCACTGCAACTTCGAAAATCAGAGCACATTTAAATTAATTTATCAAAAACGAAACTAAATATCTTGGTTAATAAGATCCTGTCTTTTATCTTTTAAACAGCCCAGATTGATAAAACATTGAAAACTGCTAGACTTTTATAAAACTATTAGTTTTGACTGTTCAAAGTTCTATATTATGTTCTACAATATGAACTCGACAAGAGACTTCTGCTAGTTATGTGTAAAATAGCGACAAACAGGTAAGTGCTTTATTGTTATTTATAATTTTTTAATTGTCGGATTCAGTATGTTTCAATGAATGACAAAGTTTTGAGGGTCATGGTGCATGAACAAGTGTGAAATACCTGTTAATCACGTTGCTTTTCCCTATCATTTATATTGGCCACCTTTTGCATTTAAATTGGATTATTCTGACGTTGTTTTGAGGGTATCGGTTAATTTCTTGATTACCGTTTTGACTTTCTCCTTGAATATTTTATTCATTTTTGGTAGCCTAATTATCTTTAATGTACGATGTTTAACCTGATTTGATCATTTACTGGGAAATTTATCTAATGTTATATTTATATTACATCGCCATTATTTTGTTTAAAGGAGATATAAATTGCCTTATCAGCCTTGATTTTATACATATTCCTTCACACTGTTTTGACAATTAAATTTTGGGTGGGTTCTTAATAGATTTTGGGCTGGAAATTGTCTGTCCAATCTGGCAACACTGAAGGTTTCCTGAGCCTTCAGAATGGTCTCTCAGTTTGGTTCACTAGGCTACACAATCATGGGGAAGACTGCTTATCTGACAGTTGTCCAGAAGACCACCATTAACACCATTCACAAGGAGGGTAAGCCACAAAAATTATTTGCAAAAGAAGATGGCTGTTCACAGAGTGCTGTATCCAAGCATGTTAACAGAGTGTTGAGTGGAAGAAAAAGTGTGGAAGAAAAAGATTCACAACCAACCGAGAGGACCGCAGTCTTATTAGGATTGTCAAGCAAAATCGATTCTAGAATTTGAGTGAACATCACAAGGAGTGGACTGAGGCTGGGGTCAAGGCATACAGACGTTTCAAGGATTTTGGCTACAGTTATCGTATTCCTCTTAAGACATTCCTGAACCACAGACAACATCAGAAGTGGGGAGGACTGGAATTGAGAACCGTTAGTGTACAGTAGTGCTTGTTTGTTGTTTTTCCGATCACAAATGCAAGCATGGTTTTATGTTTACGTCATGCAATGTGACACAACACGTAAAAACACATTACTAGTAATTATAATCCGTAATTATGTCCCCAATTAATGCAACAAATGGCTTGTTTGTAATGGGTTTTATTGTTTTTGTCTTGTCTTGCCGGTGTTCTGACTGGGACATGCATCAAAGTATGGTAAGGGGCGTAACATTTCCGTCACATGCTTGAGGTATTCGGCCAATCCATAGACTGTATAAAAACATGGACGTAGTGTCCGTGACGTCACCCGTAGACTCCTGAAGAGTTTTTGAAGCCTAAAGTGTGCAGAGCGAGCAGTCGCCATCTTGGCAGCGCACCACCGCGCGACTCTCCCGGACAATCGAAAATGGGCAAAAGGGCGGGAGCTGGTTGCTGAAGCCACGCCCACCTAGTGCGACGGCTGTGACAGCAGTGGTAATTCACCTGTCACTCAAGTGGCCACACCCTTAATTATGCAGAACTTTAAGGCTTAATATAATTTAAACGGATGAGTTATAAAAAAATTCACCCCCCTCACAGTTGTCATGAAGGGCAAAATTAGCTATATAGACCAAAATCATTTTTTGCACCAGGCTGAAAACAATGTTTTTTTCTGCTGTAAAGTTGGGCATTTTAACATGGGGAGTCTATGGGATTGACTCTCTTTTGCAGCCAGCCTCAAGTGGCCAGTCGATGAATTGCAGTTTTATTTACTTCCTTATTGACTTCACTAGAGAGAGCGGGAGGTTGCAGCTCGGGTCAATCACAATGTACAGTCATGGCCAAAAGTTTTGAGAATTACATAAATATTGGAAATTGGAAAAGTTGCTGCTTAAGTTTTTATAATAGCAATTTGCATATACTCCAGAATGTTATGAAGAGTGATCAGATGAATTGCATAGTCCTTCTTTGCCATGAAAATTAATTTAATCCCAAAAAAAACCTTTCCACTGCATTTCATTGCTGTCATTAAAGGACCTGCTGAGATCAATTCAGTAATCGTCTTGTTAACTCAGGTGAGAATGTTGACGAGCACAAGGCTGGAGATCATTATGTCAGGCTGATTGGGTTAGAATGGCAGACTTGACATGTTAAAAGGAGGGTGATGCTTGAAATCATTGCTCTTCCATTGTTAACCATGGTGACCTGCAAAGAAATGCGTGCAGCCATCATTGCGTTGCATAAAAATGGCTTCACAGGCTAGGATATTGTGGCTACTAAGATTGCACCTAAATCAACAATTTATAGGATCATCAAGAACTTCAAGGAAAGAGGTTCAATTCTTGTAAAGAAGGCTTCAGGGCATCCAAGAAAGTCCAGCAAATGCCAGGTTCGTCTCCTAAAGAGGATTCAGCTGCGGGATCGGAGTGCCACCAGTGCAGAGCTTGCTCAGGAATGGCAGCAGGCAGGTGTGAGCGCATCTGCACGCACAGTGAGGCGAAGACTTTTGGAAGATGGCCTGGTGTCAAGAAGGGCATCAAAGAAGCACTTCTCTCCAAAAAAAACATCAGGGACAGATTGATCTTCTGCAGAAAGTATAGTGAATGGACTGTTGAGGACTGGGGCAAAGTCATATTCTCAGATGAAGCCCCTTTCCGATTGTTTGGGGCATCTGGAAAAAGGCTTGTCCGGAGAAGAAAAGGTGAGCGCTACCATCAGTCCTGTGTCATGCCAACAGTAAAGCATCCTGACACCATTCATGTGTGGGGTTGCTTCTCATCCAAGGGAGTGGGCTCACTCACAATTCTGCCCAAAAACACAGCCATGAATAAAGAATGGTGCCAAAACACCCTCCAACAGCAACTTCTTCCAACAATCCAACAACAGTTTGGTGAAGAACAATGCATTTTCCAGCACGATGGAGCACCGTGCCATAAGGCAAAAGTGATAACTAAGTGGCTCGGGGACCAGAATGTTGAAATTTTGGGTCCATGGCCTGGAAACTCCCCAGATCTTAATCCCATTGAGAACTTGTGGTAAATCCTCAAGAGGCGGGTGGACAAACAAAAACCCACTAATTCTGACAAACTCCAAGAAGTGATTATGAAAGAATGGGTTGCTATCAGTCAGGATTTGGCCCAGAAGTTGATTGAGAGCATGCCCAGTTGAATTGCAGAGGTCCTGAAAAAGAAGGACCAACACTGCAAATACTGACTCTTTGCATAAATGTCATGTAATTGTTGATAAAAGCCTTCGAAACGTATGAAGGGCTTGTAATTATATTTCAGTACATCACAGAAACAACTGAAACAAAGATCTAAAAGCAGTTTAGCAGCAAACTTTTTGAAAACTAATATTTATGTAATTCTCAAAACTTTTGGCCACGACTGTACTGGATAGCTGGCCAATCAGAGCACACCTCACTTTTCAGACCGATGAGCTTTGTAAAAGAAATGACACATTTCAGAAAGGCAGGGCACAGAGGAGAAACTATTATGTACATTATATGGAAAATAATGTTTTTTTTTTTTTGCCTTAAACCGCATAAACGCATTTCATTACACCAAATACACTAAACAATGTTCTTTTTAGCAGCATCATATGACCCCTTTCATATGAAACAAAGGCAACACAAGTACAACCTCCAGATTCTAGCTGAACTGGTGCATTTAATATAAAGTTTATTAGCCTCACTGAGAAACTCATTTCAAGGGTTTATTGATTAAAGTGTGTTCAGGTCTAAGCAGTTGTATTCATGTGTTAAATTGTTAATGTTTTTTTGATTTATCCAATTAAGTCTTATGTATATTGAAAAGAGAAGTATTTTATGTTTTGTGCTTACTAGTTAATGTCTTAAACTGCCAATCTTGTTACCATGCTAATAAAGTGTTTTTACTATATTTTGCCTCGTTCAATTAATCACTTTTCAGTTCAATGCTCTGCTCTCCTCTAAGATGAGGAATCAAATGCAAGACATGAGTAATGAGTATCAACCCAGAATCTGCACTGGAGATGAGTGGAGTGTATTTATCAATGTTTCCACATTTAATTCCTCAAACCATGACTAAAATAACAATGTATAGCTGTTCCACTCCTGCACACACTAGTGCTTTTTACAGAGAGGTTTTTTTCAGTGATCTGCAAAGCTCTGATACTGATGTTTCATGTCATGAGGTAACAGAACACTTACACTAGCAGCATTCGCTTCAGCAATGGTTTATTTCTCAGCCAGAAGTCTATCAATTCAATAGCCAACAGCTAGTCATTATTCAGTCAAATTTAATATAATTTCCTTACATGCCCACTGCTGCTGCACTAAACGTGAAGACAAGCTCTGAACCCGATGAAAACAGTACATAAATTACAACTTAAAATGCTTAAACTGTATGAAGTATGTTTGATGCTTGAGTAAATATGATAAATACTGTGAACTGCTCGCATAATAATTAATTTGGTATTTAAAGCTCTAGTGAGAAAAATAAAAGATGGAAAGCTCAAAAAGCAAATGGCTTTCACAAGTAAAATTATTGAAAATTATTTTGATGCAAGCAGAATCAAAAGGAAATCAAAATGGAAAACAAGTTGTTGTTGTTGTACAGGAAACGGGTCAGTTTAGCTCAAAGGGAATTATTTATATTTATAGGGAATTTGGACAGAATCACTGTTTAACGGCTGATTAGTCTGCCATCATGAGAAAGAGATGCTGCTCCACACTGGAAATCTTATGAGAAACTTAGCGTTCTGGAGAGAAACTAAACGACGTTCTCCTGCAGACTAGCTGTAGTTTGTTTACTAAGCGTGCAGAACAACCACCCAATAAAGCATTACAATAATCTAACCTTGCGGTCATAAATGCACGGATTAACATTTCTGCATTTGACATTGAGAGCATAGGCCGCAATTTAGATATATATTTTTAGATGGAAAAATGCAGTTTTACAAATGCTAGAAACGTGACTTTCTAAGGAAAGATTGCGATCAAATAGCACACCTAGGTTCCTAACTGATGACGAATAACTGACAGAGCAGCCATCAAGTCTTAGACAGTTTTCTATGTTAATACATGCAGAGTTTTTAGGTCCTATAATTAATACCTCTGTTTTTCAGAATGAAGCAGTAAGAAATTACTTGTCATCCAGTTTTTTTATATCGACTATGCATTCAGTTAGTTTTTCAAATTGGAGTGTTTCACTGGGCCGCGAAGAAATATAGAGCTGAGTATCATCAGCATAACAGTGAAAGCTAACACCATGTTTCCTGATGATATCTCCCAAGGGTAACATATAAAACATGAAGAGTAGCGGCCCTAGTACTGAGCCTTGAGGTACTCCATACTGCATTTGAGATCGATATGATACCTCTTCATTCATTCACTGAGCTCGTAGAAGAGCCTGGATTGCTGGTGGATAATGGGTAAAATAAAAATAAAATGCTGTCCAGATTTTACCCTGAGATCCAAACATTTTATGATATTTTACTAGATCAAATATTTATCATATTAAAATTAGCTGTTTTACTCACCCTCAGTCCACCAAAAATGTAAGTTTTTTTTTCTTCAGTAGAACAGTAAATATTTTTAACAGAAACTGCCATGCAAAGAAAAAGCTTTTCCACCCCATAATTATGCCTAATTGCTGCAGGCTGCTTTACGTTTTTTCTTTGTTCACTTTTTTTTTTTTGCTTTTAATCTGTACTTTTCTTTGTTTGCACGCATTGTTAAAGGTTTTCAGCTACAAAACACGATGTATGTTCAATAACGTTCAAGCTTATTGTGTGTAAGCTTTTTCAAAATGACGGAAACAATAAATGTTGCTGAAAAATAACGTCTGTCTCATTAAACTTAATTTAAATAAACGAATATTCGAATATTCGTTTTTTGTGAGCTCAAATATTTGAATGTGATATTTGCGGAAAACGCCCATCCCTAATTGAAACAGACATATTTTTCTTAACCTTTTAACATTAGCATTAATGATAATTTGTAATGCTGTTTTTTATTAAGGAACATCACAAACATTTTTCCAAGATTCATCAGAGCTCCGAGCGACTCCAATGCCAAGCCTATTGAGCAGCCTTACCTCAGTAAAACACCAGCTCTCCACCATTTGGTGCATTGGTATGCATTTGTACAGCTGTCATCATGCCTGTTTCTCTTCACTTTTCCTTTTTTTGTGTGCTCCCCAAGGGAAACAATACATGAACATCACACTGTCCTTACAGTCTGGGCTTTCTGGCTGGTTATGGGTGAGTTACATGAAACATTATAGTCTGAAAATCTTTGTCTGTCCTTCCTAAAGGGACAAAACTGTGCCTCCAATCAGAACATAGTTGAGGTTCCATATAAGAGGAGGTGGTTTTTTGACCAATGAGAGTTCACTATGGGTGGGGCTTCTCATTAGAGAAACAACACAACTGATATGCTTCTACAACTAAAACTCACAGTAACTAACATTAAAGAGATATATTAAGTGTTGTCTGTTTTAAGAATATTTTTTAGCCAAGTTCAATTCAATATAGTGATGCACTAAAGTAGACATAAAGCCTTTTTATGATACACTACTGGTGAAAAGTTTGGGATTACTAATAATTTTATTTCTGAAAGAAATGACTGCATTTATCCAGCAAGGATAAATTCAATTGGCAAAAATAAAAAATGCTGTTCTTTTAAACTCTCTATACATCAAAGCATCCTAAACAAAAATCACAGTGTGCAGCACAACTGTTTTCAACTTTAATAATAGCTGTCATTCAGCATACTAGAATGATTTCTGAAGGATCGTGTAACACTGAAGGCTGGAGTTATGATGCTGAAAAATGCTGTAATATTGCTCTTTTTACTGCATTTTTTATTTTATAATAAATGTGGCCTTGGTGAGAGTAACAATAACGTTGTGTACTGTATATAGCCTCACTGTATATAATCTCGAACAGGCATTTTTTGACTGATTTTCATCCCTTTAACATCTAACAATCCTGATTTTTTCCTTGCAATTCTTAGAATTGATGGGGGAAAAAAGGCAGATTTGTGCCATATAAATGTAAAATTGCTAGAAAAGGCCATTTTGGGAGAAAACGTTTTGACAATTTTTTTTTTCTTTAATTCCATGGTGCAATCTGGCTTCCATTGATATTTTTTATGATAATATGCACCCCATCTGAACCAAAAGAACATGATTTTATCAGTCTGTCAAGGAGCTTGATTCAAAAGTAATTAATTGGTAATGTTGAGTTGAAAATGTGAACCTGCGTATGCATAGGATCATGGGTCTGTACATGTCAGTGGTTCTGGTTATCGGGAAGTTCGTGCAAGAGTTCTTCAGGGGGATCTCACACACCATCATGTTCGAAGAGTTCCCAATGTAGACTGGATCCTCAAGCTCTGCACCGACATCTTCCTGGTCTGAGAGATGGGGGAACTGGACCTGGAGGAAGACCTGTATGCCAAAGTCATCTTCCTCTACTGTTCTCCAGAAACCATGATCAAGTGGACCAGAGAGAAGAGTGAGTGAGTGAGGATGTTAAATTTGTGCGACTGAGTTAATTTTTTCCATTTTCATTTCACCTCTGTTTTTTCAGAATTTAGCAGTAAGAAATTACTCGTCATCCAGTTTTTTATATTGACTATGCATTCCATTAGTTTTTCAAATTGGTGTGTTTCACCGGGCCGCAGTGCTTTACAAATATAGGACAGGAAGAGCTAAATAAACTTATCACTGTATCTAAACCAACAACATGTTTATTAGATCCTGTACCCACTAAATTACTAAAAGAGCTGTTACCTGTAGCCGAAGAACCGCTTCTCAATATCATTAACTCGTCGTTATCTTTAGGTCACGTCCCAAAACCATTCAAGCTGGCGGTTATCAAGCCTCTTATTAAGAAACCAAAACTAGATCCTAGTGTACTGGCAAATTATAGGCCTATTTCAAATCTTCCATTTATGTCTAAAAATTTTTTAAAAAGTTGTGTCTGCTCAATTGAGCACCTTCCTGCATAAAAATGATCTGTATGAAGAATTTCAGTCAGGTTTTAGGCCCCACCATAGCACAGAAACTGCACTTGTTAAAATTACAAATGACCTGCTTCTTGCGTCAGATCAAGGCTGCATCTCATTTCTAGTCTTACTTGATCTTAGTGCTGCGTTCGACACCATAGATCATGACATACTCATAGATCGATTACAAAACTATACAGGTATTCAAGGGCAGGCTCTAAGATGGTTTAGATCCTACCTGTCCGATCGCTACCATTTTGTTTACTTAAATGGGGTGTCATCTCATTTATCATCAGTAAAATATGGAGTGCCACAAGGATCCGTCCTAGGTCCCCTTCTATTTTCAATATACATGTTGCCCCTTGGTAATATTATTAGAAAATACGGAATTAGCTTCCACTGTTATGCTGATGATACTCAGCTATATATCTCAACGAGACCAGATGAAACTTCCCAATTATCTAAGCTAACAGAGTGTGTTAAAAATGTAAAAGTTTGGATGACAAATAATTTTCTCCAATTAAATTTGGATAAGACAGAGATATTAATTATTGGACCAAAAAACACCACACAGAATCTTATAGATTACAATCTGCAACTAGACGGATGTACTGTTACTTCCTCTACAGTCAGAAATCTGGGTGTTATATTGGACAGCAATTTGTCTTTTGAAAATCATATTTCCAATGTTACAAAAACTGCATTCTTCCATCTTAGAAACATTGCCAAGCTATGAAACATGTTATCTGTTTCTGATGCAGAAAAGCTAGTTCATGCATTCATGACCTCTAGACTGGACTATTGTAATGCACTTCTAGGTGGTTGTCCTGCTTCGTCAATAAACAAGCTACAGGTAGTCCAAAATGCAGCAGCTAGAGTCCTTACCAGGTCAAGAAAATATGATCATATTACCCCAATTTTACAGTCTCTGCACTGGCTACCTATTAAGTTCCGTATCAGTTACAAATTATCATTACTTACCTATAAGGCCCTAAATGGTTTAGCTCCTGCGTACCTAACTAGCCTTCTACCACGCTACAACCCATCACGCACCCTAAGGTCACAAAACGCTGGACTTTTGGTTGTTCCTAGGATAGCAAAGTCCACTAAAGGAGGTAGAGCTTTTTCACATTTGGCTCCCAAACTCTGGAATAGCCTTCCTGATAATGTTCGGGGTTCAGACACACTCTCTCTGTTTAAATCTAGATTAAAAACGCATCTCTTTCGCCAAGCATTCGAATAATGTATCTCTTAAATTGTGAGTGTAGTTGCATCTGCATTTTTATTCTTTAGCTTGGGTTAAACTAATTTTACTTTCTTGGATCAGCAGCTATGCTAATGATGTCTCTATTTTGTTTCTATGTTTTGCACAAGTTCTAGGATTTACACAAGCTCCAGTCTGGATCCAGAACACCTGAGAACAACAAACAAAGTGACAAACAAAGTGAAGTGACATTCAGCCAAGTATGGTGACCCATACTCAGAATTTGTGCTCTGCATTTAACCCATCCGAAATGCACACACACAGAGCAGTGAACACACACACACACACTGTGAGCACACACCCGGAGCAGTGGGCAGCCATTTATGCTGCGGCGCCCGGGGAGCAGTTGGGGGTTCGATGCCTTGCTCAAGGGCACCTAAGTCGTGGTATTGAAGGTGGAGAGAGAACTGTACATGCACTCCCCCCACCCACAATTCCTGCCGGCCTGGGACTCGAACTCACAACCTTTCGATTGGGAGTCCGACTCTCTAACCATTAGGCCACGACTTCCCAGAAGAGAGAAGAGATGATGCTGACCCTCAGAGGACCCCAGATGATCCTAACCTTGAATCAACAAACAGAACTAACAATTATTGCTACATGTGTGACTGCATCATATAATTACTATTAATTAATTAATAATATTGATAGTTCATCATCTAGCTGACTACGTCTTGTATTATTATTATTATTTTTATTTTTCTAAAATCCTGTCAAACGTGCACAAACTACTAGCTACTACTAAATATTGTGGAAACATAATTTTCTGTAAAGTTGCTTTGTAACGATTTGTATTGTAAAAAGCGCTATACAAATAAACTTGAATTGAATTGAAAAGGTAACATATAAAGCGTGAAGAGTAGCGGCCCTAGTACTGAGCCTTGAGGTACTCCATACTGCACTTGTGATCGATATGATACATCTTCATTCACTGCTACGAACTGATGGCGGTCATATAAGTATGATGTAAACCATGCCAATGCACTTCCATTGATGCCAACAAAGTGTTCAAGTCTATGCATAAGAATGTTGTGTTCAATTGTGTCAAACGCAGCACTAAGATCCAATAAAACTAATAGAGAGATACACCCACGATCAGATGATAAGAGCAGATCATTTGTAACTCTAAGGAGAGCAGTCTCAGTACTATGAGGTTTTGGGGACATATCCTAATGACAATGAGGAATTAATAATAGTCAGAAGAGGATCTATGACTTCTGCAATCACCTCTTTTAGGAGCTTAGATGGTATAGGGTCTAACATACATGTTGGTTTAGATGATTTATCAAGTTTATACAATTCTCCCTCTCCTATAGTAGAGAATGAGTGGAACTGTTCCTCAGGGGGTCTATAGTGCACTGTCTGATGTGATACTGTAGCTGACGGCTGAATAGTTGCAATTTTATCTCTAATAGTATCGATTTTAGAAGTAAATTAGTTCATAAAGTCATTACTGCTGTGGTGTTGGGAAATGTCAACACTTGTTGAGGCTTTATTTTTAGTTAATTTAGCAACTGTATTGAATAAATACCTGGGGTTAAGTTTGTTTTCTTCTAAAAGAGAAGAAAAGTAATCGGATCTGGCAGTTTTTAATGCTTTTCTGTAGGATATGTTACTTTCCCGCCAAGCAATACGAAATACCTCTAGTTTTGTTTTCCTCCAGCTGCGCTCCATTTTTCGGGCTGCTCTCTTTAGGGTGCGAGTATGCTCATTATACCATGGTGTCAAACTGTTTTCCTTAACCTTCCTTAAGCGTAAATGAGCAACTTTATTTAAAGTGCTTAAAAAGAGAGAGTCCATAGTTTCTGTTACATCATCAAGTTGTTCTGAGGTTTTAGATATGCTAAGGAATTTGGATACATCAGGAAGATAACTTAAAAAGCAGTCTTTTGTGGTAGAAGTGATGGTTCTTCCATACTTGTAACAAGAAGTAGAATTTACAATTTTGGCTATATGAAGTTTGCACAGAACTAAATAATGATCTGAGATATCATCACTTGGCTGAATAATTTCAACACCATCAACATCAATTCCATGTGACAGTATTAAATCTAGAGTATGATTTCGACAACAAGTAGGTCCTGAAACGTGTTGTCTAACACCAATAGAGTTCAGAATGTCTATAAATGCTGATCCCAATGCATCTTTTTCATTATCAACATGGATATTAAAATCACCAACTATTAAAACTTTATCTGCAGCCAGAACTAACTCGGATGTAAAATCACCAAACTCTTTAATAAAGTCTGTATGGTGCCCTGGTGGCCTGTATACAGTAGCCAGTACAAACATAACAGGGGATTTATCATTAACATTTGATTTACACTACAGTTTAAAAATCTGTATTTTATGTGATAGGAATGAATATTGAAAAAAAAAAGTTCTATCCATTAAATGTAGCACGGTTTCTACAAAATTATATGAATTAGCACAACTGTTTTCAACATTGATAAAAATGTTTCTTTAGCAGCAAATCAGCATATTAGAATGATTTTAAATTACTTCTCTATAAGATCATTACAAAACAGTGCTACTTATTTGTAGAAAATGTGTAAATCATCTGCACTGAATTCATCAGTAGCCTAATTCTCTGCATAGTTAATAAGAAAACACATTTAACAGCAGACAATCAATGACTGTATAGATTATTTTATTAGCTCATTTTTGCATCTTTATGTCTGTCAGGATTGTATATATGGAAAAGCAACATGACTCACTCCACAGCCACATTTACTTTACTTTTTTTTAACAACAATTATAAATTAAATAAATTACTGTATATAATAATAATAATAATATAGTATTTTACAATTTTATAACTGATTCCACATCACTTTGACATCACAGACTGTTCACAAATAAAAGTAAATAAATTCATTTACTTTTAAAAACATTTACAAACGAAATTTATCCAACAATATATGATCACACACACACACACATCAAAAATGCCCAGTGCTTATAATTTACAGGCTCAACCAATGGTGTGAGTTTTGGGGCAGGACTATATAACTGACCAATGGAAGACGAATGCTTGTAACTTGACTGAAAACACTGCAATCATTAGAGTGCTGAAAGGATGACGGATTTTTGTAGTTCAAAACCTGAAAATCAGCGTCAAAATAATTTTGATGTCAATTAAACAAAGAAGTCAAAGAAGTTGTGGTTCAACACAAGATATTTTTAATTTTTTCTTCTACATCATTTACCAGTGTTGGAGAAGTAATGCATTACAAGTAACGTGAGTTGTGTAATCAGATTAGTTTTAAGTAACTAGTAAAGTAATGCATTAATTTTACATTTACAGGAAAATATCTGACCTAACTTTTTAAAATGCAGAGGAGAGGAAAAGACACATCCTTCAGCCTGAGGCTTATTCATTTCACTTTTGGTGTGAAAGTGGCCTTTACAGTTACCAAAAATTTAACTTTTGGGGTTTTTTGTTATTAAACATAAGTAAGCCCAGCTCAGGTGACAAAAAGTAACACAAAAGTCACATTATGAATTACTTTCCATAAAAAGTAAATGATTAATGCAATTAGTTAATTTTATGGTGTTACAATATTGGATCACTTTAGACTTTTTTCAACACTGGTAATAAATATTTATTTATTTTTGGTCGAAAACAAGTCTAAATGGGACTACAGAGGTTGCCATGCTTAACCAGTGTTATTTAAGTATCATTTAAATACTTTTAAGGTTTTTGTCAATATTAGTTTTATTTCCTGCTTTCACTGTAAAGTTTTAGCAATTTTGTAGTGTTCTTGAGTTTATTTTTCAGTTTTAAACTAAAATAAAATTTACATTATATTTTATTTCAGTTAACATTTATTTTTTATTCAAAGGATTTAAAAATATATTTATTTTAGATTTTAGTTAACTATAATAACAGACAGGTAAACTAATTTACTCACAAGTCACTGTCACTGCCTCATTGTGTTTATAATCACACTTTGAAGCATTTTATCTCAAACTTTCAGAGAAAATAAAAACTGAAAGTATTAAAGAGTTAAGAGTTAGTGCCTATGTTTAGCCTTTTACTTCTGGCAATGTTATGCATGCTTCAAAATTCATAAAAATTGTGAAGATTCTCATGATGAACAAAACATGTAAGAATCACAACCTTCTGTTGCTCACAGATCTTATTTTTACAGTAATCCAAAAGCCGATGGAAAAACCCTATTGTGTTTTTGTAAAATAAACCAGGGTGACGCTGACTACAAAACGTGTCATCACTTCAGGGCTCTCTTGCATTTGGTGCATCTTGTGGCAAAGAAATTAACCTCTTCAGCATTAAATATGTTAAACTGATGTCCACAGCCTGTGTGTGTAGGGTTTTCTGTGTGCCTGATGAGTAAATGCACAGAAATCTGGACACTCCCAGGTGGGACAAACAGGAATAGAATGACTCCACTGCACAAAGGGAGGAAAAAGCGATATGCTTGTACACACACACACAGATGGATGGCGGGCCGGTGCCGCCCCCCTTGAGGAGCAACAGGAGAATTTTTTTTTTTTACATTTTTGTACTAAATTAATAAAAAAAGCAAAAAACTATAAGGCAAAAATTTTTTTTTTTTAAAAACTACACAATAAAACTGCTAAAATTACAATGAAAATAGAATATATATATATTGTGCCTCATCTGGGCTTCCTCTGGGCCAATGGGCCAGGTTTTTTGGCCCGAAGAAAATCTTGGGCAAAAGTGGGCCAGCTGAGGAGTGGTTATGAACAAAGGCAGAGTTTCACCGCAGTTCATATCAGATAAGCGCTGCAGATCATTTCAGAAAGATAACAGCTCACACCAGCATTAAAGAATTTTTAAAATAAGTTGAGCTCAAAACTCACTTTCAGTCAGCAGCTAGTGTTTGAAATAACTTGATCCGATGTGGATTATAATCACCATACAAGGCAGAAATATTTATAAGTGATGCAAAAGACATTACATTAACATTACCATAGTAAACATGGCAAATATGACCGCTTGAAGAAATCAGACGTCAGCTTCTTATTTTCTATCACAATCGTGTATTTACTTAGTAACTTATATTATCTGTCATAAGTCTCGTCTCGAGAGTTTAGCTCGACGTTGCCTATCATAAAAATATAATAATGGCTTTTGTTCGGGAGCTTTTATAAAAATAGAGATTTTATCATTCATTTCTAAATGTGATGTATGTGATTACAAATAAACAGAAACAGACTCTACTGAATAAGCAGGCTATTTTCATAATGCTTAAGCGTTAAAAATAAATAAATAATATAGAAATACATTTTTGTGATTAATTTTGAGTCCTGATCAATTAATTCATTATGATCAATGTATCACTTATTCTATATTAAAACATTGGTGCTTTAGGATTTAAATATTTAACAAAGCATGCAAACAAACGGCTGCTTTTATCGTGTTCGTTTTCTGATCGCACTAGATCCAGTGACTTATTTCTTATTAGTTATCTGATAATTTCTCTCATCCTCGTCCTGCTCGTTATACGCCGCCAGTAGCTTCTCGATGGTAACACAGTCCTCGCTCCCACTGAACCCTGGGAGTCTGAACAGCCCAGTATTTGACACTAATCAGAGATCATACTGGCGCTCTGAAGGATGATGGCGTTACTCGTTCCTACTGTACCTGTAACTTACATTATTTAAATTTTTATATTTTGGCTGTCCCAATTAAATAGTAACAGATTAACACTGCACCATTAACATGGGTTCTGTTTGACCCAGACCTGCAGTTTTCCTTCACTCAATGCCTACATATTATTTTTCTTCTCTAATTCTTATTTAAAGGTTTGCTGATAACACACCCATGTTAGCCTAGATTATTTTGTAGAAAACCCACAATGCATCAAGGTGAATGTGTGTGGCATTTCTCCTGCTGCCTTTAGGGGCACTATTTTAGGAATCACTCAAGTGGGTCGTATTTGAGGAAAGGTGCAGACAACCAATATGGTTGTATGAGTTTGGCCCTTATAATCATCTCTACCCTTAACCCCACCAGTGACAGTCCTGTCCACAGCAACATGTTTTTGTTGTTGCTCACTTTTTTTTGTTTTCTCAGAACTCCAAACACTTTTCATATTCTTTATCCTGGCTGAAGCACTTTTGTTTCAATCTATAACAATAATCAGCCTATGTTATAATTATTGTTGATATTTTGTTGGCCGAATTAACAAATATATTGTGATATAAATTTTGGCCATTTCATCCAGCCCTATTTCAGATGGCTGTTTCTCAAATGGAAGCCTGTAACCTTAATTTAGAAAAGAAAGTTATAAATTTGACCATTACTCTTAGTTAAGCCTGAATTGTTATAATATGCTTATGACTCACAAATATAATGCTCAGTCTACTAAAAAAAAAAACAGACTTGATGACGTATGCAGTCTGCAAATGCAATCTCCGGAGGATGCAGCCTTTTGTTTAAGAAACGGTCTTGGTCTAGTCCAGAAATGAATAGACTTATTTTCTTTGGAGAAAGACTAGAATTACTTCAGGATTAACTTCAGATTAACCTTGTCTTTATTTATCAAAATTACTGGCACCCTTGGTAGATAAGAACAAATAAACCTGTGAAAATATATCTGCATTTTTAACTGGTTTGATGTTTTATTCCAAATTTACTTTCTGAAAGCCCAAAAGGTAAAAATACAGGTTTATTTTCACAATCTTCTTTGTTCATATTTTCTTTGGGTGCCAACAGCTCCCGCGTTCCTCTGAGCGTTTCAACACCTCTGAAAGAGCTATTTCCTTTCACAAAAGAGATACGGGCCGATTTGCGTCTTTTTAAAGATGTAATTTCACTTGTGTGTTTCTGGGTGCAGTCGATACAATGCTCCTCATGATGGCCACGATCGCTGTGTCACATGTCTGGGCTTCCAACTAGCTGAGATTGCGTTCGTGGATGGCTCATGATCTCATTGCAGGGACATGACCATCTCGGCACTGAGATCGAGACTCGATTACCTTAAAAGGTATAGAATCCCCTCTGCCACACCCTGTTCTAGCTCTTCTTCTCGTAAGAGGGCTACTTCGGCTGGTGGCCAGGGTGATCTGAGGGTTACTGTGTGGGCTTCCACGATGAGCCAACCTCCCTCACATACACATACGCCACAGCCGGTTGAGTTTCCAGATGAGTTTGCTGGACCCTCTCAGGCTCCTGACATCTGATTCGGGGCTCGCGAAGAGGACCGTATGTCGATCGCCACTTCGTCACTTGGTGTTCTTCATGGCGTGAGGACCCCTGGAAATGTCCGATCGGGTCAGTGCTTTCCTTTCTTCAGGAGGGGTTGGAACAAAGGCTGTCTCCTTCCACCCTCAAGGTCTATGTGGCCGCCATTTCGGCTCACCATGACCCCGTTGAAGGTAAGTCTCTGGGGAGGCATGATCTGATCATCAGGTTCCTGAGAGGAGCAAGGAGGCTCAATCCGCCTCCCTCCTCAGTAAGTCCCCTCTTGGGACCTCGCAGTGGTTCTATCGGCACTGCAGAAAGCTCCCTTCGAACCCTTGCTCTCAGTAGAGCTAAAGTTTTTATCTTTGAAAACTGCGCTCCTGACGGCTTTGGTTTCGGTGAAGAAGATCGGGGACCTGCAGGCATTTTCAGTTGAAGAAGCGTGCCTGGAATTTGGGCCGGCTAACTCTCACATCATCTTGAGACCCCGGCCTGGGTACGTGCCCAAAGTTCCCACCACTCCTTTTAGGGATCAGGTGGTGAACTTGCAAGCGCTGCCCCTGGAGTAGGCAGACCCAGCCCTGGTGCTGCTCTGTCCAGTATGTGCGCTCCACAACTACGTGGACAGAACTCAGTGCCTTAGGACCTCAGACCAGCTCTTTGTCTGTCACTGAGGCCAGCAGAAGGGAAAGGCTGTCTCCAAGCAGAGGTTATCCCACTGGATAGTGGATGCTATTGTCCTGGCTTATCAGGCTCAAGACCTGCCATGCCCCTAGGGGTGAGAGCTCACTCAACTATGAGTGTAGCTTCCTCCTGGGTGCTGGCGCCTCGCTAACAGACATCTGTAGAGCTGCGGGCTGGGTGACACCTAATACATTCGCAAGATTTTAGAATCTTTGTGTAGAGCCCGTGTCCTCCCAGGTACTCGCCCCTTCGGGCCAGCAAGGACCTGCTCGGTGTCAATCTGCTTGCTGCGCCATTCCACTCCGTGGACTGAATGCGTGCGCTATTCCCCTCAGGTGAGTTCCTCAGTCAGAACCCTTGGTTCCTCCAACACTGTTGATGTCCAACACTTGCGTACATGCCCTTTGGTCAGCCCTGTGTGGGACTAGGTGCCTCCATGTGTTGTGATTCCCCTTTTCTGGGCAATCCCACGTGTATATGTCCACAGTAAGTCTCTCCGCAGCATGTGTCTTTCCCTTGGCAAGCCCCTTGCCAGCTCTGTCGTTAAAACTTCCACCCTGCGGGCTGGGTACCTCTTATGTATCACCACCTTGGTGGATACCTACCTTCTGTAAGTCCTCCTACAGGCAGGCAGCCTGCTAGCATACGTCCAGATGGAATATGCTACCCAGTTTATTCTATGTAAGCTATAGGCCCTCACTCGTGCTGGCCTCACGACAGGGTGCTATCACTCACATGGGTTGCTGGAAGACAGCCATGTGGCGGTTTGTAAGGGACCCCATTCGTAACGTCGAACCTGACCGACTGAAAGGGAACGTCTTGGTTACGTATGTAACCCTCATTCCCTGAAGGAGGGAATGGAGACGTTACGTCCCCTTGCCACATCGATGTTCTGCTGAACGGCCGGGTCACTGGCTCAGCTCCTCAGCGAAGACTTGAATGCAAGTTGCTCAAGCTGTTCCTTATATACCTGCTCTGCGGGGCAGAGCTCGCGATGCAAATCCCACAGACCAAGGTACTTTGTGTACCATTGGCTCATTTTGTACCACTCGAAGGTGATTGGGCTCTTGGGCGAGATCCCCATTCGTAACGTCTCCGTTCCCTCCTTCAGGGAACGAGGGTTACATACGTAACAAGACGTTTACTTTGCTTAGTTTAACTTTGTTTTTTTTTATTATTTTTTGGCTGTGTTTTTCCACTGCTATTGTTTTCTTTGGATTTGCTTCTCAGTTCCATTAAATTTTAAGGTTTTCTTTGTTCATTTTAATCTTTTATGGGCAAACAGTCATTAAAGATGTATGAAGAATAAACACCAACCTCCTTGATCCTGTTTTATTCTCCAGGTTTCTGGTTCCTCGTGTTTTATTCTCCAGGTTTCTGGTTCCTTATGTTTATTTTTGCAGTTTTCTGGTTCCTCGTGTTTTATTCTCCTGGTTTCTGGTTCCTCGTGTTTTATTCTCTGGGGTTCTGGTTCCTCGTGTTTTGTTCTCCAGGTTTCTGGTTCCTCGTGTTTTATAGTCCAGGGTCCTGATTCCTCGTGTTTTATTTTGCATGTTTCTGGTTCCTCGTGTTTTATTTTTCAGGTTTCTGGTTCCTCGTGTTTTATCCTCCTGGTTTCTGGTTCCTCGTGTTTTATTCTCCAGGGTTCTGGTTCCACGCGTTTTATTCTCACGGTTTCTGGTTCCTCGTGTTTTATTCTCCAGGTTTCTGGTTCCTCGTGTTTTATTCTCCAGGTTTCTGGTTCCTCGTGTTTATTTTTGCAGTTTTCTGGTTCCTCGTGTTTTATTCTCCTGGTTTCTGGTTCCTTGTGTTTTATTCTCCTGGTTTCTGGTTCCTTGTGTTTTATTCTCCTGGTTTCTGGTTCCTCGTGTTTTATTTTCCGGGTTTCTGGTTCCTCGCGTTTTATTCTTCTGGTTCCAAATGTAGGGTTCTGGTTCCTCGTGTTTACTTTTACAGTTTTCTGGTTCCTGGAGTTTTATTCTCTTGGTTTCTGGGTTCCTTGTGTTTTATTCTCCAGGGGTTCTGGTTCCTTATGTTTTATTCTCTTGGTTTCTGGTTTCTCGTGTTTTATTCTCTTGGTTTCTGGTTCCTTGTGTTTTATTTTTGCAAGTTTCTGGTTCCTTGTGTTTTATTCTCTTGGTTTCTGGTTCCTTGTGTTTTATTCTCTTGGTTTCTGGATCCTCGTGTTTTATTCTCTTGGTTTCTGGTTTCTCGTGTTTTATTCTCTGGGGTTCTGGTTCTTCGTGTTTTGTTCTCCAGGTTTCTGGTTCCTCGTGTTTTATAGTCCAGGGTTCTGATTCCTCGTGTTTTATTTTGCATGTTTCTGGTTCCTCGTGTTTTATTCTCTTGGTTTCTGGTTCCTTGTGTTTTATTCTCTTGGGTTCTGGTTCCTCGTGTTTTGTTCTCCAGGTTTTTGGTTACTCGTGTTTTATTTTCCAGGGTTCTGATTCCTTGTGTTTTATTTTGCTTGTTTCTGGTTCCTCGTGTTTTATTTTCCAGGTTTCTGGTTCCTCGTGTTTTATTTTCCAGGGTTCTGATTCCTTGTGTTTTATTTGGCATGTTTCTGGTTCCTCGTGTTTTATTCTCTAGGGTTCTGGTTCCACACGTTTTATTCTCACGGTTTCTGGTTCCTTGTGTTTTATTCTCCAGGTTTCTGGTTCCTCGTGTTTTATTCTCCAGGTTTCTGGTTCCTCATGTTCTTTTCACTCACTTCTTTAACAAACATCATCTTCACAGCAGCAGATCTCAGTTCAGATGATACTCCTCCAGATATTCCTGCTTCTTATTAACGACTGTGAGGATAAGAATATTACTGGTAGGCCTATTTACTGACGTGTCTCATAAACTGTATTTTACTCTTAAAATAAAAATATGTAACTGTCTGTATTAAGGCAGCATCCCGTCCTAACAACAGAGAGCGCGGTGCAACTAAACTTTTTCCTCTGAGGTTTAATGGTGTTTGGCAAATTAACAAATGTCTTTAGTGCCACCCGCTGGACTGGAGAGTGAACAGATGCAGCAGAAACAGGCTGTCGCCATTTGGGGTCGATGGCCAAACGGAAGTGAGGATCACTATGCCCTACTCCCTTTGAAGAGCCCTTTAAAGGCCATCTTTCAATTTAATTATATAACTTAATTTATACAGAATACTGTATGAAAATGTGAATTTAAAAAGACATACATAAGAATACATATGTTTTACAACACTCACGGGCAGAAATTAAGAAAAAAGTGTGCCTTTTCTAAGCTACGCTCCAAAAAAACCGCCTTTTCCCAGAGAACGCATCATATGACGTAACGACAGGCAAACATAGGCGCCCTCGTTCTCAGGGTGGGTTTACATAGTCTGTGAGGTGGAAACAGAAAATAGAGATTGTGGTTATCATTATTATAGTTATAGTAGGTTTGAGATGTCACAATGGTGAATTCTTGTGTTTGTTTTGGATGCAACAATTCCAACTTGTCTGGCCATCGGGTCCACAGATTTCCAAACAAGAAGCACAAAGATTTCCGTGCTTGGATACGTTTCGTCCCAGCAAGAGAAGCAATTTCGCTGCCTCCTCGTTGACAAGACACACGGTGGTATGTGAAAAACACTTCACACCGGACAGCTACAACCAAGGAGATCTTATGGAATTTTGCATGGGATTTCGACAAAAAGAGTGGCTTAGGCTAGCAAGCTGGGGTCTTTGCACAGTAAGTCTTATAATCTTCTTCTTCTTCTTCTTCTTTTTCTTTCGGCTGCTCCCATTAGGGGTCGCCACAGCGGATCATCCGTCTCCATACCACCTTGTCCTCTACATCTGCCTCTTTTACACCAACTACCTGCATGTCTTCCCTCACCACATCCATGAACCTCCTCCTTGGTCTTCCTCTTTTCCTCCTTCCTGGTGGCTCCATCCTCAGCATTCTCCTACCAATATAATTCATGTCCCTCCTCTGCACATGTCCAAACCATCTCAATCTCGCCTCCCTCACCTTGTCACCAAAACGTCCAACATGCGCTGTCCCTCTAATAAACTCATTTCTAATCTTGTCCATCCTCGTCACTCCCAACGAAAACCTTAACATCTTCAGCTCTGCTACCTCCAGCTCCGCCTCCTGCCTTTTACTCAATGCCACTGTCTCTAACCCATACAACATCGCAGGTCTCACCACAGTCCTATAAACTTTTCCTTTCATTCTTGCAGATACTTTACTATCACAAATCACTCCTGTCACTCTTCTCCACCCACTCCACCCTGCCTGCACTCTTTTCTTCACTTCCCTAACACACTCTCCATTACTTTGCACTGTTGACCCCAGGTACCTGAACTCCTCCACCTTCTTCACCTCTTCACCCTGTAACCGCACCACTCCACTGCCCTCCCTCTCATTTACGCACATGTACTCTGTCTTACTCCTACTGACTTTCATTCCCCTCCTCTCCAGCACGTACCTCCACCTCTCCAGGCTCTTCTCAACCCGCTCACTACTCTCACCACAAATCACAATATCATCCGCAAACATCATAGTCCAGGGAGACTCTTGTCTGACCTCGTCCGTCAACCTGTCCATCACCACTGCAAACAGGAAAGGGCTCAGGGCCGATCCTTGATGCAGTCCAACCTTCACCTTGAACCAGTCTGTCGTTCCTACTGCACACTTCACTGCAGTCACACTGTCCTCATACATGTCCTGCACCACCCTCACATACTTCTCTGACACACCTGACTTCCTCATACAATACCACAGCTCCTCTCTTGGCACTCTGTCGTACGCTTTCTCTAGATCCACAAATACACAATGCAGCTCCTTCTGTCCTTCTCTATACTTCTCCATCAACGTTCTCAAAGCAAATATGGCATCTGTGGTGCTCTTCCTCGGCATGAAACCATACTGTTGCTCACAGATGGTCACCTCTTCTCTCAGCCTGGCTTCCACTACTCTTTCCCATAACTTCATGGTGTGACTGATCAACTTAATTCCCCTGTAGTTACTGCAGTTCTGCACATCTCCCTTATGCTTAAAGATCGGTACCAGCACACTCCTTCTCCATTCCTCAGGCATCCTCTCACCTTCCAAAATCTTGTTAAACAATCTGGTTAAAAACTCCACTGCCATCTCTCCTAAACATCTCCATGCTTCTACCGGTATGTCATCTGGTCCAACTGACTTTCCACTCTTCATCCTCTTAATTGCTGCTCTCACTTCCTCCTTACTAATCCTATCCACTTCCTGCTTTACTAACACCACATCATCCAACCTTCTCTCTCTCTCATTTTCCTCGTTCATCAGCTGCTCAAAATACTCCCTCCATCTTCTCAACAAACTCTCCTCACTAGTCAACACATTTCCATCTCCATCCTTTATTGCTCTAACTTGCAACACATCCTTCCCAGCTCGATCTCTCTGCCTGGCCAATCGGTACAAATCCTTTTCTCCTTCCTTAGTGTTCAACCTCTCATACAGCTCCTCGTATGCCTTTTCCTTGGCTTTCGCCACATCCCTCTTTACCTGTTGCCGCATCTCCTTGTACTCCTGCCTACTTTTCTCATCACCCTGTCGATCCCACTTCTGTTTTGCTAACCTCTTTCCCCTTATGCTCCCCTGCACTTCCTCATTCCACCACCACGTCTCCTTGTCTTCCTTTCTATTTCCAGATGTCACACCAAGTACCTTTCTAGCTGCCTCCCTCATCACTCCTGCGGAAGTTTCCCAATCATCCAGCACCTCTTCACCACCACCTAGCCTCTGTCTGACCTCTTCCCTGAACCTCACACTACAGTCTTCCTCCTTCAGTTTCCACCATCTTATTCTTCTTTCAGTCCTTACTCTCCTCCTCTTCTTCTTCGTCTCTAAAACCATCCTACAGACCACCATCCGATGCTGTCTAGCTACACTGTCCCCTGCCAACACCTTACAGTCTCCAATCTCCTTCAGGTTGCATCTCCTACATAGAACATAGTCCACCTGTGTGCACCTTCCTCCACTCTTATAGGTCACCCTATGATCCTCCTTCTTCTTAAAATACGTATTCACCACTGCCATTTCCATCCTTTTAGCAAAATCTACCACCATCTGCCCTTCCACATTTCTCTCCTTTAGGCCATACCTACCCATAACCTTCTCATCACCTCTGTTCCCCTCACCTACATGTCCATTAAAGTCTGCCCCAATCACCAATCGTTCATTTCTAGGTACACCATCTACCACTTCATCTAATTCACTCCAGAATCTTTCCTTCTCCTCCATCTCACAGCCGACTTGTGGAGCATAGGCACTGATGACATTTATCATCATCCCTTCAACTTCCACCTTCACGATCATCACCCTATCAGAAACTCTCTTCACCTCCACTACACTCTTACTGTACTCTTCCTTCATAATCACCCCTACACCATTTCTCTTTCCATCCACACCATGATAGAACAGTTTAAACCCACCTCCAATGTTTCTGGCCTTACTCCCTTTCCACTTGGTCTCCTGAACACACAACATATCTACCCTTCTCCTCTCCATCATATCAGCTAACTCTCTCCCTTTACCAGTCATAGTGCCAACATTTAAAGTACCAACCCGAACCTCCACTCTCCTACACATCTCCTTTCCCCGTCGCCTCTGTAGACGTCTTCCTCCTCTCCTCCTCCTCCTTTGGCCGACAGTAGCCCAATTTCCACCGGTACCCTGTTGGCTAACGATACCTGAGGCGGTCGTTGTTAACCCGGGCCTCGACCGATCCGGTATGAAATTCTTATTCGTGACCCGCATATTTGATTTGGCACATGTTTTACGCTGGATGCCCTTCCTAACGCAACCCTCCCCATTTATCCGGGCTTGGGACCGGCACTAAGAGTGCACTGGCTTGTGCCTCCCTAATGGCTGGGTTCAATGACAGTAAGTCTTATAATACCATATACAAATTGTTGCATCGAAATGTAGCTCTGCATGTAATTTCTGCAAATGTGTTTTTCTTGACGTTATGGATTAGTCTTGGCATAAAGTTGACGTTAGCACCATGAAGGCACGAAAGCCCGCCTAGCTGCCGTCAGCTTACTCGTTACACTCCGTGAGGCTGCACATGAGCCTCCTGACACTTATTTTATTGAGCTAATAAGACAGGGATCATTTTCTGAGAATGTGCGAGTTAAAATTTTATGTGGTCGCATTTGCATATTACTAACGTTACTCGGTCAAATTCACGCATGAATTTTCCTGCATTTAACTTGTTTTAGCGCCCGCCAAATAGATTTTTTTGTCCCGCCAAAAGTCTTATTTGATCGGTGAGTAATGTAGATGAACTGCTGCGCTTGTGACAGGGCGCATGTTTAACTGATAGAACGAGCAGAGAAAGAGAGCCACCGGTCACACGCACGCACACTTTTCACCGTCTCCAAAACGTATCCAAGTAATTCTTTACAATATTCGTTTTCTTAGTTACATCGGAGTTGCCTTGGTTTTCTTTGACTAACCGAAGCTGGTATCAACAGGGCACATGTGAAGGAATGCAGCTCAGGACTACTTTGAAAAGATTTTGAAAAGATTAGCAGTCTTTTAAATAATGCATGAATGGAGGATTTTCATGAAAGGACTACATTTTTCAAAGTTCAAAGTTGTGATTTTGGTTTGTTTTCAGATTTTGGGAGAGAGTGCTGCATGCAAAGACGGGGCGGGTGCAACTGCAACTTCAGATCCTGAAGATGGTGGAGATGGAGACATCTCTACAATGGACCCTGAGCCAGAAGTGGTCAATCGTGGATCACAGTGCAACATAAGATGTTTACATAGTTCATTAGGTAGTTAGCTTATATCTAGCATTCACCATACATGCCATATACAATCACAAATAAGGATTACATGTCAAAAATCTTCATGATCTCCATGGTTACTATTTTGTAATTTCCACTTTTCAGACAGTAAACATTAAAAATTAAGAACTTCATAATGTTAGAAAAATATATTTTGTACTGGGTTGCATTAGATAGTGCATGTGTTCTTACCAATGAATGTACAATGGTGAACAATTATTAAGATTAATCTCTTTCATCTAAGCTGTTCAGGTAAAGCCTCAGATAGTGGATGTGGGGACTCAAACCGAAAGGTTTGAGCATTGCAGATCAACTCGACTGGCCAGTCCTGAACAAAGTGATGATGAATGGTCATTTTCTGATATCATCAACCATTCTGGTGATATGTCATGGAGTCCAGGGGAGGAGATGTTGAGCGAGTTCTCTGAGGAGGAACCAGAAGAGCTGGAATCTCTCAGTGACCCAAAGTAAAAACCTTTTTATTAATGGAAACTGTTTCTGATTGTGTATCAAAAAATGTCATAGTCAGAATTAATGTGTGTTTTCCTTTTCTTGTTTTCAGTGCCATTGACAAGTTCATTGTTTGCCAGAGGCAGTTGCTGTCCTTGTTCACAGCTTGCCCTGCATGCTGTCGTGAAACCCAGGGACACATAATGCACCCGGAAGCAACTTTCATAAAAGTCAAGCAGGTAATGTCTTATTTGTCAACTGTCTATGAGGAGCTGAATTATAGTCTGTGAATGTACATTATGCATATTAATTATTGGTGTCTTAACTATACAGGTTTTTTACTGGCTCATCTTAAAGCTGCTTGAGTACTGAATCTTCTTTCATCTTTCAGGCCTGCGGAACTTATGGTTATGAGCGTTAAAGGCAAAACCAAAAGTAGGTGCATCGAAACATGCCTGCCTGCAACCTTTTACTCAGTGGTGCCATCCACTTCTCAGGTTGCATGGCTACTCAGACAATCAGGATGCTGAAGCTGTTTGGACTGCAGGTGCATAAGTCCCGGCACTTTTTTCCGCCATCAGCGCTATTACACTATCCCTACCATCGTGCAGGCCTGGGGGAATGAGCAGAGGGGAATCATCAGGGAGTTGAAGGAGACTGGGGGTGGATTGATCCTGTCTGGTGACTGCAGGTAGAATGGTCCAGCTCACGTCACTGATGTAGAACAGGTCAATGTGTTTTTGCATTAACCTCTAAATGTAACTGTTTTTGACGTTCTTAGATCAGATTCTCCTGGACACTGTGCCAAATATGGTAGCTACTCTTTGATTGAGGATCGAATTAACAAAGTTATGGATGTTCAGCCTGTCCAAGTAAGTTGATGTCACACAGAAATCTTGTGTCTGATTTAGTTACTGATATTACTGTTACTGTTTAGTAATACAGTTGGTTTTACAGAGCTCAGAAGTCCCAAGCAGCTTTTGGTGTGAGCTAGAGGGTCTAAAGCGGAGTATGCAGTTCCTGATGGACCAAGACATGCAAGTGTCTGCTCTGATGACAGACAGAAATCGGCAGGTAATGATGCTAGGAGAGATCCAAAGCTGAACAGCATTGACAGGTATCACTCAAAATAAATACTAAACTATAAAATGTGTTCAGAAGGAACAAGGCATTTCTTTGACGTCTGGCATATTGGGAAACGTATGTATTGTGATGTGAAGTTGTTTTACTGCATGCATGTGTTGAAAATATGTATTAAAATGTTAAATACTTTTTTCAGACTGGTTTATAATCACTGTAATCGACACATTACATGAACCTTTAATTAACACTGTGTGCATGTCTTTTATGTATGTTTTCAGGAGCAACCTGTATAAAGCTGCCTGTAACCTGACCTGTTGCCTTCCAGACATGTCAGTTCTACGGGTGAAGGCTATTTACAAAGGCATGTCGAAAGAAACTGCTCCTTTAATAGCCACCATGGGGATTTCAGGGGATGTGCCTTTAGTTGACAGCGCTTTTGGAAAAGTCCAAGAAGGGAGTTTACTGTCCTATCAACTTCCAGCATGGAGCCCACCACGACCATACTTACCCCTGGATGGCTACTGTCTAGGTCCCAACCTCCTCTAGATTCAGGTAACTCTAAACTATACTGTGACATTCAGCACATTTAGATTTCTCATTTAAATACTCATTTATTGTCATCTAATGTAAATACTAAAGTTATTTTTATGTGTATCAATTTATTTCTAGAGAAGTTTGCCATGTGAGAGGGCAGTCCTCAGCGGCTAGTCTAGCGGTGAGAATTTTGAGGTCAGGCTATCAGTCTGCAGAAATGAAGAGGGGCCTTCAGATGGAGCCCAAAGCTATTGAGGAATACTACTGCATTCAGGAGGTAAATCACTACCCTTGTGGTTTTATCATCCACCCCGATGCACCTTGGCTTGGCTCATCACCAGATGGGTTGGTGTACGACCCTAAAGCTGATCCTGTGTTTGGACTGGTAGAAGTGAAGTGCCCAAATTTGAGAAGCTATGTGGACTGTGCCTACCTTAGGGTCTCTGGTGGAGTGCTACAGCTCAAACAGTCTCACACTTACTACTGGCAGGTGCAGGGCCAACTATTCATTTCCGGGATGGAGTGGTGTGATTTTGTTGTGTTTACTGAAGACGACATGTTCATACAAAGAATATACAGAGATGAGGGAGTCATTAAAACAATGAAGCAAAAGGTTGATTACTTTTACTTTTATCTTCCAACACTTTTGGCTTGAAACGTTTCAATCCATTCAATCAGTTTCCATCAATTTGTACATATTTTTTGGCCCATGTTTTATTTTGAACTGTTTCCACAAATGTACAGGATCTGTTGTTAACTGATTAAATTACGTATTTTCATAAACATGTTATTTGTTTGTGTGTTCTGAATTTATACTTCATTAGTTAACAAATAATGAAAAGTTAAATACAATTAACAAAGAGTACAAAACATAGAAATAATGTAAAAACAACAAAAGTAATTATAATACAGCTAATCAGATTTTTAGTGAATAGATTTTAAGTTTAAACTATGAGATGAATGATATATACAGAGAATAAAACCTAGAGGCATGTTTAAGATATATTTACAAGGATTAAGAGAGGATAAAAACAAGAGGCACTTTTACTTAGCCCAAGCTTTTACAAGTGGCCCACTCTGATCATTTAACAGTAGGCATGCAACTGCATAAAGCTGATTTATGCTACCAAACATGTTTAAGGGGATGACCGTATCAAAGAATTTAAATTCCTTCAGTCTACAAATTAGGCGCTCAATGTACACTCTGAGATGTGCAATAGATTGGCCTGTACACCTTACAGGGCACACAGTCATCCACATGGAAGCCTCTGTCGACCATAATTGCCATATCTGGCCTAAGCAGAGTAAGAATACCTGACTCTACAAAGATCTGTTGGTCACTTACTGAGCCGGCAAAAAGGGAGGAAACAAAGGTTTACAGCGCCATGGGGGGGCCATGCCAATCATTCCCTTCAGGGTACAGTGTGACTTATAGTTTGAGTATACCTCAATCTGAAGTAAAGGGGAGGAGGGTGTTTGACACCAGAATTGTGGTGGTGTCTGGTAGTCTTCAAACTCTGATGGCAAGTGTTCCTTAATTTTGTCTTGAGTCATCCAAATGCATTGTGAACCAAGAACAGAAAACAGAAAATTGCTCCAGGTCAGAATGATTCTGCTTACAGTAGACTGATGCACCCCATACCGCTCAGCTAGGTCCCTCTGCTTCAGACCAAGGGCAAGGTAGTTCAGGAAGAGGAACAGTTCATCTATTGCCTGTAAGGACTGACAGATTACAACACAATTACAGGTATATGTAATTGTCAAAACTAGTAGGTGTACAGTACAGTTACAACAACAGACATCTGTTGGTGTGGAATTTATTTCCATTCATCCTACATTCAATTCTAAAAGTACTAGTGTTTGTCATAATGTGAACATCCTGGCTTCAGAAATTAAAAGTCCAACCATGTATTGAACAAGTATATGATAGGATGCATAAATTCTGTAGCCGGAGAGTTTGGTCATAATAGCACAGACAACAGACTTACCATGGAAGCACTTTGCTTTTCAGATTCAACGTTTGCAGTTCCTGTTCTGGTTACCCGAACCATGAATCTCAGTGATGGTTCAATAACCTGCCAAAACCGCATCAGATGATCATAAGATGAAAACCTGTAAATAGTGAAAATGTCAAAGCATTGACATTTCTTGCATTTAGCACCATACATAGTATTACATTTATACACACCAGGTCAGAGGTGAACCGGAAGTAGGAAGTGACTTGCACTGGTCTATTTATAATTAATTTTCAATGTTTGTGGTTTGGACACCCTAGTGCAAAAAAAACCTAAACCAAAATGTTTTTAAAATAATTTATTTCATACTAAGTATACTACAAATCGATATTTACTGACATAATGCTTGAAGCTTAAGATATAAATATTACAATTAAACTTTATTTGGAGTACTTCTTTAATGCACGATGCACATTAAGCCTAAAAAGTGTTTTAATATTAAATAATATTTTAATTTAAATATAATTATTAAAGATAGTATGATCACTGTATAAAATCAGTCTTTAAATGCAAGATATTTAAAGTGATCTTAAAGTATAATGCGTTTTTATTAAATTAAATATGTCTACATACCTGGTGTAGAAACGGATGTCACTGTCAGAACCTGTAAATCGCTGTTTGAGTGACATCTGTTCCATCTGCTGCCTCACATGGTCGATTTCTTCGCGAAGCCTTTCTTTTTCTTCCAGAACCGAGTCAACAAACGCGGGCTGCGGTGCTGTGCTGTAATCGTGGTCGTTGGTCGATATACGTTCATAATATTCCCAAGTTTCCATACTCTCTGGTCTCATTCTCCTTTCCCAAACCCCAAGCCTTCTCTCTCCAAGAGAGTAATTATTCCAAGGGAACAGTACAGGTACGGCACCAGACTTCAGCCTTCACCTCCCTCTGACTTCAGCAGGCTCCTTGAGCTCTTCTGGCACAAAGTGCCGACTACACACGTGTGTATGGTGAGATATAATAAAATTGTCTCTTCTTATATTTATTATCCATTTCTTTCGCTGTTGTACGTCTGAAGGGAAAGTATGAAAACTTATGAGGACGAACACTGAGGGGACACAACAGTGCTCAGCTGACGTTCCCTCACTGCGCTGAAATTTAAATGCCTTTTTCATTTCCGTTAACCTAAGTTATTACTTTATTTTCACGTAGATATTGAATAAATAATAAATGAAATAAATAAGTAAGTTCTAGTTCAAACTTTATCTATAAACCACTAGAGTCTCAAGGAGTTGGATTTGAAGGTGCCGCCCACTAACCTAAAAGTACCACAACATCAAATGACCACCGGAAGTTCACGGGCTGACTTATCTTTAAGCGGAAGTTCCAAAAAACGCTCCATGCATATAGTGAATTAAACTACCATTCTATGTCTATCTATCTATCTATCTGATTTTTCTATCTATCTATATATCTATCTATCTGACTGTTTCTATCTATCTATCTATCTATCTGTCCTAGCAATATGCTAATGTTAGAAAACATGCTAGTCGAATGCTAATCATGCTAGAACACGTTAACGACATGCTAGTCGCATGCTAGTCATGCTAGAAACATGCTAGTCACATGATAATCATGCTAGAAACATGCTATCAACATGCTAATCATGCTATCAACATGCTAATCATGCTAGAAACATGCTAGTCGAATGCTAATCATGCTAAAAATATACTAGCAACATGCTAGTCATGGTAACAACATGCTAGAAACATACTAGTCGCATGTTAATGATGCTAGAAAAATGTTAACAACATGCTAATAATGCTAGAAACATGCTAGTCACATGCTAATCATGCTACAAAAATGCTATCGACATGCTAATAATGCTAGCAACATGCTACCGACATGCTAATCATGCTAGCAACATGCTAGTCACATGTTAATCATGCTAGCAACATGCTAGTCGCATGTTAATCATGCTAGCAACATGCTAGTCGCATGTTAATCATGCTAGCAACATGCTAGTCGCATGTTTATCATGCTAGCAACATGTTAGTCGCATGCTAATCATGCTAGAAACATACTAGTCACATGTTAATCATGCTAGAAAAATACTAGCAACATGTTAGTCATGATAACAATATGCTAGCAAAATGCTATTCGCATGCTAATCATGCTAGAAACATGTTAGCAACATGCTAGTCATGCTAGAAACATGCTAGCAAACATGCTAGTCATGCTAACAACATGCTAAAAACATGCTAATCATGTTAGGAACATGCTAGCAGCATGTTAATCATGTTAGAAACATGCTAGAAACATGGTAGTGACATGCTAGTAATGCTAACAACATGCTAGTAACTTGCTAATCATGTAGAAACATGTTAGCAAAACATGTTAATCATGTTAGAAAAATGCTAGTGACATGCTAGCAACATGGTAGCAGCATGCTATGCTAGCGACATGATAATCATGCTAGAAACATGCTAGAGACATGCTAGTCATGCTAACAACATGGTAGTCTTTTGTTAATCATGATAACAACATGATAGTAACTTTGCTAATCATGTTAACAACATGCTAATGACATGCTAGTCACTTGCTAATCATGCTAATGACATGCTAGGCATGCTAACAACATGCTAGAGACATGCTAGTCATGCTAGCAACATGCGTGTAACTTTGCTAATCATACTAGCGACATGCTAGTCGCATGCTAATCATGCTAACTACATGCTAGTCGCATACTAATCATGCTAGAATCATGCCAATCATGCTAGAGACATGCCAGCCGCATGCTAATCATGCTAGAAACATGCTAAAGACATGCTAATCATGCTAGAAACATGCTAATCATGCTAACAACATGCTAGTCGCATGATAATCATGCTATAAACATGTTAGCAACATACTTGCAACATGCTAATCATGCTAGAAACATACTAGAAACATGCTAGCCGCATGCTTATCATGT
Organism: Carassius carassius; assembly: GCF_963082965.1. Taxonomy (NCBI): domain Eukaryota; kingdom Metazoa; phylum Chordata; class Actinopteri; order Cypriniformes; family Cyprinidae; genus Carassius; species Carassius carassius. The sequence goes on along the minus strand of NC_081755.1, from coordinate 14,784,360 downwards.
TAGAAACATGCTAGCGACATGCTAATCATGCTAGAAACATGCTAACGACATGCTAGTCACTTGCGAATAATGCTAGCGACATGCTAGTCACTTACTTATCATGCTAGTGACATGCTAGATACCTTTGCTAATCATGTTGTCACTTGCTAATCATGCTAGCAACATGCTAGCAACTTTGTTAATCATGCTAATGACATGGTAGTCACTTGCTTGTAATGCTAGCAATATGTTAATCACTTTTTTTTTAAACTTTTCAAACTTTCTACATTTTTCAAACTTTCTAAATTTTTCAAACTTTCTGGCCAGGCTTTTTCAAGCCAACTTAAAGTTTGACCACAAACTTTACTATCTAGTTGATCCTGTGAGTTTCTACTGGTAACTGGTCACCTTCTAATAACCACTAGACCCTAATGGAATATTTCCCAAAACACAATAGAGAAAACAATTCTTTAAAATATGATGTTTATAATGGTATTCGTAGAATTATTAATATTTCTGTGGATTCTATTGTTTTATTTGTTTATCCAGCAGGGTATACTGGGTCATGGGTGTGCAGGATGATCGCGGATGTACAGCAGGGTGATCACATCAGAGTAAAGAGGTTAAAACACTGCTGATGATCTGAATGAAACGAGTTAGAGAGTTTAGAGATAAATGACCATCCAACAATCTTCTGTTCCCCAACAGGGTGTGAAATCCTCAAGTCTGTGATCTTAGTCAATGCAAAGTACAAATGTTAGCTGATGTCTCCATTCAGTGAATGTTTTTCTTGGCCTCATTAATTAGGAAATGTTATGAAGGCTTTGGACAATTATTCCTCACATTCAGCATTATGCATCTTAACAGTCACAGATGCAGAGGTGTGTGTGTGTGTGTGTGTGTGTGGGAGGGGGTCCATGTCTTTAGATATGTCTTTTCTGGGGGTATTCCTGTACATTGCTGTGCACTGGAGAAAAACATATGGATTATCAAACATTTAAAGGAGTCATATGATGCGATTAAAAAACACCTTGTTTAAACACGCCTCCATATGTCTATGTCACTATGTGAAAATATTTGCGTAATGCTCTCAAATGATAAAATCAATTATCGATAATGAAAATCCTCAACGACAATTCTCATTATATTTAGTTGGGTCTACCCACAGTGCACATCCAACTTCATCCTGTTGCATCAAATTACAATATGAATAAACACATTTTTATAGACAAAATGCATCTACAAATATCGGAGGATACAGAATGACCTCCTGCAGGAAAAGTAGGCTTTTACAGATATGCGTGTGCATCCTCGATGCAAAAAACTAATTTACATATCCTTATCAGTAGATGTCACAAATTCACGCAAGTCTCTTATGCGTTTTCAGTCCCTGAATCTCTTGTCACAGTGTGAACACAAAGTTTCTCTCCAGTGTGGATCCTCTCATGTGTTTTCAGATGTCTCGAATCACTGAATCTATTGCCACAGTGTGAACACTTGTAAGGTTTCTCTCCAGTGTGGATCCTTTCATGTGTTTTCAGATGTGTCAAACCACTTAATCTCTTATCACAGTGTGCACATTTGTAAGGTTTCTCTCCAGTGTGAATCCTCACATGTGTTTTCAGAGTTGATGAATCACTGAATCTCTTGTCACAGTGTGAACACTTATAAGGTTTCTCTCCAGTGTGGATTCTCTGATGTTTTTTCAGACTTGATGACACACTGAATCTCTTGTCACAGTGTGCACACTTGTAAGGTTTCTCTCCAGTGTGGATCCTCTCATGTGTTCTCAGCTGTGTCGGATCACTGAATCTATTGCCACAGTGTGCACACTTATATGGTTTCTCTCCAGTGTGAATCCTCTTATGTAATTTCTGACCTGATAATTTACTGAATCTCTTGTCACAGTGTGAACACGTATAAGGTTTCTCTCCAGTGTGAATCCTCTCATGCTTTTTAAGAGATGAAGAATCTTTGAATGTCTTGTCACAGTGTGCACACTTATAAGGTTTCTCTCCAGTGTGAATCCTCTCATGCATTTTCAGAGTTGATAAATCATTGAATCTCTTATCACAGTGTGAACACTTATAAGGTTTCTCTCCAGTGTGGATCCTTTCATGTCTTTTTATATATACTGGCTGACTGAATCTCTTGTCACAGTGAGAACACTTATAAGGTTTCTCTCCATTGTGAATCCACTCATGTGTTTTCAGAGATGATGAAACTTTGAATGTCTTGTCACAGTGTGAACACTTATAAGGTTTCTCTCCAGTGTGGATCCTTTCATGCCTTTTTATATATACTGACTGACTGAATCTCTTGTCACAGTGAGAACATTTATAAGGTTTCTCTCCAGTGTGAATCCTTTCATGTGTTTTCCGACCTGATAAAGCACTGAATCTCTTGTCACAGTGTGAACACTTATAAGGTTTCTCTCCAGTGTGAATCCTCTCATGTGTTTTCAGACCTGATAATTCACTGAATCTCTTGTCACAGTGTGAACACTTATAAGGTTTCTCACCAGTGTGAATCCTCTCATGCGTTTTCAGAGATGATGAATCGGAGGGGAAGTCGTGGCCTAATGGTTAGAGAGTCGGACTCCCAATCGAAAGGTTGTGAGTTCGAGTCCCGGGCCGGCAGGAATTGTGGGTGGGGGGAGTGCATGTACAGTTCTCTCTCCACCTTCAATACCACGACTTAGGTGCCCTTGAGCAAGGCATCGAACCCCCAACTGCTCCCCGGGCGCCGCAGCATAAATGGCTGCCCACTGCTCCGGGTGTGTGCTCACAGTGTGTGTGTGTGTGTTCACTGCTCTGTGTGTGTGCATTTCGGATGGGTTAAATGCAGAGCACAAATTCTGAGTATGGGTCACCATACTTGGCTGAATGTCACTTCACTTGAATCTCTTATCACAGTGTGAACACTTATAAGGTTTCTCACCAGTGTGAATCCTCTCATGCGTTTTCAGAGTTGATGAATCATTGAATCTCTTATCACAGTGTGAACACTTATAAGGTTTCTCTCCAGTGTGGATCCTTTCATGACTTTTTATATATACTGGCTGACTGCATCTCTTGTCACAGTGAGAACACTTATAAGGTTTCTCTCCAGTGTGAATCCTCTCAAGTGTTTTCAGACCTGATAAATCACTGAATCTCTTATCACAGTGTGAACTTGATTCTTCATTCTCCTCTTTTTCTTCAATTAACTCTGAAACAAATGTAAAAGTTATTTATTTTTGGTAACTTGTTAAAAGCTGGGAAAAGGAAACATAAAAGTGACCTCATTCATTGTTTAACATCTACTCAATTAATTTTCTTTGCTTCAGATTGAATGGGGATAACTTGATAAACATAAAATTATGTTGTTATTTTTTTCAATGCCCTTTGCACATTTTGAAGCATCAGTTTTTTGGAGTCAATTTGACATCAGGGACTTTGAGCTGTATAAAATAAGTAATATAAACATTTTTTATTAGGGTTGTGACGGTGGAAGATTTTTACCACTGCGGTGTCACAGCCTAATGCCACCATCACAGCCCCAATAAAAATGTTATATTTATATATTTTATTTACATAGGGCTTATATATTATATATATATATTATATATATATATATATATATATATATATATATATATATATATATATATTAGCGGTGGGCTGTTATCGGCGTTAACATGCTGCGTTATCAAGCAATAAAAAAAATATTGCCGTTAATCTATTCTCAAAGTTGGGTTGGGAGCCGGGTCTCTACTAAGCAAGCTATGATGATTTTCACCTTGATATTTTATATAACCGACTGGCTGACGCCAGCCTAAAAAGATGCTCAGGACAGTTGACGGGCCACTGCTGCGCATCGTCACGAAAGCTTATCTTTTTCACGTGTTTTTAAGCCTTACCACTTGTCGATTTAAACATTAAAGCATCCAAAAACAAGACGCGGAAAAGCTGAACAGAGTAGCTGGTTACTCGCGCGCTGTGTTCTGTGCGCACGAGAGAGAGAGCCGCGTATCACGGAAAGCAATACTGAACCGAGCTCTCTTCTGCAAAGTTCTCCTCGAAGTCCCTCCTGCACCTGAACAAACAAATACAAATCGCAGTTTGAACAAAGATGTGAAAGAGCCCAATTCAGTACCGCTGTGTTCTGGTGTTCAGGGCTCAAGCAGAGAAAGGCGTCTCAAAACACTTGAACATCGAATTTGCTTATTTTGCCTCTTGTGCCAACAAATACATACAAAATATGTCAAAATATCCACCTTGGAAATTATGCTCGAAAAAACTGTCAGTTATCTCTTAAGTGAAAGTAAACAGTTGAGAATGTGTATTATATTGGATGCGTTCATCGTCTCTTAAAGTGACCGCGCCTCATTTAGCTACTGGCTGCTGTAATGTTAATCCAAGAAAATTAAAATGAAAATCACTCACTGCTCTTGACTGAATTACTTTGTAGTTTAACAGTCAAACCAAAAATTATTCAGACACCAGATATAATTTTTGATATATATAGCAAAACTGTAATAATGTGAGAAATGTTGAAGGTGTCTGAATAAATGTAGGTTTGATTGCATATTTCATTTTTACATTGAAGACTATCCAGTGCTATTTTACATTTAATTATTTGGTTTCTGTACCTTGACACCTTGGCACTAATAAATAAAAATAAACGAACATACAAATTAAACAATTTCAAACAGGGCCCACTGGTACAACCTTCACCGGGTCCCCGCTGACCCCAGCTACGGCCCTGCTCACGACTGTTTCACACATACTACTGGAATTAGTTTACAGCTTTTTCAAGCACTTTGTGATGCATTTTGGAAACAGGAGATGAGCCCTTTTCTAATGCACCACCTAGCTTGATAAACCCCTTCTCAAAGACTTACTGTTTGTCAATTTTATTTGGGTAACACACATATTCTGAATGCCTTCGGCAGAATTCAAATGAGCCATTTTAATCTAGATTAATGTAGATTAATTTCAAGATCACAGTGAGATTAATCTAGATTAAAAAAATTAATCTATGCCCACAGTTAATATATATATATATATATATATATATATATACACACACTGAACAAAATTATAAAGGCAACACTTTTGTTCTTGCCCCCATTTTTCATGAGCTGAACTCAAAGATCTAAGACTTTTTCTATGTACACAAAAGGCTTATTTCTCCCAAATATTGTTCACAAATCTGTGTTAATTAGCACTTCTCCTTTACCTAGATAATCCAGCCACCTCATAGGTGTGGCATATAAAGATGCTGATTAGACAGCATCAATCAATCAACCTTTATTTATACAGCCCTTTACAACACTCAAAGTGAACCAAAGTGCTTTTCAGGAAATATAAAATAAAAATAGCAACAAAATATATAATGCCACAAAACAAAGTATAAAAACAAAATGTATGCCACAAAGAAAACACAAAATGCCACAACAACTGCTATAAATTAAAAGTCAGTCTAAATAAATAAGTCTTGAGCTTAGCCTTAAAGAGACCCAAGTCAGTGATAGTACGTATATTAGGGCTGTACCTAGAGTCTGTACCTTGTCCAGCAAAAGTTGATTTGTTGATCTAAGAACCATGTTTGATTGACGCAAAGTTAACATCTCAGTTATGTACTGTGGTGTGAGGCCATAGATAGCTTTAAAAACAAACAATAAAATCTTAAAATCAACTCTAAAAGAAACTGGAAGCCAGTGGAGCGAAGAAAGAATTGGAGTAATATGCTTACATTTACGTGTGTTAGTTAGAAGACGGTACCGTTCTGTACCAGCTGAAGGCGCCTGAGTGATGACTGTGAGACTCCGACATAAAGCGCATTACAGTAATCTAGTCTTGAACTAATAAAAGCATGAATAGCTTTCTCAAGGTCCGAACAATTTAAAAATGGTTTGACCTTGGCCAATAGACGTAGCTGAAAAAAACTAGCTTTCTCCACACTGTCAATTTGTTTATCGAATTTCAGGCTACTATCAAAAGTCACACCAAGATTTCTGATAGTCTGTTTAAGCTTCGAAATTAGCATATTAGGGTCAGAGGTTGCAGATTCACCAAATAAAATATATTCAGTCTTATCTTCATTCAAATTAAGGAAATTTTGCTCTAACCATAATTTAATGTCAATCAATTAGCGACCCGAATGCATCAGTGTTTGTTGGACTCATAGGCAAATAAATTTGCAAATCATCAGCATAGCAGTGATAAACTATGTTATGCCTGGCTATGATGGACCCAAGAGGCAGCATGTAGAGCGAAAATAAAACCGGTCCGAGAATAGAGCCTTGTGGCACCCCACAGGAGAGAGAAGTAGTAGAGGAGGATGAGTTTTCAATCACTACAGAAAGGTTCTGTCAGACAAATATGACAAAACCACTGAAACGCAATACCCTTAATGCCAACATAGTGATTAAGGCGAGACAGAAGGATTGCATGGTCCACTATCAAAGGCAGCCGTGAGATCGAGGAGCACTAAAATAACAGGGCTCTTTACATCAACAAACAGGGCAATATCATTGTGCACCTTTAACAGTGCAGACTCAGTACTATGTCGCGATCTAAATCCAGATTGAAATTTCTCAAAAAAGTTATTTTCTAAAAAAGATTGTAATTGTATAAAAACAACTTTTTCTAACACTTTTGAGAGAAAAGGCAGGTGAGAAACTGGTCTGAAATTAGACAAAACTGAGGGATCCAGGTTTGGTTTTTTATGAAAAGGCCTAATCACAGCGTGTTTGAACACAGCAGGGACAGATCCTGAGCTAAGACATTTATTAATAAAAACCAACAGGAAAGGCCCAACTGTGGTAAAAACTAGAGCCCGACCGATATGGATTTTTGGGGGCCGATGCTGATGCCGATATTAACTCGAAAAGAGCCGATTTATAAGCCGATATTTTGATTTTAAAAATAATCTGGATATTAGACCCATTTCCTATAAACTGCATTTACACAACATTCAATAGCAAAATATCTGCCTGTTCTATGTATGTGGGCTGTATAAACCATTTTCCAGAAGGGATTATGTTTAAAAAAGCCTTAGATTACAGTCTCAATGACTAAACAATTGCACATCAAAAGTATATATTTTTTAATGATCAAAAAACAGTCTGGTTTTAAACATTTAACACTTTTACTTTCTTCCAGTTGAAGCTGGTTTTAACAGTCTGTGTGTTTACTGTAAATAAATTATAATACTAAAGTTAAAGTATTTGCAGAAGTAGTCCCACACTTTGCTGCTACAGCATTCACCTTTTTCAGCCATCTGTAGGCAGAAAGAGAGACGGAGAAAGAATAAGCATGTGTATTAATAATATCACCATGTATCATTACTCATGTCATCATTAGAATTATAATAATAATAAACTGGGATCTCCTACATAGGCAAAAATGAGAAATATATATATATTTTTTATTTGTCAAGCAATAGGTATTACCTACTTATATTTAACAATATTATTTCAACATTTTCCTGTTATGTCTGTAAAGCTGCTTTGAAACAATATGTAAAAAAAAAAAAAAAAAAGCGCTTGTTCAGCTCACATTTATTTACATGTCCCCTCTGGTTTAATCATTTCTGACGCACCTACTGTAGTTACTGTAACTACACTATATTTTCTCTCACAGACACATTCACAACAGACCCGTATATCTTCTCCTCTTCTCTTTGTGCAGTCTGAATCAAAACATCGTCTTGCCTACTATTACCGGAAGATTACGGAATCAATTCGAAGTTGAATGGTTAACGTTAGTGTCATGAACACACCGCTGTCAATTTTGAGAAGAACCACCTTCAAACAAGTTAATAGCAAGCATTTAAGGGGCCTGCTAAAAAGGAAGCTATTAGCGTTAGAGTAACGTAACCAGCCTGAATTCACCAAATTGTTCTCTGGACCTGAGGGTAGCCTCTTCTTCCTTGCTTCTCTCTTAATTCTCATCAGCAGGACTAGCGCTATCGCTCGCTTCTTACAACGGGACAGATACATGTTTGCTCCTGACCGAAAGGAGGAGGAACAGACTATGAAAGAGCTCCCGCTAAACGTTTTTAAAACTCCGCCTATGCCATAGCGCAATGTATGTATCTGAAGTGCAACGCTGAGCCCAGCGGCAAGCGACGTGCATACCGCGTCCTGTGTGAAAGGCCCAATTACGCGGTCATTATGTGGGAAACACACCGCAATAGAATAAGAATAAGTTAAACGTTAACGTTATAGTTTGACCTCCTATTAACGTTCGCGCTCTTCCACTGATAAACATGGTATTAGCTTTGTGGCTAATCTAATATAGCAATGCATTAGCGGCTGTAAGTGATGTTACAGAATATTTAGAAGTAATAATGATAGGACCGTTAGCTAGAACTACCACACAGTTTTTATACACAGGGTATGAACTAAATCTACAATCATTTCACATGACGAATGACATACTCACCGTCAAAACAGTTGATCGCTTTCTTCTGTAGTGGACTTCTGGCGCTGTTGTTAACTCTGGAGCTGCAGAGCTCCCTCTGGTGGGCACACTATGCAACACTCATAAAATGAGTGAAGCATGAGACTCTGTTTCTCATGTTTCATCGGCCGTTATAAATGCCGATGCCGATTTAAATGCAATTAGCTTATATCGGCCGATAATATCGGCCGGCCGTTATATCGGTCGGGCTCTAGTAAAAACCTCTTTTAACAATTTAGTTGGAACAAAGTCCAAGGGGCAATTTGTAATTTTCAGCTTTTGCACTACTTCATTAAAAATTGATAGTGAGACTGGTTCAAACTGTTCAAACACAGCAGAATGTGCTGCAGCGGTAAATGAATCAGTTTCAGAACTATTAGTCGTGAGTTATCTGACAGACTCCACTTTATTAATAAAAAAAAGTGAAGAAAATTCTCACAAGTGGAGACTGAGGCATCTGTCGGGGAACAAGTATGTGGGTTTACGACAGAATTAATTGGATTAAACATCACCCTTGGACAATGCCCACTATTAGTGATGATATTTGACAAATATTTAGATTTTGCCTCCTTTACAGCCCTTTGATAATCAAAAAGACAGCCCCTTAATATTTCCAAAGACACATGTAATTTGTCCTTCTCCCATCTCCTCTCTGCCTGTCTACAACGCTGCCTAAGGGTGCGGGTGGCATCATTAATCCAGGGATCTGCTCTTAATTTAGGAGATCTGTGTTTGTAAGGAGCAATAACGTCTAAAATTTTAGAACAGGTGGAATTAAAAGATGAAAGCAGGCCATCAGAGCATATAAAAGAGACAGATCCACTAATAGGGATGGGTATCGTTAAGGTTTTAATGGTATTACTACTCTTACTGATACTGCTTAACGGTCCGGTACTTTAACGGTATTCTTATTGGTACTTTGTGTTGTGTAAGGGGCCGTTCACATATCGCGTCTTTTGAACGCTCAAGCTCGTTATTTCCAATGTAGGCGCGCGGTATGCGCGCTCATAATGGAAGTGACGCGGTTGCGATGCGCATGCTGTGCGACACGCCCATTTTTTCCAGGCGCGTCTGCACCGCATCAAGTTAAAAACATCTCAACTTTTCAGAATGCCACAAGCGCACCGCGGGTCATGTGACAAGAACTAACCAATCAGCTTCATCCTTTCCCATAACAACATTGAAAGCTCAGACATTATGAAGGAACAGCTGATCATAGCTGTATATGGATTGTCATTTTGAAATAAATTTAGTAGCAGAGCTAGTGCGAGTGATTTTTAGTGCTGCAAATCCATTTATCCTTTGCTGAAATTTCCGCGTCTTCATGAAGAGAGCGCGTCATTGTTGCTTAGCAACGGCAGATGCCTCCGGAGTGCTTCTGCCCGAGCGCTTTGGAAAGGAGAAAGCGGCGCCTAGTGTTTTCCACGCGTTTTTTAGGCAGTCGAAAACTTTGCATTTCTCTGTGCACATAATGCACTTTTGAAAGATGCTTTGAGAGATTGCTTGTGTTTCCGCCCTTACATGCAAAAATGTTGTTGCACTTATGACAACGAGCGTTGTCTGCATCAACTCTAGTGAAGTATAACCACACTTTGGAACGTTTTGCTGTCTCCACCATCGTCACTCTTTGTATTAAGCAGGAGTTTTCGTACTGTAAATGCGTGTGTGTGCGCCGCGCTCATTCTTGTTGTGTGTGTGTGTGACTGACAGACAGCCTCCGCGGCGCGCATGAGAGATCTCGCAGATTTCACAGACAAACGTCTTAATAATATTACAAATTAGAAATGTTTGGTAAGATAAAATGTGCACGATAACATTATTAAGCAAATCTCTACGCCATCGTCACTCTTTATTATTAAGCGGGAGTTTTCATACTGTTATGTCTGTGCGTGCGCCGCGCTCGTTGTGGTGTGTGTGTGTGACTGACAGACAGCCTCCGCGGCGCGCATGAGAGATCTCGCAGATCTCACTAACAAACGTCTTAATATGATCGCACATTAGGTCCCTGTCTGCGGGTGTCGCTGTTGGACAGTGTTTTCTCTACTTCCTGTTGGCCTTCTGTAGCTAATCGTAGCTCCGTGTAGCTGTTTTTATTTTATTTTTTCTCTAGAATCTTTATCTTACTATCACTCTCTGTTTTTTAAAGTGATAAAATATAACTTAATTCACACCATATTTCTGATATTATCGATCAATCTTATCAGATTAACTTTGATCGTTCACTTTTATTTTATATCCGTGAGTGCAGTACACCTGCAAAGCGTTAGCACTCGTTAGCTTGTCATTAGCGTTTTCATTCGAACCTATCGCTATTTTTAGGGATGCACCGAATATTCGAAGGTTCGAAGTACAACCTCTTGCGGGCCTTTTTCACAATGGAGTCAATGTGAATGTCCCACTTCAGGTCCTGAGAGATAGTGGTGCCCAGGAACCTGAATGACTCCACTGCAGTCACAGTGCTGTTCATGATGGTGAGTGGGGGGAGTGCAGGGGGGTTTCTCCTGAAGTCCACGATCATCTCCACTGTTTTGAGCGTGTTAAGCTCCAAGTTGTTGAGACTGCACCAGACAGCCAGCTCTTTAACCTCCTGTCTGTAAGCAGACTCGTCACCATCCTGAATGAGGCCGATGAGTGTGGTGTCATCTGCAAACTTCAGGAGCTTGACAGAGGGGTCCTTAGATGTGCAGTCATTAGTGTACAGGGAGAAGAGCAGTGGGGAGAGAACACAGCCCTGGGGAGCGCCGGTGCTGATTGTACGGGTGCTGGATGTGTATTTTCCCAGCCTCACTAGCTGCTGCCTGTCTGTCAGGAAGCTGTTGATCCACTGACAGACGAAGGTGGGCACGGAGAGTGCACGGAGGTGGGCACGGAGAGATTCTGCAAGAAAGTGCCTCAAATAATAATAATACGTTGGCTATTGTTCTTAGGCTACTATATATGTGACATTTTATTTACAGTATATATATATATATATATACACACACACACACACACACACACATATACATATATAATATCAGATTGTAGCCATATTTCTGCTAGATTTTCTGCTAGATTTCTGCTTTAATTTGATAAAAATGTTTATTTATGCCCTGGCCCTATTTAAATACACTCTCTCAAATATTTCTCAAATGTCAGGTAGATGACAAGCTCAACTGCTCAACAGCTAGATGGTTATCTGTCTGAAGTCCCCATCCCCAGAAGTGATAACCCTCTTGCCTATACTGGAGAAGTAATGCACTTTCTAGTCCTACAGAGAACAATTTCAAATGCACTTCACCTAAATGCACTTTGTTTTTATGAGAGAACAGTTCATTTTAAAACCTTTCTGCAGGCCAGCAGGCCTGTACATTATTATTTAATATTCACATGAGTGGGATACATTTTTAGTTTGAATTTTATTTTATACTGTGCATTGTTGCAATGTGCTTAATAAATATTTGCATAATTTGTAATTATGTATTTTTATGTTTTTTATAATTTATGTAATTATCTTTGAAACTTTAATATTAATTTATGCAATTGCAATGTCTTAATTTTAGTAAAGTTAGTACATGGTCATAGCAATAAATGCAATGGAATAATTGGCATAATTTCTTTCTGTGTTTCGGTTTTCGGCCTTGGTTTTCTCTTTTCGGTTTTCGGTTTCGGCCAAGAATTTTTATTTCGGTGCATCCCTAGCTATTTTCTTTTCTCCTCTCCTCTCTCTCGCTCCAGTTTTTCACAAGTTCATCAAACAACCGCAGTAAGAATATTTCATCAAGCACGGTGAGTAATGGCTTCTCCTGCTATTGTTCCTTGCACCTCTTGCCACATGTACAGTTTATCTATCTCTGTCGCTGATGAGGGATTCACATGTGATAAATGCAGGGAAATAGTTAGGCTGACAGAGAAGATTTCAGAATTAGAGACACGCATCCAAACTTTAATTGAGGACAGTAAGAATGTTAGGGCTCTAGATACGGCTTTGGATGCGTCTAGCTCAGGGATTCCTGTACATTGTTCGGTTCCGGAAACAGAGCCCCTGCAGCAGGGCAACCGGGTGACGGTGAGGCAGCGTAGTCGTGGGTCAAAACACCGCTCTTCTGTTCCGATCAAAACATTAAACAGGTTCTCCCCACTCAGTGATGCACCCACTGAGAAACCTGATGAAAGTGCTCTAGTTATTGGTGATTCTATTGTACAGAACGTGAATATAGAGACACTAGCCACCACAGTCAAATGTTTACCAGGAGCCAGAGCACCTGATATCTTGGCAAATTTAAAAGTGCTGGCTAATGCTAAACGTAAATACAGTAAGATTGTTTTTCATGCCGGCGCTAATGATGTTCGACTTCGCCAGTCGGAGATCACTAAAAATAACATTAAAGAGGTTTGTGAACTTGCAAGCACGATGTCAGACACTGTAATATGCTCTGGTCCCCTCCCTGCTTACCGTGGTGATGAGATGCATAGCAGATTGTCATCCCTCAATGGCTGGATGTCTAAGTGGTGCCCACAGAATAACATAGGTTTCATAGACAATTGGACGAGCTTTTGGAGCAGACCTGACCTGTTGAAAAGAGATGGTCTTCATCCCTCCTGGGGTGGCGCCACTCTTATCTCTAGAAATATGGCAAATAGTCTTAGTGTTTATACTTGACTAACTGGGGCCCAGGTCAGGAAGCAGACAGACTGGCTAAACCGACCGTCTGCTAGCTGCCTCACGTCACAGAGGTCAGTTAATTCTCAGCACATAGAGACTCTTTCACCTAGATATCACACTATAGAGACTGTGTCTGTTCCCCAAACTAGAAAATACAAAAACGTCCAAAACAAGTTAAGATGAACAATTTAATTGAGGTTCAACACATTAAAAAACAGATGCAATATGGATAAAAAATTGATAAAGCTTGGCTTATTGAATATCAGATCCCTTTCTACGAAAACACTTTTTGTTAATAATATGATCACTGAACATAATATAGATGTACTCTGTTTGACAGAAACCTGGCTAAAACCTGATGATTACATTATTTTAAATGAGTCCACCCCCCAAGATTACTGTTATAAACATGAGCCGGGTCTAAAAGGCAAGGGGGGAGGTGTTGCTTCAATTTATAACAACGTTTTCAGGATTTCTCAGAGGGCAGGCTTCAAGTATAACTCGTTTGAAGTAATGGTGCTTCATATAACATTATCCAGAGAAACAAATGTTAATGATAAATCCCCTGTTATGTTTGTACTGGCTACTGTATACAGGCCACCAGGGCACCATACAGACTTTATTAAAGAGTTTGGTGATTTTACATTCAAATTAGTTCTGGCTGCAGATAAAGTTTTAATAGTTGGTGATTTTAATATCCATGTTGATAATGAAAAAGTTGCATTGGGATCAGCATTTATAGATATTCTGAACTCTACTGGGGTTAGACAACACGTTTCAGGACCTACTCAAAATCATACTCTAATTGTCAAAATCATACTCTAGATTTAAAACTGTCACATGGAATTGATGTTGAGCACTTTAAATAAAGTTTCTCCTTTACGCTTAAGGAAGGTTAAGGAAAACAGTTTGACACCATGGTATAATGAGCATACTCGCACCCTAAAGAGAGCAGCCCGAAAAATGGAGCGCAGATGGAGGAAAACAAAACTAGAGGTATTTTGTATTGCTTAAACCCCATAACCCCAGGTATTTATTCTATACAGTGGCTAAATTAACGAAAAATAAAGCCTCAACAAGTGTTGACATTTCCCAACACCACAGCAGTAATGACTTTATGAACTACTTTACTTCTAAAATCGATACTATTAGAGATAAAATTGCAACCATTCAGCCGTCAGCTACAGTATCACATCAGACAGTGCACTATAGACCCCCTGAGGAACAGTTCCACTCATTCTCTACTATAGGAGAGGAAGAATTGTATAAACTTGTTAAATCATCTAAACCAACAACATGTATGTTAGACCCTATACCATCTAAGCTCCTAAAAGAGGTGATTCCAGAAGTCATAGATCCTCTTCTGACTATTATTAATTCCTCATTGTCATTAGGATATGTCCCCAAAACCTTCAAACTGGCTGTTATTAAGCTTCTCATCAAAGAACCACAACTTGACCCCAAAGAACTAGTTAATTATAGACCAATCTCGAATCTCCCTTTTCTGTCCCAGATACTAGAAAAAGTGGTATCCTCACAATTATATTCCTTCTTAGAGAAAAATGTTATATGTGAGGATTTCCAGTCGGGATTTAGACCGTATCATAGTACTGAGACTGCTCTCCTTAGAGTTACAAATGATCTGCTCTTATCATCTGACCGTGGGTGTATCTCTCTATTAGTTTTATTGGATCTTAGTGCTGCGTTTGACACAATTGACCACATTTTTTTGCATAGACTTGAACACTTTGTTGGCATCAATGGAAGTGCATTGGCATGGTTTACATCATACTTATATGACAGCCATCAGTTCCTAGCAGTGAATGAAGATGTATCATATCGATCACAAGTGCAGTATGGAGTACCTCAAGGCTCAGTACTAGGGCCGCTACTCTTCACGCTTTATATGTTACCCTTGGGAGATATCATCAGGAAACATGGTATTAGCTTTCACTGTTATGCTGATGATACTCAGCTCTATATTTCTTCGTGGCCCGGTGAAACACACCAATTTGAAAAACTAATGGAATGCATAGTTGATATAAAAAACTGGATGACGAGTAATTTCTTACTGCTAAATTCTGAAAAAACAGAGGTGTTAATTATAGGACCTAAAAACTCTCCTTGTAATAACCTAGAACACTGTCTAAGACTTGATGGTTGCTCTGTCAATTCTTCGTCATCAGTTAGTAACCTAGGTGTGCAATTTGATCGCAATCTTTCCTTAGAAAGCCACGTTTCTAGCATTTGTAAAACTGCATTTTTCCATATCAAAAATATATCTAAATTACGGCCTATGCTCTCAATGTCAAATGCAGAAATGTTAATCCATGCATTTATGACCTCAAGGTTAGATTATTGTAATGCTTTATTGGGTGGTTGTTCTGCATGCTTAGTAAACAAACTACAGCTAGTCCAAAATGCAGCAGCAAGAGTTCTTACTAGAACCATGAAGTATGACCATATTAGCCCGGTCCTGTCAACACTGCACTGGCTTCCTATCAAACATCGTATAGATTTTAAAATATTGCTTATTACTTATCAAGCCCTGAATGGTTTTGCACCTCAGTATTTGAATGAGCTCCTTTTACATTATAATCCTCTACGTCCGCTACGTTCTCAAAACTCAGGCAATTTGATAATACCTAGAATATCAAAATCAACTGCGGGCAGCAGATCCTTTTCTTATTTGGCACCTAAACTCTGGAATAACCTACCTAACATTGTTCGGGAGGCAGACACACTCTTGCAGTTTAAATCTAGATTTAAAGACCCATCTCTTTAACCTGGCTTACACATAACATACTAATATGCTTTTAATATCCAAATCCGTTAAAGGATTTTTAGGCTGCATTAATTAGGTAAACCGGAAACACTTCCCATAACAACCTATGTACTTGCTACATCATTAGAAGAATGGCATCTACGCTAATATTAGTCTGTTTCTCTCTTATTCCGAGTACACCGTAGCCACCAGATCCAGTCTGTATCCAGAACAGAGGGACACTGCAGTCACCCGGATCCAGTACGTATCCAGACCAGATGGTGGATCAGCACCTAGAAAGGACCTCTACATCCCTGAAAGACAGCGGAGACCAGGACAACTAGAGCCCCAGATACAGATCCCCTGTAAAGACCTTGTCTCTGAGGACCACCAGGACAAGACCACAGGAAACAAATGATTCTTCTGCACAATCTGACTTTGCTGCAGCCTGGAATTGAACTACTGGTTTCGTCTGGTCAGAGGAGAACTGGCCCCCCAACTGAGCCTGGTTTTTCCCAAGGTTTTTTTTCTCCATTCTGTCACCAATGGATTTTTGGTTCCTTGCCGCTGTCACCTCTGCTGGCTTAGTTGGGGTCACTTCATCTACAGCGATATCGTTGACTTGATTGCAAATAAATGCACAGACACTATTTAACTGAACAGAGATGACATAACTGAATTCAATGATGAACTGCCTTTAACTATCATTTTGCATTATTGACACTGTTTTCCTAATGAATGTTGTTCAGTTGCTTTGACGCAATGTATTTTGTTTAAAGCGCTATATAAATAAAGGTGACTTTGACTTTGATGTAAATGAAAAGATGACAAAATTTATTTAAAATCAGTGGCCAACTGATCAGATGGACAACAAATATGGATATTAAAATCAACACAAATAAAAAGTTGGTCATACTTTGGGACAACATCAGCTAAAAATTCAGGAACACTCTTGAATAAAATTCTTGATGTATTTAGGTGGACGATAAACAACAGCACACAAAACGGAGTGTAAACTCAATTAAAAATAGCTGTATCTCAAAAGAAAAATAATCATTTATAGATAAAAGTCGAAATTTAAAATTGTCTTTAAAAACAGTAGCCACGCCTCCTCCCCGCCCCGACACTCGCGGGGAGCTAAAAAAACAGCACCGAGGTGGGAGGAGCTCTGTAAAGGCACTGTTGTCACCTGGTTTAACCCAGGTTTCCGTCAACAAAAGAAAATCCAAAGAGTGAGAAATAAAAAAATCTTTCAAAATGAAAGTTTTGTTAGTTAGCGATCTAGTGTTGCTCAAAGCAACACGTAATGTGTTGAGGCCAGACTGCTGGGAGATAACGTTACGTGCAAGCGGGCGAAGATTCTCCTTTACGGAATGCCGTTTGCAGATCCTTACGGGCCGTCGGCAAGCATGTGCATACTCGGCATCAGGAACGATGGGTCGAAGCCACCGATAGCAGTATTCTGAGGAACACTTCACAGCGCAACCGTCGTTCTCTCGAGAGAGCGCCGAGAGAATGCGAGAATCAGATGCCGAAGTCAGAGTCAGGTAGGCTCTTCTTAATCTGACAAGTCTACCGCATCTTCGCCCACGCCGTCTGCTGCGCTTTCTGTAGCGGTTGATGGCAGGTAACAAGCAGGGCACATGCCACAGGTGCAAAGGTATGGATGACAGTAATGGTGGTGGCATCTTAGACTGTACACTAGAGCCACAAGTTGTAGGTTTAACCACAGAATCCCTTATATTCAGAAGAGTCTGGCGGTTGTATACTAACAGTGGTGACACATTCTGTGCAAAATGTGACAAAATTACCAAACACAATAACACACAGAGCAAAGGAAGACGACCAGCCAAACACATCGGCGCCATCTTTTTTCATGATTATTTACACATGTGTGCCTTATTCTGGCCACAATAAAAGGCCACTCTAATACCGTGTTTTCACTGCTGGAACTTTACCCAGGAACTAGGGACTTTAGGCTGTTACTACTCTGTGTGTTTCCACCGGAGGAACCAGGATCTTAATAAAGCCTAAGCTTAATAAAATGCCTTTTGGAAAGTCCCTGCTGGTGAGGTAGTAATTTTCCAAAGTTCTGGAACTTTTGGGGATGGGACTTGGGCACCAAACATGCTGATTGGTTCATGCAACACTGTGATTTCAACCACCATTTATTCCATTTAAATATACCATTTATTATATTTATTTATAATTTTCAAAATATGACTATTATTGTGTCATGAAATGTAATTTTAAAAGTATTACAGGCGAACCGCCCCACTCGCCACAGTTAGTTACTGAGTACGCCCACAATTTGAATTGATATTCAAACTTTTGACAGCACTTCAGCAGCCAATAAAAATATCCGATCGTGAAGAGACCAATATAAGCGCTGACATCTGATATTTATTTTTATATATATATATATAAAAATCTACAATATAATATAAAACATTACAATATAAAATTTCTGTAATCTATATAGCCTACCAGTCAACAGTTTTTGAAAAATAAGATTTTTAATGTTTTTAAAGAAGTATCTTCTGCTCATCAAGCCTGCATTTATTTTATCCAATGTACAACAAAAGCCGTGATATTGTGAAATTATTTTTACTAATTAAAATAAATGTTCTATTTGAATATATTTTAAAATGTAATTTATTCCTGTGATCAAGGTTGAATTTCCAGCATCATTACTCCGGTCTTCAGTGTCACATCCTTACATTTAAATTTATTCATTTAGCTGACACTTTTATCCAAAGTGACTTACAATTGCTATATATGTCAATGGTCTATGTCAGTGGTTCCCAACCTTTTTCAGCTCGCGGCCCACACAACCACACACATATGTTTGCGCGGCCCACTTCAAATAAATTAACTGACCCCGCTATTGTTGGGTTAATAACTTAGTACTCAGAAGCTAGATTGTTAACTGTATTTATTGAATGAACAAGGGCTGTGCGATATGAAAAAAAAAAAAAAAACCTATCGCGATTTCTTTGATCAATTTTGCGATTATGACACACACTGATATAGATACAGACGGTTGGTCTGGGAACGCCCCCGGGAACGCCCCGTCACGTGATGTGAATTTAGCCAATAAACTAACAAATTATTAATTGAAGTTCTACATCCTTCCTAATAAACATACAGAGCCGGAAAGGATGACAAAATGGCTACAAGCAATAAGTTGTGAGGATGATCAAGAGATGTTGTGGAATCCCAAGACTAAGCATGTGTGTGTGTGCAGTCGGCATTTCATCACAGGCAGGCTATATTAAAGAGCATATTGCAGGTAAAAAAAAAATCTAAATTAATATTTAACCGTGTATGAAAATACCATATAAAAAGACAATGCAGGATTTAAAATGACATAAGGACACCAATTTAGTAGATAAAGTGAGCGTTTCTTTGACTGCTCGTAAAAAACGCTTTTTTTTCCCAACATCGCGTCATTTTACGTCACAAGAGGGAGACGTGTGCTGCAGTGCTCTGCCGCTGCTCTGTGCAGAGTAGGTTGGTATTCAGTAAGAGCAGTCGTGAGTCAGTGTGTTTTCAGTAGGTTTTGTATTTCAATTTATCATCGTCATGGTAAATTATTGTGTTTGTGGAGCTTGCAAAAACTCCAGCCTGTCAGGACATCGAGTCCACCGGTTTCCTAACAAGAAAAAGGACGGTGCTATCTTTCGTGCCTGGGTGCGGTTTGTGCAGGTGAAGAGACGGGATTTCTCTTCTGCTTCGGAAAACACGGTCGTGTGTAGCGTTCACTTCAGATCGGAGGATTATCGTCCCGGCGATATGATGGAGTTCAACATGGGATACCGAAGTAAGAACCGAGTGAGACTCAGAGCTGGTGCGGTTCCTTCAGTGCACGTAGCTTCGGGTTCTCCCGCCGGCGGGAAACACGGTGGTCACGGATCCGTCAGAGATGCAGCTCGACGAAAACGTGAACTGTGCAACGTAAGTCTTTTTCTTTTTTTTTTTTTTACATTTACTAACTAACAAATCAGTCAACATAATGATTTAAATAATGAGAAGCAACGTGGCGTGTATAAGTTGTTGTAAAGTACCGCAGCTAGCTTGTTAGGCATAACTAATGCTAGTTGCTAGCACAGCTAATTCGTAATTTCTCATGTTTGTTTATAAGGATTTATCAGAAATTGCAAGTAATGAAGTGGGAGATACATCTTCAGCCAGTGCTGCAGTGTTTGTTGCTGACCCAGAGCAAGAGCCTTTCTCGCCACTGGCCCCTCAATCATCTGTGCATCACTTTGGCTCACAGTGTGACCTCTGACCTTCACATCGTTCATCAGGTGGATTAACATTTTACATTAAATATGATGTGCAATGAATGAACTATCCAGTGTCCACAGATCAGCAACTTTAATAACTAGCCTACTAACGTTACAATATTACATTTCATTTTTTCCAAGAAGCTGTTTTCTTTTATTTGCTTCTAAGAAGAGTCAAGTTACGTTATAGCTCCATCATTGCTCAAAGTAAAAAAATATATTTATGATGTATCATATACATGCTGTTACACAATTGTATAACTGGACTTATTTTTATTCTAGCTGTCCAGGCACAGCCCAAGATGGTCAGTGTGGGGACTCAGACAGAAAGGTTTGAGAAATCAACGTCAACTCCACTGCCCAGTCCTGTGCATACCGATGATGAGTCATCCTCTGTTTTCATGGACAAACCTGGTGATATGTCATGGATCCCAGAGGGGGAAATGACAAGCGATTCATCTGATGAGGAACCACAGCAGGAATCTCACCCTGACCTCAAGTAAGACTTATTTTTCTTTTCTTTAAGTTTTTATATGATCAAATTGTGTCAAGTCAAAAATAATGTTTTTCTTTTTTTTTCAGTGCTGCTGATAAGTTCATTGTGTGCCAAAGCCAGTTGATGTTTCTCTTTACCATTTGCCCAGCCTGTTGTGGGGAAACCCAAGGCAATGTTGAGAAGCAGGAGGGAACTTTTGTAAAAATAAAGCAAGTAAGAAACTATTTGTGTTTTCTGGTAGAAAATGATGTTGTAACATAACTTGTATATTTTGTTTTAATCATTATACTTTGTTGTTTGTATGTTATAGTCATTTTCTGCCTTTCACATACATCTCTTAGGTCTGTGCAGCATGTGGGTATCAGCGTTTTTGGCAGAACCAGCCAATGCTGCATCGCAATATGCCAGCCTGCAACCTATTACTGAGTGGGGCCATCCACTTTTCAGGTTGCATGGCTACCCAGACCAACAGGATGTTGAAGCTGTTTGGGCTTCAGAGCATCAGTGCCAGCACCTTCTTTCGCCATCAGCGCTTGTACACGATTCCAACCATCGTGCAGGCGTGGCAGAATGAGCAGGCAGGGATCATCAGAGATCTGAAAGAGATGAGGGGTGGACTGATCCTGTCTGGTGACTGCAGGTAGCACACTTCAGCTTATATCATTACAATGGAAAACAAGTCTAAACTGGATAATATAGTTTAATGTATTAGTTTTTGTGCTTAACCATATGAATTAAACTGTTTTTGACATTCATAGGTCAGATTCTCCTGGCCATTGTGCAAAATATGGCACATACTCTTTGATTGAGGACAGAATCAACAAGGTTTTAGATCTTCAACTTGTCCAGGTAAGTTAATATTATCAAACACACATATCACCTGTTTAATGTTACACAGTGAGATAATATATTATACAGACAAAATATTTTACAGAGCTCTGAGGTCCCAAGTAGCAGCTGGTGTGAGTTAGAGGGCCTAAAGCGCAGCATAAGTTTTCTGACTAAGCAACAGCCCTGATCACAGACAGAAATCGGCAGGTAAAGAAACGCACATGAATCTTGCCCCTGACTCTATTTACAGCTAAAATCAAATGTTCTTGTAATCAATGTGTTTTTTCAAACATTTCAGGTTGCCAAGTGGGTGCGGGAGGAGTTGTGTCCCAAAGGAACAAGCCATTTCTTTGACATCTGGCATATTGGAAAAAGTATGTATCTTGATGAAGGTAGTTTTGTTTATATCGTCTATAATTACATTTTCCTTTTTAACATTTTGTGTTTCTGTTGTGAAACAGGTCTAGGGAAAGCATTGGATGCTGCTGCAAAGGAGAGGGAGTGTGAAGAACTGAAGCTGTGGAGGCCAGCTGTTATTAACCACCTCTACTGGACTGCCGCTTCCACTCCTAATGGAGATGCAGATGTGATGGAGGCCAAGTGGAAAAGCATGGTCAACCACGTTCAGGACATCCACGAACATGGCACTCCTACGTTTCCCTGCTGTGCACATCCACCTCTGGAGGGCGAAGCAAGGAACAAGGAATGGCTGGAACCAGGTACAAAATACTGTTTATTAGGGATACCCAAGCCGATGCCTATGCTGAGTATCGGATTTGATACTGCCATTTTTGCCAGATTGGGTATCGTATAAGCGCTTTGTGCCGCACTGTATTGGAGCCTTTCATATCATAATACAGTGACTCATTAAACAGCTGTGCTATACATAAACATTTTTTATAGTGGGCTATAAAATAATTGTTTTTTATTAATGTATTTTACAACAATGCAAAGAGCAATGGGTAAAGTTTTACCAGATTAGGTGTTAAACTTATTGTCTCTTATTTGTTTCCCACTAAATTATTTTTTTTCTTCCCTAAATGTTCAGATTTTTCTAGATTAAATTTTACTGCTGATTTATCCACTAATGTAGTTTATAATAGCATTTTTGTCACAGATTATGATAAATTATTATTATTTTTTTTTAATAATGAAGTTGTCTGTAAAAAATCCCACCTCATTGTGGTCGTACACTCATGACTCATCTTAAAAACAAAATGTTTGTTTATGCAGGATCAACTGTAGCAGTTAAACTGGAGAGTGTAGCTACTAGAACAGCGCTGGTAAAGGATGTTCGGCAGTTGTCCCCACAGCATCAGACTTTTTCACTGGAGGCATTTCACTCCCTTATCCTGCACTTTGCACCAAAGCACACTGGGTTCTCCTTTCTTGGGATGTACAGCAGGTAAGTGTGTGATGTGAAAGAATGAGTACTTTCTGAAACTAATGCAGTCTAACCCAGCAGCCAAAATTTCATTAAATTTGCAGTAAGCAATGCTTTTTTTCCCCAGTTTTTTGGGTTTATTTACATATGCACAACTTGTAATGGGTAAAATGACTTTTTTTTTCTACAGACTTCTCAATGGCAGCAGAGAAGTTGCTCGAACCAGTGATGGTGAGGCGTGTTATGCGGTTCGCTACCCAAGGTTCCGCAAAGGTGGCTGGGTAGTCCGTCCTGTTAAGGAAAAGCCATCATATGGTGGGCAGTTTCAGTCAGTTCTTAAATATTAAGCAAGTCAGACCACGAGTTAGCAATGAATGTGATCTACACTTTTGCTTCCTTCTACGAGAACGCAGCACAGTATTGTTTTCCACTACACCTGCTCCCCTTTCCAGATCCCTCCAGAGGATCAACAAGGATGAGGCTGTTGGCGTGTATATAACACAGCATTCACGATTTAACACGTTAACGAAATCTTAGTGTGATACCCGAAAGATTGTTAAATTGTATATATGATCATAAAAAGTTTTATACGACAATTTGTGATTTGTTTGTTTATTTTCTATTGATTGTCAACAAAATTGGGCCATTCAAAACCTTTATAGAGTCCTCCTTCCTCTGGAAACTGTCTTCTAATGGCTGACACAGCACATGCAGGTAAGGGCTTCCTGATGTGCCTGCCCAAAATGCCATAGGCCCAGCGGACAACCTGTCGGTATGCAGTGTAGTGGTATTGCCTTGAGGCATGGAAGAAATATCAATATTGATAGTCTTATACCAATGGCATCAAATAGTGTGATATATGTTTTAGCTGCGTTTGTGTTCAGGGGACAGGCAGCTAGCGGATGGTGAGGAGATATCGATGTTTGCGGTATGTGGAAAAAAATGTTTTGGCCTAAAAATCGCGTGAGATCGCTTAGAACATGTCTTTTTAGCTCAAAAGTAATAAATTATCTCTACCATAAACATACTCGTGTCTGCTGGCCTGGAGAGGTCCATGCTCCTGTCTGAAGTGCATATAGGCTATCTGTAGTACATATGGGTTCAGACAGCAAGCCTCGAAACCTGGGTGCAGAGTCAGGCACTGCACATCAAGTCTGGGTGTGACATTTTCCACTAAGGCCCAGTATGCATCCACCTCCCTGCAACACTGACTTTCCTCAGCTTTAAACATTGCCTCACATTTCCCACACATGCACCTATGGAACAAAAAATTGTATCAGGAATAAAAATATCTCTGTCTCTCGATGAGAAACTGCTAAGTTATATCACGTAACGTAAGTCTGGACGGATATTAATGAGCATGACAAACGCCTGATCAAAGCTTAGTTTCTGTTATTGTAAGTTCCAATACGCCCAGATGACCAATAATATCTTTGCTATTAAATGATATACGATGATAATAATCTGTACAATATTGTGAGCACAGTTTATATCGTTAGCGAACGTGTATCTATAAGCTAACACTGGTCTCTCACCAAGACACCTGCCCTGTTCTCCTCACACCACAACTCAATTTGTTTCCTCTGACCGTTGTTCTGTCTAACATTAATCCTGGCCTGTCCCTGCTCTCTTGGCAGCCTAGCAGGTTCATAATTGTATGGCTGTGGTCCGTCATACAAGTAAGTATGAACAATTTCCTCAGCGTCTGGAACGTCATTCCGGTCCATTTTTTCCCCTGTTGTTTGAATCGACCGCTCTCCCTCTTGCTACGTCACGCCCATTTTCAAATGCGGAAGTAAAATTTTATCACAAAAACGACTCCAGAAGCCACTGTAGCGTATTTATAATTTTTTTTTTTAAGAAAATCTAATTCCTACATTATTTTTCTATACATTGACTCATTGGGTCTTCTAACCTGCAATATGCTCTTTAACATCGTGTTCATTATTAACGTTTTCATAACTGTGTAAGGTTGTTTCAGAAAGTGGCATGCATATATAATTAGCCTTATCATTCTACCTGAAGCAAAACTATGTAACGTTAGCCTAGTGTCGAACATAAACCCACTTAAAAAAGTGTGTGGACACGTAACAACTTAGTTTTGTGTCAGAACTTTTTCACTTTCATTCATAAATTCACCCCGTCTGCGTTTGCGAAACGATTGAATCGCGGAATCCAGTCAAAAATAGAACTTGCTGTATAAAGCAGAACGTCACGGAATTTGGCTATTTTTGAATGAATACATCTACATTAGGGCTGTATGTGTATATGAATATTAAAGTTAAAAGAGACTACAATTGTTCTACGTGTCTCTGGGAATGAGTGCTCAATATGTGCATTTTTGTCATTCAGATACACACGATGTTCGCAGTGTTTTCCCCCACGCCGACTCCGCCCTCGCCACGCCCCCAGCTATGACTAGATGCCGACTGTATCTATGCTTTTAAAGTCATAAATGCATTCAGGATTAATTTGAAACATATTTCCAAAAGAAAACCAATTAGAGCTTTATCAAAAAAAATTATAACGTTTCTAGAACAGACATAAGTCAAAATTATCACTATAGTAAAGATGTAACAAAATGTATAGACTCCGTGTCCAGGGACTTTTTTTTTTTTGCCATGCATTGTTCATAGAGCACATTAATTGTAGCGTTGCCTCAGGTGTTTGCAGTGTGTATACAGTATGTGCGGTGAAACAGCAGCGAGAGCGCATAAATATAACGCGAAAGCACAATAAAATAATGCACGAGTGCGAATCTCTCTGTTCGCACGCAGATTTTCTTTGCGCTGTCACAAAACCAGACATGCTTGCTCAGATACACACTGCTCTCGTGCGGAGAGAGTGTACACTTAAAACGTGTCTCCTCTCACTTAAACTGCGTCCTGTGCACTCACAACTCTCTCTATGCTCATGTGTTAGATATTAATTATTTTCGCACGGTTTTATTTCTAGCCTTTTTTTTTGCAGTGTGAACGCTCTGATCTGTTAACATGGGCTCGGAAAAAAGGCGCATCACAGACAGAGTGTGAACCTGGAGTTAGGCATATGCCCAGTCTGTTCTGTTCTCGCGCTAGGCACGTTGCATTCTGATTGGCTCGGAGAGCATACTGTGGTAGGTCAGGTCCTCGGAAAATCGTGCAATAAAGCTATTTAGAAATCGCGCGCATTTAAATCGTGATTTTATGACGATTTCTATTAATCGCACAGCCCTAGAGTGGACTGGAAATGAACAGAAAATAACTCGGGCTGGCACCACTCAGCAAAACGGGAAAACCAGATCCAGGAAAAGCTCAGCAGCGGGTAGACAGCAGAGCAAGCAGTCAGGAGGAAACACAACAGCCATTTATACATGTTTGAATTTGTTGATCTGTAGCATATGCAGCAAAAATATCTAAGATAAATTGGTGGTTTATTCTTAAACCAATCAGCGAGCTCGGATAGTGGAAGCATAGTAACCGTTTAATATTTCTTTTTTGTTATTTAGTTATATATATGAAATGATGTTATGTTATGACTTAGACATATTTACATATCTTAACAATATTATTTATTTTAATAGTAATTGGCGGACCACCTGCAATACCACCGCAACCCACTAGGGGGCCGCGGACCACAGGTTGAAAACCACTGGTCTATGTCAATGGTCGCACGCCTCTGGAGCAACTAGGGGTTAAGTGTCTTGCTCAGGGACACATTGGTGTCTCACAGTGGATTCGAACCCGGGTCTCTCACACCAAAGGCATGTGTCTTATCCACTGCACCAACACCACCACTAGAAATCATTCCTATATGCTGATTTGCTGATTATCAATATTTAAAACTGATGAGTAATTTTTTTTCAGTATTCTTTGATGAAAAGAAGGATCCAAAGATTATTATTTATGTGAAATAAAAAGCCTTTGTAACATTATACACTATAACATTCAAAAGCTTAGTCAGTATAATTTTTTTTTTTTTTTTGGAAAAGTCTTTAAATTTAAGTCTTTAGATTTATATTTCGGATAAATGCCGTTCTTCTGAACTTTCTATTCATCAAAGAATCCTGAAAAAATTCTACTTTTCAACTATCATAATTTTTTTTTGAGCAGCAAATCAGAATAACAGAATGATTTCTGAAGGATTGTGTGACTGGAGTAATGATGCTAAAAATACAGCTTTGTAATCTCAATAAATTACATTTTGAAATATATTCAAATATAAAGCAGTAATTTTAAATAAGCTAGTAAAAATATTTTACAAATTTTAAATTCTTGCTGTACTTTATGATCAAATAAATGCAGGCTTGGTGAACAGAAGAGACTTCTTTAAAACACATAAACAAGCTTACTGTTCAAAAACTTCTGACTGGAAGTATAGGCAACTTTAATTTTTCTCTTATTTTCTAGCTTTTAATTGGTTTAGAAATCTATAACTGCTGGACAATAACAAATAATAATGATTTGTTTATATACTACAAACCCTTTTTATCACATAATAAGGCAGAATAGTTTATATACTGTAATAAATGCTATGTCAATTAGCACTGCATTGTAGTGTTGGGCAATATGGTCATTTTTTAATTCGTCATATCGTCAGCTGAGATCGACGTCAGATCGATCAGCGTGAGATCGACGATACACAATATTATCGAGCATGGGTGGAGCAAGAGAGAGACTCTTTGTTCTTGTCATAGCAGAAGTAGCTATTTGGTGTTTTAAACCGCGCAGGTGCGAGAGAGAGAGCCTATGGAGTCACCAATAAAAAAAAAATTACTTTCAAACATACTGACTGATTTAACTAACGTTAAATATAAAAATACTGTATTTAAAACAGCTAGTTCATACATAGTCGGACGCAACTGTCATATCGCATGTCCGCATTTGCGCAGGGAAGTTATCAGTCTAAATGTTCTGCAAAATCAGTCAACGGTGAAAATCAATAGTAGATTTAATTTAAAGTCCAACAGTTTAATTGGGCATAAACGAACATTTAAATATAAAGTATTTAAAACGGGTAAGTTGAAAAGTTGAACTGATGGATCAGTCATACAGCGCTCCGGACCGCGCGCCTCATGACGAGTCTGACGCACCGTCACAGAAACAAGAATGAGATGCATTCTAACATAACTGTGGCATTAAACTCAGTTAGTGAGGGCTTGTTTAATATATTGCACATACAGTATATAGGCCGTTTAGATTACTTGTTAAAGTGCAATGAAATACCTTATATCTGCAGACGATGTACGTCTGTTTGTGGATGGAGACTTTGTAACGGCCAAAACTATGTATTTTGCATGCATCACATAGTGCGGTGTGCATGAAAATAATAACAAGGCGGCAGATTGAACTTATTATCCATAGTGGTTCTCACGTATGGAATGATATTGCGGACTTTATTCAAAAGGAATTGCAAATTGTATTTGCAATTGCGTTTTCAATTTGTGGACGCATAAAATGTGACAATCCAAACGCAAATGCAAATTGCGCATTACCGTTTTCATTTTCGATTAAGTGAACGCACAGTGTCTGCCAAATTTAAAATCAGAATCAGAATCAGAATCAGAAAGAGCTTTATTGCCAAGTATGCTTGCGCATACAAGGAATTTGTTTTAGTGACATAAGCTTCCAGTAAACAGAGACTACAACACACAGACAAAAAAAAAAAAAAAAAAAAAAAAAAAAAAAAAAAAAAAAAAAAAAAAAAAAAAAAAAAAAAAAAAAGAAAAAAAAATTTTACAGGAGATTTACAAATTGGCAAATAAATAAGTGTATAAACAATTGTGCTATAAATGATAATGGAATAGGATTGAGTGAGATGCAGGAATGTTCTAGGATGGAGGGGTAACAAATAAATATAAGGATATTGCACATTTTTGCATAAGTTTAAGTGGGAAACATTTAACTGTTCATGAGGTAGATTGCCTGGGGGAAGAAACTATTCTTGTGCCTTGCTGTTCTTGTATTTGCGGCTCTGAGGCGCCGGCCAGATGGCAAAAGTTCAAAGATGGGGTGACTTGGATGTGAGGGATCCAGAGTGATTTTCTGAGTCCTTTTCCTCACTCTGGATGTGTACAGTTCTTGGAGGGTGGGCAGGGGAGCACCAATAATCCTTTCAGCAGTCCGAACAGTTCTCTGTAGTCTTCTGATATCTGATTTTGTAGCTGAACCAAACCAGACAGTAATTGAAGTACACAGGACTGACTCAATGACGGCTGAGTAGAACTGTTTCAGCAGCTCCTGTGGCAGGTTAAACTTCCTCAGCTGGCGAAGGAAGTACAACCTTTGTTGGGCTTTTTTCACAATGGAGCCAATGTGATTGTCCCACTTCAGGTCCTGTGATATGGTGGTTCCCAGGAATCTGAATGACTCCACTGCAGTCACAGTGCTGTTCATGATGGTGAGTGGGGAAAGTGCAGGGGGGTTTCTCCTAAAGTCCACAGTCATCTCCACTGTTTTGAGCGTGTTCAGCTCCAGGTTGTTAAGACTGCACCAGACAGCCAGCTGCTCAACCTCCTGTCTGTAAGCAGACTCGTCACCGTCCTGGATGAGGCCGATGACTGTAGTGTCGTCTGCAAACTTCAGGAGCTTGACAGAGGGGTCTTTAGAGGTGCAGTCGTTGGTGTACAGGGAGAAGAGCAGAGGGGAGAGAACACATCCCTGAGGGGCACCAGTGTTGGTGGAGCAGCTGTTTGACATGAATTTCCCCAGTCTCACTAACTGTTGCCTATCTGTCAGAAAGCTGGTGATCCACTGACAGATAGAGCTAGGAACAGAGAGCTGGGTCAGTTTGGTCTGGAGGGTTGTTGGGATGATGGTGTTGAAAGCCGAACTAAAGTCCACAAACAGGATCCTCACATAAGTCCCTGTTTTGTCCAGATGTTGCAGGATGAAGTGCAATGCCATGTTGATTGCATCATCCACGGACCTGTTTGCTCGGTACGCAAACTGCAGGGGGTCTAGTAAGGGTCCAGTGATGTCCTTCAGATAAGCCAGAACCAGTTTTTCAAACGACTTCATGACGACAGACGTTAGAGCCACAGGTCTGTAGTCGTTAAGTCCTGTTATCTTGGGTTTCTTTGGAATGGGGATTATGGTTGAGCGTTTGAAGCAGGAAGGCACTTCACACAACTCCAGAGATCTGTTGAAGATCTGTGAAAAGATGGGGGCCAGCTGGTCAGCACAGGTTTTCAGACAGGCTGGTGTAACGCCATCTGGGCCTGGTGCTTTTCTTCTTTTGTTTTTCTTGAAGACCTGGCGCACATCATCTTCACAGATTTGAATTGCAGGAGGTATGGAGAGGGGGATTGCAGGAGGTGTTAATGGTTGTGCAGGGAGATGGTCAGAGTGGGTGTTGGGGGTTTCAAATCTACTATAAAACTCATTCAGGTCGTTAGCAAGTCGTTGATTAGCCTCAGTGCAAGGGGATGGTGTCTTGTAGTTTGTGATGGCTCTCAGTCCTCTCCAAACTGAAGTAGAGTCGTTGGAAGTAAACTGGTCTTCCAACTTTTTAGCGTAGGTCTTTTTAGCCACTCTAATCTCTTTGTTCAGTGTGTTCCTGGCCTGATTGTACAAGACCCTGTCCCCATTTCTGTAGGCATCCTCTTTGGCCTGACGAAGGTGTCTGAGTTTTACTGTAAACCATGGCTTATCATTGTTGAATGTTAAATAAGTCCTGGTAGGAATGCATATATCCTCACAGAAACTAATATAGGATGTTACGGTCTCTGTGAGTTCGTCCAGATCGGTGGTAGCAGCTTCAAAAACGCTCCAGTCTGTGATGTCAAAACAAGATTGTAAATCCTGCTCTGTTTCGCTGGTCCATCTCTTCACAGTCTTTACTACAGGTTTAGCAGATTTAAGTTTCTGCTTGTAGGTCGGTATAAGATGAACCAGACAGTGATCAGAACGTCCCAAAGCTGCTCGTGGAACAGAGTGATATGCATCCTTTATTGTGGTGTAACAGTGATCCAGTATATTACTGTCTCTGGTGGGACAGGTAACATGCTGTCTGTATTTTGGCAGTTCATGGGAGAGATTGGCTTTATTAAAGTCCCCAAGAATGATTAAAACAGAGTCCGGGTGTTGTTGTTCTGTGTCTGTGATCTGATCAGCGAGTTTCTGTAAAGCCAGACTTACTTGCGCTTGAGGAGGGATGTAAACACTAACCAGAATGAACGAGTGAAACTC
The DNA here is from genome assembly GCF_963082965.1 of Carassius carassius. NCBI lineage: Eukaryota > Metazoa > Chordata > Actinopteri > Cypriniformes > Cyprinidae > Carassius > Carassius carassius. Next base: position 14,753,351 of record NC_081755.1, on the reverse strand, counting down.
CCGCGGCGAATAGAACGGCTTGCAGTTGATAAACTGCGTTTCTAGATCAGGACAGCACATCTTCTTTAATACAGTTACATCTGTACACCACCGTTCATTGATGTAAAAGCATGTCCCGCCGCCGCGCGATTTCCCCGTTGATTCTGCGTCGCGGTCCGCTCTAAACAGCTGAAAGCCCGGCAGATGGAGTGCGCTGTCCGGTATGGCGTCATTCAGCCAGGTTTCCGTGAAACACAGAGCAGCAGAGTGAGAGAAATCCTTATTTGTCCGAGAGAGCAGAAGGAGTTCGTCCGTTTTGTTGGGTAGAGAGCGGAGATTTGCGAGATGGATGCTAGGCAACGGCGTTCGAAATCCGCGCTTCCTGAGTCTGACGAGCGCTCCCGCTCGCTTTCCCCGTCTGCGCGTCTTGAAGCGCTTGATCAGCGCCGCTGCTCCTCCGATAACAATGTTCAGTAAAACGTCTGTATAATAGAAATCCGGAAAAATATCATGTGGTGTGTTCTGCCGAATGTTCAGCAGTTCATCCCTGGTGAAACTGATCGTGTTTGTTAAACAAAAAACAGGAAAAACGAACAAAAACAGTACAAACACTGGAGAGCCAAGCACTGAAGCAGCCATGTGCGGCGCCATCTTGGATCTGTTGTTGGAAATGCAAAAAATGGAAAATGGAAATGCAAAGTCCGTTTGCAATTGTGTTTCCCATATCTTACGAGCTATGAGCATGTCATATTTAAATAGCAATATTAATTACCACATTTGCTTGTTCACTCTCTCTGCACTGTGCATTTAAACTGCCAAAACTCAAATGGAATCGCAATACCTTTTGCATTTGAATTTCCAACGTCTACACGGAAACCTGTCAATCAAGTGACAGGGGTGGGGCCATTTTATTGGGCGTGTTTGCATTGGGAAGTGACGATCGTACTAAAATGTACCATGTTTTTACTAGGGTAAATATGAGTTAACGATAGTGTTTATAATTAAGCCACAGTAGCCACAAATGTACAGTTGTCTGAGACGTTATGAAATGTTCTTTAACATCATGAACCATAAAATGTAATCAGTGTTCTGCTATTGTTTATTTTCATAATAGGTAAACAAAGGTCACAAGTTAACACGGTCACATTTCCTTGATTCAGCAGCTGCACGATGTAAAGCCGAGAGTCCTTTCTTGAATCTAGAGATCTGTAGCTTGGTAGATCAGTGGTTAGTGACTGTCATCTCTCACGGCATACTGTCTTTTAGCGCGTGTTCGAAGCCCGGGCCAACACAGACGTTCTTTATTTTTTTGTTTATCCTACTAACTTCAGCCGCCAAACGGGCGATCATACAGTGAGGAAAATTGCAGTAGTCAAGGCGAGCTGACGTTTTCAAGTACGCTGCTGTTTGCAGAATTACCGGACCTGCGTCCTTGCAGACATCACACTCCCGAGTCAAATGCACAAAGTCTGAACTACTGAGGATGCAAGTCCGAAATCAGCGGCGGAAGTTAGTAGGATAAACAAAAAAATAAAGATAAATATAGTCCAGTGCGACTTATATATGTTTTTTTCCTCATCATGACATATTTTTGGACTGATGCGACTTATACTCAGGTGCGACTTATAGTCCGAAAAATATGGTAAATCCCTTTTTACTGCAATAAACAGCTTGTTTGGACTACAGCATTGTTTTCCAAAACAATATCAAATTCATATGGCAATATTGATTTCATCCTTATCAGAGGGAACTTGCTGCTTTGGCAAGGGACGAACAGTACTGAAACACCGTCTGAGCTGTTCACCAATCACAACACACTGGGACAACTAACCAATCACAAAACATTTTGTTTTTCGGAAGGCAGGTCTCCATCAAACCCAGAACTAATCGAGACATTTGTGACAAGCTGGTGAGAAAGGTATTGTAATAATGTAAATTATGTGAAAAATAATGTGTTTTTCGAACCACCAAGCATGAGAGCATTTTCTAGTACACCCCCAAAACAAATTCAAGACATTGTAAAAGAGTATAATAGGACCCCTTTAACCACTCCTATCCAACCAGGTATTGAAGTTAGAAATCCCTGTATAATGACCACTTATTAACATACTTTGTCAATAAGATAAAAGTGGGTTTTGTTCAAAGTTGATATTTTCCATGCACATAGATCTTTGATATGAATATTTTTGGTAACTAAATACCGCCAGCTAAAAAGTAACTAGTAACTTGTACTCTGAGTATTTTTTCGAGAGGAGTACTTTTTACTTTTACTTAAAGTACTGTTTTAACAGCAGTACTTTTACTTGTAATTGAGTATTTTTCATCAATGTAACAGTACTTGTACTTAGGTACAAATTTTCAGTACTCTTTCCACCACTGGTTGTTGCACATTTGATCGTAAGAAAAAATACTATGAACGTCTCTTCAACTGCTTGGTTATACACTAGGGCTGGGACAACGCGTCGAGGTCATCGATGACGTCGACGCAAAAAATACGTTGACGCAAAATATGCGCATCGATTCGTCGACCTGTTTTTATTTCTCTAAAAAACGTTTGCAAAACGTTTACCTTATGTGCGCTGAATATACGCGATGGCCGGATCAACATTCTGTCCAACATTATATAACCAATCCAGGGGTTTTTCTGCATTGATCTTTTTTTTTGGCGGCTGTCAAAGCCTTATTTGATCGGTGAGTGACAGTGACAGGGCGCGTACGAGAGAGAGCCCCGGCTGCGCGCGCACTCACAGTCTTCAAACAACACGAGCGCTTCTTACGCTCTCTCTCCCTTGTGTATATTAATCAAAATCATTAAACACGATAGAAAAAGGACGAAACACCAAAGTTTCACTTGCGCTCGCGCACTCACAGTCTTCAAACTACACGAGCGCTCTCTCTCTGTCTCTCTCTCTCTCTCTCTCCCTCCCTCTCTCGTGCATATTAACCAAAATCATTAGACACGATAGAAAAAGGGGGGAACGCCAAAGTTTCACGTGGAGCATTCGGAGATTTTTTTTTCTACATGATAGGCTCCCACTGTTTTTTTTTTTTTTTTTGGAAAAGCACTCTCTGTATTAGCTTAAAGCCCTTAAGTTTACATTTACATACTGTATTCTTTCAATTGCTCTAAACAAGTATTTTGGGTGACCCTTTTTATTGAATGCTAGACATCAAGTTGTTGTTATTTTCATCTGAAAGAAGAACTTTTTTTCAGTAAGCTAGGCCCTATGTGTTCAGTAAGCTTGTTTCAGTAAGCTATGTGTTTTCAAGGTTTCAAGGTTTTATTGAATGCTATCTCTATACAAGTGCAAAGTAATGCATTTTTAGTCAGTCTTTTATTTTGTAATTTTAAGAGCAATAAACATATATTGCAATTTTAAGGAATTGATGTTTTTTCATTCAGATATATATATCAACATGTATAAATTGTTAGTAGTCAATTAATGGGGAGATAATCGAAATCAAATCGGTCTGAAAAAATTAATCGTTAGATTAATCGATGCATCGAAAAAATAATCGCTAGATTAATCGTTTAAAAAATAATCGTTTATCCCAGCCCTATTATACACATTATTCAAAATAACATTTATCATAACATCAGAATATTGTTTTGTGTGAATAAGTGAACAGGATGATTTTCACATTATATTTGTAGTATAAACTCTAGTATACCACATTCAGTTCTAAAATGTATTGTGAACAAAAGTTATATGTGTATCATGGCCATATTTCAAAGACTTAAAAAATGTAATATTTCACTAACCATACATAATTTTTTTTTTTTTTCAAAAACACAAACATGTAGGCTACATCCATGCTGCTCAAATATTATTGTTACACAGATTGTGCCGATAATCATACTTAAGTCATTAAGTATATATATATATAGACACACACACACACACACACAAATGGCAGGGCCCCAAAACACCAGATAAAAACTTTGTAAGCCTAATGTTAGAGCTGTAATCGGGCCTTAAATGTTAGGCCCGACAGGACCCGAGCCCGACAAGTACATTTTGATTGACAGCTTTTTAAAAGCCCGTTTACAGCCCGACATTATCCAAATGTGCGCACACACACAGCTCTTTTGCCTTTTGTCAAGAATTAGTCATTTATACATGTTTTAACAATTTATTCATAACTAACGTAGACAAGACCACTTGGAAGTTGGAATAAAGAATAAAATAAGTCCTCTGTGACATCGTAACATCTCAGCATTCTAGACAGGCTCTTTAGCCCGTAAATAGACGCACCAATAAAAACAAATTAAATTAAGTTAAATTTTAAATTAAGATGGGTATTTGGCAATAACGAAATTAAGATAAAGGCTCCGCCGGATTTGCTTCGCACTAGCAGCTGAAATTTAATAAAAGAATAATGCCAGTAAATACTCTGTCCACATTATGCATTTAAGACTCAATGAATATTTAGTTATCATTTGAAAAACCTTTACTCACAGAGATTAGGCTAGGTCTACATGTTTTTGTGGAGGAAAATGATTGAATCCACTGTAGATGGTTTCAGCACTTTCCTGCGCTCACTGATGGTGCGTCCAGCAATAACCCACTGGCTCATAATTCTCATTATAAAAACCTTTCCACACCTCAGACTTTGCTTTAGTTGCTGCCCAGCTGGCACATGACCGACTTTCAACATTGAAATATGGTTGAAATAAGGTCAGTTGTGGTTTCAACGTTGAAACAACATTGATTCAACGTTTAAAGATGAACAGTTTAAAAACTTCCATCACATGACCAACTTTCAACGTTGAAATATGGTTGAAATATGGTTATGTTGAATCAACGTTGAAATGCCGACTGGGTGATGCAACCAAAACTTAATCACCAGAGGCAAGCCTCCGTTACACCTACTCAGCATCCCTTCTCGCATCTTTCTCGCGCTAATCGAAACACCTCACATGACCGCTCGTTTACCTCGCAAACCGGAGCGCAAGCCCGAGCCCGGCACGAGCCCGCGTAAAATGATATAAATTAAGCCCGAACCCGACCGATCTTTCGGGCAAAGATCTTCAGCTCTACCTAATGTAACATTGCCACAAACAGACATTAAAGATGAATTAATAATAAACACCAACCTCTTTCTGGTTCCTCATATTTTATTCTCCAGGTTTCTGGTTCCTCTTGTTTTATGCTCACGGTTTCTGGTTCCTCTTGTTTTATTCTCACGGTCTCTGGTTCCTCAGGTTTTATTCTCCAGGTTTCTGGTTCCTCGTGTTTTATTCTCCAGGTTTCTGGTTCCTCGTGTTTTATTCTCCAGGTTTCTGGTTCACTCGTGTCCTCTTCTCTCTCTTCTTTAAAGGGATACTCCACTTTTTTTGGAAATAGGCTAATTTTACAACTCCCCCAGAGTTAAACAGTTGAGTTTTACCGTTTTTTAATCCATTCAGCCGATCTCCGGTTCTGGCGGTACCACTTTTAGCATAGCTTAGCATAATGAATGAAAATGGACAAGACCATTAGCAATTCTCTCAAAAAATTTACCAAAGAGTTTTGATATTTTTCCTATTTAAAACTAGACTCTTCTGTAGTTACATCGTGCACTAAGACCAACGGAAAATGAAAAGTTGCGATTTTCTAGGCTGATATGTCTAGGAACTATACTCTCGTTCCTGCGTAATAATCAAGAAACTTTGCTGCCGTACCATGAGTGCAGCAGGCGTAAGGATATGACGCAGCGCCTGAAAATAGTTCCCGGCTCGGTAACTTTCAACGTGACCGGGACTAAGTTTGTGTAGTTTCAGTCGGCAAATTAGGTGAGTTAGTGGATTTTCCTGTGCGATTAGCCATGGTTCTGTGCGTAGTAAAGGGCTGTGATAGTAAGTCGAGGGGATACACTACCGGCGTCATGTTTCACAGAATACCAGTGAACAACAAGGAACTAAACAATCAATGGTTGGCTGCTCTGAACATTGATCTCAAAACACCGGTAGAAACGATCAAGAAATGGCGTGTTTGCTCAGAGCATTTTGGAGCAGATGACTATAAAGAAAACAAGGACAGTACGGTGCGGCGTCTAAAGGATACGGCCATCCCAACAATCTTCAGAATACAGACAGGTCCAAGTGTATCATCATCACCCATGACTGTAAGTATAAAAAATTTATTTTCTGTTAGCTTGAACCACTTGATTGAAAAAGCACTGCCGACTGCCGTTGTCTTTGTCTTCCTGTGAAATGCAATCAATGAGTGCTAGGTTTGCTCGATCATTTGTCTTGTACAGTAACGTTATACAACGTTAGTAGTTTTGTGGTCGAGTTCAGGTGTGGTAAGTGAGCGTATTAGTTAGTTGAATTAAAGGAAACTTGTGGAATTTTCGGTATTGTTTATCTAAAGTTTCTATAGTATAACAGTTTCTATAGTACCTTGCAAGCATCCTTTTCCTAAAATTGAATTGTATGTTATATCATATTACCTATGCTGTTGAAAGACAGGTGTGTTGGACTTTTTTTTTTTTTTTTGCTTGCATCTCAAAGGTATTGCCTCCATGAAATAACCTTTTTTTCTTTGAATTATCAATCAGGATGAGCTTGATGTACATCAGGATCTACCTGTACAGCAGGATCTACCTGAACATGAGCAATTCTTCAGCCTTTTTGCTGGTGTACCACAGTCAACCCCTCAGAAATCCAGACCTTCAAAAGAACTTCCAGCGGAGTTCAAAATTCCTTCACTGTTGCAGCTGACTACTCCAGCACAGACAGTGACATGCACAAAGCCATTTGCTGCCCTGGCACCCACATGGACACAACTGGTAGGAAAATGAAACTTTACCCTCTGTTCTAGTTTTTTGTAATGTGTTATGAATGAAACTCCTAAAATTATTTGAAATCTCTATAATTTGTAGGACACTGCATCTTCGTCCAGTGTCATTGCTGTGTCCAGTCCAAGGAAAAGTTTAATATATGATGTGAGTGTCCATGTTATATGTCTGCTATCTATAATCCATAATGAAAATATTATAAGTTTTTTGCATTGTTCTGCTGACACTTATCTATAGCATTATGAAATTCAATGGAGAACAGTCAAATAATTGTTTGTTCAAATCATTTCTATGTGAGAAGACAAATACTGGAAGAGAAACTAACAATTTCAATGTTGAATTGTCAATAACAGGAAAAACACACATCTTTAATGGACATCAGTTCATCATCAGCCTTGGAAATCAGCATGTGTTCAGAGCCTGCTGCCGATCCTTCTGATGCCAGTTTTGCTCCATTCACAAGCCCCTCGACCTCTTCCACAGGAAGCACTTCAAGCAGCTCTGAACATTACAGAGGATGGAATGAGAAAAAGTGGATTGTGAATGAGTCAAAACTCATGGAGCTCTTCCAGAAATGCTCCACTTGTGGAGCTCTGATCTCTCAGGCAGACCAGACCATAGTAACAATTGGTTGCAGAATCAACGTAAGCTGGAAATGCAACAACGGACATACTGGACATTGGGATTCATGTCCAAACACACGTGGAATGCCGGAAAATAACCTACTAGCAGCAGCTGCCACACTCTTCTCTGGTGCAACATTTACAGACATCGCTGACTGGGCTGGGCTCTTGAACTTGCAGCTACCCCAAAAAACGACATACTACAACATACAGGCAAGCTACCTCATTCCGGTGATTGAAGCAGCATACAAGAAGCAGGAAAACATCATAAAAGCGCAACTAATCTGCCAGACTCAGGATGGTCAGGCAGTGCAGCTCTGCGGAGATGGGAGGAGTGACAGCCCAGGCCATTCATGCAAATATACCACCTATTCCTTCATGGATGACTCCTCCAATCAGATAGTTGGTTTTGATCTGGTTCAGGTAATCAAATGGTCACAACACTAGAATAAATTTACTAAAAAATGATGTCTAAAATTTCATAATCTGTAAAATTGTTCCCTCTAGGTGTCCCAGGCCACAAGTTCCGTAGCAATGGAACCAATGGGCTTCAGGAAAGGGCTGGAGAGGCTCTTGGATGAAGGCATTGACATAAAAGTGATTACAACGGATAGACATCCATCCATCAGAAAACTGATGAGAGAAGAGTATCCTAACATCATACATCAGTTTGATTCATGGCATGTAGCAAAAGGTTAGTCTATTACGTAGTAGAGCACAACCTGTTGATACTTATTGTGTGAATTTATTGAAAATTTATTGAGTTAATTTTCAGTAACAATAAATTTACTTATAACATAGCTTATGTTACTATGATGGCCATAATGGCATATTCAATTAATTAAAAAAATGTATTACTGTGTTGTCTATTTCAATTTACTTTTAAAACTGATCAATTGCCCATATCAATGCACATTTAAAAAAAAAAAGGCAAGCATTGATGGGAGAGTCATGGTCAGATGCATATTTCAGTAGATTGAAGGATCAACCTTTTCACATTTCCAGGTTTCTCAGAAGTGGAAGTTGTCATAGTTGCATAAAAATCTATAGACTTACAATAATAATGTACCCTTGTAATTCAGGAATAAAGAAGAAGCTGGTTTCTGCTTCCAATCGAAAGAGTTGCAAAGAACTTGCTCCTTGGGTGAGGAGTGTGAGCAACCATATGTGGTGGAGCTGTTGCTCATCCAAGGGAGATGCAATGGTACACAATCATACACACACAACTCCTTACAAAATGAAAGTCTAATTGATTGCTCTTATGCATGCTGTATAGAGGTGTAATGCATAGTGACATTGCTGGTTATCACAAATCATGCAAAAAAGTGGGTTTTCCAGATACTTTGAATTAATGTTATCACTAAAGAAATTTTCTATCTGGCCTCTTATGTTATTGTCAGGAATTGCACAGACGATGGAAATCAATACTACATCATATCTCAGGGGTCCATCGCTGGGAGGAAAATGGCATGGAGTACAATTGCTACCACAAAGAGCTGACAAGAGAGCAGCAAAGGACGAAGAAATGGTTGTCCGTGGACTCCCCTGCCTACAAAGCCCTGATTGAAATAGTGGTGGATGCACGTCTACTGAAAGACCTGGAGCAAATGACGCTGTTCAAACACACAGGTATGTTTACGAAAAAGTTTGATGTGCAGGTAGTGTAATGGCCAACTAAATTTACTTTCAGTGGGAAGTGTCTGAGAAAGTGATATAAAATGTATAATTATTATGGTCCTTCTAATCATTTCAAAAGACACAAATATTGAATTGACCCCAGTCCTTACAATGTCAGTCCTGCGTAGATCATGCACATGCACACAGTTATCAAATTTTATTTCCCTGTTTTACCAGGACAACTCGAGGTCTTTCATAACGCCCTGCTGAAATACTGTCCAAAGCGTCTACACTTTCATTATTCAACGATGCAGGCACGCACAATGTTGGCCATTATGGACCACAACGAAAACCACTCTACGCAGCGTGAACAGGCAACAACAGCAGCTGGTAAGGCATAAAAATATTACAAAATGCCAAGGTATTCTACTACCATACAGTTTTTATCGATACATAATCTCTTGGCTTATAAATACAGTATGACTGAGCAAATTCATTTTTAGTAAAACAAAAAATGGGCTGGTATAAAAGGCCTATAAATTCGTCATAAATATCCTAACCATTACAGACTAACTCACAAAACCCTGCTGGGTGTATAATTTCAGGCCTCCCAAGGCACAATGTTGTCTATCAAAGACAGTCTAAGCAGTGGATTGCCAGACCCATCTATAAGACGACAACACAAACATTCATAAAAGGTCTCATGGAAGGAGTGATTGAAAGACGATTGGATCCCACTGTCAAATTCAAAGATTCGTCATCCCATCTCAGAATACCTCATCTGGCAGCTAACATCGCCTTACAGCCAAAACCCAGCAAGGAAGATGTCCTAAGAGTGTACACCTCAAGGCTGGTTTGTAAACATCATCTAGGCTTATGTATTTTACATGTATTTTACAAGTAAAAGATGTTAGATATCATGTTGTGCATATGGTCACAATAAAACTAAACAAAACCAAATATAAATCTTGCTATACTGTATTTCTATAAGTTTGTAGGTCATGTAAAAAAAATAAGGCTTCACTTATTTTCTAGGTACATGAAGGCAAAGCTTTATTTAGACAAATTATGACAACTCACATCTGTGAGAGTTAATAATATGGTAAAGTCTGACAGTCAGATGAGTAAATGTCTAAACAGACTAATGTAATTACTGATAACATAACTAACAAGCACAAGAACACATATGTTTCACACTCAAAGCTTGTGCAACATAAAACAGAATATAATCTTTATAATCCACCAGATTGCAAAAATGTATTAGAACTGTAAGAAGCCATAAAATCAGAGCACTTGAAATGTAGGCCTACACAACAGTAACAGTACCTATAGTATATTTATTGCATCTTCTGCTTCTTGAAATCCTACATAAACTCCTGACTCTGATGGATATTTTCGGCGAATGGCACCAACCACACACGATGGCAATGGTTTTCGGTTGCCTTTTCCTAAAGTATCTCCCTTCAGGGCCCACTCCATAATAATGCGGTACGACACCAACCTGTATTGACTGAGAAGATAACACATTATAAATATAAGCTTGAAAATGCATGCTGACAGAATGCATTCTAAATCGTTGACTCATGCATTGTAAATGATTGCAGGAATCACTTACTCTAACGATAGCTGGCCGTCAGGTCCACTCGGCACGGGACGTTTTTTCCAGTTTATTTTGTCTAACCAGAAAAAAAAATCGACCACGGCAGGATGCAGCATCGCTAAGAAGTCCTCGGATGTTGCGACACATGCAACTTCCTCATCAGGTAGATCGATCCTTCCCATTGATGGCAAAACCTGTTCCCACTCGTTACAACACAGGCACTCACTTTCGGTCGGCATGGGTTGACAAGCCCCACACTTACACCACCAGTTCAAATCTGCTCTCCTACTCCCTTCTGTCCCAGTCTGTTCAGCCATACTTTGTTGCCTTTCATGTTCCAAAAGCTCATCTTCAGTATATTCCGGTTCAAATAGATACGGTTCGGGATCTGAACCAAAGTATATGTCCTCTGAATCGTCTCTCACAAATGTCTCCATGCTACAAGGCACGCTCCCTGTGCAAGCAGGTTGTCATGTTGGTTATGTTGACGGAAGGTAGCCTATTTTCAGTCATATCCTTACGCCTGCTGCACTCATGGTACGGCAGCAAAGTTTCTTGATTATTACGCAGAAACGAGAGTATAGTTCCTAGACATATCAGCCTAGAAAATCGCAACTTTTCATTTTCCGTTGGTCTTAGTGCACGGTGTAATTACAGAAGAGTCTAGTTTTAAATAGGAAAAATATCAAAACTCTTTGGTAAATTTTTTGAGAGAAATGCTAATGGTCTTGTCCACTTCCATTCATTATGCTAAGCTATGCTAAAAGTGCTACCGCCAGAACCGGAGATCGGCTGAATGGATTAAAAAAACGGTAAAACTCAACTGTTTAACTCTGGGGGAGTTGTAAAATGAGCCTATTTCCAAAAAAAGTGGAGTATCCCTTTAACAAACATCATTTTCACAGCAGCAGATCTCAGTTCAGCTGATACTCCTCCTGATATTCCTGCTTGATTCAAAACTTGAATATGATAATATTACATGTAGACCTATTTACTGACCTGATTCAAAAACTGTATTTTCCTCTGAAAAGAAACAGTTCTAACTGTTTGTATTAAGGCAGCATGCCGACATAACAACAACAGAGAGCGCGGTGACACTACTCTTCTTCCTCTGAGGTTTACTGGTGTTTGGCAAACAAACGAATTTAGCGCCTCCCGCTGGACTGGAGAGTGCGAGACGCAGAACAAATAAACACAGTCGCAGTATAACATTTCCAATCCCCCAGACAGCACATGTAAAAAGGGACAATGTAAAAGCGGATTATTAAAAAGAAATCCTGACTGCTTTTTCGCCGTGTTTTTCACTCTTTTACAAGCTGCCAGAAATAATCCGTCTCTTTTTTTTTTTTTTTATTGTTAAAAAATTATAAAAACAAATTTGTGCAAGCATATACATCTCACAACAAGTACAAAAACAAATAAACATTCATAAGAATATGTAAAATGAAACAATTCATGCAAGGGGTAAAATTACAACAATTTAAAGTAACAAAAAGCTTCATAGGTCTTTCTTGCTTTTTTGTTCTTAATTGTATCTAATGTAGTACCATGTTTAATCTCTTTTATAGAATGTTCAAAGTTTGGCTTAGCTTTAGACCATTTTTTCACATGAATGTGATATTTTCCAAGCAAAATTAAAAGTCGCGTACGAAAGCACATTGTACTTTTTGAATCAACATTGTCCTGTACAAAAAAAAAAAAAAAACAATATCATACAGATCAATTTGTATACAGGTTCCAAACAATCTAGAAATGAAATTAGAGAAATAATCTGTCTCTATCACTTGTCTGGATTGCTCATGACGTCATGAAAGTGAAGCCGCCGCGCCGCCATATTGGTATTTGGTAATTCCTAGTGTGCGTAAACATTCCATTGAATTAATAGGAATTTGTATGATTTTAATGAGAAAACATCACCTAACAATCAGCGTTTATAAATATGAAGTATCTCTGTACATTATTACAATGCAAACACTCTAGGCATGTAAACGGTTGTTTTTTAAGTGTCGGGAATTTCCCCTACTTATTAAAAAGCTATGTTCATTACAGTAGTGAGCATTATAAACATGATAAACATCAGACGGACATGAACTCAACACATATAACAACTGACAAAGTGTTCGTTCTGAAATCTGAATTTATTCAGAGAAATAACTGACTATATACAGTACGGATTTAAAGACATAAAGCTTTATTTCCCAGATAGTAAGTTAAAGGCCATGTTGCAGGTTAACCACCACTTTCGATTAATGGGTACATAAATAACTCAAGATATGTATATCATTTTTAAAATGTCTCAAAAATGGTCTTAAAGACCAGTTTTTTTTTACATTTTTGGTATTAACATTTTTTTTTTACGCAACTCGGTGATGACATCACGTTGGGGAGAAGTGGAGGAAAGGTAGCCTCAGCCTAGTATGATGCCGCGTTCCAGGCAACCCGTAACCCGTGTTTTTCCAACCTTAAACCCGTGAAACTGCACTGGAACGGCAATCAAACCCGTGAGTTCCCACCCGTGAACACGTACTAGATTGATGTACTCCGAGTTCCGAGGTCACACAGCACGTGAAACAACGATGGCAGCCCCTACGAATAATACTGCCTACGGATGCAGTGTTTATGCAAGTGTTACACATTGAAAAAAGATTTTGGGTCCATGTAACGTTGCAATAAAATAAATTTATCTAGCTACAATTCCTTGCGCTCAGAAAGTTTGTCGTAACTTGCCTGGAACGGTACTTAGTCGTGTTATGAAATAGTGATTACGTGCTCAAAAACCTGCCTGGAACTTATCATCAGAACTATAGCGACTGACTGGGATGAGGAAGAGGTGGCAAGAGCCAACATGTATGATGACCCGCAGCCATGTAATTTCGAACCAGCCAGACGTGAGAGGGCAAATGAGGAATTTAGGGATGCACCTGTTGACCCGCCATAAATCAGAACCGGCCGGTTTTTGGTCTTTTTTCGGACGATTTTTCTGGAAGTGCGCCCGCGTGCACAGACTACATTGTAATCATTCGCTATCATGTCATTTGTGTGGAAGTATTTCGAAATCTGTGCACAGGACACGGGCAGCCGTTCAGCACTGGAAGTGGAGAGCTACACGTCTGAGGCACAGATAGCAGGAAGCGATCAGCCGTTGTTGTGCTGGAGCACAAATAAGAGCCTCTTTATCTCTCCCGAGCCCTGCACAGGCGTAGACAGTGAAGAGATGTTCAGCTCAACTTCTCAGAAACTAAACGGACTAAACAAAACAGATTATTTTTTTTATTTTTTTTGTAAAGTAGAACTTGCATACATGTTTGAAAAGTCAGAATTAAACGTCAGTTCTGTATAGGATGATTATTTTTATTTTACCTTAAAATTACATCGACTTAAGATGATTTAAAAATCACCTGCTGTAGCACACTGAAAAAAATGTTTCATTCATCCAATTAAAAATTTTTAGGGTAATGATTCACATTTATATATTTTTTACTTGAGACAATAGTTATTTATTTTTCATTGGCTGAAGTTAAAAAAACATAGATGTGAATCATTACCCCTTTTTTATTGTATGAATGTAACACTTTGCATCTTTGTTTTATTCGCACCAACATTATTTGATTTTAACATTTTGGAATAGTGTATTTATATAGCATACTTTTGTTTAGTCCTACCGGTAAAGACCTTTTTTTATTTAAAACCAAATTTAAAAACTAAAACAAATACTGAATGCTGATTAAGAAACATCTTATTGAATGTGTGTCGATCGTGTTGTTTTGGACTGTAGAACTATTCAGTTAATGCCTTTAATTTCACATGGTTACAGTTAATCTTTTAATTTAAGGCCAGTTCTATGTAGTTCCAAACCAATTCAAAAACAAAAGCTAAATGTTGATGTAAATGTACCATCTAAATGTACCATCTGTTTGTATTGAATGTAGGCTACTTACTGTGCAGTTACTCCTCTTAATTTCAGATGGTTATGGTTATTGTTTTCAATAGCCAAAAGTGTAATGATGAGACAGAGACATTCGGATCCATGTGCAGAACTTTAATGATGAGAATGGTCAGACAGGCAATGATCAGTAACGGCCTCAGGTATGTAGGGATAACCAGAATCGATAACAGAATCAGGCAGATGTCGGGGGCAAGCAGCAGAGAATCAGAGTCGGTATAAACAATCCAAAGGTCAGGTACAGAAGGAAAACACAAGGAAAACGCTCGGAAATGTCAGACTGGCTAAACAAGACTTCGCCGAGAGTGGGAGTGAGTGTGCTGCTTTTATGTGTGTGTAAATGAGGTGCAGGTGTGACAAGGAAATTTACTGATGAATGATGTGCAGGTGTGGCAGGGTGATTGTGATGCAGTGACTCATGGGGAATGTAGTTCGGGTGTGGTGCAACAGATGAAAGGTGCTAGAGTCCGAGTGACATCTGGTGGTTGATGTGGAATGGTCCTGATTGGAGTGCCCTCTACTGAAGTTCATGGGCACTCCATCTAATGATCGTGACATAGCCCCCCCCCAAAGGAGCAGCTTCCAGATGCTCAAAACAATCAAGGAGGGCGGTGGAGCGGAGGCGGAACAGGGGGAGGGACGGAGGGCCAGGTCCATGAGGAAGTGCAGTGGTCGAGGACCGGGGCAGAGCAGGCAGAACTGGGCCTAACATGGAGATCAGGAGCCTCTCCTGGACCTGACATGGGAAACAAGGGCCCTTCCTGGGCCTGACAGGGGAAACAGGGACCCACCATGGGCTTAACTCGGGAACAGGAACCTGCCATGGGCCTAACTCGGTAACAGGAACCCGCCGTGGGCCTAACTCGGGAACAGGGGTCCACCAAGGCAGAGCAGGTGGCGTGGGAGCCCACCAGAGCGGAGCAGGTGGAGCTGGAGCCCACCAGGGTGGGGCAGACGACCACCACAGCTGAGAAGAGGAGACAAAAGCCAACCAGGGCGGAGCAGAGGACAACCACAGTGGAGTTGATGGCACAGGAAAGCAAGTCTGGTCAAGTGGGACTAAAATAGGGAACATAAACAGGTTAATAGCGGCCTCCGTGGCCGTGATGAGATGGTAGCTGGCCTCCATGGCCATGACAGGGCAGGCGGTGAGTTCATGGAGGACCTCCGTAGCCATGACCGGAACGAATAATAGCTCATAGACGGCCTCCATGGCCGTGACAGAATAGGTCGAGAGCTCTGGAAGTGCGGCTGAGATGTGACGAGGCTCTGGTAGATCAGTGGTGATTTGACTGGATCCATGAAGATCGACTGTAACTTGACTGGGTTCCTGAAGATTGACTGTGACTTGACTTAGTTCACGGAGGTTAATGGTGACTTGACTTTGCTCATGAAGATCATTGGTGACTTGCCTTGGTTCCCGAGGATCAACTGTGACTTGGCTCAAGAAGATCATTGGGGACTTGACTGTGCTCTTGAGGATCGACTGTGACTTGACTTGGTTCCCGAAGAACGACTGTGATTTGACTTAGTCCTTGAAGATCACCAGTGACTTGACTCTGTCCTTGAAGATCACCAGTGACTTGACTCTGTCCTTGAAGATCACCAGTGACTTGACTCTGTCCTTGAAGATCACCGGTGACTTGACTCTGTCCTTGAAGATCACCGGTGACTTGACTCTGTCCTTGAAGATCACCGGTGACTTGACTTGACTCTGAAAGGTCAACGGTGACTAGCCTCAACTCTGGAAGGTCAATGGGCACCTGACTCGACTCTGGAAGGTTAACCGGAATCTTACTTGATTCTGGGGAATCAACTGGAACGTGACTCGACTCTGGAAGGTCAACAGGAACTAGCCCTGACTCTGGAAGGTCAAAGGTGACTAACCCTGACTCTGGAAGGTCGACGGTGACTAACCCTGACACTGGAAGATTGACGGTGACTAACCCTGACTCTGGAGGGTCCATGAGCACCTGACTCGACTTTGGAGGGTCAACCGGAACCTGACTCAACTCTGGGAAATCAACAGGGACCTGATTAATGGTGAGCTGACTAGACTCATGAAGTTTAACTGTGGTTTTACTTGACTCATGGGTGTTAATGGTGACTTGACCTGACTCTGGACGGTCAGCGGAGACTTGACTAGACTCATGAAGCTTAACTGTTGTTTCACTTGACTCTTGTGTTAGTGGTGACTTGACCTGACTCTGGAAAGTCGACGGGGACCTGACTTGACTCTGGAAAGTCGACCGTAGCTGCCATCTTGCGCAGCGGCGCTGGGCTGGTGGCCATATTGTGCAGCGGCGCTGAGCTGGCGGCCATCTTGAGCAGCGGCGCTGGGCTGGCGGCCATCTTGTGCAGCGGCACTGGGCTGGCGGCCATCTTGTGCAGAAGCTCAGGTACAGGGACCACCGAACGGATAGGAGCTGGATACCTTGGAGAAGTGACCTCTTCAAGTGTAAAGGGAGAGCCACAAAACTGCAATACAAAGTCAATAAACTGTCCCAGGGTCCAGCTAGGGTCTTCTTCTGGTAAACTTAAGCTTATCTTAGCGTCAAGACCACTCCAGAAACAGTCCTTTACCAGATCCTCATCCCCAGGCAAAAGGTGACTATACTGAATGAATTCCTCCACAAAAAGCTCAATTGGTCGGCCATCTTGAAAAATGGAGCAAAGCACACCTACAGGGTTAAATGAACTTTTAGCTGGCTCCATACCTGGTCTGGGGTTCAATAAAGCTGCTGGATCCAGGTTTGGCGAAGTCTTCTGTAATGATGAGACCGAGACGTTCGGATCCATGTGCAGAACTTTAATGATGAGAATGGTCAGACAGGCAATGATCAGTAACGGCGTCAGGTATGTAGGGATAACCAGAATCGATAACAGAAACAGGCAAATGTCGGGGGCAAGCAGCAGAGAATCAGAGTCGGTATAAACAATCCAAAGGTCAGGTACAGAAGGAAAACACAAGGAAAATGCTCGGAAATGTCAGACTGGCTAAACAAGACTTCGCCGAGAGTGGGAGTGAGTGTGCTGCTTTAATGTGTGTGTAAATGAGGTGCAGGTGTGACAAGGAAATTGGCTGATGAATGATGTGCAGGTGTGGCAGGGTGATTGTGATGCAGTGACTCATGGGGAATGTAGTTCGGGTGTGGTGCAACAGATGAGAGGTGCTAGAGTCCGAGTGACATCTGGTGGTTGATGTGGAATGGTCCTGATTGGAGTGCCCTCTACTGAAGTTCATGGGCACTCCATCTAATGATCGTGACAAAAAGCTAGTTTGGCCTATTAAATACCAAATAAACATCTGGTTTATGCACACTTTCATTCTTTCTTGATTGTTGCGTAAAAAAAAAAAAACGGAAATCGGTATCGGAATCGGCCAGTTTGCTTGTAAAAAAATCGGTATCAGAATCGGCCATGAAAAATCATGATCGTGCATCCCTAGAGGAATTGCCAAGAACTTGATGTCCATCAAAGCCAATTAAATGCATGGTCAGAGGAGAATGAGTGGAGAGTTGCTATCATTTAGCGATGCAGCAATGAGCACTGGAGCGCGTCTACAAGCAGCAGTGTACAATAATGACACATATATTTTTTACTGTCATTGTTAGCAGAGTGAAAAATCAACGTTTTCTTTATATCTACTGGCAGTGATCATGACGTTAGTTCAGATAAGTAACGTTACCGGTAACCTTTTTCATAGTGTCGTAGAAATGGTAAACTTTTTTTCTTTGTCATCTAAAAATAGAAGGCATCATGCTAGCTATATGGACGTTTCTAAGCATTTATTTCTTCCTCCAGTGAATATGTTGTGCAAACGTAGCCGAATGTCTGTCGCTGTGTTTGGCAGGTGCTTGTGTGGGCGGTGCTGTCCCAGAGTAGTGCGTTTTGGTCGCTGTTGGTCGATATCTATCTGTCTGTCTGTCTATCTATCTATATATCTAGTCTATCTATATATATCTATGTCTTTATCTATTTATCTATAATCTGCGCTATCTGAATACTCTCGTCTACTACTCGTCTCTCTAGTCACTCTCAATGCTCTCAAGGCAGGCTTTGGTAAATTCTGTCCCCAACGTGACGTAATGCAATGCATTGTGGGGGAAAGGAGACCGCTGTAAGATAGTACCTACTTTTTCGTATTATTTTCCGTTTTGTGATACCCAGCAACATAAAATACAATGGATAACAGTTTAAATGTTTATTACCAACAAGCAAATTGCACAAGTTCGTTGAAAGATTAACCCTGCAACACGGCCTTTAAGCTTTTCATTTCATTATAGAGCAATATTAACAACATAATTGTATTATTCATTGTAATATATTAAAATCTATTTCTGATACTAATACGTTCATGTTTAATAATTCCCGAATAATTATGTTCATAAAGAAATAAGGAATATTTTGTGTTGGATCGTTACCTGATTTAAATATATCGCTTATCTTGCCCCAAAAGACCATAAACACTGCAGGAAACATCTGAAGTAAACATTAATTTATTACACGTAACATAAAAACAAGTCCCGTTTGACTGATTTGCTTCAAATCGAGTTATTTTAGGACAGCGGTTTGAATGTAACTCAATGGTGCTCTCTGCTGGTAGGGATTAGTAAGATGGCGGATCAAACACTTCCGGTGGCTTCACTGCCTGTTGGCAGTTTAGAACGCGATGAGTGATCCAGTCATATATATATATAGATCAGTGGTCTCTATACTGTGAACTATTGTTGCTGTTGCTTTCTGAACTACAAAATGGGTTTTAAATTCATTATTGAGTGATTATTGAATGAGACTGTAAATTATAAATGTAATGGTTTAACTTTAGATGTTTGTTTGTGTAAATGCTGTGTGTGCGTTGAGTTTTGCGCGAGCAGGTTGAGGAGTTGCCATGGAAACGGGGCGCCTCAGGTAACAAATTTATGTTCTGAGAATGTTTTCCTTACGTTCCCTTTTGGTTGTGGGAACGTTATTTTGAATGTTCCAAAAATGTGGAAATGTCCAGTTTGTTTAACGTTCCTAGAACGTTTTTTATGGTCAGTATAACGTTCCTACAACGTTCTTGAAACCAAAATTTAATTAGAAATATAACGTTCTATGAATGTTTATTTAGAATGTTCCAAAAACGTTTAAATGTCCACTTTGCTTAACGTTCCCAGAATTTTATTTTATGGTCAGCATAACGTTTCTACAACGTTCATGAAACCTACATTTAATAAAAAACATAACATTCTATGAATATTTATTTAGAACGTTCTAAAAACGCTGAAATGTCCAGTTTGCTTAACGTTCCCAGAATGTTAATTCATGGTCAGCATAACGTTCCTACAACGTTCTTGAAACCTAAATTTAATAAAAAATATAACGTTCCATTAACGTTTATTTAGAATGTTCCAAAAACGTTGAAATGTCCAGTTTGCTTAACGTTCCCTGAATGTTATTTTATTTTCAGCATAACGGTCCTACAATGTTCTTGAAACTTACATTTAAAAAAAATATATAACGTTCCATTAACGTTATTTTACAGTATGGTCAGCATAACGTTCCTGCAACCTACTTGCAACCTAATTTTCATTTAAATACAATATTCTATGAACATTTATTTGGAACAATCCAAGAATATTAAAATGTTGGAACTTTATTTTATGGTTAACATATTGTTCCTACAATGTTCTTTCCACTTACATTTTATTAAAAAGAAAACATTGTAAAAACTTTCATTTGAACATTACAAAGTGTAGCTTAATAAAATGTTATTTTCAGGTTAACACTGTTGCAACATTCTCTTTCAACATAATGTTTATTAACACAACATTCCAGATATGAGCAAGCATATAATTGCATGTGCATTTCAACAGGTACCTGAAATATTATCGATAATCACTTTCAAAAATCTCATTAACACATTGAACAGACTGCTGAAAATTTCATCTCATGTAAAAGGAAATTAAGTCCCATGTCAAATATTGTATCTAAATTCACATTAAACCACAGCTTAATGTTTTTTTTTTGCTATCATTTATTTTTAGTTTTGTGCTTGTATGCTGGTATTGGCATGCTAATGATAGGAATTGATTCTTAGATGTGATTGGTTATTGGATTGTGACGTAGCAATATTTAAAACCACAAAGACAAAAAACAGCATAAAAACTTGATTTTCACTACCAGAGGGACTTTAATATTTTGTTTAATATTTATGACAATAAACTACAGCTTCATAGCTAAATATAAACATCAAGTTCATCATATGAACTTTTTATTATTGAAAACTTCTATATGAATTTGTGTGTGGGGTGTGGGTGCTGAAAAACTAGCACCGTGGGAACTGTCCGGTCTCTCCACGCTCCATCTGTAAAGTAAACAGATTAGCTGATGTTACAAACTGTGTTATTACAAAATTCTTATGAAATAATAAGTCTACTGCCAAGACTTCCAATAGAAAGACAAAAATTATGAAAAAATAATAATTGTCTAAAGATTAACACAATAAAATTAAAATGGGTTTGAACAACATGAGAGTGAGTAAACCATGACAGAATTAAAAACTTTTAGTGGTTCAACTATGTTTAACTTAGGGATGAACATTTTGGTTATTTTTCCCAACCGACAACCAACGGTCAATAACCGATTATTAACCGTTTACCGACAAAATTATTTTAAATTAGAATTGAATTAAATTGGAAAGGAACAGTGTCTGAGACCCATTAAAAATATCAACATTTGTTTCCCGGGGGATTAATTTTACAAGTACAAAAATCAGCAAACAACAGAACATGAGGATTCACAAGGTCTTCAAATCACATCACGCACCTGCAGCGCTTCTGCGATAGGAGAAAAACATAACAATAAACAAATCGGCCTATATTTATGAAAATGAACCAAAAATGCAGTTTTGGTTAATTCTTTTACCTGCACAAAAGGAAACAGACAGCAGAAAGTGGCATCCTATTTTTCTTCAGGCTCATTTTATGCAAAAAGATTTGTTTTTATTGTGAATCTGCACAAATATAAGCAAACCGTTTACAATTCGGATTATCTTTACAATTAAAAGGAGTAGTTGCTTTCACTGTTAGAAGGATAAACTCAAGTGATTGCACCAGCGCTGCATGCATGCTCACAGTTAAACTTTCTACTTGGACAATGCAGCTTGTTCATTATCATTAATAATACAGTCAAAAAACTGTCAAAAATCACACTGCTCAGTTTAAATATGCAGAAAAATCAATGCTGTTAAGTTTTATTACCGTACCACCGTAATGTTATGCAAAACATATGTGATATTGGAATGCAAACAAAGTACATAATAAATATTATTTATTCAAATACATCGTGAATACGTAAACAATTTGTGTTGAAAAAATACATTTAATTGAAATGATTTGTTGTGGAGTGAGGGGAACTAAAATAACCTTTAGGCCTATTTCTGAATTAAATAATAAAATGTTTTTTTTTTCTCTAAAAAAAAATAAAAATAAAATTATACGCGTAGCATATTTTAACTATGCAGCAAACCTCTTAAAATATTTTGATAAATTACTGAAAATAAATAAATGACTTTTTAAACCATTTAACTGATTGTTTTAATTGGTCAAAATTCTTAACGGTTGGTTAACGGTTAACTGGTTAAAATGAACATCCATAGATCAACTATTCAGTCATTTCTGCTGATCTCAGAAAAAGTAAATTGCCAAGTAAATATAAAGTTGTCCTGAACTGTGTCCTACCTTGTGAGTCTGGAAAAGATCTGCTGAGTCTTCTTTTCAGGAAGTAGATCTGCCAGGATCATAGCTTGAATGACTGATATTGTTCCTGAAGACAAAACACAAAATTTGAGAAATTTAACTCACAATTAAGTAACATTTATGGACAGCTTATTTTTATAATCATGTGTAAAAACATGGCAATGTGGAATTACTTATAGGAATTAAACTTATACAATCTTTATATATTATATAGAATATATAATAAAGATATATATCGAATATCATAAAAAATTTGCCAATATCAAGATTTTTTCATGTATCCCCAGGCCTGAATCAAACAGGACTGGTTCTTAGATGTCATGATGTCATTCTTGTTGGATGTTAGTTGAGGTTTGTTATTTTTCATCTGTGTATTCACGATTTGATTAATCTAATATTGACAAAACAAAAGTATGTCTTACTTTTATAGTATGTCTTATGTTAAATCTTCAGAAGACTTAACATTTGTGCTGCTGGTCGTTTCTGGTCATCATTACATCTGCATTAATAGCAAATCATCAAAAAATAAAAACAAAAGAACAATGTATTTAAATAACTGTTTTTAACGTAAATAAATTACATCTGGTACAACACTAAAGCCCATCAATTTGTTTAATGTGAATTGTACTTCATTTCAGGCCCATATTATTGCAGCCTTCTTGCTGCCAATACCACCACACCTTCACTCTGTGCCTTTGCACTGAAAACATTGATTGCAAAGTATGACAGCAATTTGTTAATATGAATTTTAAATAAGACAACGTGAGGAGCAAATAACTGTAAAATGTTAACTAAGGTTAAACGGCCATTATAAATGGTCTTCAGCCCTTTTGTTCAACGTTCGGCTGATTAAGTAAACTTGATCGGCATCAGATGGACATTCTAGATGAAACCTACAGATACAGATACCTTTAAACACAAATTTTAAAGGTGTTTTAATGCAGTGAATGTGTGTTCGCTTTACCTCGCTTCAGATCTGTGGCGGGAGTGATGGTTAGAGATGAGGAAGATGCTGTCAACGTCTCTTTAATGGTAACGTTTGTTTGAAAATAACGTTACACTTTGCGGGACTCGTCTAACACTGTTACTGTGATAATCCACAAAAATACTTCTTAATTTACCAATGATGAACTGTTGTGTATAACACTGCATATTTAACACTTGCCGTTGATAACTTTGATGTAATGGTGCCTTAGCTCCTTGCTTCTGTGCTAACCTTAGCTAGAGTTACACACATTATGATAACTAAGCTTGTTAATTTTCAGATAAAGCTGACAGTAAAACACAAAAGTTCAAAAGTGCTTTAAATGGGATTAAAGAAGCTCGAAATGCTTAACGTTACCTGTTATTTTCCATGACCGCGTCAGGAATAACGTTCATTAGTGATGTCGTTCTTGAACGATTTGTTCATTTTGAACGAATCGTTAATGTGATTCGGGAAGAACGAGTCGTCTCGGGGAGTGATGCATGCACAATATTCTATAGGTTCTGTTCTGCTAGTTGTAATTCACCTGTGTCAGTCAATGCAGTCTTGATTCGGAAAGAGAATTGATTAGTACATAGTTCGGGTCTATTGGGTTTTTGACTCGTTCCTTAATCATGTGACAGACCCATACGCTAAACCAATGCAGTCTGAGTCGGAAAGAGAATTGATTAGTTCATAGTTCGGGTCTATTGGGTTTTTGACTCGTTCCTTTTTTTAATAATTATTGGTTATGCTTTAAATTTTGTTCATATGATGGCGTAATAATCATTTTTATAAAGAAGAGATTTGATTTTTTTTTCGGTTTTTTTTTTTTTTTTTTTTTTTACAGTGGATTCTAATCTTCAAAAATGACCTTGTTGTATGATTTACGTCTTTTGAGTTCACCTTTCAGATTAGACTATAAACCTGTTGTGTTACTTGTTTAGGATTCAAGATGATATTTGTCATTTTTAATTTATGTCATTATGTCCTTTTTGAGCAGTTAGTGCTGTCGCGGTTAAGAAATTTCCCCTGCGGTTATTATGGGTGGCTCAACCGCTGTTTTTTAATTTATTTGTATTTTATTTTAACATACCTAATTTATCCTGATTTTGCTGCATACAAAGCTCTATCTTTGAGTTATGTAGCATATATTGTTGCTTTTTTAACAGACAGAGAGACACGTTTTAAAACATTTTTGTTTACTGTTAAAACAATATTAAAAACTGCTAGATCTGATTACTTTTCTTCTCTTTTAGAAGAAAGCAAACATAACCCCAGGTATTTATTCAATACAGTTGCTAAATTAACGAAAAATAAAGCCTCAACAAGTGTTGACATTTCCCAACACCACAGCAGTAATGACTTTATGAACTACTTTACTTCTAAAATCGATACTATTAGAGATAAAATTGTAACCATTCAGCCGTCAGCTACAGTATCACATCAGACAGTGCACTATAGACCCCCTGAGGAACAGTTCCACT
Organism: Carassius carassius; assembly: GCF_963082965.1. Taxonomy (NCBI): domain Eukaryota; kingdom Metazoa; phylum Chordata; class Actinopteri; order Cypriniformes; family Cyprinidae; genus Carassius; species Carassius carassius. Next base: position 14,728,613 of record NC_081755.1, on the reverse strand, counting down.
CATTGTCTACTATAGGAGAGGAAGAATTGTATAAACTTGTTAAATCATCTAAACCAACAACATGTATGTTAGACCCTATACCATCTAAGCTCCTAAAAGAGGTGCTTCCAGAAGTCATAGATCCTCTTCTGACTATTATTAATTCCTCATTGTCATTAGGATATGTCCCCAAAACCTCCAAACTGGCTGTTATTAAGCCTCTCATCAAAAAACCACAACTTGACCCCAAAGAACTAGTTAATTATAGACCAATCTCGAATCTCCCTTTTCTGTCCAAGATACTAGAAAAGGTGGTATCCTCACAATTATATTCCTTCTTAGAGAAAAATGGTATATGTGAGGATTTCCAGTCAGGATTTAGACCGTATCATAGTACTGAGACTGCTCTCCTTAGAGTTACAAATGACCTGCTCTTATCATCTGATCGTGGGTGTATCTCTCTATTAGTTTTATTGGATCTTAGTGCTGCGTTTGACACAATTGACCACAAAATTCTTTTGCATAGACTTGAACACTTTGTTGGCATCAGTGGAAGTGCATTAGCATGGTTTAAATCGTACTTATATGACCGCCATCAGTTCGTAGCAGTGAATGAAGATATATCATATCGATCACAAGTGCAGTATGGAGTACCTCAAGGCTCAGTACTAGGGCCGCTACTCTTCACGCTTTATATGTTACCCTTGGGAGATATCATCAGGAAACATGGTGTTAGCTTTTACTGTTATGCTGATGATACTCAGCTCTATATTTCTTCGCGGCCCGGTGAAACGCACCAATTTGAAAAACTAAATGGAATGCATAGTCGATATAAAAAACTGGATGACGAGTAATTTCTTACTGCTAAATTCTGAAAAAACAGAGGTGTTAATTATAGGACCTAAAAACTCTGCTTGTAATAACCTAGAACACTGTCTAAGACTTGATGGTTGCTCTGTCAATTCTTCGCCATCAATTAGGAACCTAGGTGTGCTATTTGATCGCAATCTTTCCTTAGAAAGCCACGTTTCTAGCATTTGTAAAACTGCATTTTTCCACCTCAAAAATATATCTAAATTACGGCCTATGCTCTCAATGTCAAATGCAGAAATGTTAATCCATGCATTTATGACCTCAAGGTTAGATTATTGTAATGCTTTATTGGGTGGTTGTTCTGCACGCTTAGTAAACAAACTACAGCTAGTCCAAAATGCAGCAGCAAAAGTTATTACTAGAACCAGGAAGTATGACCATATTAGCCCGGTCCTGTCAACGCTGCACTGGCTCCCTATCAAACATCGTATAGATTTTAAAATATTGCTTATTACTTATAAAGCCCTGAATGGTTTAGCACCTCAGTATTTGAATGAGCTCCTTTTACATTATAATCCTCTACGTCCGCTACGTTCTCAAAACTCAGGCAATTTGATAATACCTAGAATATCAAAATCAACTGCGGGCGGCAGATCCTTTTCCTATTTGGCGCCTAAACTCTGGAATAACCTACCTAACATTGTTCGGGAGGCAGACACACTCTTGCAGTTTAAATCTAGATTAAAGACCCATCTCTTTAACCTGGCATGCACATAACATACTAATATGCATTTAATATCCAAATCCGTTAAAGGATTTTTAGGCTGCATTAATTAGGTAAACCGGAACCGGAAACACTTCCCATAACACCCTATGTACTTGCTACATCATTAGAAGAATGGCATCTACGCTAATATTAGTCTGTTTCTCTCTTGTTCCGAGGTCACCGTGGCCACCAGATCCAGTCTGTATCCAGATCAGAGGGTCACTGCAGTCACCCGGATCCAGTACGTATCCAGACCAGATGGTGAATCAGCACCTAGAAAGACCTCTACATCCCTGAAAGACAGCGGAGACCAGGAGAACTAGAGCCCCAGATACAGATCCCCTGTAAAGACCTTGTCTCAGAGGAGCACCAGGACAAGACCACAGGAAACAGATGATTCTTCTGCACAATCTGACTTTGCTGCAGCCTGGAATTGAACTACTGGTTTCGTCTGGTCAGAGGAGAACTGGCCCCCCAACTGAGCCTGGTTTCTCCCAAGGTTTTTTTCTCCATTCTGTCACCGATGGAGTTTCGGTTCCTTGCCGCTGTCGCCTCTAGCTTGCTTAGTTGGGGACACTTCATCTACAGCGATATCGTTGACTTGATTGCAAATAAATGCACAGACACTATTTAACTGAACAGAGATGGCATCACTGAATCCAATGATGAACTGCCTTTAACTATAATTTTTGCATTATTGACACTGTTTTCATAATGAATGTTGTTCAGTTGCTTTGACGCAATGTATTTTGTTTAAAGCGCTATATAAATAAAGGTGACTTTGACTTTGTACCAGATCCATCATTTAGACATACTAATTCCTTTTCATCCATTATCTCTTCTAAAATTTCTCCATTCAAATCTTCTTTTTTCACCCCATACTTTACTATGCGAGTTAAAATCCCCACACCAAATAATTTTCCCTCTCCACTCCTCCAGTATTAATTCTAGTTGAACTCTCTCTAGTTTTTTTTACATGGGTTTTAGAAGTTAATCACTTTAATGTTTTCTTTCTTGTTCCATATTTCAAGTATTACCTCTACTTTTTGTATTGTTTTTAACCTCCTATATACTACACCCTCTTTAATGAATATTGCACACCCTCCCCCAATTCCATTTCTTCTATCTTCACGTATGGTATTATATCCTTTAATAATGAAATCCAGATTAGGTTTAAGCCATGTTTCCTGAATGCATATAATTTCTGGTTTCTTCCTTAATTTATCAATATATCCCTTAAACTCATATCCATTTGCTAACAAACTTCTCGCATTCCATTGGATTATCAACATTAAGTTATGCTTTGAGAAGCTGTATCTGCGTTCCCTTCTCCCTGGTTAAGGTCAGCATGTATCTTTTCCCATGACAAATCTTTCATGTAAAGGAACTTACCTGCTGCCTTAACTATGATTTTAATTTTCTCTGTTTTTGTTTTTGCTTGTTCTGAGCAATTTATGACATATACTAAGAACAGCACTATCCTATCCATTACTATTCCTGTGTTTTCCTGCCCTGACCCTGTTCCTTCTTTAGTCATATCAATGTCTTCTATTCTTCTTTCCTTATTACATATTTTCACAGCCTCTGCATATGTTATTTTCTGATTTGATTTTACTTTTTGAACCTCTACTGCCTTTTTCCGGACTTCACATCCCCCGTATGCTGCAGTATGGTTTCCTCCACAGTTACAACACTTTATTGTAACATTACTCCCACATTCTCCATATGCGTGTTCTCCTCCACATCTCTGCTTCCCTTTACATACATGTGCAGTATGTCCATACCGCTGACATTTGTAACATCTTAATGGAGGAGGTATATATTCTCTAACGTTAAAGCTCATATATCCTACCATCACTTTCATAGGAAGCACCTTATCTTAAAACTGTAGCAGCACAGATTCACAATCAGTATTTTCTCAATTTCTGAAAGCCTGCATTCGAGTGATTTCTGTGATCATTCCTCCTTTAATCACTTTTTTTTAGTTCTTCCAGATTCTCTTCTATGGGGATTTCTGTTATCACTCCTTAGTTCCTCTGTTCTCACCAATTATTCTTTTCTCCACTATTTCTTTTTTTACAAAGTGTTTGCAATTTCATAGTTTTATTTTTCTGCTCAGCATTTTTGCATTTCACCAATAGACTCCCATCACGTAACACCTTCGCCATTTCTATTTCCCCAATCGCTTTCTTCAATCCAGTTGTCAGAGTGATTGGGCTAACTGATGAAATTTCATTCCCCATTTTAAATTTAAGAACGATCTTAAATTCATCCATCATAATCTTTTTCCTCCCCTCTCGGTTGTCTTCCTCTTCTAATGCTCTTTTATTTGTCATCTGACTACTCCTATGCTCTTTTCTCCCTCCTCCTTTCCTACTCGTACTCTTTTCCCAACCCATCTGCATATCTTCCTCTTCAGAAAATCCACTATAATTTGCCATTTTCATCCAGTCACAAATCAGATTATGCCTTGAACCCGCTGCAAAACCAAACTACATAAACGTATTGAAACAGAAAAAAAAAACCTTTGAACACGAAACTTTCCTCTTCAGCAATGTTCACCGCTGCACTTCCCGAGTTCACTTCCTGCTGTCGTCACCCCTCAGCGAACCTCACTCCCCCGCTCTGGTCTTTTTTGTTGTTCTTCTCTTCCCCTTTTGTAGTTGTTGTAATTACGCAAGACAGTTGTGTGAACAATTAGGAAATTGGCTTTTTCTGTGTTGAGTGGATTACTAACTTATCAGATAACAATTTGGCGTTAATTGAAGACACAAGGTGTGCAACTGACTATTTTACAATTCACAGAGTTTTGTTTGTTATGTTTTGAAAATGGTACAAAAATGCTTGTGATCTTTGTGAATAACAATGAAAAAGTTACAAATGTTTTTCCTGATATATTAAGGATTTGGTTGGCTGTATGAACTGCTGTGATAAAATTAGCGATTTTTGTGACCGTGTTTTAAGAAAATTATGCTTTTGATTTGTATGAAATGATGAGAATTTACTATCTGTTTAGGACAATTACAAAGTGTACTGATCACTGTGTTAACTGTTTTGAGAGCGGTTACCTGAGTTTGGAGAAATGTACCAAATCGATTGAGAAAACCTATAAAATAAGTTGAGCTCAAAACTCACTTTCAGTCAGCAGCTAGTGTTTGAAATCATTTGATCTGCTGTGGATTATAATCAGAATCAGAATCAGAATGAGCTTTATTGCCAGGTATGTTCACACATACGAGGAATTTGTTTTCGTGACAGAGCTCCGCAGTGCAACATAACAGCGACAGAACAAAAAACACAATAAGGAATAAAAAATACAAAAAAATACAAATAGGTGGGTAAGGAATGACAATATACAAATTGACAATGTATGGCAGGTATATTAAAATGAGCATTTATGTATGTACATGTATATTATGTGGAAAAATTTTAACTGTACGCTAAGTATGTATGTTGGATAAATAAGTGTAGTGTATATAAATATAAATAGTGTAGTGTGTCCCACAGTTATTATCAGCTGTTCATAAGATGGATTGCCCGAGGGAAGAAACTGTTCCTGTGTCTGGTCGTTCTGGTGCTCAGTGCTCTGTAGCGTCGACCAGATGGCAACAGTTCAAAGAGGGAGTGTGCTGGATGTGAGGGGTCCAGAGTGATTTTAACAGCCCTTTTGCTCACTCTGGATAAGTACAGTTCTTGAATAGATGGGAGAGTTGAACCGATGATTCGCTCAGCAGTCCGGACTACCCTCTGTAGTCTTCTGAGGTCAGATTTAGAAGCTGAGCTGAACCAGACAGTTACTGAAGTGCAGAGGACGGATTCGATGATGGTGGAGTAGAACTGTTTCAGCAGATCCTGTGGCAGGTTAAACTTCCTCAGCTGGCGAAGGAAGTACAACCTCTGCTGGGCCTTTTTCACAATGGAGTCAATGTGAATGTCCCACTTCAGGTCCTGAGAGATAGTGGTGCCCAGGAACCTGAATGACTCCACTGCAGTCACAGTGCTGTTCATGATGGTGAGTGGGGGGAGTGCAGGGGGGTTTCTCCTGAAGTCCACGATCATCTCCACTTTTTGAGCGTGTTAAGCTCCAGGTTGTTGAGAGTGCACCAGACAGCCAGCTCTTTAACCTCCTGTCTGTAAGCAGACTCGTCACCGCCCTGAATGAGGCCGATGAGTGTGGTGTCATCTGCAAACTTCAGGAGCTTGACAGAGGGGTCCTTAGATGTGCAGTCATTAGTGTACAGGGAGAAGAGCAGTGGGGAGAGAACACAGCCCTGGGGAGCGCCGGTGCTGATTGTACGGGTGCTGGATGTGTATTTTCCCAGTCTCACTAGCTGCTGCCTGTCTGTCAGGAAGCTGTTGATCCACTGACAGACGGAGGTGGGCACGGAGAGCTGAGTTAGTTTGGGCAAGAGGAGGTTTGGGATGATCGTGTTGAAGGCAGAGCTGAAGTCCACAAACAGGATCCTCCCATAAGTCCCCGGTCTGTCTAGGTGTTGCAGAACATAATGCAGTGCGATGTTTACTGCATCGTCCACAGACCTGTTTGCTCTGTAGGCAAACTGAAGAGGATCTAGCAAGGGTCCAGTGATGTCCTTCAGGTGGGCCAGCACCAGTTTTTCAAATGACTTCATGACTACAGACGTTAGAGCCACAGGCCTGTAGTCATTTAGTCCTGTAATTTTGGATTTCTTTGGTATCACCATACAAGGCAGAAATATTTATAAGTGATGCAAAAGACTGTGCATGCTAGGCATTAACATTACCATAGTAAACATGGTAAATATGACCACTTGAAGAAATCAGACATCAACTTCTTATTCTCAATCACAATCGTGTATTTACTTAGTAACTTATATTATCAGAAACAGACTCGACTGAATAAGCAGGCTATTTTCATAACGCTTAAGCGTTAAAAATAAATAAAATAGAAATAAATTTACTTCTGTGTGACTAATTTTGAGTCCTGATAAATTAATTCATTATGATCAATGTATCACTTATTCTACAGTAAAACATCGGTGCTTTAGGATATAAATATTTTACAAAGCATGCAAACAAACGGCTGCTTTTATCGTGTTCGTTTTCTGATCGCACTAGTTCCAGTGACTTATTTCTTATTAGTTTTCTGATAACTTCTCTTTGTTGGTGAAAAGATGGGGTTTCGTGACGTTGTTCCTGAGAGGCTGGTAAAGGGCTGGTTTTAGTGAAGTGCAGCAGAGCTTCTGGCCTGACGGTGGAAACTCAGCACTATTCTGACCTCGGTGCTACTGGCCCGAGGCTATTAGCCCCGCCTGGCCCGTTTGAAGCCCTGGCTCGCACTGGCCCTAATGATGTTTGGTTTGATTGTTCACAGTATTGCATTCGAGGACTGACACTCATGTTGTTGTCCATGTACTTCAGTAAAGGTGAGTTGCAGACGCGTGACACCTTGTCCTTGTCCTGCTCGTTATATGCCGCCAGTAGCTTCTCGATGGTAACACAGTCCTCGCTCCCACTGAACCCTGTGAGTCTGAACAGCCACATTTGACACTGATCAGAGATCATATTGGCGCTCTGAATGATGATGGTGTTACTCGTTCCAACTGTACCTTTAACTTACATTATTTTACATTTTTATATTTTGGCTGTGCCAATTAAATAGTAACAGATTAACACTGCACCATTAACGTGGGTTTTGTTTGACCCAGACCTGCAGTTTTCCTTCACTAAAAATTATTTCAAATGCAACACAAAGCGCCCTACATATTATTTTGTTCTCAAATTCTTTCGTTAGCTGATAACACACCCATCAAGGTAAATGCGTGTACCATTTCTCCGGCTGCCTTTAGGGGCACTATTTTAGGAATCACTCAAGTGGGTTGTATTTGAGGAAAGGTGCAGACAACCAATAAGGTTGTAGGAGTTTGGCCCCTATAATTATCAGTACCCTTCACCCCACCAGTGACAGTCCTTTCTACAGCAAAATGTTTTTGTTGTTGCTCACTCTTTTTTTATGTTTTCTCAGATCTCCAAACACTTTTAATATTCTTTACCCTGGCTGAAGCACTTTTGTTTCAATCTATAACAATAATCAGCCTATGTTATAATTATTGTTGATATTTTTAACAAATATATTTTGTTATATTTTGTATATTTATGCAGTCTGCAAATGCAATCTCTGGAGGATGCAGCCTTCCATTTGAGAAACGGTCTTGGTCTAGTCCAGAAATGAATAGGCTTATTTTCTTGGAGAAAGACTAGAATTACTTCAGGATTAACTTCAGATTAACCTTGTGTTTCCAGTCTTTATTTATCAAAATTACTGGCACCCTTGGTAGATTTGAACAAATAAGCCTGTGAAAATGTATCTGCATTGTTAACCGGTTTGATGTTTTATTCCAAAAAGTAAATTTAATTTACTTTCTGAAAGATCAAAAGGTAAAAATACAGGTTTATTTTCACAACCTTCTTTGTTCATATTCAAGTTCAAGTTCAATACCTTTATTTGTCCCCCAGTGGGGCAATTAGTTTTACAGCATAGGAGCACACAAACTTACAAACACAAATAAACATAGTATAATAAAATAAAAATAAATATAATGCACATTCTGATCAAATAAAATAATGTGTAAGCTACCTTACCCTCCTAGCATTTAGAAGAGAGACAGCAGACGGAACAAAGGAGTGTTTAAATCTGTTTGTTTTAGCAAATGGGAGTCTGAGCAATGAACCTGATGGTAGAAACTGAAACTGTAGATATAAAGGATGAGAGCAGTCAGTCAGGATAGAGTTTGCTTTCTTAAACAGCAGTTTTTCGTAAAGATCCTGTAAAGTTTCTTGTGGAAGCCCTATAATTTTACTACTGACACTAACAACCTTGTTCAGTAGGTTCCTCTCTTTTACCCTCAAGGATTGAAACCAACAAACAAAAGAGAACGTAATAATAGACTCAATAAAATAAAAAACGATAAAATAAAATCATCAAAGTAGAGTCAACCTGGAATTTAGATAGTTTTCTAAGACAAAAAAGACGCTGCTGGCTTTTCTTATGGATCGAGTCAGTATTTTCCTTAAATGTCAGCTTGTTATCGAGGAAAGTGCCTAAGTACTTATAAGACTCTACCAATTCGACTGTCTGACCATCAATCACTATAGTGTCAGGGGAAGGCTGAGCACGTCTAAAATCAATGCACATGTCTTTTGTCTTTAAAACGTTTAAGGATAAAAAAGATTCCTGACACCATTTTAAAAAGTAATCAATCACAGGACCATGCGAAGTTTCAGTGCTATTCAACAGGCTCACTATGACTGTGTCATCTGCAAACTTCAATATATGCCGGTTTTCAAAACTACTACAACAGTCATTTATGTACAATATGTACAACAAAGGAGAAAGAACGCACCCTTGTGGTGAGCCAGTAGATGTTACAGATAGATCAGAAAATGTGCCATTTACTCTGACTCTTTGCGTTCTGCCTGTAAGAAAGTCCAAGATCAAGCCAACAATACTACCTTCTAGACCAAAGTTATCCCTTAGTCTCTGGATTAGCAGATGAGGCTGAATAGTATTGAAGGCAGATGAAAAATCAACAAACATCAATCTGACATGGTTGTTTGGACTGTCAAGGTGTTTACAGATGTAATTCAACAGAGTTATGGTGGCATCCTGAACACCTCTCTTGGTCCTGTACGTGAACTGCAGGGGATCCATCAGGTGTTCAGTAGTTTCAGTAGGGGGAAGTCGTGGCCTGGTGGTTAGAGAATCGGACTCCCAATCGAAGGGTTGTGGGTTCGAGTCCCGGGCCGGCAGGAATTGTGGGTGGGGGGAGTGCATGTACAGTTCTCTCACCACCCTCAATACCACGACTGAGGTGCCCTTGAGCAAGGCACCGAACCCCCAACTGCTCCCCGGGCGCCGCAGCATAAAAAATGGCTGCCCACTGCTCCGGGTGTGTGTTCACAGTGTGTGTGTGTGTTCACTGCTCTGTGTGTGTGCACTTCGGATGGGTTAAATGCAGAGCATGAATTCTGAGTATGGGTCACCATACTTGGCCGAATGTCACTTCACTTCACTTCACTTCACTAATGAAGTCAGGGCTATAGGCCTAAAGTCATTTAATGATTTGGGATGTTTAGATTTACCAACAGGGACTATAGTAGACTGTTTCCACAGATTAGGCACCTTCTGTTGAGACAACGATAAATTAAAAATATAATTAAAAATCGGACCTAATTGTACAGCACAGTTGGAGAGTAATCGACTACTGATATTATCTGGACCAGCACTTGTTCTTATTTTACAGTGTTTAAAAGTTTTAACAACAGAATATTCATCAAAAAGAGGGGAAAAACATTGTTTTGATTCCAGTGCTGTATTTCTCAGCGTCATTATTTCATTATTGAAAATATCGTATCTGGAGTAAAATTTGTTTAACTCTTGTGCCAGGACCAGATCAGAGGTGAACCCATCTAATGAGACCCTTTTCTTTACATTGTCAGTCAAACCGACCATAGACCTGATACTGTCCCATGCTGAACCCATATTATTGTTGCTAAGCATGTCTTCTAATTTTCTTTTATAAGATAATTTAGCTCTCCTAATTTCCCTTTTAATTTCCTTATGTGCAGACATTAGCTCAGTAGAATCTCCCTGTTTAAAAGCCTGTTTCTTTTTATTTAGTAGCACTTTAAGTTGTCTGCTTGCCCAAGGTTTACTATTTGGGTAGGTTCTGACAGTCTTTACAGGAACAACAATGTCCTCACAGTAAGTTATCCATGAACTGACCACATCAGTGAGTTCGTGAATGTCTCTAGAGGATTCAGTGAACACCTCCCAGTCTGTGCTCTCCAGACAGCCCTGGAGGGTGAGGGTGGCCTCTTCCGACCACACTTTGATCTTTCTAATTGTCACCTTCCCCCTCTGAAGACATGTCCGATAGGATGGAACCAAGTACACACAGTTATGGTCAGCTGAGCCGAGAGGTGGGAATGAAATTTATTTATATGCATTTTTAATGGACCCATAACACTTGTCCAAAATCCTGTTTTTCCTAGTGGGGCAGGAAACGTACTGATAAAAGCTCCTGAGAGATTTGTCCAATGAGCAATGATTAAAATCTCCTAAAACCAGGTTAGGAGCATCAGGAGATAAAGACTGAAGTTTATGCACAGACTGAGAGAAGATCTCTAAGGCGTTTTCTTCATTCGCCTTTGGATGAACGTAAACGACAATAACGAAAATCTGTGGGAATTCTCGTGGCAAATACATAGGGCGCATGGACAAAGAAAGCAGCTCCATGTCCTTGGTGCAAAGCCTCTCTCTCACTATAACATTTTTACACCAGCGTTCTTTTATGTACGCGCATACTCCACCTCCGCATGATTTACCGGTAGTCGTGGACGTTCTGTCGGTGCGAAACAGGATCCCAAACCGTCTATAACTAAATCACCGTCAGCGTCCCTTTCCCCGAGCCAGGTCTTTGAAAAGGCCAGAATACAGGCGTTTTTAAATGCATGTTGGTGGCGAACAAGAGCCTGGAGTTCGTCAGTTTTATTACGGAGAGAACGGGCGTTGGACAGGATAATTGAAGGCAGGGGAATGCGAGACGGATGTTGCCGTCTCATTCGCTCCCGCACCCCGCCTCTTCTTCCTCGCCTCCTTGGCCTCCGTTCTGGAGTTCTGAAGTGATCGCCTTTCCCGAGACCGGCCAATTCCTTCAGATCAGGTACGATCAAGTCCACTGGTGGTCCCCGTATCACAGGTTTTTCAAATGTTAGCAGATAGTCTTTGGAGTATTGAATCGGCCAGAGTGATCCCAGGTGCCATACGGACGCCAAAAACAGGAACAAAGTCGGATCCATGTCGCTGAATTTTGACGCGCTTTAACAAGCCAGAGTAGATGTTTGATGTCAAAGATGTAAATGTTTGATCAGTACAAAAAACAAACTAAAACTTAAACAAACTACTTAACAGACTTTAAAACAACAAAAAACTCTGACAAACAAAACGGACATGCTTCCCACTGCTGCCGGTCGCTGTGTACGCATGCGCCCAATATTTTCTCAGGGTGCCAATATAATTCTGTCCATCTCTCTCTCTCTCTAAAACAGTGGCTTTATGTATAACGTAATGAATGATAATTTCCATGTTGCAAAACTGACACTAACGGCTGAGTGGAAGAATTTATGCAATAATTCATTACAAAGAGATTTCTAGGCAGTCCTCGTTTTTTATTCTCCAGGTTTCTGGTTCCTCGCTTTTTATTCTCCTGGTTTCTGGTTCCTCGCGTTTTATTCTCCATGTTTCTTGTTCCTCGTGTTTTATTCTCCAGGTTTCTTGTTCCTCGTGTTTTATTCTCCAGGTTTCTTGTTCCTCGTGTTTTATTCTCCAGGTTACTGGTTCCTCATGTCTTATTCTCCAGGTTTCTGGTTCCTCATGTCTTATTCTCCAGGTTTCTGGTTCCTCGCTTTTTATTCTCCTGGTTTCTGGTTCCTCGTGTTTTATTCTCCAGGTTTCTGGTTCCTCGCTTTTTATTCTCCTGGTTTCTGGTTCCTCGCGTTTTATTCTCCATGTTTCTTGTTCCTCGTGTTTTATTCTCCAGGTTTCTTGTTCCTCGTGTTTTATTCTCACGGTTTCTGGTTCCTCGTGTTTTATTCTCCGGGTTTCTGGTTCCTCGTGTTTTATTCCCAAGTTTCTGGTTCCTCGTGTTTTATTCTCCAGGTTTCTGGTTCCTCGTGTATTATTCCCAAGGTTTCTGGTTCCTCGTGTTTTATTCTCACGGTTTCTGGTGCCTCATGTTCACTCTCTTCCTTAACAAACATCCTCTTCACAGCAGCAGATCTCAGTTCAGATGATACTCCTCCAGATATTCCTGCTTCAAAACTTATAAATGACTGTCAGGATGAGAATATTACAGGTAGGTCTATTTACTGATGTGACTCATAAACTGTATTTTTCTCTTTGTATTTAAGGAGCAGCATCCCGCCCTAACAACAACAGAGAGCTCTGTGAAACTAAACTTTTTCTTCTGAAGTTTAATGGTGTTTGGCAAATTAACAAATGTGTTTAGTGCCACCCGCTGGACTGGAGAGTGAACAGACGCAGCAAACACAGGACGTCATCATTTGGGGCGAACGCCAAACGGAAGTGAAGATCCCTATGCCCTACTCCCTTTGAAGAGCCCTTTAAGTGAGAGGGAAATAATACGATGGATATTACTTTGTGCGTCTATAAGGTGGGCAGGGTTTTTTTTAAGCCAATCTGCACACATACATTAAAAAGAACTTAAAATTATAGACTCATATTTTATAAGCATCAACATTCTTCATGTGTGAGGATTAGAGGAGAAAAACAATCACTTCTATTAGTCAGATATTTCATTGAAAATCACACAAAGTTGCAGCATGTAAATTATGGAAATTAAGATCAAAAACACATGATAATGATAAGATGTAGCCTTATAAATCCAATATATCAAACAGGTTTAGCATGTCAAAACTACATCCTTGTGTTTTGTGTCCAACTGGAACTCAAACAGTTGAATGAAAGGTAATGTGAATTATAAAATAAGATATTTTGAAGATGTTTCTGAAAAGCTTCTTTTGAGGATTAAACTCGATATTAAAATTGCTATTTTTGCAGTGTCTAACATCAGATTCTGTGATGAAGAGAATAAAGAGGATTTTGCTTGATCCACTCCAATTTTACAAGAAGCTGTGAGACCTAATTCAAAGTAAGAACTCTGTGATAAATGCATTTTTATTTAGTGCTGAAGGAATGTAAAATCCAAAATTACATTAATAGACAGAGTTCATCTTACATATGATTGTTGATGTGCTCAGACTATTTTTTTTATCAATTAAACAGTAGATAAAACAAGCTATGTTTTTATAACAATGATTAGGCATCCAGGCAGACCATTTCCATGCTCATACTAACCTGCTGGAAATGCCAATGGTTGTAACGGTTTTACTGGTTATAATGAAACTTGTATTGTTTTAGTGGAAACTATAATTGATCCTGTGAGTTTCTACTAGTAACTGGTCACCTTCTATCCTTATAACCACTAGACCCTAATGGAATATTTCCCAAAACACACTAGAGGAAACAATTCTTTAAAATATGATGTTTATAATGGTATTCGTAGAACTATTAGTATTTCTGTGGTTTCTATTGTTTTATTTGTTTTTCCAGCAGGGTATACTGGGTCATGGGTGTGCAGGATGATCACTGATGTACAGCAGGGTGATCACATCAGAGTAAAGAGGTTAAAACACTGCTGATGATCTGAATGACACGAGTTAGAGAGTTTAGAGATAAATGATCATCCAACAATCTTCTGTTCCTCAACAGGGATGAACTCCTCAAGTCTGTGATCTTAGTCAATGCAAGGTACAAATGTTAGCTGATGTCTACATTCAGTGAATGTTTTTCTTGGCCTCATTATTAGGAATAAGGAAATGTTATGAAGTCTTTGGACAAGTATTCCTCACATTCAGCATTATGCATTTTAACAGTCACAGATGCAGAGGTGTGCGTCTGTGTGTGTGTGTGGGAGGGGGTCCATGTCTATAGATATGTCTTTTCTGAGGGTATTCCTGTACATTGCTGTACACTGGAGAAAAACATGGATTATCAAACGTTTAAAGGAGTCATATGATGCAATTAAAATTTTTCCCTTACTTTTTGTAGTGTTACAAGCTCTTGGTGAATAAAGAAGATCTGTAAAGTTGCAAAGACTAAAGTCTCTAATCCAAAGATATATTCTCTATTAAAGTTAACTGCCACGCCCCCCCCCCAAACACCTTGTTTAAACACGCCCCCACATGTCTACGTCACTATGTGGAAATATTTGCGTAATGCTCTCAAATTTTCAATAAAAGCATTTCTATGGACAAAATGTATCTACAAATATCGGAGGAAACAATGACCTCCTGCAGTAAAAGTATGTTATCCAAGCTGCCCATAACATGATAAATCATTATTTGAAGCTTCAAGCTGAAGCATTAGCATAATGGCTTGCCTGTCAGGCACTTTTACAGATATGTGTGTACGTCCTCAGTGCAAAAAACTAATTTACATATCCTTATCTGTAGATGTCAAACAATTCACGCAAGCCTCTCATGTGTCTTTAGTCCCTCCATCTCTTGTCACAGTGTGAACACAAAGTTTCTCTCCAGTGTGAACCCTCTCATGTGTTTTCAGAGTTGATGAATCAATGAATCTCTAGCCACACTGTGAACACTCATTAGTTTTCTCTCCAGTGTGAATCCTCTCATGTGTTTTCAGACTTGATGACACACTGAATCTCTTGTCACAGTGTGAACACTTGTAAGGTTTCTCTCCAGTGTGAATCCTCTCATGTGTTTTCAGACTTGATGACACACTGAATCTCTTGTCACAGTGTGAACACTTGTAAGGTTTCTCTCCAGTATGAATCCTCTCATGTGCTTTCCGTCTTGACGAATCACTGAATCTCTTGTCACAGTGTGCACACTTATATGGTTTCTCTCCAGTGTGAATCCTCTCATGTGTTTTCTGAGCTGATGATTTAATGAATCTCTTGTCACAGTGTGAACACTTATAAGGTTTCTCTCCAGTGTGAATCCTCTCATGCGTTTTCAGAGATGATGAATATTTGAATGTCTTGTCACAGTGTGCACACTTGTAAGGTTTCTCTCCAGTGTGAATCCTCTCATGTGTTTTCAGACCTGATAATTCACTGAATCTCTTGTCACAGTGTGAACACTTGTAAGGTTTCTCTCCAGTGTGAATCCTCTCATGTGTTTTCAGACCTGATAATTCACTGAATCCCTTATCACAGTGTGCACAGTTGTAAGGTTTCTCTCCAGTGTGAATCCACTCATGTGTTTTCAGATGTGTCAAACCAATGAATCTCTTATCACAGTGTGCACATTTGTAAGGTTTCTCTCCAGTGTGAATCCTCTCATGTGATTTCTGACCTGATGATTTAATGAATCTCTTGTCACAGTGTGAACACTTATAAGGTTTCTCTCCAGTGTGAACTCTCTCATGCGTTTTCAGAGATGATGAATCAATGAATCTCTTGTCACAGTGTGAACACTTATAAGGTTTCTCTCCAGTGTGAATCCTCTCATGCGTTTTAAGATTTGATGAATCACTGAATCTCTTATCGCAATGTGAACACTTATAATGTTTCTCTCCAGTGTGGATCCTTTCATGTCTATTTAGACTTGATGACTGACTGAATCTCTTATCACAGTGTGAACACTTATAAGGTTTCTCTCCAGTGTGGATCCTTTCATGTCTTTTTAGATATACTGACTGACTGAATCTCTTGTCACAGTGTGAACACTTGTAAGGTTTCTCTCCTGTGTGAATCCTCTCGTGCAGTTTTAAACTTGATTCTTCATTCTCTTTTTCTTCAATTAACTCTGAAACAAAAGTAAAAAATATATTTTTTGGTAACTTGTTAAAAGCTGAGAAAAGTAAACAAATGTGACCTCATTCAATGTTTAACATCTGTAAATAGGGCTTGGGTGCCACATTGCATTCTGGGACGTGGTGGCCATGTTGATGGCCTCGCGAATGTAAACATACATCAAGTCGAACGAGAAGAAGCAGAGTTGGGAGAAAGAGAAAAGATGTTAAAACCGCGAAAAGGTTGTAGTATTTAAAGGGATACACTAAATAGGGATGTGGTGTTAGGGCTGGGCGATATACAAAAAAAAAAGATATCTCGATATTGTCAAATTTTTTACGATATCCGATATATATATATCTCGATATGTTTGCATTTAAATAATAAAAAATAAAACACGATTTTCTTTTGCCCATTAAAAAAAAAAAAAACATATAGATTAAACAGCTAATTTAAGCAGTTAAAAAATCTAGACCAAGAGATCACTTACTGCTTTTTATTAAATGAATACATGTAGGCCTATATGTAACTGAAGCAGTGCAAATTAAGTAACAGTTACAGAAAGTGCATTCTGTCAACTTTTTAGTGCATGCAATTCACAATTTAAACTATGCAACTGGGATAAGTATTTTATTTTAATTTTTTAACAAGTTTTTAAGCTAAGAACACAAGTCTGTCAACTGTCTGTGGTTTTAAGAGAAGCTCTGTGGCATGAAACTATGTTCCTACTGACACTAAAAACCCTCTTAGATGGGGAGCTAGTTGCTGAAGCACATAGCTATTTCTTATATATTAATATATATAAATGAATACCAAAGACTTTTGCATTCTCTCTGTCTATATTATGGAAACTGGTAAACATATCAGTGAAATTCCCCAATAGTAATTCCAAATGGCCATAGCCTATGTTTCTCTATTCAAACATCAGCGGTCGAGTAAGTGCATTTATTTTGCGATCACAAATGCAACAATACAGTTGAGATCTGACGACAGAACACAGACCGGCTGAACGACGCTTTCATTAGATCGCTCATTTCCAGCTTGTTAGTGTTTTCAGATTATCGACGGCGGCTCTTCCGCAATGAGGAGTGAGCACGTGCGCATGGTTGCCAGATTGCTTAAAATAAGCAAACACCGGGCAGAAAATGTATCCTTGTAACAGTGGAGCTCTGATTCTGAGATTTAAACTCTTGTTATCTGGCAACCGCTATCATTACAGCTCTCGTAGTAGAGGGGCGTAGAGCAGTCAGCAGTTACAGGTTCCTTTTTTGGACATTCGGCGCGTTCTTTTGGGAAAGTATGCTTGAATTTGAAATATTCGATATTCCCGATATATTCAAATTGTACATCGTCGTCAAAATTATTCCGATAGTATCGCTAATATTCGATATATCGCCCAGCCCTATGTGGTGTGGGATTACAAATTTGTACTATGTTAAATCTAGTTTCCAATGTAATAATATGTACTTTGAGTTTTTACATTCTTAGGTTAAGATTATGACATTCTGAGATGATCAAGTCAAGCAGACCAGGTTCCTGAGACATCAACCTTTTGTCTTCATGCACATCCTGAATATAGGGCAAGGTCCCAACATAAAGGTGCCTGCTAAACTCAAGGCACAGCTGTGCCTTAAGTGAAAGTGACGTGACATTCAGCCAAGTATGGTGACCCATACTCAGAATTTGTGCATTGCATTTAACCCATCCGAAATGCACACACACAGAGCAGTGAACACACACACACACTGTGAGCACACACCCGGAGCAGTGGGCAGCCATGTATGCTGCGGCGCCCGGGGAGCAGTTGGGGGTTCGATGCCTTGCTCAAGGGCACCTAAGTCGTGGTATTTGTTTCTATGATAATGTGAAGGTATGGGTGATACTATCAGGCACCTCTGTAACACGCATATAATTTACATATTACATCACCAATACAAACCAACCTCATTTATAATATTATAGCCTAAATATTACGTTATCTATTCTATTACATTCATTGAAAAAAATAAATAATTCTACTCCCCATAAAAATAAAACACCTGATGCTGTTGGGAGCTAACCAATTATGTGAGATTCAGCTCAAAAGGAGTACCAGCACAAAGAAGTTGCGTTTGTAAAGCCTGTGTTATACTTTCCGCATGAGCAATCCGGACGTGGACACGGCCAGTGCGGACGCGGACTTCTTCAATTTATACTTCCGAAAGCATACGCTGATGGTCCGCTCTGCAGCAAACATGTGAACAAACAATTGCCCAAAATTATTGCACATCGCTGTCTGTATATTCTTTATTGACGGATTGCACAGGTTCGAGTAGCAATGAGGTTCTTCACACTGCCTGAAGATGTGCAATTGTGCTTTTGAAGACTACTGACCACATGCACCTGTCCGCGCTGTCGTCTGCTCAGAGCCTCTGTACACTCTCCGATGACGATTTTTACATCAAAGGTCCATAGCGCACTCGCGGAAAGTTTAACAGTGGCTTTAAGATGCAGTCTTTAAGACGCGCACGGGAGCATAACTTGACGCGCGACATTGCAGAAAATGTGCGTTCACAAATTTAGATCTAAATATGGAAAGCACGTTTGAATTTAATAATATGAGGTTCTCTCCAGAGATGTTTTGCCACATTTCTTCAATTAAGGATTGCTACGTAGTATATGGTGTTTCTATTAGCCTGAACTTTTTCAAGTGAGTTGCGGGGCAAACCGAAAATCCAGCAATTCTCCTTCACTACTGATACTGCGACTATTCTTGTTTGTACATGTTCATTCGAGGGCATTTTTCACATTACTTTTTTCTCCCTTAAAAACAAATTTGACCATTCTGATGCGCAATTTTACCTTAACTAATGGCTGTTGATGACTATTTGAATTGAATTCTGCCAAAGTGCACGCTTCTATTTGTTCGTTAAATGCATAACGTTATGTGAGTAGGTCTGCTCATGTCTGAAAATAATATATGAAAAAAAAAAAACATTAGGATATAGCTTATATTTCATTAGTAGCCTACATTTTTTTATGTAAAAAAATAAAATTAATTGTAAAACTTAATTTTTTAAGTGCATGCGGCCCACGGTTTGAGAACCACTGATCTACAATGTATAAATGACTGGTCAGACTTTTGATGACTACAGTGCCATGCAATATCAAATTATCAATACAGATAAAGAATTCTGCTGAAGAATTCTTTATCTGTATTGATAATTTGATATAGTCTCCTGGTCTTTGTTTCTGAGTTCCCAATAGTGGACAAAATCGGCACTATTAACGTTTTGGATCCATATGAAATTCCCAACAAAGAGTGGAGCACCGATGACGACTTGATGCCGCACTTTTGCATTACAGATATCTTCGGCTACCTTGTTTGTTTTGTGAGCGCCTACACTTCAGAACAGTTCCGGAGCTACAAGTCATTGGAGTTTCATGTGCAGTTCACAAATGGACGGGTTTAGGAGCTGCTGATCATAAAGCCAAAGGAATGGTTAAGTGACGACACATGGCAAACTGTAGAAAATAGAAGGGTCCTAAAGAAGAAAGTAAATGAGACAAAGTCTGAACGGCTTAAAGAAAAATACAGGAAACAATACCAAGAAACAAACAAAGCAGTGCGAAGGAAAGCCAGATCAGACAAGCGAGCATATCTAGAAGATCTCGCAAGTCAAGCAGAAGAGGCAGCTAGAAAAGGGGAGCAAGGAAAAGTCTACAAGATCACCAAAATAGTGAGTGGCAAACACAGACGAACAATTGAGGCACCAATAGTAGACAAAAAGGGTCAGCTATTGACAACTGAGTCACAACAAGAAGCCCGATGGGCAGAGCACTTCCAGGAAGTTCTAAATAGACCACCACCCACAATAGAACCAGATGTCCAGCATGCAGAGAATGACCTGGACATTAGCATTGAACCACCATCAAAGGAAGAAATTGTCTCAGCCATTAAATCCCTAAATAATGGAAAAGCCCCTGGCCAAGATAACCTGAATGCAGAGCTTTTCAAAGCAGACCCAGACCTCGCCTCAAAAATACTTCAACCACTATTCAAAAATATCTGGGAGGAAAAGGAAATACCTGATGATTGGACGGAAGGAATTATCATAAAGATACCAAAGAAGGGCAACTTGAGAGATTGTAACAATTGGTGAGGAATCACACTCCTATCTATACCAAGCAAAATCATGGCAAAAATCATTGAGCGACGACTTAAAGAGGCAGTAGATAAGAAACTCAGGAATGAACAGGCAGGATTCCGTAAGGGGAGAGGGTGCATTGACCAGATATTTGCACTTCGTAATATCATAGAACAATGCACAGAATGGCAGAGGCAAATGTACATCAATTTTATAGACTTTGAAAAGGCATTCGATAGTATACACCGAGACGGCCTCTGGAACATCTTAAGGATGTATGGAATTCCACAACACATAGTGGACCTCATCAAGACCTTTTATGCCAATTTCAAATGCCGGGTGGGAAACAGTAGCCTGGCATTTCAGGTAAAGACAGGAGTCAGACAAGGATGTGTAATGTCAGCATTGCTCTTCAACATTGTTATCGACTGGGTGATGCGCCGCACAACAGAAGATAAATCAAGAGGTATACGATGGACCCTCTTCTCAACATTGGAAGACCTTGATTTTGCTGATGATCTGGCTCTAGTTTCACACACTCACCAACACATGCAAGAGAAAACAACACGTCTCAGCTACTTTGCACAGCAAGTTGGCCTGAAGATAAACCAGAGGAAATCTGAAGTAATGGTGCTAAACATCCTAGATCCATTACCGATACATGTGAATGGAGAAGCTCTACTAACAACAAATGAGTTCACCTATCTTGGGAGTACTGTAAGATACGATGGGGGTGCACACAATGACATTAAAAACAGAATCAACAAAGCCAGAAATGCATTCAGAATGCTAAACAACATATGGAAGTCTCAGCAGTATAGAACCAAGACAAAACTAAAATTATATCAGAGCTGCGTTCTATCCACCTTACTGTATGGCGCAGAATGCTGGAGAATGACAGCAAGTGACATATGCCAACTGTCAGTCTTCCACACAAGGAGTCTGAGAAGAATCTGTCGGATTTTTTGGCCAAGCAAGATATCAAATGAGGATCTATTAACAAGATGTCAACAAGACAGCATGGGTAGCATTGTAACAAAGCGGCGCTGGAACTGGATTGGCCATATTTTGAGAAGAGAGCAAGACAGCATCCCAAGAGTAGCCCTTCATTGGACACCCGAAGGTAGAAGAAAGAGAGGACGACCAAAGATCACCTGGCGTCGTACAGTAGAGGAAGAAATGAAATATATGAACCTGACATGGGGAGATGTCCAGAAAATAGCCCAGAATCGACCAGAGTGGAGGACCTTCGTTGCTGCCCTACATGCCAGAGGCATAATGGGCAGTAAGTAAGTAAGTAAGATCATAAAGCCAGCAAACAGTATACAGTAATCCGGACAACGGTAAGCTGCGCTCCACCTAGCTGCTAGTTTAGTAACCGCTAGTGCTAACAACCATTCACACATGTACTTTTACTTGCCAATTTTCATTTCATGCCAATCTATAAGCAAAATCAGGTTAGACCTAGCTTCACGACTCGCTTAGTTAATGTAGTATCGTTACGAATGTCAGCAGAGGGATAGCAACTGAAAGATGAATGTTGAAATTTTCCCGTATTTTAGATTAGTATGTTCAATGTCGACTTAAGCTATATAAAGTAAATATTCAGATGTTTTGGTCTCCATGGTCGCGCCTCCAAGCAGGAAAGTGGAGGAAAGTGAATCCAATTTAATTTTGTTTTCCCCATGTGTGCGCTATTACACCCCACAATACAGCAACGGTTTACCATGGTTGAAACAGATTTTAAATTAATCAAATTAAGACACATGGCTGAGAGGGAGTACTTCTAAACACTGCGCAGTAGTCCGAGTAGCAGTAAAGGAGGCCATCAACATGGCGGCCACGCCAAGTTATGACGTCACGACGCCCAAGCCCTATACTCAATAAATTTTCTTAGCTTCAGATTGAATATGGATAAACAATTTGACCCCCCAGGGTCTTTGAGCTGTATAAAACAAGTAATATAAAAAAAAAATTATTAGGGATGTGACGGTGGAAGACTTACCACTGCGGTGGTAATGCCACCATCACAGCCCCAATAAAATGTTTATATTTTATATACATAGGGCTTTTATATATATATATATATATATATATATATATATATATATATATATATATATATATATATATATATATATATATAGGGTAAGTGTACCCATTAAGCCCACCAAAATCTAAGTTTAGGGTTTTTTCATAGATATTGACATAGTTTATAAGAAAAATAATTTGTTAAAATGAAAGATTAATCTCTCATTTGAAATTGTATTAATTAGTCAATGTACATTTTAGAATATAAAATTAAGATAATTTAGGAATGAAGTCAGAAGTCTGGCATGGGCTTAATTGGTACTTTGGCACCATTTAAGCCTGCATGTGTTCCAAATAAGCCCACATCATGAATGATTTAAAAGTTTATTGATTTTAAAGAAGTAAAACAACAATATAATTTTTTCAGTGACTGTATTTAAAATATTCCTTTTTTACTAATGGTTGCCATAGTACTCATCACCTGTACCAATAACATTCAACATGAAAAACATTGGCTACAGAACATTTCATGAACAAAGAATGCAATCATTTGCAATTACTGTTTTGCAACTGAGCTTATTTCATTGATTTAAGTTTCTTTTTGTAGAGGCTCTCTACTTCATTGTGGTTTTTCAGGTAAAAAGGGCCAGCACCCTCCAGGTCTGCTCTGCAAAGAATAAACCTGAACAGGTGCTGTAGTTTTTCCTTTTTGGCATTTTCTCACTGAAAACAAATGATACACATTAGCAGACATCTATTAGGCCTATATAATGGTGCTACACAGTGTTTAATTTTTATCAAAATATAGTTGTAAATTAAGGTAGTATGGAAGATAAAAGCAGACAAAGAAATGTTATCATTTAGCCTAACTCTTTCACACAGAAAATTGATCAAAGTTTGTAATTTGAGGAATTCCTCATTGAAACACATAAGGTGGGCTTAAATGGTACCACTGTCAGTAATGGTGAAAAAAGACATTGTTTTCCTTTAAAAATCTAAGATTTGTTTAAAAAGACATGTAATGAGCTTAAATATAATGTGGACTAAGCATAAGAGTTATTTTTATTGAGCTCACATTGAGAAATGTTAAGTTTTTTACATTTAAGGTTAGCTTGTGTTGGCTATAGTTTGCATGCGTTTTGTGGCACTGTACCATTTAAGCCCATCTTTAAAAAAAGTTAATTTATGAAAATAATCTTCTCTACAAAACAATTTATGATGTATTTATTGGTAAATTAATGTATAATTAATCACAAGACATTTAATGTTTGTAGTTCACATGCTTAATTCGTTGGCAGTCTATCTTTCTGTAAGGCTAATGATTTGACCTAGAGATTAGCATTGAACGCAAGCTAATAAAACTCATCTTTCCATTTTAAGGGAAATGATATAAAATGATAAAGTACTATTTGTTCATACACAAAAAACAATACATTTATCTCTTATTTGACACAATATCAATGTACTTACCGAAGAAATGGCTGAAAATTGAAGAAATGTCTTGATTTCTGAAGAGTGCCAAAACACCAAAGTTTTGGGGTGACTTTGTGTGAGGTAACCTGAGACAACTTGCACATGGGTGGGGCTAACTCAACATTGACAAATGTGATTGGTATGCAATAAAAAATGTCAGAGAAGTAACAAATCACTGGATTGGTTAAAATAATGAGCGGCAAAAAATATGATTTTGTCTTTTTTTATTTGACTTCAGAGTTGATGGTGGGCTTAAAGGGTACAGGGCTTAATGGGTACACTTACCCTATATATATATATATATATATATATATATATATATATATATATATATATATACACATATATATACATATATATATATATACATATACATGTATACATACATATACATATATATATTAGGGGTGTAACTGTACGCAAAAATCACGGTTCGGTACGTACCTCGGTTATAAAGTCACGGTTCGGTTCATTTTCGGTACAGTAAGGGAAAGAAATGCAAACATTAAACTGCAGGTTGTTTATTACTATACACTTTTTTTTAAAATACTTTTTAATAAAATATATATAAAATAAAAATAGGATAAGAAATAAAATACTGCTGCAAAGGTCTCCACTAAATAAAATACTCTCAGTCTCAAACCAATATCATATAATAAAATATAATGAAAAATATAAATAAATAACTATGATTACAGTGCAGCATTACCAATCCCAGCATGCTGCTGCTGTAGGTGACATAGAGGGAGACCGCCGACAGACTAGGCTCTTGTCTTCATGACAACAATATCTATACTTCATGTTGAGCACAAAACATGTGGGGGAAGTCGTGGCCTGGTGGTTAGAGAATCGGACTCCCAATCGAAGGGTTGTGGGTTCGAGTCCCGGGCCGGCAGGAATTGTGGGTGGGGGAAGTGCATGTACAGTTCTCTCACCACCCTCAATACCACGACAGTTCTCTCACCACCCTCAATACCACGACTGAGGTGCCCTTGAGCAAGGCACCGAACCCCCAACTGCTCCCCGGGCGCCGCAGCATATATGGCTGCCCACTGCTCCGGGTGTGTGTTCACAGTGTGTGTGTGTGTTCACTGCTCTGTGTGTGTGCACTTCGAATGGGTTAAATGCAGAGCACAAATTCTGAGTATGGGTCACCATACTTGGCCGAATGTCACTTCACTTCACTTCACTAAATATAAAGCCTACTGATAAAGGACACCGTCAACAGTATTGACGGCAAAATGTTTGATGTTTGACAGGTGCAATATTTGAATCGATAATTATTAATTTATTTTTTACATTACATTTATATCTGAATTTATGTCAACCTACAGACTTTCAAACATCAAAGTGCCATGAATTAATATGTATTTGTGTACAAAATTACATATAAACATATTTTCCTATTATATTTTGCCTGGAAACTCTTCCAACACGCTTGCGTGTCACGTGAAAAATAGGCGTCAGTTCTATTTCTAGCATGCACGCGTTTTCTGCGATGCGCGTCTCACGCAGGCAGTCTGCAAGCTCTAACCTGTTAACATGGGAGCCGAGTTAAAAACAGACACGTCACGCAGCTGAGACGCTTGCGCCACGCATCCAGTGTGTCGCCGGCCTTAGAATCAGCTGCAGGGCGGGATTTGCGCTGAACGTGGAGACTTCCGCCACTGAATGTGTTCGTTGGGAAACACGAAAATGTACTTATGTTCCACGCACAAAATATTGCATTCCGTCATTCGGTACACACGTGCAACGTACCGAAAGCCCTGTACCGAAATGGTCCGGTACAAATACACGTACCGTTACACCCCTAATATATACTGAACAAAATTATAAAGGCAACACTTTTGTTTTTGCCCCCATTTTTCATGAGCTGAACTCAAAGATCTAAGACTTTTTCTATGTACACAAAAGGCTTATTTCTCTCAAATATTGTTCACAAATCTGTGTTAATTAGCACTTCTACTTTACCGAGATAATCCAGCCACCTCATAGGTGTGGCATATCAAGATGCTGATTAGACAGCATGATTATTTACACAGGTGTGCCTTATTCTGGCCACAATAAAAGGCCACTCTAATACCGTTTCCACAGCTGGAACTTTACCCAGGAACTAGGGATTTTGAGCTGTTACTCTGTGTGTTTCCACCGGAGGAACCAGGATCTTAATAAAGCTCCGCGTAAAAAATGCCCTTTGGAAAATCCCTGCTGGCGAGGTAGTACTTTTTCAAAGTTCTGGAACTTTTGGGGACGGGACTTGGGCACTAAACATGCAGTTCATGCAGCATTGTGATTTCAACCAACATTTATTCTGATCATTTTCAAAATATTAATGTTATTGTGTCATGTAATGTAATTTTGAAAGTATTACAGGTGAGAATGTAGTTGTTCAAAACTCAAATCTGTGGTTTATTTATAAAGACAGCATCTGTTTAAAAATGTTTTGCCGATTTCGGAGACGGTCAGCTCCACTCGATCAGCAGGAGCTCAGTGCTCATGTATCTGCTGAGTGCAGTTTCGACTCGGCTAGACCTTCTGATATGTGCCGCTGGCTCTGTCTCTTTAGTAGTTAAACAAAATATAGTTTGTTTTGGGTAAATCTAACAGGTAATCTTTGGTCTGTGTTCAATTTATCTATATGTTAAAATGAAAATAAAGAGGCAGAGTCCAAACTACCCAGGGGATGCAAGTCCAAAATTTGTGTTCTTTGTATTGAGAAATGCATGCAGACCTACATCACCAGACTATGTGGCTCATCTTCACTGCTGATTAGAGAACCGGCTTTACTGACGAGATGCACATTAATGATCGGCCAATCTTAACCCTATTGTACACGTGGGGTACTTATTATCTGTGTTCACCGAACCCATCTTGAGTGTTTGCCGCTAAAAAGCTCATTTTTTAGTTTCATCTCACCATAGAAGCCAGTCCCAAATAAAGTTCCAGTCATGGCTGATAACTGAATATGCTTTAGTTTGTTTTTGGATGAGCTTTTTCTTGAAAACCTCCCAAACAACATGTGGTGATGTAGGTTCTGTTTGAGTTTTTTTTAATGGTTATCTGAACCAGAGACTCAAACTATTTTCTGCAATTCTCTAGCTGTGACCCTTGGAGAGTCTTTAGCTACTCAAACTCTCCTTCTCACCGCACATTAGGACAATATAGACATGTCCTCTTCCAGGCACTTTCATAATGGGAAGTGGTTAGAGAGTATGACTCCTAACCCTAGGGTTGTGGGTTCGAGTCCCGGGCCGGCAATACCACAACTTGGGTGTCCTTGAGCAACCCCCAACTGCTCCCTGAGTGCCACAGCATAATTGGCTGCCCACTGCTCTGGGTGTGTGTTCACAGTGTGGATGTGTGTTCACTGCTGTGTGTGTGCACTTTGGATGGGTTAAATTAGATAAGATCCTGTTTAGTCGCTGAAGAAGTTGTAACGCTTTGACTCGGATAACTCAAATACATGAAATGAAAGAGATAGAAAACGAGGAGTTGGTGTCTCACACATTTAGTGGCTGGTACACGGCCACGCGCACCTCTTAAACATGGGAGATTAACTCTTTCTTGGCATTACAATTAAAGTAAAGATAAAATTATATTATAATATTGCACATATATAGTCCGTTCAGATTACTTGTTAAAGTGTAATGCCATACCTTATATCTGCATCATACGATGTACGTCTGTTTGTGGATGGAGACTTTGTAACGGCCAAAACTATGTATTTTGCATGCATCACATTATAGTGCGGTGTGTATGAATATAATAAAGCGGCAGAGTGAATTTATCATCCAAAGTGTTTCTCACGTAGACCATAACTTATAACACACTACTATGTGGTGATGACGTAGAAGTACTAAGTTCGCTCTGCCACCTTGTTATTATTTTCATGCACACTGCACTATAATGTGTGGTGTGCATGAAAGTCTCCATCCAAACAGACGTACATTGTCTGCAGATTTAAGGTATGTCATTGCCACTGTTGGGAATGTTACTTAAAAAGTAATTAGTTATAGTTACTCACTACTTGTTCCAAAAAGTAACTGAGTTAGTAACTGAATTACTCTATAATAAAAGTAACTCGTTAACAGGGAAAGTAACTATTTGCGTTACTGTAAAAAAAAAAAAAAATGATTTGCTATGTCAAATAATTTGTAGTCAGTTGAAATGAGTAGAACATACAGGTGTTCGTACATAACTTTCGATATTTATTGCATGTCAACAGACAGCAAGAGTTTTATCCTGCACTTCAAGTATTATCTTTGTAAGAAAAGTGTTTTTGGCCACTAGCTTTGTAGATGCGTGTGTCACACATTACATGTACACATTACATGCACATTCTTGCCTTTGACCACAATGAATTTGAAGTAGTGCTTATATCTCCACCTTGAAAATGCCAACTTTTCATCGGATAGGAGCCAATAGCCTTCGAGTATGAGATGTGACAGAGCATGTGATTTGTTGAATGTAGTGAACGAATACGCCCTTCAATGAACGAGTTTCATATGAGTCTGAACGAGATCTAGAGATCTTATCGTTCGTGAATGAAATGACTGAACTGGTACACATGTCGTTTGTGAACGAGTTCAATGATTTAGTAAATCTCATTCATGAATGAAATGACTTAACTGGTACACATGTCGTTCGTGAATGAGTTCAATGATTTAGTGAATCTCATTCGTGAATGAAATGACTGAACTGGTACACATGTCGTTCATGAAAGAGTTCAATGATTTAGTAAATCTCATTCGTGAATGAAATGACTGAACTGGCACACGTGTCGTTCGTGAGAGAGTTGAATGAACGGATACATGTCATTCGTGAATGAAGTGAACTGGTACATAGTTATAGGCACTGTGCACATACGCTTGTTTTCATATTTAGCATACAGAACTCCACGTTTAATCCCCGATTTATGAATGTGAATATATAATATACAAACTCTCTGACAAAATTAAAATGCTAATTAGGCAAGAAAACCTCGTGCTTTGTTCATCTGAACAAGTTAATTAGACTTTATATATTGAATGCGATTATGCACACATTTTAATAAAGCCAGATCAGTTGTTGTAACAAGTGAATACGTTCGTTGACTTAAGACATAACACATAATACACTCTTTTTTGCCACCTGCTGGCATACTTTGTGTAATACGAAGAAATGATCACTGAATCAATCAGTGAACGATTCTGAACGAATCATTTTGGTGAACGAACTGAAAATGAACGAATCTCTTGAAAGAATCATAATTTCCACCACTAAGCTGTTGCGTGTGTGTGTGTGTGTGTGTTTGGCGCCGCTGGCGCGTATGCCGGCATGTGTGTAAAAACACTGGCTCTGATTGGTTACCATGAAACACATGACTCTGCCTTAGCTAATCATAATCGCTTATCTCGTTATTAACCCACCTCCTCACTAGCTGTGTGAGCAAGGGGTGCGTTCGGATTGCATAGTTTATTAAATCAATGCATAGTAACACCCCGCATTTAACGTTCAGTAATGTTAATGGCGTTGTAACGACGGGAAAAGTAATTAGTTAGATAACCCCGTTACTGAAAAAATAACGTCGTTACCTAACGCCGTTATTCCAAACACTGGTCATTGCACTTTGTAATCTGAACGGCCTATATATGTGCAATATTATAACGTGTCCTCACTAACTGAGTTTAATGCCACAGTTATGTTAGAATGCATCTCATTCTTGTTTCTGTGGCAATGCGTCGGTCTCATCATGAGGCCAAACACCAAATAGTTATGCTAAGACAAGAACAAAGAGTCTCTCTCTTGCTCCACCCATGCATGATAATATCATGTATCGTCGATCTCACGGGCTGACGTTATGACAATTTGAAAAATTACCATATCGCCCAACACTAGAGCTGAAACGATTAGTCAACATTGTCGACAAATATTTTTGTTGTCGAGTATTCGTTTGATTTAATTTGACCTAATTTAGAGCCTCCAATAATGCGGTTTGACCATTGTGACGCTGTAGCGCAAGACTGTAATTCAGCCCTCCTCGATGCAATTCAAGAGAAGATACAGCGCTCGCTCAGCACTGCTTCAGAGAAATGCACCCGAGCCGAACCGAATGAAAATATGACGTGCGCTTTCCTTTCAATAACAAAATAAACAACAACAAAATCACAGCAATGTGAAAGCAGCAGTTAAAAATGCATCTTATTACACTGATGTGGATGTTTGCACGATCTCAGTAAAGCATCCAGGTCACGTCTATAGTATTTTATGCAATACCATAAATCTAGTACCTTTACAGTATTAAACATTATTATTAAATATTTGATTAACGTGATAGTTTGGTTTGCAGAGATCAAAGCTTAATCTAGCTCAGGACTGTTTTGATTATCATAACCCAGTAAGTTATTTTAAGAGAGATTACTCTATTTGATCCAAAATACAGCAAAAACAGTAATATTGTGCAATATTTTATAATTTAAAATAACTGCTTTCTATTTGAATATATTTTAAAATGTAATTTATTCTTGTGAATTTTCTCCAGTCTTCAGTGTAACATGATCTTCAGAAATCATTCTAATATGATGATTTGCTGCTCAAGAAACATTTATTATTATTATTATTATCAATATTTAAAACAGTTGAGTACTTTTTCTTTCAAGATTCTTTGATGAATATAAAGATCCAGAGATCAGTATTTATCTGAAATAAAAAGCTTTTGTAACATTAAACGCAATACCATTCAAAAGCTTGGAGTCATTATTTTTTATTTGTATTTTTTTATTGGGGTGGGGGGGTGGGGGGGGTTGTTGTAGAAATTAATACCTCCTATTTAGCAAGGATGTTTTAAATTGACAAAGACATTTATAATGTTACAAAAGATTTCTGTTTCAGATAAATGCTGATCTTCTGAACTTTCTATTCATCAAAGAAACCTGAAAAAAATTATATTCAGCTGTTTTCAACAACAACAACATAATAATAATAATAATAATAAAAAATGTTTTTTGGAGCAGCAAGTCAGTATATTCATCATGTGACTGGAGTAATGATGCTAAAAATTCAGCCTTGAAATCACAGGAATAAATTACATTTTAAAATATATTCAAATATGAAAACAGTTATTTTAAAGTAAAAAATCTTTCAAAATTGTACCGTTTTTGCAGTACTTTGTATCAAATACATGCATTCTTTAAAAACACAATGTTACTGTTCAAAAATGATTGACTGGTAGTAGTGATGCACCGAAATGAAAATTCTGCGCTGAAACCGAAAATTTAGGATGCACTTGGCCGAAAACCGAAACCGAAAATGGCTTCTTTTAAAAACGTATATATATATTGCTTGGATTTAATGGATCTGAATTGAAAAATCACAATATAATAATCAAACTTTTATTAACAGCTACATAACAAAACATAAAATATTTTTTACAATAAATATAAATAATAATTATTCTTCAAGTTTTATGTTCCATCAAATAAAATAGTTTTTTAAAAATTGTGCAAAAAAATCCACAATTTTGGAGATTTTTGCAGAACAAATGTTACATATTGCAACTTTGGTGTCCTCTCCTATAGGGCTGTCACTTTTGTGAAAAAAAAACTGTTCGATTTTTGAGACATAGGCAAAGTGTTCATTGAATCGTTAGTAAATTGCCTATATTTGGCGTTGATCCATTTTTCAATGCCAAATGAAGTGAAGTGAAGTGAAGTGAAGTGAAATTCGGCCAAGTATGGTGACCCATACTCAGAATTTGTGCTCTGCATTTAACCCATCCGAAATGCACACACACAGAGCAGTGAACACACACACACACTGTGAGCACACACCCGGAGCAGTGGACAGCCATTTATGCTGCGGCGCCCGGGGAGCAGTTGGGGGTTAGGTGCCTTGCTCAAGGGCACCTCAGTCGTGGTATTGAGGGTGGTGAGAGAACTGTACATGCACTCCCCCCACCCACAATTCCTGCCGGCCCGGGACTCGAACCCACAACCCTTCGATTGGGAGTCCGATTCTCTAACCACCAGGCCACGACTTCCCCCAAAAAAAAACTGATAAGAACAGATACTACACTTGATCTTAGCCAAAAGGCCGAGAAGCGAAATATAGGCAAATCCACCGACATCTAAACAGGCATTAGGGCGAACGTAAAGAGGGCGCTTGAGACGCGCCCAAGTCAGCAATGTGGACTGCCATAACATCAATGAAAAACATTACTGAAGGCTACACTGATATTATGCACTAATAGGCTGTGTGTGTGTGTGTGTGTGTGTGTGTGTGTGTGTGTGTGTGTGTGTGTGTGTGTCAGAACCTGCAGTTGCTGTGTGACGCTGCGAGCGTATAGTGACGAGCTGGACGCGCTCCGAGAGAAGGCCGTTAAAATCGATTCCCTGTTTTCGTTTTCGAAACTTGTGTTGGTTGGTCCGATCGATTGTGCAGCTTTTGTGACAAGCTTTTTTTGATTGTGACAGCCCTTTGACATGCTTAATCTTTGATAGGCAGACGCGTGATAACAGCTCGACCGTGAGTGAAACCTAAGCGCTTGCGCACGGATGGGAGGGGCGGGTGACATTCATTTTCGGTTGTTTTTTTTATTTCGGCCCGAAACCGATAATGCCATTTCGGCCGAAAATTTTCGGCGGCCGAAATTTCGGTGCACCCCTAACTGGTAGTGTATCTTGTGAATAAAATTTTTTATCCAAAAATAAAACATCTAACCACTTAAGCCCCTTTCACACTGCACGTCGGACCCAGCAAATTGCCGGGTCGCCTTCTGTGTGAAAGCAAATACGTCCCGAGATTGATTCCGGCATTGAACCCAGGTCGGGGCCTAGTAACATTGCTGGGTTCAACCCGGGACGAGCGCTGTGTGAGCAAAAGCCAGATCTAATGCCGTGTCGTAGTGATGACGCACGTTATCGCGCGACTCTTTACCGGCTGTTGAAGGAAGATCAACATTCGCGACAAAAAAAATTTGCAAACTGTAATGAAGAAGAGATCAGTTAGTTCCTCACTTTCCGCGCTGAGATCGTTCGCCATCTTCAGTGAAAGTACAATGTGCCTAACGTAAATAATTGTAATTACATAATATTATTTCCCAAAGCTGTAATGATTAGACTCTCTGTTATTTATTTGTTATGTATAACAGTATTTTAACTAATTGCAAGAGCTGAATAATCAATCAAATTCTATTGATTAATCAGTAAAATAATCGACGATTAGTGGATTAATCGTTAGGGCTGGGTAAAAAAAATACATTTTTCGATTAATCGTTTTTTAAAATGTGGTCGATTCAAAATCGATACTCAAAGGCCATGAATCGATTTTTTCCCATATTTCCACAGACATTAAACGTAAGATTAGCATTAATCTAATTACAAATCTTCTCCACTAGATATCACCCTCTTATGTGCCTTGTGCGATGTTACCAACGAACCTGTCATTCATTCATTCATTCAGTGCTTAAAGCAGTGGTTCCCGCGGCCCGTCACAAATTCAAATGCGGCCCACCATATGCTGAACACACACACAAAACTTTTGCAACTCACTTGAAGAAGTTCAAGCAAATGGAAAAACCATATACTACGCAGCAATCATCCTTAATTGAAGAAATGTGGCAAAACATCTCTGGAGAGAACCTCATATTATTAAATTCGAAAGTGCTTTCCATATTTGGATCAACATAGGCTACATTTGTGAACGCACATTTTCTGCAATGTCGCGCATCAAGTCATGCTTTCTTGCACGTCTTAAGGTAGGCGTGACGTAAAAATCGCCTTCGGAGAGTGTGTACCGAAGCTCTGAGCAGACGACAGCGTGGACATGTGCGCATGGTCAGTAGTCTTCAAAAGCACAATTGCACATGTTCAGGCTGTGTGGAGAAGCCCATTGCCAATCAAACCTGTCAATAAAGATTATAAAGACAGCGATGTGCAATAATTCTGGGCAACTGTTTGTTCACATGTTGGTTGCAGAGCGGTCTATCAGCGCACGCTTTCGGAAGTATAAATGGAAGAAGTCCACGTCAGCGCTGGCCCTGTCTGCGTCCAGATTGCTCATGGGTCAATGACGTGGCGTGTCAATTCTGGTGTCCAAAGCATATTCATTATATTAAAAATGTATACATTTTTAAATGCATTTCATTAAATGACTTAACTTTCCCCTCTTTAATTACTCGTGTGAGAATTCATTATAAATAATTAATCTTTAAGGAACTATTGAGCTCAAAAGTTCCAAAATGTCATTCCGGGTAACTGTCCAGGCTTAAAATCTGAATACAAAAATACAATAAAAATGTAAAAAATAAAAATATTTAAAATCTACTTGGGCATAATTGTATTGATGTTTTAAACGATACCTGCAAATATGGTTATAATACTAAGCTTAATTACATTTTAATGACAGAAAGACTTTTGTCCCCAAATTGTGATTTCTATAATGTCATTCCTGGATAACAGGCACCAATGACAATTTTAGACCATAATGCATTGTGGTATGTCATGTGACATAATATAGTATCAAAAAGAAGACCCTGAAGGAGCACCAGAACATGTGCAAAGGTGAGTAAGCGTCTCTTAAAATGTTGATATTTTTGATGTGAACACATGAACAACACCTCTAGAACTGCTCTGACAGTCACTTCATGAGCATTTGACCGTTTGATTTGAGTAAAACTAGCGTCACATCACATACACAGAACTGTAAAGGTACGTCAACCCGTCAAAATAAAAGTCCTGTTTAGTTTAAAGACAAGTGTTTGCCAGAGATGTATTACTGTTGTTCAGCAGAATGTACATAGCCTACTACTAAAAAAAATATCAAAACTTTTTTTTTAAGGTTTAATCACACAACATTTCTTCCATGTTTTTATTTTTAATAGTAAATCCCCTTTGTTTACCAAAAAGTTAAGTTTGCTTAATATTTAATAATTAAAAGATAAATTAAATTAATGTTTTATGTGTTTAATGTTTAATGTGCATCTTAGAAAATGCTTTATTTAAAACCCCATCTGAATGGCACTTAAATGCACTTAATTCATCTGTCAACTTTATTGTCATTGTTCACAGTACAAGTACAGACAGAGAAACAATGGATAATATTTTTTTTTATGTATGCATTGCATTCTATGCATGTAAAAAATAAAAATATTTTTTTTTCTAAAACAGGAAACTTAGTTGAGTCTTATTTTCTCTTGCATAATTAAAGGGATAGTTCTCCCAAAAATCATAATTATGTTATTAATAACTCGCCCTCATGTCGTTCCAAACCAGTAAGACCTCCGTTTACAACTGAAGATGAACACCGAGCCGAGCCAGATAACGAACAACAGACTGACTCATTCTCTAGTCAAGAACCGTCAATCGCCAATAACGCCATAACGTTGAGCGCAAAAGAACCGGTGAACAGTTTTCTTCAACCGATTTATTGAATCGAACTGTCCGAAAGAACTACTGGTGATCCGAAAACCGATGCAACCGGTTCTTGACTCATGAACGAGTCATTATCTGACTCGGCTCGGCGTTCTTCTTCAGTTCTCTCTTCACATCAGTTCAGTCAGTGTACTGTTTGAGTAAATGAATTACTCCGGGATATTGGTTTGTTTTAACTCAGAGTGTCAGCCACATTAAAAAAGTTAACAGCTTAAGTCATTTGTGGATTAATGCGTATTGGAGACGCGAACCGTTTAAAACCATTCAGTTTGATTTGGTGAATTGGTTCAAAAAGATCCGGTTAAATCGAATGATTCGTTCGCGAATCGGATATCACAAACTGATTTGTCTTGAACTCTCTCACAACAGACCTGGAAGAGAAGACAATGCTGAATAAAGTCGTAGTTTTTGTTATTTTTGGACCAAAATGTATTTTCGGTCCTTCAAAATATTCTAACTGACCCTCTGATGTCACATGGACTACTTTGATGATGTTTTTCTTACCTTTCTGGACATGGACAGTAGACCATACATACAGTTTCAATGGAGGGACTGAGAGCTCTCGGGCTAAATCTAAAATATCTTAAACTGTGTTCCGAAGATAAACGGAGGTCTTAGTGGTTTGGAACGACATGAGGGCGAGTTATTAATAACATAATTATGATTTTTTTTTTTGTAAGTTCAATTCACTTCCTTGTGCTGTAACCCGATTTTAATGACACAATGAGCAAATGTTTAAGATTGAGATTTTTGTAATGGTAATTGGGGGCATAATATTTATGTGTGTAATAGGGCCGTAGCTATCGAATATTTTAGTAATCGAGTATTCTACCAAAAATTCCATCTATTAATCGGATGTGTTTTTGCTTAAAAATGTGTTTTTGCTTAATTAAAAAGTGCAATATTAATTATGCAAGAGACAATAAGACTCCTGGGTATCTTAAAATGAACAGCTAAGTTTCCTTTTTTAGAAAAAATATATATTTATTTTTTTAAATGCATTGAATGCAATGCATACATCAAAAATAAACATTTAATTACCCATTGTTTCTCTGTCTGTACTTGTACTGTGAACAACTTAACAAAAAAATAAAAATAAAAAAAGTGTTTTTGGTAAACATAGGAGATTTACTATTAAAAATAAAACATGGAAGAAATGTTGTGTTATTAAACCTTAAAAAAAATAATGTTTGATTTTTTTTAGTAGTAGGATATGTACATTCTGCTGAACAACAGTAATACATATCTGGCAAATACTTTTCTAAACCGGACTTTTATTTTGACGGGTTGACGTACCTTTACAGTTCTGTGTATGTGATGTGACGCTAGTTTAACTCAAATCAAATGGTCAAATGCTCATGAAGTGACTGTCAGAGCAGTTCTGGAGATGTTGTTCATGTGTTCACGTCCTTATTTAGTGAGACAGCAGATGAAATCACCAGAGCGTCACGTGCACTTCAGTGTGTGTGATAAAGGAAGTCGCGCTTCTGCTCCATTCCTTAACAGAGACACGCAGAACATGCAGGATTCATGTTTAAATAGACTGTTCCGGCTTAATATTTACAGATATTAGTCAATATCGTGATTTGATGAAAGTGCAATGCCTTAAACTGTAAATTCCGTTTTTATGACTGGATTCCACGATTCCCTCCACGTTTTCTGCATCACGGACATCATAGGGCCCTAGTTGTGGTATGCCAGCTCTATCTTGCACTGGACACACGCCACGACGGTCTCTTTACGTTTGCCCGTGCCCTCAAATCAAAACACAATTGCAGTATGCAATTTCGGACGCAGGCACGCAGCGCTTGTGTCTCCTTCCACTTTGTGGGTGACGTAAAAGCGTTGTGTCACATAAAAAAAATATTTGCGAAAGAACCTGACGTGAGATTTAAAATAAATTAAAAGAGGCTTCGAGGCAGAGGAATTTGCCTCAATCATTTTTTGTAATTGAGTTACTCAAGGAATCGTTTCAGCCCTAGTGTGTAAATAAAAGCCTATGTAAAATCTATTAATCATATAAGGTGAATGTGTCTTTTTAGAAGACTTGGATTAAACCAATTTCAAAGCTTGAAATAATGAGTGCCTTGAAAAAATGGATTGACAAAAAATATATATCTACAGGTATATGGCAGTAAACAGTATGTGGTAGTTTTGCCAATGGTATTGAAAATGATTGTAAATCATGAAATCAAAAACAACCCTACTTGCTTTTTTAGTGCACAGTACTAGTCTTGTAGCAAACAATTGATCCATGCAAGTCAACACACTGGAAAGAAATTGTCTGCCGTCGCTTCCGGCTCTGGAGTGGTGTCCTTGTTCTGATGAAGTCAGTTTGATGGCTCAGGAGAATCTTCTTGTTATGCCATGATGTTAGGACTGCTGTTTCCGGGTCCAAGCCTCTACTCATTTCACTTGAGAATACTATCTCAGCAGCCATTTATTAACACATTTTATTAATATTACGTATTTAAGCTAAGCGTAATTTGCTGTGCACACTACAGTCTCCGTGCTCAGTGTCTCATAAACTAATATTTAAGCTGAATCACTTTGTTGCTTTTTGGGGGATGTCTGGCAGAGCTTTAGGTCCCAGAAGTGGTGAAGGATGATGTCAGACGTAACAAGCAGATATTCTTAATGGGGTCCTATTATTTGGACTACAGCATTGTTTTCCAAAACAATATCAAATTCATATGGCAATATTGATTTCATCCTTATCAGAGGGAACTTGCTGCTTTGGCAAGGGACGAACAGTACTGAAACACCGTCTGAGCTGTTCACCAATCACAACACACTGGGACAACTAACCAATCACAAAACATTTTGTTTGGTCTTCATCAAACCCAGAACTAATCGAGACATTTGTGACAAGCTGGGGAGAAAGGTATTGTAATAATGTAAATTATGTGAAAAATAATGTGTTTTTCGAACCACCAAGCATGAGAACATTTTCTAGTACACCCCCAAAACAAATTCAAGACATTGTAAAAGAGCATAATAGGACCCTTTTAACCACTCCTATCCAACCAGGTATTGAAGTTAGGAATCCCTGTATAATGACTAGGGCTGTCGCGGTTACGAAATTTCCCCTGCGGTTATTATGGGTGGCTCAAAAGCGCGATATGCGGTATTACCACCGTCTTTTTTTTTTTTACATACATAATTTATCCTGATTTTGCTGCATACAAAGCTTTATCGTTGAGTTATGTAGCATATATTGTTGCTTTTTTAACTGACAGAGACATTTTTGTTTATTGTTAAATGCCAAACAGCAACAAGAACATGCGTTTTCCAATAAAAAAAATTTAAGAAATCAAAGAGTTCTAACACGTATTACACGTATTTGCGCGCGACTTTGGACAGCAGCGGAAATCTAGACTGATTATCGCGTCACGGACAGTGGATTCATGCTGGAGTCGATGCACTCCTCAAGCAGATAGTGTGTGAGCTCGTTATCTGCTGACGCTCTCTTGGGTATGGGCACTGACGCAGAGGTTGTCCGTGACTTCAGCAGGTATGGCTGTTACTTTCACGGCTGTATTTTACAGATTTCGCAAAGGCTTCAGCTACTCCTAACTGTCGGCCGGTCTCAGCTTTTCTTTTTGATGTTGCTCCGCGACCTGATGCTTGAGGGGGCAGCTGCGCTGGATGAAAGGGGACACTCTAAAACGCTTACCGTGAAAAACGCTTAACATGGCTTAATGTACTAAGACAGTGATATTAACAAACCAAACTCACTAAAAATTATACTAATAAAGTATACTATCTATAAAAAAATCAGATGAGCCCTGAATATGAATGCAACTCGTTAAATAACACGTTAAGCCTTTTCCTCCCATTGAAAACCGTTATAAGAAAACGCTTAATGTATTAAGACAGTGATTTTTAAAAACCAAACTCACTAAACATTATACTAATAAAGTATACTATGTACAAAAAAAAACCCCCGTGTGAGTCCTGAATATGAATGCAAGTCGTCTAATAACACGTTAAGCCTTATAACGGTTTTCTGTGGGAGGAAAAGGCTTAACGTGTTATTAAACGCGTTGAATTCATATTCAGGGATCATCTGATTTTTTTGTAGATAGTATACTTTATTAATATGATGTTTAGTGAGTTTTGGTCTGTTAATATCACTGTATTAGTACATTAAACCACGTTAAGCATTTTTCACGTTAAACGTTTTAGAATGTCCCGATGACCTCAAATTAGATGTATTGCTGCGTCACAGGAACCTTTTTGCAGCAAATTTTGCATATCGGCTCATCTATATTCGCTGGCTCGCCCTTTTCATTGGGTTGAAAGCCAAAATGTTCCCAAACTGGCGATGTGACATTATGTTTTGGGACGAGATCGAGCGCCTCCCATCGTTTCAGCCGGCCTATTCAAAACAAACGAAGCACCATAAAGCTACAACGGCTCGTGAGGAAATTACAGTCGGAACCATATTGTATCATTAATTTATTTAACATTAAACGCACAGTGACAAATTGAAAAAACAAGAAGGCCACAGCCTCATAAAAAAAATAAAAAAATAAAAAAAATAAAAACCTGAACACTGCGGTTGCCGCGGTTTCTGCGGTTGCTATCTTTCTTCTGCGGTTTGTTTGTCAATAGCGCGGTATTACAATATTGCGGTTATCGCGACAGCCCTAATAATGACCACTAATTAACATACTTTGTCAATAAGATAAAAGTGGGTTTTGTTCAAAGTTGCTATTTTCCATGCACATAGATCTTTGATATGAATATTTTTGGTAACTAAATACCGCCAGCTAAAAAGTAACTAGTAACTTGTACTCTGAGTATTTTTTGAGAGGAGTACTTTTTAATTTTACTTAAAGTACTGTTTTAACAGCAGTACTTTTACTTGTAATTGAGTATTTTTCATCAATGTAACAGTACTTGTACTTAGGTACAAATTTTCAGTACTCTTTCCACCACTGGTTGTTGCACATTTGATCGTAAGAAAAAATACTATGAACGTCTCTTCAACTGCTTGGTTATACACATTATTCAAAATAACATTTATCATAACATCAGAATATTGTTTTGTGTGAATCAAGTGAACAGGATGATTTTCACATTATTTTTGTAGTATAAACTCTAGTATACCACATGCAGTTCTAAAATGTATTGTGAACAAAAGTTACATGTGTATCATGGCCATATTTCAAAGACTTAAAAAATTTAATATTTCACCAACCATACATAAACGTTTTTTTTTTTTCAAAAACAAAAACATGTAGGCTACATCCATGCTGCTCAAATATTATAGTTGCACAGATTGTGCCGATTATGGGTCATTCCAGAATTGGGGGTACATTTCGAGTCTCAAAGATAAACCTTTTTTATTAAAAAAAAAAAGAAGCTTTTTTAAATCAGTTTTCAATAATAATACAAATTATATTACACTATCACAAAAAATAATGCTTTATGTATATTTAGGATTTTTTTAATGTGAAATATTAACTAAATGACTCCCACACCACCTATTATTGACTGTTTCCGCCTCCTGATTCATACATTCAACTTGAATTATCACTAAATAATTAAGTCTAATTTTCTAATATTTTTTGTGCTTACTCTATTAAGTTATATAAACAATTGCATATAATATATATTTTCTGTATTATTTGTAATTTAATTAATAAAAAAAAAAAGATTTTGTGTCTGTCCCTACGTTCTGGTCAACTCTGTTACCTCTGTTAAAAAATAATAAAAAAACTCCAAAGCATTTGTAGAAAAAGCATGTGACTTGCACCAAGTGATGTCACTTCCTCTGGCGGGAAAGCAGTGAGGTATGTCATTATTCTCCTCTCATTAATTTGTACAAAATGTTTAGGATACATCAATAGTAGATTAATTAGTTGTCAAATCTGTTATTGTGATAATGCAGTGAATCTCTCATTCACTTTTAAAAAACGATAATATGGCGAAAACCCATAAAATTCTGTTTTTAGACATGCCATGTGGTATCTGGTATGAGGTTAGCATTTTGAGCTAAAGCACAAAATGGTGGAAAATGTCAACTCTGTTATCGTCAACTCTGTTAGTGCTTTAAAAAGTTCAACCCTAACAGAGTTGACAATGATTAACAGAGTCAAATGTACTCAATCTCATTTAAGCATTTTGCATTATTTTACATTTATTATGGATTCTTGGTCAATTTACTGTAAAGATACATTTGTTATATATCATTCCAGGTTAAGGAAATTTAATTATAGGCAGATGAAACTGTCAGCAGCAGAAAGGCAACGGCAATA
This sequence comes from Carassius carassius, assembly GCF_963082965.1. Taxonomy (NCBI): domain Eukaryota; kingdom Metazoa; phylum Chordata; class Actinopteri; order Cypriniformes; family Cyprinidae; genus Carassius; species Carassius carassius. Next base: position 14,687,369 of record NC_081755.1, on the reverse strand, counting down.
CAGGGCACGGCGAGATGCCGACCCTGTAAGGAAGGCAAAAAATCTGCAAAAAGATAGAAATAGATGGCACAAAAGGAAAAATGCAGGGCAGAAAAGCAGAGTGGTCGATCTGGGTTAAAGGGAGAAAAGGTACAAACGCAGGTATTGGAAAGAGGCACAGCAGAGGTGTAGAGCAGAAAAGCAGAGACTTAGAGAGATGACACCACCACAAAGTCCTGAACCACAGATATCCAGGTAACATTAGGTCCAAGAGTCTATAATTATATAACGTTATATATGGTAAGACATAGGTAGATCGAGGAAAGTTAAGTTCTTTGTTAGGATCGTTAACAAATAACTTCAAAAGTATTGTGTCTTAATGGTATAATCAATTTGTTTCAAGATTTTTTTTAATACACATTTTAAATATGTAATTTTAGAACTGTATAGGGTTAGGGTAGGGGTAGGTTAGGGTTAGGGTAGGGTTAGGGCATAATGCACATTTAAATACTACATAAAGATATTTTTCTATGCAAGCAAATTATGAAAATAGGCTACTTAAAATTCAATTTAAATTTAAAATTGTTTTTATATTTTCAGACAAAAAAGGTCAGGACGAAGAAAATTAAAACGTCAAAACTCCAAATTATACAAAGAAATTGAAAAATTAAAGATTTTGCTGAAAAAGAAAACAACCTCTCTCCGAAAATACCAGAAACGCCTACAGAGACTGACATGTGTGTCTGAATCCCCTCGTTCAAAAACGCAGAAGCAAATAGGAAAACATAAAGTCTCTGCAGAGGTTAAAACAACTCTCTTGTTTCATAATGCACTGATAGATAATATCAGACAAAAGTACCAAGACACTAAAAAAGAAGTAGTGCGTCAGATTATATCACGAATTGTGTCAGGAAAGATTATAAAAAATTACAAACTACAGAAGACAACACAGAACTCACTTGGTTTTTCAAGAAAGCGTTTCAGGAACCAAAGTGAACCGATTTTTCAAAAAGAAGAAAGTATCGATCAACACAAAGCAAGCTCCAAAAGAACGTACAGGAATTCTTTTTGAGAAACAATGTCAGCCGCTTGACTGCAGGAAAAAAACAAACCATTACAAGAGGAAATGCAAAAATTCAGAAAAGGTTTCTAAATGATACCATACCAAATCTTCATCACAAATTCCTTCTAGAGAATCTATCAAGTCTGCTGTCTTATGCATTTTTCTGTTGTATGCGTCCTTTCTGGGTTGTCCACCCATTCCATATCTGACAGAGACACCTGTCTCTGTAAAGTTCATGAAAACTTATCCTTCCTAGTGTAGAAGCTTCATACACTAAAACTTCTTGGGACGACTAACTTGGAAATAATTGCAAACTCAATATGCTGTGATCCTGCAAGCAAAGAATGCATGTATGGAGAATGTGCCAAATGCAGAAGCAATATCTATCAGCTCAACAGTGAGTATGATGCTGAGGCTCCAGTGAGATTTTTTCAGTAGACAACTGAACTGGGAGAAAGGAGAAAGAAAAATAAAGAAAGTGAGAAAGAATCACAACCAGTCCGAATGACTGTGAAAAAGGAGATGGAGTGTTCACTAGGAGATAGGTTTCAGAACCAGCTGAGTTTTCACAAGGCACCATTTCAACATTAAAACACAGTACAACCACTACCGGGACCTCAAGAAAAACATGAAATCTGGCGAGTGTTTGATTCACATTTATTTTTCTGAAAATTATGCATGCAAATTATCAGCAGAAATTCAGGCAGTTCATTTTGCATCCTCTCAGCAGCAGGCAACTCTGCATACAGGAATCCTTCATGTGGGTGGAGTGGACAAACATTTGTGCTTTACTACCATCTCAACATCAAAAAAGAAAAGTCCACCCGCTATATGGACACACTTGTCTCCTGTGCTTGATCATGTGACAACCCACCATCCATTGGTAAGTTTAGTTCATTTTTTTAGTGATGGACCGTGCACCCAATACCGTCAGAAGGGCAACTTCTATATGTTTAGCACAGAGTTGTTCAAGAAGGGCTTCAAGAAAGGCACATGGAGCTTCTTTGAAGCAAGCCACGGAAAAGGTGCTCCAGATGGAGTGGGTGGAGTTTTAAAAAGAACAGCGGACAGACTGGTCAGTGAAGGAAAAGACATTCAAAATGCCAAGACACTGTATGATTGTCTACTGAATGTCCAGACCTCTATACAGCTCTACATTGATGAGGAAGCTGTGGGGAAAGCTGTACAGAAGATGCCAAAACGACTCCCGGTGGTTCCTTCAACAATGAGCCTCCATCAGATGATCACTCTCACACCAGGAAAGATAATCTACAGAGATGTCAGCTGTCTCTGCTCTACTAAGCAAAAACACATGAAATCAACTGGGAAATCAAAAATTTCATTAGACAGTGGTGTGTCAGCAAATATGATGATGAAATTTATCCTGGGACCATCGCTGAGGTCAATGAGACACATGCAAATGTCAAATGCATGCACAAAGTTGGGAAAAATCGCTTCTGGCCAAACCGTGAGGATACTTTGTGGTATCTCTTTGATGATGTCCTAAGAATCATCCCAGAACCAATCGCGGTGACGGGACGCCATGTTAGGGCTGTGCAAAAAATCGAATGCGATTTTCATGCGCATCTCATCAGTAAAGACTAGGGCTGGGCGATATATCGAATATTAGCGATACTATCGGAATAATTTTGACGACGATGTACAATTTGAATATATCGGGAATATCGAATATTTCAAATTCAAGCATACTTTCCCAAAAGAACGCGCCGAATGTCCAAAAAAGGAACCTGTAACTGCTGACTGCTCTACGCCCCTCTACTACGAGAGCTTTAATGATAGCGGTTGCCAGATAACAATAGTTTAAATCTCCGAATCAGAGCTCCACTGTTACAAGGATACATTTTCTGCCCGGTGTTTGCTTATTTTAAGCAATCTGGCAACCATGCGCACGTGCTCACTCCTCATTGCGGAAGAGCTGCCGACGATAATCTGAAAACACTAACAAGCTGGAATTGAGCGATCTAATGAAAGCGTCGTTCAGCCGGTCTGTGTTCTGTCGTGAGATCTCAACTGTATTGTTTGCATTTGTGAACGCATAATAAATGCACTTACTCGACCGCTGATGTGATGTTTGAATAGAGAAACATAGGCTATGGCCATTTGGAATTACTATTGGGGAATTTCACTGATATGTTTACCAGTTTCCATAATATAGACAGAGAGAATGCAAAAGTCTTTGGTATTCATTTATATATATTTATATATAAGAAATAGCTATGTGCTTCAGCAACTAGCTCCCCATCTAAGAGGGTTTTTAGTGTCAGTAGGAACATAGTTTCATGCCACAGAGCTTCTCTTAAAACCACAGACAGTTGACAGACTTGTGTTCTTAGCTTAAAAACTTGTTAAAAAATTAAAATAAAATACTTATCCCAGTTGCATAGTTTAAATTGTGAATTGCATGCACTAAAAAGTTGACAGAATGCACTTTCTGTAACTGTTACTTAATTTGCACTGCTTCAGTTACATATAGGCCTACATGTATTCATTAATAAAAAGCAGTAAGTGATCTCTTGGTCTAGATTTTTTAACTGCTTAAATTAGCTGTTTAATCTAAATGTTTTTTTTTTTTTAATGGGCAAAAGAAAATCGTGTTTTATTTTGTATTATTTAAATGCAAACATATCGAGATATATATCGAATATCGTAAAAAAATTTGACAATATCGAGATATCATTTTTTTTTGGTATATCGCCCAGCCCTAGTAAAGACGCTCCTGTAATTAGAAATATATCTCCAGCACTTGCGTTCAGATCAGGGTTGCCAGGTTTTCACAACAAATCCTGCCCAGTTGCTTCTTAAAACTAGTTCAAAACTAGCCCAATCGCATTTCCAGGAGGTTCCCCGATAAAAATTCCTTCCCGGGGTTATAATATACATTTTTTGGAAGGGTTGCCTTGGTAAAATTCACATTTTAGGGCCTAAATATTACGTTATTGGAATTGGGGTTGCTTCAAACCACGGACATGAAAAACAATCCCAGACTTGGCAACACTGGTTCAGGTGGAGCGGCAGTTACTACACCGAGCCGTAGTCTACCGACAACTAACACAAAATCGCTTTCAAAATCGACAAAGAATCGCCTGCGATTTTAACATCGATTTTGTGTAGATTGTCAGTGAATTACGGCTCGGTGTAATAAATGCCAACCAGTGTTGCCAAGTCTGTGGTTGTTTTTCATGTCCGCGGGTCGAAGCGACCCCAATACAAATAACGTGATATTTAGCACCTAAAATGGGAATTTTACCAAGGCAACCCTGCTTAAAAAACTTATATTTTAAAAAAACTTATATTTTTTGCACATCCCTACGCCATGTAGAAATAAAGACATATGGGCAGAAATTGCCAATAACTAATTTGCATGCCCAGGGTGTGAGGGGACAGTTATGGCATTTTATTTTCTATATCAGTAATGCATGAGACACAGTTATTTTTCAAGGTCATTAAATATTTGTAAATCAGATGTATTTGATAGGATTAAATTGTTGTTTTTACATTTAGCATCATTTACATTTAGATTTTACCATTTAAAATGGTTTCCAAAGTTTCAGAGTCTGGCTGTCACGTTTGGTATGGTTTCATTACTTTTTGAAGTTTAGTCATGGTCATGGTTCCTGTTTGTCTTGTGATTCCCGTTAGGGCTGCACGATATTGGGAAAAAATGACATTGCGATATTTTATTTTTCTGCGATATATATTGCGATATTTTTTCTTACAAACAAAAATGGGGTGAGCACACTTACATTCTCATTTTAAATGATTTAAACATCGACACCATCGTGTCAATTGATTCATCTGCGGGAGGGAGAGAGCAAGACAGCGCTCGTGTTGTTTGAAAACGGCTCGCTCTCTCTCGTTCTCTCTCTCTCTCGTTCTCTCTCTCTCTCTCGTTCTCTCTCGTTCTCTCTCTCTCTCTCTCAATTCAATTCATATTGCTTTATTGGCATGACATACAAAGGTACATATTGCCAAAGCATTGTACATAGCAGAATAGAAACAAACAAAACAAAAATACATATATATTCATAAGAAAAAAAAAAATTACATGCAAAATAAATCCATATACATTTCTATAAACATTGATGGTACTTCTAATGTACTCTCTGTCTCTCTCTTGCGCGCGCTCTCTCTCTCTCTGTCTCTCTCGCGCACGCGCTCTCTCCCTGTCTCTCACGCGCGCGCTCTCTATCTCTCTCTCTGTCTCTCTCTCGCGCGCGCTCTCTCTCTTTCTGTCTCTCGCGCGCGCTCTCTCTCTCTCTCGCTCTCTTCTCTCTCGCGCTCCCTCTCTCTCTGCCCTGTTAAACTTGCATGTGGTTTTCAGTCCTGTCAATTATAAACTTTCACTCTATGATGGTTAAGCTGTGCAATTAATCCGCGAATCACATTCGTCAAGGGCAGGGGAGCAGCTGGCCCGTACAGTTAATGAATAACGGATCAACTACGACAGCCTATATCGCACATCCTGCGATGTGACTATCGTGGATTCGTACATCGCGATATCGATGCTTAAACGACACATCGTGCAGCCCTAATTCCCGTTATCCTGTCATGAGATCTTTCCATGTGCTTCCTTTTGGTTCATGTGTTATATTCTTATTGTTTTTTGTTTGTTCAGTTGTTTTCTCATTGGTTCATTGTCTGATTGTTCACAGGTGTTTCTTGTTAGTCATTAGTCTTTAGGCTTGCTCGACTTGAACCAGCGCTGCACAGACCAATCGATGAATGACATCAAAGTACCGCGAGAGATAAGACAGCAGACAGCTCTTATGCTTTTCAAACTCTCTCGCGGTACTTTGATGTCATAAACCGATCGGTCTGTGCAGCGCCGGTTCAAGTCGAGCAAGCCTTTTGTGTATAAATAGCCTCCATGTCACCCATTATATTTAGTCTAGCTTTGCTCCCTCGAATTGCTGTTTGGGAGTGTCAGCTTTGTTTATTTTGTTAACATTTATTTGAATAAAGCTTCACTGTTTTCATTGCAACTCGACTCAGTGGATCTTATTACACTGGCAGAAAATGTTGTTGTTTTTGATCTTTTAACTATGGGTGGTCAACTCTGTTTTTAATGTCAACTCTGTTTGTTTAAGGTTTTACTTAAAAAATATCATCATATGTGTTTTATTGTTAACAAATTGATCAGAATCTTATTAGCATAACTAGTATTCTTACTGCATGGAGTTTTAAAGGATTTCATTCATTTTTAAAGCTACTTTTCAGTTAAATGTGTTGATATTTTTACTCCAAAACAAAAAGTCTCTATCTTATTATGCTTAAAGTTGCATTAATGGATGAAAAGACAAAAGTTCCCTTAGGGATGAAAGGTTTTAAAATTGTGCTACATTTGTTAACTGTATATATTTGACCCAATTTGTCTATAACAAGAGTTGACAGATTTTTCTGTTAGTACATCGATGTTAAGTATTAATATTTTAAATCTTACAAGTTTAAGATCAGCAAATATTGAAAATGATGAATTTAAAGTTCATTCTATGAAAATAAAAAAGTTTAACATAAAAAAATAAATCCTATTTTTTGTTTTCTTTCTCTACTTGAAATGTACCCGCAATTCTGGAATGACCCATATATATATATATAGACACACACACACACGGCAGGGCCCCAAAACACCAGATAAGTAAAACTTTGTAAGCCTAATGTAACATTACCACAAACAGACATTAAAGATAAATGAAGAATAAACACCAACCTCTTTCTGGTTCCTCTCGTGTTATTCTCCAGGTTTCTGGTTCCTCTTGTTTTATTCTCACGGTTTCTGGTTCCTCTTGTTTTATTCTCACGGTTTCTGGTTCCTCTTGTTTTATTCTCACGGTTTCTGGTTCCTCTTGTTTTATGCTCACGGTTTCTGGTTCCTCTTGTTTTATTGTGCAGGTTTCTGGTTCCTCGTGTTTTATTCTCCAGGTTTCTGGTTCCTCTTGTTTTATTCTCCAGGTTTCTGGTTCCTCTTGTTTTATTCTCCAGGTTTCTGGTTCCTCATATTTTATTCTCCAGGTTTCTGGTTCCTCTGGTTTTATTCTCCAGGTTTCTGGTTCCTCTTGTTTTATTCTCCAGGTTTCTGGTTCACTCGTGTCCTCTTCTCTCTCCTCTTTAACAAACATCATTTTCACAGCAGCAGATCTCAGTTCAGCTGATACTCCTCCAGATATTCCTGCTTGATTCAAAACTTAGGAAGACGACTGTGAAGATGAAAATATTACAGGTACGCCTATTAACTGAAGTGAGTAAGAAACTGTATTTTCCTCTGAAAAGAAACAGTTCTAACTGTTTGTATTAAGGCAGCATGCCGACAAAACAACAACAGAGAGCGCGGTGAAACTCATCTTCTTCCTCTGAGGTTTACTGGTGTTTGTCAAACAAACGAATGTGTGTAGCGCCTCCCGCTGGACTGGAAGAGTGGAAGACCTATACAGTCTATGTGCGAGACGCAGAACAAATAAACACAGTCACAGTATAACATTTCCAATCCCCCAGACATCACATGTACGTCTGGGCCGACGTCGGCCTCATCGCCTAAAACATCGGACAGGCGGAGGCCAATATAATTCAGTCAGTCTTCTGTTTTTCCAGCTCATCATTCGTCGGCTCTGAGTCGGTTCACGACCGCCGGCCGAATGCCGATGCCGCGCTGATCTGTGTGCGCGTGCACAGTTATCATTTAGCCACCCAGCGAGAGAGAAGACAAGACACTCATACCGGCGACATCTGTGGCTTTCAGGTATCGTACTTCACTTCAGCTAAATACAAAAAAATACTACTTTAATTCTGTGACACTGAAAAGGTTCTATTAAGGCACTCGGTGTGTTTTTAAACAGTCTATGGGCAGCTAAAGAGACTGAGCCTCATTTTCAATTGTTACCGTTAACTTGTTTAGCCAACGGTAGCGATTTTTTTTTTAATTAATGTTAACGCCTTAAAGCGTTTCCAGCGATTTCTCGGAGGTAAAATGTAAAAGCGGATTATTAAAGAGAAGTCCTGACTGCATTTTCGCCGTGTTTTTCACTCTTTTACATTCTAACAGAAATAATACGTCTCTGAGTCATTCTACGAAACGGGTGCTGTTTGGGTCCGCAACATTTGATGAGATGCATAAGGCACAAACATGTCCCAAAATGTGTTTACAAAGCTTAAATGTATTCATGCAAGTGTTCTTGTTAACATGATATATGATAAAAATATATTTTTTAAAGAATAACATACTATTTAAATCATTTTGTTTTAGTTCATAGCCAAGTTCACATGTCCATGTTGACCAACATGACATTTTCATCTAAAATATCACCAAATAAGCTATGTATTTTTTTTAAACATTTATTATTTTCAGGATTTTGTGCATGTCCCTTTTCACATAAGATATATTTTATTCAAAATGAAACTTATTTTTTGTAAATATTTTGTTATTTGTGTGCGTCCCTCAGTTTGACTTACCACCCCGTCACACTAACTTGTTTTATCTATAAATAATGTACTGTTGCTTTAAATGACATCAGAGAGCGGAAGTGACATCATTGTAGCCTTCTTTGCCGCCAAGAACAAAAGCAGGCAAGTACTGACATTCCTCTGCATTCTTTATTTGTTGATTTTTCATATTAGGCAGGTTCCGTTAAGCTTAAACCAACCACCCCGTCATGCAAAATAGAAAGGGAAAACTGATTTTTATTTTTTATTTTACATTATTAATGCAAATATATATATATTTCAGATAGAATGCATGTATGCTAGGTGAGGAACTTGACCACATGGGAGATCTGCGGCCATTTTGGGCTGAAATTTACCACCCCGTCACATGTTTTATTGTGATGGGGTGGTAGGGGATGTGACGGGGTGGTTCTGCTTCCCATTTGAATGTGTGGAAATCAAGGATTATAATATAGGCTAATCATATTTTTTCTGTTAACATAACCCTGTTCTGTTCATTCTCTCACTCACTATATCACTCAAACACTTATTACTCACTATCATCATCTCTTTAACTCACTCAATCACTGTCACTCAATCACTATCTCTTTCACTCACTCACTCACTCAACTCACTCACTCACTCACTCACTCACTCACTCACTCAATCAATCAATCACTGTTACTCACTCACTATCTCTCTCACTGACTTACTCACTCAACCATTGTCACTCAATCACTCTAGCACTCTAGCACTCACTTAATCAGTCACTCACTCACTCTCTCTCACTCACTCACTGTTACTCACTCACTATCTCTCTCTCTCACTCACTCACTCACTGTTACTCACTCACTATCTCTCTCACTCACTCACTCACTCACTCACTGTTACTCACTCACTATCTCTCACTCACTCACTCACTCACTCACTGTTACTCACTCACTATCTCTCACTCACTCACTCACTCACTGTTACTCGCTCACTATCTCTCTCTCTCACTCACTGTTACTCACTCACTATCTCTCTCACTCACTCACTCACTCACTGTTACTCACTCACTATCTCTCACTCACTCACTCACTCACTCACTCACTGTTTCTCACTCACTCACTCACTCACTCACTGTTACTCACTCACTATCTGTCTCTCACTCACTCACTCACTCACTGTTACTCACTATCTCACTCACTCACTCACTCACTCACTGTTACTCACTATCTCTCTCTCACTCACTCACTGTTACTCACTCACTATCTCTCACTCACTCACTCACTGTTACTCACTCACTATCTCTCACTCACTCACTCACTGTTACTCACTCACTATCCCTCTCTCACTCACTATCTCTCACTCACTCACTCACTCACTGTTACTCACTATCTCTCTCTCACTCACTCACTGTTACTCACTCACTATCTCTCACTCACTCACTCACTGTTACTCACTCACTATCCCTCTCACACTCACTATCCCTCTCTCACTCACTCACTCACTCACTGTTACTCACTCACTATCTCTCTCTCACTCACTCACTGTTACTCACTCACTATCTCTCACTCACTCACTCACTGTTACTCACTCACTATCCCTCTCTCACTCACTATCTCTCACTCACTCACTCACTCACTTACTCACTTACTCACTCACACATTCTTGGTGTTAAATGAAGAATGTTACATTTTATAACACACAGATAGAAGCAGTGGAGCAGGCAATGGAAAAGATGCCAGGCCAGATTCCACCAGTGCCATCCACAATGAAAACCCACCAAGTGGTCACAATTACTCCAGGAGAAATCCTTTACTGGGAAGTTAGTTGCATGTGCTCCACGCAAAACCAGCTAAGATGTCAGTGCTTCACCACACAGCATTTCTCTTTTAACAAAACGGTCCAAAAGGTGCAAACAGAAGCAATTGCTTGGGATAGTGAAGTTCTCATTGGGAAGTGGTGCGTGCTTAAATATGATAATGACCTGTATCCTGGGATCATCATGGAAACAGACGAAACACATGCCCTTGTAAAGTGTATGCACCGTGTTGGTGCCAATAGGTTCTTCTGGCCTCCAAGAGATGACTTCCTCTGGTATCTCTTCGATGATGTGCTTGAAATCATTCAAGCACCACAGATTGTGACTTCCCGCCACATGGAAATACAGAGGGATGTGTGGATGCGACTCTCCCTGTCACTGATATGATGCTCTTTTTTTCAGAGCATCACCAATGTTTTTTCATTAAATCTCTAAGTTTAATGTTTCCCTACACCAGTTGTATAAAGTTTAAAACAAGCATATCATATAGATAAATGCATTGTCCATACCACCCTGTCACAGTGAACCACTCCGTGACATCAGTCACCACCCCGTCACAGGGTCATTTTGTTACAATTGTATGTAAAATAAGTGAAATTTTACAAAAATTAATGTTGAATGATGTTGTTGTTGTTTGAACTAATCAAATGTAACTTTATTTGTATTTTTTAAGTGTATTCGTTTTTTCAGTGTAAACAATGAGGCCATTGAAATGTCAAATTCATATTTCAAGATAAAAAAACTAAGAATAAAAAAATGGATTAACTTACAGACTTTCTATTGATGGCTTCCAAAAAAGGGACATTTTACTATTAGGAAAACATTAGATTTAAAAAATAAATTTCTTGTTTTACTACTCTACTGGCATACATATTGTCTGTCCGTGATGGGGTGGTAAAAGAAAGACTCCCTTGCCTGAATAAAAAGGATAATATTATCAAGGATTTTGTGCCTGAGGTGGGAAAATATGTTTTTTTGGAGGATTAACATATCTTTAAAATTGTAAGAAAAAGAAAAAAAAGTTTGTTCTTCATGAAAATTGGGAAAACTGCTACATGGAAATGGCACCCGTTTCGTAGAATGACTCCTCTATGATATTGTTGCTGTTGCTTTCTGAACTACAAAATGGTTTTTAAATTAATTATTGAGTGATTATTGAATGAAACTTTACATTATAAATGTAATGTTTTAGATGTTTGTGTAAATGCTGTGTGTGCGTTGAGTTCTGCGCGAGCGGGGAGAGGAGTTGCCATGGAAATGGGGCGTCAACACAGAAACCGTTACTGACCCAGACAGCAAACTGACTACGAGACGCATCCGCAGCGGAGGTACAGTGAACTCCGGTGTTGTGCCGAATTCCGACTCCCTGCCAGAATCTGACTCCCCTCGCGTGCACGCGCATAGTTGCGAAAACAGACAGTCGTGAGTAATACATTGCTATTTGTGTATCGGTGTTTGATCGCGTATTTAACTAAACGTCTATGATTTACAACTTGGACTGTCTAGCTGTGCTTTTATAGTTTGTGTGTTTTATTGCAGTAAAACAAAAAAAACTGCTCATTTTCTCTAATGCAATATTCCTTTTAATGAAACAGAATGTGTTTGTTAAATCTGTTTTGTTAAATCTTCCTAAATTACTCTGCCCTTATGCTGAAAACATTGAAAAGCTGTGAAGACCTTGTCCTTATACATCGAGCATATCAATAGAATGCAATATGAATTCAGCGACTTCATACCTCCCTATATTAAATGCTTATTATTGAATCTAAACACTTGTGCTTTTTTGCAGATATTCTACAGGATGAGATGTGTCTCCAGAATGAGTTTATTTGACCCCTGACCCAGTAAAATTGATATCATTGGGGGGAGTATGAATTCAGCAGTGCTGCCAAAATCATACTCCCCTATGTAAAATACTGGGTCAGACACCCAAAAAACTCATTCTGGAGAAAAAATAGAAATACAAATTTACATTAAATAACGGAACAAAAAAGAATAAAAAAAAGAATAAAATAAGTAATGTAGGAAATGTTTCAAAGACTGGAAATAATATGTCAATTACTTGCTGAGGTGCACGAAAACTAGACCCGGAAATAACGTCCGTCCCTCCATCCCTCCCTCCCTCCCTCCCTCTCTCTCTCTCTCTGAATAAATTAATTTAAATAAATGTATGCATTTAGCAGACACTTTTATCCAAAGCGACTTACAGTGCATTCAGGCTAACATTTTTTTACCTAACATAACATATAAATATATAAAGTATATTATATATTTTTGCACGTTTGCAGTCTGCTACTGATCCGCGGCTGTTTAGTCCACAAACACAACATTTGTTCATTATTGATTTCAAATCATGTATATAAAAAAAAGAATAAACTACGTTTTCAGCATTGTGACTTATCACAGTACAGTATTAATCTTTCATAGACATAGTTTAAACTCAATAAATATAACGCATTATTCATGCATTTGACTGCTAGGTTTGTATATGCTGACAGAAACAGTCGACTCTTGTGCCTTTTGCATTTAAATCTTTATTACAAGCAATCCCACAGGTCTTACTGAACCTTTTTTCCTCGTTTCATCGCTTTTAAATAGCTTAAAAATGCGTGCATGTTATCTACTTTCACTTTTGAATTAGCGGCAATTGCCATTCGCCGTCAATAGCTTGAATGGACAAAAAAATGATATTAAATACAGACCTTTTATTAACATAACGAAAAATACCACCCTGCATAGACTGAAAAAAACTGAAAATCGGCAAACTGTGGAACCAAATAAATAAGAACCATGAACTTTATTGCCCAGCCAATATTGGAACGTTTTAAAAACGAATAAGAAATTAAAACAGGCCTAAATAAATTACACAAAGTTTAAATAGGATAAAAACATATAAATTAGAAACGAATATAAAATAAAAACTTCCAAAATAACTTTAGCCTACATAAATGACAAGTAAGTCCTCTTAAAAAAACTATAAATAAATAGGCGATTCATTACACTGGCTTTTATTTACAGTGCGTGTGTAACGAGGTTAAAATGGTTTTATTTCACAAGATTTTTCTGTTATTATACATTTAAGGCTGTTCTACTATTATTGAAACAAGTGTTTATATTCATTAAATTCATTAAAAAGGGTCTGTAAAGAGGTGATTGTTCGACCCCCCCCCCCCCCCCCTCCTCTTTACAACAAAGTGGTTCGGTCCAGGCAGCTATATCCGTTGTATTGATCTTTGAGCGGTCTTTTCTGCCTTTCTCCCGAACTGAGGTATGCTGTATTCCATGCTACCGATTAGTTGTTAGCATTGGTTGAAAATAAGTCACACACACGATGTTTAAGTTGTTTTTATTTATTTTATTCACAATATTTGGGAATGTTATGTTTTTTTGGCAGTGTCACTGTGTAATTGAGCTGAAGCTGGCGTGACGGCCTGTAAAATTAAATATATTCTCTTATGCAGGTATGCATTGACAAAACCCTATTTTTGTTTTCCTTCGTTTCCTTTTCTGCCTTTCTCCCGAACTGAGTGTCACTGTGTAATTGAGCTGAAGCTGGCGTGACGGCCTGTAAAACAAAATATATTCTCTTATGCAGACCGAATCTGGCAGTCTCCTGTCGTTTTTTGCACTGAATTAACAACACAACGCAGACAGAAGCATACGGTTACACGTGCAGATGTTTTTTTTGTTGTTTTTTGGCTGCGGCTCTACGTCGGCTTCCTCCTAATTTTTGTTCTCTCTCTTCTCTCACGGGGTGCGTTGAATGCGCTTTCATACTGAGGATGGCCGTTTCTTCCTCTGTCATCTTCTTGATCTCTTCAACATTTGGGTCATAGTCCCCCCAGTAGAACGGGTTCAGGAACATAGCGCAGTGGTTCTGAGCCTTTTTTCCCCCGGGCTGCACTATGGTCCAAGTGCAAGTTTCAACCTGATTTATAATATTATAGCCTTCATATTATGATATCTAATCGATTACTTTAATTGAAATAAATAAATAATTCTAGGCCTACTCTCCAAAACACCTGATGCTGTTGGGTGCTCACCTGACCAATTTTGTGATATTCGGCTCGAAAGGAGTAACAGCACAATGAAGTTGTGATTATGCAGATTATGCATGACTTGACGCGCGACATTGCAGAAAATGTGTGAAACGCACTTTCGAATTTAATAATATGAGGTTGACTCCAGAGATGTTTGGCTACATTTCTTCAATAAAAAAATTATTGCTGCGTAGTATGGGTATTTTCATTTGCCTGATCTTCTTCAAGTGAGTTGCGGGACAACCTGAAAATCCAGCACTCTCCTTCACTGATACTGTGACTGTTCTTGTTTGTCTGTGTTCATTCGCTGGCATTTTCCACATATCTCTTTTTTCTCCCTTAAAAACAAATTTGTCCATTCTGATGCTCCATTTGATGACTATTTGAATTGAATTAACAGCTTAAGTCATATGTGGATTAATGCTTTTTGGAGATGCAAAGTTTCAAACGAGCCGGATATTTACATTTACATTTAATCATTTAGCAGACGCTTTTATCCAAAGCGACTTACAAATGAGAACAATAGAAGCAGTCAGATCAACAAGAGAACAACAACAGTATACAAAATAAATTTTAAATAAATGTAAAGACGGAATAAGAAGGAAAAGTGCTAGTATTAGTTGGTTAAGTGCTGGTGAAAAAGATGAGTCTTTAGATTCTTGAAAATGAGTAAAGACTCAGTTATACGAATTTTGATTGGGAGGTCATTCCACCAGCTGAGCACAGTCCAGGAAAAGGTCAGTGAGAGTAATTTTGAACTTCTTTGGGAAAGCACTAAACTGCAGTGTTTTGAAATCTCCCAACAGACCTGGAAGAGAAGACAATGCTTAATAAAGTAATAGTTTTTGCTATTTTTGGACCAAAATGTATTTTCGATGCTTCAAAAATTCTAACGGACCCTCTGATGTCACATGGACTACTTTGATGATGTTTTTCCTACCTTTCTGGACATTGACAGTATAGCGTACACACAGCTTCAATGGAGGGACTGAGAGCTCTCGGACTAAATCTAAAATATCTTAAACTGTGTTCCAAAGATAAACAGAGGTCTTACGGGTTTGGAACGACATGAGGGTGAGTTATTAATAACATAATTTTCATTTTTCGATGAACTAACCCTTGAAGTTTGGCTGTCAGATGTCCATCCTCATCCGATGGGGCCAATGATTCCTCTTCAATGAGATGCAGCACAGGGAGAAGAGATGAAGCGGTTATGCTGATCTGTGATGTGACTGCCTTTGGTACGCAGCATTGTAACTGCGTTCATTTTTTAATTAGTGTATGCTTTTCTTAAAACTAAATGATAATAATAATTATTTTTAATTAATTCAAGTAAATATTTTAAGAAAAAACAAATACTCCAGAAAAAAATCAGAACGACAGTGGGGACAGTGTCACAATGGGAAAGTGATGTAACCGGTGTTGAGGCTTAAAACCGGTACACCATCAACACCATCTATCGCGGCAAGCCTAGCCTGCAGCACGGCAAAAATAGACTCGGTACGTAAACGATCGCTGCCCTGCTGCAGACGCACTGCTCCTGGAACGCACTGACGGACCACAACTGTGTGCAGAGTGAACGCTGGAATCCGTTAATATGGGTGCAGAAAAAATACGCAACGCATACGCACTGCAGACAGAGTCAAAGTCACCTTTATTTATATAGCGCTTTAAACAAAATACATTGCGTCAAAGCAACTGAACAACATTCATTAGGAAAACAGTGTCAATAATGCAAAAATGATAGTTAAAGGCAGTTCATCATTGGATTCAGTTATGTCATCTCTGTTCAGTTAAATAGTGTCTGTGCATTTATTTGCAATCAAGTCAACGATATCGCTGTAGATGAAGTGTCCCCAACTAAGCAAGCCAGAGGCGACAGCGGCAAGGAACCGAAACTCCATCGGTGACAGAATGGAGAAAAAAACCTTGGGAGAAACCAGGCTCAGTTGGGGGGCCAGTTCTCCTCTGACCAGACGAAACCAGTAGTTCAATTCCAGGCTGCAGCAAAGTCAGAATTGTGCAGAAGAATCATCTGTTTCCTGTGGTCTTGTCCTGGTGCTCCTCTGAGACAAGGTCTTTACAGGGGATCTGTATCTGGGGCTCTAGTTGTCCTGGTCTCCGCTGTCTTTCAGGGATGTAGAGGTCCTTTCTAGGTGCTGATCCACCAACTGGTCTGGATACGTACTGGATCCGGGTGACTGCAGTGACCCTCTGATCTGGACACAGACTGGATCTGGTGGCCACGGTGACCTCGGAACAAGAGAGAAACAGACAAATATTAGCTTAGATGCCATTCTTCTAATGATGTAGCAAGTACATAGGGTGTTATGGGAAGTGTTTCCGGTTCCGGTCTACCTAATTAATGCAGCCTAAAAATCCTTTAACGGATTTGGACAATAAAAGCATATTAGTATGTTATGTGTATGCCATGTTAAAGAGATGGGTCTTTAATCTAGATTTAAACTGCAAGAGTGTGTCTGCCTCCCGAACAATGTTAGGTAGGTTATTCCAGAGTTTAGGCGCCAAATAGGAAAAGGATCTGCCGCCCGCAGTTGATTTTGATATTCTAGGTATTATCAAATTGCCTGAGTTTTGAGAATGTAGCGGAAGTAGAGGATTATAATGTAAAAGGAGCTCATTCAAATACTGAGGTGCTAAACCATTCAGGGCTTTATAAGTAATAAGCAATATTTTAAAATCTATACGATGCTTGATAGGGAGCCAGAGCAGTGTTGACAGGACCGGGCTAATATGGTCATACTTCCTGGTTCTAGTAAGAACTCTTGCTGCTGCATTTTGGACTAGCTGTAGTTTGTTTACTAAGCGTGCAGAACAACCACCCAATAAAGCATTACAATAATCTAACCTTGAGGTCATAAATGCATGGATTAACATTTCTGCATTTGACATTGAGAGCATAGGCCGTAATTTAGATATATTTTTGAGATGGAAAAATGCAGTTTTACAAATGCTAGAAACGTGGCTTTCTAAGGAAAGATTGCGATCAAATAGCACACTTAGGTTCCTAACTGATGACGGAGAATTGACAGAGCAACCATCAAGTCTTAGACAGTGTTCTAGGTTATTACAAGCTGAGTTTTTAGGTCCTATAATTAACACCTCTGTTTTTTCAGAATTTAGCAGTAAGAAATTACTCGTCATCCAGTTTTTTATATCGACTATGCAATGCATTAGTTTTTCAAATTGGTGTGTTTCACTGGGCTGCGAAGAAATATAGAGCTGAGTATCATCAGCATAACAGTGAAAGCTAACACCATGTTTCCTGATGATATCTCCCAAGGGTAACATATAAAGCGTGAAGAGTAGCGGCCCTAGTACTGAGCCTTGAGGTACTCCATACTGCACTTGTGATCGATAGGATACATCTTCATTCACTGCTATGAACTGATGGCGGTCATATAAGTACGATTTAAACCATGCTAATGCACTTCCACTGATGCCAACAAAATGTTGCAAAGTTTATGCAAAAGAATGTTGTGGTCAATTGTGTCAAACGCAGCACTAAGATCCAATAAAACTAATAGAGAGATACACCCACGATCAGATGATAAGAGCAGATCGTTTGTAACTCTAAGGAGAGCAGTCTCAGTACTATGATACGGTCTAAATCCTGACTGGAAATCCTCACATATACCATTTTTCTCTAAGAAGGAATATAATTGTGAGGATACCACCTTTTCTAGTATCTTGGACAGAAAAGGGAGATTCGAGATTGGTCTATAATTAACTAGTTCTTTGGGGTCAAGTTGTGGTTTTTTGATGAGAGGCTTAATAACACCCAGTTTAAAGGTTTTGGGGACATATCCTAATGACAATGAGGAGTTAATAATAGTCAGAAGAGGATCTATGACTTCTGGAAGCACCTCTTTTAGGAGCTTAGATGGTATAGGGTCTAACATACATGTTGTTGGTTTAGATGATTTAACAAGTTTATACAATTCTTCCTCTCCTATAGTAGAGAATGAGTGGAACTGTTCCTCAGGGGGTCTATAGTGCACTGTCTGATGTGATACTGTAGCTGACGGCTGAATGGTTGCAATTTTATCTCTAATAGTATCAATTTTAGAAGTAAAGTAGTTCATAAAGTCATTACTGCTGTGGTGTGTGGTGTCGTCTGCCAGTTCTCTGAAGAATCACACTCAGTCAGGGATTTTTCTCTCAGAAGAAAAGACTTTATTTCACAGAAAATAAAGCCGAGAGTCCTTGCAAGGAGATCTCCCGAATGTTATTTGGTATCACCCTTATATACACTAAATGGGGCGGTTCCACATAGTCAAACTTTTCCATATGATTACAATTTTAATACCTCCCTAGAGAGGAGAGGCCCCCTGCTTGATTTATTCTAAACAAAGGCCCTGTATGTATGTATGTCTGACCATATGTTTCTCCTCAGTTTTGTACATTCCAGCACGTAGCTTTCTATTACCTATAAGATTATAATGGAGTAATAACTAGCAACTAAAATGGCTAGATTCACATTGATTATATACTTGTTTAATTAAAATCTTACTAATAAAAATCTTCCACATATTCTCCCCTTTGAGACTTAATAAGTCTCACATTTTTCTTATCCAGAGTGCTACTTCATAATCCAGTCATATTAGTTACACTACCTAGTGACTAAATAAGTCACATTGTATTATCACCAGTGACTAGATTATGAAATTCCACTCTGAGGGATTACTGGACCAAACATCTCTCTCCTTTTTTGACGAGGAGGGAGTAAAAGATCCAGTCTCCCTATTTCCTTTTGCCTGTGGTTATCACAGTTATGTATAAAAGGCATAAAATACATACATTACATCACTAATTGAATATCACTAGATTATAAAAGTTGATCTTCAGCTCAGATACCTTATGTATCGTAGAGAGCCTCCCTGGGCCGAAGTTAAACTGGCACTTATATCCAGGGTATGGTTCACTTTTAGACATCTTCATCATCCTTGTTAGAGTAAATAGATCTATCGTCAAAAGTTTGCTCGTTTAAGTTCAGTTTGTTTAGCCATCCTTCATAATATTCCTCCAGACTCCTTTCAGTGATCCTTTGTTGATTATTCGGGACTTTTATCACTTCCATTTGCTTAACAGTAGCATTGACGATTAATGATCTTAATAAAGGTAACACACAGCAAAATAATAATCCTTCTATTAATATGGCAACTCCTAAAAACATTCCTAGTTTAATAAACCACGCTCCCCATGCTCCAAATTTCACATCAATCCAATCCCAAATGTGTTGGTCTTTTCCGGCATTTGCTGTAACTTCATTTCTTAATTTTTAAATTTTTGTCATAACTTCACTGAAAGCTCCTCCAGGGGCGGTGTTATCTGGGATAAATGTACAACATTGATCTCCAAACATAACACAAACTCCTCCCTTGTCTGCCAAGAGCCAATTAAGAGCCTGTCTGTTTTGCCATGTCATTCTACTTGTTGCATGCACTTGGTCGCCTAATAAGGTTAACGCCTCATCAGTATAATTAATGAATCTTTGTTGATTATAATAAATATAATTAATCCACTCTGTATTTTTGTTTGGTGTGATCCACACCAGGATTGACTCAAAACCTCCTTTTATTTCATTCCTTGCCTTAAATTTATTGGGAATTCCTCTTGGCTGTCCAATTGAGTCTAAATATACATTGGGATCTGCCTCATATCCTCTTTTAGTTCTATTGTCTTCCTTGTTCGTGCAATGTTCTGTTCCCCATTGTGCCATGCTAACTTCTTGAAGTAACCGTACTCTTACACATATACCTTTCCATCCAACTGGTAAAGAAGGCAATAATATTTCACTTCCGCAGATCCAAAAGAAATCTGCTATTACTAATGATAGGTCTTCATAAATCTCTATTGGGGGTAAGGCTATAGTTTGATTTTCACATTTTTCAGGTGCTATCTTACTTCCTTTTGTTGTTCTGAATGCTAAAAGTTCTGGAGCTCTAGCAGGAACTCCTGATTTCCAAGAATTTTTCTTATCTATATACCAAATAATAGCACATCTTCCTTTGAATTTACCCACATCTTGGGTTCCTTTTGGTTTATGGAAACACTCATATTCTTGTTTATAATCTATGCTATACCATTTTGGAATCTCTACTTTTTGTTTTTCAATTTTTATATTTTGACTGATATCTGAATACTGACACCAGGATCCCCAGAGTGGTCTGAAGAAATAATCTGTTAATTTAGGATTTCCTAAAAATCCTAGGCATTCAGCAATACAATATGGCCTGGTAAAATCTGTTAAATGACAAAAGTTTCTCCCAAATTGGGCACAGTTTCGGTAGTCATATGGATTTGGTATGGCTATTACTTTGTTTAACGGAGATTTGGAGCACAGCAAGCAATTTTTTGTTTTCCTGTTTCTTTAGCTGTAAAGGCTGCCCATTTATACCATTCATTATTTTGGGCTGTATCCCATAATGCATCAATTTGACTAATGTCTTCATCACCTTCTACATCATAATCAATGTCTCTACGAATTTTGATTATCATTGGTTCTGTTGAGTTGATTACATTGTCACTTTTGTTCAAAGGTTGAAAAGTCAATGGAAGGGAAGTCAGGTTGCTTTCTATCGGTAGAGTTTGAGTCTTCATTATGAGATGCATTAGGCATAGGATGGTCTTCAGACATGTTGTCACACTTATTCTCTGTCCTCTCCAGTTTGTCTGACAGGAGGAAAGAAGCTCCTTGTGTATCTTTTGGGGAGCTCTCGTCAGTTTGCACTTCATCATGTGTCTCTGATTTTTCCTCATTGCTCTCTCCTGCATTGTCTGGTTGACTGTTTTCCTTTCTTTCTGCCTTTCCTGTGGGAACTCTAGTACAGTGGTTTAGATGATACCAGGTTGTGCTTCCTTCCACTTGGACTGTTGTTGGAGTAGCTCTCACCACTGTGTAGGGTCCTTCTCTCCGGGGCTCATTCCATTTTCTCCCTCAGATATACCCTCAGATAAACTTGGTCCCCTGGAACAACTGGACAGGCAGTCTCCGATTCCTCTCTGGGCTCTTTTCTTTTTTCCTGTAAATAGATAGCTTTATGTATGGCAGTTAATTTCTTCATATAAGAACGAAGTTCCATTTGTAATTGTTCTAGAGGCGGTCCTTTATAGGGACCTCTACAATATGGCATAGGCATGGGTCGACCCGTAAGCATTTCATGCGGTGTTAAATGCGTGTTCCTGTTAGTTTGCATGCGATAACTCATTAGTGCGAGCGGTAATGCATCAATCCAATTAAGTTTAGTACTTTCACATATTTTGTTTATTTTGGCCTTGATAACTCCATTAACCCTCTCCACTGACCCTTGTGATTGAGGTCTATAAACACATCCTAGTCTCTGTTTTATTCTTAATTGTTGCAATACTTGTTTCACAGTTTTTTGTATGAATGCCGACCCATTATCTGAACTTATTTCTGAGGGAATCCCAAATCTAGAAATTACTTCTCTTGTTAGAAATTTTATTACCGTTCCTGCTCCTAGATCTGCGGATGGTACCGCCTCCACCCATCTGCTAAACCTGTCTATGATAACAAGCATGTATCTTTTGCCTTGTACACGCTTTATCATATCCACATAATCACATACAAGATGTTTAAAGGGGCCTTCAGGTGTTGGAATATGACCTATTGGTGTCACTATGCCTTTTCTTACATTGTATTTAGCACATACTTCACATGTGGACAAAAATTAATCCACCATTGCATATAAATAAGGAGACCAATATCCTTGCTGTTTAATTTTTCTTACTACTTCTCCCCTTGCACAATGGTCAAAACCATGTGCATCTTTAATAAGAATATTCAACAATGAAGTAGGTGCAACAATGTGTCCTTCATGTGTACGCCAGATGTCCTGAAGCTTTTTTAGCTTCTACATCTGCTGCATTGTTTCCTTTAATGACATAGTCATTTCCCTTTTTGTGTGCTTGACATTTGATTATTGCTAGTCGTTTTGGTAGCATCATAGCAGAAATCAATTGCCCTATTTGTTCACTATGTTGGATGGGAGTCCCATCACTCTTTTTGAAACCTCTTTGTTTCCACACTGCTCCGAATAGATGACATACACCATGAGCATACGCTGAATCTGTAAAAATGTTAGCAGTTTGTCCTTTTGCTAACTGACATGCAGTTGTGAGAGCTTTTAATTCTGCTAATTGAGCAGAGCATGGCTGTACACAATGTTGTGATATTACAGATTCATATTCTTTTTTGTTTTGCCTCACTACTGAATATCCTGTATGATTTCCTTCGTGATCCCTAAAGCTAGAACCATCTACGAAGTAAGTAACTTCTGCTTCAGAAATAGGTGTTGATTCAAGATCTGGTCGTAATCTAGTAAATGCCAAGGACTCATTCACACACTCATGAGGTTCTCCTTCAAAAGCCAAAGGAATTAATTCAGCTGGATTAACTGTTTGGCATCTTTTAATGGTAACATGTGGATATGTGAGTAATGAGGAGTAGGCTAGAATTCGAGCTTGTGTCAGAACAAATTTCCCTTGTTCTATTAATTCCACAACTTTGTGATGGGTATATATAGTCACTGGGTACCCCATAGTTATTGTGGATGCTTTTTCATAAGCATAATACACTGCAGCTAAACCCTGTTGGTAACATGGTGGGTATCCCTGGACTACATTGTCTAACTTTGTGCTGTAGTATGCTATAGGCTGTTTTTTCCACTACAGGTCTCTTGCATCAATACAGCTGATGCATAACCATCAACTCTGTTTGCCACATATAGATGAAACTTTATACATATTCTGCCATTCCCGGGGCAGGGGCCTGTAGTAATTCTTTTTTTATTGCTTCAAATGCTAGCAAGGCATCTGTGTTCCATTTTAATGGATTGCTTAAATGTTGTAATCCTGCTTGTTTCATCATTTCTCTCAAAGGCCCTGTCTTTACTGCATAGTCTTCTATCCAGTCTGCACTAAAGCCAGTCATTCCTAGAAAGGTCATCATTTGTCCTACTGTCTGAGGTAACAGTGTTTTACTTATACCTTCTAACTGAGCTGGAGCTATAGCTCGTGTGCCAAATGCAATTAATCTTCCCAAGTATTCCAATTGAGGCTGGCAATACTGCAATTTGTTTTTAGACACCTTGTGTCCTCCTTGTGCTAATTTTGTCAACACCTTAATTGAATCTTTGTGACATTGTTCTAGTGACGTAGAACAGATAATTAAATCATCCATGTATTGTAATAGTGTACCGTCTATTACGAGGTCTTCTAAATCAGCTTTAAGAATCTTGTTGAATATATGTGGTGAATGTTTATATCCCTGGGGAATTTTAGAATATGTATATTGTTTATTTGCAAATGAAAATGCAAATAGATATCTACTCTCTTCTGCAAGCGGTACACTGAAGTAGGCAGAGCAAAGATCAATTACAGTAAAGTATTTGGCATCAGGAGGGACATTTGTCAGTAAAGTGTGCGGGTTTGGGACCTCAGCTGGCATATCTTCCGTTATTTCATTTATTGTTCGTAAATCATGAACAAGTCGCCATCTGTTTTTGTCTAATTTGATTATAGGCATAATTGGAGTGTTACAGTAACTAGTAGTTTATATCAATACTCCTGCCTTCACTAAGCCTTCAATTGTGTCTTTTATTCCTGCTCCAGCATCTGCCCGTAAAGGATATTGTGCTTTTCTAGGTAGACGTGCATTTGGTTTAAGTTGAACTCTTACTGGATTTGCTGATTTTATTAATCCAATATCTGTGTCATGCTGAGACCATAGTTCAGTTGGTACCTGACACTCCATTTCCTTAAATAATTCAGTCTCCGTTGTGTTTATTAACTCAGATGCTGTAGTCATCTGTGTCTCTTTCTTTTGGCTGATAACTACTTCCTGTGGAATTCCCAGCAAACTGGTTGCACACAAAATTTTGATGTAATTTTTGTCAGCTGAATGAAAAATTAATGGGTTTTCTGTTGATTTCCATTTGCTTTGTTCTGCCCTTTTCATCATTGGTCCTAAATCTTTTGCTTCCCAACTTTTTCCTACATATACTGCAATATGCGGGACAGAGTTATTTACATTGAACCATTTTTTGACAAATTCACCTTCTGGTATGTTTAAAGCTGCTCCCTGTTTACCTATGATGATGTACTGGGAGACTATCTCAATCCGCTGTCCTTTTGTTTCTTTTTGCCATTTCTGTTCTATTTTTTCATCCCTTTCTTGATCATACATCATTGTGCAATGAAATTCAGACTTTGATAGCTGTGCTTCAGGTATCTGTGCTTCAATAAACTTTCCCCATTTATTGACTGTCTGTCTCACATCTTGTTCTATCTGTCCTATCCAATAAACATTGGCTTTTGGCTCTGCAACCATCATTTGTGTTTCTGTTCCTATTGCATCAATATATATTCCTTCTGGAGAACACCAAATTTGTAGTCCTAATTTACATAATGCATCTCTTCCTAACAAATTAATAGGAGTTTGATTTGATACCAGAATGGGCATTGTTATACTTTGATCTTTTGTTTGTAGACACAGTGGAGCTGTTATGGGTATCAATTGCATTTTTCCCGAGAATCCTATTGTCTTTGCAAATTTTCCAGACATGGGGAGATGTGAAGCATATTTCAAATTAATGCAAGTTAGATTTGCGCCCGTATCAATCATCATCGGCGTATCTTTTCCCTCTATTTTAATCTGCATAATAGGCTCTTGATCAGCTTTTGTTGATAAAATTGGAAGCTGACTCTCCCCTTTAGGATTCTCTGGGCACCCCTAATAGCCTGGATTGGGACCTCCCCAAGGGTTTACTGGACCCTGCACTGGACCCTGACTAGGCTTTTGCCAGCTCACCTCCCTTCCACCCTGAGGTTGCTGTGGCCATTGACGAGTTGGACAGTCAGCTTTATGCTTCTGCCTCTGCCTCTTTGACCTTGCTGTATGGGGTTTTTTCTCCATCCCATCTGTCCTGGCTGTTGAGTATAAACATTTATTATGGGCACAGAGTTCAAGTGTTCATTTGGAGGGACTGCTGTAAGTGGGCTTGACTGAAGAGTTGGTTGTGGAGCAATTACTGGAGGCATTATAGTCATTTGTTCGGCTGCTGCATTGGTTACTGAAGCTTGAATATTTTTCTTAATTTTCTTTGTGAATTCTTCAAGCTGTAATTGAGTTAGTTTACGTTGTAACTCTTTCTCTTGACTTTTGAGTTTTTGTTCATTTTTTCTGTGTTGTTCCACTGCATGAGACACATGGTCGCAAAACTCTTTGTGTGTTTTAGAAGTTAAACTGACCACATCCTCCAGCTTGCTTTTTACTGCTGGCAGCATATCATCAATCACAGCTTGCCTAAACAATAAGCCCTTTCACACATACAGACTTTTCCGGAAAATTACCGGTAAATTGCCGTAAAGAGATCATGTGTGAACAGGATCTTTTAAAAAATACCGGTAATTCGTTCTGGCAATTTACCGGTATGAGAAGTTGTAACATTACCAGTAAGTTGCCGAAATTCTGCTCTGTGTGAATACAGAAGGAAAATTACCGGTATGAGTACGTACGAGTTCAGAACGCGGTGACGTAAGACGTCTACTCCGGGCCAATCATAACAATGTGACGCATTCACGCACCGTTTAAGAAAATTAAATAAATGTCATCCAACTGAAGCGACAGTGAAATTAAAGCGCTCCTCTTTATCCGGGCGGATGAAGAAATTTGTCGTCAATTGAGAGGAACTGTTAGTGATGCAGTGACGTATGATAAAATAACTGTTAACTTTCTCCTAGAGCAATGCATTCACAGGACAAAGTCAGGTCATCAATAAACTGAAAACATTGCGTCTTAATATCTAAAAAATAGACGACCATCACAAACGAAGTAGTAGTGGAAGTATTTCTTGTTCCTATTATGAATTTTGTCAATCTATTTGGGGATCCTGCTACTCCACAAATCCTGTAGCTCTAAACCAGTGGATCTCAACCCGCGGCACGCCATGAAATCACACGCGACCCATCATGCCGAACACAATAATAAAAAATTAAAACTTTTAAGTTTTACAACTTATTTTAGTTTGTACCTAGGGAAAAACACATAGGGTACCAACGAGAAGTCGGAGCAGTGACGAAGAGTGCTGGACATTCGGCATCAACTTTCAGTTTGCCCCGCAACACACTTGAGGATGTTCAGCCCATCTTTTTCCCCTATTCTCCCAAAACAGCTAATACTGTTTCAGCTATTAAAATAGTTCAGTTTTGTATGTTTGGAGCAGTTTTTGATCGTTAAACAGGCCTATAAGTTTTGTTTTTAAAGTAACAAGCGGCCAGCACAGAGAGGGAGAGTTGATCATAGCCTGTTTGATCAGTTTAGCCTCCTCAAATCATCACGAATTGTCTAAAATAAAATCTAAAGATATAAAACAGTTCAAGCATGTAACGATGTTTTAACGTTGAACCCATATAAATGTACACTATATCGAATATTTTGTGCGGAAATTGCAAGATAAAGCACGCTTTTTTGGGACATATAGGTGCCAGCGAGATAATAATATAAAATAAAGAAAATAAACATGCTTTCTGCCGTCTTGTCTTGAACAGGAGCGCTTACAAAAATAAACCGATACTCAGCGAATACATGCCTCACAGACATGATACATATATCAGTAGAAAGCTTTAAATTACTACTTAACGAAATAATAAAAACAAACAAACAAACAAAAAAACTATTTTATTACAATCATAATCCATATAGAATGCGTGTCTAATAAGGAGATGACAAGTCAGGCAACTTCATCCTTGGGACACAGACTCAGAAAACACTAGTTTATTAGTAAATAATTCAAATATATATATATATATATATATATATATATATATATATATATTTTTTTTTTTTTTTTTTCTATGTCCCTCTGTCACATTCATGGTAATTACTTTTTTCCGGTACTTTGCAACATATTTTTAACTCAATTTGAACGCAGAACTGTTTATCTGCGCTGATAGACTAGCCTATTTGGTATTAATTTGGATCAGCATATAGTTTACATTTGTGAACGCACCTTTTCTGCCATGTCGCGCGTCTTACAGACTGCAATTTACAATTGCCACTTCATTGTGCTATTAATCCTTTCAAGACGAATTTCACTAAATTGGTCAGCTCCCTACAGCATCAGGTGTTTTATTAATGGGGAGTATAATTATTCAATCCAGTCGTCTATTACGATGTCTCTGTAACAAAAGCAGTTGCAAGAATACTAAAGTTTGAAACAAAAAATGAAACCATCAACAGAAATACTGACCATGTATTACCCTCCATGTTTAAAAATACGAGCGCAGCTGTTTAGAGGTTAATGACGTCACAGAATTTACCGGTATATTGGAATGGATGTGTGAATGGTGCTTTTCCGGCAAAAAGACGGAATGTTGTTGACTGTGTGAACAGCGCATTTTTGAATTTACTGGTAAAGTCGTTCCGGTAATTTTACGGCAATTTACTGGTATTACTGTGTGAAAGAGGCTAATGTTGCCATTAATGGGTCTCCCTCGGGTTTCTTGTTTCCACCTTTTCAACTGTTTCTGTACATATGTGGTTGGATTCTCTGCATCCCCGATTTCTTCTCCCTTCAGTGATTTAGGATTCAGTCTGATCGGATACTCCACACGCAATGCCTGCCATACTGCTGGGCGGAATGCATCAAAAACAATCCCATCCATATTATGAGAGTTCACTGCTCTGTTTAGAGTCGTTCTAAGAAGAATTTCATCCATCTTTGTCCTTCCAATAATTTTAGCCAGTAGAGCTTTAACATCACCAATGGACAATAGCTTTCCCATTGTTTCCTCCTCAAACATTTGAATAAATTTGCCCGCGCCCTCATTTATATCAGGAAGGCGAGTGACAAGCCCCTCAAGGTCCTGTGAAGCCCAGGGGACATACTGTCCCTGCTCACCCTTGATTAAAATTGGGAGCTGTGCGGCCATTGGTCTAAGTGTCCCTTTTTCTCTGCCCTGTTCCCATTTACCGTTATCAAATAACTCCTCTGCCTGATTCTCATCCTCACTACCATAGAACAACTTACTCTTACCTCTCTCCAACTTATTTACCTCTTGTATCTTTTTCCCTGATTCTCTAATTTTCTCTTCCATTTCTTCTTCCATAGCTTGTACTTGTGCTACAATATCGCTATCTTTCCTCCTCTTTTTTTCTAATCCTTCCTCAAACCAGGTTTTATCTACCTGATTAGCTTTCATTTTTTCTAATGCTGTACGTGCTTGCCTGTAACAATCAAGATTGAAACTTTCTGCAACTTCCTTTCTGGGTTGCCTCTGTGTTTTTACAGCTTGTTCCTCTCTATCATCCATCTCTATCTGCCCTTCTAACTCTAGTTCTCCTGTTACTTCCACTGTTCCCTTGAGTATTGGGAACTCTCCTTGTACTGGCAAATAGGGGGGAGGCTCTGAAAATAACTTTTCTTTTCTCATGTTATCTTTCTCTGCCCCCTTCAGGATTTTCCTAGCCTGTTTTAGACTCTTCAACATATCCTCACCTTCTTTTTTAAACAGAGCAATTACTTCTTTCTCTTTTCCCCTCTTTGTTTATCTTTTCATATTGATGCTTTTAGTTTTATAGTTTTTTATCAGAGTTTCCATTTCCTCACACAATGCCACATCAAATGTCCCTTCCTTTGGCCATTTTGTCATCATATTTTTTGTTCTCTTCTGCCATTTTTTTTTTAGATTTTGTTTATTTGCACTTTACACAGTGGATATTTTAATCCAATTATTTCCCATGGTGTGGCTGCCATATCTTTATTTATATTATTACCATCAAAAATCAACTTTTTATTTTTATATAGTAACTTGGTTACAATCTTTTCATTCCTTTCACTTAATTTAACTATTTTTTACCAATTTCACCCTACTTTTTATTTTTTACTGTGTGTCTTACCTCTTTGAATTTAGTTTTTTATTTTGTCTCATGCATTTACACTTTTTTATATTATTTGACTGTCTATTTTATTTGCTCTATTTTATTATCACTTTTTAGATAACAATTTCTAACCATAATTCTTTATTTTTTACTTCTCTTTCCTTTTTTGTCCACCCCTGTAATACAACTTTAATGTAGACACTTCATCCCTGGCTCCCACTCCCACTGCACTGGGCTCAAAGAATTTTCTCCCCTTTCACACAAGCATCCAAATGCAAAAACCTATTATATATCTTGATTCAAACTTTATTGATACTATTTTCCTAAACTCATTCACACTTTCTACACTCTTTATTGAGCCAGAGTGCTTATTCTTGCATACTTTCTCCCTTTATCTAAGGGATAATCAGTCATTAATTGTCCTTTTATTATCAAGGCTCATCATACATTCATCCCTCTCAAGTGGATCTGGGTTGAGTCCAATTCTGCCAGGTCACACCGAAGTGACGGTCCAGGAACGGTGCTCAACCCTTACCCACCCAATACGGAATTTATTTGTTCATACATTCATCATCGTTCACACATTCATTCGTCCGGACACAGTTACATCCACACAACAAAACACCGCTCTTCCTAGAGCATCCTTAAGGGCCCACCCGTTCAGACCTTTCAGACTTTTCACTTTATACTTTCTCAAAGCGGTATCCGTGGGGCTTTTCCTCGCGATTCCTTAACTAATCTGCTTCTCCGTTTAATACTGTCCTTCCTAGGCCCAGTTCTCCAATAAACACAGACCATTGCATACAATGTCTTTCTGCCTACACCATCTTTGTTTTAAATTAAGGTGACCTTCCAAGGCTTTCCTATTAATAAACCAAATATGTGCATGCAGTTATTTCTTCTGGAGTAAAACCCCTTTTTTCAATTTAGAAATCCTAATATTTTTCTAAATTTGGAAGAGCAGATTTTAAGTGTCCTTACCACTCAGAACTGACCTCAACCAACACAAACGAATTTTATAAGCAAAAATGCTTACCTTATTTTATGGTGGCCACCCGGTTGTGTTGATCATCGGTCAGCTCAAAAGCAGTTGTCCACTCTGCTGCTCTTTTCCAGTCCCATCTGGGGTGCCAAATATGAGGTGTCGTCTGCCAGTTCTCTGAAGAATCACACTCAGTCAGGGATTTTTCTCTCAGAAGAAAAGACTTTATTTCACAGAAAATAAAGCCGAGAGTCCTTGCAAGGAGATCTCCCGAATGTTATTTGGTATCACCCTTATATACACTAAATGGGGCGGTTCCACATAGTCAAACTTTTCCTTATGATTACAATTTTAATACCTCCCTAGAGAGGAGAGGCCCCCTGCTTGATTTATTCTAAACAAAGGCCCTGTATGTATGTCTGACCATATGTTTCTCCTCAGTTTTGTACATTCCAGCACATAGCTTTCTATTACCCTATAAGATTATAATGGAGTAATAACTAGCAACTAAAATGGCTAGATTCACATTGATTATATACTTGTTTAATTAAAATCTTACTAATA
The DNA here is from genome assembly GCF_963082965.1 of Carassius carassius. Taxonomy (NCBI): domain Eukaryota; kingdom Metazoa; phylum Chordata; class Actinopteri; order Cypriniformes; family Cyprinidae; genus Carassius; species Carassius carassius. The sequence goes on along the minus strand of NC_081755.1, from coordinate 14,656,574 downwards.
AAAATCTTCCACAGATGTTGGGAAATGTCAACACTTGTTGAGGCTTTATTTTTCGTTAATTTAGCCACTGTATTGAACAAATACCTGGGGTTATGTTTGTTTTCTTCTAAAAGAGAAGAAAAGTAATCGGATCTAGCAGTTTTTAATGCTTTTCTGTAGGATATGTTACTTTCCCGCCAAGCAATACGAAATACCGCTAGTTTTGTTTTCCTCCAGCTGCGCTCCACCTTCCTTAAGCGTAAAGGAGCAACTTTATTTAAAGTGCTAGAAAAGAGAGAGTCCATAGTTTCTGTTACATCATCAAGTTGTTCTGAGGTTTTGGATATGCTAAGGAATTTGGTTACATCAGGAAGATAACTTAAAAAGCAGTCTTTTGTGTTAGAAGTGATGGTTCTTCCATACTTGTAACAAGAACTAAAGAATGATCTGAGATATCATCACTTGGCTGAATAATTTCAACACTATCAACATCAATTCCATGTGACAGTATTAAATCTAGAGTATGATTTCGACAATGAGTAGGTCCTGAAACGTGTTGTTTAACACCAATAGAGTTCAGAATGTCTATAAATGCTGATCCCAATGGACTCCCAAGTGGACATTATTTAAAATAATGTAATCATCAGGTTTTAGCCAGGTTTCTGTCAAACAGAGCACATCTATATTATGATCAGTGATCATATTATTTACAAAAAGTGTTTTCGTAGAAAGGGATCTGATATTTAATAAGCCAAGCTTTATCATTTGTTTATCCATATTGCTTCTGTTTTTTATTTGTTGAACCTCAATTAAATTGTTAATCTTAACTTGATTTGGACGTTTTTTGTTTTTTTCTAGTTCGGGGAACAGACACAGTCTCTATAGTGTGATATTTAGGTGAAAGAGTCTCTATGTGCTGAGAATTAACTGACCTCTGTGACGGGAGGCAGCTAGCAGACGGTCAATTTAGCCAGTCTGTCTGCTTCCTGACCTGCTATGCATCTCATCACCACGGTAAGCAGGGAGGGGACCAGAGCATATTACAGTGTCTGACATCGTGCTTGCAAGATCACACACCTCTTTAATGTTATTTTTAGTGATCTCCGACTGGCGAAGTCGAACATCATTAGTGCCGGCATGAATAACAATCTTACTGTATTTACGTTTAGCATTAGCCAGCACTTTTAAATTTGCCAAGATGTCAGGCGCTCTGGCTCCCGGTAAACATTTGACTATGGTGGCTGGTGTCTTTATATTCACGTTCCGTACAATAGAATCACCAATAACTAGAGCACTTTCATCAGGTTTCTCAGTGGGTGCATCACTGAGTGGGGAGAACCTGTTTAATGTTTTGATCGGAACAGAAGAACGGTGTTTTGACCCACTACTACACTGCCTCACCGTCACCCAGTTGCCCTGCTGCTGGGGCTCTGTTTCCGGAACCAAACAATGTACAGGAATCCCTGAGCTAGACGCATCCAAAGCTGTATCTAGAGCCCTAACATTCTTACTGTCCTCAATTAAAGTTTTGATGCGTGTCTCTAATTCTGAAATCTTCTCTGTCAGCCTTACTATTTCCCTGCATTTATCACATGTGAATCCCTCATCAGCGACAGAGATAGATAAACTGTACATGTGGCAAGAGGTGCAAGAAACAATGATAGGAGAAGCCATTACTCACCGTGCTTGATGAAAATTCTTACTGCGGTTGTTTGATGAACTTGTGAAAAACTGGAGCGAGAGGAGAAAAAAAAACAGCGATAGGTTCAAATGAAAACGCTAATGACAAGCTAAGGAGTGCTAACGCTTTGCAGGTGTACTGCACTCACGGATATAAAATAAAAGTGAACGATCAAAAGTGTATGTGTGAAACAGTGATAAAGCTGAACACTTTGTGATTAAATTACATGTTTAGTTTAATGTATAGTTCAAATAATTGTTCAGTTACACTGCTGCCATTAAAAGAAAGAAATGAACACCATGATCCCTTTAAGTGTTTGTGTCTTAATTTTCCTCAACCAACCAAAGTCACCCCCACCCCCCCAAAGCTGTAAACCTAGGGGAAACACTGTTGTGTGTGTGTGTGTGTGTGTGTGTGTGTGTGTGTGTGTGTGTATATATATATATTTAAACATTTCAAGAGTTCATACTGGAGAGAAACCATTCACTTGTGATCAGTGCGGGAAGAGTTTCAAACAATCAGCAAACCTTAAGATACACATGAACATCCACACTGCAGAGAAGAAGCACGCATGTGATCAATGCGGTAAAATGTTTTTATGGGCTTCACTTCTGAAGAAACACTTGAAAGTTCATGCAAAGGAGAAACCACATCCATGTAATTTGTGTGGTAAGAGTTTTTTGCATCTACAAAGTTTGAAAGTACATCAGAAAATACATACTGGTGAAAGAGAGTACATGTTCTTTGAGTTTGAGAAGACTTTTATATATATAAAAAGTATATATAAAAAGACATGAAAGGATCCACACTGTAGAGAAACCTTATAAGTGTTCACACTGTGGCAATAGATTCAGTGATTCGACACATCTGAAAACACAAGAGGATCCACACTGGAGGTAAACTTTGTGTTCACACTGTGACAAGAGATTCAGGGACTAAAAACACATGAGAGGCTTGCGTGAATTTGTGACATCTACAGATAAGGATATTTAAATTAGTTTTTTGCACTGAGGACGCACACATCTGTAAAATCATCTCACAGGCAAACCATTATGCTAATGCATCAGCTTGAAGCTTAAAATAACGATTTATCATGTTTTGGGCAGCTTGGATAACATATGCTGCATTTCCACCGAAATTACTGAAAATTACTTAAATTATCTGCCTGGATGCCTAATCATTATTATAAAAACATAGCTTGTTTTATCTACTGTTTAATTAATAAAAAAATAGTCTGAGCACATCAACAATCATATGTAAGATGAAATAGGATTAACTCTGTCCATTAATGTAACTTTGGATTTTACATTTCTTCAAGCATTAAATAAAAATGACTTTATCCTAAAGTTATTGCTTTGAATTAGGTCTCACAGCTTCTTGTAAAATTGGAGGGAATCAAGCAAAATCCTCTTTATTCTCTTCATCACAAAATCTGATGTTAGACACTGCAAAAATAGCAATTTTATAATTCACATTACCTTTCATTCAACTGTTTGAGTTCCTGGTGGACACATAACACAAGGATGTAGTTTAGACACGCTAAACCTGTTAAATATTGTGGATTTTGTTAATTCTTTCATAAGGTTACATCTTATCATTATCATGTGTTTTCATTTATCTTAATTTCCATTTTCCATTGGAAAATTTCCATTTTCAATCAAATATCTGACTAATAAAATTGATTGTTTTTCTCCTCTAATCCTCACAACATGAAGAATGTTGATGCTTATCAAATATGAGTCTATAATTTTAAGTTCTTTTTAATGTATGTGTGCAGATCGGCTTAAAAAAAAAAACCCGCGCACCTATAGACACACAAAGTAATATCCATCGTATTATTTCCCTCTCACTTAAAGGGCTCTTCAAAGGGAGTAGTGTATAGGGATCCTCACTTCCGTTTAGCGTTCGCTCCAAATGATGACGTCCTGTGTTTGCTGCATCTGTTCACTCTCCAGTCCAGCAGGTGGCACTAAACACATTTGTTAATTTGCCAAACACCATTAAACCTCAGAGGAAGAAGTTTAGTTTCACTGTGCTCTCTGTAATATTATCATCCTCACAGTCGTTAATAAGTTTTGAAGCAGTGAAGAGAACACGAGGAACCAGAAAAGTGGAGAATAAAACACGAGGATCCAGAAACCGTGAGAATAAAACAAGAGGAACCAGAAACCTGCAGAATAACACACAAGGAACCAGAAAACTGCAAAAGTAAACATGAGGAACCAGAAACCAGGTAATAAAACATGAGGAACCAGAAACCTAGAAAATAAAACACAAGGAACCCAGGGTGTCCGCAGGGTTTTAAAAAGTATTAAAAAGTGATAAATCAAAATTGTCAAATTTAAAGCCATTAAAAGTGTTAAATGTGGTCTCAGAGGTATTATTTTTTTCCAAATGAGGTATTATTTTTTCAGACTATCAGGTGTCCTATTCTGATTGAAATTCTATCTGCGTTCGCGTTAGTTCGTTTAAATATGGGCTTTAGCATATCTGGGCACATAATCAAAGATCTTTCGTCTCCGTCTCAACGTATGTTTGATGCTGACGTCATATTCAGTGGTCGTTCGGCATCATGTCAGAACACTGCGCGCTCAACAGAAGTGGCTGGCTTACGTTTTATTTTAGACTTGGCATATCTTCAACGACTGGACAACCATCGTCATCTTCATGGGCAAATGCAAGTTTTCTAATAGCTGGGTTAACGACCCAGCGTTTAAGGACTGGCTCAGGCCTGTAGTAGGGAATAACAGGCAGGCTTATTGTTCGGTGTGTAAAAAAAACATCAATGTCAACTGGATGGGAGATAACGCACTTCGGTCGCATATGCAATCCACTAAACATAAAAATGGAATGCGTGCTCGGAGAGAGAAGTTAATTCTACCAATCTCAGCTGTCTGCACGGCTGCACCTCCACCACCACCGCCGCAAATTAGTGCCACTGTAGGCCTACTGGCCAACGCTACGGCTCCAGCAACGTCTGACCTCCGGGTGGTCATGGGCGCCACACCAACACTGCGCGCGGAGGGTCTGTGGTGTCTGAACACTGCAGTTAATCACCACTCATTGAACTCCAATGAAGGAATTTCGGAGCTGTTTAAAGAAATGTTTACCGACTCTGACATCGCGAAGTCATTCACGTGTGGTAAAGACAAAACCGGGTACATCATCAGATTTGGATTATCATCGTTCTTCAAAAAACAGCTTGTGGATGGCATCAACAAGGCTGGGCCATTCGTGTTGATGTTTGATGAGAGCCTCAATCAGGCGTCAAGGAAAAAACAACTTGACATCCATGTTCGATACTGGGAGGATGACCATGTCCAATCCAGATACTTTAGATCTCAGTTTTTGGGACATAGAAGGGCCGAAGATTTGTTGCATCACATAAAGGTTAGTTCTTTTTTAATATAACCCTCATTTGAAGAGTTATTTATTCACAAAGATTTTGTATATTATAGGATGATGTTGGCTAATTTACTGTTGGTTACACAAAATAATAAAATTGGCCAAAGTCCTGCAGTTACTTGAATGAAACCTGTAGGCCCTCCTGCATTTATTGACCTGTGGGGTCTCCAAGGGACAAGAAAATTGGTTTTACGTATTTTGTTAAATTCAACAACTTATCACAGTTATAGAAATGTAATATTTGGCTCAGGTTTTGTTGTTGGATAAAAAACACTAAATAATTTAATTGCTGAATTACCAATTATTAATTGAAATCAAATGTGTATGCAGTAATGCTTCTCCTTAACCAACCTTTGTGAATGTTGAGATCTATTTTACTGTGTCTGAATGATAATTTATAACAGATTTCCTCCTGGTGTCGATTCACAGGAATGTGTCACACAATTGAATATGAGGCAACTGCTATCAGTTGGAATGGATGCTTTATCAAATTAATAAATTCAGAAGATGCCTTACACATTCCTAGCTCTACTTAGATGTTATAACATGATGTGATGTATGTATTGCCAAATGGTCTGATAGGCCAACTGGGACTAATAAATTTAAATGACCTACTGTATTAATTAACTTAATTTCTTTGTCTATGTTGTAGGTGATGTAATCATTCAGCAGTTTACATCATTGTTGTCTCTTTAGGGCAGAGGTGAACAATTCCGCTCTTTCCAGCCTTTCAAGCAACGTGTGGATGTGTTTCTACACTTGACCCTCAGGCCATCCTACATGGACCTGTTGAGATTCTGCCAGAGCGGTTTACTTCTTTCACATGGACAAGCTACCGTGGAGAGGGGCTTCTCCATTAACAAGAAGGTGGAAACCTGTAACCTTCTTGGTGAATCCTTGGAGGCACTGAGGTTAATCTGTGACAATGTCAGTAGCTGTGGTGGTGTCCTCAAGGTGCCTTTAACCAAGGACCTGCTGGCTTCTGTGGCCTCAGCAAGGTCCCAGTACAGGCTCTACATGGAGCAAGAGCGTAAAAAGAGGGATAGTGATGCTCAAACACAGAAAAGGAAGGCCGCAGAGGACGAACTACAGGAGCTCAAGAAGCAACGCAGAGTCCTGGACGAAGTCTGTGCCATCCTTGAAAATGATGCCAACAAATTGATGCATTGTAATGCATCAACTTGCAGTGAATGCCAGCCAGTGTGCTGGAACTATCCATTCTCTCCATTGCACATTTTATGTAGTTTGTTTTATTTTTATTTACTAAGTCAAATAAATGTGCAATATGTTGTCAACATCAGTCTCTAAATCTATTCTTTTTTGTATGTTATATATGTCAAAATCTGTGTAAATAATAGAAAGGTTGCTGATTAACACTTGCAATTCAGTGTTGTGATGGTTTTAAATAATATTCTGAAGGTAGTAAAAAAGGTATTAAAAAGTAGTAAATTTAACTTAAGGATTGCTGTATATACCCTGGAACCAGAAAACTGCAAAAGTAAACACGAGGAACCAGAAACCTGGAGAATAAAACGCGTGGAACCAGAAACCTAAAGAATAAGTGATACATTGATCATAATGAATTCATTTATCTGGACTCAAAATTAGTCACACAGAAATACATTTATTTATATTTTATTTATTTATTTTTAATGCGTTATGAGTCCGTTTCTGTTTATTTGTAGTCACATACGTCACATTTAGGATGAATGATAATATCTCTATTTTTATAATACCTCCCGAACAAAAACCATTTTTATGATAGGCTACGTGGAGCTAAACTCGAGACGAGACTTATGACAGATAATATAAGATACTAAGTAAATACACGATTGTGATACAAAATAAGAAGCTGACGTCTGATTTCTTTAAGCGGTCATATTTACCGTGTTTACTATGGTAATGTTAATGCCTAGCGTGCACAGTCTTTTGCATCACTTATAAATATTTCTGCCTTCAAAAACCGAGGGTGCTTTTCATATTCTTTATCTGAAGCTTTATTTTTATTTTATGCTGAAGCACTTTTGTTTCAATCTATCAAAATAGATAAAAATTAAATCTACATCTAATAATCAGCCTATGTTATAATTATTGTTGATATTTTGTTGGCTGAATTAGGCAAGGCAAGGCAAGGCAAGTTTATTTATATAGCGCATTTTCGTACACAATGGTAATTCAAAGTGCTTTACATAAAAGATGAAAAATAATAACAAGAATGAAACAAGCAATTTTAAAACTTAAAACAGTTGAAAATGATTTTATATAAAAAAATTTAATAAAAAAAACAGTGAAAATATAGTGCAATCAGTTCGTACATGGCACAGTGCTCATTCAATAAATGCACAGCTAAACAGATGAGTTTTAAGTTTAGATTTAAATGTGACTAGTGTTTTAGCACATCTGATCTCTTCTAGCCTGGGAAAACCCAGACTACTTCCGGCGAATTTCAATTCTCTCTACAGAATAATCTGGCAAAGAGGACTAACTAGCTCGTTTCTGTGCCGCCGAAATCGCGGCACCAATCAGAAATGTTGAGGCGGGGTTTACACGATGACGACAGCGCAGCGACGGTAAAGCAGATTTTGTACATTACAAAGATTGATGCTGCAGAGGAACATTCGTTCGAAACTGTTATCGCATCTGTTTTAAGTGATTTAAACTTTAACTTTGCGTTAAAACCCGAGCAAAGAACAACACTTGAAGCCTTCAAGTCTGCATACGTCATCTCCTTCATCGCTCTGATTGGTTTTAGGTCTATCCAATTGCGCCCAGAGGCATTTGAACGAGGTCCGTTGGTGACGCCCCTTTAGAAACGAGACGTCTAATAGGCTTTGCCAGACCCTAACTCTGTTTCAACTGAAAAGGGTCTGGTTTTAACCAGGCTAGATCTCTTCTGGAAGCCGATTCCAACTGCGGGCGACAGTAACTAAAGACGGACTCTCCTTGTTTTGTGTGAACCCTTGGTATTTCTAACTGACTCGATCCTAGTGATCTGTGTGGTCTGTTAGGTTTATATTCAGTGAGCATATCTGAAATATATTTCGGTCCTAGGTCATTTAGTGACTTATATACGAGCAAAAGTACTTTAAGATCAATCCTAAATGTAACTGGAAGCTGTCTAATGGTCTTTTTGTGAAGGCCGGTGAGGAGCCCATTACAATAGTACACCCTGCTGGTGATAAAGGCATGAACAAGTTTCTCCAAGTCTTGGCTGGAAACAAAACATCTAATTAAAATGTTGTTTAAATGATAGTATGCTGATTTAGCTACTGCTTTGACATGACTACTGATACTAAGGTCTGTCTCCAGAATCACACCAAGATTCCTGACTTGATTTTTAGTTGTTTGACCTCTAGAGTCAAGGTATGCATTTACCTTGAAAACTTCATCTTCGTTTCCAAATGCAATGACAGTTTTTTCCTTGTTTAACTTAAGAAAGTTCTGGCACATCCAACTATTAATTTCATCAGGAGGGGCTTAACAACTGCAGTTTTTAAGGAGTTTGGAAATGTCCTAGAGAGAAGTGAGGTGTTCACCACTTCTAAAAGATTTGCTACCAAGTAGTTAAGCACACTTTAGAAAAAAGATGTGGGAAGTGTGTCAAGATAGCAGGGTGACGATTTTAGGTGCTGCACTATGTCTTCCAGAATTTTGCTATCAGTTGCCTCAAAAATAGACATAGTATCTTTTTGATATTGTGGCCTAATCTGTCTGACCTCTGCATTACTTGAGGATGTGCTAATCGCCTTCCTGATATTGATGATCTTCTCAGAAAAGAAGGAAGCAAACTCATTGCATTTGCTGTCTGAGAGCATTTCACTGGGAATCTGACTTGGGGGGTTTGTCAGTCTCTCAACAGTGGCAAAAAGAGCACAAGTGTGGTTTGTCAGTCTCTCAACAGTGGCAAAAAGAGCACAAGTGTGGTTTAAGTTACTGTTTATAAGGTTTGAGAAGAAATTCTGTCTAGCTGTGGCTAGTTTCACATTAAAAGCATGAAGGCTGTCTTTATAGATGCTATAGTAAATTTCAAGTTTTGTCTTCCGCCACATCCGCTCGGCTTTTCCGCATTGTCTTTTCATAGTCTGAACAGCTGTTGATCTTCTCCAAATTGATTTCTGTTTGTTTTCTTACTGACAATATCATCAATAACATTCTTAACTTTTGAGTTGAAGGAATCAAGGAGAATATCAACAGAGTCTGCAGAAATGCTTGGTGTTAAAGATATAGCCTCCATAAATAGTACACTTTTGTACTCGTTTATGCATCTCCTTCTGACAGACACCAATAACAATGGATGAAATGTTTAGACCCCTAATGATGATTAAGTTTAGAGTGTGTCCATCTTTGTGTGTGGGTCCATGCACATGCTGAGTCAAGTCAAAAGTGTTTAGAACCGTTATCATTTCTTTTGTAGTTTTGTTTTCTGCAATGTCTGTGAATATTAAAATCCCCTGCAATAGCAAAACAGTCAAACTCTGAGAAATTCATTGATAACATTTCTGTGAACTCTTCAACAAAAGCTGGAGAGTATTTTGGAGGCCTGTAAATAATGATAAACAGAATGCGTGGAGCACCTTTCAGCACAATCCCTAGATATTCAAAAGACAATTACTGACCAAATGACTCTTGCTTGCATTGATAGACATCTTTAAATAGAGCAGCTACACCTCCACCTCTCCTAACAGTCCTGCAGACACTGATGAAAGTAAAGTTAGGGGGGCTGCTTCATTGAGGACTGTTGCTCTGCAGCTGTCTTCTAGCCAAGTTTCGTTTAGAAACATATCATCCAAATTGTTTGTTGTACAAAGTCATTGATTAGAAATGATTAATTTTTTTAGTGAGCGAATGTTTAAAAGTGCTAGCTTGATGGCAGTGCTTTGTGTCTTTACATGAATCTTAGTTTGATGCATAATAGGCCGCAGATTAGATGAGTTTGCCTTTCGACTTTCTATCATGTGTTTGTTGATATCTTGCAGCAAATGAGTGAGAGAGTTTAGTCCCAGCATACACTAATTCCTCCATTTTCTGTGAAAAGCACAGAAGTGTAGATGCTGGAGAGAGTGATAATGTGTCCGGTGAGAGGAGCTGTGTCTCTGGTGTCTCTGGTGACTGTGATATGTTGTCCTGGCTTCCCTGGCTGTTTTCCAGAAAGCCATTCTTGGGTGCTGAATCTTGTAGCTGTTTTGATACATCACAGTCTGTCTGTGAGGAGCCTCTGTGGGCAGGGCACAGCCGGGATAGTGTCTATCAGCAGTGCTTGTTTTGGCTGCATGGAGTTATCAGTGTCCTTGTAGGATATGTCAACCACATGATGACTCAGACCCGGTGTGTGTGTGCTGAATGGATTGACACAATCTGCTGAAGGATGACGGAGGGAAAAGTAGATATTGTCCTTAAATCTCTAGCACCAAGTTTGTTTGGGTGGAGGCCACCTGGTTTAAACAATTGTCTATGGCCCCAGAAAAGATTGAAGTTGTCGATGAAATTCACTCCTTTTATATTACAAGATCTTTGTAGCCATGTGTTCAGCCCAATCAACCGTGAAAACATATTTGTTCCCCTTGCTGGGAGTGGTCCACTGATGAATGACTGAACTTTGAGTCTTCAAAGTGTTTCAAAGAGTCCACTGAAGTCCTTCTTAAGGAGTTCTGACTGCTCTTTCCGAATATAATTCTTTCCCGCGTAGATGATGAATCGATTTGCAGTCTTGTGCTTCATCAGAATATTCTGAAGTTCCTTGTTCACATCAGAGACCGTTGCTTGAGGAAGGCAGCATGTTGTTGTAGTCCTGCTACTGATGTTTCTGATAATAGAGTCACCCACTATTAGAGTCCTGGGCTCGGCTGCACTCTGAGCTGAATGCCGCTGTCTGCTCGACCTTGAGTGCCTGTTAGTAGCGGTGTTAGCTGCTGGCTGATCCGAACCATGTTTAATCACATTTGGGGATTCCTCACCCACATTCATTAAGGCTTCAAATCTGTTCTCAAGATGTACAATCATGGCCAAAAGTTTTGAGAATTACATAAATATTAGTTTTCAAAAAGTTTGCTGCTAAACTGCTTTTAGATCTTTGTTTCAGTTGTTTCTGTGATGTACTGGAATATAATTACAATTATTCGACTGGGCATGCTCTCAATCAACTTCTGGGCCAAATCCTGACTGATAGCAATCCATTCTTTCATAATCACTTCTTGGAGTTTGTCAGAATTAGTGGGTTTTTGTTTTTCCATCCGCCTCTTGAGGATTGACCACAAGTTCTCAATGGGATTAAGATCTGGGGAGTTTCCAGGCCATGGACCCAAAATTTAAACATTCTGGTCCCCGAGCCACTTAGTTATCAATTTTGCCTTATGGCACGGTGCTCCATCGTGCTGGAAAATGCATTGTTCTTCACCGAACTGTTGTTGGATTGTTGGAAGAAGTTGCTGTTGGAGGGTGTTTTGGTACCATTCTTTATTCATGACTGTGTTTTTGGGCAGAATTGTGAGTGAGCCCACTCCCTTGGATGAGAAGCAACCCCACACATGAATGGTGTCAGGATGCTTTACTGTTGGCATGACACAGGACTGATGGTAGCGCTCACCTTTTCTTCTCCGGACAAGCCTTTTTCCAGATGCCCCAAACAATCGGAAAGGGGCTTCATCGAAGAATATGACTTTGCCCCAGTTCTCAGCAGTCCATTCACTATACTTTCTGCAGAAGATCAATCAGTCCCTGATGGTTTTTTTGGAGAGAAGTGGCTTCTTTGCTGCCCTTCTTGACACCAGGCCATCTTCCAAAAGTCTTCGCCTCACTGTGCGTGCAGATGTGCTCACACCTGCCTGCTGCCATTCCTGATCAAGCTCTGCACTGGTGGCACTCCGATCCTGCAGCTGAATCCTCTTTAGGAGACGATCCTGGTGCTTGCTGGACTTTCTTGGACGCCCTGAAGCCTTCTTTAGAAGAATTGAACCTCTTTCCTTGAAGTTCTTGATGATCCTATAAATTGTTGAATTAGGTGCAATCTTAGTAGCCACAATCTCCTTGCCTGTGAAGCCATTTTTATGCAACGCAATGATGGCTGCACGCGTTTCTTTGCAGGTCACCACGGTTAATAATGGAAGAACAATGATTTCAAGCATCACCCTCCTTTTAACATTGTCAAGTCTGCCATTCTAACCCAATCAGCCTGACATAATGATCTCCAGCCTTATGCTGGTCAACATTCTCACCTGAGTTAACAAGACGATTACTGAAATGATCTCAGCAGGTCCTTTAATGACAGCAATGAAATGCAGTGGAAAGGTTTTTTTTGGGATTAAGTTAATTTTCATGGCAAAGAAGGACTATGCAATTCAACTGATCACTCTTCATAACATTCTGGAGTATATGCAAATTGCTATTATAAAAACTTAAGCAGCAACTTTTCCAATTTCCAATATTTATGTAATTCTCAAAACTTTTGGCCACGACTGTATAGGGGGTGTTAAAATACCAGTATTTACAAGCCTTGTCATAGTCGTATCTGGGGTAGAGGAAGCTACGACAGCAATACGAGAAACTCGTGACAATCTGATGTCTCGTGTTCCTTTGGGTCTCGCTCCGTTTGTACCATCAATTAGTGTGGCGATCAGTTTCGGCTTGTTCCTCTACACTTGGTATGAACTGTTGAGATTCAGAAGATTCATGGGACTCACCGGCTTTATGCTGAGAGGGTCCATGATGATGGTCTGCTGAGTGTTCTGCCTGTTTTGGAAGTCCAGCAAGTAACTTTGTTTCAAGAATCACAATCCTTTGTAGAAGTTTGCAGCAGTTCATGCAACAAGTAGATCCAACAGGAGGCATTTTCTCTCTCTTCTGTTTGAATACAGGCAGTTGTTATCCCGTCTCCGAAATGTAAGCTGCTGGCAGTGGGAGGCAAAGTTTTCTTTTAAAGTTTTTAGTTTTAGCGTTTGTGCCAAAAATCTGTTGTTTGAGCACTGTGCTGATCTACTGAAGTAAAAATCTTAGAATAATCTGGGAAAAGTACAGAAATAAGAAGCAAAGCGCAGAGCAGTAAGCTAGAATGTCCAAACAGTAGCAAAGCCGGAAGCAAAAAAAAAAAAGAATTAACAAATATATTGTGATATACATTTTGGCTGTTTCCTTCAGCCCTATTTCAGAAGGCTGTTTCTCAAATGTTAGCCTGCATCCTTATTTTGCAATATTAACAGTTATAAATTTGGCCATTATTCTAAGTTAAGCCTGAATTGTTGTAATATGCTTATGACTCACGAATGTAATGCTCAGTTAACTGAAAAAAAAAAACAGACTTGATGACGTATGCAGTCTGCAAATGCAATCTCCGGAGGATGCAGCCTTCCATTTGAGAAACGGTCTTAGTCTAGTCCAGAAATGAATAGGCTTATTTTCTTGGAGTAAGACTTGAATTACTTCAGGATTAACTTCAGATTAACCTTGTGTTTCCAGTCTTTATTTATCAAAATTACTGGCACCCTTGGTAGATATGAACAAATAAGTCTGTGAAAAAACACTGTGCACAATTATTAGGCAAGTGATTATTTTGACTATATCATCATTTTATCCATCATTTCCAACTCCAAGCTGTATAAACTTGAATGCTTATTGGATTTAATGCATATCAGGTGATGTGTATTTGTGTAACGAGGGAGGGTGTGGCCTAAGGAGATCAACATCCTATATCAAGGTGTGCATAATTATTAGGCAGATTCTTCTCCTCAGAAAAAATGGGCCAAAAAAAGAGATTTAACTGACTCTGAAAAGTTTTTATCCATAATTTCCAAGTCCAAGCTGTATAAACTTGAATGCTTATTGGATTTAATGCATATCAGGTGATGTGTATTTGTGTAAAGAGGGAGGGTGTGGCCTAAGGAGATCAACATCCTATATCAAGGTGTGCATAATTATGACAAATAATATCGACGATGCAAGGAATGGCAAGCTGCCAATTCCTCCCCAGGGAGAGTGGTCCCTGAGAGAGTACGCTCGGGTCGCGAACGAGAGGAGGCTGTTCCTACCTGATATCCTCCTCAACCGCTACGTCATAGCGGGTCACAACGCTCCTCCACCCCTGGCAGAACGGGAAAAGCTGGTCTGCTGCTCGTTTGGTGACATGGTGGATTGTTTGTCGCTGAGGGAGTCGAGGGGTTCCACCTTGTCGTCACCATCACCCAAGCTATCAGTGATCCCGGAGGGTCATGTCCTGGCTGTGGTTACCCAGGGGAATCAGGCAGGCTCCACGTCCACCCCTGAGGCTTCAGTCGTCCCCGAAGATCTTCGTGGCAAACGAGGGAGACGGACTTCGTGGGATTCTTCGTCGGAGACATCCTCGGCTGAGTCAGCGCTGAGACTGCCCGTCCAACGCAAGTCACAGATCCCGCTGAGCCTCACCCACCGGCCACATGTCCGGCTCTGTCTTCCACACCGCGACCAAAGAGGAAGAGGAGGAGAAAGGGAGCCTCTCGCCCTTCATCTCAGCCGGTCCCAGAGCCCGCTACTGCAAGCGCTGTCCTAAGCGCTGTCCCAGAGCCCGCTACTGTAAGCGCTGTCCCAGGTGCTGTTCCAGAGCCCGCTACTGTAAGCGCTGTCCCAGGTGCTGTCCCAGAGCCCGCTATTGTGAGTACCGCAGAGAGAGTCGCGGCCGATTCAGCTGCTGAGGCTGTCTTGCGGGCTGTTTCCGCGCATCAAGAGATGCCTGTCCTCGTCGCTGCTGACATTATGGCTGAGTACTTAAAGCGTCTTGCCAAGATTCTTGAAGCCCCTGGCAAGTCAGTCAAGTCATGTACCGAGTCCACAGATCCTACGAGTGCCGTGAGCGCCATACCCCAGTCAGCTGCCGTGAGCGCCGAACCCCAGTCAGCTGCTGTGAACGCCGAATCCCAGTCAGCTGCCGTGAGCGCCATACCCCAGTCAGCTGCCGTGAGCGCAGTACCCCAGTCAGCTGCTGTGAGCGCCGAACCCCAGTCAGCTGCTGTGAGCGCCATACCCCAGTCAGCTGCCGTGAGCACCATACCCCAGTCAGCTGCCGTGAGCGCAGTACCCCAGTCTGCTGCAGACGATGATCTCCCCGATTCAGAGATGGGGAGCTCTATACTTTTCCCTGCTCCAAGGTCACCCGCAGTGTCCCCTGTCGTCTTGTCTCCTCCTGTCTCCCCTGTCAAGCTGCCTACTGTTTCCCCCAAGTCATCCCCTTATGTGTCTCCAGCCAAGTTCCCCCGGAGTCCCAGTCCTCAGTCCTCGTCCCGGAGACCCAAGATCCCCAGTCCTCCCATCCACCCTGGACTGCCCTCTAAGAACTTTGTACTTCCCCCACCTCCTCTGCCTTGTTTTTTGTTTTTGATTTTGCACCCTAACCCTGTGATTGTTTTTTCATGTTTGCCTTTGGTGTTATTTGTCATGTCTTGTTGGTTTGTGTCTTTGTCCTAGTCAGTCGTGTCCCGTGTTTGATGTTCCCTTGAGGAGCGTCTGGAAGCCGCTCCTTAACCCTTTCGAGTCGATTAACGCGGATACGCGTTTTGAGTCATTTTCTCCTGATAACCCCGAAAAGACCTTAAATTACACTTTCAGTTTTAATCGTACAGATAAGAGCAATACATCAATCGAATCTGTAAAGGGTCTACTTTTTTTTGGATTCAGACATAATAACAACAAAACTTTGTGCACTTATAAAATAAAGATAACAAACAAGGTGTGCTGTCTGCAGCCTTTGTCTGCGCTTATCTTCATTTACAAACAAGTCATTAAAATGAACTGTAACTCCGTGAATACTCAACGAAAATACATGGGGGAGATATCTATAGAAAGCTTGACATGTCTATTTTTAAACTAAACAAGTGCCGCCGAAAACAGATATTCTGTGATAAAGTAATCCATATGAAAACAACGCGATGTCTGTTTTTCAAGTCTCCCTTCATTATATCTAATGTGACCACGCCCCCGCGCTGAACGCGCTATTCAGATTCAAACCGAAGCGCGCGGCTTGAATACGCCCATAACAGAAGAAAAAGCAGCGAGCCTGTTCTTCAAGTGTTTATTTTACTGTTTGCTTCGCGATGAGAGGAATAAGACATAATTCACCCCAAAAAGATGTCATGTGGTTGAGAATTTGAGAAATGGATTTCCTCAGAAAAAAAGAATGCAGCACTTTATTCAGCAGAGATCATAATCATGAGTAAGTCTCTTTTTATTTATTTATATACTTGTACTAGTTTTCACATAACATGTAAACATTTTACTAGTTAGACTTTTTCCAAATACTTTTTCCAAACTATAATTCCTGACTAAATGTATAGTAATCAAGTGAAACATTATGAAGTTTCAATAACAATATACAATACTATACCATTCAAAAGCTTGATGTAAATAATATAAATGTAGCAAATAGATAACTGTCACAAATGTAAAAACATGCTTTTCTTTCAATTTATTCCCCCTAAAAACCCAGAAAAATATTCTCAGCTCTTTTCAACATTAATAATATTGATAATAATAATAACAATAAATGTTTTTTTTTTTAGAAAATAGGATTGTTAATAGGATTCTGAAGGATTGTGTGACTGGAGTAAGGATGCCAAACAATTTGTTTGAAAGTCAGCTTTGATTGTTTCTAATAAACTGTTTAACTGCACCCCCAAGTGGATATTAAATTATGTTGTGGGATAATTAAATATATTCTAAATAAACTACAAACATAAAATTATATAGATTTATTTTGTTCTTGCATTCTTTCTTGTAACTCCTTCCTCTCAGTGGCACAGATGACTGAATGGCTCATTATGCAGCTCATTATGCAGGCTTTGTCTTCTCAGGTGTAAATCACAATGATATTCATGGTAGTTGACGCCTACTCGCATATGACTTTTACCAACAAAAAGTGTCTTAGAAAATTTAAATCAATATATTGTTCTCTGTGAGTGAGTAAACAAGATGATTTTCACATCATTTAGAAAGAAAAATTCTAGGCTACAAGCTCCAGTTCTCAAAAATCCCGGGAACCATTGTTCTTTATGTGTTTTTTTGCCTTGTTCAAGTGTTTTAACATTTTTAGTTTTTCACTAACCACGCATAATATTTTTTTTCTCAAAAACACAATCATGTACATAACATGCATTTCTTATATTATTATAGCCCAGTTTGTGCTGATTACAGTGAGATTAGACTTTACCCATTTAGATATTTATAAGAAACTGAAAAAAGCACAAATGTCAGGGCATGACAAAACTTCTCCAGGCCCCAAAAATACCCTTAGACTCCAGAGGGTTAAGGGAGGGGTTCTGTCATGGTTCTGCCTTCATGTCCTGGTTTTTCTCTAGTCTTGTGGCAGGATCATGACAGGCCCGTGTTTTGTGTACAAGCACATGGCCTTGTCTTTGGGCCATGTGCTTGTGTTGTCTCGTTTCCTTGCCCCGCCCCCCTTGTTACCCTAGTTTTGTCATCATTGTTTCACCTGTTCCACCTGTTGTGTTCATTAGTAGCCTCCCTTTATAACCTCGTGTGTTTCTCTGTCCCTTTGTCAGTTCATTGCCAAATGTTGTCTAACGTTGTCATATATTGTCAAGTCTTGCCAAATGTTGTGAAGCTTTGTCTCTGTCTATCTTTAATGATACCTTCCTGTGAGTATTTTGTCTAGAGTTCTGTTTCACGTATAATGTTAATTGTTTTGTTGTTAGTTTAGTCTTCGTCAAGTCCTAGTCAAGGCTTTTGCCTTTTTGTCTTGTTTTGCCCCCTCGTGGGTTTTGTTTTCCTATTTTTGTACAATAAACTGTGTTGCTGTGACTTCTGTCTGCATTTGGGTTCATCCTCCACTCACCATAAGATCATAACAAATCTTTTATAGGCAAACAATTATTAAAGATGTATGAAGAAAAAATTTTATTCGGCAGGTTTCTGGTTCCTTGTGTTTTATTCTCCACTTTTCTGGTTCCTCATGTTCCCTTTCGAAACTTCAGTCGATGCTGCGCTGCTCAGCACATTGGGAAACGTCTTATTCGTGATTAGCTGTGAATAATGTGTGTAACACGTCAATAGAATTGACCCAGTGGTAATATAACCTCGGTTGATGACGTCATCGGGGCGCGCTCCCGCAACACGGGCCTATAAATAAATACGCCACAGGTACATCCACAGGTTTTTTGTCTTCAGATCATTCTGTGCATGTGTGCGTCAGTAAGATTCTTTTTGTCAGCTACAGATCTTCGTAGGATGAGCCAACGAAACGGTAAGTGTTGTTTTCCTCCATACTCACGTCTTATGTATAAGCTGGATACACATGATTACTGTTTTGTTTGTTTGGGGGAAGAGCACACGGTTTTGGCTCTAGAGACGGGCGAGTGCGAGCATTGTGAACTGCTCTCAGTGAAGATGCTTCGTGCTCGTCTGAGCTATTTTCAGACCGCATCCACCTTTTCATCGAAGGGCTCTTGTGCGGATCTGCATGACAAGCAAGCGACGGGCTCGTCCCTTTCGCTTGCGGTATCACCGGATCCACGCATCCTCTCTCATGATCTTGAAGCGCGCACTCTGGTGTTTCTTCGGTTCACGAGAAGGATTATATATCTCTTGGGTTTTCGGGCCATGAGCAGCCCGCCTATGAGCGTTCCTCTAGCGAGAGGTTACACGCGCTGTGGACAGGTTGCAGCTTGATTGGCCACGCGGACAAGAGACCCCCAAACGTAGTAAGCTGGAGGATAGGTTTCTGACCTCCATGATGAACTGTCGAAGTCATGGAGCAAACCGTATACTTCCCGCATCTTTGGGCCCTTGACGTTGACTTTTTCAACTATCGTGGATGCAAAGTCATGGGGGTATTCGGAGATGCCTTGGGTTGAAGAGACGCTTGCGAGCTATCTCTCAACAGAATCTGCATCCTCGGTCAAGAAACCTACTGTCCCCACGAATACCAAGCTGCAGGTCAGGCTGGTGCTGCGCTGCACACTATGGCAGTGTTACAGACATACCAGGCTGATCTGTTGAAGGCAATCTCTGGGGAAGAGCGGTGTGCACCGCATTACACAGTGCCGTCTCTCCTCAGTGCCCTCAGGAGATCGGTCTGCCAACACTGCTAGTGTTCCAGGTTACAGCAGTCTCCGGCGAAGCGCTTGTCTCAGTTACCGCCCGGAGGTCTCTAGAGCGGCTAGTACGGTCGTCCCCTGCCGGTCCGCTGCTTCAGGGCACCAAACTAGTGGCTCTAGGCGCACTAAGCTTCGTCGAGCCACAGCTTTGTCTCCCTGTTCGACTAAGCAAACGGCCCGTGCCTTCGGCCGTTCTATGTAACAGCTTTAGTCAGCACGGGGAAGCATCTGTGGCTTAATTTGATGGTCATTGGAGAGGCATTCGTCAGTTCCTCCCCCACTGCGCTCAAGGGGAGGGACAATCGGCACCGCATTACACGGTGCATGTCTCTTCTCAGAGCCCCCTCAGGAGACCGTTCTGCCAACCCTGTCGGTGTTTTCAGGGCGCAGCAATCTCCGGCCAGCGATTCTCTCAGTTACCGCCTGGAAACTAGCGGTGCTAAGAGGCTCGCTACCTCTACGGAGGTCTCTAGAGCAGCTAGTACAGTCGTCCCCTGCCGGTCCGCCGCTTTAGGCCACTGAGCTGGTGGCTATGGGCACACTAGGAAGCTTTTGCTGAGCTGCGTCGAGACATTGATTTGTCTCAAGGGGAGGAGCCATTGGCACCGTATTACATGGTGCCCGTCTCTCCTCAGTGCCCTCAGGAGACCGTTCTGCCAACCTGCCGGTGTTTCAGGGCGCAGCGATCTCCAGCGAGCGCTTCTCTCAGTTACCGCCTGGAAACTAGCGGTGCTAAGAGGCTCGCTACCTCTATGGAGGTCTCTAGAGCAGATAGTATGGTCGTCCCTTGCCGGTCTGCCGATTCAGGGCACCGAGCTAGTGGCTCTAGGCGCACAAGGGAGCGTTCGCCCCTTCCCATTACCCTCACAAAACCCCTCCATCCCCGCCACTTCTTGTGCTTCAGAGGGCGGTGGTTTCCAGCAAGATGTTAGATGTTCCAGTGTTTCCTGCCATCTTTCAGGACATGAAACATCTGACATCCTCTTAAAAGGAACTCTCAGAGAGTCTGGCAGCGTGGAACTTCTGCCCGGCTTTTCTGCGTTGATATTGAGCACAGTACAGATAGGATGGATCCAATTTATTCGTCATCCTCCACATTTCAACGGCATGGTCTCCACTTCCATGAAACCAGAGTTGATGCAGGTACTGTCTCGAGAGCTACAGACTCTTCTGGGCAGAGAGA
Source organism: Carassius carassius (assembly GCF_963082965.1). Taxonomy (NCBI): domain Eukaryota; kingdom Metazoa; phylum Chordata; class Actinopteri; order Cypriniformes; family Cyprinidae; genus Carassius; species Carassius carassius. The sequence continues at coordinate 14,636,257 of NC_081755.1, read as the reverse complement.
CCATAGAACATGTTCCTCATCCAAGGAGAGAGTCGAGCAATTACAGCAGATACTTCCTGGTTCCCAAGAAGGGTGGGGGAGTGTGCCCAATCTTGGATCTTTGAGGCTTAAACTATACAGTCAAAGCGCTCAAGCGAGATAATATCTCTCCTCGACGGCTCGCCGTGGGCGATTCCGGAGAACCTTCTGCCTCAGGCAGGGGGCACGATTTTCCATCCCAGGCCCGACCTGTGGAATCTTCATGTTTGGCCCCTGAAGTGTACCAACTGAGGAACACAGGGCTTTTGCCGGAGGTTATTGATACCATTCTTAGTGCTAGGGCTTACTCCACCAGACAGAGTAATACCAGTAAATGGGTTTATTTGACAGGTGGTGTGTGGTACACAATGTTGATCCAGTCAACTGCCGCTTTGCTTCAGTTCTGGACTTCATGCAAAGAGAAAATGTCAACAGGCACATGCCCTGCTACTCTTAAGGTTTATGTGGCCGCTATTTCGGCTTGCCACGCCTTTATTGACGGGATGCCACTCGGGAGACACCCTATGCTCTCTTGCTTCCTTCTGCAGTGAAAACCGAGATGCCTTCTTGGGACTTAGCTATAGTTCTCGAGGGTCTGGTTAAACCCCCCCTTTGAACCTTTAGACTCAGCGTCTGATAGACTTCTGACTTTAAAAATGTTCTTTTCTCATGTGGATTACTTCTTTGAAGAGAATTGGGGATGTGCAGGCTCCGTCTATCTCACCGTCAAAAAGAATTGGGGATGTGCAGGCTCCGTCTATCTCACGATCATGCTTAGACTTTGCCCCAGGCAGGGTAAAAGTGATTTGGCATCCTCATCCTGATTACCTGCCTAAGGTTTCGTCTGCGGCTGTACACCCAGTCATTCTAGAGGTCTTCTGCCCTCCGCCGTTCACAACGTCGGAGCAGGAGAAATCTTATAGACTGTGTCCAGTCCGTGCTTTTCAGGCTTACGTCCACCGCACTAGCCAGTGGCGTAAGTCGGAGCAGCTGTTCATCTGTAATGGTGGTGGTAACAGAGGAGCAGCTGCCACCAGGCAGACCATGTCTCACTGTGTCAGGGAGACTATTGCTTTGGCTTATGAGACGCGCGGTCAAGCTTCGCCTATAGGTCTTAGAGCTCACTCCATAACGGGGGTCGCTTGCTGTAGTGCTTTAGCAAGGGGTGGCCCCTTACAACAGGTTTGTGATGCGGCAGGTTGGTCCTCTACGCACACATTCATACGATTTTAGAGTTTGGATGTCAATGCTACTCCAGGCTCTCATGTTCTTGAGTCAACATCACAAGCTAATGTCTGAGGCCTTCTTGTGGTTTGATAGCACACCTGCACAACCTTAGGGGTCAAGACATTTTCAAGCACGGCGGCGTGGGTATTCTCGTTCCCAAAGCGCTGAGCAGCGCAGCATCGACTGAAGCTTTCGAAAGGGAACGTTCCCGGTTACTTAACTGTAACCTTGTTCCCTGAGAAAGCGGAACGAGATGCTGCGCTGCATTGACGTACTGAATATGTCCCAGGACTGCTCTTCAGACAAAATGTCCTGTGGATGCACCTGTGGCGTATCTATTTATATGCCACAGGTCAATTCTATTGACGTGTTACACACATTATTCACAGCTGGTCAGGAATACGACGTTTCCCAATGCGCTGAGCAGCACAGCATCTCGTTCCGCTTTCTCAGGGAACAAGGTTACAGTTAAGTAACCGGGAACGTTCCCTTCACTCTCTTCTTTAACAAACATCATCTTCACAGCAGCAGATCTCAGTTCAGATGATACTCCTCCAGATATTCCTGCTTCAAAACTTATTGATGTCTGTATGGATGAGAATATTACAGGTAGGCCTATTTACTGACGTGACTCATAAACTGTATTTTTCTCTTAAAATAAAAATTTCTAACTGTTTGTATTAAGGCAGCATCCTGTCCTAACAACAACAGAGAGCGCGATGAAACTAAACTTCTTCCTCTGAGGTTTAATGGTGTTTGGCAAATTAACATTATGTTTTTAGTGCCTTCCGCTGGACTAGAAAGTGAACAGATGCAGCAAACACAGGACGTCATCATTTGGGGCTAACGCCAAACGGAAGTGAGGATCCCTATACACTACTCCCTTTGAAGAGCCCTTTAAGTGAGAGGGAAATAATACGATGGATATTACTTCATGTGTCTATAGGTGCGCTGGTTTTTTTTTTTTAAGCCGATCTGCACACATACATTAAAAAGAACTTAAAATTATAGATTTGATAAGCATCAACATTCTTCATGTTGTGAGGATTAGAGGAGAAAAACAATAGATTTTATTAGTCAGACATTTCATTGAAAACCACACAGCAGCATGTAAATTATGGAAATTAAGATAAATGAAAACACATGATAATGATAAGATGTAGCCTTATGAAAGAATAAACAAAATACAACATATTAAACAGGTTTAACGTGTCTAAACTACATCCTTGTGTTATGTGTCCACCTAGAACTCAAACAGTTGAATGAAAGGTAATGTGAATTATAAAATAAGATATTTTGAAGATGTTTCTGAAAAGCTGCTTTTGAGGATTAAACTTGATATTAAAATTTAAAATACTGCTATTTTGCAGTGTCTAACATCAGATTTTGTGATGAAGAGAATAAAGAGGCTTTAGCTTGATCCCCTCCAATTTTACAAGAAGCTGTGAGACCTAATTCAAAGCAATAACTTTATGATAAAGTCATTTTTATTTAATGCTTGAAGAAATGTTAAATCCAAAATTATATTAATGGACAGAGTTAGTCCTATTTCATCTTACATCTGATTGTTGATGTGCTCAGACTAATTAATTAAACAGTAGATAAAACAAGCTATGTTTTTATAATAATGATTAGGCGTCCAGGCAGACCATTTCCCTGCTTATACTAACCTGCTGGAAATGCCAATGGTTGTAATGGCTTTACTGGTTATAATGAAACTTGTATTGTTTTAGTGGAAACTATAATTGATCCTGTGAGTTTCTACTAGTAACTGGTCACCTTCTATCCTTATAACCACTAGACCCTAATGCAATATTTCCCAAAACACACTAGAGAAAACAATTCTTTAAAAGATGTTTGCAATGGTATTTGTAGAACTATTAGTATTTCTGTGGTTTCTATTGTTTTATTTCTTTGTTTTTGTTTTTTGTTTTTAAATTTGTAAAAACTTGAGTTTATTAAAGCGCACAGAGAGAAGATGAAATGATGTCACAATTTTTAGAAATGGTGCATTTTTAAAAAGAAGAAAATCATATCACAAGTAACGGTGCAAGGCTGAAAGAACCTCCGAAACTTTGATCTCCCGAGATACGGACAATACAAATACACACAGACATGTTTTCAAAGCCCACCGAGTGAAGATGGGGGAAAACGTTTTCCCTTCCTTTGCAGTTGTTCCTTCAACTTCCTTCCCTTACCCATCATTCCCTTTCAGTTCACACAGAATGTTAATATAAAACCAATGTTCATTGTGTATCTGTTGACATGTCTCAGTGTGACTGGTGCAACGGTCTTGTGTTACATTTTATACGGTTTCTCTAGACACGATTTAGAGAGTTTAGAGATAAATGACCATCCATCGATCCTCAACAGGGTTCCTCAACAGGGTAGAACTCCTCAAGTCTGTGATCTTAGTCAATGCAAAGTACAAATGTTAGCTGATGTCTCCATTCGGTGAATGTTTTTCTTGGCCTCATTATTAGGAATAAGGAAATGTTTGATATAAAGTCTTTGGACAATTATTCCTCACATTCAGCATTGTGCATTTTAACAGTCACAGATGCAGAGGTGTGTGTGTATGTGTGTGGGAGGGGGTCCATGTCTTTGGATATGTCTTTTCTGAGGGTATTCCTGTACATTGGTATACATTGGAGAAAAACATATGGATTATCAAGCATTTAAAGGAGTCATATGATGCGATTTCAAATTTTCCTTTCAAAAAAACTCATTTACATATCCTTATCTGTAGATGTCACAAATTCACGCAAGCATCTCATGTGTTTTCAGTCCCTGAATCTCTTGTCACAGTGTGAACGCTTATAAGGTTTTCTCCAGTGTGAATCCTCTCATGTGTTTTCTGACCTGATAATTTAATGAATCTCGTCACAGTGTGAACACTTGTAAGGTTTCTCTCCAGTGTGAATCCTCTCATGTGTTTTCAGAGTTGATGAATCCCTGAATCTCTTGTCACAGTGTGAACACTTATAAGGTTTTCTCCAGTGTGAATCCTCTCATGTGTTTTCTGACCTGATAATTTAATGAATCTCGTCACAGTGTGAACACTTGTAAGGTTTCTCTCCAGTGTGAATCCTCTCATGTGTTTTCTGAGCTGATGATTTAATGAATCTCTTGTCACAGTGTGAACACTTATAAGGTTTTCTCCAGTGTGAATCCTCTCATGTGTTTTCTGACCTGATAATTTAATGAATCTCTTGTCACAGTGTGAACACTTGTAAGGTTTCTCTCCAGTGTGAATCCTCTCATGTGTTTTCAGAGATGATGAATCTTTGAATCTCTTGTCACAGTGTGAACACTTATAAGGTTTTTCTCCAGTGTGAATCCTCTCATGTGTTTTCTGACCTGATAATTTAATGAATCTCTTGTCACAGTGTGAACACTTGTAAGGTTTCTCTCCAGTGTGAATCCTTTCATGTGTTTTCAGATGTGTCGAATCATTGAATCTCTTGTCACAGTGTGCACACTTATAAGGTTTTTCTACAGTGTGGATCCTTTCATGTCTTTTTAGATGTGATGAATCACTGAATCTCTTGTCACAGTGTGAACACTTATAAGGTTTCTCTCCAGTGTGGATTCTCTCATGTGTTTTCAGATTTTCTGATTGATTGAATCTCTTGTCACAGTGTGAACACTTGTAAGGTTTCTCTCCAGTGTGGATCCTTTCATGTCTTTTTAGATATACTGACTGACTGAATCTCTTATCACAGAGTAAACACTTATAAAGTTTCTCTCCAATGTGAATCCTCTCGTGCTGTTTTAAACTGTTTGCTGAACTTAAAGTCTTTTCACACTCAAAGCACATGTACTCTCTTTCACCAGTATGTATTTTCTGATGTACTTTCAAACCTTGTAGAGGCAAAAAACTCTTACCACACAAATAACATGGATGTGGTTTCTCCTTTGCATGAACTTTCAAGTGTTTCTTCAGAAGTGAAACCCTTAAAAACATTTTACCGCATTGATCACATGCGTGCTTCTTCTCTGCAGTGTGGATGTTCATGTGTATATTAAGGTTTGATGATTGTTTGAAACTCTTCCCGCACTGATCACTAGTGAATGGTTTCTCTCCAGTATGAACTCTCATGTGACGCTCAAAACCTGTTTTGTGTGTGAATATCTTTCCACACTGAGTGCAGCTGAAGGACTTCTTTGCTCTTTTTTTCTTTAAATCTTTCTGTTTGGTTTGAGAGAAACTGAAAGGTTTTCCTCCAGTTTTGACGTGATTTTTCTCCTCGACTTCACTTGATTCTTCATTCTCCTCTTTTTCTTCAATTAATTCTGAAACAAAAGTAAAAATTATTTATTTTTGGTAATGTTATGGAAATTTTCTAACCTTGTTAATTTCTTTTTGTGTTAATCTCACTTAAGAACATACTACACTGTGAAATATATCCTTATAAAATATACATTAATTAGGGTGGTATATAATCCATAGGGACACCAAGTTCTTTTTGTAATCTGTGTACCAAGAACAGGTAGTTCTGACATTCCGTACCATGGACGTGCATGTGCTATGGGGTGATGTGCACTGAGCAACATGATTGGCTCAAAGGTCCTAATTTGTCCTTCAATGTATCTTTTTACATGTTATAAAATCTGACTGTAAGGGTGTGAGAGTATCACTCTGCTTACAGCTTTCTCCTCTGTATGTAGACTGATCGTTTCTGCAGAAATTAAACAATACAAAGACAAAACCCTGGTTTTTCATTCTCAGTCTTCACAAATATTTAATTACTTTATTGAATTAGAATTTCAACAACAAACTTGGCGACGAGTGATGGGATTCCACAGCTGTTCGTCCAGGATATGAGGACGTTAGTTGGCTGATCACCCTAAACCCACAAAGGGTTTAGCCCTAAACCCCAAAAGGTTTCAGGAAAGGGGGGAATGACGTCTGAGGGCTTGAGGACCTTCACTGCTGGTTTCTCAACGGATCAGAAAACGCGTGCTTTAAACGGTGAGACTGATTTTGAAATTCCAATAACCTTAAAATTTACAAATTGGTATTTTAAATTGGCAAATTAAGATCTGGTATTCCCAGACTTTACTGGCCTAAAACCTCCATTGCTGCAAGTCCAAGCCACCCCGTTTCACGAGTAAGTGAAACCAGGTTTCGCAGGAAAGCAAAAATAGGTCTGCGAGTAAGCAGGACCATCTTGCAAGGAAGCAAGACAGGGGGTGACAAGGCAAGACTTCGGCAAGTAAGCGCAAAGCCACACTGTAGTGACGACTAAGTGTGAGGAAAAGTGGACACGTTCCAGAAAGTCTTGGATTGTGAATATTAGAGCCCGACCGATATAAGCTAATTGCATTTAAATCGGCATCAGCATTTATAACGGCCGATGAAACATGAGAAACAGAGTCTCATGCTTCACTCATGTTATGAGTGTTGCATAGTTTGCCCACCAGAGGGAGCTCTGCAGCTCCAGAGTTAACAACAGCGCCAGAAATTCACTACAGAAGAAAGCGAGCAGCCAAGCCACGGAGATGTAATTTACTGTTTTGACGGTGAGTCATTCGTCATGTGAAATGATTGTAGATTTAGTTCATACCCTGTATATAAAAACTGTGTGGTAGTTCTAGCTAACGGTCCTATCATTATCACTTGTAAATATTCTGTAACATCACTTACAGCCGCTAATGCATTGCTATATTAGATTAGCCACAAAGCTAATACCATGTTTATCAGTGGAAGAGCGCGAACGTTAATAGGAGGTCAAACTATAACGTTAATGTTTAACTTATTCTTATTCTATTGCGGTGTGTTTCCCACATAATGACCGCGTAATTGGGCCTTTCAAACAGGACGCGGTATGCACGGCGCTTGCTGCTGGGTTCAGCGTTGCCCTTCAGATACAACGCGATTTGCGCTGCGCTGTGCTATGGCGTAGGCGGAGTTTTAAAAACGTTTAGCGGGTGCTCTTTCATAGTCTGTTGTTCCTCCTTTCGGTTAGCAGCCAACATGTATCTGTCCCGTTGTAAGAAGCGAGCGATAGCTCTAGTCCTGCTGATGAGAATTAAGAGAGAAGCAAGGAAGAAGAGGCTACCGTCAGGTCCAGAGAACAATTTGGTGAATTCAGGCTGGTTACGTTACTCTAACGCTAACGCTTCCTTTTTAGCAGGCCCCTTAAATGCTTGCTATTAACTTGTTTGAAGGTGGTTCTTCTCAAAATTGACAGCGGTGTGTTCATGACACTAACGTTAACCATTCAACTTCGAATTTATTCCGTAATCTTCCGTTAATAGTAGGCAAGACGATGTTTTGATTCAGACTGCACAAAGAGAAGAGGAGAAGATATACGGGTCTGTTGTGAATGTGTCTGTGAGAGCAAATATAGTGTAGTTACAGTAACTACAGTAGGTGCGTCAGAAATGATTAAACCAGAGGGGACATGTAAATAAATGTGAGCTGAACAAGCGCTTTTTTTTTTTACATATTTTTTCAAAGCAGCTTTACAGACATAACAGGAAAATGTTGAAATAATATTGTTAAATGTAAGTAGGTAATACCTATTGCTTGACAAATAAAAAAAGTATATATATTTCTCATTTTTGCCTATGTAGGAGATCCCAGTTTATTATTATTATAATTCTAATGATGACATGAGTAATGATACATGGTGATATTATTAATACACATGCGTATTCTTTCTATGTCTCTCTTTCTGCCTACAGATGGCTGAAAAAGGTGAATGCTGTAGCAGCAAAGTGTGGGACTACTTCTGCAAATACTTTAACTTTAGTATTATAATTTATTTACAGTACACACACAGACTGTTAAAACCAGCTTCAACTGGAAGAAAGTAAAAGTGTTAAATGTTTAAAACCAGACTGTTTTTTGATCATTAAAAAATATATACTTTTGATGTGCAATTGTTTATTCATTGAGACTGTAATCTAAGGCTTTTTTTAACATAATCCCTTCTGGAAAATGGTTTATACAGCCCACATACATAGAACAGGCAGATATTTTGCTATTGAATGTTGTGTAAGTGCAGTTTATAGGAAATGGGTCTAATATCCAGATTATTTTTAAAATCAAAATATCGGCTTATAAATCGGCTCTTTTCGAGTTAATATCGGCATCGGCCCCCAAAAACCATATCGGTCGGGCTCTAGTGAATATGGGGTCTGAGAATGTCAAATCTAAGATCGATCTTGATGATTTGGATAGTCCAATCTATAATGAAATGAAAAAAAAATATGGGAAAAGAATTATGGAAGTCATACCCGAGTGGGTTGAGAATCATGGTTTTCCAAAAAAGGGGCACATTAAGTATAACAACGCTGAATAGGTTAAAAGAGAATTTGGAAAAATGTGAAAAATTAAGGGATAAGAAAAAGCTGAAAAATAAACAAAAAGACAAGTTTCAAAAACATAGTAAATATTTAGATTACTGGTTTGAAGAAGCAGAACGTAGAGAAAAAAAAACAGATATCAAAGGAGCTGCCATTTAAAAGAAGGGGAAAATGATAGTTCTGTAAAAAATGCTGACAAGAGAACAGATCATACTGTTCAGAACTCTCCTCTTTATCCCCTTAGAGAGTTGCAGTGTGCCAAGGTGGACTTTGATCTGGACTCCTGGCCTCACCCCCACCAACAAATGCCACAGCAGCCTCAGATTCAGCCGCTGCCGCCACCACCACTGCCTCCATCCGACAGCGCATCAGCAACAGTACCGATGCTCGCGCCACCCAACGAAAGACAATCACAGAGTTTTCCACCACTGAGAGATGAACAAGCACCCGCCCCTGCGACAACTTCAATGGCATTTACATCATCCAGACTGTCTGCCATTAGCGACAGCATGAGAGCAATGAAATACTCCACGACTGGAATCAGCACCAGATCTAAAGCTCATGAGAGAGTGAAACTGCAGCCGGACGAAGATGAACTGGAGGAGGGAGGGGAGGACGTGGGAGCTTTCCCCATGATACAAGTGGCTGGGCCGAATGGAACTGTGATGGTTTTTCGACCATGGAGTGAGAAAGACTTAAAAGAGGCTATGACACACCTGCCTCACCCCAAAGACCCAGGGGTAAGATTTTCAAATGATTTGGACATGTTCTGTCAGGAATTCAGCCCCACCATGCAAGAACTGAAACGTTTGCTTATGCTCAAACTGGGGGCAACAGACTGGCACAAGATACGACCACATTAGGCTGGAACCATGCAGACAATGAGCCATAATGTCAGGCAGTGGACGCACTGTGTCAACAGGTCAAGACTGACTTCCCGGTCAGAGTAAACACCTCCAAGATCAACTACTGCACACAACAGAGAAATGAATCTGTCGATGACTATTATGTAAGATTATATGAGACATTCAACAACTACAGCGGAATACCAGAACCGGATGAATGTGGAGAAATTCCACAGATGTGGGAATCTCATTTGCGAAGCAGTCTCATGAGTGGACTGAAACCTGAGATTGCTGCAATCATTAAACAAACTTGCATCGGGTGGGAGGACAAGAAACTGGAAAGGATAAGACAACATGCTCATCACGCTGAAAAACTGTTGGAAGAGAGAGCAGGAAAGGGAAATGAGAAAGAACCTCAGCCAGTTCTCACAATGTATAATGGCCCACCGAGACAAGGTATAAATTACAGGGGCCGAGGACGGGGGCGGGGGAGAGGTAAAGGACAGAGGCAGTCTCAGATCAACCAAGATATTTGCTTTTACTGTGGAGAGAGAGGGCACTGGAAGGTGGAGTGCCCAGCTTTGTTGGATCAAGCGGCGGCTGGACCGGCAAAAAAAAGCCAGATTGACAACAGAGACTTTCGCAGCAGAAGTCAGAGAAGGAGGGGGGAGTCGGAAGCAAAGTCCACCAAGGCCACGCAGCACAAACAGATAAGTCTGAAAACACACACATTTTCTCTAAAGCTCACTGCAATGAAGAAACCATGCTTGCTCATGTCTGTGCTCACTGCAATGAAGAAACTATGCTTGCTTTAATACATAATCAGATTGAAAGATTAGAAAATGATAGATCTTCCCCAAACAAGAACATAGGCACATATGAATGATTTAGCTTATAAACAAATGCCCCAGGTCAAATTATGGGTGAAAGGAGTTGAAATGATTTTCTTAGCGGACAGCGGAGCTTGCAACTCATTAATTAGAATAGATGAACTAGGTTCAGTTCCAAAATTATGTGGGAATTTTGTCTGGTCTACCTCTGCATCTGGTCACTCTGTCCGAGAAAATTTCACTGTTCCATTAAGATGCGAGGATGAGAATGGCGTAAGTTTCAAGCACTGTTTCCTACTGTCAAAAAGCTGCCCTCAAAATTTATTAGGGAGAGATTTAATGTGCAAGCTGGGTATTTCTCTATTGTGTAGTCCAGATGGAATTCAAGTGACCCAGTGCCAAACTTATACTTTAGCTACAATTCAGCAATCCCTGTTGTATATTTACCAGTGGAAATTGAAAGATGATGAATTATGTGAGAAACTTTATAAATGCAGCAAAGGACAGAGTTTCAACTAATTCTGGAATCATGCCATTCTCTGAATTACATTGTTCAGCTCATGTATCACTAGGGAGAGATGAAACGTTTGAACAAAAATCGTTTTCATGTATGGACACAGTAGACCTGAAATGGTTAGTCTGGACAGAGACCAGATGTGCTGCTACTGTTGATTTGAGGAATGAACAGCAAATGTTTTTTGATGTTGTTGGTTCTCTTCTACATGTCTCATTGTCCAAAGAGAACAATGATCATTGGGAAGACATTGGCTTATTTGTAAAAATGTGTATTTTTCATGTAAACTGTGTGGAGACAGCAGAGGAAAATGTTGAATACAGTCCAACGTTGTCTGCATACCGAATGTGTTTGCACGGACCTGCTGTTAATGCTGCACGCATGCATGATTGATGACACAGAGACAAGTCACTGCCTTCTCTCAGTAGAAGAAGCAGAGTCTCACCCAGCACTGAGAGAAGTCCCTAAGACACTCTGGACTTTGTCTAAATTTGATGTTGGGCTAATAAAAAATTGTGAATCAGTTCAAATCACTCCAAAATCTGATTACAGGCCTTGTAAACCTCAATATCCTCTAAATAGAGAGGCTATTGAAGGTATAACACCAGTTTTTGAATCATTAAGAGCTGCTGGGATAATTGTGCCCTGTGAAAATTCTCCTGTGCATACACCTATTTTTCCTGTCAAAAAGATAAGAGATAAAGGCCAGCCAACAGAGTGGCGTTTTGTGCAAGATCTGCAGGCTGTGAATGAAGCAATTCAGGCTCTAGCTCCAAACGTTCCAAATCCATATACAATTTTGTCACAAGTGCCAAGTGATGCAGAATGGTTTTCAGTTGTTGATCTTTCTAATGCCTTCTTCTCAGTGCCAGTTCATAAAGACAGCCAATTTTGGTCCGCTTTCAATTTTAATGGTAAGGCCTACACATTCACCAGGCTTTGTCAGGGCTTTTCGGAATCTCCAACCATTTTTAATGAGGCACTGAGGAGAAGCTTGGAACCACACTGCAGCTGACACAAGGTGCAGCATTGCTTCAGTATGTGGATGATATTTTGCTCGCAGCAAAAGACAGGGAAACGTGAGAAAGATACTGTAAAACTGTTAAAACATTTGGCTGCTGAGGGTCCCAAAGCTAGTTTATCAAAACTACAATTTGTAAAAAGGGAGGTGACATTTTTGGGGCATATCATCACCAAAAAGACGGCAAATCTCTGTCTGAGAAACGGAAAGAGGCAATTCAAAAGATTCCAAAGCCTATCACAGAAAAAACAATTAATGTCATTTTTGGGCATGTGTTCATATTGCAGAACATTCATTCCAAATTATGCAATTGAAGAATCGCCCCTGAGTGATTTGGCACATGGAAAGGGTCTGCAACCGCATGAAAAACTGACATGGACACCAGAAGCAGAAAAAGCTTTCGAAAACTTAAAAATATTGTTACAAACGTCACCAACCCTGGACCTCCCAGACCCAGAAAGAAATTTTGTACAAACTGTTGATGAGAAAAATGGGTTTATGACTTCTGTTTTGTTACAGGATCATGGAGGAAAGTTGAGACTTTTGGCCTATTTCTCGAGTAAACTCGATCCAGTAGCAGCAGGTTTGCCAAAATGTCTAAGGGCTGTTGCATCCGCAAAAAAAAAGCCATTTTGGCTTCAATGGTCAACGTATGTCAAAAAGGAGACGAGTTCTACCCATCACAGTAGAGGAGCAAGGATTGCTTGGATCAAGGGCAGTGTGGTGGAGCACCACACATCCATTCACACCAATCACAGACTATCGATATCAGAGAGTAGTGGGGAATGATCGCAGCAGGCAAATTCGGCAGATCATAGAGGAAGATAGTGCTGTATTGTCTGTGTTTACAACCACTAGTTGGAGAGCTTTACATCAGCCTGAAGGAGAGACAGTTGCATTAGCATACTGCAAACCACACCTGAGACCACTGCTGAATAGAGAAACAGGACAGATTGTAGTGAGACCAACCAAACTTAGTGGTGCCACGTGGCAATACCTGACAAGATGTGCAGTTTTGACAAGAATTGAGCAGTACCCATCTTTAAATATACTCCAAAAAGTATTAGTTACCCCAAAAAATTACTCAAGTAAATGTAACGAAGTAAATGTTACTCGTTACTACCCACCATGATAGATAAGGGTATTAAGAACATCACTAATGCAATTGAAAGGATGACAGCTAGAGAGGTAAATGCCAATGATGACTGGGGATGGAATTGGTTTAAGGGTTTGTGGCAGAAAGCAGAACACATTGGGTTAATTGCTATGTCAGCACTGACCGTGATCATATTTTTACTGTGTATGTGGCCCTGTATGATGGGAATGATGAGAAGAGCTGTAAATTCATCCATGAAATCTTCAGCAGTTCATCAGATGGTAATGTATAATGCTTTGAGTGAGAATAATGTGAGCATCTCTGACGGAAGCAATGAGCTGCAAAAATGTGACAGCTTTGCAGAAGAAGAGTAGTAAGTAAGCATTATATGCTGTAGAATAAAGAGGGTCTAAAGCAGGTCATTGTCCGTGTTACGAGATGATGCAACTGGAAGAAAAGTTAAGAGAGTTTCTTCTGCTCGAGTATCACAGATACTCAATAAGAGTTTTACCTATAATAAAATATATAAGATTTTATTGTCTGTTTTATTTATAGCTTGCTTATATGTTAGGAATGACTATGTTCCATAAAAAAACAATGCAAATGCTTTTTCCGCCCTTATGAGAGTGATGGTGTGTTTTGAATCCTAGTGAATTTACATGCTTGATGTAAACTATAAGGGTGACGGTTTACTTGTTTAAACATTTTACTTACAATCAATATTAGTGATCAATAATGATCAAAAGGGAGGAGTGTTATAGAAAATTTTCTAACCTTTTTAATTTTTCTTTGATTGTATTAATTTCACTTAAGAACATACTACACTGTGAAATATATCCTTCTAAAATATACATTAATTGGGGTGGTAGGGTGGTAAGACAAAACCCGGTTTGGTTTTTCATTCTTCAGTCTTCACAAATATTTTATTACTTTATTAATTTAGAATTTCCACAACAGTAACTTGTTAAAAGCTGAGAAAAGTAAACATAAAAGTGACCTCATTCAATGCTTAACATCTGTAAATACTAGATTAATTTTCTTTGCTTCAGACTGAATGGGGACAACTTGATGAACATAAAATTAACATGATGTTATTTTTTCAATGCCCTCTGCACATTTTGAAGCATCATTGTTTTTTGGAGTCAATTTGACCCCAGGGTCTTTGAGCTTTGAGCTGTTAATATATATGTTCACAAATCTGTGTTAATTAGCACTTCTATTTTACCGAGATAATCCAGCCAGCTCATAGGTGTGGCATATCAAGATGCTGATTAGACAGCATGATTATTTACACAGGTGTGCATTACTCTGATCATGTATCCGCCGAGAGCAGCCTCACCTCGGCTAGACCTTCTGATGTGTGCTGCTGGCTCTGATGTCTCTTTAGTAGTTCTACAAAATATAATTTGTTTTGAGTAAATCTAACAGGTAATCCTTGGTCTGTGTTCAATTTATCTATATGTTAAAATGAAAATAAAAAGAGGCAATTGATATAATATTTTGTTCCATTGTAATGGCTGTATATATATTTTCCACATTTATATAAGTAAATTTTTGCGACTATTATTATGTTTAAAGAAAAATGAAAGGAGGTAGCGGTATTTGATATCATATTTTGTATATACAGTGAGGAAAATTGCAGTAGCCAAGGCGATCTGACTGATGCTTTCAAGTACACTGCTGTTTGCAGAATTACCAGATCTGCGTCATCGCAGACATCACACTCCCGAGTCAAATGCGCAAAGTCCAAACTACCGAGGATGCAAGTCCAAAATTTGTGTACTTTGTATTGAGAAACGCACGCAGACCTACGTCACCAGACTATTTGCCTCATCTTCACGGTACTTTAGACCGCAGTGGAAATGCAGAAAGCAACAGGTCTGGGTTAAAATAGTTCCTGGGGAAAAAGGTTCCTGATACAATTGTTCCATGTAATTTCAGTGGAAACTATGGGTGTGCACGGATAGTCGAACATTCGAATATTCGTTCTGCTCTAATTATTCGATAAATAAAAAAATGATATTCGAATTTTGCAAAAAAATGCCGTTCACATAAGGCGCCTAAAAATGTGTGGAAAATGCTAGGCGCGGTGCTTTCTCCTTCTCCAAAGCGCTCGGGCAGTTGCGCCCCTGGGATGTCTGCCGTTGTTAAACAACAATGACGCGCTCTCTCCATGAAGACGCGGAAATTTCAGCAAAGGATAAATGGATTTGCAGCACAAAAAAATCGCTTTCAGTAGCTCTGCTACTAAATTTATTTCAAAATGGCAATCCATTTACAGCTATGATCAGCAGTTCCTTCATCTTGGCTGAGCTTTCAAAGTTGTTACAGGAAAGGATGAAGCTGAATGTTTAGTTCTTGTCACTTGTCACTTGATGTGCGCTTGCGGCATTCTGAAAAGTTGAGATGTTTTTAACTCGATGCGGTGCGGACGCGCCTGGAAAAAATGGACACGTCGCACCGCATGCGCATCGCGACCGCGTCGCTTCCATTATGAGGGCGCATACCGCGTGCCTACATTGGAAATAACGAACTTGAGCGTGCAAAAGAGGCGATATGTGAACGGCCCCTAAGAACTGCGGTCTTCTACAGTACTTCAAATATGCCGTGGTGAATCACAGAAAGTGACCGAATTCAAGAACATTGTCGCAGCAAGCAACGAATAAACACCACTAACTTGGAGAATGCAGTGAAAACTCCTCTTCTCGAGTCTGCCCTAGACCCTCCGCACAAACATCTCAGGTTTCTCGATGAAAACATGAGAGAAGTAAGGAAAAAAAAACTTTTTTGAACATTATCAGAACATTTTCCTTGATGCGAGTAGTGCGGATGCACGATGAAGAGGATGCAATGCCCACTCGTTGGAAAAGTCTGAGCCAGTTCTTCAGCGATGATTACAGAGAGTCCAGCCGAGACGAGTGGGAACAGTTCTTGCTGGAGCCATGTATTCCACCAGATGAGGATCCCATTCAGTGGTGAAAAGAAAACACAAAGCGCTTCACAAAACTTATTCGCTTAGCACACCATTATTTGTGAGTCCCGACAACGTCTGTGCCGTCAGAGCGCGTTTTCTCCACGGCCGGCCTTATTGTTAACAGACTAAGGAGCCGAACTTCCCCCGATAATGTTTACATGCCTGTGTTTTTTAACAAGAACATATAAAACAATAGAAAAAAAAGCCAAAAAGATTTGCTGACAGTTTCAAAGTTAAGTGTAGGCTACGTTCTACAATAGCCTAATTGCTACAGGCTGCTTTACGTTTTTTCTTTGTTCACTTTTTTTTTTTTTTGCTTTTAATCTGTACTTTTGTTTGTTTGCACGCATTGTTAAAGGTTTTCAGCTACAAAACACAATGTGTAATGTTCAATCTTATTGTGTGTAAGCTTGTTCAAAATGACGGAAACAATAAATGTTGCTGAAAAATAATGTCTGTCTCATTAAACTTAATTTAAATAAACGAATATTCGAATATTTGTTTTTTGTGAGCTCAAATATTAGAATGTGATATTTGCGAAAAACACCCATCCCTAGTGGAAACGCGGCATAAAATGTGCAGTTTTACTGTATTGGGGGGTCTGGGGGGTCCGAAAACCAGTCAGAATCTGGTGTGACCACAATTTGTCTCATGCAGTGCAACACATCTCTTTTGGATAGAGTTGATCAGTTTGTTGATTGTGGCCTGTGGAAGGTCCACTCCTCTTCAATGGCTGTGCAAAGTTGCTGGATATTGGCAGGAACTGGAACACGCTGTCGTATACGCCTATCCAGAGCATCCCAAACATCCTCAATGGGTGACATGTCCAGTGAGTGTGTTTGCCATGCAAGAACTGGGATGTTTTCAGCTTCCAGGAATTGTTTACAGATGCTTGCAACATGAGGCCATGCATTATCATGCTGCAACATGAGGTGATGGTCATGGATGAATGGCACAGCAATGGGCCTCAGGATCTAGTCACGGTCTCTCTGTGAATTCCAAATGCCATCAATAAAATGCACCTGGGTTTGTTGTCCATAACATAGCCCTGCCCATACCATAACCCCACAGCTAACATGGGCCACTCAATCCACAACATTGACATCAGCAAACCGCTCACCCACATAACACCATACATGCTGTCTGCCATCTGCCCTGTTCAGTGAAGATCGGGATTCATCCATGAAGAGAACAACTCTTCAAAGTGCCAGACGCCATCGAATGTGAGCATTTGCCCACTCAAGTCGGTTACGATGACGAACTGCAGCCAGGACGAGACCTCGATGAGGCTGATGAACCTGCAGATGAGCTACCCTGAAACGGCTTTTGAGAGTTTGTGCAGAAATTCTTTGGTTATGAAAACTTGATTGCTGCAGCAGCTGTTCGGATGGCTGGTCTCAGACGATCGTGAGTGAAAGTGACATACAGTCAAGTATGGTGACCCATACTCAGAAGTTATGCTATGTATTTAACTTATCCAAAGTGCACACTCACAAACCGTGAACACACTCCCGGAGCAATGGGCAGCCATTTAAGCTGCGGCGGCCAGGGATCAGTTGGGGGTTCGGTGCCTTGCTCAATGGCACCTACGTCGTGGTATTGCCGGCACAAGACTTGAACCCACAACCCTAGGGTTAGGAGTCAAACTTTGTTGTGGTCCTGAGGCTGGTTGGATGTAGTGCCAAATTCTCTGAAATGCCTTTGGAGACAGCTTATGGTAGAGATACAAACATTTATTTCAAGGACAACAGTTCTGGTGGACATTCCTGCAGCCAGCATGCCACCTGTATGCTCTGACATCACCACCAATGCGACATCTGTGGCATTGAGCTATGTGATAAAACTGCAAGCTTTAGAGTGGCCTTATATTGTGGCCAGCCTAAGGCACACCTGTGCAATAATCATGCTGTCTAATCAACATCTTGATATGCCACACCTGTAAGGTGGATGGATTATCTCGCCAAAGGAGAAGTGCTCACTTACACAGATTTAGACAGATTTGTGATCAATATTTGAGAGAAACAGGCCTTTTGTGTACATAGAAAAAGTCTTAAACCTCTGACTTCAACTAATGAAAAATAGGGGCGAAAACAAAGGTGTTGCGTTTATAATTTTGTTCAGTACATATATATCACAAAAATGAATCATTACATTTGATATGAATTTAAAATTGGGGGAAATATGTTTAAATGTTTTTCTCTAATACACATTGGCCACAACTAACAGCACCCTTTTTTCAATACTTTTTGAAACCTCCATTTGCCAGTTAACAGCTCTAAATGTTCTCCGGTAATGCCTGATGAGGTTCGAGAACACCTAACAAGAGATCAGAGACAATTCCTTCATCCAGAATCACTCCAGACCCTTTAGATTCCCAGCTCCATGTTGGTTCTTCTCCTCTTCAGTTCACTCCTCTAACTTTCTATAGGGTTCAGGTCATAGGACTAGAATGGCTGTAGCAGAAGCTTGGTTTTGTGCTCAGTGACCCATTTCTGTGTTGTTTTGGAGGTTTGTGTTTGAATTGTTGTATGGTCGGAAGATCCAAACATTGCCCATTATAAGATTTCTAACAGAGTCAGTCACTTACTGATTTTTTATCTGTTGGTATTTGATAGAATCCATGATGCCATTTATCTAAACAAGATGTCCAGGACCTCCAGCAGGAATATAGGTCTACAACATCAAAAATACAGCAGTATATTTCATTGTACACGTGGGGTACTTTTTATCTCTGTGTTCACCGAACCAATCTTGAGTGTTTGCTGCTAAAAAGCTAATTTTTTTGATTCATCTCACCTAGAGATATAATTGATTCTATTGTTTTACTGGTGGGTGCAGGACAGTTAATTTATGTAAGTTAGTATAGCAAAATACAATGGTCTGTGAAATATTATACCCAAAAATCCTTCATACTGTAGACTACCAGTGAAATTGAAATAAATATTGTAATTAGGGACCTGACCATGTTTTGCTTAACTGTTTCTTTCTTTAATTGCTAATGCAACTTTTTCACACCATAGACTGAACAAAATTAAGCATTGCTTGCCTGGTAACTGTTCAACAAAGTATTTATATTTGTGTAAGTATTGTCATACTGACAGTTGTCTGAAGTTTTGGTTGATTCCATTACATATCTTTCTATCAAAATTATCTGACATTATCAAGAGGAATTTGTTCTGACACAGTTTAACTCTTGAGTTCTTGTCATATTTTATTACCAATTTCTAAACTACAGCAAATAAACTATGATAATGTGAGAAATGTTGAAGGTGTCTGAATACATTTTGGTTTGACTGTGTATTTTATTTTACAGTGAAGACTATGCAGTGCTATTAACAAAAACAAACTTTCAGACAGGGGCCCACTGTACAACCTGCACCAGGGCCCCTCTAACCCCAGCTATGTACTGTTTGTACTGTAAGAAATAGAACAAGGCATGTGGTTTAAAAGATGGCAAGTAAAATAAAAATCACATCTGTATGCAATACAGTTTCATTATTGTTCATTATTATCCAGAGCGGCTTACTATACATAATTTGTGCGACAAAATCATGTTTTGCGCCAGTAACTGAAAAAGTTAGTAGCGCAAGTGCCACCAGTGGAAAAGGTTAGTGTAGTTCCCTGTAATATCTGCAAATATTAAGCCGGAAAAGTCTATTTAATTATGAATCCTGCATGTTCTGCATGTCTGTGTTAATGAATGGCGCAGAAGCGCGTCTCCGTTTATCACACACACGGAAGCGTGCGTGACGCTCCGGTGATTTCAGAGTCTGCTGTCTCACTAAATAAGGACGTGAACACATGAAAAACATCTCCAGAACTGCTCTGAGAGTCACTTCATGAGCATCTGACCGTTTGATTTGAGTAAAACTAGCGTCATATCTCATATATCATATATCATACATCATAACCTGTAGTATCACATACACAGAACTGTAACGGTAAACCAGTCAAAATAAAAGTATTTGCCAGAAATCTATTACTATTGTTCAGCAGAATGTATATAGCCCAGTACTACTACTATTAAAATGAAAACATAATTTTTTAAGGAATAATCACACATTTCTTCCATATTTTATTTTTAATAGTAAATCCCCTTTGTTTACCAAAAAAATAAACTTTGCTTAATTTTAAATAATTAAAAGATAAATTAAATTAATGGTAACAATAAAAAAATAAAACGTTTCATAGGGCTCTAAACATTTAATATTTGGCATATTTGTTTTTACAGTAGTTTTTGGGGGGTTATTTTTCCTGTAAAGATATAGAGATATATGTCGTATATCGAGATATAGCAATATATTGCTCCAATATTGCCCAGCCCTAGCTCATAACACAGTATAACAGGTTAAAAAACAGTTTTTCTTATTACAAAAATAACTGAACATTTAAATACAATAAAGCAATACAGAAAAATATATAAGGTTAAAAGTTTTGCACCATATTAAAGTGCAAAAGAACTATGAAGACCCATAGGTATCACTTTACAATAAGATCTCTTTAGTTCACCATTAACATTCACATTGAGCAATAGCTACATTTGCTGCAGAAGTTATTAATCTTTATTAAAAAAATAAAAGTTTTAGTTCATGTTAGCTCATTAAATAATACTAATAATAAAGTTGCAACTTTATAATTTTTTTATCAACGTGTTATTAAATATTGGAATACCTAAGATGAATGAATGCTCAGAATAGTTTTTCATTGGCAGTTTATGTTAACTAATGAATTAACTAATGTTAAAAATGAAGCTAAATGTAAATTAACACTAAAAAATCGAAACCCTTTCAAACAATTTCTATGTCATGATGTAGTCCAGATTAAAATTGCCTATTAAGACTTAATACTTAAGTATTTGGCACTGTGATGAACATCATAGCAAATACACAAATCTCATTGGCTATTTAAAATTATTAAATATGTTTTAGAAAGTAGGACAGCTGGATTATTTGTGGCGTTTCAAGGGTAAGGACTGCATTTTCTGCAGTTTAGCGCCATCTGCTGTCAGAGAGTGAATGTGCTTTCATTCAGCTCGTCTCTCACGTGTTCCTCATGTGCTTCTCATGCGTATCAGAGCACACAGTCTTTCAAGCAGCATACAGCAGTGTTGTGCATTTTGACCAGTTGATGGGAATAGTATTCTTAAAATGCATTCCAAATTCTGAATAATTTGTAGTATATAATTATTCACGGTATTTATAAGTGCCCATGATAACAATATTGTGCATATTAATTACCGTGATACCATTACCGAATACCGGCACAAGTATAATCTCACCATAAAAGCCAGTCCCAGCAAGTTCCAGTCATGGCTGATAACTGAATATGCTTTAGTTTGTTTTTAGATGAGCAAGGATAATTTTTCTTGAAAACCTCCTGAACAACATGTGGTTCTTTTTTGCCACGTTTCCACCGAAATTGCCTGGAACATTTGTACCAGGAACTTTTTTCCCCAGGAACTATTTTCCCCCCAGACCTGCTGCTCTCTGCGTTTCCACCACAGTCTAAAGTACCGGGAAGATTAGACAAATAGACTGGAGATGTAGATCTGCGCGCCTTTCTCAAAACAAAGTATACTGATTTTGGACATGCATCCTCAGTAGTTCAGACTTCGCGCATTCGACTCGGGAGTGTGATGTCCGCGACGACGCAAGTCCGGTAATTCTGCAAACAGTAGCGTACTTGATAACATCAGTCAGCTCGCCTTGGCTACTGCTATTTTCCTCTCTGTATATTTACAATAAAACAAAATAGGATATCAAATACCACTGCCTCCTTTTGTTTTCATTTAAACATAATAACAGCTGCAGAAATGTACTTAGTTCAGGGATATGTGTATATATACAGCCATTACAATGAAATGAAATATTATATAAATTTGCCTTTATTTTCATTTTAACATATAGATAAAATGAATACAGACCAAAGATTACCTGTTAGATTTAACCAAAACTTAATTATATTTTATGTTTAACCACTAAAGAGACATCAGAGCACACATCAGAAGGTCTAGCCGAGGTGAGGCTGCTCTCGGTGGATACATGATCACTGAGCTCCTGCTGGTCGCGTGGAGCTCACATCTCCGAGATCGGCGAAACATTTTTAAATAGGCGATGTCTTTATAAATAAATCACAGATTTGAGTTTTAAACAACTACATTCTCACCTGAAATACTTTTAAAATTACATTTCATGACACAATAACAGTAATATTTTGAAAATGATCCGAATAAATGGTGGTTGAACTCAACCAATGCTGCATGAACTCAACCAATCAGGATGTTTAGCACCCAAGTACCACCCCCGAAAGTTCCGGAACTTTGAAAAAGTACTACCTCCTCAGCAGGGACTTTCTGAGGAGCATTTTCTTTACCCGGAACTTCATTTTTAGTTCCTGGTTCCTGCGGTGGAAACACATTGAGTACCCGCCTAAAGTCCTTAGTTCCTGGGTAAAGTTCCTGCGGTGGAAACGCGGCTTTTGACTATTTTTTAAATGGTTTTCTGTACCAGAGACTTAACTATTTTCTACAATTCTCCAGCTGTGACCCTTCGAGAGTCTTTAACTACTCAAACTCTCCTTCTCACCGCACATTAGGACGATATAGACACATGCTTCCAGGCAGTTTCATGTGGGTTCGAGTCCCCGGCCGGCAATACCACAACTTAGGTGTCCTTGAACAACCCCCAACTGCTAGGGCTGTGACGGGGGCTGATTTTTACCACCGCGGTAGTCATGGACCAACAACCGCCAGTGGCGCGGTGTTGAAAAAAAAAAATATATATATATATATATATATATATATTAATGTATAAATATATTAGTGTCAAAATGTGCTCGTTAACGAAGGCGATAATTTTTTTTTAAGTTTAATGTATTCAAAATATTTAACATATAGGGGCGGAGATGGCCACCCACTCACAACTGCTGCTTCTGTCACTTTTTCTCATGACAAGAAGTGAATTTATTCAGTCGCAGAATGACTGAACAGGAGACGTTTCAGACACGCGCTCCTCTTCACTTTATTCTCAGGTGCAAGTAAAGCGAGTTCGGAAACGGTCCTGTGCTCAAAGGCGCTATTGCACGCTTCCTTTGTGCGTATCCTTTCATATCAAACTGCGAAATAAACTATGTGCAAGCAGTGTCGTGGTCAGTTAATTCATGGAATTACCAAAAAAGGTGATTAAAGCTTACTTAAACTGTGCATGCTTGTAATATATTTTATATACAGTATATTATATACAGGATATATTTATATACATGTATGCACATGTCTATGAAATCATAACCCAGCACTATCTCACTCATCTAACACATCCTATTTAACTCATCAGTTCGTGTTTATTTGAGAACTTCTGTCAGTGAACGCCGCCTGCAAAACACTAAAACAAATATCCAAAAAATAATGCAGTTAAACAAGAAAGACACCTAAATAAGAAAAATAAATACACCCTGTCTAACGAATGCGAGCGAGCAGCTTGACAAAATACTCATTATAATCAGTGATGCTACACTGGATGCAGCACAACATGACATGATAAATCCCTGTCCGGTCTGTGAGGTACTGACACAGAGTTCAAATGTCCTGTGTAGACACTAAACAGACTAAACCTGTTGCGTCACGGTGGTGTTGCGTCCGGTTTACTTTTCCGCCACCAAGCGAGCTCAATAACTCCTCATCTGCACGCGCTTTCTTTGAAATAGGAATCGTTGCCATATTTCTTGTTAACATTTTTATTTATCGCTGTCTTGTTTGTATTTGGCCAGTTTGGAGAAAGCCTCACCAAACCTGACCAGCCAGCGTTTGCGATCACGAGAACTTGTGCAAACGCGGATGGGTGACATGAATGCAGATGGCTCAACACTAAATTCATTTGCCGAATGCATAAACTATTTTCCTGCACTCAAATCTGCCAATCTAAAGGAAACGCTGTGTTTGAGGTAATTTGTTAATTACCATAGACTTAGAATTTGCAACTATTACAGTTATTACACTTATATACAAAATTTTGTATTATGCTTGCTATAGAGTGTGTGACGTCACATGTACTACTGCCGGTGTCACAGCAACCATCACAGCCCTACCAACTCCTCCCCCGGATGATGCTGAAAATGCACGTGGATTTGCGCAGCTTCTCATTTAACAATGGCTCTGTGTGGTAACAGCTGCTCTATGTGAAATCACACACCTTATGGAATTTACCGCTGATTAGAGAACCGGCTTTACTGACGAGATGCACATTAATGATCGGTCGATCGTGTCGGCGCACCCCTAATATTTTTTTTCAGCATTGTGAGTCTTATCACAGAATAGTAACAATCTTTCATATAGATATTAGTTTAAACCCAAACATAAACGACGCATTACTCATGCATTTTACTTCTAGGTTTGTATAATAAGCTGCTCAAGCAAGCGGCAAAACATTTAAAAACAATAATTAGCCTACTTTTCCTGTTAAAATATTTAAAATTAAAACACCACAGACAAAGACAGCCATACCAACAACTCTGTGTTCACCTCTCTCTTCACTGCAGTTCAGTCAGTGTACTGTTTGAGTAAATGAATTACTCCGGGATATTAAGTTTGTTTGAACTCGGAGTGTCAGCCACATTAAAAAAGTTAACAGCTTAAGTCATTTGTGGATTAATGTGTATTGGAGACGCGAACCGTTTAAAATGATTCAGTTCGATTTGGTGAACTGTTTCAAAAAGATTCGGTTACATCGAATAATTCGTTGGCGAACCGGATATGACAAACTGCTTTGTTTTGAACTGTCTTACAACAGACACGGAAGAGAAGACAATGCTGAATAAAGTCGTAGTTTTTGCTATTTTTGGACCAAAATGTATTTTTGATGCTTCAAAAAATTCTAACTGACTCTCTGATGTCACATGGACTACTTTGATGATGTTTTTCTTACCTTTCTGGACATTGACAGTATAGCGTACACACAGCTTCAATGGAGGGACTGAGAGCTCTCGGACTAAATCTAAAATATCTTAAACCGTGTTCCAAAAATAAACGGAGGTCTCACGGGTTTGGAACGACATGAGGGTAAGTTATTAATTACATAATTTTGCAAATTGGGCGAACCCTTTAAGTCATGAATGTGTATATATAGACACACATACACACACACACACAAATGGCAGGGCCCCAAAACACCAGATAAGTAAAACTTTTTAAGCCTAATGTAACATTACCACAAACAGACATTAAAGATAAATGAAGAATAAACACCAACCTCTTTCTGGTTCCTCTCGTGTTATTCTCCAGGTTTCTGGTTCCTCGTGTTTTATTCTCCAGGTTTCTGGTTCCTCCTCGTGTTTTATTCTCCAGGTTTCTGGTTCCTCGTGTTTTATTTCTGATTCCTCGTGTTTTATTGTGCAGGTTTCTGGTTCCTCGTGTTTTATTCTCCAGGTTTCTGGTTCCTCATATTTTATTCTCCAGGTTTCTGGTTCCTCTGGTTTTATTCCCCATGTTCCTGGTTCCTCTGGTTTTATTGTCCAGGTTTCTGGTTCACTCGTTTCCTCTTCTCTCTCTTCTTTAACAAACATCATTTTCACAGCAGCAGATCTCAGTTCAGCTGATACTCCTCCAGATATTCCTGCTTGATTCAAAACTTAAAGACGACTGTGAAGATGAAAATATTACAGGTACGCCTATTAACTGAAGTGAGTAAGAAACTGTATTTTCCTCTGAAAAGAAACAGTTCTAACTGTTTGTATTAAGGCAGCATGCCGACAGAACAACAACAGAGAGCGCGGTGACACTACTCTTCTTCCTCTGAGGTTTACTGGTGTTTGTCAAACAAACGAATGTGTGTAGCGCCTCCCGCTGGACTGGAGAGTGGAAGACGCAGAACAAATAAACAGCATTAACATTTCCAATCCCCCAGACAGCACATGTACGTCTGGGCCGACGTCGGCCTCATTACCTAAAACATCTATAAAACATCGGCCAGGCGGAGGCCGATATAATTCGGTCAGTCTTCTGTCTTCCAGCTTATCAATCGTCGGCTCTGAGTCGGTTCATGACCGCCGATGCCGCGCTGATCTCTGTGCGCGTGCACAGTTATCATCTGCCTTCCAGCGAGAGAGAAGACTCATCCCGGCGACGCGCGATTTTTTTCCCCAAACCAGTTGAGCGCAAACCACGCCCCCCTACGCGAAAACCCCACCCCGCGGCCATGACTCACGTCTTTAGGTCGATTTCATTGGTAAACTCTTTTACGTCACCTGAGAAGAAGAAGTTTGGACGTCAATCAAAGTCGTTGATGGATCCGTCGCTGACTAACGGTAAACAGTTCTTTTCAATAACATTTTATTATTAGAAGTATTTGTAGGTCTCAGTGTGAGTTTTTACATGTATTATTAAAGTTTTCATTTGAACTTTATCTTATTCATTAGGTTCGCTCTCAGGAGAGTGCGCATGTTTTGGCTGTGGTGAAGACCAAGCCGTACATCTGAAGGTAAAAATATGATCTCAGTAAAAAATAAAAATAAATAAACCCAGTTACATATTTATATATTTTACTCAATGACATGATATTCAACTCATTTATTAAACGCTCACTACTGGCACCTACTGGCATTTAATTTCGTTGAAAAGTATAATTTCCACCATAATTTCTTGTTTTTTATATATAAAAAAATATTTAAAATAATCACATGATATTATTTAATACAGTTTTATTTTTTCAGTGTAAATTATTACATTTTATAGGTATAGATTATCACATTATTATAAATTGTATTCATGGATCAAATGTAAGAATTTGAAATAAAAGTATTAATGAGATTAATGGGAAAATGCCCTATATAAAGGAAAAAAAAAAAAAATAAATACCCCTGGATAAAATTTAAAGGTCTCAGCTGATAGAAAACTGATAAAAATATTGCTTAAGAATAAATCATACTTGCAAACACATACACGCATTTGTTTTGTTTTTGTGAAAAGTGGGGACATCCCATAGGCGTAATGGTTTTTATACTGTACAAACTGTATATTCTATGGCCCTACACCAACCCTACACCTAAACCTAACCCTCACAGGAAACTTTTACTTTCTCAAAAAAACTCATTCTGTATGGTTTATAAGTGTTTTGAAAAATGGGGACATGGGTTATTTCCTCATAAGTCACCCTCTCCTTGTAATACCTGTGTCATACCCATGTCATTATACAGAGTTGTGTCCTGATATGTCACAAAAACAAGAGCACACACACACAAAAATTTGTGATAATAATGAATTATTATTTTTTATTTTATTTATTTACTTATTTATTTTTACTGTTGTTTCTTATGCTCATCAAGGTTGCATTCATTTGATCAAAAAATACAGGGAAAGAAATTCTATTGTTAAATATTATTATGGTGTAAAATAATTTTTTCTACGTTTTCTAAATCTAATTTATTCTTGTGATCAAAGCTGAATTTTCAGCATTATTACTCCAGTCTTCAGTGTCATTTCCTCAAAAAGATTATTCTAATATGCTGATTTATTATCAATGTTGGAAACTGTTGTGCTACTTAATATTTTTTTGGAACCTGTGATACTTTTTTCAGGATTCTTTGATGAATAAAAAGTTAAAAAGAAGAGCATTTATTCAAAATAGTAATCTTTTCTAACAATATACTCTGCAGTTCTAAAGTTTGGGCTCAGTAATTTTTTTTTTTTTTTAAAGAAATAAAAAATGTTATTCAGCAAGTTGTTTATTCAGTGTTAAATTAATACCAAGTGATAGCAAATATTAACATTTTATAAAAGATTTATATTTTGAATAAATGCACTTCTTTTTAACTTTTTATTCAACAAAGAATCCTGAAAAAAAAGTATCAAAGGTTCCAAAAAAAATATTAAGTAGCACAACAGTTTCCAACATTGATAATAAATCATCATATAAGAATAATTTCTGAAGGAACATGTGACACTGAAGACTGGAGTAATGATGGTGAAAATACAGCTGCACGTCACAGAAATAAATGACAGTTTAATATATATTTAAGAAGGAAACTTTGTTTTATATTGTCATAACATTTTGCAAGATTATTGTTTTTTTTCTGTATTTTTTATCATCAAATGCAGCCTTGACTTATTTAAAAACATAAGTCTTACTGATACCAACGTTTTGAATGGCCGTGTATACACACACACTACTGTGCAAAAGTTTTTGGACACTAGTATTTTAATTTAATTTTATTTGTTAAATAAACTTGGTTTATTGTTATGTGTCTAAACGTTGGGCCGTCTCAGTTATAATACTAATGGGTAAATTTTCTGTTTGGTGACTTCTTTTTACTTTTACAGAACTGGTTGCCTCCTGGGTATAAATATCACTTCTGCACCTATCGTTTGTGCACTACAGAAGGCGACTCACACCTGGACCACACAAGTTTTGAGGCATCACTAAGAATTGCATTGACAGAAATTTGTGAAGTAAAGGAATGGGTGGGAAAGCTTAGTGAATCATCACGAGTGAGTTGGAGAGTGGCAGTGACAAAACCAAATAAGGGACAACGTGTACTTTATAAGGTAATATCAAATAATTTAATTCATCTTTACACTATATAAGTGTAAGACCATTAGTTACACTGAAAATGACTTTACAGTAAATTTTGTTAACATACAGAATTGTACTGTGCAAAAGGCACATTAGATTCTTCCCCCAAATTTCAAGACCATTATTTATATATGTTTTATCTATATTTCACTTTATTCTGCCAGTAAGTAATATCAGTTAACACTGACTTTTACCATTAATTGAAATAGTCCAGTGAGATTTGTATCCCTGTGATGGACTTGCTATCTGTAGACTCCAGTATTTGTATAACCTTAGGACAAGTGAGATGGATGGATGGATTTTTGTATGCACAGGGGATCTGAAATCATATGGTTCACACATAGATCAAATCTCACCATCATCTAGTCCAATCTGGGATTGCATAAAGAGGTGAAAAAATGGAGAGACACTAAAACCTGTGGCAAAATCTCCAATACACTTGGAGAAATATACCTGAAAATCTAAATAATAAAATCTAAAACATTAATAAAAAATGTATTCATGACATTATTTAATAAAAATACATAATTTATGACATTATTTCTGAAAGCATCATCAATTTACAGCAATTTTCACAAATGCGTATACATTTTTCAATTTTTTTAGCTTTGCAGGTTGATTTATCCAAAGGTCTTGGAGATATTTGCACAGTATGTAGCCTGTCTTTTTTTTGTTTCTTCATGGAATCCCTGTTGAAACTTAGATCAGATTTCTGTGTAGGCCATACTTTTTGCTGTTGGACTTGTTGCAATTTTCTCCCTGGAAGAAGAGATCTTATATGTCAATGAGATGTTTTCCTGGACAACTAAAGGAGTAATAATAATAATAATAATAATTACAATTAATGGCAAAATGTAAGTTTGGACATAATTTTCTATTGCCAGAGTAATGTAAAATATATAAATAACTAAATAAAAAAATTAACATGTCTAAGATTTGTGCATACTTCTATACATATTTAAACATTCATATTATGTCTATCTTTAGGCTCATTACAGGTGCCAGCACAATGTTTATGTCCGATCAGACGTGGCTAATCAAAGGCGGCTATCAAAAAATACATGCTGTGAGGCAAAAATGGTTTGCACTCTGGTGAAGACTACAGACAAAAGGGGAGGAACTAGTAGGTGGGTTAGAAATGTCAAGATTGGATAAAATAAGTGCTTTTGCTTGCTTCTTTGTGTGATTTGTTTTTATTTTGCAGGAGCATTGATCCCCATATACCTACTTACCCAACTTCGGTGCGTTTGTACAATGTACACAATCATAACATCTTTGTTGCGGAGGCACTGAGGCACAAGGATGTAGGGGTCAAGGCAATTGAAACCCTGACACAGTTGTTTGAGGTTGGGCACAGTCCAACCTCAGCTCTGGCTGTACTTAAAAGTGACCTGTTGGCTGAACATGGCAACAGATATGTATACGTCTCAGCCAACCGTGCCATTTGCCCAGACCTTCAGTTTTGCTACAGGTATGTGAAATTTCACTTGGTGCAAATCAGTTGCTTTGACGAACTTAGTTAGTCAAGACAATTTTAATTTGCAGACTGTATCAGAAGTTGAAAAAGCAGGAGTTTGGAGAGCAAAGTGGGGAGGGAATGCTAGCGGCTTTGGAAAGGCAGGTAGAATCCTACAATGCAGCCTGTAATGACACCTGCGCCAAGCTTAAAATATCTTCAGCAGGAACACCACTTGTAGCCATTTGTTCCCCATTGATGAAACAAACACACAGTCTCTCAAATAGTGGAGAAATGTGTTTTATGGATTCATCTGGTAACATGGACCGGGAGAACTGCAGGGTGTTTCTCCTCCTCACACACACCTGTGCAGGTGGTCTTCCTCTTGGGATAGTGATAACACAGTCAGAAGATGAGAAGACAATTAGTGAGGGTTGCCCTTGACAACCCTTTGACCACCAGGTAGAGAAAATAGTAGACAGTTAGAGGTAGCTTAAATATTTTAGTAGTACTTCTGATGCATTTACCCTCCCGAGGCCTATTCTGAGGGTTTTATTGTATTGTATTTATTCTTTACAATTTCTGTTTACCCATTACAGATACAGGAAGTTCCTGACCTATCTACAGAATCTTTACAGTCGACGTGAGAGTTGGGCTCTCAGTTATAGGAGGGACTTGCCAACACGTGGCAACTAAACCAATAACTATGTGGAGGCTGCAATGCGTGTCTTGAAAGACAAAATACTTCATAGGACAAAAGCATTCAACCTGCCTCAATTATTCAACCTTTTCGTTACCCGACTAGAGATGTACTATGAAGCACGTGTGACAGACGTTGCTCTTGGCCATTGGGAGGCATTCCACCGGTCAAGATTTCTTGCTACACAAAGTAATATCAAAGCATCTGATATTTCTCAGGTAAAATGTAATTTTTAATTATGGATCATTAAAAAAACTTGTTGGTTAATTTTGCAAACGGTTGTTTCTCTAAATGTGTTTTTAAGCCTTTTAAGTCTTGTGTTTTCATACTGTCATCATCAACTGTCAAAGTTAAACTCCAATAAGAATGCAGGTACAGAGGACACATAAAAATGATCTGATGTAAAAAGTAAACATTTGTCCTTTTGTTTTACACAAATTTAATAAAGTGATAGAGACCTAAATAAATCCTGCAGTACTTTTTATTGGTATATTTAAAATAATCTTAACATCGACAAAGCTTTAGTACCATTCAATTTGTATACACATTCACAAATACGTGCAGCAAAATAAAAATATAAAATAAACAATGTAACCCAGTGTTGTAGTAGGTTATAACATCTGTGAAGTAATATGTAATTTGTTGTGCTGTCCCTCCCTTAACTGCTGGAATGGTAAGTTGAGCAACCAGATCACTGTGCATCTCGATTCTCACAAAGATGTGTTCTGTGTCCTATTGTCCTTCAGATGTTAATTCTTTAAAGCAATAGTCTGGCAAGGCCAGCCTACGCGAGAATGCAGGTCCGTTCTGTGCATTTTTATAATTGAGAAACATCCAATATGTGTGTATTTTTGTCTTTATGTCACTGTTAGGTTGGAGAAAAGAAATTTCAGGTGAGATCATCCACATCAGGGCACACATATACAGTGGACATGGAGTTGGAGCTCTGCACTTGTCCAGTTGGCCATAGTGGGGCACCATGCAAACACCAGGCAGCACTAGTGCAAAATTACAACATCACCTCCATCAACTTTCTTCCCACAACAGCTGAAATGAGGGCTGAGCTGCTGAAAATAACAAAAGGTAATTATTTCTTAGTACCATAGGTTGTCACACACACTGACTGATGCTGTTTTTAAAAACTTTCTTCTTTAGATATTTTAACTATTAAATTATTATATTAATTATATGTCTTGTTCATCATCTTCACAGCCTCAGTTTCTCTTGACTTTCTAAACCCTTTACGGCAAAATATGCCAACGTCTAGCACATTAGCTCCAGGTAAGGAAGTTCAAGTGGGACAAAGAAACTTCATCAAACATGCTTAATTCTTAACAAAACAACTAGTACAGAAGTGCAACATTAGTATACATTTTTTTTTAGACATGCCTCCGAAGCAAGAAACCTGCACTTTTGATCATCAGTATCATCTCAGTGCTGAAGATGATGGTCAGTATAAAGGGAGGGATGGTGCTGTTTTTTTTATGTATTTTCTTTTCTTTTCTTTCTTATGGTGGCATATTGAACAGAAACACTCTTGTAACATTTCAATTTGTCTATCTGTATCTTTTGAATTGTAGAGTCACGTCAGCTGGACCTGTCTTCGACCAGCTCTACACAACTGCAACAGATATCACCTATGCAAGAGGAGCCATACTCCAACCACCCCTGTGTTCAGGGTAACTCAGAGGGAGGTGAGTCAATTAAGCTTAAAGTTACATTAACAATTCTGT
Organism: Carassius carassius; assembly: GCF_963082965.1. Classification (NCBI taxonomy): domain Eukaryota; kingdom Metazoa; phylum Chordata; class Actinopteri; order Cypriniformes; family Cyprinidae; genus Carassius; species Carassius carassius. Next base: position 14,603,966 of record NC_081755.1, on the reverse strand, counting down.
ATAGATGCTTATTTGGGCCCTAACTTTTTCTTTGTTTTTTTTTACCAACCGTTTGGGGCATTTTGGGGTCCTTAAATGGATAGTTCACCTTAAAATGGTTATTGGTTGGTAATCAAACAGTTGCTGTGGTATAGTTGCATTGTAATTTTTCCATGCTATGTATATTTGGAACAACCTTATGCTGAGTAAATTATGTCAGATGTTTGATTTTTTTAACTTTGCACACGTTGGCATGGTCTGCCGTTTGGTATTCTTGCTTTAACCTTTTTGGTCTTAAGTGCGAGCTTTTTATTATTTTGAGGGGATCTACTACTAAACAATATTCTGTATTCAATTATACGCCATTTATTTCTGTTAAAAAAAAAAGAAAATTATTAAAAAACATTTTATACTATTTTTTTTATTTTTTTTTATTAATCCAGTAAGTTAAAAGTAGGTAAATTGAAACAAAGGTATTTAAAATCCAATGAATGGAGGCAGATTCATGGAAAGAGATACATGTAATCAAGTGCAATACTGTAGTATAACCACTAGATGACTGTATAGGCATATATTTAAACAGGACTGTGTGATTCCTGTTGTTGAGAACAGTGTTTTCAAACAGAATTACTTTTATTAGACATTTGTGGGTGTTTGTTGTTATATAATAGTTTTTTATTGTTGTCTCTTTAAACAGCATCTTTACCTCAGTCTCCTGTGAAACGGATGCTGAGACTGCTCAGTGAAATGGCTGAAAACCCAGACTACAGTAATGCCATGTCTAAAATGGCCAAGCAGCTTGAAAAGATGCAGCACAACCAGACCCAACTGATCTCTGCATTTTACTGCTTTTGTCGGGTCTCGGGGCTAATCACCTGTCTTTTTGGTGTGGGTGTGTGTGTTGGGATGGTGACAGCTCACCACGTCTGCCTGTTTGTGTTTTCCCCGCCTCCCTTGTTCCCCGTTGTTAACCATAATTGCTCGCCACCTGTTCTCTATGTCCTTCTAATTTTTTCCCCTTTATTATTCCCTGTGTTTCTCTGTCTATTGTCAGACTGTTGTTATTCGTTCCAATAGCTCCGATCATCTAGCAGTTCTTTGTACTCACCCTGTCGTGTCTTGTCCTCAGGCTCCAGTGTGTTTGGCTTATTTCTCTGCTCTAGTTCTTACAAGCCCAGAGCTCCTAGTAGCTTCAGCTGTTCATCCTGTCACTACGAGTGAATCCTGTGAAACGTGACTCATCTGCTGTTCATCCTGTCACTACGAGTGAATCCTGTGAAACGTGACTCATCTGCTGTTCATCCTGTCACTACGAGTGAATCCTGTGAAACGTGACTCATCTGCTGTTCATCCTGTCACTGCGAGTGAAACCTGGGGGGCGTGACTCTTTCTTCTCTGTCTCCGCTTTGTGAATAAAGCCTTGAGTTTACCCGCACCTGAATCCAGCCTGCTTTCTCCTGACAGAACAGTCTGACCATATTATGGATTCAGCGGGATCTGGTCCGCTTCGCGCGGCTCTCGCTCAACAGGGAGTGTTTTGAACGGGCAGCATGCCACTCAGCTCAACACCACCGCGCTGGATGTGGAAGTTCTCAGTGCCCGAGTCTCCGAACTCCTCACACGGGTGGACGATCTTCAGCAAGAGGCAACGAGCCGGGGTCCCGTTCCTCACACCGGTATGTCACACGAGTCCGAACCCCATGCCAAAAATCCGCCGGTCTACGATGGCGATCCTAACGCCTGTCAAGCGTTTCTCTCCCAATGCTCGCTGGTGTTTTCTCTGCAGCCCCGGCGTTACGCTAATGAAGAGACCAAGGTGGCTTATGTCCTTACACTCCTCTCGGGCCGTGCCCGCGAATGGGGTATCGCCGTTTGGAGATCGCGGGCTCCCTGTTGTGCCACTTTCGCGGGTTTCAGTCAAGAGATGGCCAAATTGTTTGATCGCTCTGCTCAGGGTGACGAGGCGGCGGCCCAGTTATCACGACTGTCTCAGGGGAGGAGCTCCGTCACTGACTATGCTATCCAGTTCCAGACTTTAGCTGCGGCATGCGGCTGGAATGAGAGCGCGCTGCGCGCTCGTTTTCTTGAGGGGTTGGATTTCGCCATTTCGGATGAACTCGCGGCCATAGAGCTCCCGCGGGAATTGGATAGGCTCATTAGTCTCGCGCTCCGCATTGAGGGTCGTCTCAGCCGGCGCCACAAGCAACGGCAAACACCCGCCCCGTGGCGCCACCTAGAGTTCTCTTCAGCCAGTTTAGCCAGCCGACAGCCCTCGGAGGAGGAGCCCATGCAGTTGGGTCGTCTACGGCTTACACCACGGCAGAAGCAGGAGCGTCTGTTGTCGGGGGCGTGTCTATACTGCGGCAAGGGAGGCCACTTCGCCCTTCAGTGCCCATTAAAGGGCCAGGGTCCACCAGTGAGGCGGAGCGTCCTGGTGGGCACGGTTCTCAGCTCAAGCTCTCCTGCAACACGCACTCAGCTGCCGTTCCAACTCTCCTTCCAGAGTCATTCACACACTGGACTCGCCCTTGTGGACTCAGGGGCTGAGGGGAACTTCCTTGATGCTGCCTCTGCTCAACGTTGGAAGATCCCGCTTGTTCCTTTGGCTAGCCCCGTTTCCGCATGGTCATTAGCTGGCCGTCCCCTTACCACCATCACCCACGTCACTCCCAAGATAGACCTCCATATTGCTGGCAGTCATCATGAGCGGATTGAACTGTTTATTATTGATTCCCCTAAGGCTCCTTTAGTTCTGGGACACCCATGGTTGCACAAGCACAATCCCCACATTGATTGGGTCTATAATTCTGTTTTAGCCTGGAGTCAGTCTTGTCACGTGTCATGTTTGGGTGCTGCTTTTTGTCCTGTCTCTGTGTCTTGTGTTCCTCAGGAGGATCCCTCTGACCTGACTGGTGTTCCGGCGGAGTACCATGATCTTCGGGCGGTCTTCAGTAGGGCCCGGGCCACCTCGCTACCTCCGCATCGCCCCTACGACTGTGCCATTGATCTCCTCCCGGGCTCTTCTCCGCCTAAGGGTCGTTTATATTCCCTTTCAGGTCCAGAGAGAGAGGCCATGGACAAGTACATACGTGAGTCACTTCAGGCTGGGCTCATCCGCCATTCCTCCTCTCCCGCTGGTGCAGGGTTTTTCTTTGTTCAGAAGAAGGACGGCTCCCTGCGCCCTTGTATTGATTACAGAGGTTTGAATGACATTACTATCTAGAACAGGTACCCCCTACCTTTAATGTCTTCTGCTTTTGAATTGTTACAGGGAGCTCGGGTCTTCACCAAGTTAGACCTGCGCAACGCCTACCACTTGGTGCGCATTCGGGAGGGGGATGAGTGGAAGACGGCATTTAACACCCCTTCGGGACACTACGAGTACTTGGTTCTTCCGTTTGGTCTGACCAATGCTCCAGCCGTTTTCCAGGGACTCGTCAACAGCGTGTTGGGTGACATGATTAATCAATTTGTCTTTGTGTATTTGGATGATATTTTGATTTTTTCTTCTTCTCTCCAATTACACACCCAGCATGTCAGACGGGTTCTCCAGCGGTTACTAGAGAACCAGTTGTTTGTCAAGGCGGAGAAGTGCAAATTCCACGCTGAGTCTGTTACGTTCCTTGGCCATATTATTTCTACGGAGGGGATCAAGCCTGATCCCGCTAAGATTGAAGCTGTTGCCCAGTGGCCGGTCCCTGACTCCCGGAAGGCTCTGCAGCGTTTCCTGGGTTTTGCCAACTTCTACCGGCGTTACATCCGGAATTTTGGTCAGATCGCTGCACCGCTGACAGCCCTAACCTCCACTAAGGTGTCTTTCAGGTGGAACCGGGAGGCGCAGGTAGCCTTTGACATTTTAAAGTCCCGTTTTGTCTCTGCACCTATTCTGATGGTTCCAGATCCGGAGGCCCAGTTCATTGTCGAGGTTGATGCTTCTGACGTTGATGTTGGCGCAGTTCTATCTCAGCGTTCCCTCCATGATGGGAAGGTTCATCCTTGTGCATTCTTCTCTCGTCGTCTCAGCCCTGCAGAACGTAACTATGACATCGGCAACAGAGAGCTGCTGGCGGTACGATTGGCCTTGGGTGAGTGGCGTCATTGGTTGGAGGGGTCAGCGCAGCCCTTCTTGGTCTGGACGGATCACAAGAACCTAGAATACATCCGTTTGGCCAAGAGGCTGAGCTCGCGTCAGGCCCGCTGGGCACTCTTCTTTGCCAGATTCAATTTCACCCTCTCGTACCGGCCGGGATCAAAGAACACCAAGCCTGATGCCCTCTCTCGCCTGTTCGGTGCTCCGGGGGGGAGTTTGCGGCCGAGGCCATCCTTCCTGAGGGGGTGGTGGTCGGGGCTCTTTCGTGGGGTATCGAGCAGCGAGTTGAGGAGGCCGGTCGAGGGGTGCAGGTGCCGGGAGAGTGTCCGGCGGGCAGGTTGCTGGTGCCGGCTGCGCTGCGCTCTGAGGTCCTTGAGTGGGGTCACTCATCCAGGTTAGTCTACCATCCAGGTATTCGGAGAACGTTGTCTGCCATCCGACAGCGTTTTTGGTGGCCTACTATGGCCGCAGATGTTAGACAGTTTGTGTTGGCCTGCCCCACATGTGCCCAAAGTAAGCCTGTCAATCGCCCTCCTGATGGTCTACTGCATCCTCTCCCTATCCCTTCCCGTCCTTGGTCACACATTGCCCTTGATTTCGTCTCTGGGCTTCCTCCGTCGAAGGGAAACACTGTAATTCTCACGGTGGTGGATTGCTTTTCCAAAGCGGTTCATTTTATTCCCCTGCCCAAGCTACCCTCCGCCCGGGAGACCGCCCAACTGGTGGTGGATCACGTCTTCCGTCTCCATGGCTTACCGGTGGATGTGGTTTCTGATAGGGGTCCCCAGTTCGTCTCCCGGTTCTGGAGGGAATTTTGTAGACAGATTGGGGCCTCTGCTAGTCTGTCATCTGGTTTTCATCCTCAGACCAATGGGCAGTGTGAGCGGGCCAACCAGGATCTAGGAAGAATGCTCCGCTGTCTAGCATCCAACAATCCGAGTTCCTGGTGTCAGCAGCTCTCCTGGGCAGAATACGCCCATAACACCCTTCCTGCGGCCGCGTCAGGTATGTCCCCTTTTGAGTGTGCTGTTGGTTATAATCCACCTCTGTTCCCATCACAGGAACCCGACGCAGCGGTTCCATCCGCCCTGGCTTTCGTCCAGCGCTGCCGTCGCACCTGGGAGAGAGTCAGGAGGATTTTGGTCCAAGCCTCTGACAGAACCAAGGCTGCAGCTGATCGTCGCCGGTCCTCTCCTCCTACCTATGTGTGTGGTCAACGGGTTTGGCTCTCTACCAAGGATCTGCCTCTCCGGGCGCCTTCTCGTAAGCTGGCACCCAGATTCATTGGGCCTTTCCGCATCACCAAGTGGTTAGTCCGGTGGCGATCAGGCTCAAGCTCCCTCCTACTCTTGGTCGGGTTCACCCGGTGTTTCATGTTTCCAGGGTCAAGCCTGTGTTCTCTTCCCCCCTTAATCCTGCTTGCAGTCGCCCCACCCCCCCACCCCCTCGTCTTGTGGATGGATCTCCTACCTATACGGTTAAGAGATTACTCGATGAGTGGCGCCGCGGCAGGGGGTTTCAGTATCTTGTGGACTGGGAGGGGTATGGTCCAGAGGAGAGGTGTTGGGTGCCGTCCCGGGACATTCTGGACCGCTCGTTGATTGAGGACTTCCGGCGACATCGAGGTAGGCCCCTTCCTAGAGCGCCAGGTGACGCTCCTGGGAGGGGGGTACTGTCGGGTCTCGGGGCTAATCACCTGTCTTTTTGGTGTGGGTGTGTGTGTTGGGATGGTGACAGCTCACCACGTCTGCCTGTTTGTGTTTTCCCCGCCTCCCTTGTTCCCCGTTGTTAACCATAATTGCTCGCCACCTGTTCTCTATGTCCTTCTAATTTTTTCCCCTTTATTATTCCCTGTGTTTCTCTGTCTATTGTCAGACTGTTGTTATTCGTTCCAATAGCTCCGATCATCTAGCAGTTCTTTGTACTCACCCTGTCGTGTCTTGTCCTCAGGCTCCAGTGTGTTTGGCTTATTTCTCTGCTCTAGTTCTTACAAGCCCAGAGCTCCTAGTAGCTTCAGCTGTTCATCCTTTCACTACGAGTGAATCCTGTGAAACGTGACTCATCTGCTGTTCATCCTGTCACTACGAGTGAATCCTGTGAAACGTGACTCATCTGCTGTTCATCCTGTCACTACGAGTGAATCCTGTGAAACGTGACTCATCTGCTGTTCATCCTGTCACTGCGAGTGAAACCTTTGGAGTGTGACTCTTTCTTCTCTGTCTCCGCTTTGTGAATAAAGCCTTGAGTTTACCCGCACCTGAATCCAGCCTGCTTTCTCCTGACAGCTTTGGTAAAGGGATGTCTGTATCAAAACGTGCAGCAGCATTAAGACGAGCTGCTAGACGACCAGGTCCTATTATTGGCTGTCAGCTAACAGCAGTGGCCAGAAGAACAGCTAAGACTGGTTCTAGGCAGCGTTTGACAGCTGGACGCCCCAGAAAATGCAGTTCTGGTTCAGAGCATGACTACAGCAGATATACAGGGAAAAGGGCTGTCAGGGTTCGCCACAAATTGTCAGAATCTGTGGCAATGAATTACTCACATCAAGCATAAAACTATTTGGGTGTGTGTGAGTGTGTGTGTCTGTGTGTGAGTGCGTTTAAAAATGGTTATTTAGTAGATTAGTTAATGCAAACATAGTATTATTTATGAAATTTAGATCCAGACTGCAGGTTATGTAGCCATTTTTTTAATCATTTTTGGAAACTTGTTAAAAATATTAACTGCACAGAAATTTTTTTCAAAAGTTTTTATAGCAATTGTGAATTGCATGTAATGTTTTTGTGTACCAGGACATTTTTGTATTTTATCTATGTAATTGATAAATAAAGCATTCTATGGCAAGTCAGCAAGTTGATTATTACTAATCATCACGCAAAATGCAAACAAAGACATGCTTTTAAATCGTTATTGGGTTACTTTGATGTCAATGTCAATGTCAATGTCAATGTCACCTTTATTTATATAGCGCTTTAAACAAAATACATTGCGTCAAAGCAACTGAACAACATTCATTAGGAAAACAGTGTCAATAATGCAAAGATGATAGTTAAAGGCAGTTCATCATTGGATTCAGTTATGTCATCTCTGTTCAGTTAAATAGTGTCTGTCCATTTATTTGCAATCAAGTCAACGATATCGCTGTAGATGAAGTGTCCCCAACTAAGCAAGCCAGAGGCGACAGCGGCAAGGAACCGAAACTCCATCGGTGACAGAATGGAGAAAAAAACCTTGGGAGAAACCAGGCTCAGTTGGGGGGCCAGTTCTCCTCTGACCAGACGAAACCAGTAGTTCAATTCCAGGCTGCAGCAAAGTCAGATTGTGCAGAAGAATCATCTGTTTCCTGTGGTCTTGTCCTGGTGCTCCTCTGAGACAAGGTCTTTACAGGGGATCTGTATCTGGGGCTCTAGTTGTCCTGGTCTCCGCTGTCTTTCAGGGATGTAGAGGTCCTTTCTAGGTGCTGATCCAGCATCTGGTCTGGATACGTACTGGATCCGGGTGACTGCAGTGACCCTCTGATCTGGACACAGACTGGATCTGGTGGCCACGGTGACCTCGGAACAAGAGAGAAACAGACAAATATTAGCGTAGATGCCATTCTTCTAATGATGTAGCAAGTACATAGGTTGTTATGGGAAGTGTTTCCGGTTCCGGTTTACCTAATTAATGCAGCCTAAAAATCCTTTAACGGATTTGGATAATAAAAGCATATTAGTATGTTATGTGTATGCCAGGTTAAAGAGATGGGTCTTTAATCTAGATTTAAACTGCAAGAGTGTGTCTGCCTCCCGAACAATGTTAGGTAGGTTATTCCAGAGTTTGGGCGCCAAATAGGAAAAGGATCTGCCGCCTGCAGTTGATTTTGATATTCTAGGTATTATCAAATTGCCTGAGTTTTGAGAACGTAGCGGACGTAGAGGATTATAATGTAAAAGGAGCTCATTCAAATACTGAGGTGCTAAACCATTCAGGGCTTTATAAGTAATAAGCAATATTTTAAAATCTATGCGATGCTTGATAGGGAGCCAGTGCAGTGTTGACAGGACCGGACTAATATGGTCATACTTCCTGGTTCTAGTAAGAACTCTTGCTGCTGCATTTTGGACTAGCTGTAGTTTGTTTACTAAGCGTGCAGAACAACCACCCAATAAAGCATTACAATAATCTAACCTTGAGGTCATAAATGCATGGATTAACATTTCTGCATTTGACATTGAGAGCATAGGCCGTAATTTAGATATATTTTTGAGATGGAAAAATGCAGTTTTACAAATGCTAGAAACGTGGCTTTCTAAGGAAAGATTGCGATCAAGTAGCACACCTAGGTTCCTAACTGATGACGAAGAATTGACAGAGCAACCATCAAGTCTTAGACAATGTTCTAGGTTATTACAAGCAGAGTTTTTAGGTCCTATAATTAACACCTCTGTTTTTTCAGAATTTAGCAGTAAGAAATTACTCGTCATCCAGTTTTTTATATCGACTATGCAATCCATTAGTTTTTCAAATTGGTGTGTTTCACCGGGCTGCGAAGAAATATAGAGCTGAGTATCATCAGCATAACAGTGAAAGCTAACACCATGTTTCCTGATGATATCTCCCAAGGGTAACATATAAAGCGTGAAGAGTAGCGGCCCTAGTACTGAGCCTTGAGGTACTCCATACTGCACTTGTGATCGATAGGATACATCTTCATTCACTGCTACGAACTGATGGCGGTCATATAAGTACGATTTAAACCATGCTAATGCACTTCCACTGATGCCAACAAAGTATTCAAGTCTATGCAAAAGAATGTTGTGGTCAATTGTGTCAAACGCAGCACTAAGATCCAATAAAACTAATAGAGAGATACACCCACGATCAGATGATAAGAGCAGATCATTTGTAACTCTAAGAAGAGCAGTCTCAGTACTATGATACGGTCTAAATCCTGACTGGAAATCCTCACATATACCATTTTTCTCTAAGAAGGAATATAATTGTGTGGATACCACCTTTTCTAGTATCTTGGACAGAAAAGGGAGATTCGAGATTGGTCTATAATTAACTAGTTCTTTGGGGTCAAGTTGTGGTTTTTTGATGAGAGGCTTAATAACAGCCAGTTTGAAGGTTTTGGGGACATGTCCTAATGACAATGAGGAATTAATAATAGTCAGAAGAGGATCTATGACTTCTGGAAGCACCTCTTTCAGGAGCTTAGATGGTATAGGGTCTAACATACATGTTGTTGGTTTAGATGATTTAACAAGTTTATACAATTCTTCCTCTCCTATGGTAGAGAATGAGTGGAACTGTTCCTCAGGGGGTCTATAGTGCACTGTCTGATGTGATACTGTAGCTGACGGCTGAATGGTTGCAATTTTATCTCTAATAGTATCGATTTTAGAAGTAAAGTAGTTCATAAACTCATTACTGCTGTGGTGTTGGGAAATGTCAACACTTGTTGAGGCTTTATTTTTCGTTAATTTAGCCACTGTATTGAATAAATACCTGGGGTTATGTTTGTTTTCTTCTAAAAGAGAAGAAAAGTAATCGGATCTAGCAGTTTTTAATGCTTTTCTGTAGGATATGTTACTTTCCCGCCAAGCAATACGAAATACCTCTAGTTTTGTTTTCCTCCAGCTGCGCTCCATTTTTCGGGCTGCTCTCTTTAGGGTGCGAGTATGCTCATTATACCATGGTGTCAAACTGTTTTCCTTAACCTTCCTTAAGCGTAAAGGAGCAACTTTATTTAAAGTGCTAGAAAAGAGAGAGTCCATAGTTTCTGTTACATCATCAAGTTGTTCTGAGGTTTTGGATATGCTAAGGAATTTGGATACATCAGGAAGATAACTTAAAAAGCAATCTTTTGTGTTAGAAATGATGGTTCTTCCATACTTGTAACAAGAAGTAGAATTTACAATTTTGGCTATATGAATTTTGCAAAGAACTAAATAATGATCTGAGATAATGCCACTTTAAGTCAAAAATGCACCTAAAGTCTTGCATTCTGGGCTAGGAATGCAGTTAAGGAGGTCATATTGTTTGCTATACTAAATTATATATACCGGTGTATATATATATATATCAGTATTAAGCTACTCTGTGTCCCTGTTTTATAGCAGCCTACATTATGTAACTTTATTCACTATTTTTTTTTATTTTGTACACCCTTTTATTTTTGTTTTGGATATTATATCCATATTTCTATGATTATATTAAAATTTGTTCCTTTTTTTTTACGCAGTGTAGCAATAAGCACTGTGATAGAGTTGACCAATGAAATCGACCTAGAGACGTGAGTCATGGCTGCGGGGTGGGGTTTTCGCGTAGGGGGCGTGGTTTGTGCTCAACTGGTTTGGGGAAAAAAATCACGCGCACAGCTCAACACCAAACATATCATGTGTCACAGAGAGAATTTGTTGAGGATCTTGTGAAAATACTTCTAACCTGTCTAGAACCTCCTTTACCATGACTTAACCTTCAATGTGACTGATTTCAGAGGCTGCGCCCTTGTAAAATCTTGCCATCCAAGGTCCAGTCAGCACTTTCCCCAAAAGACCAAGCACCTGAATTTCCACCATTGCAACAGGACTTTGAAAATCATGTTGGAGGGCACCTCTGAGCCTGTTGCATGAAAAGGTTTGTCCATCAAGAAATTCTCTGTGTTCATGAAGCCGTTCACAGATCAAGAACATAACATGGAGCCTGTTTCCTCTGTATCTTGGCAGCAAACCTTGAGGCAGTTCGGCATTAGACAACGCAAGCACAAATCCTTTTGGGTCCCCAGCTGCATCTTTGTACCTGAATTTATTCAAGCCCAGCACTAAATCATTGGCCATGCAATCTGAACCCAACATCTTCTTCAGAATGTTAGATGGTTTCCTCTGCTTCAATGCTTTGCGACATTCAGTAGCAATAGTTTCTAGTGGATGTAGGTATGTTTTTTGCTAATGATGCATCTTTCCATTTCAGAAGTTGTCTGAGATGTTTTACTTGTAGTAATGTTTTACTTGTCTTGCAACAAAAGCTAATGTCTGTTGCATCTTAAGTTTCCTTGGTGTCAACAAACCCTTTCGATGTAAGGAACGAATAAATAGTGGTGTGTCAGGGGTGCCTGGTACCTTGGACTTTGTTGTTTTCATCAGTGTTGTTGGACTTTCACTTGATGTTGATTGAACATCTGGTGTGTGTAATGTATAATCTGAGTCAGTGGGTCCAACATCTCCAGTGGAAGGCAGACTTGGGTCATCATGCATATCAACACCATGTGGAGGCTGACCATTGTTCAGATCAAAGGGTCCTAAGGCTGGGCTGGGAGCAACATCAGTGATGAAAGGAAGGCTTCTTACTTGATAAGAGAACTCTGTGGAAGACGTAGTAGGACTGGGATCCTCAGACATCACTACATCAACTTGAACATCAGGTATGTCAGGGACTTCTGTGAATTTGACAAAATCTTCAAGGCATATCTGTAAAAAAATCAAATGGAGGCAATTATTTTATTTTTATTATAATGCATTGATGATAACACTGTCATATTCCAGAATCATCAGCAAGTATGATTTAATATAGTACTCAATTTATATGATTAATATTATTAGAGACTTCAGGCAATTAACAGTTACATACAGCTACAGTTATTGAAGAAAAAATAGTATATGGGGTCATGCTTACCTTTGTGTAACTGTCCATGTCTGACTGACGAGTGATGTGATGCTCATATTTCTGCACTCTCTTTGCCAAATGTCTTATGTGATGGGGACTGAGTGTATAGTGGAGCATTTCTTGGATAGCTTTCAGAGTGTCGGCTGGAGACTTGTTGCCGACATGATAAAGTAACAGCAGATGTCCATTCTTTAGTTGATCATGTGTAGATGGCAGCTGACTGTTTTCCTCCAAAAACAACCGGCCCCTCCCTGGCTCTAGCTTCTCTGGACATTTTTTTTTCTTTCTTTTGACCTTTGGCATTTTTGCTGAATACACCAGAAAAATGTGTAAGTGGAAGACACTTCATTTTTTGATTTTATTTTTTTCTTGAGAAAAATTAACATGCATCTACTGTTAGGCTACCTGATATTTATCCAAATGAATCGATATTGAATCAAGATTGAAATCAAATCACAAGTTGTAACATGTCGTTGTCACTAAACACTAAACCAAATGTTTGACAATTACAACTTAACGTTACACCAAAAAATTATGGATTTAGGGTTTAGGGTTTAGACACAACTGTTACATCCTGCTTAAATGTCCCTGCTTGTCTGGACAGAATGTTCAAAATATCTTATTTTCATGAGCATACAAATGTTCTTATTTATTGTTCAATTTATTTTATACTATTGTACTATTGAGACAATAACAAGTTTGCAGTAATGTTAACTTACAGCCTCAGTTCAGTAACTATATTCTACTTCTACTTCAATATCTGCAATAAGAATAGCTCCATCTAACAAAACAACTTTTATAGCTTTACTGTTGACACAAGATAAATTTCATGGCTAACCTTATATGACACAGTATGGCTGTTTCACATTCTTTCTTTTTTCCTTCACATTTAGCAGATTTTGCGGGTGGTAAAACTCCCGTGGTCGTCGTTCAAATTCATTGAAATTTCGTTCATTTGTAGTTTAGCAATTAATATAAATGTCAATTTCAAGAATGTTTTTACTCACCTTCAGCAAAAACGACGACGATTTTCCGAGTAACACACTTCGGCGCGCTCACACGGCCAGTAGTTCAACAGGAAAGTAAGGATGGCTGAAGCGAAACAGTCGTTCCGAAGCTTTGCGAGATCCCGAAGCGCAGATGTGTCGAAACACTGATCCGAAGCGTGATTCGAAACACCCATGTCACGTGACTATGACCAAACGAAGCCTCGAAGTGTTTCACTAATTGTTTCATCAGGTGTGGTCCGCCGAATCAGCGTTTGATTGGAACGGTCGGGAACAGACCACACAATCGCACATCTGTATAAAAGTGAAATAAACGCATTTTGACCTCGTGGGTTTTTGTGAGAGGAGTTTGACTTTGAGATTTTTGGTGATATAGTGACATAGTGCGATTTGATTAGTTATAGGCAATTTAGACTTACATTTAAATTTACACAACACATTGACTGAGAGGCTAGAGACAGACAGAGTATACATATAGTGACACATTAATAGATACATAGATATAAATATATATAGACAGCTAGATTAATAGATAGATACATATATAGATAGATTACAGATACATATATAAATACATATATTATAGATAGATACATATATAGATAGATTACAGATACATATATAAATACATATATTATAGATAGATACATATATAGATACATAGATTATAGATACATATCTAGATACATAGATCGATTCATATATAGATAGATAGATTTGGATAGATAGATAAAATGGAAGCTCCCCAGAAGAGATGCCGTACATCTGTGGTGTGGGAGCATTTCCATTTAGAAACCCCAAATAAAGTGAGATGTGTGTATTGTGATCGGCAGCTAGCCTACTGCAACAATACATCATCCATGATGCGCCATTTGAGGAGCACTCATCCTGCCATTTTGCAGGGTGCAGAGGATGGCATTCCCCCTGTACCTAGGCCTGCTACTGACACTGCTGGGCCATCTAAGCAAGGTATGCATTGTTTGGGATATAATTATAATTGAAATATAATTACAACCTTTTGGGACACTGTTTATAAAGTTTATAAGTTATATAAAGCACTGATTATAAACACTGGAAGGTTTCCAAATAGTGAACCAGTAGGCTATACTTTTAATAGATGTGCACTAATTGAAGCTGTATTTTTCCAATGTATTTGTCTGAAAGTATGTTTTGTCTTCTCTTTTAAAAGTCAGACAGAGGGAATTGGATGAGGCTCTTATAAACATGGTGGTGAAGGATCTGCAGCCCTTCACCATCGTGGACGATGAGGGATTCAGGGCATTTGTGAACAAGCTTGATCCAAGCTATGTCCTCCCATCCCGGAAGGTGCTTAAAATAATGGTCAGCGAAAAGTACAACAAAGCCAAGGAGAAGACAATGGAGGACCTACAAAAGGCCGAATTTGTTAGCCTTACAGCTGACATGTGGTCCTCCATTAATATGGATGGATATCTTGGTGTGACTTGCCATTACATAACACCAGAGGCAAAAATGGCAACTGTTGTACTGGGTGTAAGGAGGTTTTACCAAACCCACACAGCCCAGCATCTCATGGAGGCTAAAGCCTTGCTAATGGCTGAGTGGGTAATAACCTCCAAAGTTCAGTGCATGGTGACTGACAATGCATCTAACATGATCCTAAGTGCCCAGCTACTCCACCTTCGCCATGTCCCATGTTTTGCTCATACTTTAAATTTGATTGTGAAAAAGGCATGAAATACGCCAGAAGGCCAGAAAGATAGTGGGGTTGTTCAGATCCAGCTGCAAAGCAAAGGACAAGCTTGTGGACATGCAGAGCTTGATGGGAAGACCAACTCTGAAACTGATACAGGAGGTTGACACGAGATGGAACAGCACATTTGACATGCTACAGCGCTTGTATGACCAACGTGAACCAGTGGCTGCTGCACTTTCCAACTTAAACAATGATACTGCTCCCCTGACAAGTATTGATTATGACATTATTGAACAATCATTGTCAATACTGCAACCATTCAAACTCGCAACAACAGAGATGTCAGAGGAAAAGAGAGTGTCTGCTTCAAAGCTTATACCACTGTACAGGATGTTGCAGCACAAGCTTGCACAGAAAAAAGGAAATGCAACGCAGGAATCAACTGTTCAATTAGGTAGGCCACAATGACCATACTACCCATGTGATTGGCCATAACTGTCATATTATTGTCATTATTATAAATATGTGTTTCTCCTGTTTTGGCTCATAGGCTCACATCTGCAAGAAGGTCTGCACTCTAGATGTGGAGGTTATGAGAGTTTTAGAGCCTTGGCACTGGCTACACTGCTGGACCCAAGGTTCAAAAATGTGGCATTTGGAAATGCTGCCAAAGCCCAGGAAGCTGAAAAGCATATCACACTGGAGTGTGCTTCACTGATGCGTTCAAACACAAATCCTGGTGAGCAGTTTCAGTCTGTGTTATGTTATGTAATCTGAATCATGTAATATAATATATCCTTCATATATGCCGTCAGTTTAGGATTTGTTACTAATTGCTGTTTTAATTTTTATTCAGACCCAGAAATGTCAACATCACACCCATCATCATCATCATCACCATCACCATCAACATCAACATCAACACCAGTAGAAACACAGGACAGTTTATGGGAACTTTTTGATACTCGCATCCATCAAACCAAGATGATACACAATGCTACAGCTGATGCCACAGTGGAAGTGAAAAAATACATCAACGATGCGTATTTGCCCAGAACTCATGATCCACTAACTTACTGGAAAGAGAGAGCAGTAATCTTTCCTCATTTGTATGTCCTTGCAAAAAAATATCTTTGTATGCCATCAACAAGTGTCCCTTGTGAGAGGATTTTTTCAAAGGCTGGAGAAATTATCTGTAAAAAAAGAAGTAGGCTAAGTCCTTCCACAGCAGATAAATTAATATTTTTGAATAAAAATCTCTAAAAAAGTGAGACATTGTGGCTTGATTTCTTTTATTAATATTCATTTTTCATGACCAAAATAACATTATGCACAGTGAGGAGCCTATAGGTTACAAGCTTCACATATTAGAACATTATAATAATAAAAAAACAACACATTTTTTTAATGGCTCGTCAAGGTTGTTTCAGATCAACACCTGCAAGTGACCACTAGGTGTCACCGTTGAGACGGGTGTCGGATTGATTCGAAGCCTCGAAACAATATGGCACATTTGGTTCAACTGTTTCATTGGTTCACGAGGCCTCGATTTTGCCATCACTACAGGAAAGAAGGTGACTGAAAACGAGAAGGTATATATGGTTCTTCCGGTGGTGTTATCAATGAAAACCCAGAAACTCTGACATCAACAAAACAACAGAAGCATTTTTTACGCAACACCGCACGTCGCCTGAGGAAATCCGAAGTTGCGTCGAGCGGAACCAAGATGGCAGCCGCGACAGCGGAGATAGTCGCGTACCTAATCTCAGCAGTTTTCAGGTAAATTATGCTAAATCTATAGACCCCTTAAAAGTTTGTAAACATTCCAACGTCTCCGGGTGGGCGGGGCTTAGCTGGAGGCAAAAAGAGGTGCGGACGCAATGTTGACAAGCGTAAGCTAGCACGTTTTAGGAGGGATTTATGAAACATGAATGCAGAAGAAGGTTCGGAACTGTCCGAATATATACAGTCACTGACTCTGTGGGACCATGACAGCTATTTTTATAAACTAACTCTCGCCGATGGAAGCAGGCTGCCTGACCCTTATGCCATACGGCCACGGGACTGGCATGAAGACTTGACTGGGCTGCCGAGGGTGGAGTGGCCGGACATCTACACTTACCTCATTGAGTCACCAAGTGTTTACAGCCGAGAAAAGCTACGGGCATATAAATCCCTGGATGCCTACAACTATGTTGTTAATGGTCACGTTCAGAAATTACAATACAACAATTTACGTACAGATCTTTGTGTGGTGCGGTCAGAGGTGTTGCCTCTGCAAGAAGGGTGACATGTACCACTCTTGGGTAATCGTAAATCGGGACAACAGTACAATTTTAACGGCGAACTGCACTTGCATGTCTGGGTAAGTTTTATCCTTACAGTAAATAGACAACAATTTATAGTTTGCTGCAACCACTGTTATAAATCCCAATTAAATTTTTTTTTTAAATCATTAATGTATTACTTTTAAGGGAAAGATTTCATTGAAATTCTAATGTCTGACATTCACTATGTTATATTGAAGACTAGGGTCGTGTTGCAGTCATGCAGCAGCAGTGCTGTTTAAGGTAGAGCTGTATGTTAGGATGGGAAGAACTGAGCAGCCAGTATGCACATCAGGAGAATGTCTCTGGAAAAAAACAAAGCGTGAGGTCAAACCAGCAAGAGTTAGGGAAATCAACTTTTTAGAGGGCCAAAAGCAAGTTGACAGGAGTTCCACCAAAGGTCAAAATGATAAATTGCAGTGTTAAAGGCTTGTACCATTGTAATAAGTGAAAGTGAAATCTGTAATTATGTGTTACATGTTTTCTGACCGATGTGTTATAACAATTATTTTATCTAGTGTATGTGTTATGGTACTTCATAGTCATAAAATATTTATTTGTCATTTATCTAAAATATTTTTATTGTATCCTTCCAGAACTCACAGATGAGGATATCCTGGAACTCCGGTCGATTGCTAGGTTGATAGGACAACTTTGAATAAAATCATGGGCTATAATGACAAAAACATTCAGGTTCCAGCAGTGGTGTGGGGAAGAGAGAATGAGAATATTGCTCGCCAGTTTTACACAAACGAGATGTGTAAGTGTCATGAAAATGTGAAAGTTGGCTTTAGTGGTTTTATGGTATGACCAGATGAACCCCATCTTGGCACATCACCTGACGGCACAGTATTGTGTTCTTGTTGCGGGGACGGTGTTCTGGAGATCAAGTGCCCCTATCGATTCAGGGAAGGCCTTCAGGATGCCCATCTGACTGAAGATTTCTGCCTTGACCAAAGATTGCAGCTGAAGATAACACACCACTACTACCACCACGTTCAGCTCCACATGTAAGTCTGTAATGTCAAATATTGTGATTTTGTTGTGTGGACAACTAAGGACCTGATTATTAATAGAATCCAAAGAGATGAACATCTCTTACAGCAAACCTTGCCTATGGCGAAAGAATGTTTCTTGTCTTGCATTTTGCCAGAGCTTTTAACCCGCAGCCAAGATCCTGCATTTTAACCACAAAGATTTTGTAACCTGTGTGGAAAGCCTGAGTATGGGAAAATGATTGACTGTATGGTGTGTAAAAACTTCTTCTATTATAAATGTGTGCAAATTAAAAAAAGGTCAAAGAACTGGCACTGCAGTGAATGTAGATAAGTTCATGTATGAATGTAGATCAGGTTTATTACTCCTGATATGTTCAGACACAGGTCCTGGTTATGTCATGATTTATTTTGGTAAAGTACTAACTTCCTGGATAAGTGCCTCTTAGTTCAATAAATGTAATTTGAATATTTTGAAATGTGGCTAATAATATGAAAGAAATGTGAACCAATGATCTATGTACAGGAAAGCAACATGTAAATACAGTATACAACAAATATGTAAATAAGAAAATAAGATATGTAAATAAGAAGTGCAGAATGTCAATAAAAAAAAATTTCAATTTATTTTCAAACTACTGTTTTGCTCAATTGATAACCAATTAGATAATAGATTCATATTATAATACCTAATAAAATATATACAGATTTTGATTTGATTGACATTTATACAGCACAGTTTGTGAAATAGAATAAAGATATTAATTCTGATTAAATTTGCATTTTATATTCACAAATCAATATTCAGTTTGTAGATAAGATTTAGGTGCATTGACCAAAGAGTGAACTGCTAAACTAATCCACACAGACAATCATTTAAACAATACACACTTTTTTTTTTCTTGGGGACAACAGATTTACAAAGATTAGTAAGAGCCCCACACACAGTTACCATATCATCAAGCAAGTCAACTTGGGAGATTGGAATTATAGAGTGCAAAACCATAAAGCTTTTCCATTTGCTTATAACACGGTTAACATGTATTCGGACATGAGAGAGCTTTCTTGAGGAATGTACCTCACTAGCAGGCAACTGACTCTTTCCTTTGGTAAAACTCGGAATACGTAAAGTAGCCCCATATGCAGCAAGTTCATCTTTTATTGAAAAACCTCTGTCCGCTAAAATTTCATCCCCCAGCTCCAATTTATTCAAAAACCCTGATTCTAATGTTATTTGTTTGTCTGGGCTCTGGCTGTCAAGTCAGAAGGTCGCTCTATAAATATTTCTGTACACTCAATAATACACCGGCATCTTTTGAAATGTGTTCTTTTGCCATATTTTTGAGAACTGCACCTTTACTAGGCCATTTAATGAGAGATTTTAGAACAATAGCCATCACAGGCAGCCGGGACCTTAAAATTTTTCATACTGTGCTTTCAAAGACATTGAACCGGTAGGCAAGATCACGATTACTGAGGCCAAGTCTGAATTTCATAAGTATCAACAATAAAAGGTCCTCAATCTTGAGACTCCCTGCATGCTGTGACACAGTATGGTTTAATTTGCCCATTATCCAACTGAAGATGGTTGATGTGAGTCCAGTTAGAAACAGAAGATGTACAGCGTTGCTTTTTACTGTGTCAATTGAGAAGCGAGATTTTTGGAGTTCCTCTTTCAGTTTGGTGTTCTCCTCTTTGAGGCTATAAAAGTCTGCCCTTAAGTTATAATAGTCATTGTTAAGTTGTTCATACTTCTCACTTAGGGTGTTGTATAATGTCTTTGTGACCATGGGCTCATGGGCTTCTTTCTCTTGGCCATGAGGCATCACTGGCTCCTCATCAACTGGAACCTTTCCAACTGTGATAAAACAAAGAAGGGTATCAAAACACTCATATAAATGTTTGACATGCAAGAAAGCTGGGTGATATGTCAAATAAAGGATAAAACAATGATAGTATATGATACGCACCATGTCTTGGGGACTCCGGCTGCATTTTTTGACTCTCCCTTTTTCTTTTTCTCACCAGCCTAAAAGAAGAAATTCATATGTCAAAAACATAATTTGAAAAAAAAAAGGAAATTACAGTAGCTCATAACAATATAACAATGGTTAAGGTAGCAACACAAGGTACAAATATACAGATCTGCATATGAACAAATATAGTAATATAACATTTCTCTAGGTTGTACACAAGGATGATGTATGGACATGTAATGCACAGATGAAAATGGTAGCTATGAGATGTCATAAGGTTGTCTATTACATTAAAAGCATTATTAATAAATATAGACCCTGCAAACAAGACAGCATTCAATTTTTAAGGCTTACCTCTCCAACTTTTGACCTGGCATGACATCCTGGTGCTTATACAAAAAAACAGAAGGGACAAAATCTGGGCTTTCAGTATCCAGTGAAGCTTCTCCTATAAAAAAAAAAAGTGGGAGTTAGCATACCAATTAATTCAGTTGATCACTCAGTTCACTGACCAAACTGGTTAACTGACTAAAATATAATGACGAGTGGATAACATTACAGTAGCCTTCTTTTATTTTGTATTTATTTTTTTATTTTTTAGCTAAGCCTGGTGTAGTTCTTGTATCTTGTTCTCATTGGTAACATTTTAACCAGGTTTTACATATTTCCTAGACAACATATGAATTACTTTCGGGTGGTTTGGGGAATTTTGTCAAGGCTTATTGTCTAATGTAACCTATCACTGGGCTAACTATGATTAGCAATGTGGATTATTTTAAGATACCATTCAAATTGTGGCACACACATCTATCGCTGTATGTTTGTTTAACATTTAAGCTAGCTAGTGCGCTGAAAGCTGGCGACTTTTCACCTATAAAACAGAAACTTGCTGATTTGTACTAGATAAAACCAACACACCAGTACATATGCATAGATTATTTTACCTGATATGAAGCGTGCACTGCAAACACGAGCATTATTTAGGATCGTCTCCGTCCAGTCAGTAACATAGACTAACCATGTTCCGTACACTTTTCGCTATTCACCGCACGCCAGTGACCACTCCTCCGTTGTAGAAAGACATACAAGCTGCTTGTGTGCTCATTCTCCGGGGGAATACCTATTATACGGTCTACACTTTGATTGATGTCTTTAGGACCAATAGTTTTTGAGAAAACTGGGGAAAAGTACCACCTCCGCCAGTGTACGGAAGATGATAGGGGTTAACGGTGTTCCGTACAGGCTTATAATGATGTTCCGTACAGCGCTCATAACTTGATTTTATCGGCGAAAATTGACATGTAACTGATCAAAAGTGGACTGTTTATTTATTTTAACTGCAAGAAAACATAATTCCAATGAATATCAAAGATTATTACCTTTTTATTTGATTAAAATACAAGTTAATTGCTGCTTTAATAAAGGGCGCATGCGAGTTAGGCATGATTGTGTCGTGATATTAATTATGACATGTGAGTTAAGCATGAACCATGTGAAAGGTTAGTGAACATCATTTCCATATCTTTCTGAAGATGCAGAAGACAAGAAGGGCAAGTAATTTGCACTGATTAATAATAAAAATAAAAGGTTAACCAATGTGAAAACTTCACAAAGTAAGAGGTCTCTGCTGCCTGTCTCAGGTGAGGGTGGCGCTAAGTGGTTATCGCCCGCAATCGATGATTAAACATTCACATTTCAAAGCGTTTATTCAACAAAAGGTAATGTATTTAACAATTTGTGATAACATAATATTCATTTAATAAAGGCTGTAGTACTGTGAGAAACATAAGTGGAATAGAAATCTATTTTTTCGCTGCTCTAGTTGTCTTCCCTCCCAAGCTGAAGTTTTGAAGTAAATCTTCCCCACCGTCCATTTTCAAGCGCGGTGGGCGCAACGAGCAAACTTACTTGAATCTTACTGAAACAAACAGCAGATGGGTCTCTGTTTAGATTGGGGGTGAAAGAGAGAAAAATAAGGATGACACAGATATATAGTTTATGTACGAACTGTAATTATTTATTCTGCAATCGGCGCTTAAACGTCACCTGTACGGAACATCGTTTTGTACGGAACATGGTTAGTCTACGTTACGCCGAATTGCATTCAACCATAATTTTCTTCTTGATCTCTGTGAAGGAATGTCTGCCGGGATCCGGTTAAACTTTACTTTTGAACCAAAATTGCTGTTCCTTCTGTTCTGGCAGCCAAAAACACAACAAGACGACATTTTAAATGCAAAACCTCAAACTTTTATCGCGCTTGCTATGAGTTTTGCCTAATGTTTTGCCTCCAGCTAGAGCGGTGACGTCACAGTGACGTAGGCGATTAAGGGGTCTATAGATTGAGCTCTTGTTTATGAAGCCCTGGCCTTTTAATAAAATCTTCATGTGTATATGAGAGATTTTGATAGCTTTGTGAATGTTTTGTCAGTGTGCTACTGGAAAAGGCTGATTTACTGAATCGATGACGTCACTTACATGGAGCGTGTAATCGGCTGAAAACAAGTTCAAATGTGTTTTGATCATGATAAACAAATATTAATACAGACTGTTCTGTGATTTCAGGAGGACAGAAAGAAACTCTACAGAACAGATGTGAAGGTCCAAGATTTCAACATTTCTGAGGGAGATACTAACTTAGAAATACAGGTGAACTGAAGAAGCTCATAAAATACATTAATATGCCTTTTTCAGAATACATTTCACCAATTTTAAGAAGTCCCTGACATCAAAACGTAAGTCACACTCAACCTTAAACAAAAAATATAGATTCTGTTATTTTAAGATTATATTATTAGTAGTAGAATTTGTATATTACATATGTTATTATAATTGTTATATATTATTCTGTCTTATATCTGCATTTGACCTCTGCTCTCGCTTGTTTCCTTCTAATAAACCTGTAACTATTTAATATTGTTGTCTCTGTGTCAGATTGCTTGTTTTGTTCCTGGACTCTTCAGTGATGACGATCAGAGTCTGAGTGAACCTGCTGTCAGACCGTGAGTACCGTGGGGTTTCAGTCAGGGCCTTCAGTAAACAACTGTAAGATACCTGTACACATTTTACACATCTCTGTTACAGCTAACACAGCCCTAATAATTTACAAAGCTTTCTGCACCCCCTAATCTAAAGTGTAAACTACTCATTGGTTGTAAATGTTTACACACACACATACAACAGTGTTTCTCCTAGGTTTACACCTTCGGGGGGGTGGGGGTGACTTTGGTTGGTTGAGGAAAATTGACAGACACAAACACTTAAAGGGTTCATGGTGTTCATTTATTTCTTTTAATGGCAGCAGTGTAACAGAACAATTATTTGAACTGTACATTAACTGTTCATTAAACTAAACATGTAATTTAATCACAAAGTGTTCAGCTTTATCACTGTTTCACACATACTCCGTCTGCAGTGCGTATGCGTTGCGTATTTTTTCTGCACCCATATTAACGGATTCCAGCGTTCACTCTGCACACGGTTGTGGTCCGTCAGTGCGTTCCAGGAGCAGTGCGTCTGCAGCAGTGCAGCGATCGTTTACGTACCGAGTCTATTTTTGCCGTGCTGCAGGCTAGGCATGCCGCGATAGATGGTGTTGATGGTGTACCTGTTTTAAACCGCAACACCGGTTACATCACTTTCCCATCGTGACACTGTCCCCACTGTCGTTCTGATTTTTTTTTAAGTATTCGTTTTTTCTTAAAATATTTATTTGAATTAAGTAAGAATAATAATTATTATCATTTAGTTTGAAGAAAAGCATACACTTAATTAAAAACTGAACGCAGTTATAATGCTGCGTACCAAAGGCAGTCACATCACAGATCAGCATAACCGCTTCATCTCTTCTCCCTGTGCTGCATCTCATTGAAGAGGAATCATTGGCCCCATCGGATGAGGATGGACATCTGACAGCCAAACTTCAAGGGTTAGTTCATCGAAGAATGAAAATTATGTCATTAATGACTCACCCTCATGTCATTCCAAACCCGTAAGACCTCTGTTTATCTTTGGAACACAGTTTAAGATATTTTAGATTTAGTCCGAGAGCTCTCAGTCCCTCCATTGAAGCTGTGTGTACGCTATACTGTCAATGTCCAGAAAGGTAGGAAAAACATCATCAAAGTAGTCCATGTGACATCAGAGGGTCAGTTAGAATATTTTGAAACATCGAAAATACATTTTTGGTCCAAAAATAGCAAAAACTATTACTTTATTAAGCATTGTCTTCTCTTCCAGGTCTGTTGGGAGATTTCAAAACACTGCAGTTTAGTGCTTTCCCAAAGAAGTTCAAAATCACTCTCACTGACCTTTTCCTGGACTGTGCTCAGCTGGTGGAATGACCTCCCAATCTCAATTCGTACAGTGAGTCTTTAGTCATTTTCAAGAAACATCTAAAGACTCATCTTTTTCACCAGCACTTAACCAACTAATACTAGCACTTTTCCTTATCTTCTTGTCTTTAAATTTATTTAAAAAAAAAAAAAAAAAAAAAACCTGGCTATGTGTTCTGTACTAGACTAACTGAGACTTTTCATGGCACTTGTAATACTGTTGTTGTTCTCTTGTTGACCTGACTACTTCTATTGTTCTCATTTGTAAGTCGCTTTGGATAAAAGCGTCTGCTAAATAATTAAATGTAAATGTAAATATCCGGCTCGTGAACAAATCATTCGATTAAACGTTTGAAACTTTGCATCTCCAATAAGCATTAATCCACATATTAATCCACAATTCAATTCAAATAGTCATCAAATGGAGCATCAGAATGGACAAATTTGTTTTTAAGGGAGAAAAAAGAGATATATGGAAAATGCCAGCGAATGAACACAGACAAACAAGAACAGTCACAGTATCAGTGAAGGAGAGTGCTGGATTTTTGGTTTGTCCCACAACTCACTTAAGGAAGATCAGGCCAGAGATGGGACCAAGTCACACATGTGCAAGTCTCAAGTAAGTCCCAAGTATTTTTTTCTTGGGCAAGTCAAGTTAAGTCACAAGCTATGTCAAGTCCTGGGGCCGGTTTCACAAAGCTATTCAGACCGGTCTATAGTGTTAGACAAGTCTAAAATTTACTCATAGACTAGTCTAATGCAGGTTAGACTGTTTCACAAAGATAAAGACCGACTTAATTTAGACCAAAAAAATTTGACACCTTACCCCCAGGCTAACTTACAACCCGAAGTTGGGACGTTTTTTAAATTTGAATAAAATGAAAACTAAAGGAATTTCAAATCATATGAGCCAATATTTTATTAACAATAGAACATAGATAACGTAGCAAATGTTTAAACTGAGAAATTTTACACTTTTATCCACTTAATTAGCTCATTTAAAATTTAATGCCTGCTACAGGTCTCAAAAAAGTTGGCACGGGGGCAACAAATGGCTAAAAAAGCAAGCAGTTTTGAAAAGATTCAGCTGGGAGAACATCTAATGATTAATTAAGTTAATTGATATCAGGTCTGTAACATGATTAGCTATAAAAGCTTTGTCTTAGAGAAGCAGAGTCTCTCAGAAGTAAAGCTGGGCAGAGGCTCTCCAATCTGTGAAAGACTGTGTAAAAAAATTGTGGAAAACTTTAAAAACAAAGTTCCTCAACGTCAAATTGCAAAGGCTTTGCAAATCACATCATCTACAGTGCATAACATCATCAAAAGATTCAGAGAAACTGGAGAAATCTCTGTGCCTAAGGGACAAGGCCGGAGACCTTTATTGGATGCCCGTGGTCTTCGGGCTCTCAGGCGACACTGCATCACTCATTGGCATGATTGTGTCAATGACATTACTAAATGGGCCCAGGAATACTTTCAGAAACCACTGTTGGTAAACACAATCCGCCGTGCCATCAGCAGATGCCAACTAAAGCTCTATCATGCAAAAAGGAAGCCATATGTGAACATGGTCCAGAAGCACCGTCGTGTCCTGTGGGCCAAGGCTCATTTAAAATGGACTATTTCAAAGTGGAATAGTGTTTTATGGTCAGACGAGTCCAAATTTGACATTCTTGTTGGAAATCACGGACGCCGTGTCCTCCGGGCTAAAGAGGAGGGAGACCTTCCAGCATGTTATCAGCGTTCAGTTCAAAAGCCAGCATCTCTGGTGGTATGGGGGTGCATAAGTGCATACGGTATGGGCAGCTTGCATGTTTTGGAAGGCTCTGTGAATGCTGAAAGGTATATAAAGGTTTTAGAGCAACATATGCTTCCCTCCAAACAACGTCTATTTCAGGGAAGGCCTTGTTTATTTCAGCAGGACAATGCAAAACCACATACTGCAGCTATAACAACAGCATGGCTTCGTCGTAGAAGAGTCCGGGTGCTAACCTGGCCTGCCTGCAGTCCAGATCTTTCACCTTTAGAGAACATTTGGCGCATCATTAAACGAAAAATACGTCAAAGACGACCACGAACTCTTCAGCAGCTGGAAATCTATATAAGGCAATAATGGGACCAAATTCCAACAGCAAAACTCCAGCAACTCATAGCCTCAATGCCCAGATGTCTTCAAACTGTTTTGAAAAGAAAAGGAGATGCTACACCATGGTAAACATGCCCCGTCCCAACTATTTTGAGACCTGTAGCAGAAATCACAATTGAAATGACCTCATTTTGTGCATAAAATTGTAAACTTTCTCAGTTTAAACATTTGCTATGTTATCTATGTTCTATTGTGAATAAAATATTGGCTCATGTGATTTGAAAGTCTTTTAGTTTTCATTTTATTCAAATTTAAAAAACGTCCCAACTTTTCCGGAATTCGGGTTGTAGGTCTAAGACTCTGTTACTTTGGCAACCAGCAGAAACAAACAGCCAAAAGAAAAGGGAAAATGGCTCATAATTTGTGGTTTGCTGACGACGTTATGGAGAGAGCTATGAGAAGGAAAAGGGTTTTTAGGGACCGCAGTAACCTACTGGAAATTTATAATAATGAGGACTTCATCAGTCGGTTTCGTTTGCCCAAAGAAGCTATACTGAGTCTGACAGATGAATTTGCTGAAGTACTGAGCCCTGCCACTTCAAGAAGCCACAGTATCCCAGCAGTGCTACAGGTTTGCACTGCTTTGAGATTTTATGCTACAGGAAGTTTTCTGAATACTGTTGGTGACACAGTGGGTCTCAGCAAAGCTTCTGTGTCACGGGTGGTATACAGGATATCAAGGGCACTTTCAAATAAGATCCCTCAGTTCCCAAACCAAATGGCTAAGCTGAACAAACTCAAAAGAGGGTTCTTCAGCATACCAAGATTTCCCAATGTTGTTGGAGCAATTGATGGGACACATGTCAGAATCCAGGCTCCACCTGCTCATGAACATTTGTTTGTCAATAGAAAAGGACATCACAGCCTAAACATTCAGGCTGTTTGTGATTCTGATCTCCGGTTCCTCAACTGTGTGGCCCGCTGGCCTGGATCACTTCATGACTCTCGAATTCTGCAAAATTCTCAACTCTGTCTAGCATTTGAGCAAGGCATTATCGATGGGGTCCTGTTGGGGGACTCGGGCTACCCTCTAAAACCTTGGCTCCTTACTCCCTTCCTGAATCCTACTACACTTGCACAGAGAAACTACAACACAGCACACTGTTCAACTCGTAACACTGTAGAGCGGGCATTTGGTGTACTGAAGAGGCGTTTTCATTGTCTACATGGGGAATTGCAAATGGCACCTGACAGAGTGTGTAACATCATCTGTGCGACTGTAGTGCTGCATAACATAGCGAGGTAGGCCTACCTGAAAACAAAATCTACATTGCCATCCATTTTCAATAGGCCTAATTGAATTACTATTTACCACATGCTTCAACTATAATCCAAATTATTTATTTCATTAATCATTAGGGATCTCCGGCTACCTGAGCCTGAAGGTGAGGATATCAGAGATGACAATCTCAGTGAACTGGAGGACAGAGAAGATTTAGAGGAGCAGAATGGAACTGGTCGATATGTGCGTCAGATGTACGTTGACAGGATTTTCAATGTCTGAAACAACAACAAAAATCATGTTGCCTGTCTTTACCTATTGGGCTTAAATGAGTAGCAAACAACTTAATAAATATATAAATATATTTTTTTAAGGTTTCTCAAGTGACATACTTTTCATTCAATAAATTACACTACATTCAAGTCTCATTTCATTCATATCAAAATCCTCAAGGTTATTAAAAGTACAACTTACTATACAAACTGTAAAACTATTAACTCACAAAACAAGTGATATACTGTTCATTCAATAAATTATTCTATAAATTACATTTGCGTCTCATTTCATTCATTTCAAAATCCTCAAGGTTATTAAAAGTACAACTTACTATACAAACTGTAAAACTATTAACTCACAAAACAAGTGACATACTGTTCATTCAATAAATTATTCAATAAATTAGTAGGCTACTCAAGATATTCACGACTCCAGCAACTGTTTGTGAAACTCTAATTTTAATTTATCTCTCTTAAGATGTAAAACTTCAATCTTTAGCAGCAATTTCCTCTCTTCCAGTTGAAGATTCCTGTATTGTTTGTCTAGCACCATTGACATGGTTGTTCCTCTCGACACCGATGTGCAAACCATGGGACCAGCAGCTGTAGCTGATGCTGACGCTGACTCAGACTCTTCATCTCCTGTCCCCTCACGTCTCTCAGCCGGCTCCTTCACCACTGCCTCACTTCGGTCCCAATTCAAAGACAGGGTCACTAAAAAAATAAGTACATAACATTTTATTACTTGTAGGTTCCTTGTATTATAGACTGAGTCATTACGTTGTTCACGTTGATTTGCTGGCTAGCAAGCTTACCGGTTCACATTAGCATACATTATTACCGGTTCATATTAGCATACATCATCAACTTGACTTTATAAGCATAAAATCAACGGCAATAAAGCAAAAGGAAAAACCAAACTGATTTATTTATAACAATCACCCGCTGTTACCTCTATTCTCATCTTGACTGTCTGGCTCTTCCTCTTGATGTGGCGGCGGGGTGCTGCTGTCAGTGGCTGAGGGAACTCCGCCGGTTACGTCAGTGTTGACGGCGCCACACACTCCACTTTCCCGTCCTCCGCTTATCCCCCAGAACATAGGCGACTGTCCACCATATATATTCATCACCATTTCAGTGGTGTTTTTAAGTTTCCCTTGGGGTCCTCCTCCCGTTTTTGGATATTTCCTCTTAAATATTTCCTTTTTGGCATCTTGAACCATGTTTTTGTATCTTTTCTGTACGTCTTTAACACTCCGCTCAACAGTCGGATTAATGCTGTTTACTGTCGCGGCAATCTTTTCCAAATTAAACATTTCTTCTTGTCACTACATTTCCCTAGTAAAATGTCCTTGTAACTATTATACTCCTCCAACAAACACATTTTCTGCTGGGGTAAACTGCACTGACCGGTTAAATGCGCTTACTCGATCCGCCATGTTTTTTGTTTTGAAAAGTGTCTTATTTTACCCAGAATGCACTGCAGTGTAGTCCTACTTAAGATAGTCAGAGTCTTAAGTGCTTTGTGCAATGGTCTGAATTAGATGTCTTTCTGAAGTCTGATTATCAACTATATCCAAGTCATAGTCAAAGTCTATCTTTGTGAAACCGGCCCCTGTAGTAGGTCAAGTCAAGTCCAAGTCAAGTCACCTTTTTTACTGTAATTTTACCTGCAGAATCTGATCTTAATAAAGTGAAAAGACAAGATATAAGTACGGAGCCCCTCTGGTCCCACTTTGTCAAAACAACAATACAAAACTGGGACACAAATAACGCTGGGAGGAATGCACTGTCCAAGATGGAGGTGAGGAGTGATGAATCCGGAAGGCGGAGGTGAGTTGGCAGCAGGAGAGGGTGACACAGGAACTGCGGGGAAGCGAGCCGAAGGTAAGTTGTGTTGCTTGATGGTGGTTGCGAAGAGTGGACGTGGTTCCGGGAAAGACACAGACATCCAACGCAGAAACACACAAGAAAGCAAGGCATGGGTTACAAACAGGAAACAATGCTCTCACGAACACAAGACGCTAGACAAGCCATTATATAGGGATGAGTAATGAGTGACAGCTCGGTTTGCCAACCGTGACGGATAGTAACTCGTGGCCTCAAGATATTATCTTGTGGCCTCAAGATACTAACTCGTGGCCTCAAGACAGTAACTCGTGGCCTCAAGATATGTAACTCGTGGCCTCAAGATACTAACTCGTGGCCTCAAGATAGTGAAGTGTCTGACACATGGAGCCTTTGTTATTAAACTGGACCCTGTACTGTAGTGCAATGTAATACTATACATTCTGTGCAACATTTTCCTGTTTTAATATGCAGTGTAATATAGTTTGCTGCAGTTCTGCTTCTATTTATTTACTAGTACTGTTAATCACTATCAATTCTATTCTGTTAATACAGTACTGTAAATCTTGTAGGCTGAAAATCCATAGTCCTTTATAATTCTTCTTCATATTATATTGCATATATTTATACTTTTTGCATGTATATAGGCTACTTGTTTATTTACCAACTTCTATTATTATTTATATTCCTTTAAATGTCTTGATGTGCACATCAACTGTGACACAAGAATTGTCCCCCGGGTTATCAATATCAATAAAGATCAATAAATTATTTGTGATTCTGATTTTAAGTCTACAGTAGTGTGCAGACTGGTTCATTAATTATTGAAGTGTTTCACATTTTGGAAAAGCATGTCCGTGTAGCCTACGATAAAACGTCAGCAGAGGGCGTTCTAGGATTAGGTCACGGTACCTCCGTCTGGCTGTATGTATTTATGTGTATTTCCCAGCCAGTACTTGTGACGCCACATGCAAAGTATGAATTAATAGGATCTTGCCAGGACGTTGCCAGTTTTAATATACAAAAGTTGGTGTTTTGAGGTGTAAACAATCGTCGCCTGCATGCCAAATAGTTGTTGTGCGATTTTGTCAGCGTTTGTTGCCCGCTAGGTATCCATGGTAGTCACGGGACTGCAAAGTATGAATTGCGTGTTTACGTTAATCATAACAACAAAGTTGTCAGGCGTCTATGTCATCTGAGGAGATTTACGTTACAAAGATTAACCGAGTGTTGTATTATGTATCATTGCAATTACTTGGTGTTGTTTAACTCAGAAACATATGCTATAAAATATGAAGCAGAATTATAAAGGACTATGGATATGCAGCCTACAAGATTTACATTACTGTATTAACAGAATAGAATTGATTGTGATGAACAGTACTAGTAAATAGAAGCAGAACTGCAGCAAACTAGATTACACTGAATATTAATACAGAGAATATTGCACAGAATGTGAAGTATTACATTGCACTACAGTACAGGGTCCAGTTTAAATTAAAATTAAATGTATGCATTTAGCCAACGCTACTTACAGTCCATTCAGGATATCAATTTTTACATATCATGTGTTCCCGGGGAATCGAACTCCCAACCTTGCGCTTGATAAGGCCACAAGTTAGTGTCTTGAGGCCACGAGTTAGTATCTTGAGGCCACGAGTTAGTATCTTGAGGCCACGAGTTAGTATCTTGAGGCCACAAGTTAGTGTCTTGAGGCCACGAGTTACTATCTTGAGGCCACGAGTTACTATCTTGAGGCCACGAGTTAGAATCTCGAGGCCACGAGTTACTATCTTGAGGCCATGAGTTACTATCTTGAGGCCACGAGTTAGTATCTTGAGGCCACGAGTTAGTATCTTGAGGCCACGAGTTACTATCTTGAGGCCACGAGTTACTATCTTGAGGCCACGAGTTAGTATCTTGAGGCCACGAGTTAGAATCTTGAGGCCACGAGTTACTATCTTGAGGCCACGAGTTAGTATCTTGAGGCCACGAGATAGTTATAATTTTTTTTTTTTTGACAAAGTGGGACCAGAGGGGCTCCGTATATAAGTAACTGTCAGTAAATGAAAATAATTTGGATTTGCATTGTAAATACTCGTGTTCAATGAATTACATCATGGAATCAAACAAAATTCTAACTTCATAAAATTATTAATTTTTCACTTCTGCCAACAGAATTTGAAATGTTTTAAACTGTCCACATTGAGTACATAAAACAAATAACAGCTTAACATCCAACAGATTCCTCTCTGAACACCTCTCTCTCTCTCTCTCAAACACAGTTTACATCCAACATTAAACTTTGTTACATTTCTACTCTCTCTCACTCTCTCTCCCTCTTTCTCACACATACACACACTCACTCTCAGACACACTCACTCTCGCTCTCTCTCACACACTCACTCTCGCACTCTCTCTCTCACACACACACTAGAGGTCTTCACGGGTCCAAAAATTTGTGCCCGAACCCGAAAGAGATCTGTAATGTACTACACAGAACCGACCCGGACTATTATTTCAAAAGCTGGACCCGGACCCGTGTAGACCAGAGAAATGCCTACCCCCCAGCCAACATATCCATGTGGGCCCCACATGGGATTTATCTGGGCTATGTGGGTGTCAACTGGGCATGGGCTCAGAGTGGGCACTTTGATGGGCTGAATGTGGGCCCCAGCTTGGATACAGTTATGGGCCCCAGTTAGGCTGCCCATTATATTTTATTTGTGGATCCCAGATGGGCCACATTTGGGCTATATTAGGATATATTTATAGTTATATAATTTTTTTAGTTTTTTTTTTTTTTCAGATTATTTCTTTTTATGCAGTTATGGGTAGCTATAACCCTAACAAATTGATTTAATTGTATGTATTTCACGTTTTATATCATTTAGGGTTATATCATAATTTAACAATACAAGATTATTTATTTTATGAATAATCCTATTTTATTTTATTAATAAGTATCTCAAAGGGTTTTTTCTTCTTATAATCTAAAAGCACTTGTGTTATGCGGTCAATGAGTCATGCGATGATTGGTGCGGCTGTCTTCCCGCCCCTTCTCATTCAAAAAAAAAAAACAACGGTTGCAACTCGCCACTTCAACACGGTCTGCGCCTGAGTGTCAATGGATAAACTTTCTAAACTATCAAGGTAATATAATTATATTTCACTTTATATTAGCCGAATTACTTCTGCTGTTATATAATTGGATGTTCATATTTTTTTAAAATATTAGAAAATACAGTAATGGCAGTCACTAATGAAACTTAACGAAGCCAGTCGGGATTGAACTGTCGTAGCTGAAGGGTTAACGTTAACATTGTATAAAAAATTTTAATGTTGGCAACGGAAACGTAGGATGTTTTATTTATACATTCATGGGGCAGAGGCTTAAAACAAGTTTCAATGCTTTTGAATGTTTCTGCGTATAACGCAAACGCCAATATAGCATTTTCACTTCCATAAAAACGCTTTTGATGTAAGCGCATTCAGGCACGTCTGCTTAATTGATAAAACAAACGAGAAGACTCCAGGTGTTTTAAAGACAGTTACTTTATTTGGTCACCAAACGGGCCTTGATGTTGGCTGCGTCCGAAATCGCATACTTCTCTACTATATAGTATGGAAAAGCAGTATGCGACAAATTAGTATGTTTGAATCTTTTGCGTTCATAAAAGAGAAGGCAGATTTCAATAACTCTCGCGAGATTCAGTTGTACGTATACTTAATTTGCATTCTAATATGCCTACTCACCTACTATATAGTAGGGAAAAAAGAGTATGTGAAGAAAGAAGTACGTTCGAAACCTTGAACCACAAAACAGTAGGTGAGAAATCCCCGGATGTCCTACTGCTTCAGTGAAGATTCTGAAGGGTTCATCGATGGATACTTTTCAATCCCAGAATGCCACGCGAAAGGGATAAATCGTCATCGAACGTGAAGGAGAGCAGCGTAGAGGGTGTTTACAAAGGTGAGTATTATAAAACAAAACACGGTTCCCATGTGATAAAATCGTATTTGTTGAGCTACTGTAGAGTAAACTGTTGATTTGTTAAGGTGTAAAGACGTTAGCCAGTAACATTATAGTATATTTGTAAGAAAAAACAACAACAACAAAACATGTTTTATCATGTAAAGTGAACAGCGGATCTCCAGTAAGCACATTTACGTCTCCAAAGTGGATTTGCATGAACCATATACATCTTAAAGACGATTAAATGTCTGTTTAATGAGACAGAGAAATGTTCTAAGAGGATTGCAAAAGAGCAAATCACATGAACAGACGTCTGAGTGAGAGATGTGTGTGTTATGTAGAATCAACTGTCTACATTGCTTTAGATGACTGTAAGTAATGTAAATAAATAAATCTACATTAAGTAAACATAAGTTCTCTATTTCATTTGACCATTAGTATTGTTGATAAATTGTGGAGCTCTTGTGTTGGATAAAGTGAGTGAACACATCCGCATCTAGCTCAACATGTAAATGCAGTATATCACAGATAAATCACAGAGGAGACTGACTCTTGTCTGGATGTTACAGCGACAGATGAGACACACGTGTGTTTATCTGCTGTAGAGTAACTGATGAAGGAATGCTGCCATCAAAGACTCAGTGAGTACACTACAGTCATCAATAAAACATATTTTAAATCTTAAGTTGTAGTTTATTAATAAACAGTTATTACAACATTTTTTTTTATTCTTGTTTGCTGTACATTTGATGCAGATCTTTTGTGGTGGAGCAGGTGACAGCAGCATCTGTGGAAAAAACCTGAAACCAAAATCTAAAGTAAGATCATTCTGTTACTTCTAATACAGAAATGAAATGACACTGTGCTGTTAAAATGACTGCTTTTGTTTTGTGTTTGTGCATCTTTAGAGGATCTGAAATGTCTGCAGACAGCTGTGTGCTCTGAGGATGGAAAAGATGGAGTGTCATGGATGAAATGCTCCATCACTCCATCTCCTCTTGTTTTCTCATCAGGACCAAATGCTGCTGTGGTTTCTTCATCTTCAGTGAGCCCAGAGCCAGTGAGAATATCTAGAAGACACTGAGGATGTGATTTTGGTCAAGTTTGTTCTGCTGGTTTCTGTTCATACAACATCAGTCAATAAAACCTGAGTTTCAGAAGCTTCTAAAGTGTCATCAAATAATGTCACGAAGAATCTGAAAGTCAGGCTCCATTGACTGATACTGTATGAACACAAACCAGCAGGAGAAACTTGACCAAAATCACCTTTTATGTTCAGGCAAAGGATTGAACAGAATGGAGGCAAGTCATTAATGACTGAATTTATATGTTTAGATGACCTGAACCTTTAAAACCCAAAATAGAAACTGTATTAAATGTATGCATGCATTAATATTATAGTAGAACATTGAAGAAAAAAGCTTTAAGAAATAAGCAGCTTTATTGAGCATTTTTCTGCCCAACACACATAAAAGCATTCAGAAAATTCACATTTACATGTATTAATTGGCCAGACACTTTTATCTGAAGTGACTTACAGTGCTGTTATTACAGGACCTCAATCCCTCTGGAGTCACCTGGAGTAAGGTGACACACTGGTGGAGATTGATCCAGCAACCTTCTGCTGACCAGTCCAGTTAACTACACCACAGAAATAATGAAGCTATAGCAAATTAACATGCAATTGTAAAAATATAAAATTAAATTCACCAATAAATAGAATGCTGACAATATGATATAAAGTGTTTTACTCTGTGTAAATGTTTTCCAGGTAGTCATGCTCATGGTGAGCAGACACAGATGTTTGGAGCAGACACAGCAGCAGTCAGATTGTCCCGCACATGTTCTCCTGCTCTTGTTCAGGGTCTTCATCATGGTGTTCCTGATCCTCTCTGTGCACTCAGACAAGGACTCGATGTCCCTCTCATCATGATCAGATTCAGTCTGACTGCAGCAGTGAGGGACCTGATTCACCGGCGGTAAACATTCAAAAACAGAACAATGTCTGAATAAAGTTTTGTTTTATGTGTTGTTGACTTTGTATTTTATGTATTGTGACGGTTACTTTTATTTATTATTTTACTTGTTTATAAATGTCTCCTGTTGTTGTCAGTAAATAAAATATAGCCTAATTTTTTCATTAACACATGCATTCATTCATTACTTGACTGAATATTTAGATGTATTCATCTTGGCTGCATTTGTCTAGTGTGAAGTTATGCATAGATATGGAAAAAAAAACGAATTTAGATATGGAAAAAAAAACGAATTACAATTTGTTTTACAAAAAATATATATAATTATTAGTCACCATTTATCATTATTATTGTTGATAAGTAGATAAATTTCTAAGAAGTAATACTTAAATTTTTCAAGTGTAAAATCAACATTCTTCTCCAAAGGCGAGATCTTCAAGCAGCTGATCAACGTCTTATTTGTGCAGATATTACAAATACTGCAAAAGCTGAGGAAAACCGTACGAGGTAGGGTTGTGGAGTTATTGATGCTATGAAGGGTTTTCAAGGATTAAACTGTGGGTCATTTCAATAGAGCTCAAACATAAAAACAACACAAATATATTGGTTAAGCTACAATAATAATAAAAGGGCATTTGTGTATTCAACAAGACCACAAAAAGGAGCAAATTGCATCAACATCAAAATATTTAGATAGTAAATATTAAACTTGTGGCAGTCAGTCATATATTTGAAGTTGTTGCGCTTGTTATAACGTCATAGGTCACATGATAACGTAAACATGGCGGACCGCATTCATACTCAACGAGATTTGGCTGTAGAGTACGTACTCTTTTAGCGCTCGTTAAGTAAGTACTTATTGAAATTATGTACCTACTCGTTAAGTATGCGATTTCGGACGCAGCCCATGACTCCTTTAAGTGTTTGTGTCTCAATTTTCCTCAACCAACCAAAGTCACCCCCCCCCCCCCAAAGCTGTAAACCTAGGGGAAACACTGTGTGTGTGTATATATATATATTTAAACATTTCAAGAGTTCATACTGGAGAGAAACCATTCACTTGTGATCAGTGCGGGAAGAGTTTCAAACAATCAGCAAACCTTAATATACACATGAACATCCGCACTGCAGAGAAGCAGAACGCATGTAATCAATGCGGTAAAATGTTTTTATGGGCTTCACTTCTGAAGAAACACTTGAAAGTTCATGCAAAGGAGAAACCACATCCATGTAATTTGTGTGGTAAGAGTTTTTTTGCATCTACAAAGTTTGAAAGTACATCAGAAAATACATACAGGTGAAAGAGAGTACATGTGCTTTGAGTGTGAAAAGACTTTTAGTTCAGCAAACAGTTTAAAACTACATGAAAGGATCCACACTGGAGAGAAACCTTACAAGTGTTCACACTGAAAAGAGATTCAGTCAGCCAGTATATATAAAAAGACATGAAAGGATCCACACTGGAGAGAAACTTTGTGTTCACACTGTGACGAGAGATTCAGGGACTTAAAACACATGAGAGGCTTGCGTGAATTTGTGACATCTAGTTCCAGATGGACACATAACACAAGGATGTAGTTTAGACAAGCTAAACCTGTTAAATATTGTGGATTTTGTTAATTCTTTCATAAGGTTACATCTTATCATTATCATGTGTTTTCATTTATCTTAATTTCCATTTTCCAATGGAAAATTTCCATTTTCAATGAAATATCTGACTAATAGAATTGATTGTTTTTCTCCTCCAATCCTCACACATGAAGAATGTTGATGCTTATCAAATATGAGTCTATCATTTTAAGTTATTTTTAATGTATGTGTGCAGATTGGCAAAAAAAAAACCCTGCCCACCTTATAGACACACAAAGTAATATCCATCGTATTATTTACCTCTCACTTAAAGGGCTCTTCAAAGGGAGTAGGGCATAGGGATCCTCACTTCCGTTTAGCGTTCGCTCCAAATGATGACGTTCTGTGTTTGCTGCATCTGTTCACTCTCCAGTCCAGCAGGTGGCACTAAACACATTTGTTAATTTGCCAAACACCATTAAACCTCAGAGGAAGAAGTTTAGTTTCACCGTGCTCTCTATTGTTGTTAGGGGGGGATGCTGCCTTAATACAGACAGTTAGAAATGTTTCTGTTAAGAGAAAAATACATTTTATGAGTCACGTCAGTAAATAGGCCTACCTGTCATATTCTCATCCTTCACGTTTTGAAGCAGTGAAGAGAACACGAGGAACCAGAAAAGTGGAGAATAAAACACGAGGATCCAGAAACCGTGAGAATAAAACAAGAGGAACCAGAAACCTGCAGAATAACACACGAGGAACCAGAAAACTGCAAAATTAAACACAAGGAACCAGAAACCTGGCGAATAAAACGCGTGGAACCAGAAACCTAAAGAATAAGTGATACATTGATCATAGTTAATTAATTTATCTGGACTCAAAATTAGTCACACAGAAATACATTTATTTATATTTTATTTATTTATTTTTAATGCGTTATGAGTCCGATTCTGTTTATTTGTAGTC
Organism: Carassius carassius; assembly: GCF_963082965.1. Taxonomy (NCBI): domain Eukaryota; kingdom Metazoa; phylum Chordata; class Actinopteri; order Cypriniformes; family Cyprinidae; genus Carassius; species Carassius carassius. The sequence goes on along the minus strand of NC_081755.1, from coordinate 14,565,955 downwards.
ACATACGTCGCATTTAGGATGAATGATAATATCTCTATTTTTATAAAACCTCCCGAACAAAAACCATTATTATATTTTTATGATAGGCTACGTGGAGCTAAACTCTCAAGACTAATGACAGATAATATAAGTAACTAAGTAAATACACGATTGTGATACAAAATAAGAAGCTGACGTCTGATTTCTTTAAGCGGTCATATTTACCATGTTTACTATGGTAATGTTAATGCCTAGCGTGCACTTTTGTATCGCTTATAAATATTTCTGCCTTCAAAAACTGAGGGTGCGGTGTACCAAATCTGAGCGCACGGATTAAAAATTTGTGGGCACAGTTTGTTAATCCGTGGGCACGATTTATTAAACAGAGGGAACAGTTTATGAATTTGTGAGCCCCCTAGGGGGCGGTAATACTCCTAAGGAGTGAGCAGCCAGTAACAAGTAGTAGTAGAAGAAGACAGTCGTCAGTTCAGTTCTCGCGCATGCGTCATGGAGCTCTCGTGAACTAACGTCAGAGGCCTACAAGAGAGAAAATGAATAGTTGAATAAAGTCGTTCTTTTGTTTGTTTTTTTCGCACGAAAAGTATTATCGTCGCTTGAGAAACGTATGGTTGAGCCACTGTAGTGGCATGGACTATTTAAACATTTTCTTCACTGACTTTCTGGACGGACAAGTTTGGGCCCCCTTAAAGCCAATGGAGGAGTATTCCAGCACTCATATTTAATCACAAAAATATGAACGTGAAAATATGAAGATGAACGAAAGACTTACATGGTTGGATCAACATGAGGGTGAGTAATTACTGACATAATTTTTATTTTTGGGTGAACTATCCCTTTAAAATACCAGTATTTACAAGCCTTCTCATATTCGTATCTGGGGTAGAGGAAGCTACGACAGCAATACGAGAAACTTGTGACAATCTGATGTCTCGTGTTCCTTTGGGTCTCGCTCCGTTTGTACCATCAATTAGTGTGGCGATCAGTTTCGGCTTGTTCCTCTACACTTGTGATGAACTGTTGAGATTCAGAAGATTCATGGGACTCACCGGCTTTATGCTGAGAGGGTCCATGATGATGGTCTGCTGATGATGGAAGTCCAGCAAGTAAATTTGTTTCAAGAATCACCATCCTTTGTAGAAGTTTGCAGCAGTTCATGCAACAAGTAGATCCAACGGGAGGCATTTTCTCTCTCTTCTGTTTGAATGCAGGCAGTTGTTATCACGTCTCCGGAATGTAAGCTGTTGGCAGTGGGAGGCAAAGTTTTCTTTTTGTAGTATTATTGCAGTCCCAGAGTTTTTAATTTTAGCGTTTGTGCCAAAAAATCTGTTGTTTGAGCACTGTGCTGATCTGCTGAAGTAAAAATCTTAGAAGAATCTGAGAAAAGTACAGAAATAAGAAGCAAAGCGCAAAGCAGTAAGCTAGAACGTCCAAACGGTAGCAAAGCCGGAAGCAAAAAAAAAAAGAATTGACAAATATATTGTGAAATAAATTTTGTCTCTTTCCTCCAGCCCTATTTCAGAAGGCTGTTTTTCAAATGTTAGCCTGCATCCTTATTTTGCAATATTAACAGTTATAAATTTGGCCATTATTCTTAGTTAAGCCTGAATTGTTGTAATATGCTTATGACTCACGAATGTAATGCTCAGTTAACTGAAAAAAAAAAAAAGACTTGATGACGTATGCAGTCTGCAAATGCAATCTCGGGAGGATGCAGCCTTCCATTTGAGAAACGGTCTTGGTCTAGTCCAGAAATGAATAGGCTTATATTCTTGGAGAAAGACTAGAATTACTTCAGGATTAACTTCAGATTAACCTTGTGTTTCCAGTCTTTATTTATCAAAATTACTGGCACCCTTGGTAGATATGAACAAATAAGTCTGTGAAAATACACTGTGCACAATTATTAGGCAAGTGATTATTTTGACTATATCATCATTTTATCCATCATTTCCAACTCCAAGCTGTATAAACTTGAATGCTTATTGGATTTAATGCATATCAGGTGATGTGTATTTGTGTAACGAGGGAGGGTGTGGCCTGAGGAGATCAACATCCTATATCAAGGTGTGCATAATTATTAGGCAGATTCTTCTCCTCAGAAAAAATGGGCCAAAAAAAAGAGATTTAACTGACTCTGAAAAGTCAAAAATTGTAAAAAGTTTTTCACAGGGATGCAGCACTTTTTAAATATCCATGATATTGGGCGTCATCACAGAACCATCAAATGTTTTGTAACAAATAGTCAACAGGGTTGCAAGAAACGTGTCGAGAAGAAAAGACGCAAAAGAACCGCCAAAGATTTGAGAAGAATCAAACATGAAGCTACCAGGAACCCATTATCCTCCAGTGCAGCCATATTCCACAACTGCAACCTACCTGGAGTGTCAAGAAGTACAAGGTGTTCAGTTCTCAGAGACATGGCCACGATGAGAAAGTCTGAAACCCTACCACCTCTGAACAAGACACATAAGTTGAATCGTCAAGAATGGGCCAAGAAATATCTGAAGACCGATTTTTCAAAGGTTTTGTGGACTAATAAGATGAGAGTGACTCTTGATGGACCAGATGGATGGGCCGTGGTTGGATCAGTAATGGACACATAGCTCCGCTTCGACTCAGACACCAGCAAGGTGGAGGTGGGGTACTGGTATGGGCAGGTATTTTTAAAGATGAGCTAGTTCAACCTTTTCAGGTTGAAAATGGACTCAAAATCAACTTTCAGACCTACTGTCCATTTTTAGAAGACACTTTCTTCAAGCAATGGTATAGGAAAAAGTCTGCATCTTTCAAGAAGACTTAGATTTTTATGCAAGACAACACTCCGTCACATGCATCAAAGTACTCCACTGCGTGGCTGGCCAGTAAAGGCCTTAAAGATGAAAAACTAATGACATGGCCCCCTTCTTCACCTGAATTAAACCATATTGAGAATTTTTGGGCCCTTCTTAAGCAGGAAATTTATAGTGAAGGTACACCTCTCTGAACAGTGTCTGGGAGGCTGTGGTTACAGCTGCACAAAAAGTTGATTCTGACCAGATCAAGAAACTGACGGACTCTGTGAACGGAAGGCTCGTGACTCTTATCGAAAAGAAGGGTGGCTATATTGGTCACTGAAGTTTTCTTCTTGAAATTTCAGAAATGTTTATTTGTAAATGGGGTTTGTTTATTATTCTCACTTTAACAGGTGAAAATAGACAAGTGAGATTGGGAAAATCTTTGTTTTTCATTTAGCTGCATAATAATTCTGCACACTAATAGTTGCCTAATAATGGTGTACATATTCTCTTAAGAATGCCAAAACCTCACTTTTACTACTTAAATGTTCAGGTTTGAGGGTTTGTTAACATTTTGGATTGACCAAGAGCACTGTATTTGTACAATGACAAAATTAATCCTCAAAAATACAACTTGCCTAATAATTGTGGACACAGTGCATATCTGCATTGTTAACCAGTTTGATGTTTTATTACAAAAAGTAAATTTAATTTGCTTTCTGAAAGATCAAAAGGTAAAAATACAGGTTTATTTCCACAAACTTCTTTGATCATATTTTCTTAGCGTGTCAATATAATTCTGTCCATCTCTCTCTCTCTCTCTCTAAAACAGTTGCTTTATGCAGGGGCGTAGCACCAAATTTTGGGCCCTGGGTACAAACCATCTTGCTGGGCCCCCAATACCATAGTGATACCAATGGGTAAGGTATTGCATTTTTATCATAAAAACACTTAAAATGTAAACAAAATAGGCCACACTCTGATTAATATATTTTTGTTTTATTGTCGAAAGTACTACTTACTGAGATGACAAAAGGTCTAGCAGGTCCAAACCTGGACTAAATCAAATATACTGTAAAGCAGTTCTGAAAATGACCATACCAAATGAGAAAAACTTTGGTCTGAAACACAAACTAAATAATGTCAGTTTTTACTAAATGCCCATTGACGGGTCTTTGCATGCGCAAATTTGCTGATCAGGTCTTTAAAGTCCAGTTTTTTGCTAGCATTTGAACAATAGTTTTCCTGTGCTTATCAGTAAGAGTTGTTGGCCATAATCCTGGGTCCTCTGACAATCCTTCTCCAGTATCCCTAAGTCTCTCATTCTCTTCTCTTTCCTCTTCAGCTCTGTCCTCCTGCTCCTGACTACCTTCATCACATTCTTCACTTTCCCTCTGATCACTTATATGAATATCAACCTCATCTTCTATTTCTGCCTCTGCTACAAGAGGAAATAAGCAAAATGGGTACATTGTTATTGTACACATTTAAACTTTAAACTGTAAACTTTAAACTGTAATTAGTAATTACACTTTAAAGTTTAAATGTGTACAATAACAATGTACTAATTTTGCTTATTTCCTCTTAACACTTAATTACTAATTACTAAGTGTTAAAAAGCTCACCTTGTCTCACTGTCACACTCACATCCACCTCACTGTCACTGCTTTCACCTAGCCATGATGAGGGGCCTGCTGCTGCAGGGTCTGACTCGGAAACTGAAATATATGGCTTCAAATGGTTGCTTAAATATCCTTTATTGTCACAATACCTTTTTTTTAAAAGTGTAGGCTAAGTACAAGATAATTGGTGATTATTTGTCTGTTTAAAATAAATGCAGACTAGACTATAGAATCACAGGGTAAACTAACCGCCAAACTAGACATTCAGTCTTTGAATTATGTTTTAAAATAAGTCATTTTTCAATCATTAAGATGTGCATTATTATACTGAGAACAATCCTGTACTTAATGTAAGAGCGTGTGCGAGCTAATTTGCATAACAATGCGGTAAAATAGGCGCTAACGATCTGTGTTTTCTCGGGTGTTAGATTTTGACAATGGAGGGAAATATACAGTGTTTTCATGTAAACTTCTGACTCTGAGAGTGGGGAGAACTGCAGCAGAAGAGGAGACAAGCGTTTAGGCAGCTGCCTGGAGTGGCAGTGTGTTGAGTTCCATCTGCTTCTCACTCCCTGTTATTTACGTAAGGGATAATGTATAACGTTAGATTACATTATCCTCCGCTTCGTGTCGGGGTCCTGTTCAGCCTGTCGGGGTTGTTATTCGCTATAACGACCGCCTCTCTATACATTATCCCGCTTATTACATGGCTACCCACAAAATAAATAAATAATTTGCCACAAATTATTGATTTAAAAGGGAGTTTATTGATTTAAAAACGATTGTATTGCTTCCGCCAAAGAAAATAGTCCGTTCCGCGTCCATAGCAACGCGCTGTTTTTCATGGCAACGGTCTGTTATACTTCGCAGCGGTCTGTTATCAAGAAATAACCAGTGGTGTCAAAAGTATTGACATTCATTACTTAAGTAGAAGTATAGATACTAGGGTTTAAAAAGACTTTTGTAGAAGTTGAAGTATCAACTCAAGCTTTTTACTCAAGTAAAAGTGTAAAAGTACTGGTTTAAAAAACTACTTAAAGTATAAAAGTAAAAGTAATGTAAGGGAAAAAAATGCCATTTAGAACAAAAGCTTAGGCCCCACCACAGTGGCCTATTGTGCACTACCCCACCTCCTCAAAAAAACATTATTCTAAAAGCCATAGGCCATAATGACTATAATGTTATATTAAAATGTTCATGTTGAAAAATTTGGGATGCACTAGGCAACCTGTTTCAGCCGCATATTACCCATTGAAAAAATGAACGTACTTTAGTACAATGCAAATACATTAAAGAACTAGAGATATGATGACTAGTTGCCTAGGGTGACCATATGAGCCATTTTCCCAGGACGCGTCCTTGCCAGAATTTCTATATTGCCTAAAACATCCAAAGTAGTTTGACCAATAACATGCAGGTATGTTACATAATCAACCAGTCGTGTCGTGTGATAAGGTGAGATCTACAGAGAACGATCAGAGTAATGCAAATACACGTACATGTTAGGTGTTTGTTCGTTCATTCAACTTGAAGCGTCGCTGCGCACCGATCATTGTATGACACCAAAGTACCAAGAGAGTGGTTTTAATGCATAAGGAGCCATCTGCTCTGCTCTCTATAGCTCTTATGAATGCCATACAATGATCGATCTGCAAAGCACAAACAGCCAAAATCTGGATATTTTAGGCAATATAAAAATCCTGGTAAGGACGTGTCCTGGGAAAATGGCTCATATGGTCACTCTATAGTTGCCTATAAGTATTGTTATAGTGCAAAAAGTCAAACTTCAGAGGCATGTCATCAATAACCTTTAATGGAATGTAAGTGTACATCCAAGTTTAGCTGCAGGAATCTGCGAGGGCAATGGACAAGAACATTGGTGGAGGCTAAAAAACAATTAGCCTTGTATGGTTGTCTATATACAAGAAAGATTATAGTGCTGTCAAAGTGAATGATTAATCCAAGTGATTAATCAAAAACTAAAAATGAAAAAATAACTCATAATCCTGATACCTTCTTGATTGATAGCTTCCTGTATTTGCTATGTCCAGTCTGTGTGTGTGGGGGGGGGGGGGGGGGGGTAACGAGTTACAAAGTTGGTATAGCCTACTTATCACAACATTGTCAATCGCGTCGTCAATCGCAAACAATAATTTATTAAAACGTCTCGCTACCGAACTACCTACAGTAGCTTAATTTGTGGAGGACGAAGAGAAAGCACCCATTTGGTAAATGAGCCAGTGAGAAATAATCCAGTGCCATTTCGATACTTTTAAAACGGTACCGGCGCCTAAACGGTGCCTGAAGCGATACTTTAAAAAAAAGGACCCACAAAAAAACTATGGATAACATTAAAGAACATTACAAATATTTAAAATAAATACATAGCTTTCACTTTGGATGCTCTTTTTTCCCAAGTTATGCTTAATCTAAGGCTAATAAATGTATTTCATAATCTGGGTCATTATACTTAACACAAAAACCACACATAATGTTTCGACTGTATCTCTGTCACTCACTCTGATATTTAGTTAAGATGAGTGCTGTCTGTCACTGTCTTTAATCAGTTCTGTGAATGACTGTATGCTCATTCTTTATAAAGTAGCAACAGTCGTTTGTAAAGTAGAGTACTGTGCAAAAGTCTAAGGCACATTAGTATTTTCACACCAAAAAAGGGTTTTAAGCCAGTTATTTATATCTTTTGCTGTAGTGTGTCAGTAGGAAATATCAGTTTGCCATTAATTTTATTAATAATCTAGTGCGATTTTGAATGCACAAGCAGTCTGACAACGGCGAAATGAATGTTTGGAAATTTAAACAGATATTTTATACTGAAACAGCAAAGTATATAAATAACTGGCCGAACACCATTCTTTAGTGAAAATACTAACGTGCCCAAGACTTTTGCACAGTAGCTGGTGTATGTATAAAGTACGTACGATTAAATTAAGTATATTTAAATAAGAGTGAGTGTTCGTTCATATGTGTTAAGGGCTAGATTTTTGCTGGAGGAAACAGCTGTTTAGTGATGAGCGGTGAACGCAGCGAAAACTTTACAGAAGATGAGAAACCGACTGCTCCCTCGTGACCTTTTGTAAACTGTATTTATGACAAAGAACTGCACAGATACGGATATTCTAACAATCTTTCGATAAACACATACCTTGTGTCCTCTGTGTTTGTTTCCGCTCGCACTGCTCCGCCGCGGTCTGCGGATTGAAGAGCGCGCTGAAAGACGGAGAGGAGACCGGTCTGACGCCGGTTTCATATGAAACTTAAGGGGACTGACTCTGAGGCGATCACAAATTTGTATACAGTTTATGGAGCTAAATGCTACAGCCCCGCTAAAAAAGCCTAGCGATGCCCGTGCTTCTTGTGTACATTTCGGAGAACCAGGACAAACATTTCAATCGAAACAGACCGCATTCTACATTGGAATTCAGCCAAGCCATGTAATAATCAGAAACATTGTTTGCTCGCTATGAAGGGTGTGATACTATAAAGTATTGGTATATTATTCATAAATGCAAACATAAATGTATGCTATTCTATCGGGAGTAGATATGTTAAAACAATGTCAATGCTTGATGATGCATTTGGAGCTCACCTCTCTTTTCAAAAAAATTTGTGAGCAACTGCTTGCCCTTCTCTCTTTATTCTGCTTCTGCTTCGTTTTTGAGCCCCTGATTTTCCTTTCTTAAGGAGAGACATGACTCTTCACGGCTCACTCCAGCTCCTGTCTCATCAACTGATTCAATCACCGCGGGTCCGCAGCAGAAGCACCTGACCTGCGGGTCGTACCATTTGCATTGATTCGAGAGGGGTGTGGGGCCCTGCACAGCATGAAAATGACTTTTTTATACCAAACCAGCGCCTAACTACAAGTTTAGTTTTGCACAGGAACTTTATTAGTTGTACATAAATGCTATAAAAATGTTAGTGCATGTATATGTATGTATAGAAAACTGACTTCTAAGGGCCCCCCCCCCCCCCCCGCCTCGGGCCCTGGGTACTCGGTACCCTTTACCCCCCCAGTCCGACGCCCCTGGCTTTATGTATAAAATAATACATGATAATTTGCTTGTTGCAAAACTGACACCAACAGCTGAGTGGAAGAATTTATGCAATAATTCATTGCAAAAAGATTTCTAGGCAGTCCTTTTTCTTTTATTTGACACCTGATGTGTTTAGTTTACTTTGCTTAGTTCAACATTGTTTTTTGATAATTTTTTGGCTGTGTTTTTCCAGTGCTATTGTTTTCTTTGGATTTGCTTCTCAGTTCCATAAAATTTTAAGCTTTTCTTTGATCATTTAATCTTTTAAGGGCAAACAATTATTAAATATGTATGAAGAATAAACACCAACCTCCTTAATCCGGTTTTATTTGTCAGGTTCTGATTCCTCGTGTTTTATTCTCCACTTTTCTGGTTCCTCATGTTCCCTTTCGAAAGCTTCAGTCGATGCTACGCTGCTCAGCTTATTCGTGACCAGCTTTGAATAATGTGTGTAACATAGAATTGACCCGGTGGTAATATAACCTCGGTTGATGACGTCATCGGGGCGCGTGCCCGCAACACGGGGTTATAAATAAATACGCCACAGGTGCATCCACAGGTCTTTTGTCTTCAGATCATTCTGGGCATGTCTGCCTCAGTAAGATTCTTTTTGTCAGCTACAGATCTTCTTAGGATGAGCCAACGAAACGTTAAGTGTTGTGTTCCTCCATAATCTCGTTTTATGTATAAGCTGGATACACATGATTACTGTTTTGTTTGTTCGGGGGAAGAGCACGCGGTTTTGGCTTTAGAGACGGGCGAGTGCGAGCATTGTGAACTGCTCTCAGTGAAGATGCTTCGTGCTCGTCTGAGCTATTTTCAGACCGCACCCACCTTTTCATTTGAAGGGCTCTTGTGCGGATATGTGTGACAAGCAAGCGACGGGCTCGTCCCTTTCGCTTGCGTTATCACCGGATCCACGCATCCTCTCTCATGATCTTGAAGCGCACTCTGGTGTTTCTTCGGTTCACGAGGAGGATTTTATATTTCTTGGGTTTGGCTGGTGCTGCGCTGCACACTATGGCAGTGTTACAGGCATACCAGGCTGATCTGTTGAAGGCAATCTCTGGGGAAGAGCGGTATACACCGCATTACACGGTGCCCGTATCTCCTCAGTGCCCTCAGGAGATCGGTCTGCCAACACTGCTAGTGTTCCAGGGTACAGCGATCTCCGGCGAAGCGCTTTTCTCAGTTACCGCCCGGTAACGTAGCGGTGCTAGGAGGCTCGCTACCTCTATGGAGATCTCTAGAGCGGCTAGTACGGTCGTCCCCTGCTGGTCCGCCGCTTCAGGGCACCGAACTAGTGGCTCTGCGCACTGAGCTTCGTCGAGCCACAGATTTGTCTCCCTGTGCAACTAAGCAAACGGCCCGTGCCTTCGCCCGTTCTATGTAACAGCTTTAGTCAGCACGGGGAGACATCTGTGGCTTAATTTGACAGTGCCCGTCTCTTTCAGTGCCTTCAGGAGATTGTTCTGCCAACTCTGTCGATGTTTCAGGGCGCAGCAATCTCCGGCGAGCGATTCTCTCAGTTACCGCCTGGAAACTAACGGTACTGAGAGGCTCGCTACCTCTACGGAGGTCTCTAGAGCAGCTAGTATGGTCGTTCCTTGCCGGTCCACCGCTTCAGGGCACCGAACTAGTGGCTCTAGGCGCACTAAGATTCGTCGAGCCACAGATTTGTCTCCCTGTGCGACTAAGCAAACGGCCCGTGCCTTCGGCCATTCTATGTAACAGCTTTAGTCAGCACGGGGAAGCATCTGTGGCTTAATTTGACGGACATTGAAGAGGCATTCGTCAGTTCCTTCCCCACCGCGCTCAAGGGGAGGGACAATCGGCACCACATTACATGGTGCATGTCTCTCATCAGTGCCCTCAGGAGACCGTTCTACCAACCGTGCCGGTGTTTCAGGGCGCAGCGATCTCCAGCGAGCGCTTCTTTCAGTTACCGCCTGAAAACTAGCGGTGCTAAGAGGCTCGCTACCTCTATGGAGGTCTCTAGAGCAGCTAGTATGGTCGTCCCCTGCCGGTCTGCCGATTCAGGGCACCGAGCTAGTGGCTCTAGGCGCACAAGGGAGCGTTCGCCCCTTCCCATTACCTTCACAAAACCCCTCCATCCCCGCCTCTTCTTGTGCTTCAGAGGGCGGTGGTTTCCAGCAAGATGTTAGATGTTCCAGTGTTTCCTGCCATCGTTCAGGACATGAAACATCTGACATCCTCTTAAAAGGAACTCTCAGAGAGTCTGGCAGCCTGGAACTTCTGCCGGGCTTTTCTGCATGGATATTGAGCACAGTATGGATAGGATGGATCCAATTTATTCGTCATCCTCCACGTTTCAATGACATGGTCTCCACTTCCATGAAACCGAAGCTGATGCAGGTACTGTCTCGAGAGCTACAGACTCTTCTGGGCAGAGAGGCCATAGAACATGTTCCTCATCCAAGGAGAGAGTCGGGCAATTACAGCAGATACTTCCTGGTTCCCAAGAAGCGTGGGGGAGTGTGCTTTAAGGCTTAAACTGTACAGTCAATGCGCTCAAGGGAGATAATATCTCTCCTCGACGGCTCGCCGTGGGCGATTCCGGAGAGGAGGGACCTTCTGCCTCAGGCAGGGGGCACGATATTCCATCCCAGGCCCGACCTGTGGAACCTTCATGTTTGGCCCCTGAAGGGTACCAACTGAGGAACACAGGGCTTTTGCCGGAGGTTATTGATACCATTCTTAGTGCTAGGGCTAACTCCACCAGACAGACTTATGCCTGTAAATGGGTGTATTTGACAGGTGGTGTGTGGTACACAATGTTGATCCAGTCAAATGTCGCTTTGCTTCAGTTCTGGACTTTATGCAAGAGAAATTGTCAACAGTCACATGCCCTGCTACTCTTAAGGTTTATGTGGCCGCTATTTCGGCTTGCCACGCCTTGATTGACGGGATGCCACTCGGGAGACACCCTATGCTCTCTTGCTTTCTTCTGCAGTGAAAACCGAGATGCCTTCTTGGGACTTAGCTATAGTTCTCGAGGGTCTGGTTAAAACCCCCCTTTGAACCACTAGAGTCAGCATCTGATAGACCTCTGACTTTAAAAATGTTTTTTTCTCACGGCAATAACTTCTTTGAAGAGAATTGGGGATGTGCAGGCTCCGTCTATCTCACCATCATGCTTAGACTTTGCCCCACGCAGGGTAAAAGTGATTTTGCATCCTCATCCTGATTACCTGAATAAGGTTCCGTCTTCGGCTGTACACCCGGTCATTCTAGAGGCCTTCTGCCCTCCGCCGTTCACAATGTCGGAGCAGGAGAAATCTTATAGACTGTGTCCAGTCCGTGCTTTTCAGGCTTACGTCCACTGCACTAGCCAGTGGCGTAAGTCGGAGCAGCTGTTCGTCTGTTATGGTGGTGGTAACAGAGGAGCAGCTGCCACCAGGCAGACCATGTCTCACTGGGTCAGGGAGACTATTGCTTTGGCTTATGAGGCGCGCGGTCAAGCTTCGCCTATAGGTCTTAGAGCTCACTCCATAAGGGGGTCGCTTCCTCTAGTGCTTTAGCAACGGGTGCACCCTTACAACAGGTTTGTGATGCGGCAGGTTGGTCCTCTCCGCACACATTCATAAGATTTTAGAGTTTGGATGTCCATGCTACTCCGGGCTCTCATGTCCTTGAGTCAACATCACAAGCTAATGTCTGAGGCCTTCTTGTGGTTTGATAGCACACCTGAACAACCTTAGGGGTCCAGACATTTTTTCGTTCTCGTTCCCAAAGCGCTGAGCAGCGCAGCATCGACTGAAGCTTTCGAAAGGGAACGTTCCCGGTTACTTAACTATAACTTTGTTCCCTGGGAGAGCGGAACGAGATGCTGCGCTGCATTGCCGGACTGAATATGTCCCAGGACTGCTCTTCAGATAAAATGTCCTGTGGATGCACCTGTGGCGTATCTATTTATAGCCCCGTGTTGTGGGCGGGCGCGCGCCCCGATGACGTCATCAACCGAGGTTATATTACCACCGGGTCAATTGAATTGACGTGTTACACACATTATTCACAGCTGGTCACGAATACGACCTTTCCCAATGCGCTGAGCAGCGCAGCATCTCGTTCCGCTTTCTCAGGGAACAAGGTTACAGTTAAGTAACTGGGAACATTCTCTTCACTCTCTTCTTTAACAAACATCATCTTCACAGCAGCAGATCTCAGTTCAGATGATACTCCTCCAGATATTCCTGCTTTAGAACTTATTAATGTTTTCCATTCTTCGGCCAGCGAGGCTTACCCATTCGATGCGTGTGCTCCCATCGGATGTCGGCAAGAGCCTCCTGGCCAGACTACCTTTCTTTTTTCCTTACAGCTGCAAGCTGTCATTTCCACCATGCACTATCCAGATCCCGCGGGAGGCCGGCGAAAACCTTCTTTTCCCTTTTATATGGTCGTCGAGGCTTTCCCGTCCGATGATGCGAGTACAAGCTCCCATCGGACGTCAGCGAGAGCCCCGCGGCCACCCAAACTTGCCTCTTCCATCCTACGGCCTGCGATGCTGACCCAGCTTATACAGTGAGCACGAAGTTCCTGTTGGATGCTGGTGAGAACCTCCTGAACACACTACTTTACCTTTCCGTCTTTCATCCGGAGAGGCTTACCTGTTCGATGCCGTGAGTGCAAGCTCCCGTCGGACGCCGGCGAGAGTCTTCCGGCTAGACAAACGTAACTTTTCCTTTTCTATGGTCAGAGAGGCTTACCCATTCGATTGTGTGTGCTCCCGTCGAACGTCGGCGAGAGCCTCCTGGCCAGACAACCTTATTTTCCAATCTATGGTCGGAGAGACTTACCCGTTCGATCGTGTGTGCTCCCGTTGGACGTCGGCGAGAGTCCCCCGGCCACATGACTTTACCTTTCCATTTGACGATTAGCGAGGCTTAACCGTCCGACGCCACGAGTCTCAACCTCCCATCAAATACTGTAAAATAAATAAATAAATAAACCTCCGCTACCCTCACATCTTTTCCCCCTGCCTGGCGAGGCTTACCCGTTCGATGTTCTGAGTTGATACCCCATCGGATGCAGCGAGAGCCTCCCAGCACGGGTTTTCTTTTCCTCTCCCCGTCCGGCGAGGCTTACCCGTCTGATGCGTGTGCTCCCGTCAGACGTCGGTGAGAGTTCTCCCGGTCGGGTTCCATACTTGCTGGCCGCAAGCGAGTCTCATCCATCTGATGTCGTGAGTATCGACCTCCCGTCGGATGTCGCAAGAGTCTTCTTGTCGGTCAGCCCAAAAACCTTTTTATCTGCCAAACCAAGAGGACCCAGACGTCCGTCGTCCTGAGTCTTAATCTCCAGTCAGAGGCTTCATGGGCCCTCTCAGTCAGCCATTTGCCCTTCGGCCTCTGATTAGCATGGGCTTATCAGCCAGTAGGGCCCATACGCAGACACCGTGACCTATTCCAGTCGAGGCAACTCGGGCCCTCCTGGTCGGGCTATACAACCACGCCGCTCCTCCTCATCAGCCGGTAGGACTCACTGTTCCAACGCTGTGAGTCCCCGTTGAGCATCGGCTCGACCCCTACAGACTGGGCGCCTCTAACCACATAGTCCAGTACCTGCAGCCGGTAGGGCCTACCTTCCCAACGGTTAAGTCGCTTCCATTGGAGTAGGTAGGCTCTTCCAGCCCGCCAACGAGATGACTTCTCAGAAAATAAAATCAGCCCCCACCAGTACTCAATGCTATTTTGGGGGGCATCCTTAATCTGGCGGCTGTCCTCTTGTCCATTTGCTTTTTGGGGTGTACTCTAAGTTCGGGCCATTCCCGAGCTCGGAGCCCTTCCCCGGACAGCACGCCAAATATGCATTCTATACCTCAGCTAATTATATGTAAGCGTGAACTCGTGAAATGATGTTCTCGTTAACGAGGTTCGAGAGGAGCGTGTCAGATAATTAGCCTAATAAACACAGGTGGACCACAATCTAGTAATCAATCCCACAGTATAAATATCGCTGACTTACCTCTATCCATTGACGGTTAATCAGCATCCCTCCTCCACCCCATCTCCTCACTTCGAGTTCACTTTATAATTAGACGGGGAAGGCGGGGTACTCTAGGTTCGGGCCATTCCCGAGCTCGGAGCCCTTCCCCGGACAGCACGCCAAATACGCATACCATACCTAAGCCAATTATATGTAAGCATGAACTCGTGAATTGATTTCACATATTCTCACAATGTGCTCTCTTGCAGTCTTACTGGTTCATTTCTGTGTGTGTGTGTGTGAGAGGGAGAGCCCCTTTTGTATTTTTTTGATTGGTGTCTATTTTGCACTCCTGATATTCTGTAGAGTCACCCCTTGATTGCTGCACACTTTTTTCTTGACCAGTGGCTGATTTGTAGTTTGTACCACCAAAAGATTCACTGAGTTTTCACATTTTTCGTATTTTCCATTAATTTCCTATGTCGGTCATTTTTGACCGCGAACAAGGTAAGTGTGACAATTTTTTTTGACTCTTTAACATATCCAAATCATGTCCATGATTTTTTTGTGTGTGTTCATATTGCTAATGTGACAAAAGTCACCAAGTGTCATCTCATTCTGTTGAAGCTAAGATTTTACAAATTTCTAAATATAAAATTTATAAGAGGGCCAGAGGGTTAAGGGAGCAGTGCGTCTTAATCCACCGGCACAGATAATGCATACCCAGGGCGATCTTCAGGTGGTGGTTAAAAGCCTGAGTTTACCGCCCTATGAACCACTTGAACAAGCTGATATTAGGAGTCTTTCAATGAAGACTGCTTTTCTCTTGGCTATAACATCAATCAGAAGAGTAGGTGAGCTTTATGCCCTCTTGGTGTGTCCACAGTGTCTCAGATGGGGGCCTGAGTACAATCAGGTTACACTCTTAACAGTGTAAAACACATTTAACAGTCTGGTGAGCCTGGTGGAACCATCATTAAGAAGGCAAGACACAGTGATGATGGAGGCAATACCTGTTGGGGAGAGACTTGCAATAAAATTGAGGTACTTGGCCACAGGACAGACCTTCTCTTCTCATTACAACAGGCATTACAACAGGACTTCCTCAAAGTGCCATCCACAGAAGGGGAGTGGAAACACATCTCCACCAGATTTGAGGAGAGGTGGAACTTTCCACATTGCATTGGTGCCTTAGGTCAACATCCTTCTGCCACCAAATTCAGGGTCTCATTACTTGAACTACGAAGGTTTCAGTTGAATAGATCTCATGGCTCTAGTAAATGCAGACCTGAAATACATTTATATTGATGCAGGGACAAATGGCAGAGTTAGCGACGGGGGAGTTTGGGCCAAGTGTGGGCTGAGCCGGTCATTGGAAGACAACACACTGAACATACCACCACCAGAAGACCTGCCTGGACGTCAAACCCCTGTCCCTTTTGTTGTCGTGGCAAATGAGGTCTTTGGTTAGAAGCCATTGATGATGAGACCATACCCAAGGACAAAACTAGATAATAACAAGGGAAACTTTAACTATAGGCTCTCTCGTGCACTTCATTGTGTTGAGAATGTTTTTGGAATCTTGGCAAACAGATTCAGAGTTTTTTGCAAAGTACTTGTTTTGGAGCCTTCCAAGGCTGTAATAATAACAAAGGCAGCATGTGTTCTTCACAATTACCTAAGAACAGAATCCCTTACCTGTTACACCTACACATTTCCTAGTCTGGTGGGTCAGGAGGACACAGAAACGGGTTGATTATTTCAGGGAGCTTGGAGGGAAGAACCAGAACGTATGTGCCCTATTGCAGCTTCCTCAGACAGAAATTCATCTTTGCAGGCAAAACAATTGAGAGAGGAGTACTACAGCTACTTCAACACAAATGGAGCAGTAAGCTGGCAAGAGAATGCATTGTCTTGATTACTTATTCTTCATCCACACTGCCATAACCTCTACCCAACTATTTGATACATTATGCAGGATACAAAAAGACGACAATGAATGAAATGCTACAAATAAATTCTGTTTGTTTTTATTTTCAGTTCAGCCACCCTGTCAAATGGTAAATATAAAATACACAATGAAATAAGTTAAATTACTATGAAATAAGTTAAATTACAGATTACTATACATACTTCATTTGTTTAAAATTCAGATTACAAAAACACAATAAATGAAATAATGCAAATACAAAATATAAAATATATGATTAAATAAGATAAATTACTGTTGAATTAAATTACTATACATAATACTCCTCATCTTGGAGAGAGTGAGCCAACTCAATTATCTGCCTTTTCAGCTTCTTCGCCTTGTTTTCTGGCAGGCATTTTAGGCAACTTTCTAAGTACTGTAAAAAGCCAGTGTGTGGTTAGGAGGCCTTTCTTTTCAGGAAACCCATACCATACTGCATGGCCTCCGTAGTTTTATCCATTTTTCTCTTTTTTGCGTAAGACACAGCCTTGTGGCGTTGGGGTTGAGGTGGAGTTGTAGGAGTGAATGTGGAAGTGGAAGGAGAAGATGTGATGTTCTCTAGGAACTGGGATGTTGAGGGAGCAGCCAAAACTGTTGACAAATTGTCACAACTTTCTTCAGGGGTGCAGTGGTCACGGAGATTAAGACATAATGTAATAATACTTCCACTTAGGGTGGTAAACCTCTTCAGCTCCCACAAAAATACAGTACCCAAGTTTTTAAATTGCCTCTTGATATCTTCCTCTGAGAAAAAGGAACATAATACTGTAACATAAATACTCTACAGGTGATCTATAGGTGATACCACTTTTTTTTTTACTATGTGTTTACACACAGTTTATATTATAAAGCAATGTGGAATTAACTGTAGAAATTACAGTCATGGACAAAGGTTAAGACTGTTCTTTAACCTTTGTCCATGACTGTAATGCTGTAAAAACCCAGAACCATGTTGTTGATAAATACTACAACAACATTATTGCAATAGCCATTAGAAGTTTAAAAAATATGCATAAAGCAATTTTCACAACAGGATGTACCGGTTATAACTTGTTGCTCATCTGTTTTAAGGTCCCGGTGTTTATACAGCTTTGCTGTCATGCTCTGTATATACAAGGACACACAATACGAGACGGTGATGTTAGACAAACACTGTTCCAACTTAATAAAACAAACAAATAAAAAAAAACTATCGATGAGGGGCCCTTCATTTATCACAAGTCAGTGGTTCTCAAACTTTTTAGAGTGGCATCCCCCTGAGGCATTTAACATTCTTCTGCATACCCCCTCTGGTCCACTTAGACTGCAGGTGACCCTTCTCCATTAATGGACAAAATTTGCCCCTTAAATCAAGTGCATTTTTGCCTTTATAAAATTAATAATGCTTTTAATTAAAAAATGTTAAATAGAGAGTAATTCTTTTAAATATTAAATTAAAACAGCCAGTAGGTGGCAGTAAGTCAATGTCTTTATGAGTGAGCCATCGATTCATTCATTAGAAACTAAGTGTATTTATGAATGAATCATTGACTCTCACAATTGTTCATGAAACACAGCTGTGTTGGAGATGCACAACAGTTCTGCTGTGGCTTTTGTTGGAACAATTATTTCGTTGAAAAAAAGAGTAAAAAATACTGAGAATAGCCTACTGTTCAAAATGAGCATCACTTAATATTACCCTATCATTTATTAACTTTCAGGTAACTACGTAGCAAATTCACCTCCAGTTAGCTAAATCCCATAGAAAGTCTATGGAGCTGTGGCTAACGGCAGTTGTCAAAACTGAAAACATTTAATGTCTAAATTACAGCCTGGGCACATAAAATTTGATATTTATTGGTATTTTAAGCATTAAATTAAGCACATTTTCGGTTTTGGGTTTACACATGACAACTTACCAGCATAAAAAGATATTAGTTGACACTCCTTTTCTTCGTTCCACTGCTGCTGAGGGGTCGCCATTTTGTTTGAAAATTTTCTGAAATCTCCAAGGCAGTCACATGATCGGCGGCTAGCTTTCTGATTGGAGGATCTCAAAAAGAAAAAAGTTTTATTTCTAGAAAAAATATGACTTAAATAATAATAAAACCTAAGAGAGTGGAAAAAAGGACAAAACTGCAAAAAACAGTTACATCTTTATTTTGCAATATTCGGCAAAGGCAATAACAAAACACTGTCTAATCATCATGTTCAACCAACAGAGCTCAATAAAGGCTGGACAAACCACCAGCATAGACAATCACCTGCCTATTTATTCAAGTTAGTCAGCAGTGCAGACAGTTCACCCGAAAATATAGGCTAAAAGTAAAAGAAATTCAAGTAATGAAAACTCAGCAGAGCATGGTTTAAAATAACAACACACTCCCTACAGAAAATCACGTCCTTAATTACACTGTACTCCAACCAAGAAAACTGCCCGTACCACTTTTGATGAGAAGCTCCTTGTTTTTCCATTCTTGAAAGTGCAGGGAAATACTTTCAGATTAGATAATATTTTCAGATTAGGCCTACGTTCCGGAGGGAGGCTTTCTACAGTCAGTGAACTGCTTTTTTCACATCAAACATTTTATGCAAGTATTATGACCAGTACTTTATTTGATGCTGTTCTGCAAAATGTTCAATTTTGAATTTTTGCATTTTGCTAGGCCTATTTGTTTAAAAAAAATCTGGCATTTACAGTGCATTAGATCGAGTGCATGAGTGCTTGCATACGAGAATGAGCGAGCCGGGTTTGACTAGATCAGCGTTTCCCAAACTTTTTTTCCTGCGCACCCCCTTCTATGTCCCAACCGGGTTGGCGCACCCCGAATCCCCACTTAAAAAAAAAAAAAACGCAACAAAGCTTTCTTTTATCGCCATATACCCTTACGAAAGGAAAATATATTTACCAATATATTTCTTAAAATATATTGTGATATATTGTAATATATTATTTTCCCTTTTTATTTTCTAATATTTTATATATTTGAATACATTTAATAATATATTGATGATACATATGTTATATAATATATTGCAAAATATACAAATGATTGCCGCTTTCAATATATTGCAATATATTGGAAAAAATAAATATATATAAGAATATATGCCTAATATATTACATGACATTTTCCAATATACTGCAATATATTTTTGTTTCATAAAGGAAAGAGTCATGTTTAATCATGCACAAAATAACCAGAACACAATAAAAACAATGACAATAAAAACATCAACAAAGTTTCAATATAATGCAACAAAGCTACGCACAAGCTTCCACTTTTAAGAGGATGAGTGACAGACACAGGCTCAGTAACAGAAAGCACAAAAAAGAAGCATTGCAGCCGCGTAAAAGAAACATTGCTGCAATAGGCTAGGCCTATTAAATGACCATGGAGCTAGCAGCAGCATCATCCCAACCGCCCATCACGAATTCAAATGCGGCCCAACATGCTGAACACAATTTTTTTTTTTTTTTTTTTTTCAGTTTTACAATTAGCCTAATATTTTTTACGTTAAATTATTTTGTGTTTCATATATTATTTTCAGACATGAGCAGACCTACTCACAGCATTTAATGAACACAAGCGCCCACTTTGGCAGAATTCAATTCAAATGGTCATCAACAGCCATTAGTTCGGTAAAATTGAGCATTAGAATGGACAAATTTGTTTTTAAGGGAGAAAAAAAAAGGGTTTTGTGGAAAATGCCAGCGAATGAACACATAGAAAAAGTCAGAGTATCAGTAGTGAAGGAGAGTGTTGGATTTTCGGTTTGCCCCGCAACTTACTTGAAGTTCAGGCAAATAGAAACACCATATACTACTTAGCAATCATCCTTAATTGAAAAAATGTGGCAAAACATCTCTAATATTATTAAATTCGAAACTGCTTTCCATATTTGGATCAACATAGGCTACATTTGTGAACGCACATTTTCTGCAATGTCGCGCATCAAGTCATGCTCCCGTGCGCCTAACAGACTGCATCTAGAGCCTATGTTAAACTTTCCGCGTCCGCGGGGAGACCGTTATGGACCGCTAGGTAGGCGTGACGTAAACATCATCATGGGAGAGTGTGTGCGGATGCTCTGAGAGGACGAACGCGTGCCTCCCATTTTTTTATGACGGCGCGGACAGGTGCGCGTGGTAAGTAGGCTTCAAAAGCACAATTGCACATGTGGAGGCAGTGTGAAGAAGCCCATTGCTACTCGAACCTGTGCAATCCGTCAATAAAAGAATGTAAAGACAGTCAGATGTGCAGTAATTCTGGGCAACTGTTTGTTCACATGTTTGTTGCAGAGCGGACCATCAGCGTGCGCTTTCGGAAGAATAAATGGAAGAAGTCCGCGCTGGCCGTGTCCGCGTCTGGATTGCTCATGCAGAAACACCGACAGCATCAGGTGTTTTATTTATATGGGGAGTATAATTAAGTAAATTAATGCGAGACTTGCATTTGGACCACAGTGCGCCCGGTGGGAAAAAAGGTTGAGAACCACTATAACACAATGGTTATGGAAATTAGAATGACAGTACATTGAATTAAATTGCAATGAGGTTACAACCGATCCACATCATTAAAGAGAATAAGCTCAGAAATAGATAAAATAAATAAAAACAAGGGTCAATCTGAAACTTTTCAAGTGTGAAAATTAAATTAGCCTACACACGATCCACAACATAATAAGTTGCAAAGAGCATAGGCTCAAACATAAAATAAAATAAAATAAAAGAGGATGCATCTGTAACTTTTCGAGTGCAGCGCAAAAGTCGCTCAGCCTACAGCGAGAGAGATTTCCTCAAGATTTTTTCTTCGCTGATTTTCTTTCTCTATTCTCTTCGTCTCTGTTGCCTCCAAATCCTCACTCTCTCTTGGCCCCTCTCCTCCTGACTAACAATTTTTTATTTAAAATAAAAGCGATTACAAAGGAAATGTTTACTGTTCACGTTTTTATTGTATGGAAAAATCCCACTGAAAAAAAAAGACCGCGCACCACACTTTCGGAATCCCTGGACTAGATGTATTTGGAGGTTATTGCTCAGGTCCCGTTCTGCACATATCCAAATGTTTCCATATTCCCAATGTATGTGAATGTTAAACTATAATATTTTTTCTTTTTTTTTTATGTAAACTAGATGGAAAAGATCATCCTTTTCACATGAGCAAAAACGTCCTTGGCTTAACAGCATAGTGGACTGGTATACTACGGTCTATTTAAACTGTCCAGTGTAACCGTTTATATGCTTGGTTGACTGTACTTTATTTTAATAATGAACAGACTGCGATGTAAGTTTGAAATTAGGATGCACTTTAGATGTTCTGTGTCATTTATATCAAACACAAATGTTGCCGATTGCTAGTGTGTTTGCTATTTTTTTATATATATTTAATTGGTTTTTATTTATAAAATTGTATTGATTTTATTTAAATGTATATTTAAGTTTACATTTATGTTCCAACAAACTTGATAAATACTCTAAAACTTTTATGTAAATGATTGACTTTTTTATGTAAATGATTGCTATATATATATATATATTACCTGTTTTATATATTTAATACTTGGTCAGTTTATTGATTTATTTGGTTAACTTTGGATACATTTTTATTTTAATACCGTGCAGTGCACAAAATTAAGATTTGAGAGATGATTCAAGTCATTGCTAAATAAATGATAAGTTTAGAAATGTTGTGCATCCACTTATTATTAGTGCTTTGCGCCCTCCATGCCACTTCCCGCCAAAACGGGTGTGGCCTAGCCCTATAAAGGGAGCTCGAAAAGGCTGACTCACCTGATTAATTCATCGCCGAAGCAAACCAGAGTGAATCGTGTGCACGGCAGAGAACGCAGTACTCGTTCCCTCTTCTAGAGGGATTAGTAACCGAGTACGTTCTCTTACGAGAGTTCTCTCGTACTGCGTCTTAGCTAAGATGCTACGGGAACCCCATGTAAAGCGCCGTGCACGCAGGGATCACACACCAATAAACCTGGAAGCAACGCCCAGGATTTACAGTGCACAGTCACCTGAGGGACTCACAGAGAGTCCAGAACAGGAGGGGGACACTCCGTCTCATATCTAGCAGCGTCCGTAGGCGTGGCAATATGACATCACACAGTCAAGGCAAGGCCTGACCCATGTGGTAACGCGGGTCTTACGCAATACTGCCCATATAACAGTCGGCATCGCATAACGCTTGCAGTGCGGGAACCTCCAGGTTATAGAACCTGATAAATGTCGACGGCAAGGCCCATCCTGCCACCATACATATATCCTGTAAGGAGATCCCACTAGACCACGCCCACGACGAGGCGACGCCTCTTGTGGAGTGTGCTCTGACGCCCAGTGGGCACTGAAGGCCCCTGGAAGCGTAAGCTAACGCCTATGGCGTCAACTATCCATCTGGACAGGCTCTGTCTCGAAACAGCCATTCCCTTGGAACGTCCACTGAATGAGACAAACAGCTGCTCAGTCTGTCTAAAGACAGCGGAGCGAGACACATAAGCTCGTAAAGCCCTAATGGGGCAAAGAAGACTCGAGTCTCCATCCTCTCCTGACACCGAAAGGGCAGACAGGGAAATAACCTGAGCCCGAAACGGCGTGTTGAGGGATTTTGGCACATAACCGTGCCTAGGTTTGAGTATGACCCTTGAGTCATTAGGCCCAAACTCCAAGCACGTCGGGCTCACTGAGAGCGCGTGCAGGTCACCCACACGCTTCACTGAAGCGAGAGCCAACAAGAACACTGTCTTGAATGACAGATGTTTGAGGCTAATGGTTCGGATAGGCTCGAAAGGGGAACCTTTCATGGCCTCCAAAACCGTCGAGAGGTCCCATACAGGGACTGACGGAGGTCTGGGAGGTTTCAGCCTCCTAGCTCCTCTAAGGAAGCGGATGACCAAATCGTTTCTTCCTATGGACTGACAGAGCGTTGTCTCAGAAAACGCTGCGATAGCCGCCACGTAAACTTTGAGCGTGGAGGGGGCTCTGCCCTTATCCAACAGCTCCTGTAGGAAGGAGAGAACCTCCGTCACCTCACAACTAAGGGGTGAACATTCCCGAGCTGTGCACCAGCTGGAGAACACCGACCACTTCGAGGCATACAGCCGTCGTGTCAACGGAGCTCTAACCTGAGTGATGGTATTTAGCACTCCCACTGAGAGATCAGCGGGTAACCGTTGAGCGCCCACACATGGAGGGACCACAACTCCGGTTGAGGGTGCCAAATCGAGCCTCTGGCCTGCGAGAGGAGATCCCTCCTCAGCGGCACTGGCCACGGGGCAGTGTCTGCTAGCTGCATCAAATCTGGAAACCATGGTTGGTTCTTCCAAAGTGGTGCTACAAGCAGTACTGAGCATCTCGTTTCCCTCACCCGTTCTACCACCTGCGGAAGTAGGGAGACGGGGGGGGGGAGCATAGAGCGGGCAGCACGGCCACCTCCGTGACAGCGCGCTTTCGTTCTTGGAAAAGAACGCGGGGCAGTGAGCATTTTCGTGGGACGCGAAGAGGTCCACTTCCGCCCTGCCAAATCTCTCCCACAACAGCTGGACTGTCTGCGGGTGTAGAGACCATTCGCCCGTGGGAATGTTGCTTCTGGACAGCCTGTCTGGACCCAGATTCTGTAGCCCAGGCACATGAACTGCTCTCAGCGAGCGCAAGTTGCGCTGAGTCCAAACCAGGAGGTGTTCCGCCAACCTGTACAGGTTTCGGGACCTGAGACCGCCCTGGCGATTTATGTAGGACACCACAGACATGTTGTCCGAACGGACTAAGACGTGGTGGCCCTAGATTCGGGGACAAAAGCGCGCCAGCGCGTTCTCTACTGCCAGTATTTCCAGACAGTTGATATGTTGGAGCTTTTCCCGTTCTGCCCACAGGCCAAAGAACGGTCTGCCCTCGAGCAGCGCTCCCCATCCCGAAGTGGAGGCGTCCGTCGACACCATTTTCACTTTCGAGGAAGTCCCCAGGCTTACACCTGATCGGTACCAATCGTTCGCTGTCCAGGGTTTCAAGGCTGTAACACAGCTCTGATTGACCATGAGACGCAACTGACCGGATATCCACGCTCTGCGCGGTACTCGCGCTTTCAGCCAGAACTGCTAGGGGCGCATGCGGAGCAGGCCCAACTGAAGAACTGGTGATGCTGAGGCCATGAGACCTAGCATCTTCTGAAATTCTCTGAGCAAGAATGTCGCGCCGCAACGGATAGAGCTCGCTGCGCGCTGAATGCCCAACGCGCGCTGTGGCGACAGCTGCGCCGTCATGGAGTGTGAGTCCAGAGCTATATCCAAAACCAGTATCGTCTGACTGGGGTTCAGCGAACCCTTCGTCCAGTTGACACTGAGACCAAGTTTCTCGAGGTGATCGAGTAAAATGGCCCTGTGCTCCACGAGCTCTGATCGTGACTGAGCCAGAATCAGCCAGTCGTCCAATTAGTTCAGCACTCACATGCCTCTGAGTCTGAGAGGAGCGAGCGCTGCGTCCATGCACTTCGTAAACGTACGAGGACCCATGGACGAGCCGAACGGCAGGACTGTATACTGGTATGTCTGGCCCTTGAAGGCGAATCTCAAGTATCGCCTGAGACGTGACGCTATCTGTATTTGAAAATACGCGTCCTTCAGATCTATCGACATGAACCAGTCTCCTCTGCGAATATGCGCGAGGAGTCTCCTGGTTGTAAGCATTGTGAAACTGCGTTTCGCCAATGCTTTGTTCAGCTGTCTTAGATCCAGTATGGGTCTGAGACCCCCGTCTTTCTTGGGCACTAGAAAGTATTTGCTGTACAGCCCCCCTTCGCTTTGAGCTTGAGATACAGGCTCCACAGCCCCTCTGCTCAACAGTTTTGATATTTCGGCTCAAAGTAGGTGTGCTACTTCTGTTTTGACCGTAGTTTCGACGCGCGCTAAAAAGCGCAGAGGGCGTCGAAAAAACTGTAGCGAGTAGCCTCCCTTTATAATGTCTAGCACCCAATCCGAAAACCCCTGGAAGCGCTGACCATGCGTCTGCATGAATGGCTAGGGGTTGGATGCGAAGCGCGCTCTGTTGGCTGGGCAACGGCAGCGCTTCGATGTGCTCTAACATGGGCGTTAAGCCTGTGACATTTGAGGCGGGGACCGCGCTGATCACAGCGGGCAAATCGCTCGTCCTCGACCCCTCCACGGTGCTTAACCGAGTGAGGGAGGGCTGACCGGGTCCTGTGCGACTCATGCTGTCTGTGAGTAATTGTGGGCTGTAAGCGTGCACATTTACTGCTTTAGACTCGCTGTCTGCCTGGGCAGAACGAACGTGCACAGGTTTCGTATTTACAGAAACCACATGACGTGTGTGACATAGTGTTTGTGGGCACTGAGGAGTGGGCACGTTTACTATGTAGTGCGCGCGATCTACTTGAGTCGCTTTTATGGGCGCGAGCCCTGTGTGAAGGGCTGTGCTTATATGTAGAGATGGGCACTGAGCAGTGGGCATCGTCACTACATTTATAGCACCATCGGCCGTGGCACCAGAAATTACACCTTTTTCGGGAAATATCTGGGTAGCCGTGATACCGTTTTTTTGTGTGCAGGCAAGCGGGCAACCGCACAGGCTTGCGCATTGCAAAAGACGCTGAGACAGTCACAATCCCTGGAACTGAAACAACGGCACGCTTGGGTGAGAGTTCGGCCGCGGCGACTCGTACACCGGCGCTTTCCTAGGAATGCTAGGATGGCTTCGGGGCTTCCGGCCTCACCGTAATCCTTTGCCGTGGTCCCCGCGACGCGTTGCTGACGCTGCTTTGCTGACGCTGCTGTGATAACGGCTTTTGTGTGCAGGCAAGCGGGCAACTGTGCAGGTTGCGCGTTGCAGAAAACGCTGAGACAGTCACAATTCCTGGAACTGAAACAGCGGCGCGCTTGGGTGAGAGCTCAGCCACAGCGGAACTCGTACACCGGCACTTCGATGAAGCAGCAGGAGGCAGGGGGGTGTGGCTGAGAGCTTTGCGGGGCCGGTCTAGCACGACTCGCTGCAGAACCGGAGCGCTTGCCATGTCTGAGAGCGTCAGCCCTAGATGCCTCTCAGCCACCGTAGCGGAAGCCATAACTCGTCCAATGGCCTGTGCAGCGGATTTAGTAGCGAAGCACTCCTAAAATCCGCGAGACAGATAGCCTCAGGTCCCATCTATAGTGCAGACGCAGGCTGCCCAACAGCAGAAAGATTCGCGCGAGCAGAGATGACGTCATGCGGCAGGCTTTAGATGGCAACACCGCTTTCGTCTGCCGTCCAGCAGAGGGCGGGCAAAGGTGTGTCGCTATCGCCTGTTCCACCGGCGGAAGTGACTGGTAGTTCCAGTTTTTAGCATCATCCAGTGTGGAGAATGCTACTGAGACAGACGAACGAGTTCGCGCTGAATATGGAGCGTTCTAAGCCTTTGCCACCTCTTCGTGAAGCTCAGGAAGAAATGAGGCGGGCTTTGAGTTTGGAGAAGTACGCTCATCCGAAAGGAAACTACCATCCAGCCGGGAACGAGAGGAGGGGCGCTTGTGCAGACCACTCGAGGCCGAGGCTCGTCGCGGCCAGCGTGAGCACTCGCATCGGCTCCTTCTCGATGTCAGCTCGTTTGCTGGGCTTCTGAGCAGAAGGTGCGAGATCCCCGGAGCTCGCCCAGCCCTCACTGCCCGAAGCTAGCAGAGAGCACGTGTCCTCTTCCCCCGACGCGGACCTGAGATCGACTTCCTCGGAGGACGCGGCGGCAGAGAGCGGGCGCTGACCATCGGGAAGCGATGCAGGGGAGCTCGGTTGGGCTGGAGGCGGTTCCGGAATCCGCTGGAAACTGCGCTTTTTACGGCTCACAGTGAGGGCATCTGCCATCAGCAAGCGCGAGCGCTGCATGATCTTCACCCAGGCAGGAGACACAGATGACGTAACGGTCTCCCTCGCTGAGTGGGGCTCTGCACGAGCCGCAAGGAGGCATCTTAAAAAAGACGCAAGCTCTTTTACGAGTGTGTGTCGCAGGGCGAACACACACACACGCATAAAGAACAGTTGGATATAATAGAATTGAAAGGATATGGGCGCCGGAACGCGCAGCAGGAACGGCAGTGGAAGGCGGCGTTGGCCAGCGGCTTCAGGAATAGCTCGTCCCGCTGAGATGCTATCCGACGGCGCTTGCTTCTTCTCGTGATCCAACGATGCGTGAGCTTCGCTGAAGAGATGAAAAACCAGGTGAGTCAGCCTTTTCGAGCTCCCTTTATAGGGCTAGGCCACACCCGTTTCGGCGGGAAGTGGCATGGAGGGCGCGAAGCGCCTATGGCTGTGTACTGCTGCAAATGCGCTTTACAACAATTCAAAATTAAGGATAATTTTTTGCTTCAGTATTTCGTGAAAAGAGACTTTTCCCGTAGCGTCTTAGCTAAGACGCAGTACGAGAGAACTCTCGTAAGAGAACTTCAAGAAATCAGCCCTAAATATCAAAGATCTCTAGTGCGCAGGTTTTTTTTTTTAAGCTGATCTGCACACATACATTAAAAAGAACTTAAAATGATAGACTCATATTTGATAAGCATCAACATTCTTCATGTGTGAGGATTAGAGGAGAAAAACAATTGATTTTATTAATCAGATATTTCATTGAAAATCACACAAAGTTGCAGCATGTAAATTATGGAAATTAAGATCTATGAAAACACATGATAATGATAAGATGTAGCCTTATGAAAGAATTAACAAAATCCAAAATATTAAAAGGTTTAGCGTGTCTAAACTACATCCTTGTGTTACGTGTCCACCTGGAACTCAAACAGTTGAATGAAAGGTAATTTGAATCCACAAAATAATATATTTTGAAGATGTTTCTGAAAAGCTGCTTTTGAGGATTAAACTTGATATTAAAATTGCTATTTTTGCAATGTCTAACATAAGATTCTGTGATGAAGAGAATAAAGAGGATTTTGCTTGATCCCCTCCAATTTTACAAGAAGCTGTGAGACCTAATTCAAAGCAATAACTTTAGGATAAAGTCATTTTTATTTAATGCTTAAAAAAATGTAAAATCCAAAATTACATTAATGGACAGAGTTAATCCTATTTCATTTTACATATGATTGTTGATGTGCTCTATTTTTTTTAAATTAATTAAACAGTAGATAAAAGAAGCTATGTTTTTATTATAATTATTAGGCATCCAGGCAGACCATTTACCTGCTTATACTAACCTGCTGGAAATGCCAATGGTTTTAATGGTTTTACTGGTTATAATGGAACTTGTATTGTTTTAGTGTTACAAGCTCTTGGTGAATAAAAAAGATCTTTAAAGTTGCAAAGACTAAAGTCTCTAATCCAAAGATATATTCTCTATTAAAGTTAAGAGTCAGCCACCCCCCCCCCAAAAAAACACCTTGTTTAAACACGCCCCCACATGTCTACGTCACTATGTGGAAATATTTGCGTAACGCTCTCAAATTTTCACGCAAAGAGAGTATTTGTGGTTTCAGTTAGGGCTGCAAAAACTAATTGATAAAATTGATTATTATTGATGATGAAAATTCTCAACGATTCTCATTATATTTAGTCGGGTCCACCCACAGTGCACATCCAACTTCATCTTGTTGCGTTAAATTACAGAACTGAATAAACACATGGACAAAATGCATCTACAAATATCAGAGGAAACAGAATGACATCCTGCAGGAAAAGTATGTTATCCAAGCTGCCCATAACATGATAAATCGTTATTTGAAGCTTCAAGCTGATGTATCAGCATAATGGCTTGCCTGTCAGGCACTTTTACAGATATGTGTGTGCGTCCTCAGTGCAAAAAACTCATTTACATATCCTTATCTGTAGATGTCACAAATTCACGCAAGCCTCTCATGTGTTTTCAGTCCCTGAATCTCGTCACAGTGTGAACACAAAGTTTCTCTCCAGTGTGAATCCTCTCATGTGTTTTCAGAGATGATGAATTATTGAATGTCTTGTCACAGTGTGCACACTTATAAGGTTTCTCTCCTGTGTGAATAGATAGGGCGGCAGTGGTTCATGTAGGTTGTCTACAAACCGGAATCCCCAGCTCCACCAACTGTCGATGTGTCCTTGAGCAAGACACCTAACCCCAGCTGCTCCTGGCGAGCTGGATGGTGCCTTGAATGGCTGACAACGCAGTCGGTGTATGAATGAGTGAGTGAATGGGTAAATGTGAGGCAACTTGTAAAGCGCCTTGGATGGCCATGGGATCTGTTGAAAGCGCTATATAAATGCATTCCATTTACTTATTTGGTTTCACTCTAGTGTGAATCCTCTCATGTGTTTTCAGAGTTGATGAATCACGGAATCTCTTGTCACAGTGTGCACACTTATATGGTTTCTCTCCAGTGTGAATCCTCTCATGTGTTTTCAGACTTGATGACACACTGAATCTCTTGTCACAGTGTGCACACTTATATGGTTTCTCTCCAGTGTGAATCCTCTCATGTGTTTTCTGAGCTGATGATTTAATGAATCTCTTGTCACAGTGTGCACACTTATATGGTTTCTCTCCAGTGTGGATCCTCTCATGCGTTTTCAGAGATGATGAATCTTTGAATGTCTTGTCACAGTGTGCACATGTATAAAGTTTCTCTCCACTGTGAATCCTCTTATGCATTTTCAGAGATGATGAATCATTGAATGTCTTGTCACAGTGTGCACAATTATAATGTTTCTCTCCAATGTGAATCCTCTCATGCGTTGTCAGAGATGATGAATCATTGAATCTCTTGTCACAGTGTGCACAATTATAATGTTTCTCTCCAATGTGAATCCTCTCATGCGTTATCAGAGATGATGAATCATTGAATGTCTTGTCACAGTGTGAACACTTATAATGTTTCTCTCTTGTGTGAATCCTCTCATGCGTTTTCAGAGATGATGAATCATTGAATGTCTTGTCACAGTGTGAACACTTATAAGGTTTCTCTCCAGTGTGAATCCTCTCATGCGTTATCAGAGATGATGAATCATTGAATGTCTTATCACAGTGTGAACACTTATAAGGTTTCTCTCCAGTGTGAATCCTCTCATGCGTTTTCAGAGATGATGAATCATTGAATGTCTTGTCACAGTGTGAACACTTATAAGGTTTCTCTCCAGTGTGAATCCTCTCATGCGTTATCAGAGATGATGAATCATTGAATGTCTTATCACAGTGTGAACACTTATAATGTTTCTCTCTTGTGTGAATCCTCTCATGCGTTTTCAGAGATGATGAATCATTGAATGTCTTGTCACAGTGTGAACACTTATAAGGTTTCTCTCCAGTGTGAATCCTCTCATGCGTTATCAGAGATGATGAATCATTGAATGTCTTGTCACAGTGTGAACACTTATAAGGTTTCTCTCCAGTGTGAATCCTCTCATGCGTTATCAGAGATGATGAATCATTGAATGTCTTATCACAGTGTGAACACTTATAAGGTTTCTCTCCAGTGTGAATCCTCTCATGCGTTATCAGAGATGATGAATCATTGAATGTCTTATCACAGTGTGAACACTTATAAGGTTTCTCTCCAGTGTGAATCCTCTCATGCGTTTTCAGAGATGATGATTTACTGAATCTCTTGTCACAGTGTGAACACTTATAAGGTTTCTCTCCAGTGTGAATCCTCTCATGCGTTTTCAGAGATGATGATTTACTGAATCTCTTGTCACAGTGTGAACACTTGTAAGGTTTTTCTCCAGTGTGAATCCTCTCATGTGATTTCTGACTTGATGATTTAATGAATCTCTTGTCACAGTGTGAACACTTATAAGGTTTCTCTCCAGTGTGAATCCTCTCATGTATTTTATGACCTGATAATTTACTGAATCTCTTGTCACAGTGTGAACACTTGTAAGGTTTCTCTCCAGTGTGAATCCTCTCATGTGATTTCTGACTTGATGATTTAATGAATCTCTTGTCACAGTGTGAACACTTATAAGGTTTCTCTCCAGTGTGGATCCTCTCATGCGTTTTCAGATATGAAGAATAATTGAATCTCTTGTCACAGTGTGAACACTTATAAGGTTTCTCTCCAGTGTGAATCCTCTCATGCGTTTTCAGATTTGATGAATCACTGAATCTCTTATCACAGTGTGAACACTTATAAGGTTTCTTTCTAGTGTGGAACCTTTCATTTCTTTTTATATATACTGGCTGACTGAATCTCTTGTCACAGTGTGAACACTTATAAAGTTTCTCTCCAATGTGAATCCTCTCGTGCTGTTTTAAACTGTTTGCTGAACTAAAAGTCTTTTCACACTCAAAGCACATGTACTCTCTTTCACCAGTATGTATTTTCTGATGTACTTTCAAACTTTGTAGAGGCAAAAAACTCTTACTACACAAATAACATGGATGTGGTTTCTCCTTTGCATGAACTTTCAAGTGTTTCTTCAGAAGTGAAACCCTTAAAAACATTTTACCGCATTGATCACATGCGTGCTTCTTCTCTGCAGTGTGGATGTTCATGTGTATATTAAGGTTTGATGATTGTGTGAAACTCTTCCCGCACTGATCACAAGTGAATGGTTTCTCTCCAGTATGAATTCTCATGTGACGCTCAAAATCTGTTTTTTGTGTGAATCTCTTTCCACACTGAGTGCAGCGGAAGGACTTCTTTGCTCTTTTTTTCTTTAAATCTTTCTGTTTGCTTTGAGAGAAACTCAAAGGTTTTCCTCCAGTTTTGACGTGATTTTTCTCAACTTCACTTGATTCTTCTTTCTCCTCTTTTTCTTCAATTAACTCTGAAACAAAAGTAAAAATTATTTATTTTTGGTAACTTGTTAAAAACTGAGAAAAGTAAACATAAAAGTGACCTCATTCAATGTTTAACATCTGTAAATCTGCAATTAATTTTCTTTGCTTCAGACTGAATAGGGACAACTTAATAAACATAAACATGATGTTAACATGATGTTATTTTTTCAATGCCCTCTGCATATTTTGAAGCATCATTGTTTTTTAGAGTGAATTTCAAACGGCCGTAAGATTAACTTATCAACTTTTCACTTGCATGTGGTTGTCTTTGTGACTGCGAAAGACGAGAGTGCGTGTGTCGTTCTTTTGGAGCTGGGCGTGTTCTCTCGTGTCTTCCGGGGCGAGCAGACTCGCGCGAAGTTTTAAAGGTTAACCGAACGTGAAGTTACCAAAGAAATGATTCAGATTTCGTCTCCCTTATGGAGGGAGAGGCGAATATGAGAATAAAACTTAGTAAAGGAAAGAAAAGAAAAACGGAGATGAGAGCTCCCTAAGGAGCCATGAAACAAGACGTTCTCTCAGACGAAGTGCGGTGAACTTTCTGTGTCAGTCTTCTTATGGAGCGACTTGGTTCATGCCTCTGTTCGCGCGAACAACCAATGAACGTCCAAAGATCTGAAGCAGCAAAAAGTTCCTTTGTCTCTTACTCAAGTAAGTTTTGGTGTTGTCAGAATTCAGTAGTTATATTTCAGCAAGATGGTAATTCCAGAATAATGCATTTTCTATGTATGAGTGGTTCATTCAAAACAAGACGGTTAAACAGATACCAAGAATGGCAGGTAAAGGTAGGAGAAACGTAAAGTTACATACATATGCAGAATTACACACATTTAAAGTTTGATTAACACACGATAAAACTGCAGATACTTCAATTTGATATGGGAAGACATCTAAGCACAAAAAGGAAATACAGTTAATACATTTAAAAGGTACTTTCCTTTTTCCTTACAAGAATTCCCAGAGAGCTGGGCTCTCCTGTTTCTCCCAGTTGGGTCATAAAGTTTTATGACCTGGTCAGAGGTAGGGTTACAAAACCATGACTCTATTTGAGAACATTAATTAAGAGAAACATTTCCAAGTCACAAATCAGAAAATCATAACCGTTGCATAACAGGGCTAACCAGTTATGCAATGCACAAACCTATCAAATACATCTTAGTAATGACTTACATGATGAGTGTAAAGGAACGTTTGTGTGTGTGTGGTGTGTGTATATATAAAAAGGTGCAGAGAGAGTTCGTAATCTCTCTGGAGCTGCTCACGTGACTCGTGTGGAATGTCTGTTAACACTCCAGGGGGTCATAAAAAATTTAAACCCAGAGAGTTTGATTTACATGCATGAGTTCAGAGGCTAAAAGCTTTGGGTTTCATTAGGAATGTGCATTGTTTTAGATTCGAGCCATGATTCATTAATTCAGAACCAATTAATTAATGAACTGCTCATATGCTACACTTGTTCAGTGAAGATCGGGATTCGATCGGTCCAACGCAATAACGAAATCTGAGCAGGTCTAAAAACTGAAACTGTTGATGCTGCACTTTACACTTTGGAAAAGTTATATATATTTTTAAATACGAGCAGGCCTACAAGCTGGGATTGGTAATGCTGCACTGTAATCATAGTTATTTATTTATATTTTTCATTTATATTTTATGATATTGGTTTGAGACAGAGTATTTTATTTAGTGGAGAACTTTGCAGCAGTATTTTATTTCTTTTTTTTTATTTTATATATTTTATTAAAAAGTATTTTAAAAAAAGTGTAAACAAATTGTTAAAAAAAGTTTATAGTAATAAACAACCTGCAGTTTAATGTTTGCATTTCTTTCCCTTACTATACCGAAAATGAACCGAACCGTGACTTTAAAACCGAGGTACGTACCGAACTGTGATTTTTGCGTACCGTTACACCCCTAGTATACGAAATTATCATGGTATTGAAATTTTGTTTTAAAAAGTGGTCATAATACAGTATAACAGGTTAAATAACTTTTTTTTCTTATAACAAAAATAACTAAACATTTAAAACAATAAAGCAATACAGAAAAATATATAAAAGTTAAATGTTTTACACATTAAACTTCAAAAGAACTATAAAAACCAATAGATATCACTTTACAGTAAGACCTCATTAGTTAACCTTAGTTAATGCATTAACATTCAAGGCAAGGCAAGTTTATTTATAGCACATTTCGTACACAATGGTAATTCAAAAAGAATGTCATGACGAAAAATAATCACAAAAATAAAACAAGCAATTTAAGAACTTGAAAATGAAAATGATTTTAAAATTGACTTAAAATGAATTTAAGACAGTTTAAAAATAGAAAATGATTTTACATAAAATACAGTGCAATACAAAATATAGTGTAATCAGTTCGGACATCGCATAGTGCTCATTCAATAAATGCACAGCTAAACAATGAACAATAGCTACATTTGATATAGATGTTATTAATCTTTGTTAAAAAAATCTTAAAAGTCTTAGTTCATGTTAGCTCATTAAATAACACAGTTTCAACTTTCAATTTTAACAATGTTTTATTAAATATTGGAATACCTATGATTAATGAATGTTAAGAATAATTTTTTCATTGGCATTTTATGTTAACTAATAAAGCGATAATGTAAAGTGTGAATGAACAATAAAAAAATTAAAACACTTTCAAAACAATATCTAGGGCATTTGTAGTGCAGATTAAAAAAATTGTTTACAAAAAATTCTTCAGCTACTCAAACTCTCCTTCTCACCGCACATTAGCACGATATAGACACATGTCCTCTTCCAGGCAGTTTCATAATGGGAAGTTGTGGCCTAGTGGTTAGAAAGTATGACTCCTAACCCTAGGGTTGTGGGTTCGAGTCCCGGGCCGGCAATACCACAACTTAGATGTCCTTGAGCAACCCCCAACTGCTCCCTGGGCGCCGCAGCATAAATGGCTGCCCACTGTTACGGGTGTGTGTTCATAGTGTGTGTGTGTGTGTGCACTTTGGATGGGTTAAATTAGATCTGGCATAATTGCTGAAGAAGTTGTAATGCTTTGACTCAGATAACTCATTAAATCCATTAAATGAAAGAGATAGAAAACGAGGAATTGGTGTCTCACAAATAAAGTAAAGACAAAATTATATTAAGTTGCACATATATAGTCCGTTCAGATTACTTGTTAAAGTGCAATGCCATACCTTATATCTGCAGACGATGTAGGTCTGTTTGTGGATGAAGACTTTGTAATGGCCAAAACTATGATTTTGCATGCATCACATTATAGTGCAGTGTGCATGAAAATAATAAGACGGCAGAGTCAATGTCACCTTTATTTATATAGCGCTTTAAACAAAATACATTGCGTCAAAGCAACTGAACAACATTCATTAGGAAAACAGTGTCAATAATGCAAAAATGATAGTTAAAGGCAGTTCATCATTGGATTCAGTTATGTCATCTCTGTTCAGTTAAATAGTGTCTGTGCATTTATTTGCAATCAAGTCAACGATATCGCTGTAGATGAAGTGTCCCCAACTAAGCAAGCCAGAGGCGACAGCGGCAAGGAACCGAAACTCCATCGGTGACAGAATGGAGAAAAAAACCTTGGGAGAAACCAGGCTCAGTTGGGGGGCCAGTTCTCCTCTGACCAGACGAAACCAGTAGTTCAATTCCAGGCTGCAGCAAAGTCAGATTGTGCAGAAGAATCATCTGTTTCCTGTGGTCTTGTCCTGGTGCTCCTCTGAGACAAGGTCTTTACAGGGGATCTGTATCTGGGGCTCTAGTTGTCCTGGTCTCCGCTGTCTTTCAGGGATGTAGAGGTCCTTTCTAGGTGCTGATCCAGCATCTGGTCTGGATACGTACTGGATCTGGGTGACTGCAGTGACCCTCTGATCTGGACACAGACTGGATCTGGTGGCCACGGTGACTTCGGAACAAGAGAGAAACAGACAAATATTAGCGTAGATGCCATTCTTCTAATGATGTAGCAAGTACATAGGTTGTTATGGGAAGTGTTTCCGGTTCCGGTTTACCTAATTAATGCAGCCTAAAAATCCTTTAACGGATTTGGATAATAAAAGCATATTAGTATGTTATGTGTATGCCAGGTTAAAGAGATGGGTCTTTAATCTAGATTTAAACTGCAAGAGTGTGTCTGCCTCCCGAACAATGTTAGGTAGGTTATTCCAGAGTTTGGGCGCCAAATAGGAAAAGGATCTGCCGCCTGCAGTTGATTTTGATATTCTAGGTATTATCAAATTGCCTGAGTTTTGAGAACGTAGCGGACGTAGAGGATTATAATGTAAAAGGAGCTCATTCAAATACTGAGGTGCTAAACCATTCAGGGCTTTATAAGTAATAAGCAATATTTTAAAATCTATGCGATGCTTGATAGGGAGCCAGTGCAGTGTTGACAGGACCGGGCTAATATGGTCATACTTCCTGGTTCTAGTAAGAACTCTTGCTGCTGCATTTTGGACTAGCTGTAGTTTGTTTACTAAGCGTGCAGAACAACCACCCAATAAAGCATTACAATAATCTAACCTTGAGGTCATAAATGCATGGATTAACATTTCTGCATTTGACATTGAGAGCATAGGCCGTAATTTAGATATATTTTTGAGATGGAAAAATGCAGTTTTACAAATGCTAGAAACGTGGCTTTCTAAGGAAAGATTGCGATCAAGTAGCACACCTAGGTTCCTAACTGATGACGAAGAATTGACAGAGCAACCATCAAGTCTTAGACAGTGTTCTAGGTTATTACAAGCAGAGTTTTTAGGTCCTATAATTAACACCTCTGTTTTTTCAGAATTTAGCAGTAAGAAATTACTCGTCATCCAGTTTTTTATATCGACTATGCAATCCATTAGTTTTTCAAATTGGTGTGTTTCACCGGGCTGCGAAGAAATATAGAGCTGAGTATCATCAGCATAACAGTGAAAGCTAACACCATGTTTCCTGATGATATCTCCCAAGGGTAACATATAAAGTGTGAAGAGTAGCGGCCCTAGTACTGAGCCTTGAGGT
Source organism: Carassius carassius (assembly GCF_963082965.1). Taxonomy (NCBI): domain Eukaryota; kingdom Metazoa; phylum Chordata; class Actinopteri; order Cypriniformes; family Cyprinidae; genus Carassius; species Carassius carassius. Next base: position 14,528,840 of record NC_081755.1, on the reverse strand, counting down.
ACTCCATACTGCACTTGTGATCGATAGGATACATCTTCATTCACTGCTACGAACTGATGGCGGTCATATAAGTACGATTTAAACCATGCTAATGCACTTCCACTGATGCCAACAAAGTATTCAAGTCTATGCAAAAGAATGTTGTGGTCAATTGTGTCAAACGCAGCACTAAGATCCAATAAAACTAATAGAGAGATACACCCACGATCAGATGATAAGAGCAGATCATTTGTAACTCTAAGAATAGCAGTCTCAGTACTATGATACGGTCTAAATCCTGACTGGAAATCCTCACATATACCATTTTTCTCTAAGAAGGAATATAATTGTGTGGATACCACCTTTTCTAGTATCTTGGACAGAAAAGGGAGATTCGAGATTGGTCTATAATTAACTAGTTCTTTGGGGTCAAGTTGTGGTTTTTTGATGAGAGGCTTAATAACAGCCAGTTTGAAGGTTTTGGGGACATATCCTAATGACAATGAGGAATTAATAATAGTCAGAAGAGGATCTATGACTTCTGGAAGCACCTCTTTCAGGAGCTTAGATGGTATAGGGTCTAACATACATGTTGTTGGTTTAGATGATTTAACAAGTTTATACAATTCTTCCTCTCCTATGGTCAATGTCAATGTCACCTTTATTTATATAGCGCTTTAAACAAAATACATTGCGTCAAAGCAACTGAACAACATTCATTAGGACAACAGTGTCAATAATGCAAAAATGATAGTTAAAGGCAGTTCATCATTGGATTCAGTTATGTCATCTCTGTTCAGTTAAATAGTGTCTGTGCATTTATTTGCAATCAAGTCAACGATATCGCTGTAGATGAAGTGTCCCCAACTAAGCAAGCCAGAGGCGACAGCGGCAAGGAACCGAAACTCCATCGGTGACAGAATGGAGAAAAAAACCTTGGGAGAAACCAGGCTCAGTTGGGGGGCCAGTTCTCCTCTGACCAGACGAAACCAGCAGTTCAATTCCAGGCTGCAGGCTATGGTAGAGAATGAGTGGAACTGTTCCTCAGGGGGTCTATAGTGCACTGTCTGATGTGATACTGTAGCTGACGGCTGAATGGTTGCAATTTTATCTCTAATAGTATCGATTTTAGAAGTAAAGTAGTTCATAAACTCATTACTGCTGTGGTGTTGGGAAATGTCAACACTTGTTGAGGCTTTATTTTTCGTTAATTTAGCCACTGTATTGAATAAATACCTGGGGTTATGTTTGTTTTCTTCTAAAAGAGAAGAAAAGTAATCGGATCTAGCAGTTTTTAATGCTTTTCTGTAGGATATGTTACTTTCCCGCCAAGCAATACGAAATACCTCTAGTTTTGTTTTCCTCCAGCTGCGCTCCATTTTTCGGGCTGCTCTCTTTAGGGTGCGAGTATGCTCATTATACCATGGTGTCAAACTGTTTTCCTTAACCTTCCTTAAGCGTAAAGGAGCAACTTTATTTAAAGTGCTAGAAAAGAGAGAGTCCATAGTTTCTGTTACATCATCAAGTTGTTCTGAGGTTTTGGATATGCTAAGGAATTTGGATACATCAGGAAGATAACTTAAAAAGCAGAGTGAACTTATCATCCAAAGTGTTTCTCACGTAGTCTTTATTTTTTATTTTTTTTAAATCCCTTTTTACTGCAATAAACAGCTTGTTTGGACAACAGCATTGTTTTCCAAAACAATATCAAATTGATATGGCAATATTGATGCCATCCTTATCAGAGGGAACTTGCTGTTTTGGCAAGGGGTGAACAGTACTGAAACACCGTCTGAGCTGTTCACCAATCACAACACACTGGGACAGCTAACCAATCACAACACATTTTGTTTTTCGGAAGGCAGGTCTCCATCAAACCCTGAACTAATCGAGACATTTGTGACAAGCTGGGGAGAAAGGTATTGTAATAATGTAAATTATGTGAAAAATAATGTGTTTTTCGAACCACCAAGCATGAGAGCATTTTCTAGTACACCCCCAAAACAAATTCAAGACATTGTAAAAGAGCATAATAGGACCCTTTTAACCACTCCTATCCAACCAGGTATTGAAGTTAGAAATCCCTGTATCATGACCACTAATTAACATACTTTGTCAATAAGATAAAAGTGGGTTTTGTTCAAAGTGGCTATTTTCCATGCACATAGATCTTTGATATGAATATTTTTTGGTAACTAAATATCGCCAGCTAAAAAGTAACTAGTAACTTGTACTCTGAGTATTTTTTGAGAGGAGTACTTTTTACTTTTACTTAAAGTACTGTTTTAACAGTAATTGTAATTGAGTAATTTTACTTGTAATTGAGTATTTTTTCATCAATGTAACAATACTTGTACTTAAGTACACATTTTCAGTTCTCTTTCCACCACTGGTTGTTGCACATTTGATCGTAAGAAAAAATACTATGAACGTCTGTTCAACTGCTTGGTTATACACATTATTCAAAATAACATTTATCATAACATCAGAATATTGTTTTTGTGTGAAAGTGAACAGGATGATTTTCACATTATTTTAGTAGCATAAACTTTATATATATATATACACACATATATATATATATATATATATATATATATATATATATATATATATATATATATATATATATATATATATATGTATGTATATATACACACAGTAAAAAAGGTTGGGTTGTTTTTTTAACCTAACCGTTGGGTTACACATATTGGGTCAATGTGTTAGGTTATCTTAAAATTTGTTGGGTAATTTTTTTTCGTCGTTGGTTTATTTTTAGTTATAACCCAACTGTTGGATTAAATATGTTTCCCGCTTCACTCCAGCTCAAATTTTAACGGTCCAGTCAGAGACTCAGCGCGGACATCAGCATCAGCCTGCCTGATTATGAAGGGTAAGTAACTGTTAATATAATCGTATGATGTATATAACTGTTATAACATTAAGTTTGTGTCTGATACGTTAATTTTTTTTCATACATTAAAAAAGTTTGTGTTCCCTTTAATCCGTTTGTTACCCCCAGAGAATCAGATCGATTGTAGATGAATGCTATTCCTGTTTGTTCGCCAGCATTAATACATTAAAAGATTAGCTGCAAAACTGTTTAGACAAGCATTACTTATAGTTAATTAAAATTGTCTGGTGAAATGTGAAAGTTTGACGAAATCATTAGAATTAAGCTAGAAAAGCCGCACAGACCATTTATCGGATCGGACCAGTGAATGAAGCTGCTGCGCGAGCAACAACAGACTCCGTGAGAATCGTTTGAATGAACCTGCAATTTTCTGTTATAAAAGTTCAAAACCCAGATGAAAGAAAAGCGCGCAGTCATGAGGCAAACCGCTCTTTCAGCGGAAATTTATACCAGTGCCCCAAATTTACATAACTTTAACGTTACTCCTACAACCAACCTTGAAGTCATATTTGTCTTAGCGCACCAGCACTAATTAATTGTACAGTAAAAGTGTTTTATGGTTTATTCATATTGAATATTGTTATGCATCTATTAGAATACCCTATAATTACAGGGTATTCTCTTATGAAGCTAGATTGATTTACATGTTTTTTTAAATGTGTTTTGCTAAATGTGTTTACACTTATGTTTTAGACAATGGACTTTTTTGTGAAGAAAAAATTTTAACAATAGAATTTCTGCCTGTTAATTGAAACATTTCAAGGTTAGTAACCTATTTGAATTTGAGTTTTCAATTTTACTTAGAATTATGACTTCCAAAAACGAGGTGAAATAAGTGTATTGCCGCATTCCGTCCAACAAAGCTTCATTTCATTTACAGTGTACTTTTGTTCCTCCCTACAAGTCCAAATCAGTTAAAGGGTAAAGGGTGGTAAAATTTACTCACGTTAGCCGCAAATATTGGCACAAATTTTCTGGAGGGAGTGAAAACTGGTTTAGTATGTCTCTTAGTGCGAATGATAGTAGATTCCCACAAAGACTGTAAAAATGTAAACTGTAAGCTTAGTTTTGTTTTTTTACTTGTGCTTTCTCTGTACCTTTGTCATTTAAAGGCCTTCGTGCAGAAATTGTTTTTAACCTGTTAGCCAGCACCCCGACGCCCTCGTGCTGAACGCCCCTCAACTTGCACGTGTCAGTGTTTATGAATAGATTAAATGAAACGGGACAAATTTAATCTTGACAATCTATATATCATTATAAAGATCTAAGCCTCAAGCATCGAAGACAGATTGCTGTTTTTCAATGGAAAGCTTATAAAGACTGTATTTGCTATTTGTGTAAGCAGTACACATCAAAACATGAGCAATGGAAATGCTGTACATACCAGATACGTTGTAATAACGAGTCATAAACACATCCACAGCTGTAAATCCCGGTTTAGTTAGAAAGGTAAGGGTCCACTGAACGACATCTCATGAAGCACGTTTAGTCCAACGAAACAATAACGTTGTAATATGGATCATAATTCCTTTGTTTACATTTCAGTTCTTCAGCAACAGAACTGCTTGTGTCCATTATTTAATAACTCACGGTCAGAAACTGCGTCTTGTTAGTAAAAAAACGGCATGATTTAGCAGCGTACAGTGTCACAAACAGAATGAGACGATCCACCGGAAAAAAGAATGAATGAAAGATAGGCGAAAGATAGTATATTTGAAGTTTGGCGCTCCCTCGTGACACGCTCTGACGCACCTGTCAGCTGATGGAGTTTTTAAACAGTTTTTATATATGTGAGAGTGTGTTTTATGTTGAATGTGAATGTATCTGCATGATTACCATCTGTTTGAGTGCAAATAAGCCCAAATCAGCTCGCTATTACTGAATGGTCACGGCTATCAAAGTGAACGCGTCTATATGAATAGAGAGAGTGGATTATTTACTTTATGGCACATTTGTGTTATTACCATCTGTATAAGTGGCCATCAGCATATCAGCACTTAATTGCATTGTAATTCATTGTAAATACTGCATTTCTAGCAATCTCAAGATGTTCTGTAATTGGCAAACAAAGTTAAATCTTTTTTTTATTTTTCTTATTATTCTTATTTTTCTCACTCAAATTATTCTCATTGTATTTTTCTAGTGCTCAAATAATTAATTTATTGATGTCTAAGTTTATGTCTAGTGTTTTATAATTGAAAAAAACTATGCAGTGGTATGTTTACTGACTAAATAGTTTGTAGAAGCCTTCAATACTATTGTGAAATATATTTTCTTATATTTGGGGAATGGGGAGTGTAGACATAGTCTCATAAAAATATTTGCAGGAGTCTCATTTTTCATGATATTTTATTCAGATTTGAAATAGAAACTCATGAGACATGTGGCTTTCAACCCATTACTTTTCTAGATTGCTCCAGGACTCATTTCATGTATTTTTATTAGGAATGGGCGTTTTCCGCAAATATTACATTCGAATATTTGAGCTCGTGTTTTCTCCGCGGCCGGCCTTATTGTTAATTGTTATTGCATTTTATTGTTAGGCTGCTTTACGTTTTTTCTTTGTTCACTTTTTTTTTTGCTCATTTTTTTTTTGCTTTTAATCTGTACTTTTGTTTGTTTGCACAAAAAGGGGGGCGTGGTCTTGTTGTGCTCTGACGGAGAAGAAGGAAGAGCTGCATTTTGTGTTTGTCGCCATGTCGTTGAAACGCTGTTATTTTCATCTCGGAGTCCAATCATCTTTGTTTGGGCTTCCCAGGGACGCTGTACTTGGAGATGAATGGTTACAATTTATGTTTAACTCGGTTCCCGAAAATTATAATCCACATGTAAATCTATGCAGCACATTTTGCTGAGGACAGCTTGCTGAGGACAATTTCCCCAATCTCAATCAGTTTAGTGCCGGATTCGCACAAAGATTATTCTTGAAAGATGGAGCAGTTCCCTCTTTGTCTGGAGAAGGCGTTGTTTATGGACCACAACCGGTAAGTGTATTTTATTTTTATTAAGTTGGTGCGTTTAACAGTTTCTGTAAATTATTACACAAAGGGCAACGCTGTTTAGCTTTGTTAACTAGATGTTAGGGCTGTGCAAAAAAACAAATGCGATTTTCATGCGCATCTCGTCAGTAAAAACGCTCCTGTGATTATAAGTACATCTCCAGCACATGCTCCTGCCCACTTGCTTCTCAAAACTACTCCAAAACTAGCCCAATCGCGTTTCCAGGAGGTCAGCCTGTTCTAAACTGGTGTCGAATCACAACACAGGAACCGCTGGCCCAATCAGAACTCGTCACGTATTTCTGAAGGAGGGACTTTATAGAACAAGGAAGTCATCAGCTCGTTTTTATGACAGTGAAAACAGCGGTTTACAGATAGGTGAATTGTGTGAAAAATACTGTTTTTTTACACGCGAAACATGAACATGTTATATTGCACACTGTAAACACAATCAAAGCTTCAAAAAAGCACGAAAAACGGGACCTTTAAGGTTGGCACTAATTAGTGCTGTACTTTAATCATGAGCCAGAATCCACATGTCCTGGTGATTGGTGACCAGGAAAACTCCTCCCAAGATTTTATTATTTTAAACAGGGAGGCTATAGACCAGAAGACGATACTACAAGCAGTCGATCTGTGCTTCAAACATTTCTTTGTATATGACATCTACTACCTAATCAGTAAAAAACTTTTTAATCATCAGTAGGTCCAGCAGTAGTGTTGTCAAAAGACCCGGTACTTCGGTACCAAGTCGGTACTAAAAATATTTAAATGTAATGGCACCAGGTTTCTTTAAGTACCAGTAGTACCGAGGTCCCGTTTAAACTCGGTTCAGCGCTATGATTTCCGCGAAGCAGAAAACGAGGACGGAATCTCAAAATCCAGTCATAAAAATGAAACTTACATTTTAATATAGAAGAATTTGTCAAAGTTAGCATAAATTAATCAAATCAAATCTCCATATGGACCAGTATCTGTAAATGTTAAGCGGCAAAAGTTGTTTGAAATATGAATCCGTGTTCTGCGCGTCTCTGTGTGAACTAATGAATGGCAGAGACGTGCAGGTTTGTTTACTACAGACTGAAGCGCATGACGCTTGCATTAATTTCAGCATCTGAGCTTCAGAGTTCTCTCTCCATCAAGCGATCTGAACTTTTCAGTTCATCTCAATGGACGCACAGTGCACCTGTATTGGATGCTCTGTAAACTCTTTGTGAAGGCGCACGACTCAACGTCGCTTTACTGATAGCGCTGTTTCTCACACATGCAAAGAGAGAGAGAGCGAGAGTCTTACCACGCTGAATTGACACGCTATATGTAAACTAATCTTTGTTGTCTTCTGCTGTCAAATTAATGGAGTTCATTTAGAATTATTCATATTCATTATCGAACAAGCAGAAGACATACCGGTATCTGTGGTAGTGGGCGGAGCTAATGCGCAAATGGCCATTTCATTGGCTGGCGCTGATCTCTTACCATCCCTGTTTTGATTTCAGCAAATCATTTTGACCGAACGCATACAACGTGATTAATATTCATGAACCCAACAGCTCATCAATTCATAGTGCATTGTATATACATTAGTATGATAGTAGAATTAGTAGTAGTATTATCTTTTAATAATAATTAATATGATCTATTACTATTTTTTTTACAGAAACCCTCAATGACCAAAAATATCTTAAGCATCACCACCAGTCTTAAGTTCAGTTAAAATGACAAATATGCATTCATTAGGCCTAAAAGTTAATTTTTACATAAAGGCATTGTGCTAGAAATATTACTATTATTTAGTAAAATGTATGTGATACTGCTACTACTGTTGAAAATTTTTATAAAACTTTATTTTTTTAAAGAAATAAATCACAATATTCCTTCCATGTTTTAATTTTAATAGCAAATTCCCTTTATTTACCAAAAATAAAATGTGTTTAAATTTAATAAATTAAAAGACAAATTAAATTTGGGTGAAACTTGTTTACTGTTTTTCATAATTATATAACTTGTAGAAAAACTTAACACAATAGTAAATAATTATAAAGAATGGCATTGGTTTTATTTTTAGTGCTAAAAAGTTTTTTTTTTTTAAATTAGCATATTTTTGTGTTTTGCTTTGGTACCGAAATTGGTACCGAGAACCGTGGATTTTCACTGGTATCCAGAGGTGGATAGAGTACCCAAAAACTGTACTCAAGTAAAAGTACTTCTAGAAATATTTACTCAAGTAAAAGTACTAGTCTTGAATAGTTACTTGAGTAAGAGTAAAAGAGTATCGGATAAAAAATCTACTCAAGTAGTTAGTTACTAGTTACTTTGGGTCATATATACTGAGCCTATTTTTATTTAGATATATAGATAAAATGTATGTAATGTATGTGTGTGTGTATAAATGTATATATTTCATCAGCCTTTACTCCAATTTATGTAATTTATTATAAAACCCTGTCTGTTTACTTAAGTAACAGATATAGGTGTCATGCCATGACATTTTTAATACGACTGACTTTATATTAAATGTGAATTTAACATTGAAAGTTAATGTGATATAAATATTGCTACTAATCTTTCATTGTTCAGAAGTAAAATAACATTTACATTATTAAAGATCATTTTCACTGACAGTCTAGATTTCAATCACTCTCAGAAACTCCCATTAAAATCACTGAAACTGTTAACACTGTGAAATCAATCTTAATTAAAGATTCGTACACACATCTGCACTTTGTTGTTTCTGACGAGAGAATTCGCCAGAAAGAGGTCTCCAGTCAGTGAGCGAGTGAAGGAAGCACCGGCATTTTAGCGATGACTCATCTGAACGCCTCTGATTGGCCAATGCTTTAATAAGCTCAAAAGAATCATGTGTGATTGGTTATAATGCGCAGCGCTGTATAAACGCATCTATCTCTGGCTAAGCGCCAGCAAGCAATCACAGATCTGAATTTAGCAGCTGATAATATGACTCGCTGAACGTTCTCACGCCGGTGTAATTGTATTAAAATTAATAAAATCTTAATCGGCTATTTTTTGTCTTTTGAAAGCTGCATTCAACTTGACTCCCCTCTTAAGCCACACACGTACAACAAACTAATGTCACAGTGGTATCGTGTACTGTAATCGAATGTAGCCCAAGTTATTACCTGTTAAACAGTAGACAGCACACGCGGTGTTCATCTAATAAGGATCTCCATCGCAAGCAAATAATAACTAGGGCTGCAACTAACGATTATTTTGATAATCGATTAATCTGTCGATTATTTTTACGATTAATCGATTAATCGGTTTATGTACTTATATTTTAGTTTTTTCCATTTTTTTCCCCAAGTAAATTATTAATAAATGGTCTTTATCCTTCAGCATAGATTTTTAAGAGATTTTAACCATTTTGCACTGTCATATCCTAATCAAAAATATACCTGGAGTTGTTTTATTGTGTTAGTAATCCTTTGTCGAACTCTTCTGCAATCAGAACACTGACCCATACTCTAGCAAATTTCACAAGGAGATTTAAAATAATGTTTTCACCATGGCAGTCCTTAGAGCTCCTAAAGTAGTTTAACATCCCGAACGAAGCTTATTAAGGAATCTTTCAGAACATATTTTCACGAAGAATAAGGATAAAACAGAATAAAATTGCAGTGCATTGTATTTTATTATTTACTGGGAAACAGCTTTATAGCCTTTGCTGTGAAATTGTAAACAATCCTTCGAATAAAGTGCCAGTGGCATGAAACCTGAATGGAACTCACAATTTAAAGTAAAATCCATCAGAAGGTTGTCCAGAAAAAAAAATTGGACAGTCACACACAAAAAAACCTGCTGTGTGAAAAAGAGCAGTGAATACTTAGAAAAAAAGTGCATTTCAAATATCTTTAAACATTTACCTCTCTCATTCAGTCATAATTAGGCTGCACGACTGAATTTTGAACTGGTAAACTACAAACTGATCACAGAACATGTTTGTAAAGCTTTAAATGTTAACTGTTAAAAAGCAATGTTATCAGCTTTTACGACTAAACATTTGCAAACAACATTGTACTGGAGAATCTGCACAAATAAAAGTCTTAGGGGCCATTCACATATCGTGCCTAAAAACGCGTGGAAAACGCTAGGCGCGCCGCTTTCTCCTTCTTTCCAAAGCGCTCGGGCAGAAGCGCCCCTGAGGCGTCTGCCTTTGCTAAGCAACCATGACGTGCTCTCTCCTTGAAGACGCGGAAATTTCAGCAAAGGATAAATGGATTTGCAGCTCAAAAAATCGCTTGCAGTAGCTCTGCTACTAAATTTATTTAAAAATGGAAATCCATATACAACTATGATCAGCTGTTCCTTTCATCTTGACTGAGCTTTTAACGTTGTTACGGGAAAGGATGAAGCTGATTGGTTAGTTCTTGTCACATGACCCGCGGTGCGCTTGCTGCATTCTGAAAAGTTGAGATGTTTTTAACTCGATGCGGTGCGGTGTTGGAAATAACGAACTTGAGCGCGCCAAAGACGCGATATGTGAACGTCCCCTTAAACAGTTCAGTAGTGCAGAGTTTACAGGTTACTCTTCTTTTTTGAAGGCTCAAAGTAAAGTACTCCCAGTCTCCCACATCCCGCTAAATGCTGTTCGGGAAGCACATGACATAAAACGAGGCCAGCTATTGGCTATTCGCTACTTCTCCTGCTGTACTGGCTGAGTAAAACCTCCGGTGGCTCATTACTGCCACACTTTGGTCACCGCAGATTTGAAATATGCACGAGATGAGCCGCTTACGGCAAATAAAAGTTATTTAGCAACGAATCGATGACTAAATTAGTTGACAACTATTTTAATAATCGATTTTAATCGATTAAATCGATTCGTTGTTTCAGCTCTAATAATAACCTTTGCAGATTTTCTTTCAATTCAGTGCAGTTCCAGCCACGTTTTCAACGCTGCTGTTCTTAAACGTTACAAGTCTGAGTGAACCGCTTCAGACGCTCAGCGCGTGCGGCAGGGAACTGAACGACTCATTCAAACTGATTCATGAACCAATTCACTCGTTTGCCAATTGGTTTGATCAAGCCTTTGAACAGAATTGACTCAAAAGAATGAATCATTCGCGAATGGGCATCGCTCATTGCCCAGAGAAAAGTAGACGGCGCGTTTGGAATAAACTGAAGCATTTGTAACATTTATTGCATTAAGATAAAGTAACGAGAGGAGCGTCGCCCACAGTAACGAAGTAAAAGTACAGATTTTTCCCCCAAAATTTACTCAAGTAAGAGTATAAAGTACCCATCTTTAAATATACTCCGAAAACTATTAGTTACCCCAAAAATTACTCAAGTAAATGTAACAAAGTAAATGTAACTCGTTACTACCCACCTCTGCTGGTATCGGTACCGAATACTGAAATTTTGGTACCGTGACAACACTATCCAGCAGTATATTTTTTATTATTATTACTTGATTTTATGATTATTTTTTGTTTTATTATTATATTTTATATTCATTTTATTTGAAAGTCGTAATATTTGCCAAGTGTGGTAACCCATATTTGGTATTGATGCTCTGCATTTAACCCATCCAAGTGCACACACAGCAGTGAGAAGTGCACACACACCCGGAGCAGTGGGCAGCTATAGATCCAGCGCCCAGGGAGCAACTGGGGGTTCAGTGCCTTGCTCAAGTGCACTTCAGCCACGGGTATTGAGGGTGGGAGAGAGCACTGTTCATTCACTCTCCCCCACCTACAACTCCTGCCAGCACCGAGACTCAAACCTGCAGCTTTCGTGTTACAGGTCCAACTCTCTAAACATTAGGCCACAGCTGTGAACTGTATTTGCACATTTGTGTGTTTTGATATGAATTGACACATTTGTACATCTTGAAAACTTCAGTTGTATTTTTACACATTCTTGTACATTTAAATAAAATATTTTAATATATATATGTAAATGTGTTATATGCATATTAAAATTAAATCTGTAATTTACAACAAAGTTGTTTCAAAATATGGTTGTATTAAGTAATGTTTAATAAAAATACTGATGTTAATATAAATAATTAACTCAACTGTTGGGTAACTTTTAACCCAACAGGATTTTAACCCACAGATGGGAAGGTACCATATAGTTGGGTTACAGGATGGGTTAGTTTTAACCCAACACTTTTGAGTGTGTGTGTATATATATATATATATATATATATATATATATATATATACACACACACACACACACATGGCAGGGCCCCAAAACACCAGATAAGTAAAACTTTGTAAGCCTAAATGTAACATTACCACAAACAGACATTAAAGATAAATGAAGAATAAACACCAACCTCTTTCTGGTTCCTCGTGTTTTATTCCCCAGGTTTCTGGTTCCTCTGGTTTTATTGTGCAGGTTTCTGGTTCCTCTGGTTTTATTCTCCAGGTTTCTGGTTCCTCGTGTTTTATTCTCACGGTTTCTGGTTCCTCGTGTTCTATTCTCCAGGTTTCTGGTTCCTCTGGTTTTATTGTGCAGGTTTCTGGTTCCTCTGGTTTTATTCTCCAGGTTTCTGGTTCCTCTGGTTTTATTCTCCAGGTTTCTGGTTCCTCGTGTTTTATTCCCCAGGTTTCTGGTTCCTCGTGTTCTATTCTCCAGGTTTCTGGTTCCTCGTGTTTTATTCCGCATTTTTCTGGTTCCTCATATTTTATTCCACAGGTTTCCGGTTCCTCTTGTTTTATTCCGCATTTTTCTGGTTCCTCATATTTTATTCCCCAGGTGTCTGGTTCCTCTGGTTTTATTCCCCATGTTCCTGGGTCCTCGTGTATTATTCTCCAGGTTTCTGGTTCCTCTTGTTTTATTGTGCTGGTTTCTGGTTCCTCGTGTTCACTCTCTTCTTTAACAAACATCATTTTCACAGCAGCAGATCTCAGTTCAGCTGATACTCCTCCAGATATTCCTGCGTGATTCAAAACTTAGACGACGATGAAGATAAATATTACAGGTACGCCTATTTACTGAACTGATTAAGAAACTGTACTTTTCTCTTAAAAGAAACGTTTCTAACTGTTTGTATTAAGGCAGCATGTCGACATCACAACAACAGAGAGCGCTGCGAAACTAATCTTCCTCTGAGGTTTACTGGTGTTTGTCAAACAAACGAATGTGTGTAGCGCCTCCCGCTGGACTGGAGTGTACGAGACGCAGAACAAATAAACACCCCAGACAGCACACATACGTTGTGCCGATGTCGGCACGAAATCGCTTAGGGAGCGTTTGATAGGAAAGATTTCGTCGCAAGGTCGGCCTCTGATCGGAAATGCTCTCCAGGCGATGCTGGGACGATGCATCCCGGCCGCTCTGCGTGGACGCGGTTCACCGGCGTTTTGATCATCGTTATGGATCATAATTATAATAAAACAATACACACCACTCTCAAGAACAGATGCAAATTCATTAATATTTTCATTTATTTCATATTACATATACAAATACATTGCCATTTACCAGATGCTTTGATCAAAAGTGGATAATTCGGGATTATTTGTAGTCTTTTGAACATTTACCATGATTTTACTCCAGCTTTTGCAGTAAAACCATAGTAAAAACAAAATCAACCATAGTTTTACTACAATCACCATGGTTTAACTATGACTGTTGCAGTAAAACCATAGTAACTACCAAAATAACCACTACTACAGTACTTGCATGGTTATGTTGTATGAGTATAGCACTTTTTTACAATACTTATTTCAAAGTAGGTTTACAGAAAATTCATGTTTCAAGGTTGCAGTTTAAAAAGCCAGAGGTGACAGACTCTTTGGGGAAAACAATCTACTAGTTCATAATAAAAAGTCATGTGTTCAGTGCTGTCAGCATCGCAGGCTAACTTTATGCCAACAACTTTTTAAAAAGAGTTACATAAACACAGAATAAAACCAGGCAAACAATAATTAAAGAAATAAAAATATATACATATTTTTTTTTTTTTTTTTTACATATATATATTTAATAAGCAATTAAAATGTTTTAAATTGCATGATAAAAATTCTAAAATATTTTCTGATCAAATCTTACTAAACAAGTCTCTAGTTTTGTGTTCAGTTCACATTAACATTATCTTTCAACAATTTTAAAGGGTAAGTTAAAAAATGTTCAATCCATTTTGTATTGTTATATTGTTGGTAACATTTGTAAAAGAACAATGTTTATTCTTTCTCCAAGATACCGTTTATTTGTCAGCAAAACTGATGCAAAACAGCATGTTTTCATTTAGATGCTGCATTGTGTCATTTTGTCAAAACTCCTCATCCTGCAGAGTGCTGCTTACAAATAAAATTGGACATGTAGGTACACATAACTCAGAAAGAGTAAATACTGGTCATTTACAGATATTAGAGATGTTGCAATAAAGCAGATTGAAAATCATTCAATTTACTCTTATAGGCAAAATAAGGATAATATTTGTTTTGTGTGTCTAATGTTTTGTGTGTTCTTGTACAGTCACCGTCGTCTGTAGCCTTTGTGAGCGTTGGCATCATCTGAAGTCTTCATAAGTGAGTTTGGATTCAGTCTGGAGATCTCTAGAAACCTTGGGATTGACATCCTGAGATAGAGACAGGAAATAAAAAGAAGAAAGTTTAAGCATAGCTGCTGCTGTTCATATTATTTCAGACAAACGATTATTTATTTCATCACATATAATTGGAGTGCATGGTTATTAGATGTGTTGTGTGAATACTAAACTGTGTATTTTAATCTAATTTAAACAACAACAAAAAAGTGTGTCCGGGCCCCAAATATTATTAGCAAGGCTATTTCAAAGTATATCTGATTTAATCACAAGTAGGTTTAATAAACGCACATCCAAAAACTTTAGGCAGGTGCTCAATCACATGATACACTTCACCAATCAATAAACAAAAATCGACACACTGCCACTAATGCTCTCAAAAATCAATTTATTAATGAAGTGTTTCATTTGATCCCTTAGTAAATGTAATATTTGTGGAACAGGCATCTCTTTAAAATGGAATACACATGCCACAGTACCATTTCAGTAGGTGGAACATCATATTTGTAATTTATACGAACATTAAAGGTTTGGGGTCAGTAAGATTTTTTACGTCTTTGAGAGAAGTCTCTTCTGCTCACCAAGGCTGCCTTTATTTGAAAGAAAGGAAGTAAAAAACAGTAATATTGTGAATTATTATTACAATTTAACACAACAACTTTCCACGTGAATATATTGTGAAATGTAATTTATTTCTGTGATCTAAGCTCAGTTTTATTACTCCAGTCTTCAGTGTCACATGATCCTTCAGAAATCATTCTGATTTGCTGCTCAATAAACATTTTAAATTATTATCAATGTCTTATCAATTATCAAAAGTTAAAACAAACATTTCTGTTTCAAATAAACACTGTACTGTTTTAAAACTTTATTAATCAAAGAATCCTGAAAATATGTAGCAACACAGCTGTTTTCAACACTGATAATAAACAGAAATGTTTCTTCAGAAGCAAATCAGAATATAAGAATGATTTCTGAAGTATCACGTGACACTGAAGACTGGAGTAATGATGCTGAAAATCCAGCTTTACCATCACAGGAATGAATTACTTCTCTAAATATATTTAAATAGTTATTTTAAATTGTAGTGAATTGTATTCATTTCATATATTAAACTGTGGTTGCCATAAAAGACTTTCAAAAACATAAACCCCGTACCATCCCAAACTTATGAAACAGTTGTGTATGTTCGAGATTGTATTTACTAGTCCTGCGGTTTATAGCATCTTGGAGATGTTGTCTGACAGCAGCGGTGGGCCGACAGGGGCAGCAGGGCCTTCTCTGCTGGCCCTATAAAAAACAAAATTGTGTGAAATGTGTTTTTATTGATCATTTAGATATCATTTTCATTTGTGTAATGTCCACAAAAGCCTGTGATTAGTTTAGTTGAGGTTGACCTGGAATATCCTAAATAAATTACAATTCTATCGAACTCTAAAATCTGATTATGAATGTGAAGATTATCTTCAGAGTGTCAGAGACACAAAGCAGAGACGGATCCTGACCAAGTACAGGCTCAGTGAGATATCGAGACAGAGACGCACTTCCTCCTGCACTGTCAGAAATACATATCCATAAGAGACCTATACTTTAACAAATTCACAAATTTAATACAGAACTTTACAGCAATTAGTGAAACAGAACAATTAAAGATAATATTAGGAGAGGGACACACGGAAGAACTGGCTGTGAGATACGTGTGGACGTGCCACAGCCTGAGAGACAGCAGGTGAACGTGTGTGTGTGTGTGTGTGTGTGTGTGTGTGTGTGTGTGTGTGTGACCTCAGTGTGTCTGACCCTACTGTGCACCACAGTGATCCTTGGTATGTTTGTGTGTTTCTATATAAGATTAAGACTGTGGTATCAAATGTTCACACAAATGTTATAATTTGTTAGTTTAATATTATAAAATGTTATTATAATCAGTTCCATTACTGTGATGTTAATTTTTTTGTTATAATTTATTTTATTTTTTCTATACATGTACACTATGCTTTGGCAATATTGTATAATTTACATTCATGCCAATAAAGCAATATTGAATTGAATTGAATTAATACCAAGCACAAGTTATTTTGTTGGCCGTGATTACTTTTTAATTTGAGTCAAGGGACATGAAATGAGTTCTTTATTATTTGATGAGTATTGTATCATGCACATTATTATAACAGAGGTCAACCGATTCATTGGTTTTGCTGGTTAATCGGCACCGATAGCTGATTTGCAGAACTATCGGTTATCGGCAAAAATCCATTTAGATAGTTTTCCGTGGTGTGTTTTAAAACGCGAATTTAAATACAGCAGTTCACATAGTTTTCTTTTAAATAACATTATATTTGTCCCAAATCATTGTAAATTTACATAATGACTTCACCCTAGGCTATAAATTATGTATTTTATTTTAACACTGAACTTCAAACACATATGCCACATAGTTCATTCCTGAAGCAAACCTATGTCCGTTTGGTGATTAAATAAACAGTTTTAGACCGCTTCTTGAATTGAATGTGACGCGCCCAGTGTGTGTGATAACTTTGACTTCTCAAAGACGCAGCGCTGCACTTTTGCAAAGTGTGTTAACTTTTTTTAAAATATATTTTGATTAGATAATCATGCAGTGTTCT
Organism: Carassius carassius; assembly: GCF_963082965.1. Classification (NCBI taxonomy): domain Eukaryota; kingdom Metazoa; phylum Chordata; class Actinopteri; order Cypriniformes; family Cyprinidae; genus Carassius; species Carassius carassius. The sequence continues at coordinate 14,511,803 of NC_081755.1, read as the reverse complement.
AAAATAGCAGCAAATAAAATGTGATGCGTCCGGTGTGTAGGGTTGGGTATCGTTTGAATTTTATCGATTCCAACTGCGATTCTGCTTATCGATTCCGATTCTTATCGATTCCTAGTTTGGATTCCAATAAGATAAAAAAATCCAATATAAAAAAAAATTAAGTCAAACATTTAGATGTCAAACATGTTTCTGTCTTTTTACAAAGCATTCTGTTGCAGCTGAATAACATGAGCAAAAATCAGCAGCCTACAAAACACTGCAAGAGGAATTTTGCCTGTGCTTAAAAAAAATACCATAGCAAAAACAACTAATTAATAAAAATATTAAAGTGTTAAAGACAGGTAACCAGTCAGTAATAAGATAGGAGCAAACAAATCAAGTAGCAATATCATAAGTACAACTAAACAAAATCTCAGGTACAGAAACTGTAATTAAAAGTTAAAAAACACTGCATAGTTTTCTGTTTATAAATAAAATAAAGATTAATCAATTAAAGTTATTAAATATATTCAGTCGAGATCAGTGAATGATTTTCTTTTGTTCTTTGATAAACATTAATGACAGGCAGCGCGTTTATTAGGCTGTTGTCTCTTCGAGCAAAAATACTGTACACGTGTGTTTTCTTTCTCTTCTGTTTACGTTCACGTAAGACAAAAACGGTTGTGTTTATGATGATATACTGATGTAGTTTTCTGTATATTGGTCGACAAATATGAAAGAAGTCAGTTTGACCCTGAACAACCTTTTCTACAGTTGAAATACATGGAATGGTCCGAGAACGGACACAAACCCGGGAACCTGCAGCGCGAACCGCAGACCGCTGCTCTCGTTCAGTATCCATTTCGTTCAGTATCCATTTTTTTTAAATATTGGTTTATAAATCGGTATCGGCCAGTGTGGTCCTAACTAGCTATCAGTATTGGTAAAATCCACTATCGGTCGATCTCTAGTTGATAATACTGTGGTGCTGTGAGGATGTCCAGGAAAAAAAAACAAAAAAAACAAGACCAAATCAATACCGGTGGCTCCTGGTGATACATTGAGGTCTAATGAAGCGAAATGATCGGTCTGTAGGAGAAAATGAACACTACTTACAACAGTATTACCTTTAATCCAAAGCCCCCGCAACCAGCTGTCAGCGCGTTCATAACTTAATTGTATTACTTAATCCACCTGTTGCTTTAGCCTTATTTAACAGCCGCTTGCACCACCTGCTGGTGAGCGACTGACAGCAGATGAAGATCATGCCTCTACTGCTATTCCCGCAGCTCCCGGGTGTGAAAGGGCGAATTATCTGCCGAATTTTAACCACTGAATTTGTGGAAGCGAATTTGGAAAGTGAAATAAAATGGACCGAAATTCGCCTGTCGAATATCGTATTTTTAAAACCGACTGAATATTTTGTAAGTGTGATATGAATTATAGATTTTTTAATTATAAAAAAAAAGGTGTGTGAAATATTTCTAATTGAAATATTCACAGCTTAAACGAACAACTATGTTAAATTTCTGGACCTAAAAATGCAATCCCTGGAAATACAAAGCATTAAAATACAAGTGCTGTTAATGCAATGCATTATTTTTCAGTTAGTGCTGTTCAGCATGCTTTTTTGTTTCAAAGACATATGTCATTATTTTACTTCCATAAACATACAAATATTAGCAATAGTAGGCCTTTTACAGACTGATTCAAATGAAGGAAGAGTACCACAGATCATGTCATTATAACTGTAGCCCAGGATTACATTTTCAGTCAGCAGCCATGGATGTGTCTTCAAAAAGCACAATGAAATGAACATGAAATCATCATTTCCATTACAAATTTAATGCAACGTAGCTTAAAATACAAAACTAAATAAAAATTTGGCGTCCACATTAATTTCACTGCAGTTTCTTTTTAATAATTTTGACAAAGAAATAAAGGTCAAATAATGGTGTAAATTTCAAACATGAAGGTAATTACCTTTACAGGTCACATAGTATTTGGTGTTGTATATTTAACACAAGATATTAAAGAACCGTTTGCCAAAAAAATTTATGAAAGGAGACAAAGGTCTCGAAAGATTGCATAGTACTGTACTTCAATGTATTCTAGTAAATAATGTTCCTGAGCTGCTTAATTGGAAAAATACAAAACATACATCAACAACAACAAAAAAAAGTTAGAAAAAAATGGGGGCGTTACTATTAAATATATAGTTCAAAAACACAAACAGTTAAAGTAATTCAATTTACATTTATGTGTATAGCAGTTTCAAAATATATAGTTCAAATCAGCTTATCAGAAAATGCATGTTTCCAAAATAAAATTGACAGTGATCTGCTAACAGAGGAGACTGTGTCCAAGTAATGTTCACATGGGAGAAATACAAATAAAACAAAGCATGCAGTTAACATACATACACATTTATTTATATTTGTATACAAGTTAACATAACATTCGTAAGTTTCATGTTTTGAATCAGAGTTGGTGTCATCTAAAGTCCTCACAGGGGCTGTTGTAATCTCTTCACAGTTGTTGGATCATTTTAAATTTTCCCATCAGGCTACATCCAAAGTGGAGATGGGGTAGTTTGTAGTTACCTTGGGATGGGCACAGAACAAAAGTCAAGCATGGAAAATAAGTAGTGCAGTGGCTGTTAAAAACATTTAAAGCAAAAGATAACCAAGTGAATTTGATAATCTATAACTGTATACAAGTTTATGAGATGCACTGTGAGAATGCTTGGCTTAAGGAACCAGTGTTTAATGTACATTTGTACATTAAGAGACTAATGTACAACTAAGAGATAGTATGTCCCATACACTATAAGAAGGGCTATTCCAGAGTTTGGAGCAAGAAATATTTAAACACTCTCCCTACATCAGTGTACTAAGATACCCTAGGTCAGGGGTCACCAATCTCGGTCCTGGAGGGCCACTGTCCTGCAGAGTTTAGCTCCAACCAGCTCCAACACACCCGTTTGAAAGTCAGTATGCCTAGTGAGATCTTGATTAGCTGGTTCAGGTGTGTTTAATTGGGGTTGGAGCTAAACTCTGCAGGACAGCGGCCCTCCAGGACCGAGATTGGTGACCCCTGCCCTAGGTAATACTAAAAAATCCAGAGTTAAGCGACCTTTCACAGCATGATGGATTGGAAGGCATTCTCAAATTGGTAATATATACTGGTGCCAAAAAGTTTAAGATTTCATAGGTCAGTATCAATCGGTTGTAATCAAAATGATTGTACAAGTATATTATGTGTGAGCAAACTAATGTTTATAAAGCCCAATCTGTCACGGCTTATGCTGCTGGAAGGAACACGGAGCCGAGGGATAAACGAAACAAGGATTTATTAAATAAAACATAAACAAGGTAAGTCGTAAATAACAGGTGGCAAGAGGCAAGTGGCAAGTAACAGGTGACAAGTAGACAAGTTGACATTTAGACGAGTAGACCCGACAAAACAGAACTGCAAGGACAAGGCTGAAGTAGAAGGGATAATTGGGGAAACACAGGTGGATGGCATGACTAAATTAACAGGGACATGGAACACATGGGGAAATGAAGAGACACACCTGGAAACTAATCAAACCAGACACGGAAGACAGAAACTGGGTCACAGGGGCAAAAACACACAAAATGAGTCCAGGTGTGTGACAGTACTCCCCCCTCCCGGTAGGTGCGTCCTCGCACCGTAGAAACAACAAAGGGAGGCGTGGGTGGGAACTTGGGAGGAGGTTCCGGTGGAGGACAGCCTCCCAGGAGGGGGCCAGCAGACAGGGACTACAGAGGAAGGAGCCAGGGAGGAGACAGGAAGGATGTGAAGCAGGAGGTACCCAGCAGGACCCAGGCCACAGCCATAACGGCCCAAGGTGGGGCCGACGGTGGAAGGAGCCATGGAGGAGGAATGGTCACTGACTCCAGGGACTCGACCCACGGCAACGGAGCAAGTGGAGGAGGAGCCTGAGGCGGAGACGGAGAGCCGAAGAGCCAGGGTGACGGGGAGGAGCCGGAGGTCCTAGGCGGAACAGATGGCTCTGGTGACTGACGCGGCGATGTGGATCCGGAAGGCCGCGGTGAGGCCAGAGTGACCGAGGACTGAGGTGTAGCCGAGGGGATGAAGGAGCCTGACGGAGCCGGAGGGACGGAGGGATGAGGCGAAGCCGGAGGAGTGGAGTCCCGAGGCATAGGATGGACGACGCCAGACCAAGGCGGAGCCGGAGGGACGAGGGAGCCAGGCAGAGCCTGCGGACTGCCGGGCCACGGCGGAGAGGAAGGAGCTAGGAGCCATGGTGGAGCCGACGGGTCAACGGGCCGAGGCGGAGTCCAGGCCTCAGAAGCAGGAGGCGGAGGTGAGGGAGACGCCGACCAAGGCGTCGCTGGAGGATGGCGGTCCCGCTGAGCTCGCACCACAATGATGGTAGGCTGAGGGCGAGCAGAGGGGCAGCCAGACGACAGCGGAAAAGGAGGCAGGAGTGGGTGGGAGGGTGGGAATTTTGGAGGAGCAGGCATTGGAGTACGCTCTGGGGCTGGAGCCCTTCCTGGGCTTAACGGAGGATCAGGAGCCCGTCCTGGGCTTAACGGAGGATCAGGAGCCCGTCCTGGGCTTAACGGGGGTTCAGGAGCCCGTCCTGGGCTTAACGGGGGTTCAGGAGCTCGTCCTCGGCTTAACGGGGGATCAGGAGCCCGTCCTGGGCTTAACGGAAGATCAGGAGCCCTTCCTGGGCTTAACGGGGGTTCAGGAGCCCGTCCTGGGCTTAACGGGGGTTCAGGAGCCCGTCCTGGGCTTAAAGGAGGATCAGGAGCCCGTCCTGGGCTTAACGGAAGATCAGGAGCCCTTCCTGGGCTTAACGGAAGATCAGGAGCCCGTCCTGGGCTTAACGGAGGATCAGGAGCCTGTCCTGGGCTTAACGGAGGATCAGGAGCCCGTCCTGGGCTTAAAGGAGGATCAGGAGCCCGTCCTGGGCTTAACGGGGGAACAGGAGCCCGTCCTGGGCTTAACGGGGAATCAGGAGCCCTTCTTGGGCTAAACAGAGGATCAGGAGCCCGTCCTGGGCTTACAGGAGGATCAGGAGCCCGTCCTGGGCTTAACGGGGGAACAGGAGCCCGTCCTGGGCTTAACGGGGGAACAGGAGCCCTTCCTGGGCTTAACAGAGGATCAGGAGCCCATCCTGGGCTTAACAGAGGATCAGGAGCCCGTCCTGGGCTTAACGGAAGATCAGGAGCCCTTCCTGGGCTTAACAGAGGATCTGGCATAGGTGAATTGGAACCCCCCTCATTTTGACCCATTTGGCGCTCCATATTTTGCTCCCTCGTGGTGGGCAGTGTCGCCGGCTCTCGCACCTGGTCTGACGGGATGCTCTCTGGCTCTCCGTCATCGGTGGGCTCGGGCTTATGCCTCGTACCGTGGGGAGATTGTAGGCTGGGCTCTGGGTCCAGAGTGGACCTGGCGAGATCCTCCATTGGGCCGACCGTGAGAGGGGACCCATTTCTCACCAGATTCCACTCTATAAATGCGGCGAAATCCTCCCGAGGACCATCTTCGGGCGACAACGCTCTGCACCTAGGGTTCAGGCTGGCGTGATAAAAGGTGCAGAGCGCGTGGTCCGGGTAGCTGGTGGCATTAGCTAGCCAGAGAAACCGTCTGGTATGGTCCTCGAGAGACAGTCCCTCCTGCTCCAGCAGGAGGAGGAGGTATTCGGGGCGATAGAGGGGATCCATGAAACACTACGGAAAGAAAAAAGACTGTGAAAAAAAACGGAAAACAAAACGGAGGGAAAACACGCAGTTTTTAACTTTTTCAGGTCGGGTCTTCTGTCACGGCTTATGCTGCTAGAAGGAACACGGAGCCGAGGGATAAACGAAACAAGGATTTATTAAATAAAACATAAACAAGGTAAGTCGTAAATAACAGGTGGCAAGAGGCAAGTGGCAAGTAACAGGTGACAAGTAGACAAGTTGACATTTAGACGAGTAGACCCGACAAAACAGAACTGCAAGGACAAGGCTTAAGTAGAAGGGATAATTGGGGAAACACAGGTGGATGGCATGACTAAATTAACAGGGACATGGAACACATGGGGAAATGAAGAGACACACCTGGAAACTAATCAAACCAGACACGGAAGACAGAAACTGGGTCACAGGGGCAAAAACACACAAAATGAGTCCAGGTGTGTGACACAATCTGTACAACATAAAATAATCTAAAAAAAAACATACTGTTTTATTAACTCTTAATTCTGTGATTTTCTGGTGTAATACCGATCCAAATTCTTGACCTAATGATTAAGGGATCAGGCACAGTCTCTATTGGCTTGATAAGTCTGATGTCATGTAGCACCGCTTCCTTTTCCAAATGCTCTATCAGATACCACGAGAAAAAAATGTGCTAATATAAACTCACAGTGTGATATTATACAGGCGAAAAAGTTATAATCCTAACCATTAACTCCATACCATGAGTCCATAAGTCCCAGATAGCCAGACAATGATAAAAACATATATATATATATATACATATATATATATATATATATATACATATATATATATATATATATATACATATATATATATATATATATATATATATATATATACATATATATATATATATATATATATATATATATATATATATATATATATATATATAATTTGTGTTTGGGACGCTGTAAGCACAGAGATTTTAGTGTACACTGTAAGTTTGAAAACGTTTAGATAAAATGATTAATATGAATAAACAGTGCTTATAAACGACTTGGTTGTAGTATTCTCAAGTGAAGCGAGTTGAGGCTTGGACTTGAAAACAGCGCTTCTTACGTCATCACTTAACAACCGAATAGGATGGATCAATAAAGTAGAAAGGTTTAAGATGATGATTTGAGATTAGACTTACTAGCATATTATCTTGGAAATGTTGTCCATAAGAACATCTGGTCCAAATCAGCTTTGGGTGTAGGCCATCAGCATAGAACAGCCTAATGCTGCGTTTCCACCAAAATTATCAGGAACTTTTTCCCCCCAGACCTGTTGCTTTCTGCGTTTCCACTGTGGTGTAAAGTACCAGGAAGATTAGGCAAAGAGTCTGGTGACGTAGGTCCGCGTGCATTTCTCAATACAAAGTACGCTGATTTTGGACATGCATCGTCGGTAGTTCAGACTTTGTGCATTCGTCTCGGGAGTGTGATGTCCACGGCGACGCAAACCAGTCATTCTGCAAACAGCAGCGTACTTGATAACATCAGTCAGCTCGCCTTGACTACTGCAATTTTCATATATTTACAATAAAATGAACTAGGATATCAAATACCACTGCCTCCTTTCGTTTTGATTTAAACATTTTAACAGCTGCAGGAATGTACTTAGTTCAGGGATATGTGTATATAACATTACATTACAATGAAACAAAATATTATATAAATTTGCCTTTTTTCATTTTCATTTTAAACATATAGATAAATTGAATACAGACCAAAGATAACCTGTTAGATTTACCCAAAACTAATTATACTTTATGTTTAACCACTAAAGAGACATCAGAGCCAGCGGCACACATCAGAAGGTCTAGCCGAGGTGAGGCTGCTCTCGGCGGATACATGAGCACTGAACTCCTGCTGGTCGCGTGGAGCTCATGTCTCCGAGATTGGCGAAACGTTTTTAAATAGGCACTGTCTTTATAAATAAACCACAAATTTGAGTTTTGAACAACTACATTCTCGCCTGAAATACTTTTAAAATTACATTTCATAACACAATAACAGTAATATTTTGAAAATGATTCAAATAAATGGTGGTTGCCGCTGAAAGTTCCGGAACTTTGAAAAAGTACCACCTTGCCAGCAGGGACTTTCTGAGGAGCAGATCTGAGAGTTGTCCAGAGGACAATCATTGACACCTTTCATAAGGAGAATAAGCCACAAACATTCATTGCCAAAGAAGCTATTCACAGAGTGCTATATCCAAGCATGGTAACTGAAAGTTGAGTGGAAGGAAAAAGTGTGGAAGAAAAAGATGCATAACCAACTGAGAGAACCACTGCCTTATGAAGATTGTCAAGCAAAATCTATTCAAGAATTTGAGTGGACTTCACAAGGAATGGACTGAGGCTGGGGTCAAGACATCAAGAGCCACCACACACAGACGTGTTAAGGAATTTGCTGAACCACAGACAACTTAAGAGACATCTTACCTGGACTAAGAGAAGAAGAACTGGACTGTTGCCTAGTGGTCCAAAGTACTCTTTTCAGATGAAAGCAAGTTTTGTATTTCATTTGGAAACCAAGGTTCTAGAGTCTGTGTGAAGGTTGGAGAAGCTCGTAGCCCAGTTTCTTGAAGTCAAGTGTTAGTTTCCACAGTCTGTGATGATTTGGGGTGCAATGTCATCTGCTGGTGTTGGACTATTGTGTTTTTTGAAAACCAAAATCATTGCACTCGTTTACCAAGAAATTTTGGAGCACTTCATGCTTCTTTCTGCTGACCAGCTTTTTGAAGATGCTGATTTCATTTTCCAGCAGGATTTGGCACCTGCCCACATTGCCAAAAGCACCAAAAGTTGGTTAAATGACCATGGTGTTGGTGTGCTTGACTGGCCAGCAAACTCACCCGACCTGAATCCCAGAGAGAATCTATGGGGTATTGTCAAGAGGAAAATGAGAAACAAGAGACCAAACAATGCAGAGAAGGCCACTGTCAAAAAAACCTGGGCTTCCATACCACCTCAGCAGTGCCACAAACTGATCTCCTCCATGCCAGGCTGAATTTAGGCAGTAATTAAAGCAAAAGGAGCCCCTACCAAGTATTGAGTACATGTACAGTAAATTAACCTACTTTCCAGAAGCCCAACAATTCACTAAAAAGTTTTTTTTTTATATAACATATTCTAATTTGTAGTGAATTGGTGGGTTTTTGTTAAATGTGAGCCAAAATCATCACAATTAAAAGAACCAAAGACTTAAACTACTTTAGTCTGTGCACTGAATTTATTTAATATACAAGTTTCACAATTTGAGTTAAATTACTGAAATGAACTTTCACGATATTCTAATTTATTTAGATTTTAGATGCGGTTGGTCAGCTATTTGCACGAATCTCACATTGTAATTTTTTTTTAAAGCAACCACAGCTTCTAACATCAGTTGCAGTGACGCTATAACTTTGCGAAGCAACACTGAGCTATTTTATTCTTAAGGTGGGACAAATTCATTATATATATATTTGATATGTTAATGAGGAAGCGCTAATATAGGTAATAAATAAGGCAATATATAATCCTAATATGATTACTTATTTTATTGGCATATATAAGAGTTATCTGTATAAATACGTTTTAGGTAATGTTTAACTTAATATATATTTATATATTAAATATATAATATATATTTATTTATTTTATTTATTACATTTTATATTATCTCACACATGGATAGGCATTTTCTATAATGTCTAAATTTAAATCAAAATAAATTTCTGATATGACTTAATATAAATTAGCATAAAACAAACAATATTACTCACATTCGCAAGGATTAAAGATTAAATGGAAATAAATAAAAATTGCACAGCTATCAATTAGGTGGCGATATGCACTAAGCATGTAAACAACTAATGAACAAAAGAAGAAGAAACAAACAGCTTGGCGCGTTTTTTCGTAGCGTCCGTTTCTCTAGTGACTCGTCGATTCGTCGCTCTGTTGAGAATGTCTTGAGTCTTAACTAGGAACATACTCTGAGTTGAATGAACTTATTCCCGGATGTGTTTTTGGAAACACATACCCTGAGTAAGCAAGGTTTGGGGTTAATCAACCAAAAGATCAGGGTTTACTTCATGGTAAGGTAACCCTGCTTTCTGGAATACACCCCTGTTCACACCAAGAGCAAAATGAAACAATACAATAATAACGATATTTTCATGTACACCAGTGAACCATAACTGTGTGCTTATTCTAAGTTTCAGATTGCAGTAATGAAAGTGGATGTAAGTGACCTTTTATGTTACTTATTTTGTGGTGCAGAGCTTCTCCGCAATGTCATCTGCTACTATAAATGTGCAATTTTAATGAAATCTAAATAGCTGTCAGTGTATTCATTCACCATCTACAAAAAAACAAAAATCATTCAGACAGTGGTCCCAACAGTATAATTTCAATCCCAGAGAGGAATTGAACTATTTTGCAGACATTTCATGAAAACCTTAAAAATTGTACAAACCTATGGAAAATGGGGCATCTGATGTCCCCTTTAAATTGGAAACCATTTTTAAAAAGTAATAGTTATAGTTTTCATTCTTGGTGTGAACAGACCTTTATGCTCTTGTCATCTTTGCAGACTGCCGTTACATGAAGTGGAAGTGACACCAGGAACATGAGTAATGGGAAAGCAGTGAAAAAAAACTTTATAAGCAATTTGCAGTGTATTTTCTTACCAAAGTCTTATTTCGTGGGATGAGGGTGGATGAGTTGTGGTTTACGGTTGTGTAGCCTTAAAGGCTTCGGCCAATGACATGGCTTGTAGATAAATGTCCACCCCAAAGGCCTCACTGGTCATAAAAGGGTCAATGTTTGCCCTTAAATGCTCCTCTACTCTGACGCAAATCCTTGGGAGCTGCTGGGACCTCAACAGACTCTGAGGCTGGTGGTGCAACAGGTCCATCCCAATCAATGCCCTGTACATCAATCTGTTGAAAAATGAAGCAGATATTGTACAAAGGACTGAGTTAAGTAGCCTTATTGACAATTTAGCTGCAAAGAGGACAACAGGGCCACCTGGTCAGGATTGTCTTGTTGCTCCAAAAGCAGACCAGCAATCCACAACTGGTCTGGGGACCGGTTTCCCTCTGTGGAAAGTGGATGCCTGTCCCACATCTGGATGAACTCCTTTAGATGCCAATTCAGTCTTGACAGGAAGACAAAATGGAGGCATATGATGTGGAGATCTTGATCAGGTTCGAGCAGCCCATTGTTTTCGAGTTACCTAAAGGTAGTGTAATAGTTGCTAACTACACTACATCAGACGTCACGCCACAGCCTCTCAATTCTCTGGTTGTGGACACTCTTTCCAGTGATGTGGCATCTTCTCTCTGATTTATATCAGTTGCATAGATGGAAAAGCAGAAACAGGGAAAGTCAGGCAGATAAATAGTAAGTGGTGCGAGACTTGACACATTGATGAATCAGATTTGTCATCTTAAATGGAAATGGATTCTTGGGATATTGCCAGGGTTGCACAAAAGTGATAAGCAGGTGCGCAAAAAATAAATAAAAGAGTGCTGTGTAAATAAGATCAGACCATTCATTTGCAGACCAACAAGGTTAACATCTGTTAATGCACAATTACCATTTTCATTCAACAAAGTGTAATACTGTATACGAAAAATACTGCTACATACTGTATCAATTAAATTTAGACATGGAGATATCATCCCAAGGACACAAAAGCATGAAAATCTGCTGACATGGGCCCCTTTCAGGATGTTCCAGCATGTCTCTGGCAATCTCAACATTTTCTCTTCCCTTGTCACTTCTAACACGGTGGGGTAAACCATACTGATTAACAGCAGTGAGAAAACACTGGAGAACAGTTGATGCCCGATTGTTTGTGTTTACACAAAGAAACATAATGCGCAGACTGAACCCATCAATCCCTCCATGTATAACTATTCTCCAGCTTCAAAGACAAAATAATTTGTTTAATGAAATGGGAAAAAATAGTTATGATATCTTATCTAGAAAAAGAAGAAAATAAACAGTTAGAAAACCAAACTAATTACATCAATAATAAGCTATATTTTTCATGAAAAATAGAAGACTTACTGTATCAGTTTATGGTTAACATATATGTGCCACAAGGAGAGAGGACCTGGAACAGAGTATGGAACCCTTGGAACAACATTAAAGGAACACTCTGACTTTTTGGGACTTTAGCTTATTCACAGTATTCCCCAGAGTTAGATAAGTCCATACATACCTTTTTCATTTCTGTGCGTTCTGTAAGTGTTATTTGACGCACCCACCGCTAGCCTAGCTTAGCACAAAGACTGGATGTAAATGGATACTGGTAGCATAGTAATTCCAATATGTGACAAAATAATGCAAACATTTTCCTATTTAGATGTTGTGATCTGTATAGTCACAGCGTGTACAAATAACAAGGCTATATGAGACAGAGACCATTTTTAATCGTATAAATACTGGGAACTATATTCTCACTAGGCGTAGGAGCACAGCTAACGTTACTTGGGCGGAGTGGCTACTTGGGCGGAGTGATTAGCGCAGCACCCGAGACTCCTGAAAAAGAGCAATCTTGATAACACAATTTTGAGCAATTATAGACCAATATCTAGTCTTTCTTTTACAGGCAAAATTATAGAAAAGGTAGTTTTTAATCAGCTGAACAAATACTTAAACTCAAATGGATACCTGGACAATTTTCAATCTGGTTTCCGACCGCATCACAGCACAGAGACAGCACTCATTAAGATAATGATTGATATTCGCTTAAATTGTGACTCTGGCAAAATATCGGTGCTGGTATTGCTAGATCTCAGTGCTGCGTTTGATACTGTCGATCATAACATACCACTAGAGAGACAGGAAAACTGGGTCGGGCTTTCTGGGATGGTACTCAAATGGTTTAGATCATACTTAGAAGGGAGCGGCTATTATGTGAGTCTAGGGGAGCATAAGTCTAAGGGGACGTCCATGACATGCGGAGTCCCACAAGGCTCCATTCTTGCACCACTCTTGTTTAGCCTGTATATGCTTCCACTAAGTCAAATAAGGAGAAAGAACCAAATTGCCTATCACAGCTATGCTGATGATACCCAGATTTACTTAGCCTTATCTCCAAATGACTACAGCCCCATTGACTCCCTCTGCCAATGCATTGATGAAATTAATAGTTGGATGTGCCAGAACTTTCTTCAGTTAAACAAGGAAAAAACTGCAGTCATTGCATTTGGAAACAAAGATGAAGTTGTTTGACTCTAGGGGTCAAACAACTAAAAATCAAGTCAGAAATCTTGGTTTGATTCTGGAGACAGACCTTAGTTTCAGTAGGCATGTCAAAGCAGTAACTAAATCAGCATACTATCATTTAAAAAAAACATTGCAAGAATTAGATGTTTTGTTTCCAGTCAAGACTTGTCACGGTTCATAGATCTGTGTGTTTATTCTGCATGTCTGTTTTCTCGTTATCTGTCTGATTGCTCATTCAACATTGCTCCGGCAATCATTGAGCTGATGAGCTAATCAGCATGGCTGCACCTGATGCTGGTTCTGTCCTGTCTTTATCTGTCTAGTGGTTGTTACTGCATGTTGTCAGATCGTTGTTCGTAGTTGTTGATGCTGGTCTTGCTCTCAGTCCTCAGATCACTCTTCTTGCGCTCTGCCAAGGAGATCGCCCAGTGTGCTTCCACGCCTGTTCCTAGGAGAATTCTCTGGGTTGGTTCAGGTCAGTGCATCATAGTCTCCGTGTTACAGAGACAGCTCACCAATTCACCAGCTCACCTGTTCACCAGCTCACCTGCTCTATTTTCTTGTTCCCTGCTGTTTTGCGTAGTGGCAAATAAACTGTTATACTTGCAATTGGATTTTGTGTTCTTTTACGTGACAGAACGATCTGACCAAGATGGATCCAGCAAGTATGGCGGAGCTGAGAGACATTCTCACCAGCAGCAATAGTCGTTTTGCACAGCAAGAGGAGCAAATCATGGCTACTGGTCGTGCAGTGCAGGCACTCGTCACGCAGGTCTCAGATCTCACCACTCAGGTCAGACAGTTAAAACCTGATTCTGCCCAACAACCCACTGCGCTTAATCCTCCCGACGTTTCAACCTGTGGATATCATCAACCAACGCATTGAGCCTCATCTACCGCCTCCAACTGTTTGTTCCGGTGAGCCCCTGTTATGTCGTTCATTTTTGACCACTTGCTCTCTTCACATTGCTCTCCAGCCTTCGTCTTTTCCTACAGAGGAGTCCAAAGTGGCTTTTATCATCACTCTGCTTTCTGGACGAGCGGCTCTCTGGGGAACAACGGTGTGGGAACAAGGACAACACTGCTGTTCTTCATTCCAATTGTTTTCTGAGGAGCTCAGGAAGCTTTTTGATTGGGCTGCATCTGGCAGGAAGGCGGCAAGGGAATTGGCGGAGTTACGCCAAGGAGATCAGTCGGTTACGGATTATTCTATTGAGTTTCGCACATTGGCGGCGGAATGCAACTGGAACCAAGAAGTGCAGTGGGACATGTTTAGGCATGGATTGGTCGACCGGATCATTAAGGAGATTTACACCCTGGAATTACCCACTTCACTCAACGGATTGATCAATCTGGCCATCCGAGTGGACACCAGACTACATCAGCGTGACCAGTTTGCAGCCATGGCGGAGAAGACAACCGATCACTGCTTCGATCCAGAACCCATGCAGGTGGGCAGGGCTCACCTTTCTCGAGAGGAGAAGGACAGGCGTAGGAACCTTGGGCTGTGCCTATACTGTGGTGCCGCAGGTCACATCGCTGCACAGTGCCCAGTAAAAACCAGAGTCACCACTCAGAAGTCCTCCTCCCCGGTAACTCTGCTCTCGGTTCAAATACGGAGGGGCCGGGACATTTTCTCTTGTAAAGCACTGGTGGATTCTGGCGCAGAAGTTAATTTTTTGGATTGTGGGACAGTGTCTAAGCTGGGTATTCGTGCAGTTTCACTTAGTCCACCTATCTCAGTCAGTGCCCTCTGTGGTCAGTCACTTCCACGCATCACTCATGCCACTGAGTCGGTGAGTCTTATCACTTCGGGCAACCACACTGAGACCATTTCTTTTTATTTGACTGATTCCCCTTTGGCTCCTGTGGTTTTGGGTCACCCCTGGCTAGTGTTACACAACCCCAATATTAACTGGCAACTAAGCACAGTCTCATCCTGGAGTGAATATTGTCATGCATCATTTTTGTTGTCTGCTTGCTTCTTCTGTGTCTTGTTCTGTGTTGCAGGATGAACATGTGGATCTGTTAAACGTGCCCGCGGAGTATCTTGACCTGAAGGGAGTGTTCAGTAAGTCCCGGGCTGCTTCTCTTCCTCCGCATCGTCCTTATGATTGTGCAATAGATTTATTGTCAGGTACTTCTCCGCCTAAAGGCAGGTTATACTCACTTTCCGTACCGGAGAGGGAGGCCACGGAGAAATATATTTCTGATTCTCTTGCAGCCAAGATCATCCGTCCTTCTTCTTCTCCTGCAGGTGCGGAATTTTTTTTTTGTGGAAAAGAAAGATGGTTCCCTGCGTCCTTGTATCGACTATCGAGGGTTGAATAGTATCAAGGTAAAGAATACCTACCCTTTGCCGTTGATTTCTTCAGCCTTCGAGAGTCTGCAGGGTGCTTCCTTTTTCACAAAATTGGATCTTCGCAATGCCTATCATTTGGATCGCATAAGAAAGGGGGATGAATGGAAGACCGCTTTTAATACCTCCAGGGGGCATTTTGAGTATCTTGTTATGCCGTTTGGGCTCTCTAATGCTCCCGTGGTCTTCCAGGCACTAGTCAATGATGTGCTGAGAGACATGGTTGATCAGTTCATATATGTCTACCTGGATGACATTTTGATATTTTCTCATTCTCTCCAGGAACATGTTCAGCACGTCAGGGTAGTGCTTCAGAGGCTGCTAGAGAAAGGGCTTTTTGTCAAGGCGGAGAAATGCATTTTTCATGCACAATCTGTTTCTTTTCTAGGGTACATCATATCATCCGAGGGATTACGCATGGATCCCAACAAAGTTCAGGCTGTGGTAGATTGGCCAACCCCAGATTCCCGCAAGGCCCTGCAGAGGTTTCTGGGCTTTGCCAATTTTTACCGCCGTTTTATTCGCAATTACAGCCAGCTAGCCGCCCCTTTGACTGCCTTGACCTCCGCCAAGATGACGTTCAGGTGGTCTAGCGTGGCGGAAGCTGTGTTCTGCAAATTAAAGAGTTGCTTTGTTTCAGCTCCCATTCTGGTGGCCCCTGACCCCTTCCGTCAGTTCGTGGTGGAGGTCGATGCATCAGAGGTGGGGCTGGTGCGGTTCTTTCCCAGCGTTCTTCTGCGGATGGTAAGGTTCACCCTTGCGTATATTATTCTCATCGTTTTTCTCCTGCCAAATGTAATTATGACATTGGTAATAGAGAGTTGCTGGCAGTTAAGCTCGCTTTGGAAGAATGGCGTCATTGGTTGGAGGGTTCGGAGGAACCCTTTATAGTCTGGACTGACCATAAGAACCTTGAATACATCAGTTCTGCTAAAAGGTTAAATTCTAGGCAAGCTCGGTGGGCCTTATTTTTCAGTCGTTTTCGTTTTTCAATTTCTTATCGTCCAGGTTCTAAGAATGTTAAACCTGATGCCTTGTCCCGTAATTTTGATAAATCTGAACGCCCGTTGTCTCCCTGGTCTATAGCGCCACATGACATCGTGGTATTTGGTATGACTTGGGAGATCGAGTCGAAGGTCCGTAACGCCTTAGAAGGGGTAACGCCTCCGCCTGGATGCCCACCGAGTAGTTTATTTGTGCCAGAAGAATTACGGTCCGAGGTCATCCGTTGGGGCCATTGTTCCAAAGTAGCTTCTCATTCAGGGGTAAATCGTACAGTATTTCTTGTCAAACAGCGGTTCTGGTGGCACTCTATGGCCCGGGATATACGTCATTTTGTTTTGGCTTGCTCTGTCTGTGCCACTTCTAAGGTTTCCAATCGACCCCCTGCTGAAATCCTTCAGCCACTGTCGGTTCCTTCGAGACCCTGGTCCCACATTTCGCTAGATTTTGTTTCGGGACTCCCGCCATCGCAGGGTAACACGGTTGTTTTGACCGTGGTGGACCGGTTCTCGAAGGCAACTCATTTTGTTCCTCTGCCCAAATTACCCTCAGCCAGAGAAACAGCGGTTGCTGTCATTGATCACGTCTTTCGTATTCATGGCCTCCCGGTAGACGTGGTCTCTGACAGGGGGCCTCAGTTTGTTTCCAAATTTTTGAAAGAATTTTGTCGTTTGTTAGGGGCGACTGTTAGTCTTTCTTCTGGGTTTCATCCCCAGAGTAATGGTCAGACGGAGAGGGCCAACCAAGATTTGGAACGGATATTGCGGTGTTTGGTGTCTCAAAACCCATCCTCTTGGAGTCAGCAACTCTCATGGGTGGAGTACGCACACAATGCTTTACCAGTGTCATCCACGGGCTTATCTCCGATTGAGTGTAGCATAGGTTACCAGCCACCTATCTTTCCGAGTATGGAATCCGAAGTCGCGGTCCCCTCTGCTTACGCCTTTGTCCAGTGGTGCCACCGCACCTGGAGGAGGGCTAGAGAAGCCATCCTCCAGGTGGGGGGCGCGCACCAAGGCCCAGGCCAATCGCCACTGGTCTGAGCCACCCGTCCACGTCGTTGGTCAAAAAGTGTGGCTTTCATCTAAAGCTATTCCTCTCCGTTCCGTCTGTAAGAAGCTTGCTCCCAAATTTATCGGCCCGTTTACTGTCACCAAGATTATTAGTCCAGTGGCAGTCCGCCTCAAACTTCCTCCTGCGTACAGGAGAATACATCCCGTCTTCCATGTCTCCAAATTAAAGCCCATTTTTCGTGCCCCCATTAATCCGCCTGTCCCAGTTCCCCCACCGCTGCGACTCGTAGATGGGGAACTCACTTATTCAGTAAAACGTATTCTGGACTCCAGGCGGAGGGGACGCGGATTTCAGTACCTGGTGGACTGGGAGGGTTACAGTCCGGAGGAGAGGAGTTGGGTTCCTGTTAGGGACATATTGGATCATTCGCTTATCGATGATTACAATCGCCAGGTAGGTTCCTCTGGAAGCGCCAGGAGGCGCTCCTAGGAGGAGGGGTACTGTCACGGTTCATAGATCTGTGTGTTCATTCTGCATGTCTTCTCGTTATCTGTCTGATTGCTCATTCAGCATTGCTCCGGCAATCATTGGGCTGATGAGCTAATCAGCATGGCTGCACCTGATGCTGGTTCTGTCCTGTCTTTATCTGTTTTGTGGTTGTTACTGCATGTTGTCAGATCGTTGTTCGTAGTTGTCGGTGCTGGTCTTGCTCTCAGTCCTCAGATCACTCTTCTTGCGCTCTGCCAAGGAGATCGCCCTGGGTTGGTTCGGGTCAGTGCATCATAGTCTCCGTGTTACAGAGACAGCTCTCCAGCTCACCAGCTCACCGATTCACCAACTCACCTGTTCACCAGCTCACCTGCTCTATTTTCTTGCTCCCTGCTGTTTTGCATTTTTGGCAAATAAACTGTTATACTTGCAATTGGATTTTGTGTTCTTTTACGTGACAAGACTTGGAGAAACTTGTTCATGCCTTTATCACCAGCAGGGTGGACTATTGTAATGGGCTCCTCACCGGCCTTCACAAGAAGTCCATTAGACAGCTGCACAGCAGTCCTCAGGTCCTTACACTGGCTTCCAGTTACATTTAGGATTGATTTTAAAGTACTTTTACTCGTATATAAGTCACTAAATGACCTAGGACTGAAATATATTGCAGATACGTTCACTGAATATAAACCTAACAGAGCAATCAGATCACTAGGATCAAGTCAGTTAGAAATACCAAGGGTTCACACAAAACAATGGGTGTCCGCCTTTAGTTACTTTGCCGCCCGCAGTTGGAATCGGCTTCCAGAGGAGATCAGATGTGCTAAAACATAAGTCACATTTAAATCTAGACTCAAAACCCATCTGTTTAGCTGTGCATTTATTGAATATATGCTTCCACTAAGTCAATAATGAGAAATAACCAAATTGCCTATCACAGCTATGCTGATGATACCCAGATTTACTTAGCCTTATCTCTAAATGACTACAGCCCCATTGACTCCCTCTGCAAATCCATTGATGAAATTAATGGATTAATGGATTGAACTTAGGTCCACTCACTCGATGGCGCCGCACATGGCTGCTTCAGTGCTTGGCTCTCCAGTGTTTGTACTGTTTTTGTTTGTTTTTTGTTTAACAAACATGATCAGTTTCACCAGGGATGAACTGCTGAACATTCGGCAGAACACACCACAAGATCTTTTACCGGATTTAAATTATTCAGACATTTTACTGAACGTTGTTATTGGAGGAGCAGTGGCGCTGATCAAGCGCTTCAGGACGCGCAGACGGGGGAAGCGAGCGGGAGCGTTCGTCAGACTCAGGAAGCGCGGATTTCGAACGCCGTTGCCTAGCATCCATCTGGCAAATCTCCGCTCTCTACCCAACAAAACAGATGAACTCCTGCTCTCTCGGACAAATAAGGATTTCTCACACTCTGCTGCTCTGTGTTTCACGGAAACTTGGCTGAATGACGCCAAACCGGACAGCGCGCTCCATCTGCCGGGCTTTCAGCTGTTTAGAGCGGACCGCGAAGCAAAATCAACGGGGAAATCGCGCGGCGGCGAGACATGCTTTTACATCAATGAACGCTGGTGTAGAGATGTAACTGTGTTAAAGAAGATGTGCTGTTCAAACCTCGAAACACTTTTCATTAACTGCAAGCCGATCTATTCGCCGCGGGAGTTTCACTCGTTCATTCTGGTCAGTGTTTACATTCCTCCGCAAGCGCACGTGAGCTCAGCTTTACAGAAACTCACTGATCAGATCACAGACACAGAACAACAACACCCGGACTCTGTTTTAATCATTCTTGGGGACTTTAATAAAGCCAATCTCTCAAGTGAACTGCCAAAATACAGACAGCATGTTACATGTCCTACCAGAGACAGTAATATATTGGATCACTGTTACACCACAATAAAGGATGCATATCACTCTGTTCCACGAGCAGTTTTGGGACGTTCTGATCACTGTCTGGTTCATCTTATACCGACCAACAGGCAGAAACTTAAATCTGCTAAACCTGTAGTAAGGACTGTGAAGAGATGGACCAGTGAAACAGGGCAGGATTTACAATCTTGTTTTGACCTCACTGATTGGAGTGTTTTTGAAGCTGCTACCACCGATCTGGACGAACTCAAAGAGACTGTAGCATCCTATATTAGTTTCTGTGAGGATATATGCATTCCTACCAGGACTTATTTAACATTCAACAATGATAAGCCATGGTTTACAGTAAAACTCAGACATCTTCGTCAGGCCAAAGAGGATGCCTACAGAAATGGGGACAGAGTCTTGTACAATCAGGCCAGGAAAACACTGAACAAAGAGATTAGAGCGGCTAAAAAGACCTACGCTAAAAAGTTGGAAGACCAGTTTACTTCCAACGACTCAACTTCAGTGTGGAGAGGACTGAGAGCCATCACAAACTACAAGACACCATCCCCTTGCACTGAGGCTAATCAACGACTTGCTAATGACCTGAATGAGTTTTATTGTAGATTTGAAACCACCAACACCCATTCTGACCATCTCCCTACACAACCATTAACACCTCCTGCAATCCTCCTCTTCACACCTCCTGCTCTTCAAATCTGTGAAGATGATGTGCACCAGGTCTTCAAGAAGAACAAAAGAAGAAAAGCACCAGGCCCAGATGGCCTCACACCAGCCTGTCTGAAAATCTGTGCTGACCAGCTGGCCCCCCATCTTTTCACAGATCTTCAACAGATCCCTGGAGTTGTTTGAAGTGTCTTCCTGCTTCAAACGCTCCACCATCATCCCTATTCCAAAGAAACCCAAGATAACAGGACTTAACGACTACAGGCCTGTGTGCTTCTAACGTCTGTCGTCATGAAGTCGTTTGAAAAACTGGTTCTGGCTTATCTGAAGGACATCACTGGACCCTTACTGGACCCCCTGCAGTTTGTGTACCGAGCAAACAGGTCCGTGGATGATGCAATCAACATGGGATTGCACTTCATCCTGCAACATCTGGACAAAACAGGGACTTATGTGAGAATCCTGTTTGTGGACTTTAGTTCGGCTTTCAACACCATCATCCCAACAACCCTGCAGACCAAACTGACCCAGCTCTCTGTTCCTAGCTCTATCTGTCAGTGGATCACCAGCTTTCTGACTGATAGGCAACAGTCAGTGAGACTGGGGAAATTCATGTCAAACAGCTGCTCCACCAACACTGGTGCCCCTCAGGGATGTGTTCTATCCCCTCTGCTCTTCTCCCTGAACACCAATGACTGCACCTCTAAAGACCCCTCTGTCAAGCTCCTGAAGTTTGCAGATGACACTACAGTCATCGGCCTCATCCAGGACGGTGATGAGTCTGCTTACAGACAAGAGGTTGAGCAGCTGGCTCAAAACACGCTCAAAAAAGTGGAGATGATCGTGGACTTTAGGAGAAACCCCCCTGCACTCCCCCCACTCACCATCATGAACAGCACTGTGGCTGCAGTGGAGTCATTCAGATTCCTGGGAACCACTATCTCTCAGGACCTGAAGTGGGACAATCACATTGACTCCGTTGTGAAAAAGGCCCAACAAAGGCTGCCACAGGAGCTGCTGAAACAGTTCTACTCAGCCGTCATTGAGTCTGTACTGTGTACTTCAATAACTGTCTGGTTTGGTTCAGCAACAAAATCAGACATCAGAAGACTACAGAGAACTGTTCGGACTGCCGAAAGGATTATTGGTGCTCCTCTGCGCACCCTTCAAGAACTGTATACATCCAGAGTGAGGAAAAGGGCTCAGAAAATCACTCTGGATCCCTCACATCCAAGTCACCCCATCTTTGAACTTTTGCCATCTGGCCGGCGCCTCAGAGCTGCAAATACCAGAACAGCAAGGCACAAGAATAGTTTCTTCCCCCAGGCAGTCTACCTCATGAACAGTTGAATGTTCCCAACTTATGCTTATGCAAAAAAATGTGCAATATCCTTATATTTATTTGTTACCCCTCCATCCTAGTACATCCCTGCATCATATTCAATCCTATTCGATTTTCATTTATAGCACAATTGTTTATACACTTATTTATTTACCTAATTTTTTTTTATTATTATTATTATTTATTTTTTATTTTTATTTTTTCTGTGTGTTGTTGTCTCTGTCTACTGGAAGCCTATGTCACTAAAACAAATTCCTTGTATGCGCAAGCATACTTGGCAATAAAGCTCTTTCTGATTCTGATTCTGAATGAGCACTGTGCAATGTGCGAACTGATTGCACAATATTTTCACTGTTTTTTTATTTTATTTTTTTATGTAAAATCTTTTTCTGTTTTTAAATGTTTTAATCATTTTAAAAAATTTAAAATTGCTTGTTTTATTTTTGTTATTATTTTTCTTCATTATTATTTTACTTTCTTTTATGTAAAGCACTTTGAATTACCATTGTGTACGAAATATAAATACCATTGTGTGCTATATAAATGAACTTGCCTTACCTTGGCTTAATTAATAGTATTAATAGTAATAGATTAATAGTATTTTAATCTCGATAACGATTTCCACCTTTCTCGAATAATTAAAAATAATCGTCACGATATTGGCCGGCTCGTTATTTTCCTGAAACGTTGTTTTTAATTTGCCATTTGCGTTATCTTGAATTGCTAACAAGTCTTCACTGGCATTCATGCTTGTGGTTGCCATGTGTGAAGAGCTTTAATCCCCAAAACAGAGCTTTTGTCTTTTAAGGATACAATTTCTGTCCAGTGTTTTATTAAATTTGTGCAATCTGGGAACCCTATGCGCGATCACTGATGGTTGAACAAGCGCTGATGATGAAAACATGCAAGTTTAGCGATCTCTCCACAGCGATATTCTGCTTACATGAACGTGTCATATAGACAATGTGTTTTTACACAAGCCATTTGTACTGTTTGTGTTACCAAATATGCCATTATCAAACTTTCACTGGGTTTCCTTTTTTTGTCACATGCGTTTCCTACATGTGACAATGAATAGGGAAAAAATCTACATGAATTGGAATTGTTGGAATTTATATTAAGAGTTTCTAAAGTTTTTACCAGTTTTTACACGTGTTGAAAATGGCATGGCAATATTAGTTTTCATTGTGTTTTAACGATCTTTGAGCATATTTACTGTGCGATCTGAGTGGCTTTTCTCCATTTGTGAACAAATTGAAATGTGAATACAGATGACAAAACAGCTTACCAAAACCATGAGTTTTGTATTATTAAGTTGGTTAAATGAAGCCAGTGTATAGTCAGTGGAGGTTGGTTAAAGGATACTTGAAATCTTATTGCATTTCCCTGCTGAATAATAATAATAATAATAATAAATACTAAAACCAGCCTAAGCAGGTTAACATATTTTAGTTGGTCATCAGCCTGGTCTTTGCTGGTCAGAAGGCTGGTTTTAGAGGGTTTTGACCACTTCCTTAGCTGGTGAGGGTGAAAGACCAGCTGAAACAACCAGCCAAGTTTAGGGTGGTTTTAGCAGGATAGAGTAATTGTTATTAATAATCGTGATTATGATTTTAATCAAAATAATCGTGATTATCAATTTAACCGTTATCATGCAGCCCTATTAATGTCTATGGAGGATAAATGTTAGTAAGAATTACTTATTCATTGTAAGATTCACCTAAAGTGATACTGAGGGCCAATACAACACACCTAAAAAGACAGACTTATTAATGCAGATTGAGTCTTTTAGAGATTCAGAAATTCAGAGATCATCCTGC
The DNA here is from genome assembly GCF_963082965.1 of Carassius carassius. NCBI lineage: Eukaryota > Metazoa > Chordata > Actinopteri > Cypriniformes > Cyprinidae > Carassius > Carassius carassius. The sequence continues at coordinate 14,488,255 of NC_081755.1, read as the reverse complement.
ACAAATAAAAACACATTGGACAACAATGATCATTGCATGGCTTCCTATTTAAACTCAATAAATTTGGATTGCTTTAAAAAAATAATAATAAAACTTATACACACGCTATAGTATATAGTGTAGTAGTCAACGTTTGAAGTGGATCAAAAAAGTTGATCAAAGTCGTTCTAAGACAAGAACACATTTTGGTCTTAGGTTTTCAGATAACTCTGATGAAAGTTTTTGAATCACTTCAAATGTTGACTACTGTATACATACAGTATATATACACACAAACACACACACACACATGTAAATATATATATATATATATATATATATATATATATATATATACCGTAATTCCTCAAATAAAAGCCAGGGCCTTTATTTACCTGAACTGCAGAAGGTAACAGGCTTTTATTAGAGGCAGGCCTTTATTTCTAATTCCATCTGTTTTATTAGAAATTGTTTTAAATAACCCGTTTTAAATGAAAAGCGATAATGTTCCAGTGGACAGAGATCATAACATTAGCACAGAATCAGTTCAGAATCAATCACCAAAAGCATCAGTTTGGTTCAGACGCGCTCTGTGTGTCAGTCTGCTTCACCCTGAATCACGCATGCACAGTATCATCAGCTCCTCGGTTCTCGAATCGGACGCGTCCGACAGAAACGGTTCTCGGTTCAGTGTACTAGTGATCCGAAAACCGATGCAAGCGGTTCTTGACTTGAGAACGAGAAACGCTCCGGCAGTGGGCGTGTACATTCGTTATCTGGCTCTGCTGGACTAATTTTCCCCCGGCCTTTATTTAAGACCAGCCTTTATTTGTCCATGTTGACCACACCCCCGGCCACTATAAGAGGCCCGGCGTTTATTTGACTACCGGTTTTTATTTGAGGAATTACGGTATATACATATTAATGTATACACACACACTCACCTAAAGGATTATTAGGAACACCATACTAATATTTTGTTTGACCTACTTTCGCCTTCAGAACTGCCTTAATTCTATGTGCCATTGATTAAACAAGGTGCTGAAAGCATTCTTTAGAAATGTTGGCCCATATTGATAGGATAGCATCTTGCAGTTGATGGAGATTTGTGGGATGCACATCCAGGGCACGAAGATCCCGTTCCACCACATCCCAAAGATGCTCTATTGGGTTGAGATCTAGTAAATGTGGGGTCCATTTTAGTACAGTGTACCCATTGTCATGTTCAAGAAACCAATCTGAATCTATTCAAGCTTTGTGACATGGTGCATTATCCTGCTGGAAGTAGCCATCAGAGGATGGATACATGGTGGTCATAAAGGGATGGACAATGGATAAAGGATACCTGGACAATTTGGTTTCCGACCGCATTACAGCACAGAAAAAGCACTCATTAGAATATTTAAAAATGATATTCACTTAAATTCTGACTCTAGCAAAATAACAGTGCTGGTATTGCTAGATCTCAGTGCTGCGTTTGATCTGTCTGTCGATCATAACATACTACTAGAGAGACTGGAAAACTGGGTTGGGCTTTCTGGGATGGTACTCAAATGGTTCAGGTAATACTTAGAAGGGAGAGGCTATTATGTGATTCTAGGAGGGCATAAGTCTAAGTGGACGTCCATGACATGTGGAGTACCGCAAGGCTCAATTCTAGCACCGCTCTTGTTTAGCCTTGTATATGTTGTATATTTTGTTTAGTTGTATATGCTCCCACTAAGTCAAATAATGAGAAAGAACCAAATTGCCTATCACAATTATGCTGATGATACCCAGATTTACCTAGCCTTATCTCCAAATGACTACAGCCCCATTGACTCCCTATGCCAATGTACTGGTAAAATTAATAGTTGGATGTGTCAGAACTTTCTTCAGTTAAACAAGGAAAAAACTGAAGTTATTGCATTTGGAAACAAAGATTACGTTTTCAAGGTGAATGCATACCTTGACTCTAGGGGTCAAACAACTAAAAATCTTGTCAGGAGTCTTGGTGTGATTCTGGAGACAGACCTTAGGTTCAGTAGTCATGTCAAAGCAGTAACTAAATCAGCATACTATCATCTAAAAAACATTGCAAGAATTAGATGTTTTGTTTCCAGTCAAGACTAGAACCAGAAATTCTGAGCATATCACACCAGTCCTCAGGTGCTTACACAGGCTTCCAGTTACATTTAGGATTGATTATAAAGTACTTTTAGTCGTATATAAATCACTCAATGACCTAGGACCGAAATATATTGCAGATATGTTCACTGAATATGAACCTAAAAGAGAGCTCGGATCATTAGGATTGAGTCAGAAATACCAAGGGTTCACACAAAACAAGGGGAGTCCGCCTTTAGTTACTATGCACAGTTGGTATCAGTTTCCAGAAGAGATCAGATGTGCTAAAACATGTCACATTTAAATCTAGACTCAAAACCCATCTGTTTAGCTGTGCATTTATTGAATGAGCACTGTGCAATGTCTGAACCGAATGCACTGTATTTTACGTATTCACTGTATTTTATGTAAAATCACTTTTCTATTTCTAACTGTTTTAAATTTCCTATTTGTAGTGGAGATGAGATGAGAACATGATCAGTCTCAGCTAGGCGTTTTTGAAGTTCAGCTGCTATTATGTCCAGTGCTTCTGCAATCTGGTCCATTACAATCTGCTGGCTTTAAAAAAAAAAAAAAATTATATATATTATTGTTACACCCCGTGACTCAAAAGGGGATGCAACAAAAAACTGGGACATAAGAGAGCCAATTCGTAAAGAAACATTTTATTTAGATACGACAAATATACAAGACTAGGTACTGTAGTGTTCAAAAGTCAGTAATGGCGTCCTAAAGGTATGTGTGAGAATGTAGTGTGCTGTGGTCTCGTGATGTATGCAAAACGAAACATTATCAAACCATAACGAAAAGCAATCAAGTTGGCCGCCCACCCTCTCTGCCATCGAGCTTGCTTCTCTTAAAGAGGCAAGGGAAATTGGGCTCAGGTGTCACGGATGTAACCAGGTTACGGGGGGGTGGAGTCATCCGTCTTCTACTGGAAAAAAACCCAATGAATACCCAGGTCGTCACACTCCTCCCCTTAGAACAGGGATCTGTTAAGAATCCCTGCAAACAAACAACATAAACAATTAAAACAAAAACATAAGCCCCATACAGAAAGAAAAATTAAGTACCAAGGACAGCAACCAGAGCCAAAATAGTGCTTTTTTTTTTTTTTTTTTTTTTTTTAAACACCAACTTAAGCATCATTCATAGGGGAACGTTTTCAGACTCTCTAATGTGCTTAATATCAAGGCAATAAGTCTGAAGAAACAAAGACCAACGTATCAGCCTTTGGTTAGGACAGTGAAGAGACTTTAAAAACGTCAATGGGTTGTGGTCTTTATAAATGACAACAGGTTGACTTGAGCCGACATAGATGTCAAAATGTTGTAATGCCCAAATCAAAGCTAGAGCCTCCTTTCCCACCACGGAATAATTTAGCTGGTATGAGTTGAACTTGCGCGAAAAGAAGCTGACAGGCCGAACAACCCCGTTTATCAGACTGTTGGAGAACAGCTTCAGCTCCAACCTGACTTGCGTCAACCTGCAAAGAGCCTTTCAAAGCAAGGAGCCGCAAGGACAGAAAACTTTCACAATAGAGTCTTAACATTTTTAAAAGCTAGCGCACAACTTGATGACCATATGGACTTTGTTTTGGCTTTCAAAAGATCGGTAAGTGGTGCAACAACTGACGAAAAGTTACAGCAAAAGGAACGATAATAACCCACTAAACCCAAAAAACGCATAAGCTCTCTTTTCGTAGTAGGCGCAGAGTATTCTTGAATAGTTTGAACTTTTGCATTTAATGGTCGAACTTCACCACTTCTGTCCACTTTACCCAAGTATGTCACAGTGGCCCGAGCAAAATCACACTTGGCTAAATTCACAGTCAAGCTAGCTTCCGAAAGGCGCATCACAACTGCATGCAGACGTTGTAAGTGCAAGTCCTAACTGTCACTGAAGACAACCAGATCATCTAAATACACAGCACACCCCTCAAGGCCTGATACCAAACGGTTCATCAGGCGTTGAAAGGTGGCAGGAGCATTTCTAAAAACTCATTACTTGGTAGGAGTAAAGACCTGATGGAGTAATGAAGGAAGAGATTTTTTGAGCTCGCCGAGTCAAAGGCACCTGCCAGTAGCCTCTTAGGGTTAAGTTTAAGGTCAAGTTTAGTTACATACCTAGTTGAGCCTACCTGGTCAACACAATCGTCCATGCGAGGGAGTGGAAAACAATCAGGCTTTGTCACAGCGTTTACCTTTTGAAAGTCTGTACAAAACCTTACAGACCCATCAGGTTTTCCTACTAATAGACATGGAGACGCCCAGTCTGAACACGAAGAAACTGCAATATCATTTTCTTGCATATACTTAATCTCTGCTTCCATCAAATCTCTTTTTTCTGGTGACACACGATAATAACGCTGTCTGACAGGGGAAGCATTACCCACATCAATATCGTGCTCAACCCAATCTGTTCGAGACGGGCGTATCTCCAAACAACCCAGGGAAACTCCGCTACCTGCGAAGGAGACAAGTGGACCAGAACATCATTTAACCTTTCCAGAGACTCATTCCAGAGAATTATTTAAACGTCCACGTAAAATACCATCATCTGGTTCTTTACCCTCATTCTTCATTTGCCCGGAGCAAAACCCAGCTCCAGCACCTGAAACAGCAAGGAGAGCAGAACAAACAGGGTTTACTTCCGCACTAGACTTCTCATAATATGGTTTCAGTAAATTCACATGATATAATTGAGTTAACTTTCTCAGAGACGGAGTGAAAATCTCATAATTTTCATCACTCAGTTTACGCTTCACCACATACGGGCCTTCAAATTTTGCCTCAAAAGGAGAAGATGGCAAAAGATGTGACACAAGAACGTGGTCTCCTGGCTCAAAAACACGACGTTCCACCTGGCGATCATACAACCGTTTCATGCCTGCCTGTTGTTTTTTTGTTGAATTCTGGCCAATGCTCTAGCCTCAATTAACCTCTGTCTAAACCCATAAACATATGACAACAGATTTTTCGGCGAGTCAGAAATTTTGACTGAACTTTGTAACTGCCAAAAGCCCACAAACTTTATGACCGAAAACTAAATCGTTGGGACTAAACCCAGTGCTTTCGTGCACAACCTCATGTGCAGCCAGTAGTAACCATGGCAAACCCTCCTCCCAATCTCTGTCCAACTGCACACAATAAGCACGAAGAAGAGACTTCAACGTTTGATGAAATCTCTCCAACGCTCCCTGGCTTTGCGGATGATGCACACTAGCAAGATTATGTTTGATTTTAAGCCATTTTAAAACCTGTTGGAACAGATGAGAGGTAAGGTTAATAACCTGATCACTTTGAATGATTTTAGGAATGCCAAAAAATTACATGAATTGTGACAAAGCTCTTACAATTGATCGCGATGTAATTGTTTGCAATGGATAGGCCGAAGGAAAATGTGTAGCCAAACACATGACCGTAAGCAAATATTTGCTTCCCGATTTTGAAGGTGGCATAGGGCCCACGCAATCAACAATAAGATGTTCAAAGGGATTACAATCAGCAGAAATCGGATGTAACGGTGCCGGTTTCAGTTTTTGATTTGGCTTACTGGTTACCTGACAAACGTGACATGACCGTATGTAGGTTGGAATATTGCTCTTTAAACGTGGCCAAAAAAAATACTGCAAAACACGATCATAGGTCTTACGCACCCCAGAATGACCCGACTTTTCGTGTGCAACCTCCAACACAACATGCCGAAATTTTGTGGGAACCACTACCTGAACATTAGGATCTCCCACAAAATTCTCACCATGAGGACTCCATTTCCTCAGCAACAACCCATCTTGTACAAAATAGCTTCTAGCCTTATCTGGTACGTCGCCATCCGGAAGTGCAGAGGTAAACAGCTCATCCAAAGTGGAATCTAACTGTTGTTCTTTACTCAGCTCATCTGCAGACAGAGGAAAAGGCAGAGTAGACAAATCAGGTACAGGCAATAAAACGTGCTGTGCCTTTAACTCACTTCTTTCTTGAGGCTTCAAATGCTCCATACTTTTAGCCATAGCGCGAGTTACAACACCCACAGGGTCTACCACCATTTCATGCTCACTCAACTCTCCACTAGATGAAACCATAGGAGATGGAGACGCATTTGGCCACACCCTGTCTCCTGCTAATTTGTTTCCCAAGATAAGGTGTACACCCTCAATTGGTAAAGCAGGACGCAAACCCACTACTACTTCCCCAGTCACTAAATCAGAGTGAAGCTTAACCTTATGAAGAGGAACTGTTAATGTATTTAAGTCCATACCTCAAACTGAAACACTATTACCAGTTTCAGATTGCACTGAAAATGGCAAAATGGACTCTAAAATGAAAGAATCCATAGCTCCTGTGTCACGTAGAATTCTGACAGGAACTTCAACTCCATCTGACAATGACACTCGACCTTCTGTAATAAAAGGAGCATAAGTGGACAAATAATCATTAAACAGTTTATTCTCAGACTCAGCACCACTTGAATGAACAGAATTTGCAACTGCAGCAGGCTTAAACTTATTTACATCAATCTGTTTATTTTTCTCTTTAAGTATATGGCAGTCCCCTTTCCAATGGCCTTTTCCCCGACAGTAATTACAGATTATAGACGGTTCAAACTTCCCTGAAGAAAAGTAACCACCCTGAGAACCAGCATATGTAACCCGATTTGCGGCAACTTCACGTGTTCTCCAATCAGCAGCAGTGTTTTTATGAGTGAGCATAAAGTCATCAGCCAACAATGCTGCCGCCTCAGGAGACTAAATTTTGTGCTCACTGATATACATCGAGTTTACAGAAAGTTTAAACTGTTCAACTATAATCAATTCAAGCAGTTCCTCAAATGTTTTGGCCTTAAGTGATGAACACCAACGAGTAACATGTCGTCTTAATGAGTCTGTCCCTGCTCCTTTTTACAAGACCTAAAGCGTTGTCGATATGTTTCTGGTACACACTCATATGCTTTCAAAACTGCGGATTTAACGGTTTCATAATCTCTACAGTCATCTGTACTCAAAGCAGCAAAAGCTAACTGCGCCTTACCAACTAATACACTCTGTAGTAACAGAACACAATCTGTTTTAGACCAACCTTGTAACACAGCAACACGTTCAAGCATAGTAAAAAAAAACATCCGGATCAACCTCATTAAATTTGGGAACAAGTTTTAAGCTTTGATTCAGTGGAAACTTCCCACTCTCACCAACAGTTGACCCTACGTCACCAACTTTACCTTCTTCAATGAGCTTCAGTTTTAAAAACTACAAGTCCATCTTTGCTTTTTCTAATTCCATTTTATCACGCTCCAACTTCTGCTTTATTTTCTCATGTTCCATTTGTAACAATAATAACTCTTTTTTGCTGGTCAAAAGTTAAAGCAGACTGTGTAGTCAAACCTTTTACGTGCTGGTCACTTTCACTCATTTCAGCTGTCTGAACTTTCTTCAAACTTTCTTATCAACCATTTTTTTTATCAACTCAGTTTTAATACTACTTTCATTTATTCTCTTAACGCTAAGTTTTACTTCATAATATTCAGCGATTTTCAAAAGTTTTTCTTTTGTACAATTATTTAACAACACGTGCGATGGCGATTCAACAAATCGGTCAATATCAGCCATAAGCAAATAAACCACAGACTGAAAGTATTCAAATGTGCAATCAAATACTTGGAAATTGACCCACTATCTAACTCTTTAAAATCTACCTAACTAACTAAAACCTAGTCTTCATGTGGATACTGGCGGGGGGAAATTAAGCACACAAGCCCAGTGGGTGGAACTGCAACTGGTTAAACCAGCGACAATTCTCAACACCATGGAAATGCGCCCGAGACAACCGCTACTACCCGCGTTCACCACAACACTACAAAAATCCCCTTTAAAGGAATGGGAAACCACAAAACAATCCAAATAATCAAACATATTCAAATAAGGCATAGAATTAGCCTAAGAACGGACGAGCCCCCATTTGTTACACCCCGTGACTCAAAAGGGGACGCAACAAAAAACTGGGACATACAGTAGGTTGACAACTTATTTGGGCATTTGTGCCGCGGTATTAACTGAATTCAGTCGCGTGTTAAAATAATTCGCTTAACTACCGCCAGGTGGCGCAAAGGGACGAATTTTGAACTGACTGTAATAATAAAATGAGGGTTTGTAAACGAAGATGAAAGGACAAGTAAAGCATCAATAGCATTATATTATAACATTTTAACATCCTCAAAAACCATTATAAAATTTAAAGTAAGAGTTAATTTAAAAACGTGGGATAGTTTTAGGCTGCAGTAAAAATGTAAAAGAAAGACCTTTACACAAAGCCTTACTGCATGCTATTGTCATTATACAGTCATTACTATATATATATATATATATATATATATATATATATATATATATATATATATATAAACCAGAATAAAAATATTAAATGTTCTAAACCGTGTGTGTGTTCCTATATATATATATATATATATATATATATATATATATATATATATATATATATATGTATATATATATATATATATATATATATATAGGAACACACACACAAGGATTAAAAAAAATATATATATATTTTCATTGCGGTTTGCTCTTAAATAAATAAATAAAATCCTTCAAGTTCCATATGAGGAACGAAATGAGAACTTTCCAGCATTAAGACCGCACTAACAGCAATAATTCTTATTAACTGCTATTGTTCTTGATCTTTCAAACTGTCTCCAATTATGCCTTAACTGTGTGAGCAAAAATTGAGTATGGTATATTTCAGCTGTTTTATGCGCTGGTGCCTCACGCGCACATATTCATTGTAAACAGCGCAGTTCAGCATGAGCAGCAGTCTACTGTGGCATATTTTTACTCATTATAATATTTTTCCGTCGATACGGAAACACACGTGAACCACAAAGCCTATTTTACCTAATAAATAATAGTTTAGCTGCAAATACGCAACATCACGAATATGGAAGCATTTGGATGTGTCCAGAATGTGAGAGATAAACCCAACAGGTAAGCTAAGTGGATATACTGTATATCAATTTATTTTATTTACTTATTTATTTCGTGTTTATCCCATTTTTTTCATTGCATATGAAAATTTAAGAATAAAAAAAATCCTCCAAACCCCTTAAAATTTCTCTTCACATTCACTTGTGCGCTCTTGCGCAATACCTTCCTCTCGCGTTGCTTAATTGTGGACAACATAAAAGTGTTTGATATAAAGGTTGCTGTCCCATTTTATACATGAATTTGTAAATTAAAAAAAAAATCTAATTATTCTGTTAGTTTCAAGGTAACATGCAATCAAGGTCTTCTGTTATATAGGCTATATTTAATATTCACTATGGCATTTTCACCCGTTTAAACTTAAAATTCCATGAGATTTTAAATTCAGTTTAATAGTATTAAAAATTCTGATTTAAACTAGTATAAAAACGCATTAAATTGCTTAAATTATTTCTATAAGTTAAAGTAGCCAACCTTAAAAATGTGTTGTCATGACTTTTTCATCGTATTTTTTTTTACAGTCTGATAACAAGCTGTATTCGTTTTCCTTTTTTTATTATTATTTTTGTTTTAGTTTATTGAAATTAAATTGGCTAAAATAGAAGCAGACACATTTAAATTAAAACAACCACAAAAACATGACTAGTCTTGAGGGAAATATAGGTTTTATTATTTTTTATCAATCGCAGATCTCACAGACGAACGTCTTAATATGATCGCACATTAGAAATGTTTGGTGAGATAAAATGTGCACGATAATATTAAGCAAATCTCTTCGCCATCGTCACTCTTTATTATTAAGCAGGAGTTTATGTACAGTTAATGCATGTGCCTGCTCCGCGCTCGTTGTGGTGTGTGTGTGACTGACAGACAGCCTCCGCGGCGCGCATTAGAGATCTTGCAGATCTCACAGACAAACGTCTTAATATAATCGCACTTTAGATATGTTTGGTGAGATAAGATGTGCATGATAACATTATTAAGCAAAAATACATAGTACATTATTTTTTTCCCTTGTTCCAGTACCGAAAGCAGAACTGATAGCGTCAGATCTTATACTGATACGGTCTTTCATAATTTAACCCCGGGGCCAGTTTAATACCGGGTTTCGGTACACATACCTGACTTATATTTTTCCTCTCACAAACTCTGATTAATTTTTTAGCGTGTAAAAAAAAAAAAAAAAAAAAAAAAAAACATGCAGCAAACAGAGAATAGGTGATGTTAAAATGCAACTATATACGACTTATATATTTTTTCCTCTGACAAACGTAATTTATTTTTTAGCATGTTTAAAAAATAAAATAGACAACCAACCTGCAACCATACTGCATGTGAATAAATAAAATGCAAACTTTTCATAACATTTCATTATTCATAAAATGCATAACGTTTCTGGTGTTTGGATTTGTACTTCAATATTGTCATGGAGACGTACCCCGTGATTCCCTCTGCTGGCCAGCAGAGGGCACCCTCACCTGAATACTGACACACACGCATCCATCCATTCATTTACACTGACTACACTACATTTCCCACAAGCCCCGTCCTTGGACTCTGATCACCATCACAGGTGCAATTCATCAGGACTGTGTATATATGCTGGACTATCACAACAGTTCAACGCGAAGTCTTGATTTGCTGTGTCTGTCATTTCTGAGCGTTACTACACGCGTTTGTTTTCCTGTTGCCGATCCTGTTTGATACCCTTTACGTACCTTTGCTGCATACCTACCGACCCTTGCTTGTTACTGGATTTTGATTCTCTGTTCTCCCTACGTTGCTGATATTGCTGGTATTGACCATTGCCTGTACGACTACGAGTTTCTGCAATAAAGCCTGCATATGGATCCCATGTCGAGTTCTGGGTCATTACAGAAGACTTCGCCAACACCAGATCCAGCGGCTTATGAAGGTCTTCATACCACCATGGCGGCCCAAGCCAGTCAGATCGCTGCTAACCAGTTTCAGCTGAATCGACTGACGTCTATCACTGAGGAACTCGTCAAAGCCGTTCAGAGTCTCCATACAGCTCCCGCGGCCACACCAACGCCGGAGGCGTCCGCCATTGCCCACGCTGCAGGGACGCCGTCCCAGGTTAATCCCCGTCTCGCTTTCCCAGAGAAATTCAACGGTGACGCCAGCAAGTGTAAGGGATTTCTGTTACAATGCTCATTGTTTGTTGAACAGCAACCCACGCTGTATACTACTGATACTGGGAAGATCGCCTTTGTTTGTTCACTGCTGACTGAGAAAGCACTGGAATGGATTACTGCTGTATGGGGCTCCGATGTATCTGCATTCTCTTCCTTTCATGACTTCCTACATCAGTTCAGGGCAGTATTCGATCATCCTAAGGAGGGAAAGGGAGCTGGAGATCGCTTATTGGAATTATCGCAAGGCAGAATGACGGCGGCTGATTATGCTCTACGATTTCGCACACTGGCGGCACAAACCAACTGAGTGAACGACACGTTAAAGGTACTCTTCCGCAAGGGTCTGAATTATGATCTTCAAGCTGAGCTAGCATGCAGAGACGAGGGCAGAGATCTTAATAGCTTCATTGAGCTTACCATTTCCATTGACAATCTGCAAGGTGCCCGACGATCCAGTTCTCGTCGCACTGACCGCCCAGTTTTCACGCCGTCTTATGAATCTACTGAACCCATGCAGATTAACACTTACCATCTGCCTGTTGAGGAGAGAGATCGACGCATCTCTAATAGACTATGCATGTACTGTGGCTTGCCTGGCCATCAACGTAACAACTGCCCTACTCGTGCATCTACCTCCTCACAACGCTCGGTGAGTACTCCTCTCACCTCCATGTGTGATACCCAGTGTGTGAGCATTCCAGTAGAATTATGGATAAACGACAAACAAATTATTACCTCTGCTTTACTCGATTCTGGGGCTGCTGGCAATTTCATTTCTGAGGAGTTTGCTAAGAGATACGACATTCAACTGTTTTCATGCTCTACCTCTCTCTCAGTGGAGACAATAGATGGTCGGCCATTGGGTTCTGGATCCATCACCCACCTCACTCGCAAAATCTTGATGGCGGCTGGTTTACTTCACAAGGAGAGGATTCAATTCTACGTTCTCCCTACAACTCACACTCTCGTGATTCTTGGATTACCCTGGTTACATCTGCATAATCCACAGATTTCCTGGAGAGAGGGCCAAATCGTAAAATGGAGCAGTCATTGTCAACAGAACTGTCTTTCTCTGGTCAAACCCATACCTGTCTGTTCCGTGTCACCCCTGCCAGCACGAGAGTCCATTCTCGACCTTCCAGAGGAATATGCTGATCTTATGGAGGCTTTCAGTAAGGAGCAAGCCAACACCTTACCTCCTCACCGCAAATATGACTGTGCAATCGATCTTCTGCCAGGGCATTCTCCTCCAAAGGGTTGCATCTTCCCCTTGTCTCAACCAGAGTCCGAAGCCATGAAGGATTACATCAATGAAGAACTCCAGAAAGGTTTCATTAGACCGTCCACATCCCCTGCTTCATCCGGGTTCTTCTTCGTGAAAAAGAAGGATGGTGGTCTCCGTCCTTGCATTGATTATCGTGGACTAAACGAAATGAATGTTAAATTCAGATCCCAACTTCCGTTGGTTCCTTCAGCCCTTGAACAGCTTCGCACTGCCCAATCCTAAACCAAGCTGGATCTGAGGTGTGCTTACAATCTCATTCGCATTAGAGAGGGAGATGAATGGAAGACAGCCTTCTCCACAACCACTGGACACTACGAATATCTTGTGATGCCGTTCGGACTGGTAAATAGTCCATCTGTGTTTCAGTCATTCATCAACGAGGTCTTCAGGGACATGCTGAACAAATCTGTGATCGTGTATATTGACGACATCCTAATCTATTCCAACACACTCCCTGAACATGTACAACACGTCCGATCAGTTCTTCAGCGCCTCATCAAGTACCAGTTATATGCCAGGGCCTGCAGACTCATTCCACTACCCAAACTACCCACAGCTCTCCAGACTGCAGAACATCTTTGCAATTGGGTCTTTCGGTTATACGCAGTGTTGGGAAGGTTACTTTGGAAATGTAATAGGTTACAGATTACAAGTTACCTTGTTTAAAATGTAATAGTAGTGTAACTTTTTCAATTACTTTATTAAAGTAATGTAACTAATTACTTTTGAGTACTTTTCGATTACTTTTATACATTTGTGAAAATTAAAGAGTAATAAATAAAAGCATATACATCAATACATCAACTTAAATACAGTTATCTAATAAGCATGTGACGTATTCCGTGTAATAAACTCCTGAAATTTTGGTGTTTTTTTTAAACTGCTGTCTCTTTGTATATGATGATAGTTTTCTCAAAATAAGTAAAATGCACATGAAGTGGCACAGAGCAGTTCTAGAAATTATGTTTATGTGCTCGTGTACTCCTATATTGAGATGGCAGAGGTTGAAAACACTGCGAGCTTCGGTAGGCCTATGTGTAGTAAATGAAACCATGTCTTTGCCATTAATTTACAAAAGGGGCGAACTGGGAAAAAAATTCAGACTGGAAAATTCAAACTCATACAAACCAGTTCATGGACAAAACTATTTTTTGTATGGACCTGACATAAAAAAAAGGTTTAAATCTTTAATTTGGGGACATGCAAAATAATTAAAAGTTCTCTCCTGGACTGCACCTTCACTTCCATTTGTCTCTTTATTTTGCCCTGTTATCCATCTCTCTCATGACTTTAATACTCAAGATTGAACAAAACTATACTTTACAATACAATACTCTACAATACTACAATATCTTTATAGAAAAATCCTAATACTGTACAGGAGTCATGTTTTTCCCTTACAAAAGTTAAACATGCTTTTATTAGCCTATATAAAAGTAAAATAACCTTTTTTTTGTTTGCAAATGGATTTGTATTTATTTTTAAATAAATACATTTGTAAAATAATTTTAAATTTTTGGTTACCACAGTTAAACAATAGTAACCATTTTCTCTGGATTTATAGTTAAATATTAAAATGTTAATTTTCGTAAGGGTTGTGTTGTTGTCTGTCGTAGCTCCCCCTAAACCTATAAAAAAAAAATCAGATTTTTTTTCCAGCTAAATTACTTCTGTAACATTACAACAGATAATAATGATGTCCTTTATATAGTATTTTGAGTGATGACTGATGAGCAACGTGCTGCTGCTTGATTAAATAAATAAAAAAATAAAGACAAAAAAAGCATCTTTACAGATGAAACTGACCTGAAATCCTGAACAGGAGTTCTGCTTCTCTGCTCCAGCAGTCCACTTTATTCATTCTCTCTCTCTCTCTCTCTCTCTCGCTCTATCTCTCTCGCATTGATTACTCTGAGTCTGATCCAAACCGTTTGGCGGAGGCGCGGAGAGCGCGCGAGTCATGACTAACACTTCATGACTTATTAGAGATTTAATTATCAAATGGCGGATTTGCAAATGATCGCTTTAGTACATTCGGCAGGCAATTATGCAATAATGATATTAAATAGTGGGGCAAAATCGGCTGCCAGGCCACCGGGAATTGTCCCGGTTCTCCCGGTGTCCAGTCCACCCCTGATTTCCACAGACACGCAGAATGTGCAAGTCATATATTGCATTTTTGGGGCTTTATATTCACAGACACTAGTCCATGTCATGTTTTAATTCACGTGTACTGACCTACTTTTGATTTAGTCATCCAAAATGTGGCATATTCCGTCCGCGTTAGGCATTCCGTTTTTATGACTGGATTCTACGAACCAAACTGTATTTCCGCATCCCGGAAATTATCAGGGCGGTATGTCTCAGAATAGTCAGTGCAATTTGGGAAATAAATCAGTTTAAATCTGTATGTGGATGTGTGTAAATATTCAAATGTAATCCCCTTTGTAATCGTTAAAAAATTCATAAGTAACTGTAATTTAATTACTCATTTTTTCTTAGTAACTGTAACTAATTACAGTTACAATAATTTTGTAATTAAATTACGTAACGCCGTTACATGTAACTAGTTACTCCCCAACACTGGTTATACGGCTTACCCGAAGACATCGTGTCAGACCGTGGACCTCAATTCACCTCTCAACTATGGTCTGCCTTCTTCAAAGCCCTGAATGTCAATGTCAGTCTCACCTCTGGTTGTCATCCCCAGACCAACGGACAAGTGGAGAGACTCAACCAGGAATTTAATCGCCTCCTTAAAACCTACTGCAATCAGAATCAGGACAATTGGGCGCGATACTTAATATGGGCAGAATATGCAAAGAAATCTATTCTCAAACCCTCAACTGGTCTGACTCCCTTTAAATGTGTACTGGGGTTCCAACCGCCAATGTTCCCATGGTCAGGGGAGCCAACGGACGTGCCGGCCGTAAACGATTGGATGACGCGCAGTGAGGAGGTTTGGAATCGGGCTCATGTTCACCTTCGACATGCTGTTTGAAGGCAAAAGGAGCAAGCGGACCGCAGAAGGCACCCAGGTCCCAACTACCAGCCGGGGCAATTGGTGTGGCTATCAACACGGGAACCTTCGTCTCCGGCTTCCAAACTGAGTCCAAGGTACGTGGGTCCATTCCAGATAATCAGACAAATAACCCCAGTTTCCTACCGGTTAGCACTTCCTTACACATACCGTATTTCTCCTACTTTTCATGTATCCTTGCTCAAGCCCACTGCTGGTCCCAGAGACGAGGGAGAGGGGAGGTCCCGTGAACAGGCCCCTCAACCCATCACCATTGAGGACGAGGAGGCTTACCTAGTCCAGGAATTACTCCATTCCAGACGTCAGGGAAGAGTCCTGCAGTACCTGGTCGACTGGGAGGGGTACGGTCCAGAGGAACGCTCTTGGGTAAATTCTGAGGATATTCTAGACCCCAATCTCATCGATGAATTTCATCGCTTACACCCTGAAAGACCGGCCCCTTTGCTGCTTGCTAAATGTTGGTCTCATGATCAATAAGTTATATTCGCATCAATCTGATTTAGTAAAGTCAAACCGCAAACAGTGAAGCTGCATCACTGAGCACGAGTCCCGCGCACAGTGAGGTGGGAACAGAGGATTTCGCTTGGTCTGAAAGCCTTCCTCAAACATCCACGATCACAAATAACAATGATTTTCATAAAATAATTATTAATTATTAATTGATGATTTGTTATTATCATTATGGTCTTGTGAAAATATATATATACGGATAAAAAGCTAAATGTTTTCATTACATTTTCATTTCGGTTCATTCTTGGTTTAAAAAAAAATCTTCAGGTTCCATATGCGGAGCGAAATGGGAACGGTCCAGCATATAGCAATAATTATTATTAACTCTGTTTTTATTCTTGATTTTTTCAAACTACTAACACTTTACATTTTTGAATTGTGCCTTATGTGTGTCCAAAAATTGAGTATTTTCTGTTTCAGCTGTTTGTTCGCACTGGTGTCTCGTGCACACAGGGCCGGCGCATGCCTATAGGCGAACTAGTCAGCCGTCCTAGGGCGGCAGCTCAGCCAGGGCGGCAAGAAAGAGAGAATGCGAGAAAGAGAGAGAATTATTAATTAATTTGTTTGTTTTACATTAGGTTACAGTTATCGCACTTATATCAAAAGCATTTTTTTACCCACTCCATTAGTATAAATTTAAATTCACTTTAAATTTACAATAAATATTCCCACCCGGCCGCGCTCTATTAGTATATGCGTGCAAAATACTTTAATGTATATTCAAAAATGTGAAAATGAATACAATTAGGCTATCTGGTCATGGGTAAAAAAGACGACCGCTTTTAAATGAGAAACAATGAGGCTCCTTTTTGAAATTCATCGCCTCCGTTCTGTGAAAGAGCGCTTTTCGCTGCTTCGAGACCATGGGCGCGTATTTGGATTTTAAAATGACATTGCATCTCTCAAAGAAAAGGAGAATACAATAGTTCTTCAGGATTGCTTAAGACTCTTCAGGATTGCTTAAGACTGGAAAAGGCCCTGACTCATGGAGACTCGCGGGACGTTGATGGGCATGAATTGTTCGAAGAGCTGACTGCTTTGGGCAGACGCCTGGTTGCTGGAGCCTGGTTGCTAAACCACTGGATGCGCTTAAATTCATCTGTGAAAAGGGATGGAATAAATTTTTCCAAATGTTTTTATAGCATTGAGAGTGCTTCTCACTGTCACTGTGGTCTCTGGAGAACGCGGTTTCTCAAAGCTTAAACTGATTAAAAAAAGATCTTCGACGTACAAGTTAAACTCGAGGACCTAATCAAAGCGTTTGTCGCTGCGAAGGCCCGACCTGGCTTGTTGTGTGAATGTGTGTTTGTGTGTATCAGTCAAGAAAAAAATCGAAACCTCCAGTACTTATGAGCTAAAAAGTTGTGTGCATATGTTTAGTTTTATTCTATAATAATATGAGCTGCGAGAATATAATAAATACAAAGAGTAGTGCTGCTCAGTGCAGGCATGTTTCAGCCCAGTAACACACCGCTCCTCAGAGCCAAAACACAGACTGAATTCTGTTCAGCTGGAGGGGGTTGAGTTTTGGTTAGTTATTCATGGCTTGTGGGGGTCGAGATAAAGGTGTGAATTGATCTTTCATATGGACAGTGTCTTATGAGGCTTTTACTTGCTGAACCGGTTTATATAGGACTGTTGTTTTGGTTAGACAAAAAAATTGTCTGTCCCCAAGTAAGATTTTTCTAGTTCCAGTCATTCATTTGTTATATTCACACGCATTCACCTGTCATTAATGTGAATTAATAATTTTTGCACAAATACTTGCATATGAATATGAATATGAATATGAATAATAATTAATTATTTTTACATGCAATTATCCAAAATGAAACCAAACAAGATTTGTAATGAAGATAAAATAAATAAGAATAAAAGCTGCACATCTACCATCACACGTGCAGTGCAAATCTTGCACATATTTTACACACCTGCATTTAAATGCAGCTGCATTTTTTTTTTCATTAAATAATATGAAAAAGCAAGTAGGGCTGGGTGATAAATCGATTTTATCAATTAACTCGAATTTGTAATTTACATCGGTTTGTTTGAATGAAAATCGGTTTTCTTTTTAACATTCACCGACGCACCACTCAGACTCCCGTAGTTCAGAGTCGCTCAACCCTCCCCCGCGAGTCTGACAGAGACACGCTGCCGAGCAAAGGATGAGAGGAGCGGTGTGATTCTGACTGGAGCCAGTGATATAACTGCATATTCAGCAAGAATTCATGTTAAACACATTTAGCTATGGTTTGATCAGGTTATAATGACTGCAATAGTCGAGCGGGATGTTAAAGGCTATATTAGTTTGTCTGTTTCTTTTACTGATTATTTTCGGGTTAAAGCATGATTTAAACAGATAAAGCACATTCACACGCAATCGCTTTAGTAATGCATTCAAACAAATGTAATCTTACAGTGCTACTACATTATCAGTAGGCTATTTGATTTTGAAATCTTGAAGAAATTAATCGATCTGTTTAGATAAAATAACTGACAAAAATGTACTGTTATTTTCCTCACAAACAAAATTTGCACAGCTGATGGGCTTGTATTAACAAAAAATAAATAATAATAATAAATAATATATAATAAATATTAATAATAAAATAAAATAAAGGTCTTTCCAGCATTAAGGTAATAACATCACAGTTGTTTTATCATCTTGTCTCAGTTATAAATTTATAACTATATTAAAACTTGTTTTGAAAAATTTCTTTGTCATTGGAATATTGATTTTATAATCGATTTAAATCATAAATCAGATTCTTTTTAGGCCATATGCTATCGCCCAGCACTAAAAGCAAGTAAAGAAGGCTCCCTTTAAAATCACTTATGTTGTCAGTTAATGAAGCTCTTTTTTACATCGTGTGTATTTTGTTGATTATAATGAGAGAACTTGAGTTTAATCGTGAGGACAGTTTATTAATCCGTCCATTTATTAGAGTTTCAAAGATTTAATCGTGCAGGTTTAATTTTATTCGTTTCTTGTTTTAGGCTAATTAGGCCTAAATAATGGGAACGAAATTATACAGTGCTTCATGTTTAAACATGCAACAATTTCTTAATCAGTTTACAGACAAATGTTTTTTCCCCAATAAGTTAAAGGACAGGTAACGAATAACAAAAATGCATGTTGTTTTATTAAAGGAAAAAATATATTTATATTGAAAATATAAATTAAAATATAGGCATAATATATGAAAATATTGACATTTTGCATATTAATCCATGTAGCCAACCCCCCTAAAATAGGCTACCACTTTTAATGCTCCGATGCAAAGTAAACCACAATTTCTTTTAAATAATATAATGCATAATTAATATAATATAAATAATACTGCACACCTTTTAAATGTATCAAATCTAAAATATGGTTTAATACATGTAGATTACACTGTAAAAAATGTACTGTAGAATTTACAGGATTTTACTGGCAAAAAAGTTGCCAATAAAATCCTGTAAAAATGATGTTAATTGCTGTAAAATTGATTACAGGAAATTACTGCAAAGCAAATAACAGTTAATTGCTGTATGTGAAATACAGTAGTTTGTAGTATTTTTACAGTAACATTGAATTTAACTTGTAGTTTATTTTACAGCAATATTTTGTAATTTCACTAAAGTACAGTATTTACCTGGCAAAAAAGTTGCCAATAAAGTCCTGTAAATATATTTTACAGCATTTATTTGTGATTTCATTAAATTACAGTATTTAACGGGCAACTAAAGTTGCCAATAAAATCCTGTAAATACCCCTAAATACAATATGATGTTGTAATAATTTAACAATGAAACTGCTTTAAAGAATAATTTTAACAGTAAACTATAAAATACTGATATAAATGCATTATCATGAGCTCTATCTTAGTACATTTACAAATGAATAAAAATGAATAAAGTCAATGATGTTGCAAATAAGTATTTATTAAAACTGGCAGAAAGACATTGCAAGGCTTTTACTGGTAAAATAAAAATGTCAGTCTTTCAACAGTTAAAATTTTATCATAAAAATAACACAGCATCACAAATAACTACAAATAAGTTAAAAAAATAAGCCATATTCAGAGTAGAAGATTAACTTTCTATAAAAATGAAGGTCAATCAACAGAATTTGTATAATTTTTGTAAAAAAAAATAATAATAATGTTTTAAAGAAAATGATTAAAATAAAATGCTGGAATCAACATTAAATCACAAGTTCTGTTGTTTGAGCTTATGTTCTATTAAATTAAGAATATTCCTGCAAAA
The DNA here is from genome assembly GCF_963082965.1 of Carassius carassius. Classification (NCBI taxonomy): domain Eukaryota; kingdom Metazoa; phylum Chordata; class Actinopteri; order Cypriniformes; family Cyprinidae; genus Carassius; species Carassius carassius. The sequence goes on along the minus strand of NC_081755.1, from coordinate 14,467,928 downwards.
GACAATTTAATAAATACATACTGAAAGTCCATCAACTTTCTGAGATGAGCACACACATGAGGGTTGTCCCTCTTCTGAGACTTTTCCACTTGTTTTGCCAGTAAATACAACTGTCAAGGCCCAGAAAAGTATGAAAGACATCATCAGAACAGTCCATCAGTGGTTCAACTGTAACGTTATGAAGCGACGACAATGCTTTTTGTATGAAAAGAAAACAACAATAACGATTTATTCAACAATTAGCCTCTACGCATCAGTGTAGCACCATTTAGAGAGTATCTGTTGGACTCAAACTGCAGCTGCTGTTCTGTGTCAGCTGGGTCACATGGACACGCTTTCTATGTTCATTTACGCTTTGATTTGAACAAAAACAAAAATAACGTCTTTGTTGAATAAAGTTGTTCTTTTTGTTTTCTTTGCATACAAAAATATTCTCATGGCTTCGTAAAATTACAGTTGAACCACTGATGGCAGATGGACTATTCTGACGATGCTTTTCATACTTTTCTGGGCTTAGACATTGTTAATTGTTTGGCTGTCAGTGGGACAGACGCAAGCCTCCCGGTTCTCATTCAAAATATCTTAAATTGTGTTCTAAAGACGAACAAAGCTTTTACGGGTTTGAAATGACATTAATCACTGTTAATCACGTTAACAGTGATAAGTTACCTTTTTTGCAAATGAAATTACTTAAGTAAAACTTGTTACCTTTGAAAAAATTCAAGTGTGCAATAGATGCCTGCTCCTGGGACGCCAGACTGAAGTTGTAATAAGACTCCAAATCCAGCTACAAAGTTGAGGTATGAATTCACAACCATCTGACCCTCAAATAGTCAAAAGCCACTGGGTGGACCTGAAATTAAGAAATATAAGCAATAATGCAACCTACAATGCAGTATTTCAATATAAAATTTAATCTAAATTACAAGTTTATCAAATTATTTAAATAATTAATACATTACCTAATAAAATCAGCTTCAGAGTCTTGAAGCATCAAACATTTCTCCCCATCAGCTGCTATTCTTTGCACCTACAAGAAATAAAGAAAATAATCTTTTGATTTCTTTAAAGCATTTACATAAATGAGACCAAAATTAACACAGAAAATGGCATATATTTTAGAAAAAACAAACTATTATAAATTATATAAATTATAATTATAAATTGATTATAAATACCACCAATCAAATTAAATAATTTACAGTGCAAAATTACAACTGTGTAATGACATTAATGTTTTACATTAATTTTTGGAAATACAATTAATAAATGTTGGAAAAATGCAATGATACTTTTTAAATGTGAAACTAAACCGCCATTAGGTGGCAGCAAATAACTTAATTAATGAATCAACTGAGTCATTAATTGAACCGATCTGTTCAAAAAGCTGAATCATTCAGCAAAAAAAAAACGCTTAGTTTTGATTTGAGAATAAGGAAAATAGTTTTGCTTTGATCGTTGTTTGGAACTATTTTCGTTAGTGAAATAGAACAACAGTTAATATTGTGTCTAAAAAGGTAAGTAACTTGTTAACTAATTGTTTATTGAACTATGTATTTGCAATCGTGATACTCAGGAATACAGCTCACTTGTGATGCTACTTATATAATATGTTATAAATAAACTCAACAGTTGAACATTTACTTCATGTATTTCCCGTGAGTTTATGTGTGCCGTTAAGCTTGTTTTGATGTTGAATGAAACGTTAATATAATCATAATCAGTCTCGCGTTTCGATGCTTCCTCAGTCTTTTTTTTTTTTTAATCAGGCTAACTTGTCCAGTTGGGCATATAAATATGTCTTTCACTTATTAAAGTAAGGCGCACGTCAATATGGGACAGTTGAACACATATAAACAAATGAACACATATAAACACACACAATTTCACATATTTTGCTGTTTGTCAGTTATTTTGACAGATAACGTTAGTATAGTTACTATGACAATCGTTCGCATTGGGCTTTATGATAAAAGTTAGGTAAACACTACTTTAAATGCTCTCAATAAGAAAATGTAACTAACTTCCAAAAATCGAAAATTTGGCCTAACTATGCTATGATAGCAATTCCCAGTTTACTGCACAGAAATTACCAAGGCCACTTCTCTAAATGTCAGGATAGGAGGCTATTGTGACATGATATCGCTTATACATTAACTCAAATAAATATAAAAAGGATATATTTCTCAAGTATAATTAAGTTAACTTACCAGGAATTATGAACAAAGCCTCTAATCTTCAGTCGTTCTCACGCTGCTTCAGTCGGCTGGGTTTCAGATTTGAATGATGCGCGCAATCCCATAATGCCACACTACAGTAAGTTAGTGTAAAAAGCAGAAACTACAGTGACAACACCTGCTTCTTGTAAATGAATTACAGTTGACGTGGAAATATACTGTTAACAACTGTAAAACCTTATTTGACCCATAATGCATTGCGAATTACAGCTGCATCTTGTAAAATGTTTATAAAGTAAAATTATGTAAAATTTTGCTGTAGAAACTACAGCAATTTTTTACAGTGTAGAGAAAATATAATCACAGGTTCAGGCACAGGCTTGACATTTATCTTGCTTGAATTCGTTCTAAGAAATGCACATAACTTCATAAGTACCAAACTTTCGTCTGTGGATATTAAATATTAAATATTTTAACTACACTAACTACGTTTACATGCAGCCAATAACTCGTTCAAAACCGGAATATTAGCAATAACCCGGTCGCACACGGCCATGTAAACACCGGCAAAAACCCGGATATGCTCATATCCCGGTTTTTAAAAACCGGGATATTATACCTGGGGTACCCCTTTTCTAACCCGAATATTTGGTCTTGTAAACGCGTTTCGGCATATCCCCATCAAAATGTGTGTTCTGCGCATGTTCTATTCGCAAGTAATCTTGGTCTTTTGAGTAGAGACGGCGCATAAAAAAACCCCGCGTGCAGTATAGCGGAAGTAAACAAGTCGAGGTTAACATGGCGAGACGCAGCACAGCACCACACTTTTGGAGCGAGGAGGAGACCAATTTCTTTATTAGTGTGGTGAAAACCATGAATATAATGTCTTTTATTGACGGCAGAAAGTACCGAGATAGTGAGATTTACAAGAAGGTGACCGAAAAGTTACGCGAAGCAGGGTTTGTACGGACGCCAGACCAAATCAAGTACCGCTGGAAGATGCTGTAAAAGGCATACTTCAAGGCGAAGAAACAAAACGGTACAAGCGGGCCCGACCCATCTTCTTTCCCCCAGTTCGACATAATGGATGAGATTTTGGGGAATAGGCCCAAAGGACGGCTTTGAGGACGAACAGGAACAGTTACCTGACGACTAAGGTAGGTTAGCTCGCCTTATCTGAGCAAAATAGCTACGTAACTAAGGTCAATTGTTATAATAAATAGTAATGCTACTCATTAGTTCCACAACTGTTGCCTAACCATACACAAAAGAAATATATTTGAAATATATTTTCAGTATATATTTTGGAATATATGCAAATATTTGACATTGGCCCAATAAATATTTTTCACACTTAACATCATATATTTTTGTTATATTTCAGAATATATTTCAGTGTATTTCTGTATGGGTCCCCAAAAGTGTCAAAATATATGTGGCATATATTCCAAATACATTGAAATATATTCTGAAATATAACAAAAATATATGATGTTAAGTGTGAAATATATAATTATTGGGCCAATTTCAAATTTTTGCATATATTCCAAAATATATACTGAAAATATATTTCAAATATATTTCTTTTGTGTATGGGTAACATGCACTGTCCCTGATAAATAAGTAAAATAAATAGGGATGTCCCGATCAGGTTTTTTTGTCCTCGAGTCCGAGTCATTTGATTTTGAGTATCTGCCGATACCGTGTCCCGATCCGATACTTCTATAATACATAAAAAAAGAATAAAGAAGAGCGAAAAAACAGATCCAGGATCTTCAATAAATTACATTTTGAAATATATTCAAATATAAAACAGCTATTTTAAATAGGCTAGTAAAAATATTTCAAAATCTTACTGTTTTGCTGTACTTTGGATCAAATAAATGCAGGCTTGGTGAATAGAAGGGACTTCTTAAAAAAAAAAAAAAAACCTTACAAGCTTACTGTTCAAAAACTTCTGACTGGTAGTATAGGCAACTTTATTTTTTCTCTAATTTCTAGCTTTTAATTGGCTTAGAAATCTATAAATGCTGGACAATAACAAATAATAATGATTTGTTTATATACTACAAACACTGTTTATCACATAATAATGCAGAATAGTTTCTATACTGTAATAAATACTATGTCAATCAACACTGCATTGTTCATACTTTATTTATCACCTGCTGGAGATGCCTTGAAGAACAATTTATTGTCGTAACGTTTTGCTTGTTTTTGGTGTCTTTTTTGGCCAGATGCAGAGAATGGAGCATGTGGACCTCCTACACAACCATCGGATGCCACTGCACCTCCTCAGTCTACACAGCCATCAAATCCAACTGCAGCTACTCCTGGTAGGATTTCTAAATAGTATTACTAAGGCATAACTGGTTAGAGCATAGTATTGTAACACTAAGTCAATCCTCTTCCTTGTGTAATGTCTGAAAATAATCAGTTTCTTTAATGGTCACTTTGATTATAGTGATTAAGAAGAGATATTATGTAGTATAGCTGATGGTGCAAGCTAAGGGCTGTCTTGTCTGCTTTAGGTGGGTCAAGTCGCAGGTCCAGGCCCCGTGGAACAGCTTCACTTACTCAACAACAACAGTTCATGGAGAGAATGCAGCACGCACAGAACCAATGGAGTGAGCAGCAAAGGCAGTTGAGCCATGCCAGGGATGAAGCACTCATGTCTCAACTGATCGCAGAAACAACCCGTTCAACGAGTGTCTTAATAACCCAACTCCTCACAGGGTTAGGTGCCTTATTGCAGCGGCCAACTCCTCAGCCTGTCTTTACCAATTCTCAGCCCCAGCCAATGTATCATCCATACAACAACCATTTTGACAATTATGGGCAACCCTCTGCTCCTCCACATCGTGTCCCCTACTCACAAACACCTCAGCCTGAACGTGATGACCACAACGATGGTGACCAAGGTTTTAAAAGATTCTTCCAACTGTAGAAGACAAGTTAAAAATTGAGACCATTGTGTCAGTTTTGTTCTTTTATTACGAAGTATGTTCTTGAAAGTATTTTTGTAAAAGGTTTACACCTTTACAATTTTTATTTATTACAAAACATTTTCAGAGGCACTTTGTAACACACTTGCTCCTTATGTTTAAAGCTACTACAAGTTGACCCTTATTTGAACCTCAGTTTTACCTCATTGTAAATACAAAACAAACAAAGCTGTTACTTTATGTCATATGATTTATTTTGAATAACAAATGTTATATAAAAGTTACTTAAACTTGCATGTGCTGAACTTCTATTAGAAATTGTAAACACAACTTTTAGATACCTCTTCTCTGTCTTTCATAAGTAGGGAGCAACAAACTCAAGCTGGTTTCACACTCCAGAGAGCAGATAAACATTTAAAGACCTTAGAAAAAACAATGCGATGCAAGTAACAAATCATTAGCTTAGATCCGCTTCTTTCCCATCACCCCCCATTCATCTTACTCTCTCGCGTTCTCCTCCTATAAGTGCCTACGGAGTGGGACATGTGCAGCAAGGTAATCTGTTAGTGCCCGTCTGATGGCTGTGGCTGCACTGCTATTGGCCCTATTGGCCTGTGACACAGGCTGTGGAAACTACCTTCCTGCAGATGTTGCCTCCTCTGCCCATCTGGGATTAACATGCTCCTTCTCCATCTCACAAAAATTGTGCAGAGCACAACATGTTGCTACCATGTATGGCATAAATGTGTAATGGAAATCACTACGCTTCAACAGAACACGAAAACGAGATTTCAGTCGAACAAATGCTATCTCAATACTTGTTCTAGCAGAACTCAAATACACATTGAAGGATTCCTCCTGTGGTGTCAGTCTTGGAGACTGCAGATAGCCCTTCATTAGCCAGGGCATTAGCGGGTAAGCAGGATCTCCCAGTAGGAAAAAATCCACATCCTGCCCCTCGATCTGCACTGCTCTCTAAATGGGACATTGAGATATAAATATTAGGGTCCGAAATTATGTCATCACACATTTTAATTTTGTCGCAAGTATAAAATCTAAAACTCTGGTTTAATAACATTAATAGAAAATTAATAACATACCTCTTACATTTAACAACCAAACAAGATTTCAAATGCTGTTTTCATGCATTACCTACCTTTGGGAAGGAGTGGGCATTCTGGAACAGATGGGACTGCCTGAGTGCATTGGCGTCATGCGCAGAACCAGGCATTTTGCAGCTCACATTCCAGAAGCTATGGAAAAATTATCACAGTGAATCAAAGTGTAATTGGGGCTCCTTGATTATGGCAAAAATTATAACCCCAATTCTTTCAGGTCAATAATGAGATCATAATTATTTGAACATGAAGCATGTGATATTTATTTTTAACTTCTATTTTTCTTTTTAACAGTGGACCTCCTTGAACTCTAATTTCAAAAACTTTGTAAAACATTCAATAGATGCTAAGGAGGGGTTCTATTATAGCTAAGTGGAGTATGTCTGTCAACCTTATACAAATTATTATCATCATAAACTTAAATATAAAAGCTGGGAATAGCAAAACACTTACCAGTATTTGTCATCACAGACTCCCTGGAGGATATAGGAGGGCCATCCCTTCCTATTTATGAAGTCCCTGTAGCCATCACTTGGAGGCAAACAAGGGATGTGACTCCCATCCACACAGCCTATGATAAAAAAATAAAATAAAAGTAAGTTTACACACAGCAGTGTAGCCTACACACATAGTACAGTTCACATTTAGCCTACTTTTAGAAAACTGCACTGAAATTATCAAGACAAGAGCAGGAAATATTTTTACCTATAATTTGAGGAATGGAGTGGGTCTGTTCAAATCTTTCTGCGATGGCACATGCCTCCTCCAAAGTGGGTACTCTAATAAGTGTTTTGATGACAGAGTCGACCATTCCGTGGCAAAAAAAAAAAATACACCATCTTCTTCACGGTGCTCGTGTGCACTCCGAATTGGTTTGCGATCACACGATACTCTGCGCAGCTTGCTAGTTTGTATAGCACCATGGCAACACACATCCCTGTAGGCACTGGTGTGCGAATGGTTACTTCACAGGGCTCCATCACTCTCTCCATCATACGGCAAAGTTTAACAGAAGATTGGCATGACATACGAAAATTGTCACGCCAGTCCGTGTCGGTGAACTCCATCATTACAACCCGTTCCCAGCAGTCCTGACTGCGCACCTTCATCCAGAGTGTCCGGTTGGCTCTGGTGGTAACGGGTATCGTGGATATGTGTGGCACAGCTCCAGCTACATTTCCCATCTCTTGCTCAATTTCTCTCCTTCTACTAATAAAGACCATGAGGCACAATAGTGTCAAGTGCTGCTGGTGGATCAGTACCAGCGCCAAAGCGCAAACAAAGACTATCGCTATCTGCCCAAACTATTCATTATCCGCCTGCTGCTGCTGTTGTTGTTGTTGTCTTTGGATACAGGAAGAAGAATCGGAAATGACGCATATTGCGTCTTGTTGTCCGTACATCCAGACGCTAACCGTGCGTCGCCGTTTACATCGGGATATTGGCGACTGATTATACATTCCATGTATACAGGAGTAACTCTCTGCTCACGCATGTAAACGGGTTATCCCGAATGTTTCAGAAACCCGAATAGTGACCTTTACCCGACCATAACCCGAATTTTAACAGCTTGTAAACGTAGTCACTGTTTTTCTTTCATTTTCCCTGACTGAAGCCATCAAATCTAACAAATCAGCGAGGCAAAACTGACGTCTATTACCGAAAATGTGCTTTGATGCGCTTGTTTGATAACTTGTGGTTAAAGCGCCACTCAGCGGTCAAAGGTTGCAAATGCTCTTTATACCGCCACCGCAGCGGTACGTGCGGCGGGAAAAAGGGCCTTTTGGATGTCTACTTAGTGTAAGAGAGCCAATTCGTAAAGAAACGTTTTATTTACCGTATTTTTCAGGACTATAAGTCTCACTTTTTTTCATAGTTTGGCTGGTCCTGCGACTTATAGTCAGGTGCGACTTATTTATCAAAATTAATTTGACATGAACCAAGAGAAATGAACTAAGAGACATGAACCAAGAGAAAACATTACCGTCTCCAGCTGCCAGAGGGCGCACTATGCTGCTCAGTGCTCCTGTAGCCTACACTGAAAACATAGAGCGCCCTCTCGCGGCTGTAGATGGTAATGTTTTCTCTTGGTGCTTGGTTAAAAATAAATGCGACTTATAGTCCAGTGCGACTTATATATGTTTTTTTCCTCATCATGACGTATTTTTGGACTGATGTGACTTATACTCAGGTGCGACTTATAGTCCGAAAAATACAGTAGATACGACAAATATACAAAACTAGGTACTGTAGTGTTAAAAAGTCAGTAATGGCGTCCTAAAGGTATGTGTGAGAATGTAGTGGGCTGTGGTCTCGTGATGTATGCAAAAAGAAACATTATCAAACCATAGTGAAAAGCAATCAAGTTGGCCGCCCGCCCTCTCTGCCATCGAGCTTGCTTCTCTTAAAGAGTCAAGGGAAATTGGGCACAGGTGTCATGGATGCAACCAGGTTACGGGGGGGCGGAGTCATCCGTCTTCTACTGGAAAAAACCCAATGAATACCCAGGTCGTCACAATTATATATATATATATATATATATATATATATATATATATATATATATATATATATATATATATATATATTGTTAGACAACAATTATTGTATTACAAATCATTCTTATTGAAGTAAGACTTGAAAGGCTGCACATATTTCATAAAATTACGTTATAAATAAAAAAAATAAAAATAAGTATTGTCAAGTTATGTTTACCACACACCTTATTTGCTCATGATTTGTGTAAAAGAACCCATTGGAAAATCATCATGTTTTGATGTCATCCCTATGTGCACTTCTAATTATGTGCAGGGCTTTAAGTGGGCTGGTACGCACCGGTACTCAGTACCGCCACTTCCAAATATAGCTCTTGAGCGTACCGCCACCTCTCCGTGCACCCAGAACGTGCTTTTAGCGTACCGGTACGCTCATTTGGACATCTGTTTTAATAGAGGATTTAATCTTTTGGTTCCTAATTCGTCTCATCGAGAACAGAGACTAAGTTACCCATACACCCTTGAGTTTAACAAGTGAAAAGCGCATCCGTCGCTTTTGCCGCTCTCAGTAACAACTCAACGTGTCTGGAGAGGGTGTGTGAAACGCGCACACTCGGCTCGGTAACAATTCAAATACAGTGAACAACACTTATTATGCTCTCCTGGCTTTAGACTCTGAGAACTAGAACAACACGGTCAGAATCAGATGACTTGCTGGCTGACACCCTACCAATTCTGAATGATATCGCTGCAGGTCAGACGCAAGCTAATGAAGTAATGCAGTAGCTCTTTCAGGTAGGGTGACCAGACGTCCCGAGAAATTCGGGACAGTCCCAAGATCTAAACTGTTGTCCCGAATCCCGAATCTGGCCCTAATTGTCCCGATAATTATAATAAAGCAAAATCTGAGTAGTTATTGTCTAATAAACATCAAAAACTGTCTGCGGAGGTTGAGTCGTCCTGCAACCAGCCCCCGCCAGGGCTGCTCATTGGCTGCAGCATCTTTTTTCTAAGTTCTAAAAAAATACCGTAGTCCGTAGGCAGCTAGGCATGAATTTAGATATTCATTTATCTAATTAATCTATATGCACAAAGACAATACATCCTTTTTGTTCTAAAGTTTGATGAAGAGAGCGCAAGTTGCTGCAGCTGCGAGAAGGACACTGATGCACGCGTACAGGAGTGATTGACAGTTCGCGGCACTGTGTACAAAAAATATGTTTAAGCTCATTAGCGTTAGCGTTACAGAAAGGTCTGATTTACGCACTGTTACAACAGTCATCGTTTTTTTTTTCTTTTTACAATGACATTTGAGTTCATGATTTTAATGTTGTTGTTTCTTGTGGCAGACTAAGAGTAATGACTGACGGTTGATCTTTGAATAAAAATGTGTTTAGTTAAGGTTTGAAATTCATTATCTTTTATTATAGGCTACGAAGTCTAAAATCATAATTTCCCATCCCGTCACCCAAGACCGCAGACAACCGCCTTACCCCCCCCCCCCAGCCAATCTCATCTGGTCACCCTATTGTAAGGGTATTTTTTCAAAATCCTTTTGCACATTTTATTTATGTTCAGTAGCTCTTTCTAGCTCAAGCAAATCCACAAACTAATAAAAGGATTTATTATTTTTTTATAAGGTCGTCTGTTGACTGCTTTATATAAAACCCCTTCAATATTGTTGTTGTTACCTCAGGGGATGAGGTGAGTCATCAAAAAAAAAAAAAACTCTCTCTCTCTCTCTCTCTCTCTATATATATATATATATATATATATATATATATATATGCTATAATAGAGCACCGGCACCTCTTTTGTGAAATTCAAGACGATGCAAGAAAGGAAATGCAAAAGTGTAAACATTAATAAATCTACTTCAAATACATTTATTTACTTTTTGTCCAGGTACATGGTGACATGCCAATCAGCTCAATCAACTCAAATGCCAATTCTTTGGTTCAAGAGGCTAAACAATCATGGGGAAGACTACTGATCTGAGAGTTGTCCAGAGGACAATCATTGACACCCTTCATAAGGAGAATAAGCCACAAACATTCATTGCCAAAGAAGCTATTCACAGAGTGCTATATCCAAGCATATTAACTGAAAGTTGAGTGGAAGGAAAAATTGTGGAAGAAAAAGAAGCATAACCAACTGAGAGAACCACTGCCTTATGAAGAGTATCAAGCTAAATCTATTCAAGAATTTGAGTGAACTTCACAAGGAATGGACTGAGGCTGGGGTCAAGACATCAAGAGCCACCACACACAGACGTGTTAAGGAATTTGCTGAACCACAGACAATGTAAGAGACATCTTACTAAGAGAAGAAGAACTGGACTGTTGCCTAGTGGTCCAAAGTACTCTTTTCAGATGAAAGCAAGTTTTGTATTTCTTTTGGAAACCAAGGTCCTAGAGTCTGGATTAAGGTTGGAGAAGCTCGTAGCCCAGTTTCTTGAAGTCAAGTGTTAGTTTCCACAGTCTGTGATGATTTGGGGTGCAATGTCATCTGCTGGTGTTGGTCTATTGTGTTTTTTGAAAACCAAAATCATTGCACTCGTTTACCAAGAAATTTTGGAGCACTTCATGCTTCTTTCTGCTGACCAGCTTTTTGAAGATGCTGATTTCATTTTCCAGCAGGATTTGGCACCTGCCCACATTGCCAAAAGCACCAAAAGTTGGTTAAATGACCATGGTGTTGGTGTGCATGACTGGCCAGCAAACTCACCAGACCTGAACCCCAGAGAGAATCTATGGGTCATTGTCAAGAGGAAAATGAGAAACAAGACACCAAACAATGCAGAGAAGGCCACTGTCAAAGAAACCTGGGCTTCCATACCACTTCAGCAGTGCCACAAACTGATCTCCTCCATGCCACACTGAATTGAGGCAGCAATTAAAGCAAATGGAGCTCCTACGAAGTATTGAGTACATGTACAGTAAATGAACATACTTTCCAGAAGCCCACCAATTCACTAAAATGTTTTTTTTTATGTTTTTCATAACATATTCTAATTTGTAGTGAATTGGTGGGTTTTTGTTTAAATGTGAGCCAAAATCATCACAATTAAAAGAACCAAAGACTTAAACTACTTTAGTCTGTTCACTGAATTTATTTAATACACAAGTTTCACAATTTGAGTTAAATAACTGAAATGAACTTTCATGATATAACATTTATTTAGATTTTAGATGCACCTGTGCCTAACGGTTCAAGTCCTTGTTGTTACTTCTGAAGCAGTCCGGACATTATGATCATTGTTGCAGGGGATGTACTGTGTATCATCAAAGTCCCTTTAAGACATGTCATTTCACTGTTATTTCACATAGAAATGCCTTTCGGTACCTATAATCACTTATGCAAGTGCAGCTCCTATCTTTTTTAATTGGGACACGTCAAATTCTCCTAAACTATTCTTTAAGTTTAAGATTACATTTCATATTTGAAATCACCAATGAAATCTGACAACTTATTCTCCTAAGTTTTGTTTATGTATCGTTACTACTTTTCAAGCTTGATCAGCCTATGCGGTTTGTCAGCTATTTGCACGAGCCTCACATTGTAAATTTTTTTTTTAAAGCAACCACAGCTTCTAACGTCAGTTGCAGTGACGCTATGACTTTGCGAAGCAACACTGGGCTATTTTATTCTTAAGGTGGGACAAATTCAAAATGGGAATTATACTCTCTCCCATCCAAAGTAATAGGAGTGCACTTTCTTTGCATATTTAAAGTCTTTTACCATCTCAATAAGGCTCCTACAGTTCCTCATCAGGTTCTCCAAATACTGCAGCCGGATGTCATTAATATCAACATGCAGCACAACAGCTAAGGCCTGGGGGGTATTCCAGAAAGCAGGTTATGTGACATACCCGGGTATGTTTAAGAATAAGTAAGTGGATAACATCAACTTTCGGTTCCAAAAACGGAGGTAACTTTCAGGGTATGTTAGTTGTTATAAATACACTCCGGAGCAGGTTATGTTCCAGGGTTAGTTCCCTTCAACGAGCCTTCAGTGGGCGTGACAGATCATTATATAATATTACATATATATATATATATATATATATATATATATATATATATATATATATGAAGCGCTAATATAAGAAATAAGGCAATATATTATTCTTATATGATTATTTCTTTTATTGGCATATATAAGAGTTATCTGTATAAATACGATTTAGGTAATGTTTAACTTAATATATATTATATATTAAATATATAATATATATTTATTTATTTTATTTATTACATTTTATATTATCTCACACCTGGATCGGCATTTTCTATAATGTCTAAATTTAAATCAAATTACATTTCTGATATGACTTAATATAAATTAGCATTCTCACATTCACAATCACATTCTCAAGGATTAAAGATTAAATGGAAATAAATAAAAATTGCACAGCCATCAATTAGGTGGCGATATGCACTAAACAAGTAAACAACTAATGAACAAAAGAAGAAGAAAGAAACAGCTTGGCGCGTTTTTTCCTAGCATCCGTCTCTATAGTGACCCGTCGATTCGCCGCTCTGTTGAGAATGTCTTGAGTCTTAACCAGGAACATACTCGGAGTTGAATGAACTTACTCCCGGATGTGTTTTTGGAACCACATACCCTGAGTAAGCAATGTTTGGGGTTAATCAACCGAAAGTTCAGGGTTTAGGTCATGGTAAGTTAACCCTGCTTTCTGGAATACACCCCTGTTCACACCAAGATCAAAATGAAACAATACAATAATAACAATATTTTCATGTACACCAGTGAACCATAACTGTGTGCTTATTCTAAGTTTCAGATTGCAGTAATGAAAGTGGATGTAAGTGACCTTTTATGTTACTTATTTTGTGGTGCAGAGCTTCTCCGCAATGTCATCTGCTACAATAAATGTGCAATTTTAATGAAATCTAAATAGCTGTCAATGTATTCATTCATCATCTACAAAAAACAAAAATTCTTCAGACAATGGTCCCAACAGTATAATTTCTATATGTCATCATGGTTTGAATTCCATTTTCTTAAAAAAACAATCATGCAGCCAGTTTATTACAAGTTGTCTTTAGTATGAAAATGTCTCATATAGCAAGCCATTTTAATTTGCAGCCAGGCTCTACGTAGATAGCTACCTATATGAATAAGATAACCACACATGGAGTCCACGGCAAGTCACGCAACACGACCCATGGAAAAGAGGGGACAGGTGAGCAGTAGCTTTTTATCATTTAAAGCAGGGGTGACAAACTCCTGTCCTGGAGAGCCGCAGTCCTGCAGAGTTCAGCTCCAACCCCAATAAAAACTCAACTGCCTGTAGTTTCCTATTAATCCTTCGGACCTTGATTAGCCTGTTCAGGTGTGTTTGATTAGGGTTGCAAATCTCTGCACGGCTATGCTCTCCAGGAATGACATTCACCACCCTGATTTAAAGAGACACTGAACCAAGTCGCCATGAACAGAGCTTGTTTTGATAAGATGCTGTTACATGACCAGAGAGGAATTGGATTATTTTGCAGACATTTCATGAAAACCCTAAAAATTGTAACAACCTATGGAAAATGGGGCATCTGATGTCCCCTTTAAATTGGAAACCATTCTTAAAAAGTAATAGTTATAGTTTTCATTCTTGGTGTGAACGGACCTTTATGCTCTTGTTATCCTTGCAGACTGCGGTTACATGAAGTGGAAGTGACACCAAGAACACGAGTTATAGGAAAGCAGTGAAAAAAAACGTTATAAGCAATTGCAGCGTATTTTCTTACCAAAGCCTTATTTCGTGGGATGAGGGTGGAGGAGTTGTGGTTTACGGTTGTGTAGCCTTAAAGGCTTTGGCCAATGACATGGCTTGTAGATAAATGTCCACCCCAAAAGGTCTCACTGGTCATAAAAGGATCAATGTTTGCCCTCAAATGCTCCTCTACTCTCTGATGCAAATCCTTGGGAGCTGCTGGGACCTCAACAGACTCTGAGTCTGGTGGTGCAACAGGTCCATCCCAATCAATGCCCCAGTTTGTGACATCAATCTGTTGAAAAATGAAGCAGATATTGTACAAAGGACTGAGTTAAGTAGCCTTGTTGACAATTTAGCTGCAAAGAGGACAACAGGGCCACCTGGTCAGGATTGTCTTGTTTCCCCAAAAGCAGACCAGCAATCCACAACTGCTCTGGGGACCTGTTTCCCTCTGTGGAAAGTGGATGCCTGTCCCACATCTGGATGAACTCCTTTAGATGCCAATTCAGTCTTGACAGGAAGACAAAATGGAGGCATATGATGTGGAGATCTTGATCAGGTTCGAGCAGCCCATTGTTTTCGAGTTACCTAAAGGTGGTGTAGTAGTTGCTAACTACACTACAACAGACGTCACGCCACAGCCTTTCTATTCTCTGGTTGTGGACACTCTTTCCAGTGATGTGGCATCTTCTCTCTGATTTATATCAGTTGCATAGATGGGAAAGCAGAAACAGGGAAAGCCAGGCAGATAAATAGTAAGTGGTGATAGACTTGACACATTGATAAATCAGAGTTGTCATCTTAAATGTAAATGGATTCTTGGGATATTACCAGGGTTGCACAAATGTGACAAGCAGGTGCGCAAAAAAATAAAAGAGTGCTGTGTAAATAAGATCAGACCATTAATTTGCTTACCAACATGGTTAACAGCTGTTAATGCACAATTAGCATTTTCAATCAACAAAGTGTAATACTGTATACGATAAATACTGCTACATACAGTATCAATTAAATTGAGATGTGGAGATAACATCCCCAGGACACAAAAGCATGAAAATCTGCTGACCTGGGCCCCGTTCAGGATGTTCCAAAGTATTTGGCAACCTCAACATTTTATCTTCCCTTGTCACTTCTAACACGGTGGGGTAAACCATACTGATTAACAGCAGTGAGAAAACACTGGAGAACAGTTGATGCCCGATTGTTTGTGTTTGCACAAAGAAACATAATGCACAGACTGAACCCATCAATCCCTCCATGTATAACTATACTCCAGCTGCAAAGACAAAATAATTTGTTTAATGAAATGGGAAAGAATACTTATGATATCTTAAAGGTAAGAAAAAAAAGAAAATAAACAGAAAACCAAACTAATTACATCAATAATAAGCTATATTTTTCATGAAAAATAAAAGTCTTACCGTATCAGTGTATGGTTAACATCTATGTGCCACAGGGAGAGAGGACCTGGAACAGAGTATGGAACCCTTGGAACAACATTCAGCTGAAGTCCACGAAGAAAATTCCCAAGCGGATTAACAGCCTTTAGAGTCTACCGCACTCTGAACTGTTGGACTCTTCGGGAGTAGAAATAATAATAATGATAATGTGTTAACTGACATCTTAAGTCTAGGTCTGCACGATTAATCGTATTTTAATCTCGATAACGATATCCACCTTTCTTGGCTAATTAAAAATAATCGTCACGATAATGGCCAGCTCGTTATTTATCCTGAAACGTTGTTTTTAATTTGCCATTTGCGTTATTTTGAATTGCTAACAAGTCTTCCCTGGCGTTCATGCTTGTGGTTGCCAGGTGTGAAGAGCTTTAATCCCCAAAACAGAGCTTTTGTCTTTTAAGGATACAATTTCTGCCCGGTGTTTTATTTAATTTGTGCAATCTGGGAACCCTGTGCGAGCTCACTGATGGTGCAATAAGCGCTGATGATGAAAACATGCGAGTTTAGCGATTTCTCCACAGCGATATTCTGCTTACATGAACGTGTCATATAGACAATGTGTTTTTACACAAGCCATTTGTACTGTTTGTGTTACCAAATATGCCATGATCAAACTTTCACTGAGTTTCTTTTTTTTTTGTCACATGCTTTTCCTACATGTGACAGTGAATGGGGAAAAAATCTACATGAATTGGAATTGTTGGAATTTATATTAAGAGTTTCTAAAGTTTTTACCAGTTTTCGTGTTGAAAATGGCATGGCAATATTAGTTTTCAGTGTGTATTTATGACTTTGAGTGTATTTACTGTGCGATCTAAGTGGCTTTTCTCCATTTGTGAACAAATTGTCACTTAGAAAATGCAATGTGAATACAAATGACAAAACAGCTTACCAAAACCATGAGTTTTGTATTATTATAGTTGGTTAAATGAAGCCAGTGTATAGTTAGTGTGTCACAGTGTCGGGGTTGTGTTCCCTGGTGTCCACTAGGTGTCCTCCGTTCCCACGGTGTCTGTCATATCATCACTTCCTGTTTCCTTATTTGGTCACCTTCCTCCTTGTTTTAGTTAATTGATTGTTCCCCACCTGTCTCCAGTTTCCCCATTATCCTTTTGTGTATTTATACCCAGTCTGTCCGAGTCTTTGTCACGGAGTCCTTGTCTTGTGTGTGATACATTTCATAGTCTGCTCTCGCCGTGTGTTCTTGTTTTGTTTTCATGCTTTATTGGATTTTCTGGTTGTGACCCTGCCTGGACTGTTTACCCTTTTGGATTTGCCCTTTTAATAAATCTCACACCTGCATTTGGATCTCTCCTTGTTTTTTGTATCACCGAACGTGACAGAAGGACTCAGTCATGCCTAGATCCAGCGGTGTGGGATTTCGAATCGGTTCCCCAGCCACCATGGAGGAATGGAGGGGGAGATTCCTGAACTTAACCACCCTTCGTCAAAGGGGGAGTGAGGTGGGTGGCCTGGCACAATTGTTTTGGACCATGGCAGTCGGGTTAGGTTATAATGACGCAGCACTGAAAGACTTGTTTAATGATTGCCTGGATGACCCTTTGCCTCAATGGGAGATGAAGGGGTTGGAGATCCTGGACTTTTGGGGGTTTACCCATTACCTGCACCATCATGCTCAGTGGGATGCAGCAACCACACCTGAGTCTCCAGACAAGACTGCCGCCAGCCCAGCGCCACAGCACCAGATGGCCGCCAGCCCAGCGCCACAGCACCAGATGGCCGCCAGCCCAGCGCCACAGCACCAGATGGCCGCCAGCCCAGCGCCACAGCACCAGATGGCCGCCAGCCCAGCGCCACAGCACCAGATGGCCGCCAGCCCAGCACCATTGCACAGGATGGCCGAATCTACACCTGTGTTGCCAGACAAGATGGCTTACTCAATGCCTGAGTCTTCCGTCAAGGTGCCACCAGCTTGCCATCGTAGAGGGCGGAGGAGGAGGAGACGGGCGTCTACCATTCCTCAAAGCCGGCCGTCCCCGAGGCGGTGACCGATGCTGTTCCGGAGGCCGAGGTGGTGGTCGATGCCGAGGCGGTGCCCGATGCTGTTCCAGAGGCCGAGGCGGTGCCCGATGCAGTTCCGGAGGCCAAGGCCATTCCGGGGGCCGAGGCGGAGCCCGAGGCCGTTCCGGGGGCCGAGACGGAGCCCGAGGCCGTTCCGGGGGCCGAGGCGGTGCCCGAGGCCGTTCCGGGGGCCGAGGCGGTGCCCGGGGCCGTTCCGGGGGCCGAGGCGGTGCCCGAGGCCGTTCCGGGGGCCGAGGCGGTGCCCGGGGCCGTTCCGGGGGCCGAGGCGGTGCCCGGGGCCGTTCCGGGGGCCGAGGCGGTGCCCGGGGCCGTTCCGGGGGCCGAGGCGGTGCCCGGGGCCGTTCCGGGGGCCGAGGCGGTGCCCGGGGCCGTGGCGGTGTCCGTTGCTGCTCCGGAGGCCGAGGCCATGCCCGAGGCCGTTCCAGAGGCGGTGCCAGAAGCCGAGGCATCTCATGTCTCCACAGGCAGTCCTAAGTCGAGTCCGGTTCCAGTTGACCCTCCAGAGTCGAGTCAGGATCCAGTTGACCCTCCAGAGTCGAGTCAGGATCCAGTTGACCCTCCAGAGTCGAGTCAGGTGTTCGTGGATCCTTCAGAGTCAGGGCTAGTCACCGCTGACCCTCCAGAGTCAGGGCTAGTCACCGCTGACCCTCCAGAGTCAGGGCTAGTCACCGATGACCTTCCAGAGCCAGGGCTAGGTACCATGGACTTTCCAGAGACAAGGCTGGTCACCGTTGAACTTTCTGAGTCAAGTCAAGTCACTGGGTGGCCTTCTGCTCCACCCTGTTGGACTCCGGCATCGACCACGAGGACGTGGTGGTCATCTGCTCCGCCCTGGGGGACTCTGGCGTCGACCACGAGGACGTGGTGGTCCTCTGCTCCGTCCTGGGGGGCTTCCACTCTGACCACACGGACGTGGTGGTCTTCTGCTCCGCCCTGGGGGGCTCTCGCCCTGACTACACGGTTGTGGTGGTCTTCCGCCCCGCCCTGGAGGACTCTGGCATTGACTACACTGTTGTGGTGGTCTTCCGCTCCGCCCTGGGGCCTTCATGTTGTTGTTTTTGCTTTTTGTGTTTGTGTTCACTCCTGTCCCTGTTCCTTTTGGTTAGTCTGGCCCTCCCCTCCGTCCCTCCCCCTGAACCTCCTCCGTTCCTCCTCCCTCCTGGTCTCCCTGTTTTGTGTTTTCAATTCTGGTGCCTGTTCCCCATGTTTTTCTTTTCTGACCCTCCGTCCCTCCCCCTTAGCCTCCGCCTGTCCACCTCCCTCCTGGTTTCTGTTTTGTCTATCGTGGAGCGTCTGGAAGCCGCTCCGTAGAGGGGGGGTTCTGTCACAGTGTCTGGGTTGTGTTCCCTGGGTGTCCACTAGGTGTCCTCCGTTCCCACGGTGTCTGTCATATCATCACTTCCTGTTTCTTTATTTGGTCACCTTCCTCCTTGTTTTAGTTAATTGATTGTTCCCCACCTGTCTCCAGTTTCCCCATTATCCTTTTGTGTATTTATACCCGGTCTGTCTGAGTCCTTGTCTTATGTGTGATACATTTCATAGTCTGCTCTCGCCGTGTGTTCTTGTTTTGTTTTCATGTTTTATTGGATTTTCTGGTTGTGACCCTGCCTGGACTGTTTACCCTTTTGGATTTGCCCTTTTAATAAATCTCATACCTGCATTTGGATCTCTCCTCGTTTTTTGTATCACCGAACGTGACACAGTGGAGGTTGGTTAAAGGACACTTGAAATCGTATTGCATTTCCCTGCTGAATAATAATAATAAAAATAATAATAATAATAAAAAAAACAGCCTAAGCAGGTTGACAGATTTTAGTTTGTCATCAGCCTGGTCTTTGCTGGTCAGAAGGCTGGTTTTAGAGGGGTTTTGACCACTTCCTTAGCTGGTCAGGCTGAGAGACCAGCTGGAACAACCAGCTTAAACCACCTCAAGTTTAGACTGGTTTTATCAGTTTTTTTTTTTAGCAGGATAAAATAATCGTAATTAATAATCGTAATTATGATTTTAATCAAAATAATCGTCATTATAATTTTAACCGTTATCGTGCAGCCCTATTAATGTCTATGGAGGATAAATGTTAGTAACACATTAACACTTATTCATTGTAAGATTCACCTAAAGTGATACTGAGGGCCAATACAACACACCTAAAAAGACAGACTTATTTATGCAGATTGAGTCTTTTAGAGATTCAGAAATTCAGAGATCATCCTGCACAAATAAAAACACATTGGACAACAATGATCATTGCATGGCTTCCTATTTAAACTCAATAAATTTGGATTGCTTTAAATAAATAATAATAAAACTTATAAACATGGTATGTTATATAGTATAGTAGTCAACGTTTGAAGTGGATCAAAAAAGTTGATCAAAGTCGTTCTAAGACAAGAACACATTTTGGTCTTAGGTTTTCAGATAACTGATGAAAGGTTTTGATCCACTTCAAATGTTGACTACTGTATACATACAGTATATATACACGCACAAATACACACACAAATTACACACACACATACATTATATATATATATATATATATATATATATATATATATATATATATATATATATATATCGTAATTCCTCAAATAAAAGCCGGGGCCTTTATTTACCTGAACTGCAGAAGGGTAACAGGCTTTTATTTGAAGCAGGCTTTTATTAGAGGCAGGCCTTTATTTCTAATTCCATCTGTTTTATAAGAAATTGTTTTAAATAACCTGATTTAAATTAAAAGCGATAACGTTCCAGTGGACAGAGATCATAACATTAGCACAAAATCAGTTCAGAATCAATCACCAAAAGCATCAGTTCAGTTCAGACGCGTTCTGTGTGTCAGTCTGCTTCACGCTGAATCACGCATGCGCAGTATTATCAGCTCCTCGGTTCTCGAATTGAACGCGTCCAATAGAAACGGTTCTCGGTTCAGTGTACTAGTGATCCGAAAACCGATGCAACCGGTTCTTGACTCGAGAACGAGAAACGTTCCGGCAGTGGGCGTGTATGTTCGTTATCTGGCTCTGCTGCAATAATTTTCCCCCGGCCTTTATTTAAGACCGGCCTTTATTTGTCCGTGTTGACCACACCCCGGCCACTATAAGAGGCCCAGCGTTTATTTGACTGGTTTTTATTTGAGGAATTACGGTATATACATATTAATATATATACACACACTCACCTAAAGAATTATTAGGAACACCATACTAATACTGTGTTTGACCCCCTTTCGCAGGTTTCAGGTTTCTCAACTGACTATTAAACCTGTTAGATCCCTATATAAACAAACACTGAAAGTTTTGGATAAGAAACCAACCAGATGGCATCACTGTAGCATTTTACAAAAATGTAGTTTGCTTAGTTTTGAAAATTTTATAAATTCATCTCTTTTTAAAATGTTTTTTAAATGTTTAAATAATCTTGCGCCAAAAGTTATATGCAAATTAATATCAAAACAGAGTAGTAAGGGGATCGCTACAACAGGTGCAACTACACAGAACTGTATAGCACCACAGAGAAAAACCAAATTTGCACAATCTACATTTACAGTTCAAGGTACATTGTTACGGAACAGCTTGTCAGCTGAATTGAAAATGCAAACACAGTTGAATATTTTTCAAACAAAACTGAAAAAGTGGTTCAAACAAAAGCAGATATGTGAACATTGATGGTTGTACATAGTCTTAGTTGTCTATTTTATTTTATTTCATTAGTTTTTTGTTTTTGTTTTTTTTAGCCTAACCAGGGACTGGGGCTACAAATTAGCCTTTGGCTAGAAGCCTATATGTAGAGCATCGGCTGCATGAAATTGTAGCAATGTTATACTGCATTGTCCCTGTTAAATAAACTGAAAATAAATAAATGACATGTGGAGTCCCACAAGGCTCGATTCTAGCACCGCTCTTGTTTGGCCTGTATATGCTCCCACTAAGTAAAATAATGAGAAAGAACCAAATTGCCTATCACAGCTATGCTGATGATGTCTAGATTTACCTAGCCTTATCTCCAAATGACTACAGCCCCATTGACTCCCTATGCCAATGTATTGGTGAAATTAATAGTTGGATGTGCAAGAACTTTCTTCAGTTAAACAAGGAAAAAACTGAAGTTATTGCATTTGGAAACAAAGATTAAGTTTTCAAGGTGAATGTATACCTTGACCTTAGGGGTCAAAAAACTAAAAATCTTGTCAGGAGTCTTGGTGTGATTCTGGAGACAGACCTTAGGTTCAGTAGCCACAGTCCTTCCCAAAAAGACCATTAGACAGCTGCAGCTCATCCAGAACGCTGCTGCCAGGATTCTAATTAGAACCAGAAATTCTGAGCATATCACACCAGTCCTCAGGTCCTTACACTGGCTTCTAGTTACATTTAGGATTGATTTTAAATTACTTTTACTCCGTATATGAATCACTAAACGACCTATCACCGAAATATATTGCAGATATGTTCACTGAATATAAACCTAAAAGAGCACTCAGATCATTAGGATCGAGTCAGTTAGAAATACCAAGGGTTCACACAAAACGAGGGGAGTCCGCCTTTAGTTACTATGCTGCCCGCATTAGGAATCAGTTTCTAGAAGAGATCAGATGTGCTAAAACATAAGTCACATTTAAATCTAGACTCAAAACCCATCTGTTTAGCTGTGCATTTATTGAATGAGCACTGTGCAATGTCCAAACTGATTGCACTGTATTTTACGTATTCACTGTATTTTATGTAAAATCATTTTCTATTTCTAACTGTTTTAAATTTCCTATTTGTAGTGGAGATGAGTGGTACCCGGTGGGGTCTTCTGCTGTTGTAGCCCATCCGCCTCAAGGTTGTGCGTGTTGTGGCTTCACAAATACTTTGCTACATACCTCGGTTGTAACGAGTGGTTATTTCAGTCAAAGTTGCTCTTCTATCAGCTTGAATCAGTCGGCCCATTCTCCTCTGACCTCTAGCATCAACAAGGCATTTTCACCCACAGGACTGCCGCATACTGGATGTTTTTCCCTTTTCACACCATTCTTTGTAAACCCCTAGAAATGGTTGTGTGGTAACTGAGCAGATTGTGAAATACTCAGACCGGCCCGTCTGGCACCAAAAACCATGCCACGCTCAAAATTGCTTAAAACACCTTTCTTTCCCATTCTGACATTCAGTTTGGAGTTCAGGAGATTGTCATAACAATTAATGAGAAATTTAACAGGTGTTCCTAATAATCCTTTAGGTGAGTGTGTATATACACACACACACACACACACACACACACACACATTAATATATACACACACAACTTATCGGAATTGAGATGTGCAGTCACAGTCCGTACACCAGCATTTGGACAGTGGAGAAGGAAGTCATAGATCACTCGCCCAAGTTATTCATCTGTAATGTCAGAATAAGTATGTCATACGGACAGGCCATATTTAACCATTCTCCTGTGGATGGTTCTTGTGCTTACACCAAAAATACGGGCTATGTCGGAAACTCTAAAGTGTTTCTCCAGATGGAACGTTAGCTGTTCCCTTGACATCACAGTCATGGAGTTGCTTCCCTCAAGCTCCTGAATTAACATGTGCACATCTCCAAGCTAATGAGAACATGATCAGTCTCAGCTGGGCGTCTTTGAAGTTCAGCTGCTATTATGTCCAGTGCTTCTGCAATCTGGTCCATTACCATCTGCTAGCTGTAAAAAAAAAAATTATATTTATATTGTTAGACAACAATTATTGTATTACAAATCATTGTTATTGAAGTAAGACTTGAAAGGCTGCACATATTAAATAAAATTACGTAATAAAGAAAACATCAAAGTATTGTCAAGTTATGTTTACCACACACCTTATTTGCTCATGATTTGTGGAAAAGAACCCACAGGAAAATCACCATGTTTTGATGTCATCCCTATGTGCACTTCTAGTTATGTGCACATCTTCTATTTCCAATCCTGGCCCTATGGGACACACTGCCGTCCACATTTATGTTTCTCTTATCTGTCACACATTTCATGACATATACAAAGTGTGCAGAGGTGTGGGTCAGCAAGACCACTATTGAAAAAATGATGTGTCTCTGCAAGCCCTCCCTGTTAACTGTATAGAACCAATTAATCTACACACCTAAAGTATTATAAAATACACTAATTTACTAGATATCTGCCATGGCAGCATATTATGTGGCGTTTACTAAATGTTATAGTAGCGTGAATTGCCCTAAAGTGGGTCATTTTTTGCATTTCAGAATTTGTGAGATATTGTGATGTGTAGCCAAAACATTAAATCCACACCCAATACCATTTTAAAACCCCCAGGATGTGCCCTAATCAAATCGAAAGATAAAATGCAGTTTAAACATTTATAAAATAAATGATAGACATATTAGTGCTCTTAGTGGAAATCATCAGAGAAAATCTGCAGCTTCCTAATGTGGTACACAGAAAAGTCTATGATAAAAGGCCAAAATCACATTGATTCATTTGAAATAATAAAATGCTCTAGTTTTCAGATACTCAGGTTCTTGTTTCGTTTCAAAAAACCTTGAAACCATTTGTAACCAGCCTTTTCTTTATTTTTGCTGAATACCCTAATTCCTTTCTTTTTTGCGAACTGGTATGCCAGCTTCTGTATGTCCAGCATCCTAAGGGGGAATCTGCGTTTTCCTAGTGTACATATAAGATGCCCCAGTTCAGCTTCATCCTCTTTGTTAATCAGGGGGTTTTTTCCTATTGTATGGTGAAAGTGGCCATTGGCTTTTATCCTGTGCTGGAGAGTTGATTTAGGGACATTCCATGCTCTGGCCAACAGTCTCAACTGAGGGATCCCACCATCCTCAATGATCTGCCTAAACTTTTCTATGGCTCCTTTCATCCTGTCCTGCCTCCACTGATTTAGTTTCCTTCTCTTATGCTTTCCCTGATTCTGCCTCTCTCTCTCTGCATCTCACAATTTCTCCCCGTCTTTCTCCTCTTTGCCATTGTAATCTGAAATACATTTCATTGAATTAATCATTGGATGCATAAAATAAAGCGGAATGGCTTAATTGGCTTTACAAACTGTATTTTCGACCCCTTCACCCTAATCCTGCACTCAAACCTAACCCGAACACAAAACTTTCTGCTATTTTATATTTTATATTGCATAATAACACTAAAACCCTGTAAATAACCATGTTTTTCCCACAAACCAAGCCAAACCACACATTTTTGACTGATTAAAGTACTGTCCCACATTAGGCTAATCATACTGCCCCACTTTTCGAAACCACATTTACTAAAGTGTGACACTAGGAAATTTGATAAAAATATAAAATATATAGTTTATACATACAAAATGATACTATATTTTAGTGTACAAACATATTAGACCAAAAAGTAGCTGGACTGTTTTGTTTCAAATGAATTTATACTCCTTAATATTTCCAAATTTCCAAACTCTGTCACTGACCTTTGGGTGGTCTTCACACAATGTGCTTCCTGTCAGATGATTGCTCCGCCCTCAAATATGACTGGATATCTGAAAGGTCATGTGATTTTGATCACATGACACCACATCTTTGGGTAATAAATAGTTTTACAGGCATTCATGTATTTATGGGGGAGCTACAAACACTAGACCTTAGGTGTCCCACATTGCGCAGTGTCCCACTTTTGGGCAATTCACCCTATATGAGTACATCATTTGAACCCTCATTATTTTTTCCCCAATGTCTTTGTAACCTGTTCATTGTTTACTTTGGTGGTCGATAAAATTCAAGATCTTTAAACACTTTACCAGCGAAACTACACTTTGAAAATATTTCTGTCAGAACACATCCACTTATCCGATAAAAATGAATGTATCAAAATATTTTTGAAATGTAATGCCACTTTATGAAATAACCTATTGTAAACATACCTGTATGCATGAGTCGTCATTTTGTCACACACAGTAGGCTACAATATTTTTCAATCTTCTTTTCAAAGTTTTTGTATCCCGCCACTGACCGCCAAATCGCTACCTCCCTCTTAATCTTTTTTTAAATCACTACCTCTGTCTCTTGTTTAAACGCTGTTAGCAAACCAATGCAAAATGTTGCATTTCCACCACTTACTGGATTGGACACGAAAGAGGAGAGGTGATATATGCCTTACTCTTAATAATAAGCTCTATACTTTTAATAAAGTGTCTTAACGTAGATACTTGAGTTTACATGTTCAGTAGTGCTTATAATTAATTATATAAATCATGATCTTATTAGTTATTTCTACCACCCATTGCTGTGTTAAAGAAATGGCTATTAATTCTATGGTGGATACAGAGCCGGCCAGGCCACTAAGCGACCCTTGCAATTGCAAAGGGCCCCGTAGCCAGCAGAGGGCCCCCTAGAGTCACTCTAAAAATAATTGTTTCTGCAAGTATTCTCGTAAACACAGTCGGTTATGTTTTAAGTGAACGTTTACAGTGGCCTGCTGCTCAGGGAAATTCGCTGTACCGGATAAATCTGTCTCTCTCTCTCTCTCTCTGTAAAATAGACGACGTTAAAGGGGGTGTGTTTCAAGATACGCAATGGAGTAGACCAAACTAAACAGGGAGGGAGGGCAAAACACTCATGCAAACAAAACAAATCGGCCACGGCCGCGCGATCGACTCACTCATCCAAATGGCCAGTCCGCCCCTGAGCGCAACTGCCCGAGCGCTTTGGAAAGAAAGTGTGCGTGTGTGTGTGTGAACTCACTGGGCGCGTTGACACCATAGACAGTAAAAGAAATGGACACAGCGACCCCATTGGATTCTATGGAGACAAGTGAAGTCCTTATCTCTTTATTCCTGGGAAAACTTTGCCATCGGAAAGGGTGTGTCTGCCACGGGCTGTCCACAGGCTGCGCTCCAGACTGACCACACATCGTGACATGTTACATTTCTTAAATGAAATTTGAAAAAAGAAATTATCGCGGTCGAAAAAATTATCAAGCTCATTTTTTTTATAGTGCGATTAATTGATTTATCGACTATCACGACAGGCCTACTATTTACATCATTAAATTAAAGTTTACGGAAACTCGTTTTTCCTCGTCAATCATTCTCCATTCATAACATTATTCAAAAAGGGCGCGTCTCGTGCACGGTAAAACTCTCTCCAATATATCATATGATATATTTACATTATAAAGCTTGATCTCTAGATAAAAGGCTGTGGATTTGCATAAAATGATTTTTTTTTTTTGTATTTGTATTTTATGTTTGTTGCTGTTTTTAAACGACTCGCTAGCGTCTGCCTGTTAGACCACACACATCACAAGGACTATGAATCGGCATCAAACGCACAATAACTGGAATTTAAAACTGTGAAGAAACAAATGATCAATAAACTGTTGGACAGATATACATTAGGATTTGTGCGCTCGACATTTCTTCGCTTTGTGCCGTGAACTTTTAAATGCCCACTTGAGCAGCGCAGCACTGCACACTGTGACACCATGTTGCTTTGAGCACATCATTCTGCACAAATATGGATTTTAATAGTTCTATTGAAATATTACCTAATTCTTATTATTGTTACTATTAATCTTGTTTGTGGTGTTTTAGATGTTATTGTTAATTTCGTTTATTTGAAAAATTCAAACATTTAAATGTTCTATTTATTATTATATATAATATTTTATTTAAATGTTATTCTATTTGCTCGATTTCATTTAAATTATATATAGGCTGTTGTTTGTGCCTCTTAAACTCTGGTGTCAATTAAAAATGTTTCTTTGAAGGTCAGTGAAAATCACTTTATCAGTCTTCTTATTCAGCAAGTTCATCAGTGTGTGTTCGTTGAACTGCACTGCCATTCAGCTCAGTGGTATCATAATTTTCCTTTTAGACATCAAACATGGAACTCAACTCAAGAACTCAAGGTCTTTTATTGTCATTCTGTACATGTTGCCACATAAGAACAAAATACTTACTCAGGACCAGCAGCATAAAAAAGATAATTAACATACAGCATACATAGAATAATTTAAACATAATTTAATATACTAAAATTTTTAAAAATAACATAGTAGATATAATATGTACAGTATAGTTATAAGGTAGTCATTGCTTTTCTTTAGGCCTTACTTAAAACGGTCAAAGGGGCCTCCAACCGAATTTTGCTTAGGGCCCCCAAAGGTCTAGGGCCGGCTCTGGGTGGATACCATGGTGAATGTTGACTGACTGTGATAAATGGTGTATAAACTGTCTCTCCTGTAAGTCCACATTCTTAATCCTTTATCTTAGTGGTTCTCAACCACATTCCTAGAGGACCAGTACTGCACTGTTTACATGTATCCTTTGTCTGACACCTTTGTCTGTCCGTCAGTCTGTACTAATATACAGGTGACCTGAATCAGGTGTGTTAAATTAAGGAGACATGCATATTGTGCAGTGATGGGGGTCCTCCAGGAAAGTCCTTAAGAACGATTGTGCTGTCTGCATGCATTTAGAAAATAACAAGAACGTTTGCGCTAATAGATTATATATTGTAGTTTACTTCATATCTCAGTTCTCACACATAATAGGCTACTATTTGTCTAATCTTTTATTTTTATTTTTTTTTAAGTTCAGTGCTTCAGAGATAAATTGTGTTACTATGTATATTGATGTGCTTAATAAATTTAATTAATACAACTGTTTGGCAAATTAGGGATAGGCAACACAGGTGCAGGAGCATTGCTTTCCTGCAGATTTAGGCTCCATTTACATTAAAAAAAAAAAAGGTGTGTTTGACTGTTTGACTAAAAAAAGGTGTGTTTGACTAGGGTTGGAGCTAATTCTGCATGCCAGGTGCACTCCATTCATTGCTTATCCCTAGGCCTGGTTCTTAGTCCTGGTCATGTGGACCCTCTGCTATGCACATTTTGCATTTCTCTCTTATTTAACACACCTGATTCAGTTCATTAGCTTGGTAAAAGAGAGCTCCATGAACTGAACTGAGTGTGTAAGATAAGAAAGATTATAAAAATTAAAGACAAATGGGGTCCAGACTTTTACCAGTGATAGATGCAAAAGCTAACATTTCCCATAGGATGGGGGTTTATCAGAGCAAGAGGCATGGGTAACTGGCATGTGTGAGGGTACACAGACATGAAGGCATTATATTGGCATTGTACAGTGATGCATACTGCCATCAAGATGACATCTTTCATGAGAAGTCCATGGTTATTAGACCAAGACAATGCCAGCTCTCATTCTGCATGTGCTACAACAGCATGGTAGATAGAGTGAATGTTCAGTTCAGATCTGTCTCCTTTATTGAACATGTATGACCCATCATGAAAAGGACAATCAGGCAATGATGACCAAAGACTGATGAGCAGCTGAAGTCTTGTAAAAAAACAATTATTATCCTCGATTTACAAACAATTAAGCATTGAAATTAAAAGGAAAGTTGATGTGACTGTCACAATGTCTGGTCTGTGTTTCCCCGGGTGTCCACTAGTGGTCCCACTTCCCCATAGGCACCTCACCTCAGGCACTACAATTCCCACAAGGCCTTGTCCCTTCATCACAGTAATTGCACACCTGTTAATTGCACTCAGGTGTCTTCACTTTCATAGTCATTATCCTGCCTATTTTTACCGGTCTGTTTGTGTTATGGAGTCCTTACTTTCCGTCACCTGGTTTCCTCGCATTCTTATTATTTCAAGTTCCTGTTCCTGTTCCTGTTTGTTTGTTTGTTATTTGACTGATTTTTGGTTTTGACCCCTGCTTGTTTTGATTCTGATATTTGGATTACCCATTCACGAGTTCACACTTACATGTAATTAGCTGAAGTATTATAATGCATATCTGGCGTGCTGTCCGGGGAAGGGGCTCCGAGCTCAGGAATGGCCCGAACCTCAGGAGTACCCGCCCCCCGTATATAAAAGTTTAAAATGAACTCTATTGGAGGAGATGGGGTGGAGGGGGGATGCTGATAAACCGTCAATGGAGACAGGTAGGCTAATTCAGCTGTATTTATACCCTAAAGTTGATTATCTTAAGTGGTTCCACCTGTGCTAATTAGGCTTAGTATCTGATGTGCTTCTCCCGAAACTTGTCATGAAACTACATTTCACGAGTTCACACTTACATATAATTAGCTGAAATATTCTAATGCATATTTGGTGTGCTGTCCGGGGAAGGGGCTCGGGAATGGCCCGAACCTAGAGTACCCCCCAAAAAGCTAAAGAGCAGAGGACAGCCGCCGAACTAAAGACCCCCCCAAATGAGTGCCGCGTTTGGCGGGCTGGCATCTCGAGAAAGGGTCTAAATGTTTGGCCAGTGGGCCCGTGATGGCGGCTCACTGTACCTGGACTGACAGGCCCTGCTGGCCTGCAACGAGGAGCAATTGTAATTTGGAGCGACCGATCAGGCGAATTTGTGCCTTTCTCCGCTGTGAGACCAATGCTCGCTGGACCGAAAGAGAAAACAGGAAAGAGGAAAATGAGAGCTTGACCGGGAGATTTTCTCACACTGCGTCCGCTGTGAGACCCAATGCTCGCTGGACGAAAGAGAAAAAGTAAGTGCTCTACCAGGAAAGTTCTCACTGTGTCCGCTGTGAGACCAAATGCTCGCTGGACAGAAAGAGAAAACGGGAAAGAGGGAAATGAGAGCTTGACCGAGAGATTTTCTCACACTGCGTCCGCTGTGAGACCCAATGCTCGCTGGACGGAAGAGAAAAAGTAAGTGCTCTACCGGGAAAGTTCTCACTGCGTCCGCTGTGAGACCAAATGCTCGCTGGACAGAAAGAGAAAACAGGAAAGAGGAAAATGAGAGCTTGACAGGGAGATTTTCTCACACTGCGCCCGCTGTGAGACCAAATGCTCGCTGGACGGAAAGAGAAAACAGGAAAGAGGAAAATGAGAGCTTGACCGGGAGATTTTCTCACACTGCAGGATTTCTCAGAGGGCGGGCTTCAAGTATAACTCGTTTGAAGTAATGGTGCTTCATATAACATTTTTCAGAGAAACAAATGTTAATGATAAATCCCCTGTTATGTTTGTACTGGCTACTGTATACAGGCCACCAGGGCACCATACAGACTTTATTAAAGAGTTTGGTGATTTTACATCCGAGTTAGTTCTGGCTGCAGATAAAGTTTTAATAGTTGGTGATTTTAATATCCATGTTGATAATGAAAAAGATGCATTGGGATCATCATTTATAGACATTCTGAACTCTATTGGTGTTAGACAACACGTTTCAGGACCTACTCATTTTCAAAATCATACTCTAGATTTAATACTGTCACATGGAATTGATGTTGATGGTGTTGAAATTATTCAGCCAAGTGATGATATCTCAGATCATTATTTAGTTCTGTGCAAACTTCATATAGCCAAAATTGTAAATTCTACTTCTTGTTACAAGTATGGAAGAACCATCACTTCTACCACAAAAGACTGCTTTTTAAGTTATCTTCCTGATGTAACCAAATTCCTGAGCATATCCAAAACCTCAGAACAACTTGATGATGTAACAGAAACTATAGACTCTCTCTTTTCTAGCACTTTAAATAAAGTTGCTCCTTTACGCTTAAGGAAGGTTAAGGAAAACAGTTTGACACCATGGTATAATGAGCATACTCGCACCCTAAAGAGAGCAGCCGAAAAATGGAGCGCAGCTGGAGGAAAACAAAACTAGAGGTATTTCCTATTGCTTGGCGGGAAAGTAACATCCTACAGAAAAGCATTAAAAACTGCTAGATCCGATTACTTTTCTTCTCTTTTAGAAGAAAACAAACATAACCACAGGTATTTATTCAATACAGTGGCTAAATTAACTGTTGTTATTAAGCCTCTCATCAAAAAACCACAACTTGACCCCAAAGGACTAGTTAATTATAGACCAATCTCGAATCTCCCTTTTCTGTCCCAGATACTAGAAAAAGTGGTATCCTCACAATTATATTCCTTCTTAGAGAAAAATGGTATATGTGAGGATTTCCAGTCGGGATTTAGACCGTATCATAGTACTGAGACTGCTCTCCTTAGAGTTACAAATGATCTGCTCTTATCATCTGACCGTGGGTGTATCTCTCTATAAGTTTTATTGGATCTTACTGCTGCGTTTGACACAATTGACCACAACATTCTTTTGCATAGACTTGAACACTTTGTTGGCATCAGTGGAAGTGCATTAGCATGGTTTAAAACGTACTTATATGACCGCCATCAGTTCGTAGCAGTGAATGAAGATGTATCCTATCGATCACAAGTGCAGTATGGAGTACCTCAAGGCTCAGTACTAGGACCGCTACTCTTCACGCTTTATATGTTACCCTTGGGAGATATCATCAGGAAACATGGTGTTAGCTTTCACTGTTATGCTGATGATACTCAGCTCTATATTTCTTCGCGGCCCAGTGAACACACCAATTTGAAAAATTAATGGATTGCATAGTCATAATAAAAAACTGGATGACGGGTAATTTCTTACTGCTAAATTCTGAAAAAACAGAGGTGTTAATTATAGGACCTAAAAACTCTGCTTGTAATAACCTAGAACACTGTCTAAGACTTGATGGTTGCTCTGTCAATTCTTCGTCATCAGTTAGGAACCTAGGTGTGCTATTTGATCGCAAGCTTTCCTTAGAAAGCCACGTTTCTAGCATTTGTAAAACTGCATTTTTCCATCTCAAAAATATATCTAAATTATGGCCAATGCTCTCAATGTCAAATGCAGAAATGTTAATCCATGCATTTATGACCTCAAGGTTAGATTATTGTAATGCTTTATTGGGTGGTTGTTCTGCACGCTTAGTAAACAAACTACAGCTAGTCCAAAATGCAGCAGCAAGAGTTCTTACTAGAACCAGGAAGTATGACCATATTAGCCCGGTCCTGTCAACACTGCACTGGCTCCCTATCAAACATCGTATTGATTTTAAAATATTGCTTATTACTTATAAAGCCCTGAATGGTTTAGCACCTCAGTATTTGAATGAGCTCCTTTTACATTATAATCCTCTACGTCCGCTACGTTCTCAAAACTCAGGCAATTTGATAATACCTAGAATATCAAAATCAACTGCGGGCGGCAGATCCTTTTCCTATTTGGCGCCTAAACTCTGTTATAACCTACCTAACATTGTTCGGGAGGCAGACACACTCTTGCAGTTTAAATCTAGATTAAAGACCCATCTCTTTAACCTGGCATACACATAACATACTAATATGCTTTTAATATCCAAATCCGTTAAAGGATTTTTAGGCTGCATTAATTAGGTAAACCGGAACCAGAAACACTTCCCATAACACCATATGTACTTGCTACATCATTAGAAGAATGGCATCTACGTTAATATTTGTCTGTTTCTCTCTTGTTCCGAGCTCACCGTGGCCACCAGATCCAGTCTGTGTCCAGATCAGAGGGTCACTGCAGTCACCCGGATCCAGTACGTATCCAGACCAGATGGTGGATCAGCACCTAGAAAGGACCTCTACATCCCTGAAAGACAGCGGAGACCAGGACAACTAGAGCCCCAGATACAGATCCCCTGTAAAGATCTTGTCTCAGAGGACCACCAGGACAAGACCACAGGAAACAGATGATTTTTCTGCACAATCTGACTTTGCTGCAGCCTGGAATTGAACTACTGGTTTCGTCTGGTCAGAGGAGAACTGGCCCCCCAACTGAGCCTGGTTTCTCCCAAGGTTTTTTTCTCCATTCTGTCACCGATGGAGTTTCGGTTCCTTGCCGTTGTCGACCTCTGGCTTGCTTAGTTGGGGACACTTCATCTACAGCGATATCATTGACTTGATTGCAAATAAATGCACAGACACTATTTAACTGAACAGAGATGACATCACTGAATCCAATGATGAACTGCCTTTAACTATCATTTTGCATTATTGACACTGTTTTCCTAATGAATGTTGTTCAGTTGCTTTGACGCAATGTATTTTGTTTAAAGCGCTATATAAATAAAGGTGACTTTGACTTTGACACTGCGTCCGCTGTGAGACCCAATGCTCGCTGGACGGAAGAGAAAAGGTAAGTGCTCTACTGGGAAAGTTCTCACTGCGTCCGCTGTGAGACCAAATGCTTGCTGGACAGAAAGAGAAAACAGGAAAGAGAGAAAATGAGAGCTTGACCGGGAGATTTTCTCACACTGCGTCCGCTGTGAGACCCAATGCTCACTGGACAAAAGAGAAAACGAAAGTGCTCTACCGGGAAGTTCTCACTACGTCCGCTGTGAGACCAAATGCTCGTTGTACAAAAAGAGAAAACAGGAAAGAGGAAAATGAGAGCTTGACCGGGAGATTTTCTCATACTGCGTCCGCTGTGAGACCCAATGCTCGCTGGACGGAAGAGAAAAGGTAAGTGCTATACCGGGAAAGTTCTCACTGCGTCCGCTGTGAGACCAAATGCTCACTGGACAGAAAGAGAAAACGGGAAAGAGGGAAACGAGAGCTTGACCGGGAGATTTTCTCACACTGCGTCCGCTGTGAGACCCAATGCTTGCTGGACGGAAGAGAAAAGGTAAGTGCTCTACCGGGAAAGTTCTCACTGCGTCCGCTGTGAGACCAAATGCTCGCTGGACAGAAAGAGAAAACAGGAAAGAGAGAAAATGAGAGCTTGACCGGGAGATTTTCCCACACTGCGTCCGCTGTGAGACCCAATGCTCGCTGGACTAAAGAGAAAACGTAAGTGCTCTACCGGGAAAGTTCTCGCTGCGAGACCAAATGCAGACACTGTTGTGGCAGTGGGGAGATACGGAAAAGGCTCCTGCGGGAGCAGACACTGCTGCGGCAGTGAGGAGGTACAGGAAAGGCTCCTGCGGGAGCAGACACTTCTGCGGCAGTGGGGAGATACGGGAAAGGCTCCTGCGGGAGCAGACACTGCTGTGGCAGTGAGGAGGTATAGGAAAGGCTCCTGCGGGAGTAGATACTGCTGTGGCAGTGGGGAGATACGGGAAAGGCTCCTGCGGGAGCAGACACTGCTACGGCAGTGAGGAGGTACAGGAAAGGCTCCTGCGGGAGCAGACACTGCTGCGGCAGTGGGGAGATACGGGAAAGGCACCTGCTTTTAGCATTTTCCCCCCGAAAATGTATTGGTTAACGTCGCGCGGTCTGCGTCGCTAGAGGAAGCGGCCTCAAACTGCCACTCGGCCAGAACGCCGGGGTGAAAGGCTGAGCCGCGGCGGGAAGTGAGAGAGGCTTGCTGCGGTGAGAACTGGGGTGCGGCCCAGACTGGTTGGATTCCAGCTCAAGGAGAGCTCGGTCTCGGGCGGCACGATCATTGTGTCGAGTGAGGCGAGCTCGGAGCTTGCACGGTCTATAGGCGCTAATCATGGGAGATTTTAATATTCACGTTGATAATGCAAATGATACATTAGGACTTGCGTTTACTGACTTAATAAACTCCTTTGGAGTCAAGCAAAATGTCACCTGGCCCACTCATCGTTTTAATCATACACTAGATCTAATTATATCGCATGGAATCGATCTTACTGCTATAGATATTGTACCCCAAAGTGATGATATTACAGACCATTTTCTTGTATCGTGCATGCTGCGTATTAACTGATATTAACTATATGTCTCAGCGTTACCGTCTGGGCAGAACTATTGTTCCAGCCACCAAAGAAAGATTCGCAAATAACCTGCCTGATCTATCTCAACTGCTATTTGTACCCAAAAATACACATGAATTAGACGAAATTACTGACAACATGGGCACTATTTTCTCTAATACATTAGAAGCTGTTGCCCCCATCAAATTGAAAAAGGTTAGAGAAAAACGTACTGTGCCATGGTATAACAGTAACACTCACTCTCTCAAGAAAGTAACTCGTAGTCTTGAAAGCAAATGGAGAAAAACTAACTTGGAAGTTTTTAGAATTGCATGGAAAAACAGTATGTCCAGCTATAGACAGGCTCTAAAAACTGCTAGGGAAGAGCATATCCACAAACTCATTGAAAATAACCAAAACAATCCAAGGTTTTTATTTAGCACAGTGGCTAAATTAACAAATTACCAGACGCCACCTGATTCAAATATTCCACCAACGTTAAATAGTAATGACTTTATGAATTTCTTCACTGATAAAATAGATAACATTAGAAATACAATAGCGAATGTAGATTCTACAGCGTCTAACACTTCAGTTTCATCCATCGCACCCAAAGATAAACTGCAGTGCTTTACAAATATAGGACAGGAAGAGCTAAATAAACGTATCACTGTATCTAAACCAACAACCTGTTTATTAGATCCTGTACCCACTAAATTACTAAAAGAGCTGTTACCTGTAGCCGAAGAACCGCTTCTCAATATCATTAACTCGTCGTTATCTTTAGGTCACGTCCCAAAACCATTCAAGCTGGCGGTTATCAAGCCTCTTATTAAAAAACCAAAACTAGATCCTAGTGTACTGGCAAATTATAGGCCTATTTCAAATCTTCCATTTATGTCTAAAATTTTAGAAAAAGTTGTGTCTGCTCAATTGAGCACCTTCCTGCATAAAAATGATCTGTATGAAGAATTTCAGTCAGGTTTTAGGCCCCACCATAGCACAGAAACTGCACTTGTTAAAATTACAAATGACCTGCTCCTTGCGTCAGATCAAGGCTGCATCTCATTTCTAGTCTTACTTGATCTTAGTGCTGCGTTCGACACCATAGATCATGACATACTCATAGATCGATTACAAAACTATACAGGTATTCAAGGGCAGGCTCTAAGATGGTTTAGATCCTACCTGTCCGATCGCTATCATTTTGTTTACTTAAATGGGGTGTCATCTCATTTATCATCAGTAAAATATGGAGTGCCACAAGGATCCGTCCTAGGTCCCCTTCTATTTTCAATATACATGTTGCCCCTTGGTAATATTATTAGAAAATACGGAATTAGCTTCCACTGTTATGCTGATGATACTCAGCTATATATCTCAACGAGACCAGATGAAACTTCCCAATTATCTAAGCTAACAGAGTGTGTTAAAAATGTAAAAGATTGGATGACAAATCATTTTCTCGAATTAAATTTGGATAAGACAGAGATATTAATTATTGGACCAAAAAACACCACACAGAATCTTGTAGATTACAATCTGCAGCTAGACGGATGTACTGTTACTTCCTCTACAGTCAGAAATCTGGGTGTTATATTGGACAGCAATTTGTCTTTTGAAAATCATATTTCCAATGTTACAAAAACTGCATTCTTCCATCTTAGAAACATTGCCAAGCTACGAAACATGTTATCTGTTTCTGATGCAGAAAAGCTAGTTCATGCATTCATGACCTCTAGACTGGACTATTGTAATGCACTTCTAGGTGGTTGTCCTGCTTCGTCAATAAACAAGCTACAGGTAGTCCAAAATGCAGCAGCTAGAGTCCTTACGAGGTCAAGAAAATATGATCATATTACCCCAATTTTACAGTCTCTGCACTGGCTACCTATTAAGTTCCGTATCAGTTACAAATTATCATTACTTACCTATAAGGCCCTAAATGGTTTAGCTCCTGCATACCTAACTAGCCTTTTACCACGCTACAACCCATCACGCACCCTTAGGTCACAAAACGCTGGACTTTTGGTAGTTCCTAGGATAGCAAAGTCCACTAAAGGAGGTAGAGCTTTTTCACATTTGGCTCCCAAACTCTGGAATAGCCTTCCTGATAATGTTCGGGGTTCAGACACACTCTCTCTGTTTAAATCTAGATTAAAAACGCATCTCTTTCGCCAAGCATTCGAATAATGTATCTCTTAAATTGTGAGTGTAGTTGCATCTGCATTTTTATTCTTTAGCTTGGGTTAAAGTAATTTTACTTTGTTGGATCAGCAGCTATGCTAATGATGTCTCTATTTTGTTTCTATGTTTTGCCACGGGATTTATATCCCGTGGTAACTAGGATTTACACAAGCTCCAGTCTGGATCCAGAACACCTGAGAAGAGATGATGCTGACCCTCAGAGGACCCCAGATGATGCTAACCTTGAATCAACAAACAGAACTAACAATTATTGCTACATGTGTGACTGCATCATATAATTACTATTAATTAATAATATTGATAGTTCATCGTCTAGCTGACTACGTCTTGTATTAGTATTATTATTATTTATTTTTTCTAAAATCCTGTCAAACGTGCACAAACTACTAGCTACTACTAAATATTATAGAAATTTTCTGTAATTTTCTGTAAAGTTGCTTTGTAACGATTTGTATTGTAAAAAGTGCTATACAAATAAACTTGAATTGAATTGAATTATTGGCCACGACGTGTGGCTTGGCGAGGAGAGCAGCTGTCTCGATGACGCTTAATGCTGCTCAATGGCCGTGTTTGGCTGGGTAGGAATGATTGCGGGTCCGGCAAAAGCAGCAGGTCTTATAAATCCCCGGTGTAGCTCTCTTCGTTGGTACGAAAATTGGGTCTGTGGTAAGGTGACAGACGAAGCGAACCAGCATGCTGATAAACCGTCAATGGAGACAGGTAGGTTAATTCAGCTGTATTTATAGCCTAAGGTTCATTATCTTAAGTGGTTCCACCTGTGCTAATTAGGCTATGTATCTGACGTGCTTCTCCTGAACCTTGTTATGAAACTACATTTAAACTCACACTGCTCTTGGATCTCTCGTCTCCTGTGTCCCAGTTGTTACAGAAGGACTCCATCATGTCTAGATCCAGCGGTGTGGGACTTCGTGTCCGTTCCCCAGCCAGTGTGGAGGAGCGGAGGGTGAGATTCCTCAAATTAACCACCCTCCATCAAGAGGGGAATGAGGTGGGTGGTGTGGCACAAGTATTCTGGACCTTGGCGGTCGGAATGGTATATAATGATGTGGCCCTGAAAGACATTTTCAACGCCGGTCTGGATAACCCTGTGCCAGAAAGGGAAATGAATAAGCTGGGATCCCTTTGATTTTTGGGGATTCATTCTGTACCTACAACATTGGTCTCAGTGGGATACCCCAGCCACACCTGTCTCTCCTGGTGGGATGGCCACAGACAGGAGGACCGCCAGCCCAGCACCACTGCACAATATGGACGCCAGCCCAGCGCCACAGCACAAGTTGGCCGCCGGCCCAGTGCCATGGCACAGGATGGCCGCCGGTCCAGCGCCTCTGCACAAGATGACAGCCACGGGTGACCCTCCAGAGTCTGGTCAGGTTCCCGTTGACCCTCCAGAGTCGGGTAAAGTCACCGTTGACACTTCAGAGTCGGGTCAAGTCACCATTGACACTCATGAGTTAAGCACTACCACAGTTAGACCTCAGGAGTCAAGTCACCGGCAATCTTCATGGGCAAAGGCAAGTCACCATTGATCTTCATGAGCAGAGTCAAGTCACCATTGATCTTCCTGAATCCAGTCAAAACACCACGGATCTACCAGAGCCTCTCCCCGTCTCTGCTGAACTACCAGAGCCTCTCCACGTCTCTGCTGAACTACCAGAGCCTCTCCTCGACTCTACGGAACTTCCAGAGCCTCGTCACGTCTCAGCCGAACTCTCTGAGCGCTCGACTTATCCTGTCGTGGCCACGGAGGCCACCCTTAACCTGTTCAAGTTCTCTGTTTTAGACTTGCCTAACCAGACTTGCTCTCCTGTGTCATCGATCCCACTGTGGTGGTCTTTGGCGCCACCCTGGTGGGCTTCTGTCTCGACCGCACGGCTGTGGTGGTCTTCTGCTCCGCCCTGGTGGGCTTCTGTCTCGACCGCACGGATGTGGTGGTCTTCTGCGCCGCCCTGGTGGGCTTCAGTCTCGACCGCATGGCTGTGGTGGTCTTCTGCGCCGCCCTAGTGGGCTTCTGTCTCGACCACACGGAGGTGGACCGCATGGCTCCAGTTCCACCTTGCTCCACCCTGGATTCCTGCCCTGTCAGCTCGGCCCTTGTTTTTGTTTTTTGCACTTCCTGTCTCTGTTGCCTGGTCCTCCGCCGGTCCACCTCCCTCCTGGTCTCTGTGTTCCTTGGTTTGTTCTGGTGTTCGGGTGGAGCATCTGGTAGCTGCTCCGTAGGTGAGGGGGTAATGTCACGGTGTCTGGTCTGTGTTTTCTCACGTGTCCACTAGTGGTCTCACTTCCCCATAGGCACCTCACCTCAGGCACTACAATTCCCATCATACCTTGTCCCTTCATCACAGTAATTGCACACCTGTTAATTGCACTCAGGTGTCTTCACTTTCATAGTCATTATCCTGCCTATTCATACAGGTCTGTTTTTGTTTGTGTTGAGTCCTTACTTTCCGTCACCTTTTAACGTCTCCAAATACATCACAAATTCCTCTTTAAACACCACTAAACGTGGGGGAGTTTTGAAAAACATACATTTATGAATGTAGAATTTCATGCCAGAAGTTAATATTGACAAAATAAAAGACATATTAAAGGATTTAGGCTACTAAAGTAAGTGTGAGTGGCTTATTAAAATAAAAATAAAACAACAAGGACTTTTGTTTAGATTAAAAATAAAGAGCATATAGGCTAACCACGTTTTAAAGTAACTCATATACATAGATGTATCTAAAGATCCTGAAACAGTCCATACAGCAGCAGCAGCTATATATGTTCCAAGGGTTACTTATAGAATACCAGAAAGAACATCTAATTATCCGTCTGTTTATACTACAGAAATGATTGTCATATTTTTGGCTCTTCAGTGGGTTGAACACATTAATATCCTTAAAGTAGTCATATGTTCAGACTAATTTTCAGCACTATCAAGTTTAAAGAGTGGCGAATCTTCAACTTGACAAGACATTTTGTCAGTCATTTTACAGAGTTTGTTCAGAATACAAGCAAAACAAATATTTATTTTGTATGGATACCCGCACATATAGGAATAGAAGGTAATGAATAGTGGATCAGATAAAAACATTAAAATGTCAGACATCGTATTTAATACTCCAATGAGCAAATTAGAAATAAAACGGCTAATTAAAAATAAATAAATAAAAAGATATGTGGCAAATTAAATGGGATGGTGAGAATAAAGGACGGCATTTATATAATATTCAAAGAACAGTTGGAAATGAAAGGAGAATTATGGTGTTAGAAAGGAAGATCTCGTCATAGAATTGGACCCATTGCACTTAATCAGTCATTATTTATAAGAGGAAAAACATGTGTCTGGACTTTGTTAAATGTGATCTTCCTGAAACAGTTTAACCTATTTTAATAGAATGTAAAAGATAGGACAACGAAAGATTATGAAATAAACTTACAGAAGCACTTAATATAGAAATAAACCAGATCTTATTTTAGAAATTGTTAAATAAAGATGTGACTATAGAAATGTTCCACAGAATAAGTATCTCAAAGAGTTGATAAACAGTATTATAAAGAATCACTACTAAGGTTATTATTATCATTAATTTTATTTTTGTATTTCTTTTATCTCTTATGTTTGAGTTAGTTTTCATTAACGTCAATGCTCCACACTCCTGTCCTGTAGGTGGCGGTAAATGCACCTAAAGCTTTGTGTCAAAACGAAGAAGAAGTGGCTTGAGTGGGACCTGACCAAGCGCCAATCTCCCGCTCTCTCTCGTGAGGCCAACAAGGAAGTGACTAAAACTGCAATTCATCGACTGGCCGCTTGAGGCTGGCTGCAAAAGGGAGTCAGTTTCATAGACTCCCCATGTTAAAATGCCCAACTTTACAGCGGGAAAAAATATGTTTACAGCCTGGTTCAAAAAATGATTTTGGTCTAAATAGCTAATTTTGCCCTTCATGACAACTGTGAGGGGGTGAATTTTTTTATAACTCATCCGTTTAAATTATATTAAGACTTAAAGTTCTGCATAATTAAGGGCGTAGCCACTTGAGTGACAGGTGGATTGCCACTACTGACACTGCCGTCGTGCTAGGTGGGTGTGGCTTCAGCAACTAGCTCCCGCCTTTTTGCCCATTTTTGATTGTCCGGCAGAGTCGCGCGGTGACGCGCTGCCAAGATGGCGATGGCCCACTCTACACACTTTAGGCTTCAAAAACACACTTCAGGAGACTACGGGTGACGTCACGGACACTACGTCCATGTTTTTATACAGTCTATGGACCTGACGCAAGCATTCTGAGTGTGTCAGTGGTGCTGTGAGGTTGTTTTACCGGAGGCTTCGCAAACTCTGCTGGGAATTTTTTTTCTTCTTTCGTTCAACTCTGTCAGTAGCCATCTCGATTTTTTTAATTGTGTTTAGTGGTAAAGTACAACATAGTTTTGACAAGTATCTTGTGCTGGTGTTTTAAAGACGGGGTCTGATGTATTTTCTTTGAGATCAGCGTAAATGCATACCTCTCTTTTCTTTTGTTTTAACTTTTCACCCATCGTGACAAACGCCAGCTTTCTTGGTTTGTAACATTGCTTTACGTTAGCGTCTTTTTTTAGTTTGAGTAGATCTAATGTTACTGGAGACATTCGCTTCTTTTTTTAGTTTGAGGTAAGGTACAAATGCTATAAAACTCTGTTACCTAGTTTTCTTTCTTTTCTAGCTGGTAACAAAACACCTTTTTAAATTGTAAGGCTACAAGCTCTCACGTGTTGCTTAACGAAACATATCTGATAGTTTTTGGCATTTTTGGTTGTTTTAGATAAATAACCAGTAACCTAGTTTTCTTTTTAGTTAATTTGTAACAACTTTAACAAAGTTTTTACACTTTTCCAACTACGAAAACGATCATTACATTGTTTCCATTTCGTATGTGTTTATAACCTTTTTCTTGAAATGCACTGTGTACTTAAAACCTTAATAAAAACTTCCCTTATACCATTTTCATGATTTCACTTTTTAAAGTTAAAAAAAAGCACATACTTCCCAACACACACACACACACATAAAAAAAAAACTAACACTAACTAACTAACACATGTTTGCTTAGAACAACTTTGTTCTCAATGCCATTTAATGTTGAAGATCGAATGTCTAATGAATATCTTATATAAATACAGCTTTATTTCTGTTAAAATGACACTCTTTTATGTCGAGATCACAAGGAAACAAGAAAGAAATGTCATTCAAGCAGATATCATGCATATACACTCAGTTTTTCCGTACTTTTTGTAACATCCAAGCAAACTAAACATTAATGTGCTGTAAGTTAATTCACTTCAACACCAACTTAACAGCTAAACAGAATTTATCAAACATAAAATATTATGCAGTAATTATTATGGACCATTACCACTTTGAGAAATATCTAAATAACAGTAATAACCTGTTACAAATACATTCACTGTAATGCAAACTTTACATTTCGTAAAGGCGACGTACATTGAGACGACGTATATATCAGGCGTCATGTGAGGCGACGTATATATTAGGCATCATATGAGGCGACGTACAGTGAGACGACGTATATAGCAGGCATCATGTGAGGCGACGTATATATCAGGCGTCATGTGAGGCGACGTATATATCAGGCGTCATGTGAGGCGACGTGCATTGAGATGACGTATATATCAGGCGTCATGTTAGGCGACGTCCATTGAGACGACGTATATATCAGGCGTCATGTGAGGTGACATATACTGTATATTAGGCGTCATCTAAGGCTACATACCTAGTTCAGACAGTGGGCGTGTACGTTTGTCATCTGGCTCTGCTCGGTGTTCATCTTCAGTGTCAGTCACGTTAAAAAAGTTAACAGCTTAAGTAATATGTGGATTAATGCTTATTGGAGACGTGAACCATTTAAAACCATCCAGTTCAA
This sequence comes from Carassius carassius, assembly GCF_963082965.1. NCBI lineage: Eukaryota > Metazoa > Chordata > Actinopteri > Cypriniformes > Cyprinidae > Carassius > Carassius carassius. The sequence continues at coordinate 14,424,330 of NC_081755.1, read as the reverse complement.
TTTGGTGAAATGGTTCAACCGGTTCACTAAGAAGAACCGGTTAAATTGAACTATTCGTTCGCGAATCGGACATCACTAGTGACGACATTTCCCGTCTACCTCATGATGGTCCAGCCGGTCAGCCAATACCACTGCGGGAGGGAAATGCTAGTTAGTACGGCTTAATTGATAAAACAAACGAGACGACATCAAGTGTTTTAAAGTTCACCTACCTGTACCTATTTAACATACTCGTACGACTTTTAGGTCTTCACAAGTCTCCCTATTGGTCTGCTGGTGCCGCTGCGAGAGGAAAATACTAGTTTACTGGGAAAGTGAGCAAGTAAAAGGACTATACAACGAGTCTCCCCTCTGGGGCCTGTTTCACAAAGGAGGTTAAGTGAAAACTCTGAGTATGTTAACCCTGAAATGAGGGGAAACTCTAGGTTCTCTGTTTCAGAATGGCAGTTTTGTCAAACCCGAGAAAGCGGGGTAACTCAAGCCCATTTCTGAAAGAGCTAACTTATACTCAGAGTCAGTTACCATGGTAAATTAAGTGCATTTTACTTAAGTAAAATTACATGCCAGTGCGGTAATAAAAATAATCTTGATGCAAATAGAAAACAATATTATTCGTGTGTCTATTACTAAGAGCAAATCTACTGTAGCTCCGCCCTCCATCGACACATAAGGTTAAATACGACACATGTGAATAACGACTGCAATGGTGTAGGCAGTAATGTTTTGGGAACAGAAAACTAGCTTGTAACGCGATTGATTGGATGGGAGACCGGATTTTGCCGAGCTCGTTCTTCTCACTTTTCCCATCACGTCACATTATAATTTATTTTCAATAAAAATGAACAAAATGTTCTAAAAGTGGAAGTAAAGTGCCTAACGAGTGTTTAATAATGATGCAACTATTTATAATTGTAATAAATATAATCATTTACAATCTGTTATTATTGCATCCTGTTAATGTATAACAATACTGAGGTGCAAATGTATCTGTATTTAAATGTAAATGTATTTACACTTAGCCTGTTGCAAAGAACTGCTACTTTTACATGGTAAATAGAATATATCACGATTTTCACTGTAATTTTTTCTGTAAATAACTTGCACTTATCCTACTGTAAATAGGATCTATCGCTAAGAAAGTATGTTAATTCCACTTAGTGTAAATAGCCACTGCCATATTTTTCTTACTCTATTGGCAGATCATTTGTAAAATAAGAAAAATGCACTTAAAATATTATTTTTAATATTACTATTTTATTTTTATTTTTTTGCCCATGAGATACCATAAAATGATTAGCTATTAGTTAATTAATCTATCATTCTGCCAGTTTTCACCTATGATATTATAACACTGAGAAGAATTATATTTGTATTCAGTCTGAAGTATGCAGACGGCTTTTTGGCAGGAGCTGTTGCCATGGTGAATCGTAATATCGGCGCTCCATTGGTAATGGCTTTTTATAGTTGTGGTGCACGCGCTTAACTCAGAGTCAGTCAATTTAGAGTTGATTAAACCAACTCATTTCAGCTGTTCTGTAACCGAAAACTCAGAGTTTCCCATCTCAGGGTAAGTCAACTCAGAGTTCAAGTTTAAACTCAGAGTTGGTTGAACCTCCTTAGTGAAACGGGCCCCTGGTCTGACGCTGTGGGAGGAAAAGGCCAGTTAGCACTGCTTGACAGAGTTCGCTCACACTATATTTTTATATAAAACAAATGTAGCTTTGTATCTTGCAAACATCATCAGAATAAAAGGTATAAAGTTAACTTACCACACTATTGTGGGTTGTCATCTTCAGAATAAATCTGTCATGGTGCCATGCCATCGCATGGGAAGATGTTTGTCAACACAAATGACTAACACCAAAATTGCAACTCATTAAGGGGCGGTCACACTAGACTTCCTCTTCTTTATGCTGGTTTGCCAAAACCGCCATTACCGCCACCTGCTGATTTGGAGTGTGGAGTGCACATAGATTTGGAAGACAGTTACAACCCCCCCCCCAAAAAAACAACGTCTGAACCGTTTCCTAACAATGTATTTAATGAAATATGATCAACTCCCAGCCATCCTAATTCTTGAATCAATTGAAATCTCTCTCTTTCATATGCAGAATATTCAATAAGAATATGCTTCACTGTTTCTAATTCTCCACATTTATCAAATTTTCCAGATTCATGCTTACCTATCTTATACAGACCTTGATTCAATGATGTATGTCCAATTCTCAGTCTTGAAAGAATGAAATCTTTCTTTCTATTTCCGTATCTTTTCCTCTCCTTTCCAACACTCTCCTGAATCTGGAATAGATGTCTTCCTTTAGACCCACTATTCCATAGGTCTTACCATTTTTTATTTACTTCTAATGAAATCAGTCTCTTGAATTCTGCTTTACTTATTGCTAACTTAATTTCTATTTGTGGATGATTTAATGCTTTCTTTGCTAGCAAGTCTACTTCCTCATTTCCATCCACACCCACATGCACCCAGAGGAATGGAACCTCAATCCTTAACCATCAGTTGACAAGTTCATCTGTTTTTTTTATTACTTTATGAATTTGTAAGTTTATTAGTGGCATAAGGAACAACCAAGGGGGAATTGCTGGAATAGCAACAGAAGGAGCAATATCATGGTCTTTCATCTTCAAACTATTTACCCAAACTAGACTTTAAACATGCAAAATTATTTCGGACGCCGCTGCGAATATGGGTGGGAGCAAGATAAAACGGTCTCCCTCTCCTCAATGTGCTTGTATTGTGTCTTTTGCGACAGCGTCGAAAGCATCTTATTATATTGTACTCTCTGTATCTCTCTCTATATAAATATATACATCCTAAGCAATAAAATTTTTTAAAACGTCCTCATTCAAATGTACCATTTGTTCCTGTTTCCACTGATACTGCGAACCATGCAGCTTCTTTTTAAATTTTATTTTTATAATCTTGTATGTATATGTATTATATAAAATAGGACGCTACAGCTAAAGTTATATAGCGCTTCCTTCATTTTTGAATTTCTGTACAGAGAGGTCACGCAGTGATCTTCTACTGGTCCTACGTCTTCACGTGATGCGTATTCGCAGGTCAGAGTTCACCAAACTTGAACTTTGGAACGCAGCGAAATGCAAAATTTTTCGCATGAGCTTGCGTTTCTGGTCTGACGCATTCGCATGCGTATAAATGGAAGTCAATGGAACGAAAAGTGCAGTGTGACCACCCCATTACACACTCTGTGCTGTCTGTTTTGGGGGGATGGACATTAATAAATCAGACATTATTTTAGTTTATCCCAATTTGTTGATACTTTACTACATGTTAGGTGTGGATAAATTTATAATTCATGCAACGATGCTTATTACTGTAATAAGATTCATTAAAAAGCATTGCTATATAGATGATAAGAACTTGCTCTCATGAGTGTTTTTATCAGGATTTTTGTAAAAGTTTAACTATCAAACTGAATGAAATAGCATAACATTCTTCATGACCAGAATTTGCATATTTCATTCTGTAACCTATACATTTTATGCTCTCCAAAAAGACTCTTATAATATCTGGATCTGGCAACACGACGGAGATGCAAATCTCTATCAAAGCCCGTTTGGTGACCAAATAAAGTAACTGTCTTTAAAAAACATTGAAGACATCTCGTTTGTTTTATCAATTAAGCCGTGCTAACCAGCATTTCCCTCCCGCAGTGGAGCTGGCCGACCGGCTGGACCATCGTGAGGCAGGCGGAAATGTTTCGAGATGATCTGCGTCTCATTTGAGAGGCGGCGACCTCCGGAGCTTATATGTGTTCTTTAATTATTGTTGTATAGTCTTACTAATTAAGCACAAATTCTTCAAACTTTTATATTTACACCATTTATTTTCCACTGGCACATCCGATACGTTTGCACACAAAGATAGCATTTTTAATCTATTATGAAGCAGACATGCCTGTATGCGCTCACATTAAAAAAAGCCTTTTTATGGAAGTGAAAACGTTATATGGGCGTTTGCTTTACACGCAGAAACATTCAAAAGCATTGAAACTTGTTTTAAGCCTCTGCCCCATGAATGTATAAATAAAACATCCTATGTTTGCTAAGTAAGCTGCCAACATTTTAATTTCTTTTATTTAACGTTAACCCTTCAGCTACAACGCTTCAATCCGACTGGCTTCGTTAAGTTTCATTATGACTCTGCCATTACTGTATTTTTAAATATTAAAAAGAAAATGTACATCCAATTATATAACATCAGCAGTGATTCGGCTAATATAAAGTGAAATATAATTATCTGACCTTGATAGTTTAGAGAGTTTATCCATTAACATGCAGGCGCAGACCGTGTTGAAGTGGCGAGGAGACACACACGCCAATCATCGCATGACTCAATGACTGCATAACACAAGTGCTTTTAGATTATAAGTACAAAAAAACCCTTTGAGATACTTATAAATAAAATAAAATAGGATTATTCATAAAAGGAATAATATTGTATTGTTACATTATGATAACCCTAAATGATATAAAACATGAAATACATACAATTAAATTAATTTAATTGTTAGGATTATGTAGATACAAATAACTGCATAAAAATAAATAATCTGAAAAAAAAATAAAAAATAAATAAATAATAATAATAATAATATATATATTAAATTTTTGTAACTATAAATATATCCTAATATAGCCCAAATGTGGCCCATCTGGGACCCACAAATAATCAATAATGGGCAGCCTAACTGGGGCCCATAACTGCATCCAAGCTGGGGCCCACATTAAGCCCATCAAAGTCCCCACTCTGAGCCCATGCCCAGTTGACACCATAGACAGTAAAAGAAATGGACACAGCGACCCCATTGGATTTAACGGAGAGAAGTGAAGTCAATTAGAAGCGAGCACTTCCTGGGGGTCGAGCGCACTGCGCAGACTCAAACTGAGCTTGATGATGTAGATGTCACGTGAGTTACCTGTCTGACAATTGTAAGTTTTCTAATAGCTGTCCCAAGAGAAATCTGAATCTCACTCCGAATCTTGCAGAGAAGGTGAGCGTGAACAGGAGCAAATTTTGGTAAGTGTTCTGATTAATTATCTTCCTTGACTTCATGTCTCCATGCCCCCCCCGATAGCCTCATAGACAGTAAAAGATTGTCTGCGAGCTTCTCCTCCTGTCCATACAGTAATTTATCTACTGTGCGATACTGCTTCTACGGAACCATAAGGTAAGATACATAGGTAATGGAGCCTTTTATACATTTTTGTGTTTCTTCAGAAATAATTAATGGACAAATAGGGTCTTTGAACGCCTCAGATGTAAAGTTATTCGCTGTCAAAGTGATGCCAAAATGAATGGGAGTCAAGGGAATGCTAACAGCAGGTGGGGGTCGGCTAGCCAATGGCGGCGTCCAGGGGTGCTTCAATAAAATATGAAACCCTGCCCCCCTGGTTGACACCCACATAACCCTGATAAATCCCATGTGGGGCCCACATGGACATGTTGGCTGGGCTATTTGCAAGATGGCTGATGTTGATCAATCATTCGGGGCTTTTCCACTTTTTCCTGCACACGTTCTCTGAATAAACACATTATCTTTGATAGCGGAAAGTAGCTGTAGGCTATATTAGGGAGAAAATAGTTGTAAAAAACGATGGGAAGGCCACGGGTCAATAAACGTGTATGTGACTCAAAAGTTAAATGTGTATTTACAACACACTCTTCAAAAGCAAGGTCCTTTTTATTCCTGAAATATGAACTTGTGAATGATACTTGTGTCATATAGCTCCTTTTGACTGCTCACTGACAACAGTCGTTCCTCTATGTTGAATGAGTGACTCCTGAGCAAATGTAAAAATGTAAATTAAGTACATTTTTATTAAACCAAGTAAAAATCACAACATATCACAAAAGGTCAAAGAATCTCTAGCAGAAATGACAGTGCAATGTAACAGATGAACAATTCCTTAGAAATTTGACAATAATAAGCTGGGATTCTTAATAACTCTATAAAGGGAGAAGAAGAAATGGTTTACTGAAAAAGCAGGATTTCATTTTATACCATTTCTTTAAACCAGTGGTTCTCAAACTTTTTATACCAACCACTTCGGAAAATAATTGGCTCTGCCGCCATCCAGAAGTTCAACAAAGAACTTGGAGCTTGGCTCACCAAGGTTGATAAGTCCGGTCTGCCTGGTAGATTTAAAGCCTGGATCTACCAGCATTCCATCCTGCCCCGAGCTCTGTGGCCCCTGCTGGTCTATGCAGTCCCGATGACAACAGCTGAGTCCCTAGAAAGGTAGATCAGTGGCTTTCTTCAGAAATGGCTAGGGCTTCCACGCAGTCTTACCAGCGCTGCACTGTATGGGACAAGTAACATCCTGCAGCTGCCCTTCAGTGGCCTCACTGAAGAATTTATGGTGGTACGCACCAGAGAAGTCCTACAGTACAGGGACTCCAGAGACTGCAAAGTGTCATCAGCCGGCATTGAGGTGAGGACAGGAAGGAAGTGGAAGGCTGGGAAAGCAGTGGAGGTGGCAGAGTCACGCCTAAGACAAAAGGCATTGGTGGGCACCGTGGCAACAGGCAGAATGGGCTTGGGCTACATCACGAAGATTTTGGTCAGCCAGGTCCGTGGCAAGGAAAGACACCATCTACTCCAGGAAGAGGTCCGAGCATGCGTAGAGGAAGAGCGAGTGACCAGGGTTGTGGGACTCCGGCAGCAGGGAGCATGGACAAGGTGGGAGAGTACACTGCAGCGCAGGATTACCTGGGCAAACATCTTGCAGGCAGATTTCCATCGGGTCCGTTTCCTGGTACAAGCAGTCTACGATGCCCTGCCAAGCCCAGCGAACCTCCATGTCTGGGGGAAGAGTGACACACCTTTCTGCCTTCTTTGCTCTGGAAGAGGCTCCCTAGAACATCTCCTCAGCAGCTGCCCAAAGGCTCTGGCAGATGGTCGCTATCGCTGGCGCCATGACCAGGTGCTTAAGGCAATTGCTGAGAGTGTAGCCTCAGCCATTAGCACCAGCAAACACCATCATGCTCCAAAGAAGGCAGTCCTCTAAATCAAAGCTGGAGAGAAATCCCTGGCGCGTCCATAATTAACAACAGGCCTCCTCCACAAAGCCTCTGACTGGCAGCTGCAGGTTGACCTTGGAAGACAGCTGAGGTTCCCTCAGCATATTGCAACCACAAGTCTCCGCCCAGACATGATAATTACTTCCGAGGCTTCAAAACATCTGATCATGCTGGAACTTACGGTGCCATGGGAATAGCGTATTGAGGAAGCCAATGAGAGGAAACGTGCTAAGTACCAGGAACTGGTGGAGTGCAGGGTGAGAGGCTGGAAAATCTTCTATGAGCCTATAGAAGTCGACTGTAGAGGCTTTGCAGGGCGTTCACTTTGCAAAGTCCTTAGCCATTTGGGTCTGACAGGGGCGGCCAAGAAGAGGGCCATTCAATCTGCAAGCAAAGCCGCAGAAAATGCTACAAGGTGCCTTTGGATTAAGAGGGCTGATCCGTGGTCTGCTACTGGGACACAAGTCGGGGCTTGATCAACCCCGGCTGGGTCGCCTGGGCGAGGGTGGATGATGTTGCGAGACCCGAAACACCCAATGATCCCAGGATACATCACTGAAGATGTGTCCCAGTGCATCCATGAGATGTTTCTTGCATAGGCTTGTTACCACCATAATGACCATCATTAAATTCCAGCAGCGTAGTAACCTAACTATTCAGCTACATCTCTGCATTTTTTCCACAAGGCAGTTTTATTCCTTATAAGAATATGTATTGTTGTCAACCACTTCAACATTGTAAATACACAGTTTGAATACTACAGGGTTAGTTCACCCAATAATCAAAATTATGTCATTAATAACTCACCCTCATGTCGTTCCAAACCCGTGAGACCTCCGTTTATCTTTGGAACACAGTTTGATATTTTAGATTTAGTCCTTGAGCTTTCAGTCCCTCCATTGAAACTGTGTGTAGGGTCTACTGTCCATGTCCAGAAAGGTAAGAAAAACATCATCAAAGTAATCCATGTGAAATCAGAGGGTCAGTTAGAATATTTTGAAGCATCGAAAATACATTTTTGTCCAAAAATAACAAAAACTACGACTTTATTCAGCATTGTCTTCTCTTCCGTGTCTGTTGTGAGAGAGTTCAAAACTCTGCAGTGTAGTTATATCAGGTTTGCGAACAAATCATTAGATGTAACCGGAACCGATGTAACATTTGTTTAATTGTAATTGCAGTAGTCAAGGCAAACTGACTGAAGTTATCAAGTACTCTGCTGTTTGCAGATTTACCGGACTTGCAAGTCCAAAATCAGCGCACTTTGTATAGAGAAATGCGCGCAGACTTACATTCACCAGTCTATTTGCCTAATCTTCCTGGTACTTCACACCGCGCTGGAAACGCAGGAAGCAATATGTCTGGGGGGAAAAAAGTTCCTGTTACAAATGTTCCGGGTAATTTCGGTGGAAACGCGGCACTACATCATCTTGCCATCCTTTGTCACTGTCACTCGTGTCACCAGCAATGGCTGGATCTCCATTGAAATTAATAGGATCGTGTTGATTTGTTGCCGTGTCGCTTGTAGTGTGAATGCATCTTTTTTGTTACTATTTGAAAAACAAACAAAAAACTTCCTTCCTTTAATCTTTCCTGGTTTAGCTCATATTTATTTGAACAATAATAGCTGCGTTTCAACCACAGGAACTTTACCCAGGAACTAGGGACTTTGGGCCGGTACTTGGTGTGTTTCCACCGCTGGAACCAGGAACTAAATAAAGTCCCGGGTAAAAAAAAAATGCCCCTCAGAAAGTCCCTGTTGGCGAGGTAGTACTTTTTCAAAGTTCTGGAACTTTCGGGGGTGGTACTTGGGCGCTAAACATCCTGATTGGTTGAGTTCATGCAGCATTGGTTGAGTTCATCCACCATTTATTTGGATCATTTTCAAAATATAACTGTTATTGTGTCATGAAATGTACTTTTAAAAGTATTTCAGGCCAGAATGTAATTGTTTAAATCTCAAATCTGTGGTTTATTTATACAGCGGCTATTTAAAAATGTGTTTCGCCTAGTTCGGACACGGTGAGCTCCATGCAATCAGCAGGAGTTCAGTGCTCATGTATCCGCCGAGAGCAGCCTCACCTCGGCTAGACCTTCTGATGTGTGCCGCTGGCTCTGATGTCTCTTTAGTGGTTAAACAAAAAATATAATTGGTTTTGGGTAAATCTAACAGATAATCTTTGGTCTGTATTCAATTTATCTATATGTTAAAATGAAAATAAAAAAGGCAAATTTATATATTCCGTTTCATTGTAATGGCTGTATACACATATCCCTAAACTAAGTACATTCCTGCAGCTGTTATGTTTAAATGAAAACGAAAGGAGGCAGTAGTATTTGATATCATAATTCATTTTATTATAAATGTACAGTGAGGAAAATTGCAGTAGCCAAGGCAAGCTGATTGATGTTATCAAGTGCGCTGCTGTTTGCAGAATTACTGGTTTGCGTCATCGTGGACAAAACAACTCCCGAGTCGACTGCACAAAGTCTGAACTACCGAGGACGCAAGTCCAAAATCAGCGCACTTTGTATTGAGAAACACGTGCAGACCGCGGTGGAAATGCAGGAAGCAACAGGTCTGGGGAGAAAAAACTTCCTGGGGAAAAAAGTTCCTGGTACAAATGTTCCGGGTAATTTTGGTGGAAACGCGGCAAATGTCTGAAACTTGTCATTACGAGCATGGTGTCAGTTTGCCTCTTTGAGATGAACTGCTTGATATATTCCCCAACTGTATGTCACTGAATAAAAGCTTCTGCTAAAATGAATAAATATAAATGTAAACTCTATCGACACTGAAATCAGCTGAAAGGATTTACCTCAATATAAATTAACATGTGAGTCTCAAGGTATCTGTTATCTTGTTTTTGAAAGTTTTTTTGAAGAGTGTGTTACCAAATGAGTCTTAAGGTGTCCTTTCTGTGTAAAACTTTTTCCACACTCAGAGCAGGTAAAAGGCTTTATTCCAGCATGAATTAACATGTGCCTCTTAAGGCTTAATTTATATGTAAATGTCTTTCCACACTGAGAGCAGCTGAAAGGCTTTTCTGAAGAGTGAGTATACAAATGAGCATTAAGGTGTCCTTTCTGTGTAAAACTCTTTCCACACTGAGAGCAGCTGAAAGGCTTTATTCCAGCATGAATTAACATGTGATGCTCAAGTCTTGCTGCACCTGTGAAAGATTTTCCACACTGAGAGCAGCTGAAAGACTTTTCTGAAGAGTGAGTATACAAATGATCCTGAAGTTGGGTTTTCTGTGTAAAACTCTTTCCACAGTGAGAGCAGGTAAAATACTTTATCCCAGCATGAATTAACATGTGCCTCTTTAGGTTCGATTTATGTGTATAACTCTTTCCACACTGATAGCAGACGAAAGGCTTTTCTGAACTGTGAATATGCAAATGATCCTTAAGTTTCCTTTTCTGTGTAAAACTCTTTCCACACTGAGAACAGCTGAAAGGCTTAATTCCAGCATGAATTAACATGTGATCCTTAAGACTTGCATTACGTGTGAAAGTCTTTCCACACTGAGAGCAGCTGAAAGGCTTTACTGAAGAGTGAATTTGCAAATGATCATTAAGTTTCGTTATCTGTGTAAAACTCTTTCCACACTGAGAGCAGCTGAAAGGCTTTATCTCAGCATGTATTAACATGTGATTCTTAAGGCTTGCTTTACGAGTGAAAGTCTTTCCACACTGAAAGCAGCTGAAAGGCTTTTCTATAGTGTGAGTTAGCAAATGATCATTAAGGTGTCCTTTCTTTTTGAAACTCTTTCCACACTGAGAGCAGCTGAAAGGCTTTTCTATAGTGTGAGTTAGCAAATGATACTTAAGTAGCCTTTTCGTTGTAAAACTCTTTCCACACTGAGAGCAGCTGAAAGGCTTTATTCCAGCATGAGTTAACATGTGATCCTTCAGGCTTACTTTATGTTTGTAAGTGTTCCCGCACTGAGAACAGCTGAAAAGACTTTTGACTTCGGTTTTTTTAATGCTGCAAGATTTTTCTCCATTGACATCATGATCTTTCTGACAGTGATGTTTCTCCTCCACCTTATTTGGATCTTGTCCTTCTTCTTTCACTTTCATCAGGCCTAAAATTAATAAAAAAAAAATCAATTGGGACATTTGGAAAAAGGTTAAAAATTGTGTACAATGGCTGCAAAAAATGATTATTTTTGATGATTAACCTGTTAACCTTCAACTGGACGCAGTGGTACTCAACTCTTTGTTTGCAAGTGTCAATGGTTATGAATAGATTAAATGAAACGGGACAAAATTAAAATTAAGAGCTGTTGCAATTTTAAGTAAGGTAGGGCACTTTCAGCTGTGAGTCCCATAATGGGTGGTCTGGTTAACAGGTTAATCTAACGTTTATTAGAACAATTGGGGGGGGGGGGGGTATACATGTTATATGTTGTTTCATGCATTCAGAGTTGTTTACACTTAAAGAGTTGGAGTTATGCTTAGCATGGACAACGTTTAAAAAAATAATCAGGATGTATGATACTGTATTTCTGTGCACACTTTTCGGAGAGTGTTTTTTTTTTATATGGCCAGCCTAAGGCACACCTGTGCAATAACCATGTTGTCTAATCAGCATCTTGATACGCCACACCTGTGAGGTGGATGGATTATCTCAGCAAAGGAGAAGTGCTTTTTCAAAATATATATATAGAAGAACCGATTTATCGGTTTTGCAGATTAATCGGCACCGAAAGTTGATTGCTGGAACAAACGCTTATCGGCAAAAATCCATGCCGATAGTTTTCCATGTTTCGCCCTTTGCTGGAGCAGCTGAGAAGGCTCTGTTTTCATTATACAGTGCGAGAGCGGCCTCTAGCAGTTGAAATCACTGACAGCACGTGCTGTTTGTTTAGACACATGATGCTACACACTGAACGGAGCGAGAAATTTCAGACAGGAGTTTTTAGAATGGCCATTTACAAGGTTTTCATTAAATTACATTATATTCACCCCTAATCATTGTTAATGTACATAATGAATTGTATATTGAGCATTTTCATCTAAACGTTTGTCTTTCTGTGGCTCTAATAAAGTCTGTATGCGTAATTTATAGAGCTATAATATAGATCGCTCTTTCCGTTTTTTAAACACTGAGCTTCAAACTAATCTTGGCCTCATTGTTCATTCTTGAAGTAAACTTGTGTCCGCTTGGTGAATAAATAAACTGTTTTAGACCACTGCTCGAGTTGAACGCAACGTGTCCGGAGTGTGTCATACCGGTGAGTTCTCCTAGACTCAGCGCTGCACGTTTATTTTTATTAGATGATCACTTGAGTGTTCAATAACAGAAGCAGTTCAAGTGTGAGAGTATACATTGTGCTGATGGAATTAGGGTTGTGCCGATAGACGATAGTATCGTGTATCGACGATCGTCAGAGATATCGACATAAGCAGAATTCTCTGTCGATAATCAAGACGATATTAGGCTCATTTTCCTATTAATGTATTAGATTATAATAATAATAACTATTATTTTTATTTTTATTAGGCTGCTTATTATAATTCGGCTTTTAAACTGCCCAGCAATTTCACTTAATTTCACTGCCCGCATTTCACACACACACCTCGCACGCGCAGGAGGATTACAGCATGTAGTCGGTGAAGTTGTAACTCTCTGACTCGGAGAATTCGTTAAATCCATGAAATGAAAGAGATAGAAAACGACGAGTTGGTGTCCCACACATTTAATGGCTGCTACACTGCAACGCGCTCTTCTCATACATGACAGATTAACTCTTTCTTGGTGTCACAAATAAAGACAAAATAATTAACAAGATGGCAGAGCGAATTTATCATCCATAGTGCCTGGTTCTCACGTAGTCCTTTTCTTAAAGACAGCTTTCTCTGTACAAGGCACTAGATCCTGGAATTGTTTAAACACTGAACTGAAAGGAGAGTCAAACTGGGTTCTCTTCAAATATAAACTTAAAGACTCTTTAATTAGTGGTCAGAATTGTGACCACTGACTGTTCATTGCATTAGTGTGTTACACTGTATTATTATTATGTTTATTTTACCAATGTATTGTTTGATTTTATGTAAAGGCCCATTAGGGACGAACATTGAGAATTAGCTTCGGCTAAAATGTTGTAGTATGTAACATGAGTTTATGTAACATACTTGTCCCTATTCAAATAAACTTAAATGAAATCACTTAACTTATAAAACACACTATGTGGTGATGACGTACTACCCGAATTCCGGAAAAGTTGGGACGTTTTTTAAATTTGAATAAAATGAAAACTAAAAGACTTTCAAATCACATGAGCCAATATTTTATTCACAATAGAACATAGATAACATTGCAAATGTTTAAACTGAGAAAGTTTACAATTTTATGCACAAAATGAGCTCATTTCAATTTTGATTTCTGCTACAGGTCTCAAAATAGTTGGGACGGGGCATGTTTACCATGGTGTAGCATCTCCTTTTCTTTTCAAAACAGTTTGAAGACGTCTGGGCATTGAGGCTATGAGTTGCTGGAGTTTTGCTGTTGGAATTTGGTCCCATTCTTGCCTTATATAGATTTCCAGCTGCTGAAGAGTTCGTGGTCGTCTTTGACGTATTTTTCGTTTAATGATGCGCCAAATGTTCTCTAAAGGTGAAAGATCTGGACTGCAGGCAGGCCAGGTTAGCACCCGGACTCTTCTACGACGAAGCCATGCTGTTGTAATAGCTGCAGTATGTGGTTTTGCATTGTCCTGCTGAAATAAACAAGGCCTTCCCTGAAATAGACGTTGTTTGGAGGGAAGCATATGTTGCTCTAAAACCTTTATATACCTTTCAGCATTCACAGAGCCTTCCAAAACATGCAAGCTGCCCATAGCGTATGCACTTATGCACCCCCATACCATCAGAGATGCTGGCTTTTGAACTGAACGCTGATAACATGCTGGAAGGTCTCCCTCCTCTTTAGCCCGGAGGACACGGCGTCCGTGATTTCCAACAAGAATGTCAAATTTGGACTCGTCTGACCATAAAACACTATTCCACTTTGAAATAGTCCATTTTAAATGAGCCTTGGCCCACAGGACACGACGGCGCTTCTGGACCATGTTCACATATGGCTTCCTTTTTGCATGATAGAGCTTTAGTTGGCATCTGCTGATGGCACGGCGGATTGTGTTTACCGACAGTGGTTTCTGAAAGTATTCCTGGGCCCATTTAGTAATGTCATTGACACAATCATGCCGATGAGTGATGCAGTGTCGTCTCAGAGCCCGAAGACCACGAGCATCCAATAAAGGTCTCCGGCCTTGTCCCTTACGCACAGAGATTTCTCCAGTTTCTCTGAATCTTTTGATGATGTTATGCACTGTAGATGATGAGATTTGCAAAGCCTTTGCAATTTGACGTTGAGGAACATTGTTTTTAAAGTTTTCTACAATTTATTTACGCAGTCTTTCACAGATTGGAGAGCCTCTGCCCATCTTTACTTCTGAGAGACTCTGCTTCTCTAAGACAAAGCTTTTATAGCTAATCATGTTACAGACCTGATATCAATTAACTTAATTAATCACTAGATGTTCTCCCAGCTGAATCTTTTCAAAACTGCTTGCTTTTTTCGCCATTTGTTGCCCCCGTGCCAACTTTTTTGAGACCTGTAGCAGGCATTAAATTTTAAATGAGCTAATTAAGTGGATAAAAGTGTAAAATTTCTCAGTTTAAACATTTGCTATGTTATCTATGTTCTATTGTGAATAAAATATTGGCTCATGTGATTTGAAATTCCTTTAGTTTTCATTTTATTAAAATTTAAAAAACGTCCCAACTTTTCCGGAATTCGGGTTGTAGATATATTTTCATGCACACCGCACTATGTGATGCATGCAAAATACATAGTTTTGGCCGTTACAAAGTCTCCATCCACAAACAGACGTACATCGTCTGCAGATATAAGGTGTTTCATTGCACTTTAATAAGTAATCTAAACGGCCTATATACTGTATGTGCAATATATTAAACAAGCCCTCACTAACTGAGTTTAATGCCACAGTTATGTTAGGAGTGCATCTCATTCTTTTTTCTGTGACGGTGCGTCAGACTCGTCATGAGGCACGCGGTCCGGAGCGCTGTATGACTGATGCATCAGTTCAATTCAACTATACTACAAATATATCAACTTACCTGTTTTAAATACTTTATATTTAAATGTTCGTTTATGCCCAATATTAGTGTTTAACTGTTGGACTTTAAATGAAATCTGCTATTGATTTTCACCGTTGACTGATTTTGCAGAACATTTAGACTGATAACTTCCCTGCGCAGATGCGGACGTGCGATATGACAGTTGCGTCCGACTATGTATGAACTAGCTGTTTTAAATACAGTATTTTTATATTTAAGGTTAGTTAAAGGGTAACTAAACCCCTGGTCAGAGCCTGACTCCACCCACTGACAATATTTGAAAAATGCTGAAAAGTGGGCAGATCACAGCGGAGATAGAGGGGACGAACCTAGGGCGGGGCTGAGCGAGAGCGGCGTGAACATGAGACTCGCAGTGACGGATTGATTGACAGCTGCTGTGAAGAGTCGCTAAAATGGAGAGTGACTGTAATGACGCAAGTAGCTTTGCAACAGAGCGATCATTTGAAGTAGAGGACTTTTCTCACCTACCTTCACCTGAAGTGGAGGATGTCGAGGTGTCTGCCAATTCAAACAACTGGCTCAAACTGCGGTCTTAACTCCCGCATTATGTCGCTTTTCAGTGCGAGCTGTGTGGAGAGGCCCATCTCCACCTCCATTGCGTTGGAGAAGCAACCCCGTGTAAAATGCAGTTTGCACACTCCAGCTCTGGGCGGGAACTCACGGTCTTCCAGGCCAAGTGCATGCAACCACTGGCGCCTAATTTTAAAGTCTGCTGCAAAACTATGCAGTCCAGCAGTGCTGTCACAACCAGCAACACACCTCCGTACCATCCTGACCACTGTACTAAATACAGATAAATCTACGCTAACTTGAAGATCTAAATAACTATATAATTGATATGCTAAATAGATGCTATAATAGTCTATCCTGATCGTTTTAATACTCGCAATTCCAGCTCCTGACTCACTACAGTGATTTTGATGGTTTTATACTGCCAAGGGCAAGGGCGTGGTAGCTCGTACCAAGGGGCGTGGTGAGCTTGAAACTGCTGACGTCACCTGCCACCGCTTACGTCACTTGCCACCGCAACATCCAATAGGAAAAATCAACTGCAGTAGCCACCGTTCAACCTGAAGAGGGCAGCACTCAGACGTTTTTATACCATATATTATAGAATTAAAACACTTTATACTCAAATGTCAAAAAAGTTACCTGAAACAATGAACAGCACTAATAAAGCCCCATTCTTATAGATCATTAACTAAAAAAAGTTGGTTTAGGGTTTAGTTACTCTTTAAATCAGTCAGTATGTTTGAAAGTATTTTTTTTTTTGATTATTGGTGACTCCATGGGCTCTCTCTCGCGCACCTGTGCGGTTTAAAACACCAAATAGTTCTGCTATGACAAGAACAAAGAGTCTCTCTCTTGCTCCACCCATGCTCGATAATATTGTGTATCGTCGATCTCACGGGCTGACGATATGATGATTTGAAAAATGACCATATCGCCCAACACTAGATGGAATTGTAGGGCCCTATGTTTCCCGTGATGCAGACAATGCGGACGGAATCACGGAATCCATTCATAAAAACGGAATTCACAGTTTAACGCACGTGGCGCTCGTGATGATTTTCAGCGTCTGCCGACTGACTTAATGAGGACAAAAACACATGAAGAACTTCTTCAGAACTGCTCTGAGAGTCACTTCATGAGCATTGAACCTTTTGATTTGAGCAAAAGCATCAGATCACATGTGCAGAACTGTAAAGGTATTCACGACAAACCGTCAAAATAAAGGTCCGGTTTTGAAGTCTATTTTTCAGTAGAATGTACATAGCCTGTACACTACTACTATTAGCTACTACTTGCTACTACTATTACATTAAACAAACATTATTTTTTAAGGAATAATCTAGGGCTGCAACTAACGATTATTTTGATAATCGATTAATCTGTCGATTATTTTTACGATTAATCGATTAATCGGTTTATGTACTTATATTTTAGTTTTTTCCATTTTTTCCCCAAGTAAATTATTAATAAATGGTCTTTATCCTTCAGCATAGATTTCTTAAGAGATTTTAACCATTTTGCACTGTCATATCCTAATCAAAAATATACCTGGAGTTGTTTTATTGTGTTAGTAATCCTTTGTCGAACTCTTCTGCAATCAGAACACTGACCCATACTCTAGCAAATTTCACAAGGAGATTTAAAATAATGTTTTCACCATGGCAGTCCTTAGAGCTCCTAAAGTAGTTTAACATCCCGAACAAAGCTTATTAAGGAATCTTTCAGAACATATTTTCACGAAGAATAAGGATAAAACAGAATAAAATTGCAGTGCATTGTATTTTATTATTTACTGGGAAACAGCTTTATAGCTTATGCTGTGAAATTGTAAACAATCCTTCGAATAAAGTGCCAGTGGCATGAAACCTGAATGGAACTCACAATTTAAAGTAAAATCCATCAGAAGGTTGTCCAGAAAAAAAAATTGGACAGTCACACACAAAAAACCTGCTGTGTGAAAAAGAGCAGTGAATACTTAGAAAAAAAGTGCATTTCAAATATCTTTAAACATTTACCTCTCTCATTCAGTCATAATTAGGCTGCACGACTGAATTTTGAACTGGTAAACGACAAACTGATCACAGAACATGTTTGTAAAGCTTTAAATGTTAACTGTTAAAAAGCAATGTTATCAGCTTTTACGACTAAACATTTGCAAACAACATTGTACTGGAGAATCTGCACAAATAAAAGTCTTAGGGGCCGTTCACATATCGTGCCTAAAAACGCGTGGAAAACGCTAGGCGCGCAGCTTTCTCCTTCTTTCCAAAGCACCCCTGAGGCGTCTGCCTTTGATAAGCAACCATGACGTGCTCTCTCCTTGAAGACGCGGAAATTTCAGCAAAGGATAAATGGATTTGCAGCTCAAAAATCGCTTGCAGTAGCTCTGCTACTAAATTTATTTCAAAATGGAAATCCATATACAACTATGATCAGCTGTTCCTTTCATCTTGACTGAGCTTTTAACGTTGTTACGGGAAAGGATGAAGCTGATTGGTTACTTCTTGTCACATGACCCGCGATGCGCTTGCAGCATTCTGAAAAGTTGAGATGTTTTTAACTCGATGCGGTGCGGTGTTGGAAATAACGAACTTGAGCGCGCAAAAGACGCGATATGTGAACGTCCCCTTAAACAGTTCAGTAGTGCAGAGTTTACAGGTTACTCTTCTTTTTTGAAGGCTCAAAGTAAAGTACTCCCAGTCTCCCACATCCCGCTAAATGCTGCAGAGACGCTGTTCGGGAAGCACGTGACATAAAACGAGGCCAGCTATTGGCTATTCGCTACTTCTCCTGCTGTACTGGCTGAGTAAAACCTCCGGTGGCTCATTACTGCCACACTTTGGTCACCGCAGATTTGAAATATGCACGAAATGAGCCGCTTACGGCAAATAAAAGTTATTTAGCAACGAATCGATGACTAAATTAGTTGACAACTATTTTAATAATCGATTTTTATCGATTAAATCGATTCGTTGTTTCAGCTCTAGAATAATCACACAACATTTCTTCCATGTTTTAATTTTAATAGTAAAATGTTTGTTTGCAAAAAAAAGTTTGCTTAATTTTCAGTAATTAAAAGACAAAATGTTACATGCCTTGATTTTATAACAATTAAATTGCAAATACACAGAATCTTTGAGGGGAAAAATCATTAGGGTTCTTTAAGAAAAACAAAATTATGCATTCTAATAATTAGACATGCCAAAACAGAATTTGGTAACAATAAAAAAAAATATGGTGAGAAAAAAATAAAAAATTTCATAGGGACCTGTGACGAGTGTGGCGGGGCAGAGAGTCATGGGAATGGGCGAGGCCGGTGGAGTGATTGGAGATGAGTGACACCTGCTCGACCCACTGGTCTCGAGTCCCACGGAGGAGATGGAAGGATATAAAACTGGAGCGACGACAGTGAAGGATGAGAGAGGACCAGGCCTGGGCTTTATTTTATGTTTTGGTTTTTATTTGTGCGCATCAGTCGATAGAAATAACAGTTTCTTGATTTCTTCACTTTAAAATAATGAGTAGCAGCATATTTTCCTAAATAAAGGAGAGGAAAAAGTCTATGCTTTGCAAAGTAGTAAAGAAAATTAAAGTTTCATAATTTAAAATCGCACACAGCAGACACATGAACCTATTGCGGGTTTATCAACTGCATGACAGATAATTATGTAACAATAATTGTCTTGTCATGCTATGTAAATTAAAACAATACTGATACATCCTTTTCATTTCCTTTCTTATACTATGATAATATGAAATAATCAAATCTGCAAAAATTATTTATTTCATAACAAATTCTACTATTTGAAAACCTGATCCTCCCACTGGATAATCAACCCAATTCATTTATTAAATGTAGTGGGTTGTTTGTCTGTTAGCCTAAAGATCAGCTTAATTTAGCAAAACAATCACTTCAGGGACATGGAGGCTTACATGCTAATGTTTTTTTTTTTCTTCTTCTGTGCATTATAATGAAGGCTTTGTAAAACTGCACAGCGTTTTTAGCTTTTTAAACAACATACTCCATCCTACACCAACTACGCACACATTATTATAAAAAAAAATCTTTTATCTGCACTTGTTGTTCACTTCATTGATTTGCACTCTATCTGCCATTTGCCTTGCGCTGCTTTTTTTCCTTTATTTTTAATTTTATTATATGTCTTTTTAATACATTCCCTTATTGTATAGTTGTATCTACATTTTATATTTTTAGGCTTTAATGTTTGTGTTATCTGTATGCACCGGGGTCTGAGAGTAACGCAATTTCAATTCTCTGTATGTACTGTACATGTGGAAATTGACAATAAAGCAGACTTGACTTGACATTTCCTATCATGTATGCCTATGAAAGACAATCGAACCAATCAGAGTAGGCATCTGCAGGCTGCAGCCGGGTGCTTCTCGAATCATTTGAATGCTTTGTGAATGAAGATGTATCATATCGATCACAAGTGCAGTATGGAGTACCTCAAGGCTCAGTACTAGGGCCGCTACTCTTCACGCTTTATATGTTACCCTTGGGAGATATCATCAGGAAACATGGTGTTAGCTTTCACTGTTATGCTGATGATACTCAGCTCTATATTTCTTCGCGGCCTGGTGAAACACTAATTTGAAAAAATAATGGAATGCATAGTCGATATAAAAAACTGGCTGACGAGTAATTTCTTACTGATACATTTTGAAAAAACAGAGGTGTTAATTATAGGACCTAAAAACTCTGCTTGTAATAACCTAGAACACTGTCTAAGACTTGATGGCTTCTCTGTCAATTCTTCGTCATCAGTTAGGAACCTAGGTGTGGTATTTGATCGCAAGCTTTCCTTAGAAAGCCAAGTTTCTAGCATTTGTAAAACTGCATTTTTCCATCTCAAAATAATATATCTAAATTACGGCCTATGCTCTCAATGTCAAATGCAGAAATGTTAATCCATGCATTTATGACCTCAAGGTTAGATTATTGTAATGCTTTATTGGGTGGTTGTTCTGCATGCTTAGTAAACAAACTACAGCTTTTCCAAAATGCAGCAGCAAGAGTTCTTACTAGAACCAGGAAGTATGACCATATTAGCCCGGTCCTGTCAGCACTACACTGGCTCCCTATCAAACATCGTATAAATGTTTAAATATTGCTTATTACTTATAAAGCCCTGAATGGTTTAGCACCTCAGTATTTTAATGAACTCCTTTTACATTATAATCCTCTACGTCCACTACGTTCTCAAAACTCAGGCAATTTGATAATACCTAGAATATCAAAATCAACTGCGGGCGGCAGATCCTTTTCCTATTTGGCGCCCAAACTCTGGAATAACCTACCTAACATTGTTCGGGAGGCAGACACACTCTTGCAGTTTAAATCTAGATTAAAGACCCATCTCTTTAACCTGGCATACACATAACATACTAATATGCTTTTAATATCCAAATGCATTAATTAGGTAAACCGGAACCGGAAACACTTCCCATAACACCCTATGTACTTGCTACATCATTAGAAGAGTTGCATCTACGCTAATATTTGTCTGTTTCTCTCTTATTCCGAGGTCACCGTAGCCACCAGATCCAGTCTGGGTCCAGATCAGAGGGTCACTGCAGTCACCCGGATCCAGTACGTATCCAGACCAGATGCTGGATCAGCACCTAGAAAGGACCTCTAATGCCCTGAAAAACAGCGGAGACCAGGACAACTAGAGCCCCAGATACAGATCCCCTGTAAAGACCTTGTCTCAGAGGAGCACCAGGACAAGACCACAGGAAACAGATGATTCTTCTGCACAATCTGACTTTGCTGCAGCCTGGAATTGAACTACCGGTTTCGTCTGGTCAGAGGAGAACTGGCCCCCCAACTGAGCCTGGTTTCTCCCAAGGTTTTTTTCTCCATTCTGTCACTGATGGAGTTTCGGTTCCTTGCCGCTGTCGCCTCTGGCTTGCTTAGTTGGGGTCACTTCATCTACAGCGATATCGTTGACTTGATTGCAAATAAATGCACAGACACTATTTAACTGAACAGAGATGACATCACTGAATTCAATGATGAACTGCCTTTAACTGTCATTTTGCATTATTGACACACTGTTTTCCTAATGAATGTTGTTCAGTTGCTTTGACGCAATGTATTTTGTTTAAAGCACTATATAAATAAAGGTGACTTGACTTGACTTTGAACCAATCATCATGCAGTAACCAACTTAGTAGTGCTGTGCAATATGGTCATTTTTCAAATCGTCATATCGTCAGGCCATGAGATCAACGATACACGATATTATCGAGCATGGGTGGAGCAAGAGAGAGACTCTTTGTTCTTGTCATAACATAACTATTTGGTGTTTTTAACCACGCATAAACGAACATGTTAAATATAAAGTATTCAAAAGCGGTGAGTTCATATATTTGGAGTAAAGTTGAATTGAATCTCTTTCATTTCATGGATTTAACATTTCATGGAGTCAAAAGCGTTACAACTTCACAGACTACAGGCTCTCATCCTCTTTTGTGCATGTTAGGTTTAGGTTGTTTACAAATGAAATCTGTCAGTATTCTTTTCATTTTTTCTCTTCAGCCCTTTTTTTCCTTGTGGTAGTTAGCGGAAAGCAGTGACTGTGTGATTGACAGCTAATATTAATCAGTCTAAAATCTTTATTAAAGTTTAGAATGTGAGAATAAAATCTGTTAATATATAATTTGTAGTTGCGATGCTCATACATTATTGGTGAGTAGGGCCCTATGATTTCCGCGATGCAGAAAACGCGGACGGAATCGCGGAATCCAGTCATAGAAACGGAATTTACAGTTTAACGCGGAATGTCACAGAATTTGTCCAATATTGAATTCATTAAAACCTAGGTCACTTACATCAAATTACAATATGGACTAATATCTGTAAATATTAAGCCGGAAAAGTCTATTTCAATATGAATCCTTCATGTTCTGCGTGTCTGTGTTGAATGGCGCAGAAGCGTGACTTCGTTTATTAAACACACTGAAGTGCGCGTGACGCTCCCGGTGATTACACCGTGTGTCGTCTCACTAAATAAGGACATGAACACATGTAAAACATCTCCAGAACTGCTCTGACAGTCACTTCATGAGCATTTGACTGTTTGATTGGAGTAAAACTAGTGTGATATCACATACACATAAACTGTAAAGGTATTCATGGTAACCCGTCAAAATAAAAATCCGGTTTAATTTAAAGACAAGTATTTGCCAGAAATGTATTACTATTGTTCAGCAGAATGTACATAGCCTACTACTACTACTAAAATTAAACAAACAATATTTTTTAATAAATAATCTGCAGTGCATCTCCGAAAACTGTACGCCTGGGCTGGTGGATCAACATTCACCACGTGATCGCCATCATTATTTGTACAATTATTTGTAAAATTAGGTGTTCAACAGAAAAAATTGGTCAGTGTTTTTTTTCCCTCTCATCATCAGCCCTTTACATTCCACCTGACAGAGGAAAGCAGTTACTGGGTGACTGAAAGCTAATATTAATGTTTGTGGAATTTTCCCCTTAATTTCAACACCACAAAGTGTAGCCATCTACAGGTAAATGTATTATACAGCCTGTTTGGTTTTAAACTAAACCACGTCAGATTTTCTGCCAGAAGATGAGAGCTTATTAATTACGAAAAAAGAATACAAAAGAATATACATTTATTTCAGTTCGTTTTTCAATAACTGTTGCTAGTTTCGTTTAGTTTTAGTTTACTTTTAGTTTTTCATTTATTATGAATTTTACATTATATTTCAGTTAAACAAAATGTTTCTTAACTGATAGCTTTAGTCTTAGTTTCAGTTTTTGTTTACAAAAATAGCCTTGGTACGGACTAGGGCTGTCAAAAAAAATGTAATTGAATTTCGAATGTTCGTCTAATTTAAAATAAAAATCCACATTCGAAAGAAAAAACGTTGCATTTGAATTTTAGGTGTGCATTAAGGAAGGCTGCCTTTTAAGCCCCAGTTATACTTCACATTCCGTGTTCCGTTCCGTCTCGCGCACAGCCGTGTCCGCGCAACTTTCAAAGGTGGACCAGCTTGACATCCAGGACCACTTTTGTCTCTTCATTCACTTCGCGTGCATGCACCATCCACGTGGTCTCAAAAAATTGCCTGTACGCGGATGACGAAAATGACATAATGCGGACGGGTGACCCATCTCATTACATCTTATGTTTTTAAATTAAAAAACATGAAATTTTAAATTTCTGTGTGAGTGGCTTTCTGCCCTTTGTATTTAACTATGCATGCATACATGATGCTGTTTTGTTTTTAGTTGTTTAAGCAACTTAATAATAATTGGTTTATAAACATTATTTTAAACATTAACCTTTTTCCACAGTTATGTTTTCTTATGTTTTGAATAAAAGTGCATTAGTAATATTTTGCTCGATGAAACCTCTTGTGGCCTCAGGAGAGAAGCCAAAAGCTTTTTTTTCACCCTAACTGAAAGTATGCATTTTAAATTCAAATATAATTAGAATTTTGATCATATTTAAGTACAAAATTCAAATTTAGATTTCCAGCTATTTTGATAGCTCTAGTACGGTGTCTAAAGCTTTATAAGCTTCATGTACCACAAACAGTGATTAAAGATTAAGGAAAAAACACCAACCTCCTTGTTCCTCAAGTGTTATTCTCCATTGTTCTGGTTGCTCCTGTTTTATTCCCCAGGTTTCTGGTTCCTCGTGTTTTATTCTCCAGGTTTCTGGTTCCTCCTGTTTTATTCTCAAAGTTTCTGGTTCCTCTTGATTTATTCTCACGGTTTCTGGTTCCTCTTGATTTATTCTCACGGTTTCTGGTTCCTCTGGTTTTATTCTCCAGGTTTCTGGTTCGTGTTTTATTCTCAAAGTTTCTGGTTCCTCGTGTTTTATTCTCCAGCTTTCTGGTTCCTCGTGTTTTATTCTCAAAGTTTCTTGTTCCTCTGGTTTTATTCTCCATGTTTCTGATTCCTCGTGTTTTATTCTCCATGTTTCTGATTCCTCGTGTTTTATTCTCCATGTTTCTGATTCCTCGTGTTTTATTCTCCATGTTTCTGATTCCTCGTGTTTTATTCTCCATGTTTCTGATTCCTCGTGTTTTATTCTCCATGTTTCTGATTCCTCGTGTTTTATTCTCCATGTTTCTGATTCCTCGTGTTTTATTCTCCATGTTTCTGATTCCTCGTGTTTTATTCTCCATGTTTCTGATTCCTCGTGTTTTATTCTCCATGTTTCTGGTTCCTCGTGTTTTATTCTCCAGGTTTCTGGTTCCTCGTGTTTTATTCTCCAGGTTTCTGGTTCCTCGTGTTTTATTGTGCTGGTGTCTGGTTCACTCGTGTTCTCTTCTCTCTCCTCTTTAACAAACATCATTTTCACAGCAGCAGATCTCAGTTCAGATGATACTCCTCCAGATATTCCTGCTTGATTCAACACTTAGACGACTGTGAGGACGAATACATGTATTTACTGACCTGACTAAAAAAAAAAGCTGTATTTTTCTTTTTACAGAAACAACATTTCAAACTGTTTGTGTTAAGCCAGCATCACGACAAAACAACAGACAGCGCGGTGAAACTAATCCTCTTCTTCTGAAGTTTACTGGTGTTTGGTAAACAGACGTATATGTGTTTTAGCACAACCTGCTGGACTGGAGCGAAGCAACGAACGCTAAATTAGTACATACAGCCTGCATGTGTATGAATGAGATTTGGATATCATTACATTACGAATCCGTGTATCATTCGTTCTTTCGTTTTTCTAATTGAAAAATGGAAAAATAAAAAAACGACTTGTTTTTTAAAAATCTGTTTCCAAAACGAAAATGAAAACACGGATAAAGATTCGTTTTCCGATTTTCAAATTTGTGCTAATATCAAAAATAAAAAAAACGGATAACAAGCGTGTGTGTTTCACTTTGGTGTTTTCGTCTGATGCTAGTTAGTGACGGTCGTTCTTGAACGATTCGGTCATTTTAAACGAATCTTTAATGTGACTCGGGAAGAACGAGTCGTCTCTGGGAGTGATTCGTTCAGTCGCATATGGTTCTAGTTCACCTTTTTCAGTCAATGCAGTGGGAGCCGGAAAGAGAATTGATTAGTTCTTTTTTTATTTGATTAATGCCAATGTACCAAAGATAAAAGTACAGATAGGTAATGTCAATAGTGCATACAAAGAAGTGGCATTATATGCAAAGCACCTACAGACGTATGTAAACATAAAAATAAATAATACTAATCGAAAACTTTAACAAAATAAATTAAAAAGATTAAATAGCATTGAAAAGATTAAACATTTTTGACAGCCTTAAGATTTTTGGAAGATTAAATAGTTTGGATATACTGTTGAACCTCTTTTAAAAAAAACAACAACAAAAAAAAACAATATATAATGGATTTTGATGAGTGAATTTACTGCGGTGAATATGACATTTTGCAAGAAGTCATAATTGGTTAATAATGAAATATACATTAATTTTGTCTTTTTGAATATTAAAGAAGCCAAACAGTACATCCTTAAAAAGCAGAGAGAAACCCTGTAGCACACTGCGATAGATAACATTAGAAAATTCATTCCAAAATAGCTGTGTGTGAGGACAATCCCAAACGATATGTATATCAGTTTCATTAGGGTCTCCACAAAAACAACAGCTTGTATCTATGTCTGATTTAAACCTTTTCAAAAACACTTTAGCTGGGTAAAATCTGTGTAACAATTTGAATGAGATTTCTCTAACCTTGTTAGTTATTATATATTCCAAAGACAGAGTCCATACTTTTTTCTCATCAATATGATCAACCACACTCCTCCAATAAGACACCACATATGGAGTCGTTACACGCTCCTTTTGAAAAAGCGATCTAATCTTATAGTTACGTGATGAAGGATACTGGACAAAGTCGTGGCCTAGTTGTTAGAGTGTTTGACTCCTAACCCTAGGGTTGTGGGTTCGAGTCTTGGTCTGGCTATAACAAGACTGAGGTGCCCTTGAGCAAGGCACTGAACCCCAACTGCTCGCCGGGTGCCGCAGCATAAATGATGAACACTGCTCCGGGTGTGTGTTCACAGTGTGTGTGTGTTCACTGCTGTGTGTGTGCACTTTGGATGGGTTAAATGCAGAGCACAAATTCTGAGTATTGGTCACCATACTTGGCTGAATGTCACATCACTTTTTCACTTTCGTGTAACAAAAAGCATAGTTTTCCTACTGGGATTTCAAATGGGTGTAAAGATAAAGATAAAGTGCTGGATGATCTAATGAGTCCCTTGAAAGCGTAACAACTCCTTTAGGAATAGTGTCCATGATGATGGAGAATTCTTTGGGAGTTACTGGAAAATTACATTTAAATAAGAATTTTTGTGACTTAAAATAAGACCTTCCAAGTTAAAGAACTAGGAAACAACCAACACAGATTTCCAAATGAGGTACGGCTGAGACGTGCTTAAAAATGAATGACCATGCAAGTAATGCCTGTTTATGAAATTTGGTTAAATTGTAAGGGATTCTAGCAATATTATAAATACAGATCAATAGGAAAGGGAGACCACCTAATTTGGAAAAGTAGTCATTGGGGATAAAAATCCATATTGAGTTTGGATTACACAAACACTGTCTAATCCAATTAATTTTGAAAGTGTTGTTCAAAGAAGAGAAATCAAGGAAATTAAACCCACCATAATCATATGTGTTCATTAATAAGTACTCTTTATTACCTTTGTTACAACATTCAGTGTATAGAAAAAAACCATTATGACAGAAATTTGTACATTTCTAAACTGTAAGAAGTAAAAAGCTCAGAAATGCAGTAACTGTAAGAGTAAATAATAATTATAATAATGATGATGATAATAATAATGATTAGGCACCTGTTTGTAAGGAAGCATGTAAATTCATCCAATGCTGTCACGTCACGTGACAAAAGAACGAATGATAGGATAAAGCCTTTTATACAGTCTTTATTATTATTATAATTATTAAACAATACAAACATTAAAACATTAAGGCAATAGACTTAAAATCATAAAGACAAATAATAATAATAATATACACAGAGATTTGTTGCCAGGGTAACTCCAGTCTATGGTCAAAGCTTATGGGTCTGTCACGTGAGGAGCGACTCGAAAACCCGAAAGACTCAAGAGATGAACTAATCAATTCTCTAACACCGGCACCCACTGCATTGACTGAAACAAGTGAACTAGACTATTCCCAGCTAACACAAATATGTAACTGTTACGTAACTGCAACGTAATCTGGTGACCAAACTTTCGTCGTGGCGACGTAATTAGTTACGTCGTGGCAACCGGAAAAGTGAAATTCCCACATACGTCGCCACATCGTAACTTTGTGACGTTGCCAGTAAGTAACTGCGACGTCGTGGCAATGTCGCGGATCGGTGGTCGTGTGCTGGTAATCAGTTGGTCATTTTTTATAATTATTCTATGGGCGGACATGCAGTACTTGAACCTATAATTTATGTCCTCATATGCCCAAACTAATTTAAAGGCTGTTTCAGCAGCTGTGAATGATGAATACATACTCGAAATGAATTCAGCTAATTTATTAACAAGCAAATATGAACAGTAATACACCCAGATTATTAATAAAAACATAGGATATACAGCGAAATATGATTGAAAGCATTCAGCCCATACAGAAGCACATAGATTGAGATATATTAATAATAAATAAATTTCCATATATTTAAATATCTATACCCTTCTGTAAGCATCCAGGGTCAAAACATTATGCACCAACATGCAAGTCTTAGTAGGCACTCAGTACATTGCATCTAAATATTAGCATTAACAATGCACACATTCATCAACTAATCACAAGCTCCCACAATAATACGTCAGCTAATCACATCCTTAACCAAACCACTACAAATAATTCATTGAAAATAATATGCAATAGCTTATGAACAGATGTATTATAGCAAATCAAGTTTAATGAATCTCACACCTATCATACAGCATTATGGCCAGTTCACACTGCCACAAAAAATATATCTAAAAAAATATATATATGTATATATGTTTAAGCAATTAACATTAAATTCTAAAATCTTAAGTAATTCTTACTTTCTCTAGTCTTGCAATATTCAAGTGTTCATGTCCCTGAGTAATATCTGCATCCCCCGAAGTCTGAAGAGAACACAATATGCTAGTAGACAGCAATCCTCGTGAGAGAGAGGTCTGGTGTGGAAGGTGGATCTGGAACTGACTTCTCTTGATTATCTGTCTTCACAAACTGCCCTGAAATACAATTCAAACATTAACAATGATTGTTATAAATGTAATGTAAGGCTCTTACATTCATAATGCTCATTTTGGAAATATAGTTAATATCAGTAATATGCAGCATGCACGATACAAGGAAGTGGTAAGTAAGAACACTTTGAGGTATGATATCTATATCAGTAAGGCTACCTTTAAGAAAAAATAAAATGAATAAATTAAGTTAACAATAATAATAAAAAATAATATGCTGGGGAAAAAATGAAACATTTCATAGGGCCCTAAACATGTTTTTTTTTTTTTTACTTTTAATAAATTGACGTGAAAATGTATGTACTACGAAAAAGGAGATGAATGAAATGAAATGAAATATTTATTTTATCTTTCAAAGTCAAAGTCACCTTTATTTATATATCGCTTTTTAACAAAATACATTGCGTCAAAGCAACTGAACAACATTCATTAGGAAAACAGTGTCAATAATGCAAAAAAAAAAAAAATCATTGAGGATTTCTTTAAAAAAAAAAAAAAAATCTCGTCTCGCTCTCATGAATCCAGTCTCGTGTCTCATCTCGTCTTGTGGGATAAGTGTCTCGTCACACTCCTAGTAGCCAGAGCAAGAGATACATTAGATTTCTTTTGCATGTCTGACAGTGTAAAATTAAGCTGAAGTATTTCGAATGAGTTAAACCTGTATCCTGTTTTCTGGGTAACATTGAGAATATCACTATATATTGTTGCAACACCTCAGCCACTACCAGTCTGACGGGGCTCATGCTTATAACCGTAGTTTGGTGGAGTTTAGACTAATGCTAAATCAAAAATGCCTGTCAAAATTAACACGGGAACAAACACAATCTTTATTGATTGGACAGCACAAGTACTTCTATTTGAGCGTGTAGAACAAAACTCATCATAATAGTTATTAGAGAATTGTCTTACTAGTAACATGGAGCGAAGTGTCCTGGAGATGTTGTCAGAGAGCAGCTCCGCTCCGCCTCTGCTGGGGTGCAGGCCATCAGCGCGAAACAGCCTAGGACGCTCCCAGAAAAGATTCCAGTTATTAACAAATAGCAGTTTCTGTTCTTTACACCATGACAACAACCATTCATTTAAAGCAACAAGTCTACTGAACCTTTCGTGTCCTCGTCGATACGTGGGCAGTGGTCCTGACACGATGATCGTCGCCGCGGGTGTCGTGCTGCGAACTGTCTCGATCAGGCTCCTGAAGTCCCTCTTCAGCGTCTCCGTCTGCCGCAGCGTGGTGTCGTTAACCCTCTCAGATGATCACAGTGTCGTGTTCTGTCTCGCGAAGTGGAGCTCCTGCAGGTGGAGATCCTGAAGACCGGAGGCGTTGGAAGGAGAGAGGTCATCGCCCAGGTCCTGGCTCATGTCTTACGCTGTGGACATCGGGGAAGATCGCGTCCTGGGTGCACCAAGCTTGTGCTGAGAACCACACAGAGTAGAGGTGGTAGTAGGGTTAGCTGTTTACTTACCCTGGACTTATGAGCGTCAACCCCTGAATGTTTCCAGCACAGCTCTCCACTCTCTCAGCTGGGCCTGCTTCTCCACGAGGTCACGGATGTGCTTCTCCACAGCCTCCAGCTCCTTATTAGAAATAAACAAACTAGAGAATAGGGGAAATGCAGAAAAGAAAAATAGCAAAATGGAAAACATACATATAAATCTTAAAATACCAGTATTCACATTTTTTGATGTTACAGATGCATAATGATATGTTGTGTAAAATCAATATTAAGTTATTTAATAAGCTTCCTCGGATCACCTGTGTTTTCTATCTCTGTCAGCAGCTCCCATTAGAAATTTTCTTGGAACTTCCCCTCTGTTTTAGAGGGTTTTTAAGACACTCCTGAAATCACAGTACAATTTTAATCAATATTTGTTTACAATGAAAAATCAAAACGTGTTTGAAACACTGGTTTGA
Organism: Carassius carassius; assembly: GCF_963082965.1. Classification (NCBI taxonomy): domain Eukaryota; kingdom Metazoa; phylum Chordata; class Actinopteri; order Cypriniformes; family Cyprinidae; genus Carassius; species Carassius carassius. The sequence continues at coordinate 14,393,405 of NC_081755.1, read as the reverse complement.
AATAGTGTCGGCCAAATTTAGACCGCGAGTGACGTCACTGATAGACTCTACAGTGCAGACTTTTAGTTTTAATTAATTAGCTTACTTCCATTTATCTTTTGACATATTATCATCAAAAACGAATTAAGATGCCATAATCACAGAGGTATAAATGTTAACAAAAGTACTTAAAGTAGACTGTGGATAATATTAACATATGTTACTTAACCAATCTGTCGCAGTTGTTGAACTTTTCTTTGGTATAACTGACGAGAAACAGAGAAACTGTCAGATGAGTCCTCTCCTCTCCAGCAGCTGATGTGTCCGCGGTTGCCATGGCAACTCTCAACGGCTAGTAGGCTAATAAAAACAATAATATTAAAAAAGGGTTTTAGCGTCTTTACGGAGATCAAGACTTTTGTTTTATACATGAGTTGGTAATGTGATGGTAATACAATTACGTGCATGCGACGTCGTAGTTACGTTGTCAATTGGTAAGTCATGGAATTACCAAAAATTACCAATACGTTACGTAACTGTTACGTCGTGTGTTAGCAGGGATTCCTGTACAGAACTTAAAGAATTTTGCGCATGCGCGACTGAACGAATCACTCCCAGAGACGACTTGTTCTTCCTGAGTCACATTAAAGATTCGTTTAAAATGATCGAATCGTTCAAGAATGACCGTCACTAACTAGCATCAGACGAAAACACCAACGTGAAACACACACGCTTGATATCCGTTTTTTTAATTCTTGATATTAGCATAAATTTGAAAATCGGAAAACAAAGCTTTATCTGTTTTTTCATTTTGGTTTTGGAAACAGATAAAAAAAACAAGTCGTTTTTTTTATTTTTCCATTTTTGGTTTCAATTAGAAAAACGAAAGAACGAATGATACACGGATTGATAAGAGTGACAGGTTTAATTCATCTATTTTTAAGTAGACTATCTTAATAATGATAAAGCTTGCCCATTGTGGTATTGTTAAAGTAACAGCTGCCTTTTTGTTTTGTGATTGTAGGCTAGTACATAGACATATAAATACCTAGACGCCTTATTGGCCGCTCGACCGCACGTCAACGTCGCCGCCATATTGGAGCGAGCAACTCACTTTCACATCAGACTGCGGTCAAGCCAGCCGCGCTTTGAAAATACACGGTCAAGCCAGCCGCACTTTTTTTTTCCTTGCGCGTGTAATCGTGCACTTACGGTACGGGTGCTGAGAGCAGTCAAAATGCATGTAAAGAAGCTGTCGTACACACGTTTCCTTTATACTTTTGCTTATTTTAACTATTTTTTTTACAAATGCTTAATTTTTTAATATAAACATTTGTGTTGTACATTAATTATTTTAAATCGTTTATTAGAGATTATAAATTATAATATTAATGATTTTCATTCATTGTTTTTTTATTTCATGTTTGAGTGTGTGTATATGTGCATATATATATATATATATATATATATATATATATATATATATATATATATATATAGCATCCTAGCAATTGCACTGTCCCAGTTTGCTACACACATAAGTCTTCCTTTATATGTTAGCTCATTTTTTCATATCATATGTATTCAGAATGACCCTGACTATCACTGTATTCATTTTTAAAGCATTTTACTGTATAGTTTTGGAGAAAACTAAAAGCATATTCACCCAAAACAACAAAATGCATCCAAGCAATTGCAGAGTGTCCCATTTCCAACATTCATATAAAGTGTTCCTTTATAGGTTAGCTCAATTATTTCAATGTATATGTATTCAGAGTGACCCAGACTATCACTGTATTCATTTTCAAGTCATTTTACTGCATAGTTTTGGAGAAAACTAAAAGCAAAATCTCCCAAAACAACAAAATGCATCCTAGCAATTGCACTGTGTCCCATTTTACAACAATCATAAAAAGGGTTCCTTTATAGGTTTGCAAAGTTTGTCAATTTGTATATGTACAGAGTGACCCTGACTATTACTGTATTCAGTTTTGGAGAGAATTAAAGGCAAACCCACCCCAAAAAGTGCATTCTTATACTGTATTCATGAAAAAGATAAGTTGCATAATGTTACATGGTTACAAACTTTTTGTTTATTTCTTTTTGGAGAGAACATGAATAAATAGACATTTGGATTTCACTGTTGACACTGTCCTTTAATATTTACACAATTAACTTTTGATATATAAAAAAATAAAATAAAATACAGCAGTGTTGTTTCAATTAAATATTCAGATAATTTACAATTACACTAACATAAAATAAAAAAAAATATTAATAAAGCTTTCTTCTTATTGCACTCTTACGGTGTTCCATCCAATGTGGCGTTTCTTAAAATTTATTTTAAGAAATGCTACCTCATGTAGTGTCAATCAGTGGCATGTGACACATTGTCAGACCTCATAGAGCATATGCAAAGAGCATATGCAAATGCTACTGAAAACACACCACAATTGCTTAGATTGGATTGCTGCTGCACAGCTGGTTGGAGAACATAAAAATGTTCTGACTGTGGCCTTACCATCCAGGACAGTGTCTGTAGGGTTCTTTGGTCCAGAGGGGCAATTTTACTGTCATACACAGAAAGCTGATTTTCACCACAAAATAAATTGCTAACTGTGATCCAGTGGTTTTGCCGAATGTGCAAAATCTGCACAAATTTATTTTGTGGAGTTCCCACAATCCCTCCGTTTGGAATAGCACTAAAGGGCATAACAGACTGAAACCCATCAATGTGCACATTGTCCTTTGCCAAGATGTAGCTGGCCTGGTCGATGATATCAGAGTTCAACCAAAAATCCTGGTGAAGGATTTGTTGCGGCATGTTTACTTTGGTTGGCCTGGTTAGTCTTCTAGGAGCAGTTATTTCAGATGGATTTAACACGTCCCAGATTGGCCCCTCAATTTTTGACCGTCTTCTCCTAATATTCTTCCCTGGAGCTTTCTGTAAATACAGATTAAACAATTTATTATTTTGATTTCATATAAAATGTTATAACTGCTTAATGTTGTGTGTGATATTAGTTTATTTAGTGTGTTTTTAATGGGGCACAGCAGTGTTAATGCTAAGTTTGCATCGGGACCTTCTAGAAAACCACAAGATAAATATTAAGGCCCATGAGATTAAATGCATTCATAATAATGAAAAATAAACCACGTAATGCAATTATGGCATAGAATTAAAGCGTAAGTTCAAGTGTTATTTTAATTATTTAAATAATTTCACCTTTCTCTGTTTCTCAGTCTCCTCGAGTGTTTTGGGCTCCACATACATTTGATCAGCACTATTACCTTTCGTCTCTGCCTGTGATGTGCATTAGTGAAATTAAAGAACCTACCACCAATTTTACAATAGACAATCATACAAGTGCAACCAAGCAGTGAAAGTTGTTTTAAGATATTAGATTGTAAGACATGATACTGTCAAGTACAAATGCATACTTTAAATTCATCAATTTAACATACTATTTATGCAACTTCATGACAATGTCTTGAAAGGCTGCATTGCTATCATAATTGCACCATTCACTCGCCATCAGACCTATTAAATTTTTTTAGCTAAGATATTAATGATAGTTATAAGAAAAAAAACCTGATTTTGGATCATATCTTCTTGTTTTTCCTTATGTACTTCTGGGGGTGCCTTTGAAGACTTCTCCTGACAAACACACACACACACACACACACACACAAATTTGATATATATCACAGTTTTAAGCAAATACCTAATTGATTTTAAACAAATAACTGTACAAACACAGATAATTCAACTACGTCTACTTGTGACTGTTTATAATAATAATAATTATAATTATTATTATTATCATTATTATACACTACAATTAAAAGTACCTTGCTTCTCACATCTTTGAATGGCAAACCCTTCACTAATGGAGAAACATATACTCCTTTACGCTTCTGACTTTTCTTTTTCCACTGTTCCATTTCCACTCGAAACAACTAGAAGAGATTAAGTATATGCATATATGTCACACATTATTTTAAATTTTTTATTAAATGTTTAATCTAGCACCTTGGGTTTATAATTATAGAACATGACATTGACAATGTTTGTAAATTTAGAAAAAAATACTTAATTTCTTTCTTGATCTTTCTGTGTCTTCATATTCACGGAGCAGTGCATCATGCATCCTTTGATATATCAGCACAAAGTCATCCAGTCGTGTGAGTCTCCTTCTCTTTTTTTTAGGTCCCATTGGCTTTTTTCCATAATGCCCTGTGTTCGATTGTCCTGTGTAAAGTTCTGAAGTAATAAGAATTTTTTTTTTTTTAAGGCAACACAGTAATGCAAAATTTTGGGATTTTATCAATAAACTATTAAAATTAATCATCTAAGTCTTTACCTGTTTATTGGACTTACTGACTTCTTCATAAATTTTGCTGAAATGCTGGTATGCTGAGCCAGTACCATGACGGCCAATATCACCTAAAGAATTATGTGATAGTAAAATAAGATGACAGTAGGAATATATACATATACATATACATATATATGTGTGTGTGTGTGTGTGTGTGGACTGAGATACAACTATTTGAAATCTGTAATTTCAGGGTGCAAAAAAATCTAAATAGTCAGAAAATCACCTTTAAAGTTGTCCAAATGAAATTCTTAGCAATGCAATACTAATCCAAAATTAAGTTTTGATATATTTACAGTAGGAAATGTAAAAAATATCTTCATGGAACATGATCTTTACTTAATATCCTAATGATTTTTGGCATAAAAAAAAAATGATTTTGACCCATAAAATGTATTTTTGCCTATTGCTGTAAATATACCCCAGCGACTTAAGAGTGGTTTTGTGCTCTAGGGTCTCACACACACACACACACACACACACACACACACACACACACACACACACACACACACACACACACACACACACATATATATATACAGTACAGACCAAAAGTTTGGAAACATTACTATTTTTACTAATAGTGATAATATTGTGATATATTATTACAAAAATTTAAAATAATTGTTTTTAAATTTATTATACTTTAAATTATCATTTATTTCTGTGATGCAAAGCTGAATTTTTAGGATCATTATCACATGATCCTTTAGAAATCATCCTAATATGATGATTCATTATCAAAGTTGGAAACAGTTCTGCTGCTTAATATTTTTTCAGAACATGTGATACTTTTTTAGGATACTTTGATGAGTAAAAAGTAAAAAAAAAAAAACAAGAAAAAAAACAACCCATGTTTTTAAAATTTAAATATTTTGTAATAACAATATAAACTACTGGTCAGTTATTTGGGTAAGTAATTTTTTTCTTTCTTCTTTTTAAATAAAATCAATACTTTTATTCAGCAAAGATGTGTTAAATTGATAAAAAGTGATAGTAAAGAAAATATATTATTAGAATATATATTATTAAAATTATTTTATTTTTTGTATTACATTTTTTGAATAAATGCAGTTCTTTTTAACCTTTTATTCATCAAATATATTAGACAGCAGAACTGTTTCCAACACTCATAATAAATCAGAATATTAGAATGATTTCTAAATGATCATGTGATAGACTGGATGTTACATGTGACACTGAAGGCTGGAGTAATGATGCTGAAAATTCAGCTTTGCATCACAGGAATAAATTAATTTTTAAAAGTATATTCAAATAGAAAACTTTTATTTTAAGTTGTAATAATATTCCACAATATTACTGTTTTTTCTGTATTTTTGATCAAATAAATGCAGGCTTGATGAGCAGAAGAAACTTCTTTCAAAAACATTAAAAATAGTAATGTTTCCAAACTTTTGGTCTGTACTGTATATATATTGCTATCATCAATAATAACTTTAGAAAAGACTCATAAAACCTACCTAGCATCAGACCAGACCACAGAGTTGCATGTGGGAGGAAGTACTTGGCCAATCTTGCAATGAATGCTGGAGCATGATAGTTGTTATCTTCGCCATCAAGGTCAAGAGGTGCTCTCTCTATTACCTGCTGGAAGTGGCTCTCGAGAGCTGTAGTTCCCACATCATTCTGGAAAGAAATGTTTTCAATTTTATACAATGAGATATTAATGTTTATGTACTAGCACACTACTTTCTATAGTTTGACATAATATTTAAAACAATAGAAATGTGTCAGTGAGTTTGTCAAGACATTTAAAATGTATGCATATACAATAAACATAGTTATACTTATGTAAATAAACAAAATGACTTAATTCAGCATCAATTTGTGGGACAGCTACTCCCTAGAAGCATTAAGCAAGAGGTAGGGCACATCCTGAATAAAAGTCTTTAACTGTCATGCTTGTCTTCATGTACATGATGCAAAACACACATGGTTGCGAATGCAATGTCCTCTAAAAAATCCACAGCAGGTGAAGTCAGAGATTTCAACATAAGACCACACTGCATGGCTGTGTGCTGTTAATATTCTACATGAATAGAACTCACACTGTGTTAATTACCTTGTAGTCCTCAGCAGCAATGTTTTCTTCCTCAAATTCCAGTTTTCCCACTTGTTGCATAAGCACTACTAAGTTGTTGTAATGCTTTGCCACATTGTCTCCACTGCAGGGACTACAAAACACAACTGTGGCACTGAGAAGCACCTCATCCATCTGCTTTAGATTGGTTGAACATGCAAGTAGCCCAAATGTGTGCATTCCAAGCTTGTAGTGTCTTTGCATACTAGAAAGACAGCAAGAAAAAGCAAAATTATTTTTAAACTAGAATTTTCTTTAAACTACTATCCCTTCCCAAAAATACCTACTGTTTTTTGCACAGATGCTTTGAATTTTTCATTATGTGGCTTAAGCATCTATGAAGGATGGGAAGATCAAAATGTTCTGCCTGGTATTGGCCAGTGATGACTTCAAAGTACTTCTGCAGAAGATCCTCCAGACTTAGTTTGCAGAATGTAAAAGAAATGGAATTTAGAAGCACAAGGGAGCCATCACAAATGATCATAATTGGCCTTTTGACTGCCTTTTTCCCATACAGCTTTATCATGTCAGTTTGAAAAGCCTGCAAAAAGTATGTGACAGAGGCTGTGGTATGGTCGCAAGTTAGGTAGGTTGCAACTGGAAGAGGAGATGCCCCTTTGGAAGGATTACGCACAACTAATTCGTCCACATAGTATGGTGGACTTGTGGAGCTTCCTTTTTGAATTATACTTCCAGTTGCATCCAGATAGACAATGTCCTCCTTGCACCTTTTGTAAAACACTGATAGTGTTTTCTTTGACCACATCATTATGCCCTTTGGGTGCATAATGACTCTCTGGAGGACTTCATTGTCTGAGCCCTTCTTTTCATTAATTAGCATTTGGAGACTTAGAAGTTCATTTGAATGAGGTCTTTTCAGTTGTCTTTGGCTCCATGAAATGGTTTTCAGAACCTCTTTTGTTGGCGCTTCATCTCTGCACCCAGACTGCATCACCATCTCTGGGAGTTTTTGCATGGAATCCAAATAAACACTTCTGGGTAGTTTGGTTTCCAGAGTTTCTCCAGTAGAAGAACGTGCATCTGCACGCACTGGCTTCCCTTTTAGTTCAGTGGTACTGTGGCACACATCTCCCCCTGTGAATAGCACAGCAGTCTTCAGGGTGACCTCATCTGTGACTTCCACAGTAACATTAATGGGACAATCTTCAACAAAATGGCAGTAGCCAGTGCATTTGAATAGGGGAGTGGTTTTAGTGACTGCAGGGTTTTGACGCTGTGGCGTTTGAAACCAAAACTGCAGTATGGGTGAATTGACCTTATTCCCTTTGCAATTACATTTGTCCACTGTAATCCTTGAAAACATCTTCCTTTCTGATGCTTTCTCAGGTCTTGCTATTCTTTTTTGTCAATAAAAAAGAAACATGGCTCCTGTGGCAAACTACATCTAAAGAATTTATCTTCTGCCTCACTGCTTTCTGTAGAAATGTAAGCAGATTCAGCCAAGTAAGATTCCTTGTCATTATCCTGTAATACAAAAAATAATTCCAGTGATTTTTTTGGATTGAAAATGATATGCAGGATTTCACTATTGTAACCCCTAGGAGGCCTCGTTGGATAGATCAACCAACAATCTAAATTTTAGATGTTCACAAGCAGGCTATCCCAATAAAGGCAAATAAAAGGAGAGAGAGGGACTGGAGTAATATAAAAATATAAACAATTTAATTTATTTTCCTTAAATTAGACACACTTGAAAAACAAACATTAGGCTTCTGGTCAATAATTCAGGGAAAGGTATAACAAAGTGCAAAATCAAGATGTCTAAATGAATAACAAATTCAGCAAAAACTCAAAACCAACAAACACAGAGTAAATAAAGCACATCACAAAATCACATGCATAGAAAGACAAAAAAATAATTTACACTCAGCAACCCAGTGACCACACAACAAAATTGTTATCCCCCCCCCAGAATATTGCACCAGCCCAGTGGCCAAAGAAAACATGAAACATACAACACACACAGGGGAAGGCTGGTGGGCAATACAGTGGTCCTCCCTCCCACACACACACACACACACAACTGAATACTAAAAACAGGGCACAGGAAAAACAGTGGTCAGGATGGCATATGACAGTCCTCCCGTTTAAACACAGACCGCAGCGTCGAGCTTGTTTACTGTAATACGATCGCAATCGCTTTATTCCGTCTGGTTTTTACTCATACATTCCCAGGCCAACCTATAATACAGATATGGCAAATCAACACAACTACACACATATGAACAAGCGCTCCGTGACAAAGATGTAGAAAAGGAAGCCAGTGAACTTACATTCTCAGCACGACAAACAGCACTCGGCAAACTTGCAGTGGTCATACTCTAAACCAGTGATTTTCATTGAAACCCGTAGCCGGTAGGGGCTCGTGAAGACGGCACTAAATAGCCGCACAAACACCAGGTCAAGATCGACTTGTAAAACCAACCAAGAGTCCAAGGAACCAAGATCTGTAGCAAGACACCAACTAAAGAAACCGCCAGCTAGCTGGATTTAAATGTCCAGCGCCAAACGCCCACCACCTGATTCAATCAAGGTGCAATTCCCGCTGCCTACATCCTACCCGCTACATTCACCCACCCTTAAATGTCACCATCCCGTTGACTAGGGCAAGGGTCAAACCCAAGGCCTAAAACCAGCGCTATGAGAGGAGATGGTTAGAGCACTTTCTGCCGAGGCCACAGGTGATCTTCTTACAGTCGTGCATGGGAGATTGTGAGGATTGGGGTGGCGGCCTGCATTTGTTCTAACAGTTCTCCTTGAAACAAGGGTTTTGCCAGATGTTAATACTTCCCCTTCAACACCCAAGGAGTCACGTATTAAATGTTGAGGTGTAGTCTGCCCCTGCTGTTCGAGAGCTAGAGGCTGCAACCCTCCAAACTCAGTAGAAGGTATTGATAGTCTTACAGGAGGTGCATCAATCGCCACCAATACTCCAAAATCATCACCTTCATCCATACTGCCGTCGACATCATCCCCTATGAAATTGGTCATGCTTACATCGAGCATCTCACCCCCAGATACAAAATGTAGACCTGGGTCAGTTGGGAGGGGGCGCAGTTCTTTCCGGTCAATATTCCTCTCGGGACCTAACTGATCTCTTGGCCTAATTTTATAAAGTGTACCAACCTCATCAAGGCACCTCACAATCTCATACACCACATTTTCCCAATGATCACTAATCTTGTGCCGTCCATGCGGGTGGCTACGACGATACACCGGTGTACCAGGGGGCAGGAGTGGCAAAGGAGCCAAATGATTCTTTGCTCGTTGTTGAGCAGCTGCCTCCAAATGAGCTTGGGCCTGGCTATAGATTGCAGAGAGATGCTTCTGGTGTTCTTGAACCCACTCAGCAGTAGTAGAGTCTGATGGAATATCAATTGTTCCCAACAAGGAATCAAGTGGAAGAGTGGGCTTACGCCCAAACATCAGTTCATACGGAGAAAACCCCGTAGACTGATGGACTGTGGTGTTATAAGCAAACAAAACCTGTGGCAGCTGGTAAGGCCACCGTCTCTTCCTTTCGGGAGGTAGTGTACGAAGCAAATCATGCAATGTGCGATTAAATCGCTCACATTGACCATTGCCCTCTGGATGATATGGGCTAGTGCGGGATTTACGAATTCCATACACTCTGCACAACTGCTGGAACAGCTCACCTTCAAAATTTCGCCCTTGATCGGTATGGATACGTAGTGGAACACCATAAGTGTAAAACCACTGCTCCGTCAAGACTCGAGCTACCGTTGACGACTTCTGGTCTGCCGTAGGATATGCTTGTGCAAATTTAGAGAACACGTCAGTGACAACCAAAAGATTCCCTTTCCCATCACTAGATTTTTCCAATATGGAAAAGTCAATGGCTACAATTTCTAAGGGCCTTGATGCCAACAGACTACCCATAAAGGTCCTTAATTTTGGTTGAGTTGCCTTGGCCACCACACACCGCCGGCATTCACGGCACCACCGGTCGACATCCTTCCGCATAAAGGGCCAATAGCATCGCAAGACTAGCTGTTCGATCTACCCCCTGGTGGCCATGATCATCATGCAAGGTTGTGAGCACTTCTGTCGGAATAGCCTGCGGCAACAATAGCTGCAAGACCTTTTTAGTGCTGCCAGGGACATGTGTCTTCCTGTATAAGACACCCTCATAGACCACTAGGTCTGCCCATTGACGGACAAGCTCCACAACAGCAGGAGACTCAGTGGACCTCTCCAGGGCTGTAGGAGGACTGCCCCTCTTCCAATATACAAGGAAGGCCTTCAAAACAGGGTCTTCAACCTGCAAAAGTTGGAGATTTGCCCTGGTTCTTGTAGGGCATGCATCTATGGCCTGTATTTCAACAGAAGGAGACACGACCACATTCTTAATTTCAGCTGGCACAGAGATCCCCAAGGCAATCTCATCCATAGAGACTGGAACTGGTGGTGCCGCCAAGCGGGATAGTGCATCCGCATTCTTGTTACATGCACCAGGACGGTACTCTATAACGAAATCAAAAAGAGCTAGTTGCGCAGCCCAACGTTGCTCTACAGCTCCTAACTTAGCTGTCCGTAAGTAACAGAGCGGGTTATTATCCGTCAGAACAGTAAATTTGGTACCGAGCAGATAATCCTGGAACTTGTCTGTTACTGCCCACTTCAGAGCCAACAGTTCAAGTTTCATGGCCGAGTAGTTGTCCATGTTTCGCTCAGTTGGTCGCATGCCTCTGCTTGCATAAGCGACTGGACGCCGAGGTCCTCCGTTCTGCTCTTGAGATAAGACGCGCCAAGCCCCAGCCCACTAGCATCTACCTCGACGACGAATGGTTTACTAAAATCGGCGTAACCCAAAACTGGTGCGCTTATCAGTTTGTCCCTCAAAGTATTAAATGCTTGATCACAGCCCCAATCCCAATGGTCCCGCAAAGTGGCATTACGGCCCATCCTATTTCTGTTAGGATGTGGCTGGAGCTTTGCCACCAATTCATGTAGAGGAGCCGCATACCTCGCAAACCCCTGCACAAAACGCCGATAATACGACGCAAACCCAAGGAATGATCGCAACTCTGCGACTGTAGATGGAGTGCTCCAATCCCTAATTACGCTGATCTTATCAGGGTCCGTAGAGACCCCAGAGGCCGAAACAACGTGGCCCAAGAACTTTACTTCAGGCTGAAAAAATTGACACTTCTTTAGTTTGAGCTTAAGACCATGCTCACGTAGACGACTAAATACAGACTCCAAACGTTCCAGATGTTGTTTGAACGTAGATGAGAAAACAACCACATCATCTAAGTACAGGAGAAGGGAATGGAAACGCTGGTCCCCAAATATTTTTTCCATCAGCCGCTGAAAAGTCCCAGGTGCATTGCACAACGCATATGGCATCCTCTGGAACTCAAACAAGCCAAATGGCGTGCAAAAAGCGGTTTTAGCCCAATCCTTTTCAGCAACTGACACCTGATTATAACCACTCGCAAGGTCAAGAGTGGAGAAAAGAGACGCACCTGTGAGGGCATCCAAGGATTCCTCAATTCTTGGCAAGGGAAAGGCATCTTTCCTAGTCTTTGCGTTTAGTTGTCTATAGTCGACACAAAGACGAATAGATCCATCTTTTTTCTCCACAACCACGATAGGTGAGGAATAAGGACTACAGCTCGGTTTTACTACTCCCTGATCTAACAGCTCCTGGATATGAGTTTTCACTACATCATACTGGGATGGTGGAAGTCGTCTATAGCGCTGCCGCACCGGAATATCGTCCAACAAAGGAATCTCGTGCTCGATCAAGTCGGTACAGCCTAAAAGTGCCTCACTACAGCTAAAAGTATCACTATACTTCTGAAGTAAAGACTTTGCTTCCCATTGCTCGGACTCAGTTAGATTAGGCCAGGAAAGGTCTGCAAACCTCAGCGAGGGAGTTATAGCAGCCTCCATTGACCTAATGAGCGTGACAGGACCTTGGGTGCCATTTTCTTCCTGGAAGCAGATGGATCTGCTAGCAGAATGTGCAGTGATCAAGTACATTTCCCCCAACAGGGTACGTGGTTTTATCCACCGATCTACCTGGCCCACATTAACAACTGGCACTTGTACTGTACCATTTCCAATGGGGAGCAATGAGATTGGAACAATTAAGTCTGGTGGCAACTACCAATCCTGTCCCTGCTGGTTCTAAAAGTACAGAAGGAATCAATGGGCCAAGCCCCTGCCTACAAGTGGCTGACACAAACTTTAAAGATCCAGCTGGAACACTGATAGAGTGCCCAGGGGCAGTCAAAACCCTACCGACTACGCCAAATGTAACCCCTAGGAGGCCTCGTTGGATAGATCAACCAACAATCTAAATTTTAGATGTTCACAAGCAGGCTATCCCAATAAAGGCAAATAAAAGGAGAGAGAGGGACTGGAGTAATATAAAAATATAAACAATTTAATTTATTTTCCTTAAATTAGACACACTTGAAAAACAAACATTAGGCTTCTGGTCAATAATTCAGGGAAAGGTATAACAAAGTGCAAAATCAAGATGTCTAAATGAATAACAAATTCAGCAAAAACTCAAAACCAACAAACACAGAGTAAATAAAGCACATCACAAAATCACATGCATAGAAAGACAAAAAAATAATTTACACTCAGCAACCCAGTGACCACACAACAAAATTGTTATCCCCCCCCCAGAATATTGCACCAGCCCAGTGGCCAAAGAAAACATGAAACATACAACACACACAGGGGAAGGCTGGTGGGCAATACAGTGGTCCTCCCTCCCACACACACACACACACACAACTGAATACTAAAAACAGGGCACAGGAAAAACAGTGGTCAGGATGGCATATGACAGTCCTCCCGTTTAAACACAGACCGCAGCGTCGAGCTTGTTTACTGTAATACGATCGCAATTGCTTTATTCCGTCTGGTTTTTACAACCCGAATTCCGGAAAAGTTGGGACGTTTTTTAAATTTTAATCAAATGAAAACTAAAAGACTTTCAAATCACATGAGCCAATATTTTATTCACAATAGAACATAGATAACATAGCAAATGTTTAAACTGAGAAAGTTTACAATTTTATGTACAAAATGAGCTCATTTCAATTTTGATTTCTGCTACAGGTCTCAAAATAGTTGGGACGGGGCATGTTTACCATGGTGTAGCATCTCCTTTTCTTTTCAAAACAGTTTGAAGACGTCTGGGCATTGAGGCTATGAGTTGCTGGAGTTTTGCTGTTGGAATTTGGTCCCATTCTTGCCTTATATAGATTTCCAGCTGCTGAAGAGTTCGTGGTTGTCTTTGACGTATTTTTCGTTTAATGATGCGCCAAATGTTCTCTATAGGTGAAAGATCTGGACTGCAGGCAGGCCAGGTTAGCACCCGGACTCTTCTACGACGAAGCCATGCTGTTGTTATAGCTGCAGTATGTGGTTTTGCATTGTCCTGCTGAAATAAATAAGGCCTTCCCTGAAATAGACGTTGTTTGGAGGGAAGCATATGTTGCTCTAAAACCTTTATATACCTTTCAGCATTCACAGAGCCTTCCAAAACATGCAAGCTGCCCATACCATATGCACTTATGCACCCCCATACCATCAGAGATGCTGGCTTTTGAACTGAACGCTGATAACATGCTGGAAGGTCTCCCTCCTCTTTAGCCCGGAGGACACGGCGTCCGTAATTTCCAACAAGAATGTCAAATTTGGACTCGTATGACCATAAAACTTTGAAATAGTCCATTTTAAATGAGCCTTGGTCCACAGGACACGACGGCGCTTCTGGACCATGTTCACATATGGCTTCCTTTTTGCATGATAGAGCTTTAGTTGGCATCTGCTGATGGCACGGCGGATTGTGTTTACCGACAGTGGTTTCTGAAAGTATTCCTGGGCCCATTTAGTAATGTCATTGACACAATCATGCCGATGAGTGATGCAGTGTCGTCTGAGAGCCTGAAGACCACGGGCATCCAATAAAGGTCTCCGGCCTTGTCCCTTACGCACAGAGATTTCTCCAGTTTCTCTGAATCTTTTGGTGATGTTATGCACTGTAGAAGATGAGATTTGCAAAGCCTTTGCAATTTGACGTTGAGGAACATTGTTTTTAAAGTTTTCCACAATTTTTTTACGCAGTCTTTCACAGATTGGAGAGCCTCTGCCCATCTTTACTTCTGAGAGACTCTGCTTCTCTAAGACAAAGCTTTTATAGCTAATCATGTTACAGACCTGATATCAATTAACTTAATTAATCACTAGATGTTCTCCCAGCTGAATCTTTTCAAAACTGCTTGCTTTTTTAGCCATTTGTTGCCCCCGTGCCAACTTTTTTGAGACCTGTAGCAGGCATTAAATTTTAAATGAGCTAATTAAGCAGATAAAAGTGTAAAATTTCTCAGTTTAAACATTTGCTACGTTATCTATGTTCTATTGTGAATAAAATATTGGCTCATGTGATTTGAAATTCCTTTAGTTTTCATTTTATTAAAATTTAAAAAACGTCCCAACTTTTCCGGAATTCGGGTTGTACTCGTACATTCCCAGGCCAACTTATAATACAGATATGGCAAATCAACACAACTACACACATATGAACAAGCGCTCCGTGACAAAGATGTAGAAAAGGAAGCCAGTGAACTTACATTCTCAGCATGACAAACAGCATTCGGCAAACTTGCAGTGGTCATACTCTAAACCAGTGATTTTCATTGAAACACGCAACCTGTAGCCGGTAGGGGCTCATGAAGACGGCACTGAATAGCCGCACAAACACCAGGTCAAGATCGACTTGTAAAACCAACCAAGAGTCCAAGGAACCAAGATCTGTAGCAAGACACCAACTAAAGAAACCGCCAGCTAGCTGGATTTAAATGTGCCGCGCCAAACGCCCACCACCTGATTCAATCAAGGTACAATTCCCGCTGCCTACATCCTACCCGCTACACTATTAAACAGATTAATTGTATTATGTTTTTATAAATTACTAGTTTCCATTTCTGTAATGGTGAACCTGTAACATTGCAATCTACAGTATGTAATATGTGTGACAGTTTTACATTGCTCAAAGAGTGCACATTTTGAGGTAAAGGTGGCAGCAAATAATTAGTGCTATTTCTTCAGTTATTTTATTTATTTATTTTGTATTCAAACTGTGTTTCCTTCCTATAATTTCGTAAATTGCCATGTAATATCTCTACTTGCTTTTTCATATCAAACTGATATTTTTTGGATGTGAAACCATATTGAAGGTTAAAAAGGACCTTTCTTTTTAATATTCTGCAAGTATGGCTTTCCATACTGCAGCAAAAACATAAATACAATTTAACTACCTTTTGACTAGAAGATTCAAACTCCTTTTCAGCATGTGGACTACCTTTTAATGCTGTTGTCAAATTCTCACAGGAGACCTGAAAACACACATAAACATCAACACAAAGTAGACCCTTAATAATTAATAAATACTGAACTGGTAAATTTTATCTTCTGATCAGGAAATGGTAATTTGTATTCTAGCTGCTTTACCAGATGACTTGTGATTGCAGTGTCACTTTCAGGCAATGCGTCCTGTAGCGGAGAGTGTAAAAACATTTGAAATAAATGCATATGTAACCTACAAAGGGAAGGTTATTATTATTATTATTATTATTATTATTTAAAGTAAGAAGTTTACCTTTTCAAAAGAAGATAAACTTTCATTGTCTTGCTCCAAAAGTGGAGACTCCCAGTCTCCCACATCACTTCCATCCTAATAATTCCAAAGGTGCAATTTAAAAGCATTCTAAGTAACTGTGCAAAACCATTCAAAAGCCAAACTGCTTCTATAGCTTAAAACTTTTGAGGTGGATCCTTTGAGACAGTGTTAGCAAAAAGAATATTAATCCGATTTTGTTAATTATAAGATAATTATACAGTGTATCCTTTAACAATCATTTGTATTATTTGAGATCATAGACAATATGGCACAGTCACCATAAAAAAACATCTGAATGAACTGACAGACAAATTACCGAGAAGGACTTTTGCACTCCACAAGGTCTGTCGTCAACATCATGATCATGTCTCACTTTTGAGCCACTCTCGATCTCTGAAGTGTCCTGATAAAGAAAAGTTAAATTAATAACTTCATGGTAACTGTTCGACCTTGTCATGAGTAACAAATTGTTATTTTACATTTTAGAATGTATATTCATAAACACTGTAAAGTACATTGAAAAGTTTAGAAACTCTTTTATTCTTAACTTTGTCATTATTATTGAAGCAGAAACAGGTACAAATACAACTGTACTACCTTTTCATCTGAAGACTCTTTTTCAGCACGAAGACTGTCATCCTTTAAATCTTTTGTGAAAATCTCCCAGGAGCCCTGAAAATAGACATGATCAGCAACACCAAGTAAACCCTAACTAATAAAACCCTAACTTTTTTATTACAAAAGGGGAAAATACCTTCCAAAAGATGTGCAGTGGCTTTACAGATTTTTACCCGATTTGCAAATGTATTGGGCACTTCCAAGTCTTTGCAGACATCTCCCCATAATTCAGCATCATCATAAACACTGTAGTCACTTATTTTGGACCCAGGTTTAGCAAATTTGTCAATACTTAATAACATTTGTTCCAGGCTTTTGGGAATTCTCCTTGACTTTAAAATGACATAAAATGAAATGAAAAAAAAAATAGTTTTTAGGAAACACACAAATCTATGATATGTTATGATATACCACTTACAAACTAGTCAGTTGAGTGTAATACTTGCCTTTCCAAAGGTGGTGAACGTGCAGGTTCTGAAATAAACACACACATAGACGTTTAAACAAACCACACAATCCATGGTGCATGCCTATATGCCATGGCTCATTTATAATTGATGGCTCATATTTAGCCCCCTATTCCTCTGCACCGGGTCAAATATAACCTGGAGCTAAAAAGGACTTCCTTCCTACTTTTTCATCAAAAAATATCCTATATTGTTTATATTATTGTATTTTTAATAAGATATAAACATCATATATATGCAGGGTTTTATGTGATTAAGACATATTTTTCTAACTGTAAATTTAATAGTTTTTACCAATGGTTGTAATAATAAATTAGTTTTCATTTTTTTCCACTGAAAATATAAAAAAATAAATCAATAATTGAATGCAGTGAATAGTTAATGCATGTTGTGACTCTCTTCTGCAAAAACATATTTTAAAAAAGTGCCATTTTATGACTGGGCCACTAGATGAGATGACTCAACTGGAGAAAATTTATTGGAATAAACTGAACCAAAATATTTTAGTGAAGCCAATTTGCTCCTTTATGCATGCAAGTATATTTAGACTATACTGTATGTATACACACACACAGATAGACAGATAGATAGATAGATAGATAGATAGATAGATAGATAGATAGATAGATAGATAGATAGATAGATAGATAGATAGATAGAATTTTTCTTATAGTTTCAACCATTTACCCATTCATTTTGTGACAATGAGTGTGTTCCTATAGAAGAGCAAAAGTCTCATGGAAATAGTTAAAAAGCATTCTATTACTTAAGAACTAATTGTACAATACAAAATTAGGCCTTAATAAGAAATGTTACAATATAACTCATTACATTAAGACAAAATAAAAAAATAATGGTTTTTTTTGAACATTTAATGGCCAATAAAAAAAGACTAATACTGAAAAAAACAATTAATGAATAATTAAATATTAATACATAAATAAATATGTAATATTAAAAAGGAATTTACAAGAACAACATCAAACACTCAATGAGTAGATCATCAACATAAAAATACATGAATGAATTCATAAATGAAATTCTACATTTGAAACAATAAAAAAAAAAAATAATGGATGCACAAACAGAATTATGAATACATGTCTAATCAGGCATAAGGGCAATTATGTTTCCCATTTGCCTTTACATTTCCCTGCTGTGTTTCTATTAACTAGTCAATTTGCCTAGTCAATTATCTTCTCCTTTTAGCCTCTGTATTTAGCAATTCCATGTACTTTGGTCAAATGAGATCAAACTATGAATAAAAGTTATGGTGGGATGGACATAACAAGTTATATTTTGAGCTTGTGAATTGATTTATTAACAATTGATTTATATTTTATTTGCAATAAGATGTAATTTACATATAATACATATATTTTTTATTGCCAGTCAAACAGACAAATAATGACTTAGGCTACTTTTTTATTCAGTCTGTTTCAAAAATGAAGTATTTAATATTTGGCAATCAAGTTTACTGTGTTTTATTTTAAAAGAATGTTTACAATCAGTTCTTAGGTACGTACATGCTTTATGTTATGTGCATTTAAACAATTACACTAATTACTTAAATGCTCTGACCTCAAACTGTAAATGTTTTAACAGAGATTATATTTTATTTTATTATGTATTGTTATACATGTTGTTTCTTTTTTAAATAAGAACATGTTCTTAATAAACTTGCCTTGTTAAATAAAATAAAAAAAAATAAAAAAATAAAAATAAATACATAAAAAAATTTGTGGTCACTCAATGTGTGCGTCATATGTGTTCATATATGTGAACATATAAATCGCATATGTGTCCACATATTTGCGTCATATATGTTCTGCATTATAATTACTGTAGGCTATAGAATATTATCTCTTTCGAACCGAATTGAGTTGTACAAATGTTTCATAAAATCTATCACCAACACCAACGCTAATATTAAGATAAATCTCTCACTGAGTTTTTATTTTTAATTTTTATCAAATATAGCCTTTTTTATAGATAATGTGGCCTAATTGTTATTGGTTAAATAGAAACTATATTTGACAAAAGTTATTGACGATATATATATGATATATATAAGTAGGCTATATATCTTACTTCATGATAGCCTTTACTTGTTACATGGCTAATTGTATGATTACCTGTGCCTTGGATTTCTCATCCTGTTTGCGGAATATGTGCATACTTTTCAGCACCTTCATGCGAAAAACTGGCGATTGACAAGCAGTCTGGCAGCGCAACTAACAGAAATGTATTTTAGATAGACTTAAACAGTACTTTTAAAACAATCGCTCAGAGTTATTTATCGATGATCTAACGGACCCCAGTCCATCACAGAAAAAAAAGTGATTGACAGCATGTGAAAGCCAATCACTATCTTGGAAACGTGACTACCTGTCAAATTGGATCGTTTTTAGCAATGCGGTTCTCAGGTTACACAAAACTCATACAAAGTAAAAGTAGCCAGTAAAGGTCAGTAAGAAAAGGCCTGTAAAGTACACAGTGCCAGAAAAATACAGAAAAAAAAATTATTGCAGTTCAATGATATGCTAAACGCATAAGAAACATTTTATCCTCTAGAGTATATAAGTTTCAAACAAGTGTTTAAAAAGTTAATAAAACACTAATAAAATGACATAAAACACTTGCAGTTAAGAGGACAAAAGGTAGTCTGGAAAGTTATATTTGATGACGTTTAAAGGAAAACATTGACCTAAACTAATTTGAGTCTTGCACCCTGTAAAATACCCTAATTAGAAATGTATACATTATCTTTGAAGTTCAAAAAGACATAAAAAGACATACTTTGCTATTATTATTTGAGTGTGAATAGTAGAACACTATCATGTTCATGTTTTGATTGGAACAACATATATTTTTAGAGTTTTCCTTAGTTTTTATTTTTATTGTACAGAAAGCTTTATTTTCAGAAAAATGCAGTACAACATATGCAATGTAAACAAGAGTTTTATAAAGACTGAATTACAGACAGAAAGTTCAATAGGCATTATGTAACTGGTGTTATGACTTTACACAATAAATGCTAATGCAAATATGTCATTTTTAAACAATTAAACACAAACAAATTATGATAATATGATTTAATTAGGTGTGTACATTAGTGTGCAGCAGAGAGTCAATAAATCTCTGCAGGTGCTAAAGCCAGAGTAGACACTGTTGTACAGTCTGATGGGTTGCACATGAGTACAACAGCATGCTGAAAAGTGCTGTTGTTCTTCACGATGCACCTAGTTGTTTTCTGTAATAAAAAAGCAAAGAATTTGTTAAAGTATGATCATATTCAAACATGGACATGACACTGCATCACTTTTATTTTTAGTGTTATCAACTGTCTTTCCCTATCTCTGTGATTTGCCACTTGTATAGATTTTCATTTAAATAGATAATTCAACAGTTAATCTCAATACAATATAATTGTAATGATTCAGTCAAGGAAGTGAGGAATTCGCGCTGAGCTGTTTTATTCAATAGACCGAAGATTAAGGTAAAAAATAAAATAAAATAAAAAAAACCTTTGCAGGCATATCACCATATAAAACACACCAACCGACAACCAAAAACAAAACTGACAGGGCTATAAAAATATAGATATAGAAATAAAACTGAAGGTGAGGAAATAGTGGACACAAATAACGACTTCTGAAATGGATGATGAACATAATCAGTTAATGTAATATAATTATTCATTGTGTGTATATTGTATATAGTACTTGAAAATGAGGAAAGGTGAGTGTTTGAATGGACTTAGTTTTTTGGGGGTGAGTTTATCTTACATTTTCTTAGAAACTATGCAGTAAAATGAATTATCAATGAATGCAGTAATATGAAGGGTCATTCTGAATTCATATACTTTGAAAGAATGAGCTAACCTATATATATAACCTTATGAGCTTTTAAATATAAGGAAATAAACCAAGTGCAACAAAGGAGTTTGATGTTTTGTGATTTTGCTTTTAGTTTTCTTCAAAACTATACAGTAAAATCCTTTGAAAATTAATACAGTGATAGTCGGGGTCACTCTGAATACATATGATTTGATTTATATATATATATATATATATATATATATATATAATCCACATACACACACAAACATGAAATAAAAAATAATGAATGAAAATCATTAATATTAACATTTATAAACATCTATACAATACAAACGTTTATGTAGAAAAAAAAAGTATTTGAAAACTAAAAATGTAAAATTAGTTAAAATAAGCAAAAGTATAAAGGAAACATGTGTATGACAGCTTCTTTACATGCATTTTGACTGCTCGCAGCACCCGTACTGTAAGCTCAAGATTACAGGCGCATGGAAAAAAAAGTGCGGCTGGCTTGACCGTGTATTTTAAAAGCACGGCAGGCTTGAACGCAATTCACATCAGGACAGAAGAAAACATACCTGACTCGTCGACAGTTTGGACACCTACAAACCGTCACACGATAATAAAAACAGATCTCGGGGTGTTATCTTTCACAAGTAAGACTCAACTGTTCTTTCTCGATGTTCTTAGGTCATTTTTAACATCGACAGCTTAATTAACCACCAGTGTCAGACTATTAATAATAGCTAGCGATATCGCTAACGTAGTTAGCAGTGAAAGCTGAGACTTTACAAGAATTCAAAGTTCAAATGAATTCTTATTACGTTTTAACTTATATTGCCGTTTATATAATAAATTAAATGGTGTTATGAGCACAATATACAGAGTGAGCCCTTTGACTGTCTATATTAATGATGGAGCTAAAGCTTCTCTCTTTAATTTCACTACCGTTACTTATTTACAAAGATTAAGTGGTAACACTTTTAGAAAAATGGTCCTTTAGTTAATGTTAGTTAGTTCATTAATTAACATGAACAAACAATAAACAATACATTTATTACTGTATTTATTCATCTTTGTTCATGTTAGCATTAGTAAATGTTGAAATGAACATCAACTGAGATTAATAAATGCTGTAGAACAGTGGTTTTCAACCTGTGGGCCGGTGGTATTGCAGGTGGGCCGCCAATTACTATTAAAAGAAATAATAATATTGTTAATAAATGTAAAAATGTATAAGTCATAACATCATTACATATATATAATTACATAACAAAAAAATAAATATTAAACTGTAACTAAGGAATAAACCACCAATTTTAATTTTTGCTGCATATGCTACAGAACAACAAATTCAAACATGCATAAATGGCTGTCAACATGTTACCTCCTGACTGCTTGCTCCACTCGCTGCCGAGCTCTGACTGAATCTGGTTTTGCTGAGTGGTGCCAGCCCCAGTTATTTTCTGTTCATTACTTGTTCATTCTAGGGCTGTGCGATTAATAGAAATCATCATAAAATCACGATTTGAGCGTTTGCGATTTCTAAATAGCTTTATAGCACGATTTTCCGAGGCCCTGACCTCCCACAGTATGCTTTCCGATCCAATCAGAATGCAACGTGCCTAGTGCGAGAACAGAACAGACTGGGCATGTGCCTAACTCCAGGTTCACACTCTGTCTGTGATGCGCCTTTTTTCTGAGCTCATGTTAACAGATCAGAGCGTTCACACTGCACGCGGTAAAAGGCTAGAAATAAAACCTTGCAAAAATAATTAATATCTAACACATGAGCATAGAGAGAGTTGTGAGTGCACAGGACGCAGTTTAAGTGAGAGGAGACACGTTTTAAGTGTACACTCTCTCCGGGCAAGAGCAGTGTGTATCTGAGCAAGCACGTCTGGTTTTGTGACAGAGCAAAGGAAATCTGCGTGCGAGCGGAGAGATTCATGCTTGAGCATTGTTTTAATATGCTTTCGCATTACATTAATGCGCTCTTGCTACTGCTTCTGCACCGCTCACACATACTGTATACGTACGCACTGCAAACGGGTATACGTGTGAACCTGTATAATGTATAACAAATCTATTTCAACACCTGATGCACCGCTACAATTAATGAGCTCTATGAACAATGCATGGCAAAAAAAGAAAAAAAGTCCCATGACACGGGATTTATATATATACACTGAAGGCATCAAG
The DNA here is from genome assembly GCF_963082965.1 of Carassius carassius. Taxonomy (NCBI): domain Eukaryota; kingdom Metazoa; phylum Chordata; class Actinopteri; order Cypriniformes; family Cyprinidae; genus Carassius; species Carassius carassius. Next base: position 14,370,126 of record NC_081755.1, on the reverse strand, counting down.
GGCTATTTGACCAAGAAGGAGAGTGATTGGGTGCTGTGCCAGATGACCTGGCCTCCACAGTGACCGGACCTGAACCCAATCGAGATGGTTTAGGGGTGAGCTGGACCGCAGACAGAGGGCAAAAGGGCCAACAAGTGCTAAGCATCTCTCGGGGAACTCCTTCAAGAGTGCTGGAAGACCATTTCAGGTGACTTCCTCTTGAAGCTCATCAAGAGAATGCCAAGAGTGTGCAAAGCAGTAATCAAAGCAAGAGGTGGCTACTTTGAAGAACCTAGAATATTACATATTTTCAGTTGTTTCACACTTTTTTGTTATGTATATAATTCCATATATAATTCCACATGTTAAGAGGCAGTGTAGAGAAAAAAAATTTCTGATAGCCGAGGCACTCCATAATTAAAATGTCTTTATTGCAAAAATGACATGTCCTAAATGGACAACTTTAAAATGCCCACGCGTAGCGGCATGGGGCCTTCTTCAGGACTATGAGACGTCTCAATCTTTTGATAAAGCTCTAATTGGTTTTCTTTTGGAAATATGTTTCAAAATCATCCTGAATGCATTTATGACTGTAAACCATATCTGTGTCTGTCAAAATTGTGATTAAAATCGAAATCTATAAATTGATCAAAGAAATCGCGATAGGTTTTTTTTTGTTTTTTTTTGTCCACATCGCACAGCCCTAGTTTATTCAATAAATACAGTTAACAATCTAGCTTCTGAGTGCTAAGTTATTAACCCAACAATAGCGGGGTCAGTCATTATTTTTTTTGCAGTGTGCCGCGCAAACATATGTGTTTGGTTGTGTGGGCCGCGAGTTGAAAAAGGTTGGGAACCACTGCTGTAGAAGGATTGTTCTTGCTTAGATCATGTTAACTAAAGTAGTTAACTAATATTAACTAATGAACCGATATTCAAAAGTGTTACTGATTAAGTTTTAGCATCACTTGATTATAAGGATTTTATTGCTTTTCATAAAACTGTGAACTGATTCTATGTATTCTTTTTTTCTTCCCTTTTAGCAATTTGCAAACAGTACAAGGACAGCCTTAAGGAAAGCTGAGGAAAGCTGTTCTCTGCATCTCCAGGAGACAAGACTATACCTCCCTAGACTAGTGTTGTGTTTGTACTAAACCCAGAGCAGCCCTGAATGAATCGACAGAATGACCCTGCTCATATTCTAAAACTATAGACTGCATTTAAAAAGCTTTGCACAGGCTGTTTAATGCTGATCATGTACTGCATGTCTTTACACAAAACGTCTCAGTTACGTCTGTTACCTCGGTTCCCCGAGAAGGGAATGAGACGATGCGTCGATAACGCTTTGGGAACGCATTCTGCGTGAGTGTGTCTGAAGCATCCATGTCAACTAGTCCAATGGCGAGAGTGAGCGTCAGGAGTGACGTCACGACCAGGAATTGATAAAAACCCCAACCGGAGCAACCGGTGTTAGCTTCGACAGTGCCGAAGCAAGTCGATCACAGGAACGAAGGAAGTATGGCAGGGAGACGCATCGTCTCGTTCCCTTCTCGGGGAACCGAGGTTACAGACGTAACCGAGACGTTCCCCATCGAGGGAGAGACGATGCGTCGATAACGCTTTGGGAACGAGAATACCCAAACCGCCATATTACAAGTGCCTGAGTGTCAGCCAGAAAAAAACAACGGCTCAAGAAATAAAAACCTGAGACCCGGGAGTAGCGTCCAGGTCTAGGCTATAAAACCTGACAAATGTGAGTGGCGAGGACCAGCCTGCCGCATCGCAAACATCCTGAAGAGAGGCCCCAGATAATAAGGCTCTAGAGGCCGCCATACTCCTAGTAGAATGAGCTCTGACCCCCAAAGGGCACGGTAGGTCAGAAGACTCATAGGCAAGAAGGATAGCCCCAACTATCCACTTACTAAGTGTCTGTTTAGTGGCAGGAAGACCTATCTTAGGTGACCCGAAACAAACAAACAGCTGATCGGATTTCCGAAAAGAAGAAGTCCGATGAACATAAGTGTCCAATGCTCGCAACGGGCACAAGAGGTTAGACTTTTCCTGGTCCGATGATGCAAACGGGGGAGGACAGAAAGCCTACAGAACAATAGGTCTCGGAACAACGGTCGGTACCTTAGGGACGTATCCCTGCTTAGGGTAGAGAAATGCTTTGACCATCCCAGGTGCAAATTCAAGGCAGGTGGGAGAAACCGAGAGAGCCTGAAGGTCTCCGACTCTTTTTAGGGATGAAATAGCAAGGAGAAAGGTAGTCTTAAACAAAAGAAACTTCTCAGAGACAGAATCTAGGGGTTCAAAAGGAGCCCTAGAAAGGCCTTTTAAAACTATAGCCAGGTCCCAGGCCGGCACTCTAGTACGAGTTGCAGGTCTCAGCCTCAAGGTGCCACGAAGGAAACGAGAGATAAGAGGGTCACGACCCAGAGATGCACCACCCACTGGGGCGTGGAAAGCCAAAATGGCCGCCACGTAAACTTTTAAGGTAGATGGACATAGACCAGAAGTGAAGCGGTCCTGTAAAAACTCAAGAACTGAGCCAACAGAGCAGTGGACGGGGTCACACTGATGTTGGTAACACCAAGAAGAAAAAAACATTCCATTTGAGTCTATAAAGTTTCCTCGTAGCTGGAACTCTGGAGCTAAGAATGGTCTCCACAACCTCAGTTGAGAGACCACTCTCTATGAGTTGCGCCCCCTCAGAGGCCACACCCAAAGCTTCCAAATCTCTGGCCGGGGGTGAAATATAGTGCCCCCGGCCTGAGATAGGTCTTTCCTGATCGGGATCTCCAAGGGAGGACCGTCAAGTAGATGAATCAGGTCCGCAAACCAGATTCGACTCGGCCAGTGTGGAGCTACGAGGAGTAGACTTACTCCGTCCTGGCGGACTCTCTCCAGAACTCCTGGGAGCAGAGCAACAGGGGGAAAGGTGTACAGACGTAGCCTCGGCCACGTCTGTACCATAGCGTCCAACCCCAGGGGGGCTGGATGAGTAAGGGAGAACCATAGTGGACAGTACGTCGTGTACTGAGACGCAAACAGATCCACTTCTGCTTGGCCATAAGATTCCCATATGAGCTCCACCACCTCGGGGTGAAGCCTCCATTCCCCTGACCTCAGCACCTGTCTCGACAGGGTGTCTGCTCCAATATTCTGAGTCCCTGGTATATACATTGCCCTCAGAGAGCGTAATTTCCCCAGGGACCACAGGAGGATCTGGTGCGCTAATTTGCAGAGTGGGCGCGAGCGCAGACCCCCCTGACAGTTGATGTAAGAGACCACCGATGTATTGTCTGTGCGGACCAGCACATGATGAGCCCTCAGGTCTGGCAGAAAGTGCCTCAAAGCTTTGAAGACCGCCATCATCTCCAGGCAGTTGATGTGCCAAGAGTGATGATGGCTCTCCCACAGACCCTGAGCTGAGCGGCCTTCCATTACCGCTCCCCAGCCGGTAAGGGAAGCATCTGTCGAGATGGTAACCCGATGACAAAGAGCTCCCAATACCAGACCCTGGGACAGGAACCAGTGTTCTCTCCATATGACCAAGGCGCGGAGACACCGCCGGCGTGATCTTGATCGTACGAAGTGGGTTTCCCCTCGGGGAGAACCCTCTGGTCCTGAGCCACCACTGTAAAGGTCTCATGCCCAGCAGGCAAAGGGGATCACATTGGACGCTGCTGCCATGAGACCCAACAATCTCTCGAACTGTTTTACAGTGCGTGACTGGCCTAGCTTTAGCTCTGATGTGGCTGTGAGGATGTTGGCTACACGAGCGGGCGAAAGAGCGGCTCGCATCGTGACCGAATCTCATACCACCCCAAGAAAAGTGGTCCTCTGTAATGGAGATAGCACACTCTTCTTGGTATTGAGCCTCAAACCCAACTTCTGCATATGAGCGAGGACGACATCTCGATGCCGAACCGCCAACTGTTCTGATTCCGCTAAAATCAACCAGTCGTCCAAGTAATTCAGAATACGTATGCCCTGCAGCCTGAGTGGGGCCAGAGCTGCATCTACGCATTTCGTGAATGTGCAGGGTGAGAGAGCTAGACCGAAGGGAAGTACCCGATACGGGTATTCTTTGCCCCCGAAAGAAAACCTTAGGAACTTCCTGTGCTGAGGGAGGATGGAGATATGGAAGTACGCATCTTTTAGGTCTATCATGACGAACCAGTCCTCGGATCTGATTTGAGTCACGATCTGTTTGAGTGTCAGCATCTTGAATTTTAATTTCTGAACTGTACGATTCAACAGACGAAGATCTAAAATGGGACGCAGCCCTCCATCCTTTTTTGGAACAATGAAATAACGGTTGTAAAAACCAGATGCCCTGTCGGGAGGATACACCTGATCTATAGCATTTTTCGCTAAAAGAGATTTCACTTCTTGCTCCATGACCAGAGCCTGCTCGGGATGCACTACTGTGAGCAACACCCCGTTGTAGAGAGGGGGACGAGAACCGAACTGGATTCTGTAACCCTTCTCTACTATCTGCAGGACCCATTGAGATATATTCGGCAGACTTTTCCATTCTGTCAGACATTCCACTAAGGGAACCAGCCTCTCGAGGCTGGCCTCTGGTGTAATTTGAACAGCTAGTGCGGGGACCTGAAGCCGAAACGCAGGAACCACCCGAGCTAACTGCTCTTGAACCCCCCTCAGATGGAGCGAGCCCGACGCAGCGTCTGAGAGACACAGCGCCAGAGACCCGCTGGAGACCGCTGCGCCCCGAGGCACCAAGGGTGGCGGGGTTGGCAGGACGGCCCCGTGAGAGCACCGAGACCGAGACCCCACCGAGACACACCGTGAGAGTGTACACCGCACCGTCTCGGTTGGGGCTGCCCTCACAGGTCTGACCCATTTGGCGTCAGGACCTTTTCTTCTGAGCCGAAGCTTTCTTAGCTAGAAGAACGGTCCTCAGATCCGGCTTCTGCTTAGATTGCTTTGGCTGTGAGTGCTGGCTCGGTCCCCGTGATTTTTGAGGAGGAGCGCGAGACGCAACACTCTCTTTTTGAAAAACACGATATGAGGAGCATGAAGGCTGGGGCTGCCTTGCACGGCCAGCAGCATCAGGATTAGATCGGCAAGGGAGAAAACTTTTAAAAGCTTCAGATTGCTTTTTATTTTCTTGAAATCTTTCAACCACTTCATTCACAGCATCACCAAACAGACCTTCATGAGAAATGGGAGCGTCTAAAAGAAAAGATCTATCTTTATCTTTAATATCTGAAAGATTAAGCCAAAGGTGTCTTTCTGTAGAAACCAAAGCAGCCATAGATCTACCAATAGCACGTGCTGTTTCTTTAGTCGCCCTGAGAGATAAATCCGTAGCCCGACGAAGTTCGTGAATTTCATCACGGCTGACTCCCTCACTGTTATCTAACTCCCCCAGCAGCTCAGCCTGATAAGCCTGAAGCAAAGCCATCGAGTGAAGGCAAGCTCCAGCCTGACCTGCTGCTGTGTAAGCTTTACCCACTAAATTAGATGTGATCTTTAAAGGCTTCGTGGGCAAAGTCGGGTTCTTAATAGATGACGCTGAACCAGGGGAAAGATAGCTCGCGAGCGTCTGTTCCGCCCGGGGCATCGCTTCATAACCATTTTCTTTCAGCTTTCTTATATCAGAATAAATGCGCACTTGAGGGCTGAAAAGACGTGATGAATATGGCTTATTCCACGATCTAGACAGCTCACTGTGAAGATCAGGGAAAAAAGGGAGACCCCGTGATGTAGGAGATGTTTTAGAAGACAGAAAATGCTCGTCTAATTTGCTTTTAGGACGAGCGCTCTGTTTATAAGATGGCCAAGATATATGTAACTTATCTACAGCTCGTGTTAATACATCAACCAACTCCTCATATGCTGGGGAAAGAGATGGCGAATCCTCTTCCCCCCTGATTGTGTCACTTTCACTGCCCGTTACATCTAACTCCTCGGAGCTAGAGCAACGAAGCAATGAGCTCTCCCCCCGGGCGGAAGAAGCCGCGGGGCGGGCTTCCGACACCGGAGTTTGAGCTATGGATCTCCCAGGTAAGGGAGGAGAAAGAGCCCTCGGACCCGTCTCCAACCCCACTGAGAGATCCATTTGCGAACCCCAGGAATGCATTCTCCGTTCTGCCTCGGCAGAAGCAGGTCCTGCACCCTGAGGAGTGCGAGGCTCGCCGCTCTTCTCATCAAAGAGTGACAAGCGGGAGCGGAGCATGCGAAGCGAAAGCTTCTCACAATGCGGGCAATCAGTCTCCTCGAAGGCTGATAACGCAAGCTCCACTCCCAAACAAACTACACAAAGCTTGTGTGTATCCCCACCCGTTAAATAACGCGGGCAGGGAGAAGCACACGGTTTGAATAGTTGCTTCGCCATGATGTATAAACTTTGAACAAGACAACAGTAAATATGACAGACAGGTTTGACACAGATCGCTTGCTGAGGCACAGAAAGCTAACATCGGTTGCTCCGGTTGGGGTTTTTAATCAATTCCTGGTCGTGACGTCACTCTTGACGCTCACTCTCGCCATTGGACTAGTTGACATGGATGCTTCAGACGCACTCACGCAGAATGCGTTCCCAAAGCGTTATCGACGCATCGTCTCTCCCTCGATGGGGAAACTACATGATGTAAATAGCCTAGAAATGAAAAACTCAGGAACTCATAGTGAGTCCAGCTGCAATATCATGATGAACTCATTGTGATGTTGTTATAATGATTATTAATTTTGATTAATATAAAGTTTTTTGAGGGGAGCATCTCATATTCTGGTCTGTGATAAACATAACTATACTTTGAGATTTTGTTGTGCAAGGTAAACCTCACACACTCACACCCAAACATTCATGTGTTAACATACATGGAAAAATAAAACACTGTTGCAAAATGTGTGTGTTTTCTGCATGAGTGTGTGTAATGTGCATTATAGAACAAAATGTCAAGCATCATCAAGTTTTTAACATTATTTGACTCATTAATTGAATAAAATAGAAAATATTGAGGGAAGCGGCGGATAATAAATCTTTATTAGTCAGGTTTTGTCTTCAAAACTAAACCACTCTATTCCCAGAGAAAGACGGAAATGAAAACTGAAAATGTGTTTCTGGAGCTGAGATTTATTCAGATGATTTTTTATTTATATATATATATATGTGTGTGTGTGTGTGTGTGTACATGTATATATTATACTTAAGGAGCTCATTAATTAAACACAATTTTGAACTCATGTCCACAATTTTGTTGTGTAGTGTCATTAGTTGTGTCTTAATTTGATTAATAATTATTACACAAATATTATTTTATGCTATTATAAATCTATTATATCACATATGTTATTGTACCATTGTACTCGCTTTTCATATTATTCACTTTACTTTAAGTTGCACTACATATACTTTTTAATATAACATATCACTTTTACTATATTTCTACTGTGCACTGTATCAGTGCATATTTTCATTTTCACTGGATCCATAGCCTCATCAGTTACATGTGTTATTATTTGTTGTGGAGTTCATCTGTAGGCTAAAGTGCTATCAAAATGAAAAGCAGACTACAAGTGTGTCACTTTTTGATTTGTATTTACTTGTTTTATTCAATTTTCTCAATTAAAGATGTATTATTTAGATTTTATCCCAGTATTTCAAAGGGAATGAGCTGTGTTCTGACCTGAGACACAAGAAAGAGAGAGAAAAAAGAAAGAAAAATGTTGGGATTGAACAAAGAAAGCAATAAAACAATTTCATTTCATTTAATGTACATTCAAATTATTACATGCATATGTCACAGTTATACTAAATTAACATTAGAATTGTAAACCGAAAAAATAGACGAAATCAACAAGTGAGACAAATGTGTTCACAATTCCTTACGAAAATTAATAATTTTCCAAACCTAACTAAATAACTGGAGGCAAAGTTTTTTTTGACTGCACGTAGATCACAAACCTCTGAAATCGGTGGGTAAATATGAACGTTATCGTGTTTTTATTCAGAAAAAAACGCAGCTCCCCCGTTTACTTTCATTTGTTTTTAAGGCAGTCTTGCCCTCACTAACATGGCGGACGCGTTGACGTATCGCGGCAACAGCTCAAAGCGGCCAATGAGGCGTCTAGGTATTTATATATCTATGGCCTAGTAGGTGTTGCCTGAAAAGTCGCTAAACGTCGCTAGATGAACGTCATATATGCTAATTATCATATTAATGACGTAAGTGCGCTGTATTCTCTTGCCTTCCTGTGCTCACGTACTGCATTTTAATGCAGCCAAATTCTCAATAAAACTGTTTTTATTTTTATATTTTCTATATTATAATATATATTCTATATTATATTGTATATTTTCTATTTTCTATTATATAAGTTTCTGTTTTCAGACAACGGAATGAATATTATAATGACTGAAACGCGGTCCATTAAAACATAACCAGCTCTCAAAGATAATGGCTATATTTGATGAAGCAGATGCAGAGTCAGATGTGCGCTAGTGCAGCAGTAACGGAGAGATAAGGTTTGACCAAAAAAAGTCTCTAGATCTGTTGCTAGTCGCTTTTTTGGAAAAAGTCACTAAGGTTGTCTAAAAATTCGCTAAATTGCCAATACTGAGTATAGCCAATAGTGTTAATTTAAGTTTTTATATTTTTAACTCCACTAATGTGTTAAAATATTTATCCTTATAGCATTTTTGTTTTAGTACGAAAAACCCAAAATCATTTTCTGTTGAATATTTTGTTAATTATTTTATGTGCAAAATGTATAATCCACAAACTAAATTGGCTTAAATCTCCTTTGTTTTCTTCTTTTTCTTGTTGAATTTAACTAGTTTCATATTTGCTTCTAAAAAAAGTATAATGATGATTCAAAGATATCTAACCTTGTCACTACTTTTTATCCGTTTATATTATCTCACACTATGAAGAACATGACATTTTTATTTACTGTTTTATGCCATTATGATTGTGCATTGTTAGATACAACTGTCTTACTCTGATCTTTTATGTGATTATTAGTTTGTCAATAATAATAAAAAAGAGGGACAGGTGTATGTCTGCTCAAAGGATACATTGATCAGCTGCTAGAAGATCAGATCTTGCCTTTGGAGAAGACTGTTGATTTTATACTATAAAAATTGAAGTATTACTACATAAGAATTAATAGTAGCCCATAATAAATTGCGTCTTTTGCCCACCCCAACACTTAAATACTATAAATAATGATAAATGCCAACCAATAATTATATTAGAATGACATCTTAGTAAAAGTTAAAAATTTTTTTAACATAGCTATACATGAATATACACTAGTTGAACAAATGCAGTCAATGTGAATACATACATTTTCAGTCAAGCAATTAATACATGAATGAATATAATATTTACATTTTATTTACTGACAACAAGAAACATGTCTAAATGATTAAAAGAACGTATAAAAGTTAGCATCACAATATATGCATACATGTACAAGTCAACAACACATGATACAAAGCTTCATTCAAACTCGTTCTAACGATCATGTATTTACAGATGGTGAATCCAACATCCTCCTGCCATCTGAACACAACTGATACAGTTCTGCTGCAGAGCTGTGCTTCACAACTCTTGATTAGAATCAACCAAATGTTCTTACCCTTTTTTCACCTTTCCATGCCGGTCCTGCTCCACCATAAAAGATCTGCAGCAAATGCACAGAAATCAAGAATCAGAAAAGTGCTGTAATAGTTGTTTAAAATTACACTAATTAAAATAAAATACAACTTAAGATTTAAAATGTACTTGGTACTTAGACAAATCATTTGATGGCAGCTTTCCTTCATCAATGTCTCTGCAGCAGATAAACACACGTGTCTCATCTGTCCCTGTAACATCCAGACTAGAGTCAAGTGTCTGTGATTTATCTGTGATATACTGCATCTACATGTTGAGTTAGTAACTGATGTAACTCGCTTTTTATCCAACACAAATGTTCCCTAAGTTATCAATATTGCAAATGGACAAATAAAATAGATAACTTATGTTTAGTTACTTTACGTACATTTGTTTGTTTACATGACTCACACTCATCTATAGCAGTGTTGACAAAAGTGAATTCTACACAATATCACACTCACATCACTCAGATGCCTGTTTCAAGTCTGTTAAATGAGCTCATATGAAATACTTATCAAATATTATCCTGTCAGATGATAAATAGACATTTTTACTAATGATCTTCAAGATGTATATATGGTTTATGTAAATCAACTTTTGAGACGTGTACTTAATGGAGCTCCCCTGTTAGTTATGCATTATAAAACATGTTTACAGCAAAATCTCAAATATACTATATTATGTTGGGCACAGACAGGGTTTAGATTAAGCCAGGATTAGGCCATAGTTCATTTAGCCTTCACTAGCCTTGTCTGTAAAACTGGGGGATAGAGTCTTTACACCTTTTGCTTATATGTTGCTTACTTTACACCTTAGTTTTAATAAATTATTAACTCTAAAAACAATACCACTGTATAAAATGACTTATACACTTCAATTTAAGCAATTATTTTGGGAAAAATATATTCTCACCATTGTCTCTCAGTGCAAGTGGCCATATTGCCAACAACATCTCGTTTTGACATCTTGCGTGGTTCTGTGAGATTTGGACAACTTCAAGTTACGCCCCTCTCCTGCAGTCTGCAGACATGTGCTTGGGGGCAAGTACTCCTCGCTGCAGAAAGTAGGAGATGGTCCTCACTGCAGAACACAAGATCCAGGGGGTGTGGTTGGATCCAGATCCAACTCCTCCCACCTTACATAAACCTAAACCTACCTGTCTCCACCACCTAACTCCTAAACCCACCCAATTCCCAGAGCTCCAACCCTAAACCTACCAAACTCCACCCCCTAGATGTGTATCCAATCACGCCCCCTGGATCTTGTGTTCTGCAGTGAGGGGCTACTGGACTGTAGCGCAGTGATGTCACGTATGTATGTGTGTAATGCGCAGGCGCAAAGTGACTTAAGGTATGTCTATAAAACATGCGCTTTAATGTGGTGATGTCCCGTACATGTATTTACCGTACATAACATTTATTATGATTAACTTCCCATGTTTGTATAGCTAGTATAATCCTGTTCTGTTATTGCACAGGATCATGGAAGATGTGACTCATTTAAGATAATCACAATCTAGTAAATGCTATATACTCTAGTGTAATCCTCTATGTGCTATTTAAAGTTGTATGGATTCCTTTAGGGATGGGCGATATATAGCATGCCATTGTCACGCGCATTTCGTCAGTAAAGCCGGTTCCCTGATTAGAGGTAAATTTCCATCACAAGCGGCATTTAATAGACAGAGCCGTAGATCACTGACAAGCTACGCATTATCGCGTTCATTATTGCCTGAATCAATTTGTATATATATATGTGTGTGTGTGTGTGTGTATGTGTATATATATATATATATATATATATATATATATATATATATATATATATATATATATATATAAATAAATTAGACCCTCAACCTTGTATTTGCTTTAGATGTCAGGTGCTCAAACTTTTTTTTAAAGTGTAAAAAGTTCTTATGCCTATATTATTATTTTGCAATTTAGGGACTAACTGAATCCAGTGTTGAATCTTCAACTTAACAACCAGCTGCTACTCAGGAATCAGGAAGTATGCAGAGTTCCAGTGAACAAGCTGTTACCCATAATAGCACACTGACTCTGCAACGGATCTGCCCCAGAGGTAGCACAAGCTCCGGAACGCATCCGCAAAACGGGTCCGGAACGGAGTCCACTTGCACAGCGCAGTGGATCCAGAACAGACCTGCCCCGTGTCCCCCGAATGTATAATTCATCCACCACGGATCCGATCTGGACCCGTTAATGAAGCAGTTGATCTGCCACCGATCTGATCTGGACCGCTTTATTAAGGGGGTAATTTGATATGGATACCTTTCAGATCAATCTCGAACTAGTATTCTGGCCAAAACTGGCTACACTGTCTACACAGAAATATTTGAAATCTAAATGGACCAACATCAGATAGACTGGATTGCTCTATAAAAGCTTGAATATTTAATGTCTGCCTTTATTATTAATAAAACATGATGAAATTATTAAAAACTTTAGCCAGTTACAATAAAACTATAAAAAATAGTCTGTAAATGTTTTTGCAGTCTGTAATTACTATTATTATTTTTATAGTTTAATTTATGTACATTAATAGGTATTGAATAGAATTATTACAGAAAATGAAATGCAACCATAAATTGTACAAAAACATTTTTTATTTAATGAAAAATAAGACTTTACAACATTTAAGAAGAGTAAAATATTTGAGCAACATTTTTTTGTAGAAACTATTTTTTTAATATATATTCTTTGAATAGAAAAAAAAACAATAAAAAACATTTAAAATAGTAACCTTGTATCTTTATTTTATTGTAACTGTTGCTATTTTAAATTAACACTTCAAAACACTGAAGTTAACAATGAAACAGAAAAACTTCGTCTTTCTCCTCAAATGCTATTGAGCTTCAAATTTGCGTTTGAGCCCATGTGAAAAGTAGCATAATTTACATATGATTTATAGTTTATTTTAATAAATATCAAACATTAAATTCAATTGTGCATTATAGCGGACGCCTAGATGAACAATTACAGTTGTTTTTATGACTGTAAGTCATTCTCCTCAAATAATGCTGACGTTTGAATAGTGTATATCAATATCGCATGTAACTTTAGAGACGGCCCCTAAATTTGAGACTATCGAACGTCTAACGTTAAGCCAACTTTATGCCAAGTTTTCTTTTCTCTGCACCGGATTGCTGATCTCCTTTTACCCGGGCATAGATGTCCATCCATCAATTATGAACATTCAGACGCAAACATGAGGTGCGAGCGGTCGCGAGCGCGGATGGGTGAATGGCGCATGTTTTTTTTTGTTGAGCAACTGGGATGGGGCCCCCTCTGGGAGTTGGTGCCCTACGCAGACTGTGTACTCTGCATATAGGGAGCGGCGGTACTTAATATAGTTGATGTTTAGTGTATAAAAGCATATATATTGACACTTTTGGGAAAACTGCACTCAAAAATCTGGTACAGTTTGCCCAAATTGCTTAATGGGACCATCTGGTAGTGTAACCTTAAGGCTTGTGCACACCAGGGCGATTATTGCGCACATTTATCGCCAATGTTTTATGCCTTGTGACTAAACAAAGGGCGCTAATGTGAGTGTGAACACCAACCAGCAAAACGGCAGGCGTAACTTACTGCTGAACTTACAGTAAAAACACAACTTGGTGAACCGAGCACACATTGATACCTATGAAGATGACAAAGAAGAGGAATCAGTCGATAGATTTCCCCATGTTCTCCTCTTCTCTTAATAATTTCTTCATCGCTGGAGCTCCTTGTCAGCAGACAGACAAGGGACTTCGAGGTAAGTGGTACAAATAACAACAGGTTTATTAAACAACGATTAAGACAACACAGGTGAGAGGACAGTCCAGGTAAGCAGCAGGGAGCGGGAAAGTCTTGCATGGCTTATCTGAGTCTGATAGTGTCTTTGTGTTTCCCAGAGGGAACTGAGGAGCGTGGAAACGGTGGAGAACATCAGTGGGGGGAACTAGGAAGTCTTACCGGAACAACAGGAAAATAATCAACAGGTAAGTGTGTCAGGTGAAACAACATGGTAAGGTTGAGACCAGACAGTGAGTGAACGGAAGAAGTGCAGGTACATACAGAGGCGGCCTTACCTATGTTTCACCCGTTTCAATTGAAACGGGCCCCGCCCTCCAAGAGGGCCCCCAACAGAACAGGAAAATCCCATTCATTTTCTCCCTAGGATATTGATTTTCAGACATAATGTCTAAAGTGGTCTCCAACACGTCGCTCGCGAGAGTAGCTCGTGACCTGATTGGAGGTAGCTCGAGGGCCGTTCAATATCGCGTCTTTTGCACGCTCAAGTTCATTATTTCAAATAATTGAAGCGACGCGCTCATTTTTTTCCAGGCGTAACAAGTCAACATGAAGGATGGGGGTGCACCCAAACTACGGGTGTTTTTTCCACACTCTGTCGTTGTGGAGAGCGCATGGTGCATAGCAACGACAGACGCCACGGGAACCGAATTTTACTATTAATAATAAAAGATAAGCTAATAATGTGCATTGTAAATGTCAGTATTTTGTCTTTTTTTGAATCATTCTTTCTATAAAAATGATTTAAAGGCTGAAATATGCGAGGTTTATCCTTTTATAAAAAAATTTTTGTCAAAACTTTATTTGAACGTGTACATGTTAGATAACATGTTGCAAGACACTCCTTTCAAATTTGGCCATCATTTTTAATGTTACTATTTTAATGTTCATGTAAACAAAAAGTGCATATTGATGGTAAGTTTATTTGTTATTTGGTTTTCTACATAAAACTTGGTGAATTGATTTTATTGTGTAGTATTAGTACTTTTTGAACAGGATTATGTGATAACCATGCTCATTTTGGTCACTATAATCATGAAATTACATTTTCATACCATTTTATCTCTAGTTATGATGCACTATAAAATCAACAATAATTATGTGTTTTTACAGTATAATATTTTGATATATATAGCCTATGTCAATTAAGGGGGACATATATAGGCCTACAATAACTCTTTTAGGTCTAAAACAGTTAGCATAGTTGTTAATATGAGAGTTATGAGACATTATTTAAGAGATTTAATTATTGCATGAGTAGCTCTCGGCCACTTTCATTTTTAAAAAGTAGCTCTCTAATGAAAAAAGGTTGGAGACCCCTAAACCATCCAAGTTATATTCACCACGAGCTACGAGGTTGTGAAACAAAAGTTTCTGCTCCTATAAAAGCCACAAAGTATAAAAATCAACCTTGTTATTTGCGATCTTCTGGAGAAATACTACACTACCCATAATTCTAAGTCAAACACTGACGTCTCTGATTGGTCGAACTCGAGTCGCGCCGCAGTTACCATGGCTACGTTAACCGCCCCCGCGAACGGTGATCTGAAGTAAACAAATACCGGTATTTTATGTGTTTATATAGCCTACCTATTTTTTACAGTCTATGGGAAATAATTTGAATAGGAAATGAAACGTACATATGCCAGTGGTGCTGAAAAAAGAAAGATATCAGACAACAAAAAAAAAGCTTTATTCAGTCTACCAAAAGTGACCTCTTTCTTTGGTCCAGCATCTGTAACGTTATCCCTACCGGCGACAGCAGCGGCCGAATCCCCGTCACAGGATGCTAGCCAAAATAAAAATGATCCGTCTTCAGCTCATAGTGCTAGCAATAATGATGACCAAACATTGTTAGAACAAGAACATGACGATGAAGTTTCTACCGCCGAGACAGGTGAGGGAGATGCCAGGGAGAAAGCCCCGTTTACAGAGACAGACCCGGGGTGCTGGCCAGAGCATATTGGCGATGATCAACGAATTGATATTGTTAGGAGCGGTCCCATTCAGATAGAGGAGTTTAACTTCCCACAAAGCCAATCACACCGCCGTTTTACCAAGGACAGATATTTCATGACGATGAAAAATGGAGAAAAGATACGCAGGTCATGGTTAGTGTACTCAAAATCATCCGATTCAGTCTTCTGTTTCTGCTGTACCTTACTTGGCAAGCGGACGAGTAGTCTCACTCACAGAGGTTTCAGAATGTGGGAACGACTCACTCTTACACTCCAGGATCATGAAAAATCTAACACACACCGTGCCAATATGGACAGCTGGCGCGAGTTGGAGAAGCGCGTAAAAACGCACAGTACCATCGACAATACCTATCAAGAAATGCAAATGTTGAAAAAAAGACAGTGGAACGACGTCATGAAAAGGTTAATTGCCATAGTCTGTCACCTTGCAGAACGAAACCTTGCATTCCGTGGCCATAATTCCAACCTACATGAAGCAAACAATGGAAACTTTCTAGGTGTGGTGGAGCTGCTTGCAGAGTTTGACCCAGTGATGAGCGAGCATGTCAGACGAGCGGAGACAAAAGAGATTGCTGACCATTATCTGGGGAAAACGATACAAAATGAGCTGATCACTCTTATTGGAGACAAGACAGTGGAAGCAATAATACAAAGAGTAAAACAGTCCCATTACTACTCTGTGATAATGGACTGCACCCCGGACGCTGCACACATAGAGCAGCTCTCTGTGTCACTGCGCTTTGTCAAGTGCCAAATCGGTGCCGGGGCTACTGTTGGAGAGCATTTTGTCGGTTTCCTACCAGTGCTAGACACATCAGGCACAGGGCTAACAGATGTCTTCTTGAAGCATTTGGAGAAGTTAGGCCTGGATATCGAAAAATGCAGGGGACAGGCGTATGATAACGGTAGCAACATGCGGGGAAAAAATAGCGGTGTGCAGAAAAGGGTGCTTGATATCAACAAAAAAGCACTGTTCATGCCATGCGCCAGCCACAGTCTAAACTTCGTCATTGTAGATGCTGCGAAGTCAACAGTGGAGTCTGTGAGCTTCTTTGGGGTGCTGCAACGTCTGTACACCATTTTCAGCTCCTCCACACAGAGATGGGAGATTTTCAAGACAAACGTGCCACAGATGACCCTAAAGGCCTTATCCAACACGCGATGGGAATGCCGCGTGGAAAGTGTGAAAGTGCTGCGCTATCAGCTTCCTGCTGTCGGCGAAGCTCTTCTCTCACCGGTCGATCATGCAACAAAAAAAGGTATGTACGAGTCGAGTGTGTGTTGTCATCATCTGGTACAACATCTTAACAATCTTAACACTTTATTATTATTTTCTAACCAGTATTATGACTGATATTTGACGAATTGTTTTTTTCCTTTTTTGTAAGTTTTGGACAAAAGCGTCTTCTAAATATGTAAAATGTAATAATAATAATAATAATTATTATTATTATTATTTGTGTTTAACTATAAATGAGTTCACTTAGTAATACAGTAATATGTTTGTCATAAAATAATTTATCAATGCTTTATTTTTATAGGCTATAACCTAACCTTTTACAGTTTTGGATAAAATAGGCCTACATTTTTTTGCATAATTTTTGCTTAAATAAAGCGTTCATAAATTATTTTATGATAAACATATAGCTGTCTTAAGTTAACTCATTTATAGTTATAAACTCTAATAATAATAAAAATAATAATAATCATTATTATTATTATTACATTTTATAGGCTACATTAGAAGACGCTTTTGTTATTTTTGTTATTTAGTATTTTAAAATACTAAAGTGTTAAGATTATCACAAATAAGCAAAATATTTTGATGCACGCCATTCATATTTAATTGTATATTCACCCATACCCGTTAGACGCAGTTAAGACAATTTGATGTATTCCACTTAATACACAATAAAACAATATACAATAAGATTCATTAACAACGGTCTCCTGGTGTTCTTCTAAAATGAGTGAGCCACAAATCCGTGAGTACATTTTACAAACCCGTGGGAACGGATTGCGAAAGCGTGGGCACGGTTTATGAATTCGTGGGTACAGATTTCAGAAACTGCAGGCACTGTTTACAAATCTGAGAGCGCGGGTTAGAAACTCGTGGGTACGGTTTATTAATCCGTGGGCACGATTTGTTAAACCGAGGGAACAGTTTGAGAATTCGTGAGTACGGTTTAGGGCGCACGGATTGCCAAAACCGTCGTCACGGATTTTTTAAAAATTATTTTTACTTACACAGGTGACTTCCCGGGCTCCGTAATACGGCAAGTTGAGGGGATGTTTGAGCTGTTTTTTTTTTTTTTAAGTCAGCCCAGACAGCTGAAAATATAGCTACTGCGCAAATCAAATAAGCAGTGATGTTGCCCTGCGTGAAAGGGCGAGGCTTATTCCAACGTAAAACGCTGTATTGTATATAGTTTGTATAAAGCTGCCTTTTAATGAAGCTGAAAGTGCGAGTAATAAAAAAAAAAAAAAAGTGAAGTGACATTCAGCCAAGTATGGTGACCCATACTCAGAATTTGTGCTCTGCATTTAACCCATCCGAAATGCACACACACAGAGCAGTGAACACACACACACACACTGTGAGCACACACCCGGAGCAGTGGGCAGCCATTTATGCTGCGGCGCCCGGGGAGCAGTTGGGGGTTCGATGCCTTGCTCAAGGGCACCTAAGTCGTGGTATTGAAGGTGGAGAGAGAACTGTACATGCACTCCCCCCACCCACAATTCCTGCCGGCCCAGGACTCGAACTCACAACCTTTCGATTGGGAGTCCGACTCTCTAACCATTAGGCCACGACTTCCCCAAAATTTCAACCTTCCCGTATACTCAATGGCAAAGGGTTGCCGTGACCCGGATTCAAACCGGGGTTGCTGCGGCCACAACGCAGAGTACTAACCACTATACGATCACAGCGTGCCACTGGCTCACCCTGTAATAATAAAATAATATGATGAACTGTAATAATAAAATAATATGATGCAAACCAACAGGAATCCTTGCTTTTTCTGCTCTATTATGTTTACATTTTATGTGGGCAGGGCCCCATATTAGTTATTGAAACGGGCCCCCAGATGCTTAAGGCCGCCCCTGGGTACATAGTGCTGGCTGATGAACGCTGACAGGTGAATGTAATCAGGTGATTGGGATCTGGTTACTGTAGTGGGTGGTGACCATGGTGACTCCCTGACACTCCTGCTGCTTGAAATATCCATGTTCTGTTTGCCAGTAATCAAAAAGTGTGTCAATGGTTTTAGCTAGCGGGTAAATACTGGCTCTCATCTCCTGTGTGAAAAGCCCCTTTACTGTGAGGGAGTGAATCTGCATGTTCACTTGGCACATCGCCTATGATAACTGCTTGGGTATGAACACAAAAAAAACGTCATGATAATGCTCACGATAAGCTTGCTCGATAACCGTCGTGCACAAGGCTTAATGCTGCGTTCACACCAAACGCGAATAGAGTGTCAAATTCGCGTCTACCGCATCTAGCTTGAACATTTTGAATGCATTCACGTGTCTAGAGCGAAATAAAACTGTAGGTGGACAAGCTAAATGGGTATTAACGCCGCACGTACCGCCGCCGTGAGGGCCGTGGCATTAACTGTAATTCAGTCACGTGTTAAAATAATTAGCAAAACTACCGCCAGGTGGCACAAAGGGACGATTGCGAAATGAATGTTTCCAGGTCCCCACAGGCACACCCATTGAAAACGATAGAAATGGCCATTTAAACATAGGTGGCAGTGTTTCCCTCGAAATGCCAATTGGTCCTCACGGGGTCGGTTTATCGGACAAAAATTGTGTCTGTGTATAAAGTGTGTTTGAGAGAGCGCCCCCTGTGGTCAACATTGGAACAACTGTGTGTGTTTTTTTTGTTTGTTTTTATATGCTCTGACATGTTTAAACATATCCAAATGCAATATCTTAGGTGTTTTTTCTGTGATCTTTATCTTCTGTGATCTCTGACATAATCAATGGGTCCGTATACGTTTGCATTCATTCCTTTTTTAAACCACAAATTAAATATGGAAAATGTGGTTTTATTTTAACAATGATTAATAAAATACCAGCTAATATCCCTTAAACAATATTATTTAAAAATTAAAAAATAGTATAAATTATATTGTTGAATTGAACTTGAACTAAGCAACTGTTTTCATGTCATTATACATATTTACATTAAATAAAAAATCTATGAATTTTTTTAATTAAATCAAAATTCTATGAATTTAGACATAGCCTATACATACTGTATTGGATGAGCTTGATCACTTTTCCTCTTTTAATGACAGCAAGGAGTGTTGTAGATGCACAATAATTCATCTTTATTCCAAACTGCACATCTTATGTTATGAGAACATACTTTTTAGTGAGAACAATGGTCAATATTCCACACTTATTTCGATATTAAGGTGGATACTGCTAGATTCGGTGGTCAAATGGTCCATTGTCTGGTATCAATGAATACAAGGACCAATGATAATAGCTTACTGTACAACCACAGCTGCATAGAAGTGCTATTGATGTGTGAAGGCATCTCCACAACATTATGAATAATGCTACTGTCTTTGAAAATGGTAAGATTTCCTTTTTAAAACACTTTGTGATACGCAGAGTCAGACAATTACAGTATATTCACACTGCAATATATAGGCCTATTCGTTTTTACACTAAAATAGCTAACACCTTATCATAAAACTTCATAAATTTACTTTAATTTGAATTGTTTAAAACAGTCAAAATATTTTTTTGCCAGTGGAAATGAATGAGATCAACTCTATTCTAATATACAGTGCCTTGCGAAATTATTCATACCCCTTCATTTTTTTTTCCACATTTTGTTTTGTTGCAGCCTTAGGTTAAACTGCTTTAAATTAATTTTACTTTTTTTCCATATCAATCTACGTCTCAAACAACATAATGACAAAGCACAAAACAGGTTTGTAACAACTTTGCAAATTATTAGAAAAAAAAACCTGAAAGATCCCGTTGCATAAGTATGTAAAAAGTACCCTTTTCTGGGACACTGGAAATTTATCTCAGGAGCATCTATATTGCTTCTCGATGTTCCTACACTTGTAGTGAAGTTAAACTGTGGCAAATTCATTTGAATGAGTCTGATTTAGAAAGGCACACACCTAACACCGTCTAACAGCTGAAAATGCATATCAGAGGAACAAATCTGCTGCATTGAAGGTTGACAGAAGCATTATCCATAATGGAAGACGATTGGAACAGCTAGGACTCTAGAAAATGTCCAAGCTGACAGAGCTGGAGAGGTGAAAAAAGGTGAGGCAAAGAATGGCTGATAATTGCCAAATGCAGATGTGCAAAGCTTCTCATATCAGACCCAAAAAGACTTGAGGCTGTAAAGCTGCTTCAACTATGTACTGAGTTAAGGGTATGAATACTTATGTAATGCACTTATTTCAGTGTTTGATTTTTAATACATTTGCAAATCTGGTTTTGGCTTTGTCATTATTTTGGTGTATGGAGTGTAAATTGATGTGGGGAAAAACTAATTTAAAACAGTTTAACATAATCCTGCAACAAAACAAAATGTGACAAAAATGAAGGGGTATGAATACTTTGCAAGGCACTGTATGCATGTTCACACAATCTTCCCCTGACTAGGATTTATGAAGGGATTTTTGCACAGGTTCTAGCATAGGCCTACATATGGTTTTTTATGAAAAAACTTTGGTGCAGATGCAAAATCTAGCATTTGTTCTTATGTACACTTTTAGGATGAAATCTATGTAGAGTTTTATAAACAAGACCCCTTATCCTTGGCAGGTCTTACATTTTGGAAAATAAAACCTCAGATGAACATCAACGCATGATATATCACAGTGTTTCATTATTTATTCCACAAAAATAAAGCCAAGATAGAAAAGATATGTGACAAGGTTAAGACATCCTTTGATTCAGCTGCTTGTGGATTCACTTTTAGCAGTGATAATCTTAAGTGTACAGTATGTGTTAACGATTTTATTTTGCCTTTGGCACAGACCAGATAAACCCAACCGAAGCAACAGCAGGTTTGAGCGTCGCATCACGAGACTGAGAAAGCATCATGATGAGTGTGCCAGGAGACAAACAGCTAGACAGAAGGTGATTTTAATTTTATTATTTGATCTTATTTTTAATTTACCTACTTTTACATTTCATGTATGGAAGCAGCCTAAATCATTGGACACATTAATCTGTATAATATTGCGGTTAAGTTGTTCACGTCGTATTGTTAAGAAATTTTGTTCATATGTAAAATATTTGGTTTTTATGATTATATGAACATATGTACAAAACTATTGTCGACATAGCTTTAAGACAGACAATTAAATATCAAATAAAATCATATATCACGTCCACTATACACTTCTTAAAGCATGTGAAGCTGCAAAGTGAAACTAAATTATTTGTATGATTACAGTTGTGCATTCAATTCTTATTTCAGGCAAAAGAAACATCAAGTGTTTGTCCCACCATGCCCTCCCAGGCCCCGGATGATCAGGTCCCATCTCCCCTCAAGCAGGACATACTTAACTTACAACAGATGTGTGAAACAGGCTCCTTGGTAAAACACTTATTTATGTATTTTTTTATTCAGAGTTATCGTAAGAATTTGACAACTGACTATTTCTGTTAACCTGAACAGGCGTTTTTAATATGAAACCTTAGTTTCATTACATTAGTGTTGTTAATTTGTAACTTGCTCTTATTCAATATTTAAAATTCAATATCATAAAGACAACTGTTGAACTGAACTAAAAATCATTCCATTGCAATTCTCTCTTCAACAAATCAATTTATTTATTGATTCTGAGCTTGGTTTTAAAAACTGAGTTAGCTTTAGAAAACACTTGTATTCTGCTGGCTTTTAATTCCTTACGCACATGCGTCACTCAAACCATTTAAAAAAATAAATAAATACAATGTAATGCTTTATCAACACAAATTTATGTTGTGTAACGTGCATGTTTATTTACATTGAGAAGGGCACGCTACAGAGTACAGAATTTATCAAAAGTCACAAAAATCTATGAAAAAAGAAAAGCAAACCTTTAAATAAATTGATCTTACTGAATCACAGACTACTGTAAGATAAAGCACAACCAAACTAATGTGTTTATGGTGCTTGTTGTCTCTGGCAAAGATGGGGCTTGAATAGACAATATTGTCAGATATCAGAGTCAATAAAATATTTTTTACATATCACACAGCCATACAACGCAATACTTGCTTTTTTGTTATATTTATTGATTTTTAATTTGTTGCAATTCAACTTGATTAGCAGTTATGTTTTTATGTCCTATCCCTTTTATATTGTTTAATTTTCCTCTAAAGCAAAAGCAGCAATACTTAAGATACAGTTTTCTTGCAACAAGTTAAGAATGAGTAATATCAGTGAAGTGGGTAAAAAAAGTGGGTGTCCCCACATGTAAACTTGTCAGAGATGGAACATTGCTGTACAAAAATATATTTGATTATATGTGTGTTTGTCCAGGACACGGACAGTGATGCAGATACAGTGATACTAGAAGTGCCCAGTTCCTCTGTTTCACCAAGAGCCTGTGATATCCCAGAGTTAAAGAGGACTGACAGCACATTTGTAAGTTTCTTATCTAACATGCGTGTGCTGATCATTTTGTCTTAAGTTTACATTTAGTCTACAGTATCAGTTGTATTGCTGAGGTTGTTAATGGTCTCATTTATTATCATGTGTATGAGCATTTATATGCATAAGGTCCTTTTTGTCATAGCTTAAACATAACATTAAGTACATGGCAATTTCAAAGAATAAAGAGTTTAATTTGAAGAGTTAAGTTACTTGAAGTAACTTACTACTTACAGATGAATTAGTAGTTTTTTTCAGTTGTTTTAATGTTTCTTTATTGCAAAGTGGAATTTTTGGATTAATAATAGGAATTTCTCCATTTATAATACTGGGGAGTAGGTTTTTGTTACCAGTTTTCTCAAGGTACACAGGGCGAGTTTATAGTCAGTCTTTGGTGTTTATTAAGCTTATAATTGTTAACCTTTTAATAAATCCATAAACTAGATGAGGTAACATAAACGTGCAACTGAGCAATATTGTGTGAATTTATGCTTATTAATACTTATTATAAATTTGGTATTTACAGCTTACAAAGAGCTCACTTAACCTCAGATCCACTTCAGATGAAAGCAGCATTGACAGCGGAGAGGAATATGTCCCTAATTCAGAGACAGATTCAGAAGAATCTGAGAGTCTTTCTGACAATATTGATAATGCAGACAAAGAATGTTCTCAACTTGGAGATAAGGAGACAACGGCTAATCTAGACAGTAACAGCGGTAGTGAGGTTTCAGTGATGAAATTAAAAAAGACTGCATATGGCCAAAGAATGTACAACAAAAAGCAGTATTGCTTTTACTGCTCCAAACCATTCTGTAAAATGGCAAGACACTTGGCCCAAGTTCATAAGAACGAAGTGGATGTAGCAAAAGTTCTTTCTTACCCAAAGGGGTCTAAAGAAAGGAGGATCAATCTAGACCTTTTGAGGAACAAAGGGAACCGTGCACACAACACAGATGTTCTTAGATCTGGTAAAGGAGTGTTGGTGCCCCGTCAACAATCCAGTGCGAAACAAGTTAATGTGAAGGACTACATGCACTGTTTAAACTGCCAAGGGCTGTTCAGGAGAAAAGCACTTTGGAGGCATATGTCAAGGTGCAACTTGGCCAGGAAGTGCCAGGTCACAAAACCAGGTAGATCCAGAGTTCAGGCACTCTGTGCTTATGCTGAGCCTGTTCCTGAAGGAGTAGCAAAAAAACTATGGAAGCTGATCAGTGACATGAAGCAAGATGAAGTAACAAGTGCTGGTAAAAGTGATATGTGCATCATCAAATTTGGAGAACACCTGTGTAACAAGATGGGCAACGACAAAACCAAGCACGAATACATTAGAACTAAAATGCGCGAGGCTGGTAGGCTGTTGGTCAGTGCGAGGAAAATGGGAAAGCTGCAGAGTATAAAAGACTTTTTCATACCTGCAAACTTCCATCACGTTATCAAGGATGTTAAAGAGACATCAGGATTCAGAGATGAAGATGAGGTCTTTGGAATTCCATCTTTGGCGTTAAAACTGGGGCACAACCTAAAGAAAATGTCCAATATTGCAGAATGTGAAGCAATGATCGCAGGAGATGAAAACGATGTAATAAATGTCAAAATGTTTCAGCACATGTATTCGACAAAATGGAATGAATTGGTGTCTGCTCTGACTTGAAGATGCTTAACGAAGCAAAGTGGAACTCTCCTGAACTTCTCCCTTTTACAGAGGATGTTAAAAAAATGCACATGTATCTCAGCAATCAAACTGAACTATACAAAGAAAACCTCAAACTTGAAAAAAGTCAGAAGAACTGGACAAATCTTGCCCAAGTAACTCTGTGTGATGTAATTGTGTTTAATCGAAGGAGAGCAGGAGAAGATTCGAAAATGAGGCTGAATTCATATCTTCTCCGAAACACATCTGATTTACATTCAGATGTCGCTGATGCTTTATCTGAAGTTGAGCAGAAGCTCTGTCAACATTTCCAGCGCGTCAAAATAAGAGGCAAGCATGACAGAAAGGTGCCAATACTCCTGACCCCAAGTATGCTGGATTCCATTGAGCTACTTGTGAAGAGTCGTCAAGCCTGTGGCGTACTGGATGAAAATTTCTTTTTTTTCGCTATACCCATGACTGAGACATCATACTACAAAGGCACAGATTGCATCAGAAAGGTTGCCCATCAGTGTGGAGCCAAACATCCAAAGACTTTATCATCCACAAAGCTGCGAAAACACATTGCAACGCTCTCTAAAGTCCTGAATCTGAAAGATACTGAGTTGGACCAATTAGCGGATTTCATGGGACATGATATAAGGGTCCATAGAAAGTTTTACCGGTTACCTGAAGGAACGTTACAACTTGCAAAGATCAGCAAGGTGCTGATGGCTCTTGAACAGGGAAGAGTATTGGAATTCAAGGGGAAAAACCTTGATGAAATGAACATTGATCCTAATGGTAAGAAAACATGACATTGTTGCTCCTACACATTTTATATTGCCACTGTTTAGTTCCATTACAAAGAAGCATGGAAACAAATGCTTTTCTACATAATTTTTTTTTTTGCAGAGAAAGTGAATGTAGAAACTGAAGCGTCTGAAAGTGAGGATGAAGAAAGTGAGAGTGAAATGCCACTGCCAAAAAAGCGCCATCAGTCCTCTTTAACATCCATAGGTAAGGTCATCTGTGATTTGATGTGAATTCCTTCATTTACCACAAGTGACATATTACGTTTGTGTTTTGGTTGGGTTTAATAATAAGTATTTAGATTTTGCTATTTGTATTATAAAGTATCTGTGGCTGTCCCTGATATGCTTATGTGACCTAAAACAGGTCTGCAGTCACCTGACTCACAAAGCAGGTAAGGAACTTGGTGTCATTCTCACAAAAGCTGTGCCACTAAATGTTTAATGGTCACACCTCTAAACATGGTTTCATTCAGTTCACTGTATGCCTCCTAGAACAGTCTTGTTCCACCACTAATGGTTCATTTCTGCTGCATCCTGTTTAGGGTTGGGTATCGTTTGAATTTTATCGATTCCCAGTTTCGATTCCAGTTTAGTAAAAAAACAACCACAGAAGTCAAACATTAATATATCACACATGTTTATTTTCAGTGCTTGCTTGCAACATATTATTTTATTACAGGGGTTCTCAACTTTTTATACCAGGGCCACCCTTCTTTTCAGGTAAATTTTGCAAGGCCCCCTATGCCTGACATTTCCTCTAAAGGTGTTTATTTTTTAACCTTTTTTATTAAATAAAACATTTGTTTTGCCTTTTTATTTTTCTTCTGCATGTTCTTCTGCATAAAAAAAATCAAACAGACTTTAAATTAAAGCTATACTTTTGAATTTAAAAGAAAACCCTCTGCTCTAACTTTTTAACATGTATATCCATCCACAGATTTTAAGCACCTAAATTATTTAATTCAGACATTCTTCACAATTCTATCTACTGTTTGTATTTATTATAAAATAAACAATGAAAAGTACAGTAAATGCATTATAAATCTGTTTATGATATGTGCATATGACTGACCCTTACAAGATCCACCTCTATGGGTGAGCATCCATTATAAAATGTGATTTATCTTGTAGACTGATGTTAACATTACCACATAAGGTCCTGGCAGATCACTAGATGAAAAAATGCACCCAGGAATCGAAATGAGGAATCGAAATTTTAATTTTATAATAAGTATCCGATTCTTTATCTTAAGTATCCGATTTCAGAATCGGAATCGATTTTCGATTCCCAACCCTAATCCTGTCTCCCACCCACTTCTCACTGGTCACCTCTGCTCTACACTGAGCTCTGGACAGAGCTATGTGTGGCAGACTGTCCTCTATTCACCAAACCTGCTCACTCAACCAGCCTCACCCATGGATGATTGGCACCATCTGAAAGTAGTAACTAGTTCCCTGCTCATCACTTCCATCATTTGCTCACTGATTTGTGCCCATCCTACTGCATGTCCTCTGGACCTCATTCTTACTAGCCATAACTTTTACCATTGTGACAACAATCACACGTGATGTTTCATTTTTTTCTGGAACATTTCCTACAGCATTCAAGCAGGCTTTGGCAACTCCCCTGCTCAAAACCTTTCCTTAGTTCTTTTAAAGTTGAGAAGATAATGTCGGGGGTCACTATCCTATTGTCTGATGCTAATAATGGTGTAAAGTTCTTAAGTCTTATTTTCTTCCCTTCAGAGAAATCTTCAGTTGGCAGCAAGTCTTCGAGTCATCAGGCCCCTTCATCATCTACAGGTAAAGTCAAACCTTTTCTTTTGGAACCTTTTCTTTTCAATAATGATAATTAATAATCATCATTATTGAAGCTTTTGTTTACAGTGAAGCAAAATTTTGAAATGGTTATTTGTTTTATCTTCCAGAAGAATGTTCCTTCTCGGCAAAGGAGAGAGAGAGTCCTTCAAGTTCAGGTAAAGAGTTAGGACCGCACTGCTAACTTGCTCTGCTCTCTGATTGGTTAGACAGCCCAGTCTGTTGTGATTGGTTATCCACACAAATGAGTTCTAGGGTGCTTTTCATTTCTTATTTTTGCATCCTTGTTCCCTTTCCTTGCTTCCTTTCCTCGCGAGAGAAGGATTTAAGGAAAGGAAATGAGGACGGAGGAATCAAAGGAGGAATATTGGAATATTCTTGACCACTCAAGTGTCACTTAAAAGCGTCATCATCTGCGCTAAAGGGATCTGCCCATATGTTGTTAAAGTTAGTTATTTAAGGCATTCATAATAATTATTAACAAAGCAAGATGCCCAGTTTAAATATATGACATTATTTACACTGCAAAGGGAAAATATAAAGGTAAATTACTATGACATATCTGAAGGGGGAGGAGTGCGTCACGTTTAGTCGATAAAACACTTCCGCATAGGATAGACCCACGTATCCTCGCTCAAGACTCCTCAGGAAGCCTCCTCACTCCTCGATCCTCGCGGTGCAATTAGAGAATAGAGATGGCTGAACTCGATTGGTTTCTGGGTCATAGGATGGAGGACGGAGGACCGAGGAAACGAGGAATGATATTGACAAGCACCCATAGTGTCTGGGGCTTTAAGTTTTTGTGGGATGTCCATGCAGAACGTAGGCAGACATTATGCGAATCTGTTTCCTTGTGGCCTCTGAACTTTGCAAAATAGGATTCAGTCTAAAAACGACTTAAACAGAGTCAACTTTTATTGATGATGTGTGGTCAGTACACATTCACATACAGCTACATTACACATTTTCAAAAATCTGTGATGGAGATTGTTTTAAAGCGCTCCTGTTAATCTAGTTAAATGTACAATTTTCTTGTTATTAACCTATGTCTTGGTGACCTAGCTAGGAGCTACATTGTACAGAAAGTAAAATCTCAAAGGTCTCAAGAATAATGTCTGGTACTCCTCTACTTGGTATTGAATGCAGATGTTCTAGTGTACATTACCTCTGTTGTTTACTCTACACTCAGCCTTTTAAGGTAAGGTGAAACACTGTATCTTGAAAGTTGAGGTAAAATTACTGTCATTTTTAGGTGTGTCAAGATGCCCAAAAAGAAAGTGGACAGAAGAGGAGGTGAAGGCAGTCGAGAACAAATTATTGGACTGCATCACATCTGGCAGGGTACCGGGGAAAAGGCAGTGTGAAGACTGCATCAGGTCAGCGTCGGTATTACTCAAACACAGAACCTGGGAATCAGTCAAGTTCTATATCAAGAACCGAATCACAGCATTCAAGAGGGAATGTGAGAAAAGAAAAAATAAATAATCATGTCTCAGGTCAGTTTTTCTTGTTCAGGAAAGTCAAGCACTAGGTGCTAAAAGATAATTTTTTGCTGTTTTTGTTCGAGGAGTTTTTGCACTTGTATTTGTACAGTGAGTTCTCTTTAAAGTTTTAGCATTTGGACTTTTCTTCTCTTCTCTTCTCTTGAAAAAAAATTGTTATAAGGAAAATTGAGTTTAACCTGAAGAGTATATTTGAAAAACATAACTCCGTTTTTGACAACTTTCAAAAATCATGTAACCCAACAAAAATAACCCAACTATAGTTTGACACATTAATTGGAATGCACAATGAAAAAAATCCATTGTGCATTACAATTAATGTGTCAAACTATAGTTGGGTTACCCCCAATTTCCACCAGATGCGTAAAGGCTGCATTACGGCTCCGCTGCGTGACAGCTCCGTGTTCCGTCATCCGTCAATACCCACCAGGTCCGTATTTGTTGCGGAACGGCTGCGGTCATGACTGACAGCTGACGTCACGATGCCCCATGTAATCTCGCAAATTCTGGTGTGATCGCGCGATATGTAGTTTCTATAAACAGAACTACCAAACCAGGAACAGTTTTCCATTTGAAGGAGTATAGGATAGAACTCTTTTCTTTTCTCTTTTCATTTCTTCATCCATCGTGGCAACGTGGTTAAAACTTCAACAAGCCTGTCTCCGCTAAAGCCCTGCATTTCAGCCCGAGCCCGATGGGCCCCGACTTATTTATGCCCCTAGGGCCGGGCTTCGGGGCAATTTTCACGTTATAGCTCACATGCGGGCCGGGCCTCGGGCCTTTTTTGGGTTATCCTTCTATTTATATTTTTAGATATTAATAAAATAAATGAGAAGTTGACGTCGACGATAGAAAAACAAACTTAGACATTTCATAACCTCATAACTTTCATAATCTGATAATTCAACCCGTTATAATTATACTGACATACTGACATGAAAGTCTCACGCACGCACGCTTTTCCGTCAGCGCGACCCACGATTATACTTCACTTATATCCACTTATTGTAGTAGTAGCTATTATAGGCCTCTAAATTAATGTATTAATCATAGCCTAGTTGGCCAACTAATAATTATAAAATGATGATTCATGCAGCGGCGAGCATTTCTGTGTCTGCACCTGTTGTTGCGGGCCACGCAGCAAAGAAAAGAGCACTGGCCGAGTTTGAAAACATTGTGGAGCAGGACGAGGATGCCACGATGAAGTACAGCAATACATGCGCCTCAAACACAACATGGAAGGTGATGGACGAGATGTGCTGCTATGGTGGAAACAGCACGAGACCCTGCTACCGCAACTGTCAAGATTGGCTCGCACTGTGTTTAGTGTCCCGCCAGCAGCAGCAGCTAACGTGTCTTCAGCGCAGCGGGAAGAGTGATGGAAGAGAGGAGGACTGGGTTAAAACCTTTCACTCTGGATGCTATTCTTTTTCTCCACGATGCTCTGTAAGAGACTGTTCTAACTTTTCATTTGACTGGACTTTATTTTCGTTTAACTGTTGGAAACTAATGGAAAAAAGAATGGACATGTTCTGTGGTGCATTTTTGAGGTAAGATAACCTGCAAGTTTGTTTTTAATTAATTTAATTTGTTTAGATTGTAGGCTATTTCTCATTTCGTTTGCGAGCGCTGTTGCGAGCCTGCCTCAGTATTTCAATTTGTTTTTATTTTACTCACTGTGGTTTAATAAATAAAAATATGTTAAATTAACTGTCTGTGTGATATGCTTGAAGTGTTTTATATCTGGATTTTATTGTAGCCAAGTAAAGTATTAGCGTTAATTTGAGAGGCTTAATTGATTAAATATGTTTTAGGCTACTCGCTGTCGGCTCGGCTGATTAACGTTAATCTTCATTTAAAAAAATGCTCCAAACATTTTTCTAAATTACCTTGATAAAGAAATGAAAAGAAACATAACACAAAACTGACCCCTTTTTTAATTGTTGCAAATAGGGCAGGCTTCTGCTGTGTAATAAAATAAATAAATAAATAAATAAAAACACGGGCTCGTGTCGGACTCAGGCTGATAATTCTGATGAGCTGTCGGACACGGGTCGGGCTAGGGCCTGAGCGTCTCGGGCCAAGGCCGGGCTCGGGCCTAGATTTGAGGCCCGTGCAGGGCTCTAGTCTCCGCCCATTATGAGGTTTTCAAGGTGTAGTGTAGGGAAATATGAGCACGGTGTATTTTATTTTGAAAATTAAACAGATCTTTTATTTTGTTTCTGGCTGTTCTGTTTTGTCACTCGACTTCCTGTCCTGCGTACTCTGCCCTGTAGTGCTGCGGAGCGCTCCGGCATCCGGCAAAAATAGAAGCTCTGCGTATCTGCTCCGGAGGGCTGCGGATCGCCGGAGTCGGAGTGCAGCTGTAACGCATTCAGTGGAAATACACTCATTGACTTTAATGGAAACCTATTGACTCCGCCGCCGTGCCGGAGCCGTAACGCAGCCGTTACGCATCTGGTGGAAATTGGGGGTTATTCTGAGTAGGTTAAAGAAATACAGTTAACTAACACCACAACATGATTTTTGAAAATTAAAAAAAAAATGGAATAATTTGTTTTTGCAAAAACTTTATTGTCGGTTTAGACAAAAGAACTTTAGTCAAATGTGTTCAATATTTCTACTGTTCAACTGCTGCACAAAGCCAAAATGTTTGTCAAATAGGAGAAATGACAAATAAAGTTTAGTCAGAACTACCTTTGTCAAAGAACAATTTATTTGAATGCAATTGATTTGGATTTGAATGCATTTGCAATACGGATGTGATTAGTGGTAGCTAGGTTTGCCTACTGCAGAAACGAAAAATATGGAACAGTTGTGCTTATATTCAAGATTAAGGTCCAAGGAAAAGAATATGCAACTCAAATGTTATTTCTTTCTCTCTTTCTCCATTTTACAACATTAGTGAAAGATGGTTTACCTTATTAATCGCGTCCAACGTAGATTGCATGTTTTCTTGCACGGCTGGATGTTGTACTCAAGAAAAATAATCACATTGTTTGTATTTGCCAAAACTGATTTCCTAAAATGAATACAGGCAGAATTGGTCTTAGCGCAAACATTGCTTACAGTGAGGTGGGAACGAGAAGTTGTCAGTGGATTATACAGCCTTCCTCAAACAGTTATGATAACAATTCTGATTTTGATGAAGTATACTGCATGAGGGTGGCTGTGACTGCATGATGACAGGTGTAGTGATCAGCACTGCTGCAGTTTTATCAGTCACTGGTTAGCAGTCAATGGAGGGCACATACAGGACACAAATTAAGCCCAAAATATGGGATATCCCGGTTAGTACAGACTGGTTGGCAACCTTAGTGGTAGCTGGGAGCACCTGTTGATCTGTATAATGTTAATTTAACAAGTTTGGGGTGAGGTCCCCATTGGTAACCTTTTAAACACACACAGTGATGTCATTAATTAGCATATGAAAACATTACGTCACAGGTCCCCTCCAGGACCTTCTACCTGACGGGGTCCCCAGCAGTTGGTAAAATTTCAGGTCAGTCTTCTGGGGCTCTGCCTCAAGATTACAAGTAATAGCTGCTATAACAGTTATAAATGGAGTGTGGATCAGTTTCTGCCTTGTCGTGTGTGTGTGTGTGTGTGTGTGTGTGTGTGTGTGTGTGTGTGTGTGTGTGTGTGTGTGTGTGTGTGTGTGTGTGTGTGTGTGTGTGTGTGTGTGTGTGTGTGTGTGTGTGTGTGTGTGTGTGTGTGTGTGTGTGTGTGTGTGTGTGTGTGTGTGTGTGTGTGTGTGTGTGTGTG
The DNA here is from genome assembly GCF_963082965.1 of Carassius carassius. NCBI lineage: Eukaryota > Metazoa > Chordata > Actinopteri > Cypriniformes > Cyprinidae > Carassius > Carassius carassius. Next base: position 14,337,540 of record NC_081755.1, on the reverse strand, counting down.
TGTGTGTGTGTGTGTGTGTGTGTGTGTGTGTGTGTGTGTGTGTGTGTGTGTGTGTGTTCTTGTGGCTCAGTGGTAGAGCATTGCATTAGCAGTGCAAAAGGTTGTGGGTTCGATTCCCAGGGAACACATGTTAGATGAAAAATGTTAGCCTAAATGTACTGTAAGTCGCTTTGGATAAAAGTGTCTGCTAAATATATATATATACATATAAAAAGCTAAATGTTTTCATTTAATTTTTAGTTTAAAAAAAATCTTCAGGTTCCATATGCAGAGCAAAATGAGAACGGTCCAGCATTTAGCAATAATTTTTACTAACTCTGTTATTAATCTTGAATTTTTCAAACTACTAACACTTTGCATTTTTAAATTATGCCTTATGTTTGATCGCGCTGGTGCCCCGCGCACATTCACTTGAAACAGCATCAAATCACAGTGACATTCGGCACTAGCAGCGGTCCACTTTGGCATATTGCTAATTATGATTTTTTTTCCATCGATACTGAAACACACATGAATTACAAAGCCTATTTTATCTCATGAATAATAGTTAGGCTTCAAATAAATAAGAACGCAAGGTCTAAAATTAGACTCGCTCAATTAAATGTGCGTTCAATGAACAAGAAAGCCGCACTGCTTCACGATATAATATTGGATAGAAAACTTGATTTTCTCTGTCTCTGTGAGACATGGCAGCAACCAAATGACTTTTACAATCTTAATTTAGCCAAACCACCTGGATTCACCTACATTGACAGACCTAGACTCACTGGTAAAGGTGGTGGTCCTGCTATTCTATACAGATCTGATTTGTCTATTGCAGAAGTAACAATACCTGCTGTGTCATCTTTTGAATGTTTGACTATCAAAGTTAACTGCACTTCACCAGTACTAGTTGTTTTAATCTATCGCCCACCTAAGGCTGATGCGAGGTTCTTTTCTGAACTTGCAGAATTATTGACTCTGCTAAGTCCTATTTGTCCAGACATGCTGCTAATAGGGGATCTGAATATTCATGTTGACAATCCAAACTGTTCCTCTGCAGCGGCCTTCCTGCATGTGTTAGAGTGTTTTAACTTCATTCAACATGTTGACTTTTCAACTCATAAATCGGGACATACATTGGACCTATTATGTTCTGTGGGTGTTGGTATAGATCAGCTTTCAAAGGATGAAGTTAACTTTAGTGATCATAAATTACTGACAAGTGAATTTACCATCTCTGCCTCCCTGCAGTCTTCTAAACAGCGTGTCATATCCTTTAGAAATATTAAGAGTATTGACCCTGAAAGGATTTCTAACCTTGTTGCGGAGCTTTCTGTGATTGGCTCTATTGACTGTTACAACTCTGCACTTTCCTCAATTCTTAATGCTGTTGCACCAGTGAAAGAACGAGTTGTATCTTTTTCCAAGTCGTCTCCCTGGTACACAAATGATCTGCGTGCACTTAAAGCTGAAGGAAGGAAGATTGAGCGGTTGTATAAAAAATCAGGCCTCACCGTTCACAAATTAATGTTTGAACAACACCAGCTGCAGTATCATCATGCTTTGAAGACTAGCAGAGAGGCATATTACTCTCATGTTATCAATAAAGGTGCTGCTAATCCTAGGACGTTATTTAAGACAATTGATAGCCTTCTCAAATCTCAAAAGAAAAGTGTCTGCCCTTCTGATGAGATGTGTAATAATTTTAACAAATATTTTACAAAGAAAGTTTAGAGTATTTATAGCTCCATCTCTTTTGACTCTCCTTTGCTGACTAGTGAGTCTTACTCAAAAAAACTACCTTCTACTGCCCTTTCGAACTTTACTACTGTCAATGTAGACAATGTTTTTAAATTGATCATGACTATGAGTTCAACCACGTGCCTTCTTGACCCCTTGCCTACTGAGGTTCTAAAAAAGTGTTTATCACATGTCTGCCCTTCCATCACTGTAATTATTAACAACTCCTTAGCCACTGGCCAGGTTCCTCCGGCCCTTAAGGTGGCCGCTATCACACCTGTTCTTAAAAAAAAATGGGCTGTGATGTTCAAAATTTAGCTAACTACAGGCCTATTGCGAACCTGCCCTTTGTGGCAAAGGTTCTTGAACGAGTTGTTGTTGGTCAGTTACGGCAATATCTGTCCAATAACAACTTATTGGAACCATTTCAGTCTGGTTTCAGATCTGGACACAGCACTGAGACTGCACTTGTAAGGGTCACCAACGACCTACTTGTTTCTGCTGACACTGGTGCTTGCAGCATTCTAGTCCTGCTAGACATTAGTGCAGCTTTTGACACTATATGTCATATTATCCTTCTTAACAGGTTGCTTGTGTTGTTAGGCATCTCTGGTGTTGTGTTCAAATGGTTTGAGTCCTATTTAGCAGACCGTTTTCAGTATGTTTGCATGGAGAAACATAAATCTGAGGCCACATTAGTTCAGCAGGGTGTTCCGCAGGGGTCAGTGCTTGGGCCGACTTTGTTCAGCATTTATATGCTCCCACTTGGTGACATTATCAGAAAATACGGTCTGAGGTTTCATTGTTATGCTGATGACACGCAGATCTATGTTAACACTCTTCCTGGTCCTAATCTTGCAATCACAGCTCTGAGCACATGTATGGAAGAAATTAAGTTATGGATGCATGCCAATTATCTTAAACTTAATGAATCAAAAACAGAATTTCTACTTGTTGGTATGCCGGCAGCCTTGCACAAGTTTAACTGTCAAAATCTGATCACTGATTCTGATTTACTGGCCCCAGCATCACAGGTGCCACATTTGTCTTTTGATGCCCATATCAAATTGGTTTCAAAATCAGCTTTTTTTCATCTAAAAAATATTGCAAGAATTCGACCTTTTATATCCCTGCCAGATGCAGAAAAGCTTATCCATGCATTTATCACGTCGAGACTAGATTACTGTAATGCACTATACTCTGGTCTCCCTGATAAACATATTAAGAAATTACAGTATATCCAAAACTCGGCCGCACGTGTACTAACACACACAACTGTTCAGCAGCATATTTCCCCTGTTCTTTATGAACTCCATTGGCTTCCAGTAACGGCACGTATCGATTTTAAAATCTTGATTTTAACATATAAAGCCATTCATGGGATAGCACCGGAATACCTTTGTGACCTAGTTGTTCCTTACATTCCAAATCGTTCTCTCCGCTCATCTGACTCTTATGCTCTACAGCAGCCCACATTCAAATTAAAGTCGATGGGTGGTCGCTCCTTTACGGTTACCGCTCCACGGTTGTGGAATAAACTTCCATTTGCGATAAAAAATTCTACAACTCTGGACTGCTTTAAGAGGTCTCTAAAGACCCATCTTTTTAAAAATGCTTATTTTCTTTGAAGTGTATCTTATTTAGATTTTTTTTTGTCTGATTTTTCTGTTTTTAATTTATTGTTTAATTATCTTATATTATGTTTACTATACTGTGTAGCGCTTTGGGTTGGAGAAAAGCGCATTATAAATAAAATGCATCATCATCATCATCATTATCTTCAAATGGGCAACATCACGAATATGGAAACGTTTGGATATCTCTCTAGTGAGAGGATGAGAGAGCCCAATAGTGATGTCCGATTCGGGTCTTCCTGAATCGTTCAATTTAACCGGTTCTTCTTAGTGAACCGGTTGAACCAGTTCAACAAATCAAACTGAATCGTTTTAAACGGTTCGCGTCTCCAATAACCATTAGGTTAGGTGTTGGACCATAATAATTGAGACGCTATGTTAAACATGAAACATGAAAAGGGATGATTTATGAAATACCTGTAGGCCTACTGTCATTATAGTTAATGATGAAGCATTCATACATTGAGTTTCTATTAAATAAACAATATTTTAATAAAATTGTATTAAAGTGTTCAGCAATACAACAATTTTTTCAACAATACAACTGCTGGAAAAGTGCATTTACACACTCTAACTCTAAATGTTTGACACTATATTTAACAGGTACTGCCTGTTGTTTGTAAATTACTAAAGTTATTGTGCATTATCAAAAAAAGGAAAAAAAATGTTGGAAAAAAAAATTAAAAGGCAGTTTTAAACAGAGGTTTTAACAACTGTAGTGGAAAGCTGTAACAATATGCAACTTGACCCTCTCTTATGAGGGTAGGTTTGAATTCAGAAAAACAATCTGCCTAACTTTGTTAGTACTCAGTCTGTTTCGTCTTTCTGAAATAATTTGACCCATTTTCAAAAACACTCTCTCTGATGGCACAGATGTAAGCAACTATGCAAAGTCTCCTTTTCATGACAGCTGTCAACCCTTCATATACTGCTTGCCTTGCTTTCCACACAGCAAAATCTTCAGTGTTGAAATCCTAGTGTTGGGTACTTTTAGAGTAAAGTGTTAAAGTTGTGGTGTTGAATTAACACTAGCTAGTGTAAACAGCCCCCTTTGGCGGTGTAAATACGCAGTTACCTTTATTAACACTGTTGAGTGTTAATAGTTACATCCAGGACATTTGCTCTTGTGCGCGCGCCTGACTCATCTGAAATATTTTTTCACAGATGCCATTTTCTTTCCTCGCCATGCGGGGATGGGTATGAGGATGGAAAATGGCTAAATAAAGTGTATAATCTTACTCATAAAATGTGTTTTGTAAGATCACATCGTTTTATAACGATATTTATTTGCTGTGTGCGCATAAACGTTTCTCAACCATATTTTCTTTCACTCGCGAAGCGGAACAGACGAGGATGTCAGTTATTTTCCATGAGGAAATTCTGAAAGTAAGTGTTTTTATCTCATTTAAAATATGTATTCAATAACACCAGTGGCGTAGCCAGGGGAGGGGCCATGGGGGCACTGGCCCCTCCTGAAAACTGATTGGCCCCCCAGTGTGCCTCCACCCTTCTTATCTGTCACTCACAAATTCAAACCATAATCTTTCAGTTTAGTAAATAACTCATGATTGCGTCGCGATGCTTCTCAATGAGGACCAAGAATAGCGAGCTGCTGTTTTCCAACGAAAAAAAGCACACGGTAAGTTGATCTATTTTATATAGCTTATGTTTTTCGATTAGCGAGTTGTTGCAGTGCAAAAAGTGTTTGGTTCTAACATTAACGTCTTTCAGTGTTAGACAGACCAGGTTCGATGACGATGTTATCTCCTAGAACAGACCAAGATGCTAATCATTATATTTACTATGCTCCTCTGATGCTGAATGTAAAAGAGGTTTACTGCGTTACGATTTACTTATTTTTCAGCCGAACGCGCCAATATAGGCAACAACGCAATTTAAAGCAATTGTTTAAAAAAAGTATAATTGCAATTCTAATAAAGTCATTATTGAATCATGCAGTCGATTAGCGACTTTTTTCACTTAAGTGAGGTGACGAAACAAAATCGTATATGTTTATCTAACGCTCCACACTTGAGACTTTTTTTTACAGTCTATGGGTGAGACACATGCAAAAACATAGTTTTTTTACAGGTCAATTTTGAGATTTGGGGCTGTTTGTCTTCAATAACATGTCTTCTTTCAGACTTGTGGTGAAAAAAAAATCCAAAATACACATATTGGTCTTTATTTTACTACACCTTTAGTCTATTTGCGTCTGTAGATTTCTCATAAATTCAGTTGGCGTTCTAAATCACCATGGTGCTCCGCGATTGCTGTCTGCACCCTGGAAAGCTCTCTCTCTAGCTCTCTCTCCCGTACAATGTTCTCGGATCCAAATATGGTCATTTCCTTTTCATCAGCAACCAATTGTGAAAGTACAATGGGGCATTTAACACTAAAAGTGAATCTCATTGGCTGATGCCAATTTCCGACAACGTGATTCGTTCAGACGCATCACGTGACGTGCTCTGACATTTCCACAGTGTTTTTGACTGTTTTTCTGTTTAGTTGAAGGCCATAAATGCTGAGTTATATGTTTTGATGTGTTTTAGTTGGTTTGTATTGTTGATTGCTAAGGATTTGACAAGATATTGTGTCTGTAAATAGTTGTTTCCACTAAAAAAAAAATAATTAGCTTTTACATTACAAATCTTTAAATGCCGTTTTCTCAAAATGAGTTTTTTGTCATTCTTCAGTACAAACATCTTAGCCTATGTAGCAGCAGCTATGTGCAGCAAACTCTCCAGTTATACACTTATATTCTGTATTCTGAAGATATCTCCAGGGGAATTTGTTAATAAATCATTACTGGCCTGATTAATGAGACATTTTAATAAAAATAAAAGAAAATGCCGAAAATATATAAATATATAAATATGCTGAAATCCCTCTGAACATCTTTTTTCATCTTGTGTGTAATCAAAATGAAAAAAATAATTTAGCACCTGGCTTTATCATATGTTCATCATATGTCCGCTAATATCATACATAAATATTTAATGCATGATTAAATAGCAAAATAAATAACTAATACTAAAATAACATTGGACTAATTAAGCTATTCTAAACTGTTTCTATAGGATCCACATATTGTACATGTTAAACTAAAGCTACCTTTTTGAACAAGTAGCTATCTAACAAAGTATGGATATATGATATTTTTAAATCAATATGCTCAAGATTAATTAGCCTTGACATAAGTAGATTTTGTTTATTCATCAATGCAAATTTACTGCAACTGCTGCTATGCAAATTGAATGAGATGTGGATAATAAACAAAAACAATTTATTATATTAAATTTATATTAGTTTTATTAATTCATTAATTGTGTATTTATTTCTATGAATTATTAATGTTATTCTGCATTTATATAAATAAGGCTATCACTGTTTATTACTGATTTTAAAGGTTACTGAACTCTTGAAATGATTTGGATGTACAGTTCAAACAACACAAGATTGGCCCCTCTGTATTAATCATGGCCCCTCTTGTACCCCCCCAGTTGAAAAAAAATCCTAGAATCGCCCCTGAATAACACTATATTGATTTATAGCGATATTTATGTGCTGTTCTCCAAGAGAGATATATTCTTTCACTCACGATGGGAAGAAGACGGTGAATTCGGTTTTATCAAAGGAAAACACCATAAGTAAGTGTTTTAAGTTACCTCGTCTACATGTATTTTATAAGATGATTTTACTTATGATGATATTTAAATGCTGTGTGCGCCTAAATGAGCCCAACGGTTCCTCACAGATTTGAATGGCTGTGCTTGCGCAGTGCAGACGCGGGTTACTCAGAGAAGGGAGAGAGCAAAAGTAAGGATTTTACCTCATTTAAAATATGTATTGTATAACATCAGATTGATTTATAGCGACATTAATATGTTGTGCGCTCCTACACTTTCCTCAGAGAGATAACGTTAGATTCTTTCACTCGGAAGTTGGGCTTAACAAGGAAAACTTTTTTTTGTTTTTTGAAGTGTTTTACTTCATTTACTGTAACGTTATGTATTTCATAAAATAGTATTATTTAATAATGATATTTGTATGCTGTGCGTGCCTTGATGTGTCAATTGATGTGTGTTTGTACTGTCATTTATTTATCTGCTGTCCCATTTATGTGCATTAATTTTGATAGACAGAGCCCTGCCTCAGTCCAGTGAGATCAACATGGAAGTCAGGAATCGCAATCTATTTTCCAGTAAGATGGACTTATTTTTACAACAAAAATATTTACTTTTACAGTGAGTTAAAAGGTTTTCTTCAAAGGAATAGTTCAAATTTCAACTATCATTTACTCACCCTTGAATTTGTCTTATGTCATATTTTTCTTTGTTAGAATATGCTTGTCCATATATAATGTCAGTCTATGGTGAATAACATCAAGCTGTTAAAATAGAAGTCAAAGTATAATAGAGTGGTCTTATTAGGGCTGTGAATCTTTGGGAAGGCAGCGATGCGATTCGATTAGGGCTGGGATAAACGATTGTTTTTTTAAACGATTAATCTAGCGATTATTTTTTCGATGCATCGATTAATCTAACGATTAATTTTTTCAGACCGATTCGATTCCGATTATCTCCCCATTAATTGACTACTAACAATTTATACATGTTGATTTACATATCTGAATGAAAAAACATTCCTTAACATTGCAATATATGTTTATTGCTCTTAAAATTACAAAATAAAAGACTGACTAAGAATGCATTACTTTGCATTTGTATAGAGATAGCATTCAATAAAACCTTGAAGCCTTGAAAACACATAGCTTACTGAAACAAGCTTACTGAACACATAGGGTCTAGCTTACTGAAAAAAAGTTCTTCTTTCAGATGAAAATAACAACAACTTGATATCTAGCATTCAATAAAAAGGGTCACTCAAAATACTTGTTTAGAGCAATTGAAAGAATACAGTATGTAAATGTAAACTTTACGACAGCACTCGTGTAGTTTGAAGACTGTGAGTGCGCGAGCGCGCGTGAAACTTGGGTGTTTCGCCCTTTTTCTATCGTGTTTAATGATTTTGATTAATATGCACGAGGGAGAGAGAGAGCAAGAAGCGCTCGCGCTCGTGTTGTTTGAAGACTGTGAGTGCGCGCGCACAGCCGGGGCTCTCTCTCGTACGCGCCCTGTCAGGCACAGCAGTCTTTCTATTATACATCGCTCACTGATCAAATAAGGCTTTGACAGCCGCCAAAAAAAAGATCAATGCAGAAAAACCCCTGGATTGGTTATATAACGTTGGACAGAATGTTGATCCAGCCATCGCGTATATTCAGCGCACATAAGGTAAATGTTTTGCAAACGTTTTTTAGAGAAATAAAAACAGGTCGATGAATCGATGCGCATATTTTGCGTCGACGTATTTTTTGCTTCGACGTCATCGATGACCTCGACGTTGTCCCAGCCCTAGATTCGATTCAAGATTCATAGGTTTTCGATTCGATTTAAGAATGATTTTTGCAAATTTAGAACGATTCAATTCAATTCGATTCACAATTAAATTAGATTCGATTCGATTATAACGATTTGATTTTGCATTTTTAAGTGCATTCACAGGATTATTTAAATGTTTCCCCTAAAATCTTTAAATGCTTACTCAGGGGGGCAAATTACAGCAGCCTTTATGGTTAGAGAACCATAGGGAAGAAAAAAAAAAAAAAAAAAAAAAACTTTTGTCCATTGTTAAATGCTAGTTTAATGATGAGAAATGGCATACATAAAAATGTCTGTTATGCAAGATTTAAAAAAAAAAGAGCTTAAAGAGTATTATGTGTAGGCTAACATTTTGTCACACCAGGGGCATAGCCATCATTTCAGAAGTGACAGAAATATCAAATACAATAATTTTATGTATGTAGCCTATGTATTTTCATAATTATTCTAATTTTTATTTATTTTTACAAGGAATTTTCTTATTTTTTTATTACTTTTAATTAGTTGTAAGAAATCAAATAAACTACTGGAAAATAATCAATCATTTGTAATCAATATTTTTTTTTCTAATGGCAATTTTATGATTGTTTTCTATACTAGGCTATACATTTAATTAGCAATTATTTTAATTTTCTGCACAGAATGAGGTAGAATATATACTTTATAGTTTATGCTCTGTAATTATATGTCACTTAGAACTGCATCATTCATAAATTTTATTTATTGTGTTTTTCTTTAAGTTTCATCAGTTCATTCTGCTTTTATTAGCTGCAGATAAAGGCTGGCACGTCTATGAGAGTGAGATCACTTCTCTTTTTGTGTGTGAAAACTTCTTTATCTCATTTTCACAAAATAAAATGCTATAGTAGGCTAGCTATTTAACTTTTCCTCTCCATCAGCGAATGATGATCCTGAAAGAAAATGCACCAGATGTCTGCTAAAGCTACAAACGCTACTTTCATGCATCTGATTTTCAGATAAACCTTGTGCTCTTATTTCAAGGTCGTCATTAATGCTGTGATTATTTTAACAGTTTCCTTCATACATTCGGTTCATCCGCATTGTTTAAACATATTTAACATTCATATGATTTAGACACTTACACTTCTGCTCCGTCCATGGAATAAATACAGTTTTCGACTGCTCAGGTAACGCTGTCGGTAAGATGCTGAGAGCCATTGACAAACTACAGAAAAGTAAAGCTACTTCACTTTAGTATTACTGGCCACAAATCCTATAGATCACACGTCAGCTGCGTCAGAGACGAACGGAGCGCGAGCGCAATCCTGTGACAGTCTCACGCGGTAAACAGTGGAGCGCGTGAAGGACAGATTAGAGGCACGATTCACGAACACTCTTCAATGTCTCCATTAATTTGTGAATGTAGTAACTTAATGTGTATATATTTTGAAAATATAAGAATCGCTATAGAAATCACGATTCATTCGATTCTTAGCATTTTGAATCGATTACTGTCTGAGATCGGCGATTCATGATTCAAAAGTCATGATTCAAAAATCATGTTTCAAAGATCGATGCATATGAATCGTCAGGGTTTGTAATCGATGCATCGAGAAAACGAGTGAATCGTTACACCCCTAGGTCTTATGTATTATGTGATGTATATTCCAAGTTTTCTGCGGTTATACAATAAGATTTGGTGAGAAACATACTGAACTTTTTCATATTATATAACAAACATCCTGACTTGATTGTTGGTCTCTGTGCATGACTGTGTGTTCAAGAGACACTATTAGTTCAGTTCACCCTGAATTGCACACAAGTTCAGAAAAAAAGATCAAGATTAATAAAAATGTGACTCTGGACTGGAGCTTCGTTTGTCATGACAGTCAAAATGACAGCTGACAGATGAACGTGATAACTTCCTGTTGCAATGAGCACAACAGATATATTTACCTCTAAAGTACTGTATAGATTGTATTTTATTTTGTTTTTATTCATCTTGGTTGTTCACAACTTGTGTGCTTTTCCTAGTTGAGTTGGATTGAATTGCTTTGCTTTGCTAAAAGAGTCTCATGAACGCACATTCATGCACAGAGACCAACAGTCAGGTAAATAAATGATGACGTCATTTTTATTTTGGGGGGCGAAATAACCTTTAAAACAAATTGTTCACCTGAATTGTTATTCACTTATACTCATGGCGTTCCACAGACACCATGTAAGACATGTTTGGAACCACATGAAGATAAAAAAAAAAAATTATGACAGAATTTTAGGGTAAATGTTTTGAGTAAACTATGATTGTATTGTACTTGATACTTGTCTCTGATATTTCACTTGTTAATAATAGCTTTGATAAATGGATGTGAATTTATTCTGTTTTTTCCCACCAACTTTACAGGAGCACTTTTGTGATGCTGCAAGCGGGAGTAGTTTTCATGCTTAGCTGGAAATAGCAGAGAACCATATCCCGTTGTCCCGAAAAAAAAGAAAGAGAGTACTTTTTCCAAGGAGGTCCAAACGCCACTGGCACAGACTTTGTTCAATGATCAGTAACATACATCCAGCCAGGGCTGTCCTTACGGGGTGCAACTGGTGTGGTCGCAACAGACTCCACACTTGGGGGGTAAACAGGGGGTAAACAGACTGAATGAGCCCCCACCCGGGAACGCTCCTTGCTTTGCACCGGGTCATGCATCAGCTAAGTACGACCCTGTATTCAGCTTTGATGGTAATGAATGAGATGCTGTGGTTTAAGCGGATAAATGTAAAAACATAAATTGTCAATATCAAGCAGCAAAACTAACTGTTTTGTACAGCTAAAAATAGCTGGATGCAAATAAGACCGAAAGCTACACCCATAAAATTTACAAATGGCAGCACCCATTTATAGCCTACATCAGGAAAAAGGTGGATAAACCTAATGAAATTCAGAATACATATGGAATAAGAATACGTATCTTGTGCCTTTAAACTGATTTGCTTTAACATTGTTTTAATTTTTGTAAGAACATGTTGTTTACATGTATTGAAAACACTGAATGTGAAGACATTTTTTGTGCAGGAATAAAGTTACAATGTTTCAATTTTAATAAATAAATGTAAACATGTATTGATTTGTGGATTAATTTATTTATTGTCATATATACATTCCAGGAGTGTTAAATTGGACTTTTTTGCTGTGCAGGAGAGTTTTTGTAATGCTAACTCAATACACCGGAGTTAAAATATCAAGAGTTAAAATCTATCTTAAATGTGTTAAATTGTAACTCTTTACACTGGTGTTAAGGAAAAATCAACACTCTGTGGTGTGGACCAGAGTTGTTTTTTAACTCTATACCGTGTACATATAACTCAATCATAGTGTTAAACAATGTAACTCTTTGAAGAGTGTTAAAGTAACTCTGAAAAGATTGGGACAATATGCACACTAGAGTTGAATTAACACTTGCAATTTTGCTGTGCACCAAGCTAGTGGGTCATCCGTTCTTGAAATCAAGGTCTCTGCAAGATTTCGGCCATTGCAGTGGATGTTGGGTTGCTGATGCTGACTGCATCAGCCACTCTTTCATCAAAATCCTCCCAGATTGAAGACTGCTGTTCAGAAGACGGAGGGGCTGGAGGAGATGTGTGCTCAGCTTGAGTTTGCTCATCAAACCCTTGCAGCAGCTGCACTTATGCTTTTGGCTGCATCATCTGCTGCAGCATTATCATGAAAGGCCTTTAGCTTAAATCTGGGGTCAAGCAAGGTAACCTCAAAAAGCAGATGAAAATGCTCTATGTTGTGGAAGCGATTTTGCATGTCCTCAGCCAGTGTGTTCGTCATTGCAATAACTGGGCCATGTTTAGACACAGCACCCTGCAATCGCTGGACAATTTTTTGCAATCCTCTTGCCATCAAAACGACCTTGGATGCAGTCACATATCTGTTTTAATAAAAAGACAAAATAACTTAATTAGATCAAATGTGTTTTATATATATATATATATATATATATATATATATATATATATATATATTTATGAAAAGGAAATATAAACTAGGTGGGTTGAAATATGTCATACACTTAAAAGTATTTCACCAGTGGAAGCAGTTATATGTTAAATTAATTTATACATGCCTTTCAGCACTGATTTCAACAGTGACTTCTTCAAAGTGCTTTAAAATCTCACACACATTTTTGATTATGTCCCACTCTTCAAGTGTCAGGGTTGGAAGGCTGGGGTTGACCAATGCAAGTGTTGCAATGATTGCTTCCTTCTGCAGCCAAAATCTTTTCAGCATCAGGGTTCCTACGGGGTTTGGAAAAGTATGGAATTTGATTTGAGTATTTTCCAGGTCTGGAAAAGTATGGAAAAAATAAATCAGAGTATGGAAAAATATTTATGTTTCCAGACTATTGTCCCTATTTTGTTTTCTAAATATAAAATTAAGAATTTCTAAATGTATATAATAAATATATAATATATACAATCGTTTTTTTTATGCCATTTGGATCAATCTGCCAGCGCTGCCGATCGTTTTTACACTTGATCTGCTGGAGTCTAGGTCTGCAGTGATTGGCTGTTACGTTGTTAGGCAGCAGTTGCCATCACAGCGCCCCTACCTCAAACTGCTTGACTAAAAACACCTGGAACCTTGTCCTTGATTTTTACATTTGAGTGTGGACTTCACGGCAAACAAAATGGGAAAATGCAAGTTTTCCGAGGGCTGGCTTGCCAATCCTAAATATAAAACCTGGTTAGCCAAAGACTTAAAATTTACAATTTACAAAGAAAGCTATTTGCAAACTTTTTGTCAAATCATTTGACATCTCCAACATGGGGGAGGTGGCAATTGTAAGCCATATTCTAGGCCAAAAGCATCGTCGTCTCATCACAGCATCCACCACACAAAGTCTCACAACATTTATGGCCCAGACCAAAGTGGGACCAAGACCGACCACATCAAGTCACGAAGCCCATAATGTACCGATTGATCAAAGGTGAGCATTTGAACTATAGTCAGTCTAATGTTATCCTTTAATTAACTTACTACTTAACGTTAGCAGGAAGTCTAGAAAGCTGACGTCAGCTTATCAATTCATTAACGTTACCACACCAAGATAATTATGTGAATATAGTGTTGGTGAGAAGATAAAGGCCATTTCTAGAGGGAATATGGAGTATTTGGAGCTGCAGCAGTAGTCACATCAGTCAATTTATTATCAGGTGCGTTCATAGAGTGTAATTGCATGACGCAGCGTGAGTGTTGTTTCTCTTTAACGTTACTGTTAGGCCTATATTTGATACTTCTAGTGTATCAGTGTAACAAACTAAAGTTGTGTATTTTCATTTCGCAAAACGTTGATATTTACTAGAGTAGGATATCCAATCTGGGCCGTTATATGAGCAAGCGCATCCGCGTCACACAATCAAATAAGCAAAATATCGAGGGAGCATGCAATCATTAAGATTAGATTGTGTTTTGTTGTTAAGTGATCTATTATGACTAGGGAATTAATTCAATAACTGTTATGCGTATAACGTTATTCCTATTACACAAGTTTGTCTTTTTCACAAAATAAGTTGTATTTTGACCTTCGTTAAATGAACGAGTGCGCGCATCCGCGTCACTCAAACCAGCAACAGACAAGGGAGCGCATGACATGATCATTTAAATTCAACTTCAAAGATTATACTATAAATCCGATGTCCTTACACTCAAAAAAATGCTGGGTTGTTTCTGTAAACAAATTGTTGGGTTGATTGTGCTGGGTCAAAAAGTTGGGTTGTTTGGGGTACTGTAAACACATTATTGGGTTGCTCATGCTGGGTAAAATGATTTGTAACGGGGTCATTCACAAATAAACAGTTGGTTGAGTTATTTTGACCCAGCAACTGGTTTATTACTTTTTCATTCTTTGCGGAACTTTCTGGATTCTTCACTTCTGACTGGAGGAGGCACGCACTTGGAGCGGGCAGTGTTTTATGGTAAGTTAATATGAATGTTTACCTATATTTTTAATAAGTTGTGGTAGCAGCAAGCTAATTTCACTGTTCAACATACAGTCTTTGATATGGAAGTGTGAGGGGTAACGTATTTATTCTGTGAAACATTAAATAGACACTGCTAGCCGGTTAGATTTTTTGACAAAATGCAGCATCCTTAAATCTTTACCCCCAATTTCCACCGGCTGCGTTACGGCTCCGGCACGGCGGCGGAGTCAATAGGTTTCCATTAAAGTCAATGAGTGTATTTCCACTGAATGCGTTACAGCTGCACTCCGACTCCGGCGATCCGCAGCCCTCCGGAGCAGATACGCAGAGCTTCTATTTTTGCCGGATGCCGGAGCGCTCCGCAGCACTACAGGGCAGAGTACGCAGGACAGGAAGTCGAGTGACAAAACAGAACAGCCAGAAACAAAATAAAAGATCCGTTTAATTTTCAAAATAAAATACACCGCGCTCATATTTTCCTACACTACACCTTGAAAACGTCATAATGGGCGGAGACAGGCTTGTTGAAGTTTTAACCCCGTTGACACGATGGATGAAGAAATGAAAAGAGAAAAGAAAAGAGTTCTATCCTATACTCCTTCGGATGGAAAACTGTTCCTGGTTTGGTAGTTCTGTTTATAGAAACTACATATCACGCGATCAAACCAGAATTCGCGAGATTACATGGGGCCTTGTGACGTCAGCTGTCAGTCATGACCGCAGCCGTTCCGCAACAAATCCAGACCTGGTGGGTATTGACCGATGACGGAACACGGAGCTGTCACGCAGCGGAGCCGTTCCGCAGCCGTTACGCATCTGGTGGAAATTGGGGGTTAGTTGTAAACCAGCTAGCCTATATATGCAGCCTTTTTGAAATATGCTGTTTAAATTGTAAATTAATCACGTAATTATTGTCGTATTCATTGTGGACGTTGCGTACTTAAAAGTGAGGAAAGCGTTTTGTATGAAATCCATAGGCCTACAAGCGCAGTAAGTTAGTCCCTCACAGGGCTCGCACGTAAATCGGCGGGAAATAGCGAGTGAGTTGTGTGTGGAAAGTCTGCTGTATTTTAGAAATACTCGTCAGAAAAAGCAACTGAGGTAAGTTCCAGCACAGTCTGCGTGTGTCTTCTGTAAAGTCTCTGTCAGACTCTGAACCAGAATCGTTTTTGCCAAAAAAAAAAAAAAGGTTTTTATATGAATGACGTGCAATCTTTACAAACAGCGTCAGAGGAAAGGAGAAATAAATCGATTTCATGTTAAGCGTTTTCTCACCCTGAAAACAAATTACAAGTTAAGATTTTAGGTGCTAAGACTATAATTTAGTAACGTTATTAAGACAGTGGTCATCGGCCGAGTGTGCGCGAAGAATTTCTGAGGCCAAATAATGTTTTTTGCTATATTCACAACAGCGCCATCTTTGCCATCACACAGGAGGCTGTGACGAATAGACATGCATCTCTAAAAGCAAGTTGTACTGCTATTTACTGTGTTCTGCTGAAACACTCAAAAATATCTGTCTGAGAAAATTCAATAAAACTCCCCAGTCAATATGAGCTGTGGAAAAATAGATCTAGAAGTTATATACAGCTTTTTTTTTACTGCGGATGCCATTAAAACACGGTGAGTTTATCCTTTACAGCCTTGCTTTTATACTTGTCATGGCACTGCTCTAAATAAAGTCTTATAAACTAACAGATGACACCGATTTAAAAACGGATATGACCGTGGGCCGAAATGTCAGAAATGTTTAGAGGGCAACGATGTATTAAAAGCAGACGTCAACGTTTTAAAAACGATCCCCTTTTACACGGATCTGCGAAAATTATTTAAAAAGCTGTATGCATGCCAGGTCAGTAGTTGGCGATGTCACTTCGTCAAGAAACTCCCCATGTGAACACATAATTATCAGATAATTATGCGCAGTAGTGATGTGTCGTTCTTGAACGATTCGTTCATTTTGATCGAATCTTTAATGTGACTCGGGAAGAACGAGTCGTCTCGGGGAGTGATTCGTTCAGTCGCGCATGCGCATTATTCTATAGGTTCTGTTCTAGTAGTAGTGATTCACCATACATGTCTATGGATTCACCTGTCAGTCAATGCAGTCTTGAGCCGGAAAGAGAATTGATTAGTTCATAGTTCGGGTCTATCGGGTTTTTGACTCGTTCCTTAATCACGTCACAGCCCCATACGCTTACCCAATGCAGTCTGAGCCGGAAAGAGAATTGATTAGTTCATAGTTCGGGTCTATCGGGTTTTTGACTCGTTCCTTCATCACGTGACAGCCCCATACGCTTACCCAATGCAGTCTGAGCCGGAAAGAGAATTGATTAGTTCATAGTTCGGGTCTATCGGGTTTTTGACTCGTTCCTTCATCACGTGACAGCCCCATACGCTTACCCAATGCAGTCTGAGCCGGAGAGAGAGTTGATTAGTTCATAGTTCTGGTCTTTCGGGTTTTTGACTCGTTCCTTAATCACGTGACAGCCACATACGCTAAAACCAATGCAATATGAGCCGGAAAGAGAATTGATTAGTTCATCTCATGAGTCTTCGGGTCGGGTCGAGTCATTCCTTAATCATGTGACAGCCCCATACGCTAAAACCATAGACAGTAATGCAGTATTGAGCCGGAGAGAGAATTGATTAGTTCATCTTTCGGTTCTTCGGGTCAGAGGCATCGTGCCCATTCAAAGTGAGATGCCAGATTTCTGAGCCAAGTGGATTTTAAATGCAGCTTCCAAACGAAAAAAAAAAGAATTTGCAGAATAATATTTTTTATATATTTGATACAATCACAGCGGTGTGATTAGATCGTTCAGTGCACAGCATCAGCTGCTAAATTCAAATCTGCGTTCGCTGGCTGGCGCAGAGACAGACGCGTTCGTACAATGCTTCATGATAACCAATCAGAAACTATTCTGTTGCGCTTATGGATGCAATGGCCAATGAGAGACGTCCAGAAGAGTCATCACTGAAACGCGGTGTTTTGTTCACTTGCTCGCTGACTGAATTATTTAGCGAATTCTCTCATCAGAAACAACAAAAAGTGCAGATGTGCGTACGAATGTAAGTAAGATATTCGTTTCATAATGTAAAGTGCTTCAGTGATTTTAATGGGAGTTTTTGAGAGTGCCTGAACTCTGGCTAGACTGAATGAAAATGTTTTTTGATAATGTAAATGTTCTTTACTCTCTGTAAAATGAAAGTGTTAAAATAAGTATCTTACAATATTGTTATTAAAATTTACATTAAATGCAAATTCAGTCATATTAGAAATATTTTATGGCATGATATGGCACTTAAGTAAAAAGTCAGGTTATGTGTAGTTAATTGATTACACTACATTTCCATATATTGATCAAATAACAATCTATAAAGGTGCAAAACGCGTTTACCTACACATATTTGAGAAACGAGATATTTCCTGATATATTAAGCATGTTTGGAATTGTTTTGAATAAAAAGGAAAAAAATAAATAAAAAAATAAGCCTATATCAGTTATACAGTGCTTTCGTAGAATGACTTATACTCCCGACCCCCCCCCCCCCCAAATGTGCCCCCTCAAAAATCATTAATGCATGACGCCCCTGCTTCGGGTTGTTCGTTCTTTTGTCCCGTGATGTGACAACATTGGCTAGAGTAATTATTAAATCAGATTGTCTGTATAAACCATACTTTTGTAACATATGACACTTTATAAACATTAAAAAACACTGTGTACATACTTTTGAATTATTGTTTATTTGTGTGCCAGAAAAGCTTTGTAACAAAGAGGACAACTATTCCAAAATAAATCAAAATAATAAAAAAGTAAATAATTAAAAATAAAATTAAAATTAAAAGATAATAAAGCCACAGGGTCTAATAACCTTAACAAATGAACTTTAAAAGTACAATATAAAAAAAGAAAAGAAAAACTAAATATTGCACAACAAGCTTTGCTTTTTTTATATAATTTAAAATGAATACATTTTAAAATAAATAACACTTTTGTGCCAAAATAAAAACTTTATATCAAAGAGGATAACTATTCCCCAAATAATTTTAAACCATTTAAATAAAAATAAATGAAAATTAAGAGATACTAAAGCTACAGAGCCTTATAACAATAACAAATTACCTTTAAAATCACAACAACAACAAAAATATTGCACAACAAGCTAGTCTTTTTCTAAATAAATAAAAATAAATAAGCTTTAAAATAAATAACACACTGTGGCTATATTTTTAGGACTTGCTTTAAGGCATGTTTGCATTAAAAAAAACGAGCTCCCTGACCTTGGATGGGCTGAGTCTGTTTCTTCTATCTGAAATAATCTGCCCAGTTTTAGAAAAAATTCTTTCAGATGGCACAGATGTGGCCACAATGCAAAGTCTTGTCTTTGTGACTTCAGAAAGGCTTTTGTATACTGGTGAACATCTCCTCCACCAGGCCAGAGGGTCTGATGTGCGGGGTAAGAGTGCATCTCCTTTATAGCATCTGAGCTTAGAAGAGGTAGCAGAAGGCCTCAAGCTTGCTACCCTCTCGTCAAAGTCTTCCCAAAACATGGCCCCTGCACTGGCAGTAGCACCAGGATCTGAAGTATCCTCCTCACTCTGAGCTGGGTTAAAACTGTTAAAGCTGAAGTTATCATAACCTTAATGTTTTAAACTAACATTAATAATTCAAATTCAAAATTTGCTTTTAATGTATATGTCATTATGTCCTTTTTTGAACAATCTTCTTATACATATATTCAGGGTTCTAAATTAACACCCGCCAACCCGCCAAATGCGGGTTAAAATTAATTTTGGTGGGTGTTAATTAAAACTTACTAGCCAGTTTGGCTGGTGATCCATGGCATGAGGCTCTGTTCTCAGTCATTTATCCCCCTGGCAGCACTTCCTACATTTCCCATGAACACTGTGCTGTAATGCTACGTGATGACGTTTCATATGCCCATTGGCTGCACGCAGTTTGCAGTTAAAACAGCGCGAAAAAACACAAGGAAGAAGAACGAATGGAGCCAGAGCAGGGAACATAGACTGAAAGAGGAGGGAGTTAGCTATTAAAGAAAAAAATTAAGATTAAACTAAATGCGGCGGTGGTTGGGACAGATTTCTCAGGGCGAAAAGAGGAACGAGGCAAGGGATGAGGATATTAAGGAGCCCCGCACGTCACCTGTAGGAGAAAAAACAATCAATCCGTGGCGACGGTTTTGCAATCCGTCCCCTCAGTTTATAAACCGTACTCACGAATTCATAAACTGTTCCTTCGGTTTAACAAACCGTGCCCACGAATTTCCAATCCGTGCGCTCAGATTTTGTAAACTGCACCCTCGGTTTTTTAATCTGTACCCACGAATTCATAACCTGCGCGCACACTTTCGCAATCCGTTCCCATGGATTTGTAAACTGTAGCCTACTCACAGATTCATGCAGCAAGCTCCTACGTGTTAACATACAGTTTTAATGAATATTATTATGTGGAATGGTTCTACAGCAAAGTGTCTTAAGTGATTCTCTATCAAGTTTCAATAGTTCACGCTTTCATATAATTAGCTGAGGTATGGAATGCGTATTTGGCGTGCTGTCCGGGGAAGGGCTCCGAGCTCGGGAATGGCCCGAACCTAGAGTACCCCCCCTTCCCCGTCTATTTATAAAGTGAACTTGAAGTGAGGAGATGGGGTGGAGGAGGGATGCTGATAAACCGTCAATGGATAGAGGTAAGTCAGCGATATTTATACTATGGGATTGATTACTTGATTATGGTCCACCTGCGTTGATTAGGCTAAGTATCTGACGCGCTCCTCCCGAATCTTATTAATAAAATTACATTTCAATAGTTCACGCTTTCATATAATTAGCTGAGGTATGGAATGCGTATTTGGCGTGCTGTCCGGGGAAGGGCTCCGAGCTCGGGAATGGCCCGAACCTAGAGTACCCCCCAAAAAGCAAATATACAGGAGGACAGCCGCCAGTTTAGAGAATGTCCCCCCAAAAGCATAGAGTACTGGCGGGGGCTGATTTGGTTTCTGAGAAGTCGTCTCGTAGGCAGGTTGGAAGGGCCTACGTACTCCGGAGGGAGCGACTTGGGCGTTTGGAGAGTAGGCCCTACCGGCTGCAGCTAGTGAACTACGTGGTTGTTGGCGCCCGGTCGGTAGGGCTCGAGCCGATGCTCAACTGGAGCTTTTTGGCGTTGGAACGGTGAGCCCTACCGGCCGATGAGGAGGAGCAGCGTGGTTGTGGTGCCCGACCGGGAGGACCCGAGTTGCCTCGACCGGAATAGGTCACGGTGTCGGCGTACGGGCCCTACTGGCTGATAGCCCCTGCTATTCAGTGGGTGAAGGGCCTAGTGCTGACCGAGAGGGCCCATGAAGCCTCCGACAGGAGATTGAGACTCAGAATGACGGACGTCTGGGTCCTCTCGGTTTGGCAGATAAAAAGCTTTGGGCTGGCCGACAAGGAGGACTCTGGCGACATCTGATGGGAGATCCCGACTCACGGCATTAGATGGATGAGACTCACTTGCGGCCGGCAAGCATAGGCCCGCCCGGGAGAACTCTCGCCAGACGTCTGAAGGGAGCGCACGCATCAGACGGGTAAGCCTCGCCGGACGGGGAGAGTGGAAAGGAAAACCCGACTGGGAGGTCTCTCGCAGCATCCGATGGGGCATTAGACTCAGAACATCGAACGGGTAAGCCTCGCCAGGCAGGGTTAAAAGATGTGAGGGTAGCTGAGTTATTTTTATTTATTTTATTTTTTTTGCAGGATTTGGCGAGAGGACGAGACTCGTAGCGCCGGACGGTTAAGCCTCGCCTATCGTCAAATGGAAAGGGAAGTTGCGTGGCCGAGAGGCTGTTACCGACGTCCGAAGGGAGCACACGCATCGAACGGGTAAGCCTCGCCGACCGTAGAATGGAAACGTAAAGCAAGTCTGTCCAGGAGGCTCTCGCCGGCGTCCGAAGGGAGCACACACATCGAACGGGTAAGCCTCGCTGACCATAGAAAAGGAAAAGGTAAGGTTGTCTAACCGGGAGGCTCTCGCCGGCGTCCGAAGGGAGCACACGCATCGAACGGGTAAGCCTCTCCGGATGTGTGACAGAAAAGGTAACGATAGGTGGCCAGGAGGCTCTTGCCAGCATCCAACTGGGACTTCCTGTTCCCCAAAAACAACTGGGTGAGCCTCGCAGGCCGTAGGATGGAAAAGGTAAGTTTGTGTGGTCGTTAGGCTGTCGACGGCGTCTTATGGGAGTTTGCTACTCACGGCAAGAGACGGGTAAGCCTTGACGACCGTAGGAAGGAGGGAGGGTTTATTTGTGTGTTTGGTACCTGCGGCATCGAACGGCTTGCTTGTAGGTTTTGTAACCTAAACCACGTGGAATGGTCATGGTTGGCTGGCCAGGAGGCTCTCGCCAGCGTCCGATGGGAGCACTCTCATCAAACGGGTGAGCCTCGCTGGCCAAGGATGGAAAGGTTGTCCAGCCGGGAGGCTCTTACCTTCGGCCAACAGGAGCTTAGCTCCCGGAATCGAACGGTTAAACCTCGCTGGCCAAAGGACGGAAAAGGTTGTCCAGCTGGGAGGCTCTTACCTTCGGCCGACAGGAGCTTAGCTCCCGGAATCGAACGGTTAAGCCTCGCTGGCCAAAGGACGGAAAAGGTAAGGTTGTCTAGCCGGGAAGCTCTCACCTACGTCCAATGGGAGCCTTGACTCCATGCATTGGATGGGTAAACCTCTCCGTACGTAAGACAGAATGGCAAAAGGGTAGCCGGGGGCTTTCACCTACGTCCGATGGGAGTGTGAGCTCCTGGCAACGAACGGGTAAGCCTTGCTGGCCGCAGAATGGAAAAGGTGAGGTTGTCTGGCCGGGAGGCTTTCGTCGGCATCCGATGGGAGCTCAAACTCCTGGCATCGAAGAGAGAAGCCTTGCCGGCCATAGGATAGAAAAAAGGTAAGGTTATCTGGCCGGGAGGCTATGGCCGGCATCCGGTGTTAATCTGGCTTTTTAATCGGGTAAGCTTCGCTGGTGGTCGGATGGAAAGTCCAAGATTGCTTAAGCGGGGAAGCATCTGACAGGAGTTTAATACTCACGGGCCTGGTTTCACAAATGGGGTTATGCTTAAGCCAGGACTATGCCTAAGTTAAATTAAGATATTTAAGCAACTTTTACAGAAATGCCTTAGAGGAAAATTTTACAGGTGTGCATCTTGACACAGAACAATGACACTGGCATATTTTAAGATGTGTCGGAGCAAGATATTTTCAGTTGAGACAGCTCAAACATGTATTTTAGTCTGGGACTAGCTTAAGCCTTGTCTGTGAAACCATGGGACGATGTCATACGACTAAGCTTTGCTGATAGTTGAACGGAGAAGGCAAAGGTTGGCTCAAACGGGAGCACTCTGGCAGCGCCTGACAGGGAGTTCGATACTAAGGAGGATTTGGTTGTCTACGAGGGTAGACGCTGTGAGGCTTACTTGAATAATTGTTTAGCAAATCCAATAAGCTGCTTCCGATAATGAGTCCGAAAAATCTTGGTGCAGTCATTGTATTCGAAATTAAGCGTGCAAAAATAAATTGGATTTCCTGTGCCAGTGTACCCCAAATAGGTGCCATGTATCGGCGATGTGGTCGTTGTCGAATTGTCGTATTGTCAGCACATGAGATCGATGGTACGTATCGACGATGTAATCATGCATGGGTGGAGTAAGAGAAAGATACTTTATACTTGTCTGAGCTTACTATTTGCCATTTTAAGCATGCAGGTGCACGAAAAAGCCTATGGAATCACCGATAATCGAAAAAAAAAAAATATATATATATATATATTTTTCGGACGTACTGATAAACTGGCAATAAATATAAAATACTATATTTAAAACTGCTAGTTCATGTAGTCGGCACTACGGTCATCTCGCTTGTGCCGGGTTTTTTTTTTTTTTTTAACTATAGTAGATTCCATTTAAAGTCCAACGATTTAACCCTAATATGGACGTAAACAAATGCCTTAAATATAAGGTATTCAAAAACCGGTAAGTTCATATATTTGAAGTGAGTTCGGTTGAAATGATGCCTTGGTCATACGCGCTCCAGACCACATGCCTCATGATGGGACCGACGCGCCGCCCCTGAGACCAGAATGAGATGCATTCTAATGTAACTGTGGCATTAAACTCCGTTAGTGAGAGCTCCTTTAGAATATGGCACGTATCGGATTTACCTGTTAAAGTACGATGGAATAACTTATATCTGCAAACGATGCATGTCTATTTGTGGATGGAGACTTCTTTGCCACCTGTAGGCTCACGTCATCCTTTGAGAGCATGGGCGAGCGTGGAGTGCAGTGCTGAGATGGGATAACGGAGCGGTTTGATAGCCGAATTATGGTAGGCCGCCTAATAATTATAATAAAAAACGTTGATTGGAGAATGGGCCTAATATCGTCTTGGCTATTGTCAATACATGATGCTGTCACCGCAACCTAGGATGCATGGCATACCTATAAGCGGAATTTTTTTTTTTTTTGCGTGTGAACAGACGCTGCTGTGGCAGTGGGGAGATACGGGAAAGGCTCCTGCGGGAGCAGACACTGCTGCGGCAGTGAGGAGGTATTGGAAAGGCTCCTGCGGGAGCAGACGCTGCTGCGGCAGTGGGGAGATACGGGAAAGGCTCCTGCGGGAGCAGACACTGCTGCGGCAGTGAGGAGGTACAGGAAAGGCTCCTGTGGGAGCAGACACTACTGCGGCAGTGGGGAGGTATAGGAAAGGCTCCTGCGGGAGCAGACACTGCTGCGGCAGTGAGGATGTATAGGAAAGGCTCCTGCGGGAGCAGACACTGCTGCGGCAGTGATGAGGTATAGGAAAGGCTCCTGCGGGAGCAGACACTGCTGCGGCAGTGATGAGGTATAGGAAAGGCTCCTGCGGGAGCAGACACTGCTGCGGCAGTGAGGAGGTACGTGCAAGGCTACTTGCTTCGGCTGCTGTAGATGTTGGCTGTGGGAAGAGTAAAAAAGGGTTAGTAACATTTGATGGGGCAAGCTAAAAATGAATGGGTAGCCTACTGTGTCACCAGCTCAGCAATTGGTTGCCTGATTTGACAATTCCTCAAGCCTTGTCCACGTTATTAGGTTCCTGTTGGAAAAGCATCTTTCCTCTCGTTTGGCCTCCGGGCTCTTTAGACGGTCTCCCGAGCGGATTTGGAACGCTGTTTTCACGTTGTAGTATGGACTGTGGAAACAGAGGCTTTGGAAATGATGAGGCATGTTTAGTCTTGTAGGACGTTGTACCGAAAGACATGATTACAGCAGTAACGTTAACCCCTTACCAGTCACCCCCCATTTTTTTGGCATGGAGACAGAAATTACATACCCAAAATAAAGAAGTTTCTGCTCATGATTCTTTCTGACTAGATCCATGATCAACGTTTGTCCATGAGCTAACACTTCGACGTTTACCGTTCAGTAATAGGAATCGTTTTCCTGGCATAATTACTGAATAACTGTCACTGAAATGATGTTTTATCGAAATATTGGTCAATTGGCTTTCAATTGATGCAGGGTTTATCCAGATCAAGTAAGAGAGTGATGTTTAACGTGCTGTGAAAATGAACGATAATAAACAGGGGCGGTTGGCGATGCTTGCAAGCAAATGGGTTAATGGCAGTTATGTGCCATTCGCTTCCAAGTGGTTTCTAAAGATGTTTAGTTGCCGGTTTTTTTTTTTTTTTTTGCAAACGACTTTTCTCCAGTGTTGTGACGTATTTCCGAGAGAAACGGAATAATAAATGAGGAAAGTAGTGGGCGTGGCTTATTTTCCAACTAGCACCTGATTGGATTTAGATAAGTAGGTGTTTAATTCAAAAAATGGAGGCAGATCTAAATGCAAGTTTACAATCGGTTGTTGAGGATTACTCGCCACCTCAATCACCGCAATTTAGTTTTCAGCAGGAAAAGGAGGAAGATGAGAACAGGAACACACGGAGGATCATTTACAAAAATGCATCTCCTTGCCATCTCTCCTTTCACGCGCTGTCAATGCTCGCCGCACACAGGCAGCCTGTCTACTGTCAGTGTCAGTTTGAGGGGCGTGGTTACATATTAAGCAGACACCAAATTCCTCAAGCCTATGTCATAGGTGAAGGTCCTCCAATGCAGAGGGGAGGGGCATTTTCAGATTTTGATTAAAGATTATGAAGGCAAACTTATATAGTCAATTTTGATTTCATGTGGACTTTAAAAGGCGGCAGTTATTTTACTCACACTTGCTATCCTGCGTTGAAACACTATGGCGGATGCGTTTTAGATGAATTTTGAGTGATCACACCGGTGAATGGTGAAATAGGTCCCTAAATTATTTAGAAGTTAAAATGTAAAATTAAATTAAGCATTTAGCAGAGACTCTTTTATCCAGAGACTCACGAGCGGTTTTTTTTTTTTTTTTTTCCTCTTTCCTTCATGGAACTTAAGTCTGTATCATTTCCGTGAGGTTTAAACGTGCGCGGTAAGGCGAATGTAATGCCTTTGCTTCGTGGTTAAAAGTGGCATCATGATTCCGACGGAACGTTTGTATCTGTAGTCCAAATCTATGCGCAATCCACACTCCAGATCAGCAGGTGGCGGTAATGCACCTTTACGCTGGTTTGCCGAAACCGCAGAAGAAGACGGAACTGCGTCATGACGTCGTTTAACAAACTTTAGCCGCGAACCTGCTTTTAGATGCAACGCTTGGATGCTAACTGCCGTAAAAATCCAATGAAGAAAAAGGAGAACCTGTTTTTAGCGTCTTCGCCTGAAAATGTATTGTTTAACGTTGCGCGGTCTGCGCCGCTAGAGGAAGCGGCCTCAAACTGCCACTCGGCCGGAACGCCGGGGTGAAAGGCTGAGCCGCGGTGAGAACTGGGGTTCGACCCGGGCTGGTTGGGTTCTTTCTGCTGCAATCCAGCGCTCGGGGAGAGCTCGGTCTCGGGCGGCACGATCGTTGTGTCGAGCAAGGCGAGCTTGGAGCTTGCACGGTCTATTGGCCACGACGTGTGGCTTGGCGATGAGGGCAGCTGTCACGATGACGCTTAATGCTGCTCAACGGCCGTGTTTGGTGGGTACAAATGATCTCGGGTCCGGCAAAAGCAGCAGGTCTTATAAATCTCCTGTGTAGCTCTCTTCGTTGGTACGAAAATTGGGTCTGTGGTAAGGTGACAGACGAAGCGAACCAGCATGCTGATAAACCGTCAATGGATAGAGGTAAGTCAGCGATATTTATACTATGGGATTGATTACTTGATTATGGTCCACCTGTGTTGATTAGGCTAAGTATCTGACGCGCTCCTCCCGAATCTTATTAATAAAATTACATGTAGTACAAAGAGGTGGAATACAAAGATTTAATAAGAAAGATGTGCATCAAAATCTTGTTAAATTTGTGATAATCTTATAATAGCACTTGATTATTATTGTACAATAAACCTGCTATTGTGACTGACTCTGGAGTAATTATTTTTCCTCTTTTGTAAGTTGTTTTGGATAAAAGATTATTATGCATAATCTGTATAATAATATATAATAATGATAAAAATAAAAAGAAAGTTATTTTTATAATTTTAATTTGTAGGCTAAATAAATGATTACAAGACAGTAAAAATGTTTGTCATAAAATAATTCATGAATTGCTTTATTTCTAAATAACCTTTGACAGTTTTGGAAATGCTTGTGTACAATTCTTTCTTAACATGAAGACTTATTTTTGTGATTTTATTATACTAAGCTCCACCCACCCCACCTGCCGGAGTTAGATGCATGCTTCACTGTTAATATTATTATTAAATAATTAGGCCAAAAATAACATTGCATTCAGTTAGAGAGAAAAGGAATGAAAACATAAACGGTATATTATTTGTTTTGTATAGGTTTTTACCCTTATTTTTTTCTTTTTAGCGTTTATTTTTTTGGCCATAAAACACAGGCGGCTGTGTCTTATCCTATTGGTGATTAATGTAAAATAAACGCTAAAAAGAAGACTATTTTGTGAATGCTGATTGTGGTCTCGTTGGATACTATGAAAAATAATGTTTAATAAACAGAAATTAATCTGCCGGTGGGGGCGGCGCCACAAATGCGTGCCAGTTTACAAATCTGTGGGAATGGATTGCGAAAGCGTACGAGTACGGATGGAAAAACCGAGGGTACGGTTTACAAAATCTGAGCGCACGGATAGGGAATTCGTGGGCATGGTTTGTTAATCCGTGGGCACGATTTGTTAAACCGAGGGAACAGTTTATGAATTCGTGAGTATGGTTTATAAACTGAGGGGACGGATTGATTTTTTTCTCCTACAGGTGACGTGCGGGGCTCTGTATTACGGACAGAGAAACAAAGAAAAGAAAAGTTAATGCCAAATGGCTGACGGGTCATGAATGGCTTGTGTTTGATCACAAGTATCTTAATGCTTTGTCAGGATTGCCGCATGTAAGTTACGCGAAAGAAAAAACAAAACAAGCAATTTCGTGGTGGGAACTAATAATTTCAAATTTGAGTCAGTGTATATTTTGTTGTATGCATTGTACTTTATATGTGTTTTTCATGCCAACAATGTTAATAAAATGATCAAATGCATTCAGTGGCACTCATAATTTGTTATTTTTACCGGAAAAAAATGGCTAGTGGAAATTTTGATTGGCTGGTAACTTTAGAAAGTTACCAGCCACATTGGCTGGTGATCAAAAAAGTTAATTTAGAACCCTGCATATATTACACCAATATGTAAAGTCTGCCTAGGAAAAGCAATTATTATACCAGCAAACTCAAAATTGGAGTAAAAATTAACAAACCAGTCTATAAATACTTTTTATTGTAAGCTAGGATTATTATATTATTATATAGCCTAGTGTTTATTTACCGATAGACAGTCAAAAAGACAAATTAATCAATATTTTATTTATAACAGGGTTTTATTTATTTATAAAATAATAACAAACCACAGATCCTCAACAAACAGTAACAAAAACACAGTGACAGAAAATGTCAGAAATAGCGTATGGGTCTGTCACGTGATTAAGGAACGAGTCAAACTCGACCCGAGACCCGAAAGACTCATGAGATGAACTAATCAATTCTCTTTCCGGCTCAAGACTGCATTAGTTTTGCGTATGGGGCTGTCACGCGATTAAGGAATGACTTAAACCCGAGGTAAGAGGTGAGGTGAGCTAATCACAAACTAAAGACCCAGGTAAAGAAGGAATTTTTTTTCCTGTATCTTATAGCATTTTAGTTTTGTATTGTTTTTAGTGTGATCAATGTTTGCGTAAGTACTAGATGTGTTGGGGAAGTAACACATAACATTTTCATTACATTTTGCTAAAATGAACGAGAAAATGACTCGAAAAAAGATTCGTTCATTTTGCTGAACGAGACTCAAAAGTCCGAGTCGGTAAAATGATCCGAACTTCCCATCACTAATGCGCAGACAGTTTTTGTTGACATGGAGAGAGACAGTAACGTTACTGAGTAAAGGCATCGTTTTCAAAACTTTGCACTTTGAAATCCGGTTTCAAAAGCTTAAGTTTAAACTCAAAATTCCAGGACCAAAACACACTGTTGTTGTGTAAATGAACAGCCAAAACGCATAAAACGTTTTCCATTTTCAGTTGAAAACAGTGTCATGCAAGTTACTTACAGAATTTGAAAGCTAATGTCAAAATAATTAATAGAAACTGCCTAAATTCAGCAGTTAGGCTATGTGAAACTCTAATTTAACTTACTTTCAAATTTCATTTTAGTGACTGCTGCCACTCATGGACACGTTTGTGAGAGGAAAATTGTCTGAATGGCAGCTTGAAAATCTTATAGACACCTTTAAAGGTAAGTTGGTTTTTATTGGACAATGTTGAGTCTAGGGCTGCAAAATATATCAAAATTATTGGCGCTTGCAATGGCAAGATTATGGGTTTGATTCCCAGGGAAAGCAAAAACTGATAAGAATGTAAATGTGTATCTTGAAATGCAATGTAAGTCGCTTTGGATAAAAGCGTCTGCCAAATGCATAAATGTAAATTATCTAAGCTGAAAATTATCTAAGCTTATCTAAATGATCATCAGTGCTGCCAGTCAGGAGATTAACAAGCGGGTTTGTGAGTTTTAATGTTAAAGACACTATCAACATTACAGTAATATTTTGACTTTTTTAATGCCTAAATGTTGATAATATTAGTCCAAATTATTCTTTTATTACCATTACTATAAATATGTAAATACACATTTTGTCATATTTGGTAATGTTTGCAATACAATTTTTTTTATATTTCCACCAAAAAAGCTTAAAGAGTAACTAAACCCTAAACCAACTTTTTTTAGTTAATGATCTATAAGAATGGGGCTTTATTAGTGCTGTTCATTGATTCGAGTAACTTTTTTGACATTTGAGTATAAAGTGTTTTAATTCTACAATATATGGTGTAAAAACGTGTGAGTGCTGCCCTCTTCAGGTTGAACGGTGGCTACTGCAGTTGATTTTTCCTATTGGATGTTGTGGTGGCAAGTGACGTAAGCGGTGGCAGGTGACGTAAGCAGTTTCCAGCTCAACACGCCCCTTGGTACGAGCTACCACGCCCTTGCCCTTGGCAGTATAAAACCATCAAAATCACTGTAGTGAGTCAGGAGCTGGAATTGCGAGTATTGGTAACGACCAGGATAGACTAATATAGCATCTATTTAGCATAGCAATTATATAGTTATTTAGATCTTCAAGTTAGTGTAGATTTATCTGTATTTAGTACAGTGGTCAGGATGGTACGGAGGTGTGTTGCTGGTTGCTACAGCACTGCTGGACTGCATAGTTTACCAGCAGACTTTAAAATTAAGCGCCAGTGGTTGCATGCATTTGGCTTGGAAGACTGCAAGTTCCCGCCTAGAGCTGGAGTGTGCAAACTGCGTTTTACAAGGGATTGCTTCTCCAACGCAATGGAGGTGGAAATGGGCTTCTCCACACAGCTCGCGCTGAAAAGCGACGCGGTGCGGGAGTTAAGACAGCAGTTTGAGCCAGCGGCTCGAATTGATATGAACAGACACCTCGACAGACACCCTCCACTTCAGGTAAAAGTGGGTGAGAAACTTTAACTCCTCTACTTTAAATGATCGCTCTGTTGCAAAGCTACTTGCGTCATTACAGTCACTCTCCATTTTAGCGACTCTTCACAGCAGCTGTCAATCAATCCGTCACTGCGAGTCTCAGGATCACGCCTCACTCGCTCAGCCCCACCCTAGGTCCGTCCCCTCTATCTCCGCTGTGATCTGCCCACTTTTCAGCATTTTTCAAATATTGTCAGTGGGTGGAGTCAGGCTCTGAGCAGGGGTTTAGTTACACTTTAACTAGCATGTCAGTTATATTGCAGCACTCTAAGTTATTGTGTGTAATCAACAGGTTGGGACCAACATGGTTGAATATTTAAACCATGAGATGACTGGAGCATTGCTGCACATTCTGTGCCTCAGTGATGAGACAAGGGGGACATCACAGACCTTTGCCATTATTCCAGGCCACGCCATTGAGACTGAGTCTTTGTTGGAGGCGGTTGATCTTTGCTTTAAAGCTTTTTTTGTTTTTGATGTTCAGTACACCAAGCAGTGTCTCCCCACCTGGGAGTTTCTCCAGCATGCTGTATAACAAATTAAAGGAAAAGAGTCCTCCTCTGTAAAGTTTTTGAGGACAACAGTGGTTTCAGGCCCACATGATATGTAGATGATTTTAAAATGTATTTTGTTGCTGTTCTTAAATCAACACATCTTAATAAATTAAATTGTAATCGTATTAGAGTTCAAATTAGTTGTTTAATGACTTTTAATGCCTGAATATTTGCACAGATTTACATTTGTTATAAAGTCTGTGGGGAAGGGTGAATGTCAGAGGGTGTGTGGGTGGGGGTTGGGATGGGGGGTAAAGAATGTATTCAATATTGTATACAAACAAAGAAATGTATTGTTTTTAAAGAAATAATGTTTTAAATTACATGAGATTGAAATCACATATACATGGCCTCTCTGGTTTATTGTATTACAGAGACAATAATTATTTTACATTCGTAATATAAAATATATTTGTAACTAATGTATAAAGGCAGTGAGACAGGAAATAATCTATTTATTATTAAATAATAACTATTTATTTGACTAAACTATTTGTTTGACTTAACCCAGCAAGAGGGTTAATTTTACCCACTGGTTGGGTCAAATGAATGACCCAGTAATATGGGTTAAACGGTAAAACCCAGCAATTGGGTCAAACTAACCCAGCGCGTGTTCTGTCCAATAGTGACCCAGCAGCGTGGTTAAGGTTGGGTTATTTTTTAACCCAGCAGTTTTTAGAGTGTACAGTTAGAAAAGAGACCAAGGAGTTCCTTGTCACAGCTGTGACAAAGCTGCTAGAGAAATGACCTCTGAAGTACACACTGGTTAGAAACTTGGCATGGCTGGATCCACAGAAGATAAAAGAGAAGTCTGGCCTTTGTGAGAAACAACATAGGCTGTGCCTGCAAATCATCTCCAGTGCTGGGAAAGTCAGAGAGAACAAGTGTGACACAATCTTCAACCAGTTCAGAGACTTTCCTGTGGTCTGCAAAATGAGTGAAGATGCCTCAGAGTGGCCCACTGGTGCACACTCCAGACTGGACACATTCTTTCATGCACAGCTAGCAAAAGATCATGCATTCAAAGATCTGTGGGAAATTGTCCAAAAGGTTCTTCTGCTGTCCCATGGTCAGGCTTCTGTGGAAAGAGGGTTCTCTGTCAATAAGAACATTACTGTTCCAAACATGAAGGAGAGAACCTTGATTGCCCAGCGGGTAATAGTAGACCACCTGCACCATGTGGGTGGGGTAGCTAATGTAGGGATGACCACAGAACTACTACAGTCTGCTGGCTGTGCAAGAAAGAGATACCATGCATACCTTGATGAGGTGGACCAAATGAAGATGAAGAAAAGAAAGCTTCACAACAACATAAATGCACTTCTGACATCTGCAGATGAACTTGCAATTGAAGCAGAAGCCAGTGACAATATCTCTGTGCTTGCAAAATCAAATGCCCTTAGGAAAGCTGCAAAGGATAAAGAACAAGAGCTATTGAAATATGACAAAAACATTGAAATGAAAATCAATGAAATGAAAAACTTGTAGCCTAGCCATGGCAGTAAAGGTCAGTACTGTGTGTTCCTTCCTTTTCACAGTTCAACGGTGGTTAACACAGCACTTTGTAGTTTGAGAAAGCAAGTTGGGTTTGAGGATAAAACCGAGTCAATGGTGGAGTTCTTAAAGGAATAGTACACCCAAAATTGGTCATTTATTCACCCCCATGTCTTTCAAAACCATAAGACTTTATTATATTAACACAAATGAATATATATATATCTTTTTAAATCTGAGAGATTTCAGTCCCTTTATTAAAGGACTAGTTCACCCCAAAATGAAAATGTCCTAATCATTTACTCACCTCAATGCCAAGATATCCATGTCTTTCTTTCTTCAGTGAAAAATAAATTAAGTTTTTGAGCAAAAGTCTTATTAGTTGAGAATGACATGAGGGTAAGTAAATGATGATAGAAATTTCATTTAAATGAATAACCCTTTAACAAAATTGTGACTGATTTAGCATTTTAATTGTTAAGGTCACAAAAGGCAATATTTTGATATAGGATTTCTAAATATTTTATTTATAATTAGCCTATTGCTTAAACAGTCTTTACAAGTTTGCTGTACCTAACAGCCAATTAAGCATTGTCAATTGACTTTAGCTCTATTTTCTAATTTTCTGGTTAATTGTACATGAACATCTCTTCTGTTTCTGTAGGGGTTTACAGATATTTAAATGTACAAAATTACAAATATGAATAACATTGCTCTGATTTAGCATTGCAGTTTTAATAAAATGCTGTGCTTTGAACTTGACTGGGTTTGGTGTTAAATTGACTTGTACAAGCAACAGTAGCTACAATTTTCAAATTTACAAATTTAACATGATAGCCTACATAGAGGTTTTGACTCAGAGTGTAACATACTTGTCGGCGCCAATAGCATTGTGGGTAAGCGCGTCGCCATGTAGCGTTGTTGTGCTTCGGGAGACCCAAGTTCGAGTCTTGGCTCATGGACTTTTTCAAATCCCGCCCCCCTCTCTCTCCCACCTTACTTCCTGTCTAGCCACTTTCCTATCCTAATAAAAAAAATACTAAATCTTTAGAATGTAACATACTTGTTAGCAGTTGAATTTTAAAACAATTTATCAGAACAAGTCAAATATGGTCTGAAAAATCTGTAGGGAATTTTTAAATGAAAATTGTGTAGGAACCCTGCAGCATGTAATAAGTGGAGTTCCACCTTGTTATTACATCCTGCTTAAGCTTCAGCTCTTTAAGGCCCTTTGTTTTTGTGTTGCTTTTAATCGCTCTGTTGCAACAGTGCTTCTGTGGACATATTCAGTAACATTATTCACTTTTGCCAGTATCCCTTGAATTGGTTTTAAAGGCCGTGTTGCACGGTAAATTATTTTACGAATTTGTGCAATTTGCTTGTTGGTAATAAACATTTAAACTGTTATCCATTGTATTTTATGTTGTTGGGTATCACAAAACGGAATATAATACGAAAAAGTAGGTACTATCTTACAGCGGTCTCCTTTCCCCCATAATGCATTGCATCACGTCACGTTGGGGAGAGAATTTACCAAAGCCCGCCTTGAGATCATTGAGAGTGACTAGAGAGAGACGAGTAGTAGACGAGAGAATTCAGATAGCGCAGATTATAGATAAATACATAAATATAGATATAGACTACATAGATAGATAGATAGACAGACAGACAGATAGATAGATATCGACCAACAGCGACCCAAACGCACTCACTTCCCTACAGCACAAGCTTTTCAGCGCAGTTTCCATGGGACAGCACCGCCCACACAAGCACCTGCCAAACACAGCGACAGACACGCGGCTACGTTTGTAACAACATTTTCACCGGAGGAAGAGATAAACGCTTAGAAACGTCCATATAAGCTAGCATGATGCCTTCTATTTCTGGATGACAAAGACAAAGTTTACCAGTACTACGACACTATGACAAAGGTTACCGGTACTTATCTGAACTAACATCATAATCACTGCCACTAGATATAAAGAAAACGTTGATTTTTCACTCGGTGCCACTCAATGACAGTAAAAAAATAATAATAATAATAATATATTATATATGTGTGTGTGTGTCGTTATTGTGCACTGCTGCTCGTAGACTAGCTCCAGTGCTCATTGCTGCGATGCTAAATGATAGCAACTCACCAGGACACTTCACCAACTCTCCACTCATTCTCTTCGGACCATGCATTTAATAAGCTTTGACGGACATCAGTTCTTGGCATTTCCTCATTTGCCCACTCACGTCTGGCAGGTTCGAAATTACACAGCTGCAGGTCATCATACATGTTGGCTCTTGCCACCTCTTCCTCATCCCAGTCAGTCGCTATAACGTTAGTTCTGATGCTGCATTCCAGGCAGGTTTTTGAGCTCGTAATCACTATTTCATACCACGACTAACGACTTTGTACCGTTCCAGGCAAGTTACGCCAAACTTTCTGAGTGCAAGGAATTGTAACTAGATTTTTTTTTTTTATTGCAACAGTACATTGACCTAAAATCGTTTTTTCAACGTGTCCCACTTGCATAAACTGCATCCGTAGGCAGTATTATCCGTAGGGGCTGTCATTGTTGTTTCGCGTGCTGTGTGACCTCGGAACTCGTAGTACATCGATCTAGTACGAGACACGAGTTCACGGGTGGGAAGTCACGAGTTTGATTGCCGTTCCTGTGCACTTTCACGGGCTTAAGGTTGGAAAAACACGGGTTACGGGTTGCCTGGAACGCGGCATCATACTAGACTGAGGCTACCTTTCCTTGACTTCTCCCCAACGTGATGTCATCACCGAGTTGCATAAAAAAACCGTTAATACCAAAAACTTAAAAAATAGGTCTTTAAGACTATTTTTGAGATTTTAAAAATGATATACATATCTTGAGTGATTTATGTACCCATTAATCGAAAGTGGTGGTTAACCTGCAACATGGCCTTTAAGCTTTCCCTCACAATTAAGTTCAAAGTGTGGGCAAAGCATGGCAAGTGCTTCCATTCAGCTTTCCGGATAGCTGCTTTTATGTTGCTAGCATTGTCAGTGACACACGCAACAACTTTGTTTGCGATTCCCCACAAATCCTTTTAAGTTCAGCTGCCAGATTGTCAGCAGTATGCCTCTCTGTAAATGAGAAGCAGTCCAGAAGAAATGATGAAAGTGTAAAACTTTCATCAATGAAATGACAAGTGACTGCCATAAAACTAGCAGTTGTCCTTGATGTCCAGCAATCAGTGGTCAGACACACAGCTGAAGCTTTGCTGATTTTCACCATCACCTCTTCTTTAATTTTGCTGTAGAGCTGTGGTACCAGAGTGTTTGATATGGTCTTTCAGTTTGGTAAAACGTATGATGGATCAAGTGCCTTCAATAACCTTCTAAATCCTGTGCCATCAACAATTGAAAAAGGTTGTAAATCCAGTGCAATCATTTTGACCAACTCTTCATCAACTTTGCTTTGTCTGACAGGGGCAATTGGTGTTCTCACAAAGCTTGTTATTTGACTCTGTCTTGACCTTTGGACACTGGTGCCAGTTCCAGATGCAGAAGAAGTAGAAGCATTATCTGAAGAGACGGCAGCTGTAGAAGCAGTACCTGAGTCTGATGTTGATTCCTCTTGTCTCACTTGCACAAGCAATGCAGTTGGATGCTTTATTTGCAAGTGTCTTCTATAATTTGATGTTGATCCTCCTTGGCCTGACAAAATAATGCTACAATGCTTGCATTTTGCTTTCTGGGGTCCAGCCTCATCAAAGTGAAGCCAAATATTGCTTCTTTTTCTGGAGGTCATCTTGTGTGGCTGCTCTTTCTACCTCTCTGCCTTGGTTGTTGTTTGTAACCTTTGGGGTGAGAAGTGTCAAAAGGAGGTGACACGTCCCCCAAATCACTGTACAGCATACAGCTATGTGGGGGAAGGGTATACATGCCATTTCACTTTTGAGGTTATACTCAGATTCCCTTAACAACAGGGAGTTTTAGCAGACTAACCAACACAAAATAGTTTGCTCTTTATTCCTCTTAAAATGTATTCTTGCAAGTATTTTAGCATTTACTGTAAAAAAAAAAAGAAAGAAAAAAAAGGTTTATTGTGCTTTTCCAAATACACCATAACAGATTAATAGCATAAAAATATATACTGTACAAGAAAATACATGTAACATGAACAAATATTTTGTTATATTGTTTGGAAGCAATACATTTTTTGTAAAACTAGCAAACTGAACATTTATTTGTTTCATATATAATCCATGTTTTTCAGCAACAGTTTATTTAATTTCTAAACAAGGTGATATAAAGATAAAAAATAACGTAATCGCCCCATTAGAAGCTCTGACAGAAAGGCTGCATGTGAGGCTGACAGAGATGTGCTGTTTTCCTTAATGCTTGACTTACATTGCACAGGTATATTCTGTAAATGTTAAAATCCAATAGAAAATTTCCATTTTGCTGTCAGAAGTGCATGAGTTTCAGCTTTAGCGATTCTCAGCTAAACTCCACAGACTTCATTTAGAGAGAGCGCCGCCGCGCATGCGCTCCAAACAGACAGCGCTCTTATGCTCTCTTATAGTCACATAATAACCTCTCCCTTAGAAGTATGACCTGAACCATTTGAGTACCATCCCAGAAAGCCAGACCCAGTTTTCCAGTCTCTCTAGTAGTATGTTATGATCAACAGTGTCAAACGCAGCACTGAGATCTAGTAATACCAGCACTGATATTTTGCCAGAGTCAGAATTTAAGCGAATATCAATTATTATCTTAATGAGTGCATTTTCTGTGCTGTGATGCGGTCGGAAACCAGATTGAAAATTGTCCAGGTATCCATTTGAGTTTAAGTATCTGTTCAGCTGACTAAAAAATACCTTTTCTATAATTTTGCCTATAAAAGGAATATTAGATATTGGTCTATAATTGCTCAAAATGGTGTTATCAAGATTGCTCTTTTTCAGGAGGGGATTAACTGCAGTTTTCAGGGAGTTTTCAGTTACTTCAAAAATAGACATAGTATCTCTTTGATATTGTGGCCGAATCTGTCTGACCTCTGCATTACTGGAGGATGTGCTAATCGCCTTCCTGATATTGATGATCTTCTCAGAAAAGAAGGATGCAAACTCATTGCATTTGCTGTCTGAGAGCATTTCACTGGGAATCTGACCTGGGGGGTTTGTCAGTCTCTCAACAGTGGCAAAAAGAGTACAAGTGTTGTTTAAGTTACTGTTTATAAGGTTTGAGAAGAAATTCTGTCTAGCTGTGGCTAGTTTCACATTAAAAGCATGAAGGCTGTCTTTATGTGCTATAGTGAATTTCAAGTTTAGTCTTCCGCCACATCCGCTCTGCTTTTCTGTATTGTCTTTTCATAGTCTGCCCAAGCAAAAAAAAAAAAATTTACTTCATTGTATTTCAAGTATATTTATATTTCCGATAGTATGTTTGAAAATGTACTTACACAAATTGTACTTTTTGTAAATATATAAAAAAGTATACTGGCATAACACTTTTAACACACTTTAAAATAATTAAACTATATTACACTTTATAGAAATATATTATACTAAAATATACTTTAAGTGAAAGTTATGTGTACTTTCTAAAGTGTACTTATTTGGAAAAAAAAACATACTTTTTTATATATTTTAAATTGTATGCTCAAAATTGTCATTGTAACATAGACTAAAAGCATATTTTAAAATAACACATTTTAAAATAAAAACTTATACTAGATACTGGAAGTAATGTATTTTAGAACTATACATTAACCATCAGATAGGCTAATCTTATAGCTAGGATATTATAATATATTAGGCTATCATAGATAAATATTTTGGGTTTTGAAAAGATGATGACAAGTTTATGTCCTATTTTTTTTTCTTCAGATGTCACAGTTAAAGTCTTGAGATATATATATATATATATATATATATATATATATATATATATATATATATATATATTAAAGTGTATGGGGACTGCAGTGCGGAAGTCTTTGACGTGAAGTCAATAACGAGATGATTTTGACCTATTTTTACCTCATAGCTAATTACACTTTAACAACAATGTTTTGATAGGGTATCCTATTATTTATCTTGAAACGTTTCACTTCATAATGTTATACAGAATTAGTCAGACGGGAGAGTAAAATTAAAATTTTCGTTGTAGACAACAGCATATTTCACCCATTGTTTTTTTTTTTGTTTGTTTGTTTGTTTTTCTTTAACCGGTTCGGTTGAAGTCTTCTGTATTTGTTCTTGGCGTCTCTGGTTGAGTCTCGTCAGAATTCAAATGTCTCTTCAAGTTTCGTTTTGCTGGCATGATGATTTTGTATAGTATTATGACAGTGTCTGATCAATCAAGTGCATCGTTGCGATCTGCCATTAAACAGAATGAATAAGAAGAAGAATCAAGTGCTTCAGTTGTTTTTCACTTTCAGCCAATCAGAGCTGCGGACGTTCTCATCCGACATCCGTTGAACTGAGCGAGGTCAGGTCAGTCGCGTGAAAGCAGGTTTGCATGTTAGGAGGATACAATGTTCAAATTCGCCGTCTACGACTTATTTGATAAAACACTTAAAGTGGAAAGTACGTCGCTCATTCTTGGTAGCGACCAGTTCACCCAAGTGGTATCCCAACCAGACCTTGATGACGACGCGATCTCGATTGAAATAAAATGGCCCACGAGAAAGGAACCAAACAGGACGGTGCCTGCTAAGGTGCTATTATTTGGAGGCAAGTATGGAGAATATGGTAATGGGTAATTGGTATTCTGAATACCTGTTTAATTTGGTCGTTGTTCGGAAAAATGTCTAAGCTAAAACTTTTTTTGTTTGTACTCTAATCGTTATATCAGATTCCTACAAAGAACTTGTGTCGAAGAAGAATTTATTTCCTTCTGGGTAATGATATCTGGGCCGAGGAGGAAAGCAGAAGTGTGCGCATGAAAAAGAAAATGTGTGAGACCGACGTAGAGAAGCCTAAAACGGCCATAAAGGTGAGTGCATGCAACATTCCTTAATGCTGCACTAGCTGACATGTTGTCTCCAATACTTTGACTAGCTACACATCAGGGTGGTTTCTGGTAGAGGTCTTGACAAAATTCAAATCATTTACCTAAGTAAAAAATGCTAAAATTCTACATTATCATGCTTGAAAAATCCCACTCAAGTTAGAGTGCATAATTATGTGCCGTAAAATATAGCTAAACTATCAAAGTAAAAGTACTGATTTGCTCCCTCTGACTGATTTATTGTTATATATGACAACAGATGAATAATACTGAAACATTTCAATGTAGCAGTATTTTGTTGTTGTAGCTGCCATAGGTCTTACAGATGGATTCAACTACTACATGCATTTTTATGTACAGAGTTACCAAATATGCTATATCTGCTATATCTGAGATAATGAAGGGAACTTTAAATAAGAAGACATCTAAAATGTGAACTTGATTACACGAAGCTTTCTGTAAGACACAAACATTTTTACATCATAAACATTTTTGACAGGCAAACCAGGATTAAAGAGGCAGCCAGGGACCAGGTGTTACAAAACCGGAAGACTTCCCTGTCTCAGAAGAGGGCCCTGGACACACAAGATCACCTCCACAATTCTAAGAATCAATCTCCACAATGTGTTCATGGGGGGAGGCATACTTCTTTCTTGAGAAGGGGGCTACAAAGTTTACAACAGCAAAAACTGTGGTGTCCCCCAGACACTTCATTAAAAGGTCTTGATTTGAGGAATTTTGGACAGAATCTTTTAGTCCTGTGATTCACCTATTTTGCATGTTTCTCTTATTAAGGTATTTTGTCCATTTTAGTTTTTAAAAACTCGACTACAATGTTAGTTAATGCCAACATCAAAGCTGTGCTTTATTTTTTCTAATTAAATATTGTAGTTTCTAGTACAACTAAACTATCAGGATATAACTAATCATTTTCCTAGTTTCACCATATAAATGTTTTTTCTTCAGGGAAAGCGAGCAAAGATTAAAAAGGCAGCAAGACGTGTGCTTTTACCCCTGGCATCCAGTCCAAGTTCTGATGACGCCACATACATAGGAAGTCCAGAACGGCATGACATTGTAAGTCATACTTCTTTCCCAGCTGTTGTGTACTCTCAGACAAAACTTCTTTCTCTATTGGATTGCTTTTCACAGCTATTTTCTTATTTAACTTTTTAATGTTTCAAGACCATGCCTCAGATGAAGAATTGGGTTTCTGCTCAGTTCAGAGAATGGCAAGTACATTTATATTGAATATTATATTATAATGGTGAAATTATATTACATTGAAAGAATAGGTCAGGCAAAGGTCAGAGATCTTACAACCAACTGCACGGAAAACTTCATCTCACAATTGTTACATATCTTATTTTCACATATAAACTCTTTTTGGCTGTCATGTGCATGCCATTTAAGCATAATGTATTTCATTGACTATTATTTAATATATTCAACAATATAATCATTTTCAAACACCTTTCAATAATGTTTTGTCCCTCACGGTAGTGTGGATCAGAAGAGTGTCCTTTAAACATACTGCATTTCCTTTGAGAAATAAAGTATAGAAGTCAAAAGCATGAACATGCACACATGTGTGTGTCTAAAAATATTGTCACTAATAACAAACAAGGGTTGATAATATAAAAATAAAAAAACTTTATTTATATTGTACGTTTAGAACAGCATTTATTATAATTACAATCATACATCTTAACTGACCTACAAAGTGTGCATGTATTGGATCACAGGATTGGATTGTCATTCAAAGATCAGTCATTTCAGCATGACAGCTGGACAAACCGTAGTGTTTACTGTTGTGTTTATTGGGATCCAGAAAAACAATCATAAAATAATCACAATCTCTAACATACAAAAAAGAACAAAACATTATATCTGCCATAATACTGGTCATGGCATGGCACCTGGAATGAATGAAATGGTTCACGGTGGGTGTTCAGATTGGAATTAGAGGGGTTGACATGTCAGAACACAGTATGTTTATTACACAATGATTCAGGGTGTTTCCACATTATTTATTGTCCTGTACTAAATGTTTTCCCACTTATTATTACATTATAGACCTCAGACCTGCCAGAAATGATCAAATTAATGAGTGAGTGTGAGGAGTGTGTCCGGGCTTTGATGTCCTCGTTTAGGGTGACCCCTTTATCTGGAGCGTCATCATCTTCTGTGGACAGTGAAATTGAAATGGTATGTTATAATTGAGGGATGACCGTATGTATTCATTACTTGACAGTTTTAGAATTAAGAATTAGAATTAAGATAATGTCTGTAATATGTTATGATTGTACTGTACAATCGTGCGACCCCCTTTAAACTCTGTCAGTCACCGTGGTAACTGACTCTGGGAACCTAACCTGCTGACTGTTAATGTTAGCCTAGCTAGAGTCTGACAGAGCCTGTCCTTTCCTTTTCAACAGCATCATGTTGAAGCAGAAATAATCCACATAGTTTTTCAACAGAGGGATTATTTAGATTAGTTTAGATGAGCTATCATTCCCTGAGCCGGACGGTACCACTTCTCATAATTTATCTGAACAATATTCTCAGTCCAGCTGCACATCGAATATCAGGCTATGGACCTCTTCATTTTTATCACTTTGCAGGTCACCTTCCAGTGCGGCTACAGAACCCAGGCATTTTTCCCGGTGCACAGGCATACATGCATATAAACGGTCACCTTGAAGTCATACATATTCGGAAGCGGAGCCAATTAAAATTTAATTAGATTAGAATTCCTTTAGATATGATTTAATACTTTTTGCCTAAAGCTGTTTTGTTTGATGAGAAATAAAGCCAAAAGCTGAATCTTTTTTTTTTTTTTTTGGTTTGCTTCCATCATTGCCTTTGCAAATCTACTGCATTACTACAAATTGACAGTGACTAACCTTGTTCTTTTGTCTCTATCCATAAAGAAACATTTACATAGATGAGCAAACATAATCACCTGATTTGGTAAATG
Source organism: Carassius carassius (assembly GCF_963082965.1). NCBI lineage: Eukaryota > Metazoa > Chordata > Actinopteri > Cypriniformes > Cyprinidae > Carassius > Carassius carassius. The sequence goes on along the minus strand of NC_081755.1, from coordinate 14,294,683 downwards.
TGCAGTTTTCAGTGAAATCTCTCAATCTCTGAATCCTCTGTCACTAACTGAAGAAGACTGACTGAAGCAGTCGACACAGGAGGTCAGTGTGAGACATTATGGAGAATGTATGAACTCTTCAGCACAGTTTGATTAATACGCACTGGTCTTATTTTAACACAAATTCGGTTTCCATCACATTGGCTCAATGTTTCCATCAGCTGATGTTTATCTTTGGACTGTAGAAGCTTATGGAGGATGATGGCAGGATCTTCAGTCCAATTGAACCAAAAGTTGTGCATGTAAACGTAGCCGGGGTTGAAATTCCTGAAGATAACACCTTCCAGACATAGGTATAGATGTAGGAGTGTGGCATCTCTACAGGTAGCTTGTTCTGCAGGAGAACGTCGTTTAGTTTCTCTCCTGAATGCTGAGTTTCTCATAAGATTTCCAGTGTGGAGCAGCATCTCTTTCTCATGATGGCAGACTAATCAGCCGTTAAACAGTGATTCTGTCCAAATTCCCTATAAATATCATAAATAATTCCCTTTGAGCTAAACTGACCTGTTTCCTGTACAACAACAACTTGTTTTCCATTTTGCTTGCATCAAAATAATTTTAATAATTTTACTTGTGAAAGCCATTTGCTTTTTGAGCTTTCCATGTTTTATTTTTCTCACTAGAGCTTTAAATACCTAATGATTTATTATGCGAGCAGTTCACAGTATTTATCATATTTACTCAAGCATCAAACACACTTCATACAGTTTATGAGCAACATTTTAAGTTGTAATTTATGTACTGTTTTCATCGGGTTCAGAGCTTGTCTTCACGTTTAGTGCAGCAGCAGTGGGCATGTAAGGAAATTATATTAAATTTGACTGAATAATGACTAGCTGTTGGCTATTGAATTGATAGACTTCTGGCTTAGAAATAAACCATTGCTGAAGTGAATGCTGCTAGTGTAAGTGTTCTGTTACCTCATGACATGAAACATCAGTATCAGAGCTTTGCTGATCACTGAAAAAAACCTCTCTGTAAAAAGCACTAGTGTGTGCAGGAGTGGAACAGCTATACATTGTTATTTTAGTCATGGTTTGAGGAATTAAATGTGGAAACATTGATAAATACACTCCACTCATCTCCAGTGCAGATTCTGGGTTGATACTCATTACTCATGTCTTGCATTTGATTCCTCATCTTAGAGGAGAGCAGAGCATTGAACTGAAAAGTGATTAATTGAACGAGGCAAAATATAGTAAAAACACTTTATTAGCATGGTAACAAGATTGGCAGTTTAAGACATTAACTAGTAAGCACAAAACATACAATACTTATCTTTTCAATTTACATAAGACTTTATTTGAAAAATCAAAAAGACATGTTAACAATTTAACACATGAAAAACACACTCAGACAAGTTGCAGAAACAAAGTGAGGAAAGATTAAGTTTGAGTGTGTAAATGTGAAATCCCAAGTTTATAGCAATATAGGCAACTGCTTAGACCTGAACACACTTTAATCAATAAACCCTTGAAATGAGTTTCTCAGTGAGGCTAATAAACTTTATATTAAATGCACCAGTTCAGCTAAAATCTGGAGGTTGTACTTGTGTTGCCTTTGTTTCATATGAAAGGAGTCATATGATGCTGCTAAAAATAACATTGTTTAGTGTATTTGGTGTAATTCAATGCGTTTATGCAGTTTAAGGTAAAAAAACAACATTATTTTCCATATAATGTACATAATAGTATCTCCTCTATGCCCCGCCTTTCTGAAATGTGTCATTTCTTTTACAAAGCTCATTGGTCTGAAAAGTGAGGTGTGCTCTGATTGGCCAGCTATCCAGTACATTGTGATTGGCCGAATACCTCAAGCATGTGACGGAAATGTTACGCCCCTTGTCATTCTTTGATGCATGTCCCGGTCAGAACACCGGCGAGACAAGGCAAAAACAATAAAATACATTACAAACGAGCCATTTGTTGCATCAAGTGGGGATATAATTATTGATTATAATTACTTGTACTGTGTTTTTACATGTTGTGTCACATCGCACTATGAAAACATAAGACCATGCTTGCATTTGTGATCAGAGAAACAACAAACAAGCACTACCCTACACTAACGGTTCTCAATTCCAGAAACTTTACATACAGCACTCTGTGAACAGCCATCTTCTTTGGCAAAGAATTTTTGTGGCTTACCCTCCTTGTGAAGGGTGTTTATGGTTGTCTTCTGGAAAACTGTCAGATAAGCAGTCTTCCCCATGATTGTGTAGCCTAGTGAACCAAACTGAGAGACCATTCTGTAGGCTCAGGAAACCTTCAATGTTGCCAGATTGGACAGACAATTTCCAGCCCAAAATCTAACAAAAACCCGCCCAAAATGTAATTGTCAAAACAATGTGATGGAATATGTAAATCAAGGCTGACAAGGCAATTTATAACTCCTTTAAACAAAATAATGACTATGTAATATAAATATAACATTAGATAAATTTAACAGTAAATGATCAAATCAGGTTAAACATCCTACATTAAAGAGAATTAGGCTACCGAACATGAATAAAATGTGCAAGGAAACCGCGGACGGAATCACGTAATCCAGCCATAAAAATGGAATTTACAGTTTAACGTGGAATACCACGGAATTTGTCAAATTTTAAATGAATTATCAAAAGTAGGTCATTGCACTCACATCAAATATGGACTAATATCTACAAATATTAAGCCGGAAAAGTCTATTTAAATATGAATCCTGCATGTTCTGCGTGTCTGTACTATTGAATGGAGCAGAAGCGCGTCTTTTTTTTACACACCCGGAAGCGCGCGTGACGCTCCAGTGATTTCAGCTTGTCCTCTAACTGAATAAAGACGTAACCACATGAGGAACATCTCCAGAACTGCACTGAGAGTCACTTCATGAGCATCTGACCGTTTGATTTGAGTAAAACTAGCGTCATTAGACATTAGACAGTAGTATCACTGTATCTATAGACTGTATGTATTTGTTTTTACAGTAGTTTTTGGGGGGTTATTTTTCCTGTAAAGATATCGAGATATATATTGTATATCGAGATATAGCAAAATATATCGAGATATAATTTTTGCTCCATATTGCCCAGCCCTAATTTGAACAGTCAAAACTAATAAAGTCTAGCAGTTTTCAATTAGTTATCAATCTGGGCTGTTTAAAAGATAAAAGACAGGATCTTATAAACCAAGATATTTAGTTTTGTTTTTGATTAATTAATTTAAATGTGCTCTGATTTTCGAAGTTGCAGTGATAGAGCCTTGCCATTTCACTCAATAGCCTCTTTCACACAGTAATACCAGTAAATTGCCGTAAAATTACCAGAACGACTTTACCGGTAAATTCAAAAATGCACTGTTCACACAGTCAACAACATTCCGTCTTTTTTTCCGGAAAAGCACCATTCACACATCCATTCCAAAATACCGGTAAATTCTGTGATGTCATTAACCTCTAAACAGCTGCGCTTGTATTGTTAATACGAGGGTAATACGTGTTCAGTATTTCTGTTGATGGTTTCATTTTTGTTTCAAACTTTAGTATTCATGCAACTGCTTTTGTTACAGAGACATCGTAATAGACGACTGGTTTAAATAATTATTCTCACCATTAATAAAACACCCGATGCTGTGAAAATCGGCTTGAAAGGATTAATAGCACAATGAAGTTGCGATTGTAAATTTCAGTCTGTAAGACGCACATTGCAGAAAAGGTGCATTCACAAATGTAGCCTATGCTGATCCAAAATTCATATCAAATAGTCTATCAGTGAAGATAAACAGTTTTGCGTTCAAATTGAGTTCAAAAGATGTCGCAAAGTACCGGAAAAAGAAATTACCATGAATGTGACAAAGGGAAATAGTTAAAATATATTTGAATTATTTACTAATAAACTAGAGTCTGTGTCCCAAGGATGAAGTTGCCGGACTCATCATCTCCTCATTAGACTTGCCTTTTATACGGATTATGATTGTATTGAGATTTTTTTTTTGTTTTGTTTTTATTATTTAGTTAAGTAGTAATTTAAAGCTTTCTATAGATATATTTATCATGTTTGTGAGGCATGTATTCGCTGAGTTTTGGTTTATTTTTGTAAGCTCTCCTGTTCAAGACGAGACGGCAGAAAGCATGTTTGTTTTATTTTATATTTCGATTGCGCTGGCACCTATGTCCCCAAAAAGCGTGCTTTATCTTGTACTCTCCGCACAAAATATACGATATAGTGCACATGTATCTGGGTTTAACGTTAAAACATCATTACATGCTTGAACTGTTTTATATCTTTAGATTTTATTTTAGACAATTCGTGATGATTTGAGAAGGCTAAACTGATTAAACATAGGCTCTCTCTCTGTGCTGGCCGCTTTAAAAACAAAACTTATAGGCCTGTTTAAGGATCAAAAACTGCTCCAAACATACAAAACTGAACTATTTTAATAGCTGAAACAGTGTAAGCTGTTTTGGGAGAATAGGGAAAAAAGACGGGCTGAACATCTTCAAGTGAGTTGCAGGGCGAACCGAAAGTTGATGCGGAATGTCCAGCACTCTTCTCCACTGCTCCGACTTCGCATTTGTACCCTATGTGTTTTTCCCTATGTAAAAACTAAAATAAGTTGTAAAACTTAAAGTTATTATTATTATTTTTTTATTGTGTTCGGCATTGTGGGCCGCATGTTATTTCATGACGTGCCGCGGGTTGAGATCCACTGGTTTAGAGCTACAGGATTTGTGGAGTAGCAGGATCCCCAAATAGATTGACAAAAGTCATAATAGGAACAAGAAATACTTCCACTACTACTTCGTTTGTGATGGTTGTTTATTTTTTAGATATTAAGATGCAATGTTTTCAGTTTATTGATGACCTTACTTTGTCCTGTGATTGCATTGCTCTCGGAGACAGTTAACGGTTATTTTATCATATGTTACTGCATCACTAACAGTTTCTCTCAAATGACGACAAATTTCTTCAGTTGGATAACATTTATTTTATTTTATTAAACAGTGCGTGAATGCGTCACATTGTTATGACTGGCCCGGAGTAGGCGTCTTACGTCACCGCGTTCTGAACTCGTGCATGCTCATACTGGTAATCTTCCTTCTGCGTTCACACACAGCAGAATTCCGGCAATTTACTGGTAATGTTACAACTTCTCATACCGGTAAATTGCCGGAACGAATTTACCGGTATTTTTGAAAAGATCCTGATCCAGTGTGTGTGTGTGAATGTTGTGATTGCATGTGGCTGCATTCAATCAGAATACTTAGGCTTTTTTGTTAAACCATTAGCCTATACAAATTATTAGTTTGAAACCCGCCAAACTGACCCCAAAACAGCCCAAATTTTGTCCACCCGCCCAAGCCAATTTTTACCCGGACAATCAAATTCAAAACCGCCCAATTAGGCAGGAACCGACCTTATCTGGCGACATTGGAAACCATTGCAGGTGTTTTGAGTTGTTTGACTGATTGGCATGTCACATATTCTAATTTATTGAGATAAATAAAAAATTTAATCTGTTAAATGTGAGCCAAAATCATCAGTTAAAAGAACCAAAGGCTTAAACTACTTCAGTCTGTGTGCATTGAATTTATTTAATACGCAAGTTTCACAATTAGAGTTGAATTACCGAAATAAATGAACTTTTCCACAACATTCTAATTTATTGAGATGCACCTGTATAAAATGTGCAGAGTAGGGGGGCGCAAGGACTGGAATTGAGAACCACTGCACACTGCTCAAAAGATGCGGTTGAATTGTCAGTGGCAAAACCTTAACATATATAAACATACTTACAGACGGTGAGTCAGAACAGTTGGAATTGTAGTCTTCTCTCCCAGGATCAGGAAACAGTTCTCCATAAAATGTGCTTGACACTAAATATTTGGGTTGATCTTTTCCTGAACAGTGTTGTAAATACAACTTAACTACTGATTTCTAGTTGTGTCCTCTTTTGAAAGGCCAAACAAAGTATTTTTGCTTTCACCACGAAACAGTGTCTCCACAATATGGAACCGGGGGCAACAGGAAGAATCAAAGTTGGACTTTTCTTTGCTTGAAAATTTGGCCAATGTTATGCAAATCTTCCCAGATCGTGACTTATACATGTGAGGGCGTGTTAGAATGAGCCGTTTTAGGGGGTGTGGTTGATTCTTAACTTTTCTAAAGAATATCTCTTTGTATTTGAGTCTTTGCAACGGATCTTCTTCATGCACCAAGTGTCATGAGTCCTGACCTGGTGTTCCTCCTCACCACCAGAGGGCGCCACTTCCATTCTCCCAGACTCATTACCTTCACTCTACACACCTGGATCACTCCCGCCCGAGTCCCCCGAGGCGGCGGTGTCTGCTCACGATCCCAGTTCTGCCCTGGGTTCCACCCCACTGGCTCTGCCTCAGTGCCCTGGTCCCCCTCCAGCATACGGACCCGGACCCCCACCACCCCCTGCACAACCTCTCCCCTGGGTGGGGGGCCGCTGGAACGTCTGGAATCCGGGGAAGGAAGGGTCCTGTCATGAGTCCGAACCCGATGTTGTTCCTCCTCACCACCAGAGGGCGCCACTTCCATTCTTCCTGACTCATTACCTTCACTCTACACACCTGGTTGATCCACACACACAGCTTTTCCCCATTGTCACGGACTATATATGCTGTGTCCAAAACCGCTCCCTATCCACTATATAGTGCACTATATGGGGTGTCAGCCATTTTGCACTGCTGTCCGAATTCTGAGTGAACTACTTCATTCCCTACATTTGTCCACTACTTTTTACCCACAATTCATTCTGATTTTGAGTGTACAACCGATGTACACTCGCTGAAGCACTATTTCCCACAATCCAATGCGGAGTAGCGTCGAGCTGGAAGCGAGAGCGGGAGCGAGCGAGTTTGAATGAGTGATGAAGTTTACATCTTTATTATTTCCGTTTTAACGTTTTTCCTACATTATTTATATTAAAATATGTTATGTAGGCAATAACTCAGTTTAATATTTGACTAATTTACTGAGGTGGCATCGTTGTTAATTTACAAAAATGATGATAATTTGGTGGATAATTTAAATATTTTTCGTTAATAACAGGTAGTGTATTCTCATGTAAAATTAACGGTCACCTGAGGACGCTCTACAACCATCTTATCTGAGCTCAAAACGCTGCTTGAGCGAGTTTTAAGATACTAAAAATAAAAAATACATAATTATGAACGTGTTTATGTGTGTTTATTTTTGTTCTCAGTACGTTATTTTAATAGCATTTAATGATTATGAACAAAAAAGCATTACAAAAAAAAAATTAAATACCATCGATGAAACCACAAAGGTGAGGCGGAGGTATGTATAACTGCAATATAAAGTAATTTTGAGTATTATTGCTATTAGTATTATTTTCTAAAATTAGGTACATGTAATGGGATGTCGTTGGACAGTGGAAGGAATACTTCGAGGATCTCCTCAATCCCGCTGTCACGTCTTCCATTGAGGAAGCAGAGGCTGAGGGCTCAGATGTGTACTCGTCCATCACCCAAGCTGAAGTCACAGAGGTAGTCAAGAAACTCCTCGGTGGCAAGGCACCGGGGGTGGATGAGATCCGCCCTGAGTACCTCAAGTCTCTGGATGTTGTGGGGCTGTCTTGGCTGACACGCCTCTGCAGCATCGCGTGGCAGTCGGGGACGGTGCCTCTGGGATGGCAGACCGGGGTGGTGGTCCCTCTTTTTAAGAAGGGGGACCGGAGGGTGTGTTCCAACTACAGGGGGATCACACTTCTCAGCCTCCCTGGGAAAGTCTATGCCAGGGTACTGGAGAGGAGAATCCGGCCGATAGTAGAACCTCGGATTCAGGAGGAACAGTGTGGTTTTCGTCCAGGCCGTGGAACACTGGACCAGCTCTATACCCTCTACCGTCAATCTACGTTCCTACTCTCACCTATGGTCATGAGCTTTGGGTCATGACCGAAAGGACAAGATCCCGGATACAGGCGGCCGAAATGAGCTTTCTCCGCAGGGTGGCTGGGCGATCCCTTAGAGATAGGGTGAGAAGCTCAGTCACCCGGGAGGAGCTCAGAGTAGAGCCGCTGCTCCTCCACATCGAGAGGGGTCAGCTGAGGTGGCTCGGGCATCTGTTCCGGATGCCTCCTGGACGCCTTCCCGGGAAGGTGTTCCGGGTGCGTCCCACTCGGAGGAGACCCCGGGGAAGACCTAGGACACGCTGGAGAGACTATGTCTCCCGGCTGGCCTGGGAACGCCTCGGTGTCCCCCCAGAAGAGCTGGAGGAAGTGTCTAGGGAGAGGGAAGTCTGGGGTTCTCTGCTTAGACTGCTGCCCCCGCGACCCGGCCCCGGATAAGCGGAAGAAGATGGATGGATGGATGGAGGCACATGTAATATAAAAGTACATATGGCAATGTTTTTGCAACAGCTCTAAGTCTCACGCGCAGTGTAGGCTATATGTCACTGTCCGAATCCGTTCACTTATTTATTTGTTCACTCCTTCCTGATATAGTGAACTCAACTGCCATACACTATATAGGGATTAGTGAATGAGTGAGCGATTTCAGACACAGCAATAGTCTTGTATTACCCACCACTTTGCCTGGCTGTATTTGTTAATTGTTACTTGTCACTCGTGTCTTGGATTTCTCCTGCTTCTGCTCTTGTTCCTGTGATTTGTTTCTGTTTTGTTTTTGCCTTGTTGGCCTTTTTGTTCTTATTAAAGTATTTCCCTGCATTTGGACCCAGACCCTGTTTCTTCCACGGTGCCATCTCTACCGCGCCTTGACACCAAGAGCTTGTAACACCCCAAAGACAAATAAAAACTTAAAATCACATCATATGACCCCTTTAAATCTATTTAAAACATTTTTTTAGGTAAGCATCAACCCTGGAATAACATAAAACTACCAAATTTTGTTTAATAGCAACATTTCATTACAATTGCAAAGTTTAATTGCAACATATGATCATTACAGTTGACAGTGTTCATTGTGTGATTACGTGTTATTTGTAACTGCATGATTCTTACTGTAACTTTCTGCCAAAATCAATACTAATAATATACTCCCAAATATATAGTAGAAATGTAATATTTTCTGTAAAGCTGCTTTGCAAGGATTGGTATCATGAAAAGTGCTATACAAATAAACTTGAATTCAATTCAATTCAATTCAATTCAAGTTTATTTGTATAGCGCTTTTTACAATACAAATCGTTACAAAGCAACTTTACAGAAAATTATGTTTCTATAATATTTAGTAGTAGCTAGTAGTTTGTGCACGTTTGACAGGAGTTTAGAAAAAATAAAAATAATAATAATAATACAAGACGTAGTCAGCTAGACGATGAACTATCAATATTATTATGTAATTGAATTGAATGTAAATATTAACACAGCAGTCGTCATTTACTCTTGACATCTGAGCTGCTGAAAATGCAGTGGCTTGATTTTGTTTTTAAAAGGAATGTGCCCCCAATCTACCTAAATGCATTTATGTATAGACTTTTAAGACCCTAAAGAGTCAACTTGTGGAAAATGGGCATCCAATAACCCCTTTAACATGTGAGTCTCAAGGTATCCTTCACGAGCAAAATACTTTCCACATTGAGAGCAGGTTCAGTTCAGTTCATCTTTATTTATTTCCCAAAGGCAATTTGGTTGCAGCAATCAAATATTTCACATAAACAACAAAAACCCAATCAAAAAAAAGAAAAAAAAAAAAAGAAATACAATCCATTTCATTCCTAAAAAGTTCTTACCTTAAATTTTGAAAAAACTTTAGCTGAGGGCAGAAGTGAAAGTCTAACCAAATTGTTTTACTACTAGGGGCTCTATAAAGAATGCCATAAGCGAGAAGGTGACACTTGTGATGCATTGGGTGAGAATCATCTAACAAAATGCTCTAGGCTTTACCTAAAACTTGTTTATGATATAACTGGCCTATCTGCTTCCTCCCCGTTATTTTACTTCCCTGGTTTACAATCCTCTCAAGACAATTCTTGTTTTTCACATATAAAGAATTACACCTGTACAAGTGTGAAAAAGATAACAGTAACTCAATGTAGGACCAGTAGAATCGGTTCGTCAGTTTATCTGTTGGTTGACCATCAAAATAAAGTGTTAGCATACATTTACATTAGCAGACATACTAATACTCTAATGACCGCTAGTTGATATGTAGTTGCAGAGTTACTTATCATCAGCTCTCTAAAGGGTACCGAACATGGAATCTTCCTCAGTCATTAAGCCAATGATTACATAATCATCAGCTAATTTTATTTTATAATATGCTTATTTCTATCAGTACACTTACAGTCATTTGTGTCCAAGAAAAATAATTAAAGAGAGAGGATACATCCTTGAGGTTATACAGTAGATGACAACAGCCATTCAGAAAAACAGTCATTTACTTAAACTCTTTAAGGTGCAAGGCTTTTATGAAGAGTGAGTTACCAAATGAACCTTGCAGTGTCCTTTCTGTGTTAAAGTCTTTCCAAACTGAGAGCAGCTGACTTTATCCCAGTATGAATTAACATGTGGTTCTCAAGCCTTACTTTTTGTGTAAAACTCATTCCACACAGAGATCAGATGAAAGGCTTTTCTGAAATGTGAGTTACCATATGACCATTAAGGAATTGTTTCTTTGTAAAACCCTTTCCACATTGAAAGCAGGTGAAAGGCTTTACCCCAGTATGAATTAACATGTGCCTCTTAAGGCTTGCTTTACGAGTGAACGTGTTTCCACACTGAGAGCAGCTGAAAGGCTTTTCTGAAGAGTGAGTATACAAATGATCATTAAGGTGTCCTTTCTTTGTAAAACTCTTTCCACACTGAGAGCAGCTGAAAGGCTTTATTTCAGCATGAAATATCATGTGACTACTAAGGCTTTCTTTAAGTCTGAAAGTCTTTCCACACTGAGAACAGATGAAAGGCTTTATCCCAGCATGAATTAAAATGTGAGCCTTAATGGTTGCTCTCGTGCTAAAACTCTTTCCACACTGAGAGCAGTTAAAAGGCTTTATTCCAGCATGAAATAACATGTGCTTCTTAAGGCTTGCTTTAAGTCTGAAAGTCTTTCCACACTGAGAGCAGCTGAAAGGCTTTATCCCAGCATGAATTAACATGTGATCCTTAATGGTTGCTCTCGTGGTAAAACTCTTTCCACACTGAGAGCAGTTAAAAGGCTTTATTCCAGCATGAATTAACATGTGCTTCTTAAGATTTCTGTTACATGTGAAACTCTTTCCACACTGAGAGCAGACGAAAGGGCTTTTGACTTTTGTTTTCTGAATGCTGCAACTCGCTGATTTTTCTCCATTGACCTCATGATCTTTCTGATCCGGATATTTCTCCTCCACCTCATTCAGATCTGGTCTTTCTTCTTTCATTTTCATCGGGCCTATAATTACATCATAATAAAGATGAAAATCAATTGGTAAGTTTGAAAAATAAGATGATAAAATATTTCTGTACAGACATAAACTGTGAAAACTGTCCCTTTTTAACACAGATCCCTGAAAATGTCTAAAAACACTGCATTAAAGTGGTTCAATGGATCACAAATCTCATGATATGGATCACATTGCAGTTTTCAATTTCCATTTATTACTTAAAGGGTTAGTTCACCAAAATATGAAAATTCTTTTATTAACCCTTATGCGGTGTTGGGGACAATTCAGTCCACTAGGGGGTAAAGTTGAGTCTTATTTTGGCCACAACTTTCTCTGTGTGGCCCCATAATCATTTCTAAAATTAGTCAAGCCCTTTCTCGTGTTGCTTGCTGCTTTTCTCACCATTAAATGACCAGCAGGATGGCATGCAAGTGTTTAAATCCACGCATCTTGTTTTTGTTTAGTCTGTACTTCTCACCATCGTTAAAAGGCAACGGAAAAGGTACGGAAAGTATTCAGACCCACTTAAATTTTTCACTCTGTTATATTGCAGCCATTTGCTAAAATATTTTAAGCTAAATTGTATTCCTCATTAAAGGGTTAGTTCCCCCCAAAATAAAAATGGTCATTAATGATTCACCCTCATAATAAATATAATAATAATAATAAATACCCTCATAATAAATATTTATCTGACCAAGATTTCCTGTGCTCTAAGTCACTCACAAATCTATTCACAGTTCAATAATATCTATTTGCTTTTTGCAAAATATTGTTTGTTTTGATGCCTTTTGTAAGACAATGCATTGTTTCGTACTTTTCATCTTCATATTTCATGAGAACTGTGACTTGCTTAAAGGGTTAGTTCACCCAAAAATGTGTCAAATTAGGCTATGTCATTAATGATTCACCCTCATGTCGTTCCAAACCCATGAGACCTCCGTTTATCTTCGGAACACAGTTTAAGATATTTTAGATTTAGTCCGAGAGCTCTCAGTCCCTCCATTGAAACTGTGTGTACGGTATACTGTCCATGTCCAGAAAGGTAAGAAAAACACCATCAAAGTAGTCCATGTGACATCAGAGGGTCAGTTAGAATTTGTTGAAGAGTCGAAAATACATTTTGGTCCAAAAATAACAAAAATGACGACTCTATTCAGCATTGTCTTCTCTGTTGTGAGCACGTTCACAACACTGCTGTGCAGTGATGTCCGGTTTGCAAACGAATCATTCGATTTAATCGGTTTTTCTTGAAACACTACACCAAATAGAACTGAATTGTTTGAAACAGTTCCGTGTCTCCAATAACACTCCCTCTGAGTTAAAATAAACCAGATAACGAACGAAAGATTGACTCATTCTCGAGGCAAGAACCGGTTGCATCGGTTTTCAGATCACCAGTAGTTCTTTCGGACAGTTCGATTCAATAAATCGGTTAGACGAGAACTGTTTCCGTCCAATTTGACACCCGAGGAGCTGTTGATACTGCGCATGCATGATTCAGCGTGAAGCAGGCTGATTAATGAAGAAAGTTTAAACAGGATTAAAGAGACAAGAGAACATTCAGTAAAAATGATAAATACAGAAACTACAAGCAGAGATAAATACAACAGAATTTTACAAATAAAATTAGGTTGGTAGTAGGGCTGTAGCTATCGAATATTTTAGTAATAGAGTATTCTACCAAAAATTCCATCGATTAATCGAGTAATCGGATAAAATGTGTTTTTGCTTAATTAAAGTTCAATATTAATTGTGCAAGAGAAAATAAGATAAATAAAATTTAAAAGTTTCTTTTTTAGAAAATGTTTTTTGTATTTTTTTCAATGCAAAGAATGCAATGCATACATCAAAAATAAACATTTAATTATTACCCATTGTTTCTTTGTCTGTACTTATACTGTGAACAATGACAAAGTTGACAGATGAATTAAGTGCATTTAAGTGCCATTCAGTTGGGGTTTAAAATAAAGCATTTTCTGAGATGCACATTTAAACACATAAAACATTAATTTATCTTTTAATTATTGAAAATTAACTTAACTTTTTGGTAAACAAAAGGGATTTACTATTAAAAATAAAAAATGGAAGAAATGTTGTGTTATTAAACCTTAAAAAAATTTTTTTTTTTTTTTTGTAGTAGGCTATGTACATTCTGCTGAACAATAGTCTTTAACCGGACTTTTATTTTGACAGGCTGACGTTCTGTGTATGTGATGTGACGCTAGTTTTACTCAAATCAAACGGTCAAATACACATGAAGTGACTCTCAGAACAGTTCTGGAGATGTTGTTCATGTGTTCACGTCCTTATTTAGTGAGACAGCAGACGCTGAAATCACCACGAGCGTCATGCGCACTTCAGTGTGTGTTAATAAAGGAAGTCGCGCTTCTGCTCCATTCATTAACACAGAGACGCAGAACATGCAGGATACATATTTAAATAGACTGTTCCGGCTTAATATTTACAGATATTAGTCCATATCGTGATTTGATGTAAGTGCAATTACCTATTTTTGATTAATTCATTCAAAATTTAGCAAATTCCGTGCCATTCCGCGTTAAACTGTAAATTCCGTTTTTATGACTGGATTCCGCGATTCCCTCCACGTTTTCTGCATCGCGGAAATCATAGGGCTCTAGTTGTGGTATGCCAGCTCTATCTTGCAATCGACACACGCCACGACATTCTCTTTACGTTTGCCCGTTCCCTCAAATCAAAACACTGCTGACTGCTTGTGATTTCAGGCTCACCGCTTGTGTCTCCTTCCGCTTTGTGGGTGACGTAAACGCGTTGTGTCACATTAAAAAATCATTGCGAAAGAACCTGACAAGAGATTTAAAATAAATTAAAAGAGGCTTAAAAGAGAAAAATTAAAAGAGATCATTTTTTGTAATCGAGTTACTCAAGGAATCCTTTCAGCCCTAGTTGGTAGTATTCAAATTAGGGCTGTTTGATCTATTGGGGTTTTTTTTCAGCGGGGAATATTATGGAATTAACTTTTACAGAATTAACTTCATTACCTAATTTCACAAGAAAATATTTGTTTATTTTTTTTTATAAATAACTATTTCTTAATTCAATTATTAAAGTATTAAATGTTACATATGCTGTTTTATGAATTGTTTTGTATTTGGGATTTTAAGAACAAGTGGAAAATATGCTGAATGTTTCATCTCATCCAAGGGAAATTAGCAAGTTGTGTTGTCATATAATAATGTGAGGTTTTTAACTTTGAGGATGAACCTCTCATCATCTATTTCTGGCCTGTGATTTTAAATTCAAGAATAGCCTAATGTGAAATATGATTGGGAGTCTGCACAGGGTGTTTATTTTGAAATATTCATGATTTTTTGACTTCTATTTTTTGTATTTACTGTGCGATTTGGACGCAGCATGCATCAAAAATAGACTAGGCACCTATCTTTAGCGAAGCGGCACAGAGAGCATGAATATATAAGCATGCAGATATACAAGTTAAAAAATTCTAATTTAGCTTTTCAGCCATTTTGACAGCCCTAGTGTAAACACAAGCATTGACTAAAGTGTCCATGTTCAGCTCCGGTAACCGTGTTGAAGCCGTAACTCGTTTTTCACCTCCTGTCTGCTTCAGCTTGTAGAGAACTAGGGTTGGGTACCGAAACTCGGTACCAATATGGCACCGGTATAGGGCTGGGTACCGAACTTTGATGCCTTTATGGTATCGAACGAAAAACTTCGATACTATGAGTATCGAAAAATTATTTATCTTTCGGTGCCAAAATTTGGTTCCAAAAGCCAAGGGGCGTTTTTTTTTTTTTTGCCAAGCGGCTGTGTCTGTTTGAGCTTGTAGCATACGGGCATGTAAGGACCTAAATTCGCCGTGATTGGCTGTCCACCACCACGTGAAGTGACGGGGAGGATTTCTGAAGATACTCGCAGTCGCACAACACAAGTGTAGTTGTTTTTTCTCAAAACGTTTCTGTTTTACAATACCAAAGAGGTTTAAAGTGTGGCTACACTTTATAAAAGTGGATGCCGAGTCAGCAAAGTGCAACATATGCGATAAGAGTATTGCAACCAAAGCCGGCAATACCACCTATTTAATGAAGCGTTTGTTTGGATGAGTGTTTTGCCCTCCCTCCCTGTTTAGTTTAGTCTACTCCATTGCGTATCTTGAAACACGCCCCCTTTCACGTAGTCTAAAAAACAGAGAGAGAGAGAAACAGATTTATCCGGTACAGCGAATTTCTCTAAGCAGCAGGCCACTGTATACGTTCACTTAAAACATAACTGACTGTGTTTACGAGAATACTTGCAGAGACAAATATTTTGATATAATTGTGTGCGTGTGTTCATTCAGAAGTTACGATACGCGAAAGATGAATTCATTCTCTGTACGTGCATTGTCTGAAATGCTGCTCGCAGCGCGTGCTTTGAATGAGTGAGCACAAGCTCCGAACTCGCGCAAATTGTTTAAAACGCTTGAAACAGCAATATTTAGAAACAAGTGCAAACGATCAGCTACAATCCGTTTCACCCCTTCAAGCAAGTGAACAACGCGAATTAAGTTAGGAATTTTACATCAGCTGCTGTTATTTTTTTTTTTTTTCAATGGAGGATGAGTTTGCCCTATTGGTTAAAATCCCCAAACTGTTTACTTAAATATTAAATTAATAAATGACATCAAAACAAGGGCGTTTGCGTTATGATGTGGTGGGCTGCTGTGGGCCAGAAAGTCCAGGGCAACTTTTTGGTCCCAGTCCGCCCCTGAATGGCACACCCCTATCCAAAAAGCACAACCAGTTGTATTAATAATGTTATCCTGAGTGTGAAGTGTTACCAGAATTTGTTTTAATTAAGGTGAAAAATAAAAGTTTTGTGTTTAATGTATTTGTGTTGATGTTGAAATTGATTTTAAAACATATGGTATCGAAAAAAGTATCGTTAGGAACCGGTATCGAAACTGAGGTATCGAAATTGGCACCAGATCGAAAGATTTTGAACAATACCCTGCCCTACCTATGGATCCGGTATGTACTGAACCGAATAAGAACGCAGATTTCGGTGCCTCTTAAATGCCTGAGCGATCGATTTGTCCTGGTTCTCCGAAATGTGCACAAGAAGCATGGGCGTCGCTAGGCTTTTTTAGCAGGGCTATAGCATTTAGCTTTATAAACTGTACACAAATTCGCGATCGCCTCAGAATCAGTCTGCTTAAATTTCATATGAAAACAACAGCAGACCAGTCTCCTACCCGTCTTTCAGCGCGCTCTTCAATCCGCAGACAGCGGCGGAGCATCTGGTGTTGCAAGGTTTGCCGTTGTTTTTCATATCCGCGGGTTAAAGCGAATCCCATCTCAATAGCATGATATTTAGCCCCTAAAATGCTAATTTTACCAAGGCAACTCTGGCAACAAACATATATTCTATCCCCCGGAAAGCAATTTTTATCGGGGAACCCCCGATAAACCCCCCAGAAATGTGATAGGGCTAGTTTTGCACTAGATTTGAGAATCAACTGGGCAGGCTTTGTTGTAAAAAACTTGGCAACCCTGATGTGAACGCACATGCTTGAGATATACTTCTAATCACAATAATTCTAATAATTACTTACTGAGATGCGCATGAAAACCGTATTAGATTTTTTACACAGCCCTAACTCGTACAATGCATTTTTGTGCTCCGGGGTCACATTTATCTGACAGTAAATATCTGTTTGCATTTTTGCAAAGCCTGCTGCAAAACTCTTACTGGCTTTACAGTGAAATGTACTGAACAAGCAAATCATTCTCTACTGATACATTCACTTTATTTAAAATAACCACAGTCCTATAGCAAATTTACATAAAATGTGGATTCTTAGTGTAAAAACTAGTGGTCAACCAATATTTGGCATTTTTCAAATATTAACATTGGCCTAGGGATGAGCAATATATCGCATTCGATTGTCATGCCTATTTCGCAGTAAAGCCAGTTCCCTGATTCATCTGCAATAATGAACATGATGTTGCATAGCTTGTCAGTGATCTACAGCTCTGTCTATGAAATGCCGCTCCATTTGAAAGCAGGTGATGGCAATTTACCACTAATCAGGGAACTGGCTTTACTGCCGAAATGCGTATGACAATCACATGCGTTATATCGCCCATTCCTACATTGGCAATACATTTTTTTTGCTTGGCCGATGTGTTTCGAGGCGGGACTTTTATTTTGATGGCGCTGAGAGCGGCAGCTCCTGAGCACACACAGTGCTCACTCTATTTCTTGTTTGTCGTTGTCGTTAACAGTTCTGTCTAATGTGGATAGAAGACTTTCTAATAATCAGATAGAATGGTTAAACAAGGGAATTAATGTATACAAAAAGTAATATAACGACTGCTTTTATAATAGGCCTATTAGTAATTAGAAAGGCAAACATTATAATACTTTCTCGTTTGCCGTCAGCATTAAGCAGATAGGCATTTATATAATTTAAACAAATCTTTGAATGACTAATGAACATTTAATATCACAAACCTTGCAAACTTAGTCGAATCCAGCTGTGAGATCTTGTGAAGTGTAATTTTTATCCTGCATGATCACTGTGTGATGGTCAGTCCGTGTGAACTGAATGCTTTAAACTTGTGATTTCAAATTATGCTGAGCTTTATGCATTTGCCCACTGCCATATTCATGTCACTTTCACTGTGTGCTGTATGTAAAATGAGTGTTACCATTAGGCCTGTAATAAATCAATCGCACAATAAAAAAAAATGAGCTTGATAATTTTAGTCTGGAGCGCAGCCTGTGGACAGCCCGCGGTAGAAACATCTCCGATGGTACAGATGTCCCGGGAATAAAGAGATAACGTCTCGCTAGAGTGGCCAGCATTGGGAAGCTGGCATATAAACATAATATAAAATACAAAGTTTATTGATTTTAAGCAACACAAAGTCAACATATTGGTATTTCTTGCTCTGAATCTGCCATAAAATAAAACAAAAGTTTATTGATCTTTGAAAAGGTGTGTTATTATGCCATTATCATTATATTAGTTGAAACTGGTCTTAGCACGACAATATTATCGTCTTTATCTAATTTCTGGGACAATTTATCGTCCAGCAAAATTTGTTATCGTGACAGCCCTAGTTACCATGGCTTTATTTGAAAAATACCAATGCACACAAACTTCCCAGAATACTGAGTGCCCTATTGGTTACAGTGTTTACTTTCTTATTAGATTAGATTCAACTTTATTGTCATTGCACATGTAAGGTACAAGGCAACGAAATGCATCTAACCAGAAGTGCAATAAACAGTAAGTACAGGATATACAGTGTCTACAATGTTACAAATTTACAATAAATATACAGATAAGGCTCAAAGGCTTTTGTGATTCCAAAAGCGATGATAAAGTCTAAATAAAGTAACAATTAAATATTCTCTGTGTCAGTTCACAATTCAATAATAACTTTGAAACATTAAGCCCTTTCACACATACAGACTTTTCCGGAAAATTACCGGTAAATTGCCGTAAAGAGATCATGTGTGAACAGGATCTTTTCAAAAATACCGGTAAATTCGTTCCTGCAATTTACCGGTATGAGAAGTTGTAACATTACCAGTAAATTGCCGGAATTCTGTTGTGTGTGAACGCAGAAGGAAAATTACCGGTTTGAGCACGTAAGAGTTCAGAACGCGGTGACGCAAGACGTCTACTCCGGGCCAATCATAACAATGTGACGCATTCACGCACTGTTTAATAAAATAAAATAAATGTCATCCAACTGAAGCGACAGTGAAATTAAAGCGCTTCTCCTTATCCGGGCGGATGAAGAAATATGTCATCATTTGAGAGAAACTGTTAGTGATGCAGTAACGTATGATAAAATAACTGTTAACTGTCTCCGAGAGCAATGCATTCACAGGACAAAGTCAGGTCATCAATAAACTGAAAACATTGCGTCTTAATATCTAAAAAATAAGGGTCATTCTACGGAAATTTTGTAATTTTGATTCATTTTGTAAAGTTGTTCTAGAGGCTGCAGAGAAGTCAATAAAGAAGAGGACAGGTAAGTGTTAAAGTAAGATTGTACCATGGTGGACAAAGGAATGTAAAAGAGCGATACAATTTCGAAATAAAGCTTTTAAAGTGTTAAAAATTAATCACTGTTTTCAGAATCTTGTTGAACATAAGAAGTTGCAAGCAAATGTAAGGAGAGTCATAAAAAGTGCAAAGAAAGGCCCCGTTTACACGATGGGAAAACGCAGATATTTCCTTGCGTTTTGGCCTGTCATTTACACGAAAACGCTGTTTTTATCCCTGAAAACGATTATTTCTAAAAACTCCGGCCAAAGTGGAGATTTCTGAAAACGCCGGTTATGTGTTGCCGTGTCAACCGGGAGAAACGGGGTTTTAGGTTCTCAAACGTCACATTATGCGCCAGAAAATGCTTAACGTCATGTGAGCGCCCTATGTTTAGAGTTTGTTTGGGTAACGTTACTGTTTGATCATGGATGCTGTTAAGGTGGTACTCATTTTTACGTTTGTGCAAACGCTTTTGGTCTGTTTGCATTTGCAAACACAACTGCTGTATTATATCGAGGAGCAGAGGCGAAGGAGTACATGTCTGTGTTGTTTTGAAAGGAACAGGAAGTTGCTCGATTTTGAGGATTCAGATTGGCTTGCATGGCTTTATCCTTCTCCCTACACGGCCGCCCATAGGTTTGGCATAGTTATGATGGCGCTCGACGGCGTATTTATGCGGGTTGATGTAAACGACAACTTTTTTGAAAACGATGTTGTGTGCACGATGTTATTTTTGAAAACGGAGGGGGGGGGGGATATTCGTTTCTCTAAATACCCGGCTTTGTGTAAATGTGGCAAAAGAATATTGGAGGAAATTCTGTTCCTCGGTAGGAAGGGAGACAGAAATTCGTAAAGTCTGGGGGATGATAAAAAGAATGAATGGGATAAAGAGAGAATATGGATACCCAATTTTAAATGATGGAGGGGAAATAGCAGTGAGTGATAAGGAGAAAGCAGAGATGCTGGCTAAAGTATTTGTAACAGTTCACAGTTCAGATAATATTAGTGATGAAGGGAAAAGGGGGAGGGAGACTACAGTAAGAGAGAATGAAGAATTACAGCAAGAAGAAAATTCGAATGACCTACTAAACAAACCTTTTAATATGGTAGAACTAAAACGTGCTATCCAAAAAAATAAGATGTCAGCACCAGGAATTGATCAGATGTGTTATATAATGATAAACCAGCTCAGTGAAAATTCAAAGGAGGTATTATTGGAACTATTTATTAAAGTGTGGGAGGATGGGAAACTGCCACAGAGCTGGAAGGAGGCTGTGGTAGTGCCAATACGCAAACCAGGGAAAGACTGTACAAATCCGGGAAATTATAGACCAATAGCTTTGACTTCTAACATATGCAAAATAATGGAGAAAATGTTAAATGAAAGGTTAACGTACTATATGGAAAAGAACGGATATATAGCCAAATATCAAAGTGGCTTTAGGAGACGTAGAAATACAATGGATCCAGCTGTATGTTTAGTGCATGAAATTAGAAGAGCACAAGTAAACAGAGAAAGTGTAGTGGCTGTCTTCTTTGACATTGAAAAGGCCTATGATATGATGTGGAGAGAAGGTTTGTTAATTAGAATGTGTAAACTAGGTATCAAAGGAAGAATATATAGATGGATTAAGGACTTTTTACAAGGAAGATTAATACAAGTTAAAATAGGGGAGAGTTATTCAAGAAAATATATTGTTGAGAACGGAACACCTCAAGGGAGTATAATAAGTCCTTTATTATTCTCCATACTAATATATGATGTTTATACAGAAATAGAGAATGGGATGGGATTTTCACTTTTTGCGGATGAATTTTGCGGTATCGAAAAAAGTATCGAAATTGGCACCAGATCGAAAGATTTTGAACAATACCCTGCCCTACCTATGGATCCAGTATGTACTGAACCGAATAAGAACGCAGATTTCGGTGCCTCTTAAATGCCTGAGCGATCGATTTGTCCTGGTTCTCCGAAATGTGCACAAGAAGCATGGGCGTCGCTAGGCTTTTTTAGCAGGGCTATAGCATTTAGCTTTATAAACTGTACACAAATTCGCGATCGCTTCAGAATCAGTCTGCTTAAATTTCATATGAAAACGACAGCAGACCAGTCTCCTACCCGTCTTTCAGCGCGCTCTTCAATCCGCAGACAGCGGCGGAGCATCTGGTGTTGCCAGGTTCGCCGTTGTTTTTCATATCCGCGGGTTAAAGCGAATCCCATCTCAATAGCATGATATTTAGCCCCTAAAATGCAAATTTTACCAAGGCAACCCTGGCAACAAACATATATTCTATCCCTTATCTAGTATAAGTCCTTTATTATTCTCCATACTAATAAATGATGTTTATACAGAAATAGAGAATGGGATGGGATTTTCACTTTTTGCGGATGGCGGGGCAATTTGGAAGAGGGGAAGAAATCTGAAATTTATTGTTAAAAGACTACAGGAAGCTATTATGGAAATAGAGGAGTGGTCATATAAATGGGGGTTTAAATTTTCAGTAGATAAGACAAAGATAATGTTGTTTACAAAGAAAAGAATTGGTAATGAGGTCAAATTAAAGTTATATCATCAAGAGTTGGAAGAGTGAAACACTAAGTGTTTGGGGATATGGTTTGATGAGGGAATAAAATGGGATGTACATATCCAGAAAGTAATAGAAAAGTGTAGGAAGGTGTTAAATGTTATGAGGTGTTTGGTGGGAAGTGATTGGGGAGCTGACAGAACAGCACTGAAGGCAATTTATTGTGGATTAATTAGATCAGTTCTTGATTATGGTTGTGTGGTGTATGGATCGGCATCAAGCACATCCCTCAAAAAATTAGATAACATTCAGTTTCAGGCTTTGAGATTATGTACAGGGGCATTCAAAACAACTTCAATGGCGGCTCTGTTGGTGGAGATGGGAGAAATGCCGCTGGAATTGAGAAGAATACAGCTATCTCTGAATTATTGGGTCAATTTGCAGGGCCATAATGAAGATCATCCAGCACAAGGTACTTTAAAGGAGTCATACCCTCGTATTACCTTGGATACCTACTGCTGTATTATAGTCTTTCAGGCCCTTCTAAAAAAGAAAAGTGGAAAAAAAATAAACTCAGAGCTCCTCAGACCCTTATCTCTGTAGGCATTATTGTCTCGCGAGATCTGATGCGATATTTTGGCTGTCGTGGACGGTCATTATAATAATGCAAATGAGGGGCACGTTGATTGGTTGCAGGAAGGAGGGGGGTTGACACCTCAGGTAACGCTTTAGCATATCATTACAAACTGACATCATGGCGCAAGTTGTGAATGAACGCGACCGGCTTCCCGGCCAGTGTATAAGTATGAGGCGCCGTTAAGGGCTTAAATCAAACATCATTCACGCACACATATGAAACACGCTTGCATATATACTAAGTACTAGTCACACATACATGTATATGAACTATCTACGCACATAAAGTTACTCATATGAGACGTAAGCACAGCACACACACACAAATATAAGACGTGAGCACACACACACACACAAACTACACGGGGCCTCATGTAAGCTTTAGGCAATAAATAAACAATAACCAAATTCATGATGATCTCAGTCATTTGTTTTTTGCAAAGTACGTTAGCAGCCATTCCCCATACCTCGAAGCTAATACTCCCGCCAGAGTTGTGCCTGGACGCGTTCATTGAACGATAATTCATGAACTCGTTCATGTTTTGGACTGAACTGAACGTACCGCATTACTGCCTGATGAACGTTACTGTGAAGTCATTCATTCTGGTGTCTGTGAACGCCACGCTCTCTCAGTTTAACTTCGTTCAGTAGGATGCCAAATATTATATATATAGCCTTCCAGGTGAAAACCTACCTAAAACCCACCGTAAACCGGCCTTAATATGTAGCGGAAAAAAGACCCAATCCGGCAACGCCAGACTCTCTTGTTCAAACTCGTTCATCAAAATGAACAAATCTTTTTTCGAGTCATTTCGTTCATTTAAGGGGCTTTAAATGTTACTATTAACTGGCAAATTCCCCGAACACATCAACCTACGCAATCTTGATCATATTCTGAATTAAAAAATCATTATAATGCAGTCAAAAGTCCGTTTTTGCAGTCCGTTTACAGGGAACATAAATAATCACTTCACCTCCAGTCTTTCGTTTATTTGTCTAGTGACAGACGCAATAGCATACAATAGCCGCATTAGCAGTTATGCTGTTTGTTACACACAGTAGAGCAATAAAAACACAGTCTTACCATTTCAATTGCAGGCAATTTTGTTGGAATGGCGCTTTTCCCGAGCTTCGATGCCAACTTCGCCTGATATTGCCCCAAATTTGTGAAGGATTTCGGCGTACAATGTTTAGCACAAACACAT
Organism: Carassius carassius; assembly: GCF_963082965.1. NCBI lineage: Eukaryota > Metazoa > Chordata > Actinopteri > Cypriniformes > Cyprinidae > Carassius > Carassius carassius. The sequence goes on along the minus strand of NC_081755.1, from coordinate 14,270,877 downwards.
AACGATAAGCCAGTGGAAGGGTTGAAGGAACCGCGTCATTAAAAATGAATTTAATCCAATGGTCTCTGATAGGTAGGTCCGTTCTTGGTAGAGAAAACACATTTACATGTTGATTCTGGCAGTCAACCACAGAGCAACTCACGTGTGCACTAGTTCCAGCGTCTTTCTCGACTGAATATGAGGGGGAGAGGGGAAGGGCGAGCTTCCTGCTGCTGTGTCCATATATGGTATATCCTGCCGCGTCTTGATGTCAAGACGGGGAAGAAATCAAAATCTCGTATTTGAGTGCGCGTGCACGTGGGCTATTTTACAAACCCCGAGGTAAACAAACGCTTCACTTTTAAATATCGGCTTCCCGGCCAGTGTATAATCGTTAGGCAATCATAACATACATTGATTCTCGTGGAAAAGTGAAAATTGTGGGTCATGACTCCTTTAAAACCTTGTTGGGAAAAGGAGAAGAGGGAGACAAAAAGCTTTGGATGGACAGTTTTAAAAAAGGCAAGAGAGTTAAAATTAACTGAATTAAAAATCAGTCCTACAGTACCATTACCAGTAGTGCCACCTTGGATAATACCTGAAGTGAAAGTAGATTTAGTGCTATTAGAAAAGAAGAACAAAGACATGTCAATTTTTGACTCACATACTATACAGGAATATATTAATAATTATTACAGTTATATTCAGATTTACACAGATGCATCAAAGAATTTAGTTAATAAGATAGGAGTAGCTTTTGTTGTTCCAGAGTTTCATATTTCAATAGCAAAGAGAATAAGTGATAATATATCAGTATACACAGGAGAAATGTTAGCAATTCTGTTAGCAGTACAGTGGATAGAGGAAATAAGACCATTGAGAGTTATAATATGTTCAGATTCAACTTCATCATTAGTCAGTTTACAGAACAGTCATTCAAACAGCAGAGCCGATATTTTAATAGAAATACAACAAACATTATATAGAATTCAAATGATGGGCATTGAAGTTATATTTTTGTGGGTACCAGCACATATTGGAGTCATAGGAAATGAAATGGCAGACAAGGCTGCAAAAGAGGCCACAAAAAGAGAGTATGTTGAAGTCACAGTTAACATCAGTAAGATGGAAATGAAAAGCATTATTAAACAGAGGTTGAAGGAAAGGTGGCAAAAACAATGGGAGGAAGAGAGGAAAGGACGGTGGTTTTACAAAATTCAGAGGAGAGTGGGAGAAATGAGATGTGCAGGAAGGAGAAGGAGAGAAGAGACAATTATATCGAGACTTAGATTTGGGCACACAGGGTTAAACAGCACTTTATTTAAAATGGGTATAACATAACACTGGCAGATGTGAATATTGTGAGCAACAGGAAACAGTATAACATGTCATGATACATTGTAAAAAAAAAATATGAGGGAAAAAGAAAGGAAATGATCCAAAATCTTAAAAAGGAAAGAATAAGTTTTGATTTAGTAGAAATTCTTAGAAAAAACTCAAAAGATAAATGCTACGGAATTGTTTTTCACTATCTTAGAATAATAGATATGATTGAGAGGATTTGAGACTTAATTTTATTTTGTTGATTTTATTTTATTTATTATTATTATCATTTATTTATTTATTTTTGTTTAGAATAAAGTAAATAATAGACATTCAGATCCACACTCCATACCAGTCGGTGGCAGTAATGCACCATTACGTTGTGTGCCAACCGCCAAAAAAAATTCAACAAGAAGAACAACAACAACAAGACTTCCTTCTTCCAATTTCCTGGAGATCTATGAAGAGAAGCCCATGGTAAGTCCACTGTCTCTTTTCAATTATCAGAAATCTTCTCATTTATCTCATGATTTCATATGAAGCTTTTAGTTGAAGTCACTGGTATGACCTCTTTTATTGTTTGGGCATTGTAAAAAACTAGAATACAAATGGATTAAACTACTTAATTTAGTGAGTATACCATGATTGACAACATGTGGTGTGATACCTTGCAGCAGCCATTTTGTAAAATGCAGTTTCATGAAAATTGTCACTAGTGTTACTGTCACTGGTGTCACCTTCCTTATGGGTAAATACATGCACACAAAAAATAAAAAATCATTAAGCTATAATTTATGTGTACTCAAAGTCAAAGGGTAATCTAATAATGTGGTCTAAGTTTAAATGTTAGAAAAAGAAATCAATTTTAAGAGATCTTGCCATACCAAATGTGGACGTTTCTGTAGAATGACCCATAAACGACCATCACAAATAATGAAGTAGGCCTAGTGGAAGTATTTTTTGTTCCTATTATGAATTTTGTCAATCTATTTGGGGATCCTGCTACTCCATAAATCCTGTAGCTCTAAACCAGTGGATCTCAACCCGCGGCACGTCATGAAATCACATGCGGCCCACGATGCCGAACACAATAAAAATAATAATAATAAATTTAAGTTTTACAACTTATTTTAGTTTTTACATATGGAAAAACACATAGGGTACAAACGAGAAGTCAGAGCAGTGGAGACCCTTGTCAAAAAATCCTATTGGAATTTCAGTTTATCCTGTAGGATCTTACTGGATTCTTAGAATCCTATTGGATATTCAGATTTATTTTAATGGATTTTCACTTTGTCCTTTAGGATCTTACGTAGAATCTTTCTAAACATTGTGAATTCAAACATTGAATTATACGTTGTCCTGTGATATTTTTTTTTAATTCTATTAAGTATTTAGTGAATTACTTTTTAGAGTTACTTTTTTAGAGTAACATACTGTCACTCCCTAGAACTGTTTTCGTTCCCCATGTTCCCTGTGTGATCTAGTTTCTGTCTCCTGTTAATTGTGTCATTATGTTCATTAACGTGCGCCTTATAAGTTACATTCTGTTTAGTGTTTCGTTGTCCAGTCTCATTGATGTATAAGTGTGTTTCTACCTTCTTGTTGTGAATTACCTCGATGTGGATTATTAAGGACTTGCTATTTATCTTCTTCCTTGTGCTTCTCTCCCGCACCACACCGTGACACAAACAGTTTATTTTTTTATCTAAAGCTGGGATATGCTATGCTGACAATAAAATGTTTGCATAAGTTGTGGTGTTTTTCTAGGTAACAATAAATTGCAATAAAGTAACCGTTTTTACATTATTATCATTTTAATCATCTCACTTTAGAAATTATATACATTTATGAAGATCCATATAGAATATAAATACAATTTAAAAGAAATTTGCAGTTGCAGTAACACTATGCAGCTAAGGTAACAAAAATATCCAAACATCAGCTGAGCTCTTTTAATCATCTCACTTTAGAAATTATATACATTTATACTGATCCATATAGAATATAAATTTGCAGTTGCGGTTACACTATGCAGCTAAGGTACCATAAAAATATCCAAACATCAGCTGAGCTCTTTGCTAGGCCTATACTGTATATCAGTCAAGCTCTATGTTGTTTGGTTGTAATGCAACATAGCATGTTTTTTTGAAGCTCATGTGCACAACCTTGCGGACAACTTCCAGAGGTTTCACAATCATGACTGTTGCAGTTGGCACCACTTCTTTTATATGGGAAGGAGATCCTTCAGACACAAATCCAGCAGGTGAAGTTTGTAAAAGCTGAACTTGGATCAGTGGATTGTTTTTGTGAGTCATGTATAATATTTTCGATTGATTCAATCTTTCCAATGCAACCATTTCTTAGTTGAACTGTAAAACTGTTGTGTTTGTACTCCTTTCCATATTTCTCTGTAATTAACAGTTGTCCGTTTACAATGGCTCTGTTATAGATCTCTGCTGAGTACTCATCTTTGTCAGATAGATCACAGACTGGGAGCATTAAGAACTTGTCCTTGTGATTTAGGACTTTTTGTCGAGAACATCCCAACAAAACGAGACCTTCCAGCTTCTGTGCCTTAGCAACAAGAGGATAAACACCTAGCCAGTCATTGACAAGCTTGTCCACTCTACTTGAGACATCAGCGTTAGTCATAGTTTGTTTCAGTATTTGAGGAATTGACTGAAGTATGTTAAACTGCCGTGCAATTTGAGATGGAATGTAATTTGTTCCATGACACAACCTCTTCAGTTTTTGGTTGTGGCCCTCAAATGAAAATGCAGATGTACACCAAAGAGGTCCAAACATCTTGACAGAGAAGGGCAAGTGTGTGAGTTGATGGACATTGAAGGACATTTGGCACTCGCATCTTATATGTATAGGTATCTTGTACAGAACAGGTCCACTGTAGAACAATAGCCAGCTTCGGCATTCTGCAGCCTTCCACCTTTGTGCTACTTTCACAGTCCGTGGTACTCTTGGTATATCAGATGGAGGTTTGATGGTAAGCAGCCTTTGATCCACATGCTTATGTGATGTACCAATGTACCAAGGGCTGTCATGGTACTTGCTATTGAACCACAAGTCCAAGAATTGCTTTGTCACTCCCAAGAGAACACAGTGCATGTAGTCAGTTGGAAAGCTGTCCACAATGTCAAAACCAGTGGAGGGATTCAGGAGGACTAATGGTCATACTGTCTTCACACCATAAACGGTCAACATCATTCTCAGTGGCCATCTGCCCACATTCAATAACATGGGCATGGGTTCTTTTTTGTGTCTCAGTAGGCGGATAGACTCTGGCATATCCTTTTCCCTTTGGCACTGTTTTTCCTTCACTTAAGCAATGGCAACATCCATATGCACCATTGAACTGATGTATACCTTGAAGAACACATCGGGCTACTGCGTCACATGAGCATATGATAGGGAAAACCTTGGACACCACAATTGTTTTCGTATGTGGGTGCTTCCATTCCAGACCTTGTGAATTAACTTTTAGAATGTCATCCACAAATTGCTTAAGATAGGTGGACATGTCAGGTTTACCCCGCCCAAACCAGACACCTGCGAGTATTATGTTTTTGAAACGAACATTCGGCTGGAGTTCATTGATTACACATCTGATTGGCCACAATGAGAAAGGTGAAGACATTGGAATGCCATCACAGTTCCATAGTAGTGATTTGTCATTAGCTTTGAAATTAGGTAGAGTTTGATACATTTCACCCTTTCTCACGTAATTTGTTCCATTTTCTTCTGGCTGAAATACACAATCTTCTTTTTGAAGAATGTCTCTTAGCTGGTCCTCAATAGAGAGACTTGTATAAAAATTGCCTTCTGCAAGATTCTTTTGTTGGTCATTTATCTCATTGCACTCTGGACAGTGCATGTTGTTCTTTGAAAGATGTGACCGGCAAACTTTGCAGAAAAGGTGAACATTTAGAGACTCAGATGGATCATTGAATAGTTTTCGGAAGAGGTGGAGAGACTGTGGCAATGTGTTGCTACTCAGGAGAAAGACATTTAAGAGCTTTAAAAGGTCTTCCACAGTACTTGCTGTTAAACTGTGCCTCAGTGAAAAGGACAAAATTAGAAGTACAGCCTGTTCAATTGTTATCTCTGATCCTGTGTAAAGAGGTGTCCCAAATTTTTCAAATTGTGAATTAGAATCACAATTTGTGTCAGCAGTGTCATCCATAGCAGAGTCTACTTCTCCCTGAGTGTCACTCCACTCATATTCGACATGGTCCATTTCATCAACAGAATCATAAAATTCCTCGTTTTCCTCACTGTCTGCAAGGGAGTCATTCTGATGGGTAACATCTTCCCAGTTGTGATGAGGAGTGTTGTTTCTTCGCCATCGACTTGTCTTTGGAAGAGGACAACTCGATTCTGGATCCAAAAACCTAGTAATGTAATCAAGTTCTATTTTAACATGTGACAGTGCTTTCAAGTTATATGGTAAAGTCATAACATTTTTTTAACCCTCTGGAGCTGTTTAGTTATTTTTGTGTTTTAGAAAGTTTTACACTTTTTACTTCATCAAATTGGTACACAGTTTGGTAACTTTTGTGGCACTTCCTAAAGTATCAGAATCATCCATTTGGGAAAAATCACACCGCTATTAATGGGGCTGAACTCTGAAACATCTTAAGACTGTTTACTCTAAATTGAGCCGGAAGACTCAACTTAAACTGGGAAAACACTAGCTGAAACATTATAAGATTTAACTCAACACACTAAAAGTTTCCTTTGACTGAAGCATTTTTAAATACATACACAGATTTTAAAAACCGACTGTAAACACTGACTAAATGCAACTGGCTCTGACTCAGCAGGTTTGGGCAGTGTCAGTCAGTCACAATTTGCCTCACAGTCATTAAGTGCATCACAGATCAGATCATCAGCCACATAAATCAAGTTATGATCAAGCATTCCTGTTAATTTTAGTTATATTTTGAATTTTGATGTTATAATTACATTACAAAATGTTTTAACTGTAATCATGATGTAAAAACTGACACTGCATATGAACATTTCTAAACAAATAAATAAACAAATAAGTAGGCTTCTTGTTATTTAGATGATTTTCTTGGCACCAATATGCTTCAATTCATTGGATTTTTTACTCCATGTTTATATAAAGAGAGTGAGAGTTTTTTATATATATATATATATATATATATATATATATATATATATATATATATATATATATATATATATATATATATATATATATATATATATATATATATATATATATATATATATATATATATACCCTCTAGCATTGTTAATTTACTTGTTAAATTCACATTGTTAATTTCACACTTGACACACATATATATATATATATATATATATATATATATATATATATAAAAAAAAATTCTCGATTTTTCTCGATCTGCAAACAATACAAGCGTGACTAGAGTAAATGAACAATGCTAGAGGGTTTAAAAACTTTCTTCACAACAAAAACAAATAATCATATCAATAACAATATTGCATAAGACTTACAATATCCATAAATATAAAAAAGAGTTTGCATGTATTAAATGTACTCATTATTATTTGAAATATATATTTCATTATTTTTTTAAATGTATTATTTTTATTGCTTAACTTCAAGCTGTAAAAATAGGCTACCTTTTGTAAGGACCTCTTTGTCGTGCATTCATTTCACTGTAGGGATATCTTCTGGTTTAGCTGAATCATGTGGTCACTGTTGTGCAAAGATCAAATATGAATGTAACTTCCTGCATACAACGCCCACAACTCACTTGGTAGGCGTGAACATTTAATTGCACATGCGCATTTCCTACTCAAACTGCCAGGGTCGGACTCTGAGTCGAGGAGGAGACGACAGGAGCTTGAAACCGGAGGGAGCACTGACAGAAAATTGTAAGTGACATATTTACTACTTACTTCATGTCAGAATTTGACACAATCTAGAAATATTTAAGTGTAAGCCTGTGTAAAATGTATTTGTTAAGTGGCCTATTACGTAAACATTTATCTGGTTAGTCTTATCTGGTCATTATAGAAAAAAATACATATATTATGATATTATTTAACGGTTTACCTTCGTCAGCTACTTAAACCATAAGTAGAAACTGTATAGTAATTTCTTAAATGTTATTTTTTGCAATAATATCAAAATAGACGATCGTCAGTGGCTGTCAGTTAAAGCCTAAAGGCGGGCGTACACGGTGCGATTTTTGCTGTCGTACGAGTTCGCATGCGATTTTTTTCAATCGTGTGGAAATCGCGTATGCTCGTATGGTTGCGGCTCGTATCATTTGCGATGAATTACGAGCCGAGCAGAGTGGCTTCCGAGCACTTCCCGACCTCCCGATCATTTTTAAACATGTCTAAAAAGTTCGTGAGCTATCGGTTTGAATTCGTGACATGTGTGCGGTTGAACGAGCCGATTTGTTGATTTATCTGAAGTTGACCAATCACGAACTAGGAAAACCACAGAAGAAGAAACACGAACAGGGCAGCGCCACGGCGAATGTGGACTATTGACCAGGAGGATAAACTCGCTGAAGTCTGACAGGAACAGCGAGCGCTGTATGATGTTTCTAGCAACGTGTACCATGCTTTTTAGTGCTCTCTCTCTCGCGCGCGCGCTCTCTCTCACACATGCATTATGTAGTTTACAGGGACTCTCCATAGACGTAACGGTATTCTATACTGTATATCCCCATACACTACCTCTATCCATTACGGAAAATGCATGTTTAAAATTTCTATTAAACACCGTATAGTATTTTTTTAAAGCCATTTGGTTTACGAGGGCACAGGAATTGTCCTCACAAACCATGTTTACATTGTAATACCTATTTCAGATATTTATAAACCTACAAGAACACACACACACACACACACACACACACACAGGGTGACCAAACGTCCCGGTTTCCTATTGCTGAAAAATAACATGTACGTGTAGGAAACAATCACGGCTCGTATCAATATTTTATATGCAGTTATGGGAGAGGGAGAGCAGTTATATTAGGCGCGTTCGACTTGAAGCAGTGCTGCACAGAATGACATCACCTGTATGGCATCAAAGTACCGCGAGAGCGATTCGAATGCATTGGATATGTGTGCTCTCTTAGCGCTCTCGCGGTACTTTAATGTCATACCTTCTGTGCATGCAGCGGTGCTTCAAGTCGAACGCGTCTATCAACTTCGTGCGATTGCTTCTGGAATTCGCAGGTTGTAAAATCGTGTCGTATATCCTCTCGTCCGTACGGTTTTCAGATAAACTCACTCGTGCCGTGTGCGTGGACATACGATCTTCCGACCATCTGAATTCGCACAGTGTACGCCCGCCTTAACGCTCCGTCTTACGTGCTGGTTGCTAAGTAACAGTTTTGAACATCATTTTGGAGGGAAAAGCCCCTGAACTGTTCTAAATCTACCTTAAACCTCAGCTGACGGGACTTATCGCTTGAATATAAATGAGAAGATAACAACTTGTGTTCTTTGCTTTTGAGCATATCTCTGCCGAGAGAAAGCAAGCAACAGGCTGCCATAACGTTCAGACGCGCAAGCACCAAGGCCGTTTTTTTTATTATTATTATTATTACCAGTCTTAAGTGTCAAATGATCCTTCATGCTGATTTGCTGCTCAAAAAACATTTATTATTTTTGTTACGTTTTAAACAGGGTTACTTTGTTGAATAGAAAGTTCAGAAGAACAGCATTTATCTGAAATATAAATATTTTGTAACATTATAAATGTCTTTATCATCACTTTGGATCAATTTAAAGCATCCTTGCTAAATAAAAGTAATAATTTCTATGACCCCCCCCCCCACCAAAAATAATAATAATAATAATAACAACAACAAATGTTTATTGAACAGCAAATGAGCATATTAGAATTCTCTTGGTCGGCGTTACGTCACAAATCATGTGACCTGCATAGCAACAAGCCGCCGCCGTGTTTGAAGGGTAAAACAAACCGAAGGCAATCAAGGCAAAGCCCGAGGAAAATCAAAAAGGTATCTATTCACAGAAGTTTTGTTGTGGATTATGTCAGTTATGGATACTAACGGACTACTTTGTATTAATGATGAATGATATCTGTGTATGCGAATGTATGTCGGTGGTAAGAAGTGAAGTGAATGTAATAAAACACTCATGTAAAGCGCGTTGTGACTAACGTTAGCTAACGTTACATGTATGTGAAAGGCGCTAGCAGCTATACAAATACAGATCTTCTTTCTTCTATTACAGAATGTCTTATCAATATATAGAAAGTCTACTTGCGCCTGCATTGACCAGGTACCACAGAAAGCTGTCGCTTGTAGGTTTAACGTTACAATCTTGTCCCTATCGACATCCAGCTGAGTCCTGGGAGAACAACCCAAAGGCATGGCCCAGGCTCGAGTATCCAGACATATACAATTACCTCATCAAATCCCCTGGTATGAACACCATGTGTACATACCATGTGTCCTACACTTGCAGTCATGTTTAAATACCCATCAAGCATCGATTACATTAACTATGTTCATTTAGAAAAAAAAAGGATGTTTATTCAAAAGCACTGTGTTACACAATGGCTGTAATGAGCTCAGTCTGTCAGTGGCACAGCTTGTACAGTGTCAGTGAGGGACACGGTTTTTTCAAAAAAGCAAAAATAGACTAACTGCAGAAACATATCTTATTCCCCACACAACTAGTGCATTTCATTGTTGCTTATCAGTGTAGAGCTGCCGACCATTATGCATAGCAATGTCATAACATAGCAACAGAAAATTGAGTGGCCATCTCTGCAGTGGTATTATTTTGTTATTCTTTGATTTGCCGTAGGGCTGTCACGATTATGAAATTTGGCTGACGATTAATTGTCCAATAAATAATTGCGATCATGGCGATTAATTGTCTGTTTTAGGGCTTTGACGATTAATTGTCTGTTTTAGGGCTTTGACGATTAATTGTCTGTTTTAGGGCTTTGTCAATTAATTATCATACAAATTGTTGTGATTATTTAATTGAATCCCTTGTAAGTTGTCACTTGCAATAACACATTAATACACTTAAAGCCTTTAAATATTAAAGTAATTTATTAAATGAAAAATATGTATCTTTCAGAAATGTGTACATTTAAAGAAAAAATGTAAATGTATATGAAAGTATAAATAATAAAAACAATCACCATAAAGTTACCATAACACAAAAAGGACTGTCGTGTCAATATCTCAAACTAAAGTAAAATATAAATATATTTTACAAATTTGAAAATTCTGTAAATAACAGAAGCAATGAATCACAAATATAAACTATGACCATAACAGAACAGGCCATAAAAGTCCAATTCTGAAACAAAAACAATCATGCTGGTAGATTACGGGAAAGGAACACTAGCATGTTGACCTTTTCTGGCTTAAGACAGCATCTAACTGGGGTGACAATATTGCCAGCTGTACTGAACATTCTTTCAGAAGCAGTACTTGTTGCACAAATGCACATGTACTTTCTTGCCAACTTGGAAATCAAAGGAAACCTGGATTCATTGTCTTTCCACCACATCAGAGGGTCTGCCGAGTTATCTAGTGCTTCTTCCTGTAGGTACCTTGACAGTTCAGCATCAGCTTGCTCTCTTTTTGTTAAGCCATGTGTAGAAGGTTGAGCTTTTCTTTTCTGCAGCAGATCACACAGTATCTTCTTTTTTGGAGGAGGTGCAGAAGATGTTGTAGGCACATCATCATCTGCTGCAGCTCTGTCAGACACTGTAAAAAGTAAAGGGGTAGCTTTTACCTTAAGCAGGATGTCTACCTAATATAACCCTTAAAAATTACTTTTGTTAGTGTAATCTTGTGTTGGTGTATATATACACTGAATAAAACCAGTTAATTTAGATTGCAGCATGAACATTTTTAGGTCATATTTTAGGTAAATATTTTACAGTGTACTTCCTACCTTGTTCAACATTGTGTCCTTCCTCTGTCATCTCAGTTATCTCTTTTAAAAGCTGGCCTTTGGTGTCATCTATAATTGCAGCTCCAAAGTGGGCCCTGTATCTTGGATCAAGAAGGGTGGCCTTTCTCAGGAGCTCTTGAAGTGGAGCTGGGCTATACTTTTCATCAAGTACAGCGCACATTTTTTTCTTGATATTTGAAGTAAGAGTTGTGTCATTGGAGTCAGGAGATAAGAGTTCATCTTTTAAAAGGTCTAGAACAGGCTTCACCGAAGACACCGTAACATACTTTTCCCCTGATAGAACATCTGTGAAATCAGCCACAGGTTTCAGTGCCGCATTAATGGACTCAAGGACAGATACATCTTGCCAGGTCGGGTTTAGGTGTCCATGTTTTCTGTCATCAATCAGGACACGTCTGATTGCAGGTATTTGCTCCAGAACTCTGTCTATCATTTTTTGTTTTGTTCCCCAGCGTGTAGAGACATCCTGGAGGAAATATGACATGTTTTTTATAGTTTATATAATTATTAACTATATATATATATATATATATATATATATATATATATATATATATATATATATATATAAAACATTAGTTTTAGAGATTATATAATATAATGTAAAGTAGAAAAATGGTTTGAGGATTATAATATATTTTTTTAAAAGATAAATTTAATTTATACTTGTTTTACTTAATTTAATATACAAAATAAAAATACTTTTAATAAAATATTTAACTTACCAGAACTAAATTATGCTGAGGAATGTCGGCCTCCATCTGTGCCTTTTTCAGGTCTCTTCTTTTTAACCAGCTCATGCTGAACGTGTTCATCAGATTCCTGCAAAGTCCTAGGGCACATGCTGTGCGATCCTTCTCACTTGCTATGGCATTTGTAACAGCCAAGTGGAGATTATGGCCAAAACAATTTAGCCATGGCCAGCCAAGTTTGCCCACTGCAGCCACAATATTAGCCCCATTATCAGTGGTTATGCAGGAAAAATTTTTCTCATCTAATTCCCAATCTGATAAAATGCACTTAAGAGTTTCTGAAAGTGTATCAGCAGTATGGTTCTCTGGGGTGTATCTTGTCTCTAGACATTTTGATACTAGTGTCCAGTCAGTTGTGAGGTAATGTACTGTTAGGCTCATGTACGGGGTCATATTTACACTGGACCACATGTCTGTTGTGGCTGAATAAAAATCAATTTCTTTCAAATCCTTAATGATTTCATCCTTCACTTCTCTGTATAAATTTTGAATTGCTGTTTGGGAAATGTACGTTTTCCCTGGCAATTCATATTGCTTGTCAAAGTTGTAGAGCATTTCTTTAAATGCTGGTTTCTCCACAGTATTAAAAGGCTGCATTTCCTTAGCGATGTATCTCGTGACACTGTCGGTCAGTGTGCGCCATTTCATACTGTCGCGTTTATATTTTGTTACCCGTTCGAAGGCCTGCGCTATTGTCACCTGACTGGAAGTATGAGCGGCTGTGGATGACTTCAAAACTTCGGCGAACTCTTTTGGGTGATGTGCTTTCAGGTGATTCCTAAGATTTGTGGTGTTGGCAGCTTTCGCTGGTATTTCTCTCCTACAAATTCGACACACTGCCGTGTCAACGTCTTTTGGCTGTCCTTTATCATCGGGTGTAAAACCAAAATGTGCCCAGATCCGCGCTGTCGTTTTCGGCTTTGAAACTAAATCCATCTTTGTTAAATAACTGGGCTGCTCTAACTCAAAATGATGGAGAAATCAACAGGGCAATATCATTTGAATGTAATGCTCGTAATTGCTCAGCATAATGAGTTCAGAGGGAGACCGGTAGAAGTAGAGTGCTGCAGGTACTACAGCGCCCCCTTGTGTCTTCTAATAGTGGGCAATAATAACGATCATCTGTAATGACCGCGATTAGACCAATTAATTGCGATCAAACGATTATTTAATAATCATGACCGGTCTAATTTGCCGAATCATTGCTAATTTTTTAGGCATGATTCTCGGCAGTTTTCTCGACAGATCTGCGCTCATTTGTCTTCCGCTTCGTGTTGCTTAATGGCGAGCACTTGTTTGTTTTACCCTTTGCCGCGGTTGCTATGCACGCGCAGTGCATTATGGGAGTAAAAGTCCCGGATGTCCGACCTCGAGAATGATTTCTGAAGGATGATGTGACAATGAATTCTGCAGTACTATATATCCCAATTGAAAACAGTTGTTTTAAATTGTAAAAATATTTCTCAAACATTTTTTAATATCAAATATTTCTCAATATTACTGCTCTTGCTGTAGCCTACTTTGGATCAAATGAATGCAGGATTGATGGGGGGGGGGGGGGATTTGGGGGAAAATTAAGAAAAGGGAAGCGAAGGTGCAGTGAAAGAGAGAACATTTAATTATTTTCCATGGACTTGTGGTTTCAGAAATGTTTGGGGTTCAACAACTTGTCCCTGGAGCAGTACCCTTAAAAGGACATATTTGATCATTTTTTATCCTTAATAGTTAGACTTGTCCCTATTAGGGTTAAAAGGTAGAAATATGTCCTTTTAAGAGTACTGCTACTGTGTCAAGCTGTTTTGAGTGGATGAATGTGAGATATCACGGCCTGAATTTTTATCACAGTCTGGTCCTCAATGAAACCATATACTATTAGAATAACCATGTTTTTTGCTTTGCCAACATCTCAATTATCTGATTGACAGAATATTGATGCTGAAGAATTTACGATTTTTAAAAAAAATCCTATTTAGAAAAATGAGGTTCATGCTGATACAATGGATCGAAGATCCCCCAAAATGGGATGTGCTTCCAACCAATAAAATGATACATGGCCGCTGTGAAATAGGTTGTATATGTGACGTTTCATACCAAGATGAGTCAACCCCTGCAAAAATTTTAAACATTGGTAAGTAATTTTATGTGTTTGTATTAATATGTAAGTTATGTGATAAAATTGATGCAAACTTTGATAATTATTACTATTTATAATTTAAGGAACTAGATCTGCAATGCTGAAGCAGCTAAATATGGTCATCAACAGGATGGGGCCTGAAGGAAATGGAGAACAATTGGGGAGAGGGCAGCGCAAAAAATACCGCCGAATACTGTCGGAGAGCTCCAGCAGTGAGGAATATGAGGTAATTTAGGATTTTTTCTATGTGGTGGTAATTTCAGACTAGGGTTGTAACGGTATGAGATTTTCATAGTATGATAATCGTCTGAGAAAATACCATGGTTATACGGTTTCACGGTATACGGTATTAAACATTTAAAAAAATTGTTTTTGGGTGGGGGGTTGAGCAAATGTTTGAAAGCATGTGTTTATTCAAATTTCATTACTCAAAAACAATAAAACTTTACCATTGATTATTTATTAGTTTAATAACTTATATCATTAATAATTCATACAAATTCATAAATTTTGGTTTTACTTAATTTTTCTGGATTCTGTACTTATATGATTTAATATAAATATACTATAAAAAATGGAGGTAATAAAAATGCATACAAATTAAACAATGTAATTGATGTTTTAAGACCTTTATTCTTTTATGTTTTTGCAAAGGGCTGCACAACAGAGATTTACAAAATTAAAATCCTTAATGTTTATGTAAGTTATTATTATTATTATTCAAGAAGTAGGCTACATTATAGTTCAATCGTAATTTCTGTCAATTTCTTCAAGTTAAAAAGCAGACTTTTATTTTGGACGGGTTGTATTGAAGAGCTTTGAGTGTCAGTGTATTTGTTTTTGACAATGGTTTTCTCAAATAAAAGTCTGAAATTATTATTAATTGTTCTCTCAGTGAGGCTCTCAGTGTTGAGACAGATAGTGAGACAGCAGGCACTGTTAAACCTGGCACTTTAAGCCACGCTGGCGCATACTTGTGTATTTATTACATGACAATGCTGCTTATTCACAGAGAAACATGCAAAACAAACAGTTTAGACTATATATTTGTATAGCATTGATTTTGTCAGAAAATGCCAGTATCAGAGCCGATATGGATCCTGAGTATCGTATCGATGCATCCCTATACAGTACATAAGCTATTGGTGTTAATACCCAGATGATTGCTACTTGCAGATAATTTGAAGATTATATTTGTAATTTTATAATTCTCTACAGCCTGTCAACAAACAGGTTGCTGCAAAGAACATAAACAGGATAAGAGCCAGATCTTTTCTACAGCAGTATAATCAAGAAAAAGTAAGATTATTTCTACAAAGTGACATATATGTGATGTTTTAAGTCTTTATCTCTTGCTTCAAATTTTAGATACTTAAAATTTAATTGTGCATTAGGCCTATGGTAAACTGGATATTGTTACTAGGGGTGTAATAATATTCAAACCAAACTGAAAAACTATAATACACCACCAACGGTATGAACCGCGATACTCTCGTGGCATACCGAACTTGCCCAGCCTAGCCCTGGCCCATTGGATTTACATATGAATTAATTTAAAGACAGAGACAGAATTTGTTCAGTAAACTACTGTTAAAAAAAGAGAAGCAATTCTGTTTAGTTTTCTTCTCCTGCTCTACC
Source organism: Carassius carassius (assembly GCF_963082965.1). Classification (NCBI taxonomy): domain Eukaryota; kingdom Metazoa; phylum Chordata; class Actinopteri; order Cypriniformes; family Cyprinidae; genus Carassius; species Carassius carassius. The sequence goes on along the minus strand of NC_081755.1, from coordinate 14,255,082 downwards.
GAAGCATGACTTCAAAATCGAGGTATGGACCGAGCCATCAATTTTTTCGTGCGCCGGTATTGTTACACCCTCTAATTGTATTGCAATTTAATTTTAACTGTATTTTGAATTTTAAATGTATTATTTTGTCTGGAATTCTGCTTGAATTAACTCTTTAATTGTTTTATATTTATTAAAAGCAAGGATTAACATTTCATTTATTTTTATTGAATATTACACCCAAAAATGAACATTTACTGAAATTGTACTCACCCTCAGGCCATCCAAGATGTACATGAGATTGTTTCTTTATCGGAACAGTTTGGGGGAAATTTAGCATTACATGACTTGCTCACCAATTCTCACCGATTCTATGCAGTAAATGGGTGCTGTCAGAAGGATAGTCCAAACAGCTGATAAAAACATCACATTAATTCACAAATAATCCACCAATTCCAGGCCATCAATTAATGTCTTGTAAAGTGTAAAGCTGTATGTATGTTGGGAAGAATAATATAAGAATCGAAGTAATGTAATGCTAAATTTCTCCAAATCTGTTAAAAACTCAATCTTTGATGGCCTGAGGGTGAGTACATTTTCATCACATTTTCATTTTCAGTGAATTACCCCTTTAATAACTACATACAAACTGTTCTAACAACTATTTTATCTTTCTAGGAATCAAACAGGGAGGCAGTAACATCTAGAAACAGTGACAGTGAATTTAATGTTCAAATACTTGCAGAACTTGCAGAAATCAAGAGTGCTCTTTTGGAAACTCTGACACTTTTAAAAAATGGTAACCTGTGTAAAGTTTTTAATCTGGGTAAATGATTGCTTCAAATCAAATGCTATAAAAAGTTATTTTGTTCTAGGATGCACTCCATTAATGACTGCGCCAATCCCAACACTGGGAACCCCTCCTGGACCCACTTCAGATTTGATTCCCGGCAGTTCAGAGTCTTCTGCAGTCATACCAGCCCCGAGTTCCTCTCTTCAGACTCTTAATATAAAGGAGTCTAGAAGTAATGGTAACTGCAAAAAGGTATCTACACTACACGTGTTCACTTTATAAATTAATCAAATAAGCAAGGCATAAGCACAATTGGCGATAGAAATGATTGTAAATCATGCCATGCTGGTTTGTTTACATCTAGCTATTTCTTGTGCTCTGGCAGTTTGGCGTAGGGCTGTCACTTTTGTGAAAAAATCATTTTCGATTTTTAAGACATAAGTGTTCATTGAATCGATTGTAAAATCGATTTTCCATGTCTAAAAAAAAGATGTTTCATTTTTCAACGCCAAATAACGGACGGATGTAAAGAGAGCGCTGGAAACGCACAAGTCAGCAATATTTCTTGTTTATTGGCATGAAGTTTCGTGCAGAATAACAAACAGCAACAGGAGTGCAACATTCTCGAAAAATTATATATGCAGAGGGGACGGCTGCCATAACAAAAGAAAAACATCACTGCAGGCTTGTTTGAAATGTTTTTTTTATTCACTATATCCAGCTGTTGAGAAGACGCGCTCCGACCGCACTGATGTCCCAGCTGCGCACGGTGGGGGTATTACTGCCAATTTTCCACCACAAAAGCAGGTCACTGTCAGCTTGCAATGGACCTTTTCATAACTCAGAATCTCCTGTAACTAGATGCGCGAATGAGGCGAGTTCGCGTCTACCGCACCACGAGACCTCCAGACGCGCGTAAACGCGTCTTTACATTGACTTAACATTGAAATCATTCACGCCAGACGCTCTATTCGCGTTTGGTGTGAACACAGCAGAGGTCGCTTTCGACGTCACTGGGTCTTATAGGCGCGTAAAATTGCTGGTATTTTCTGTCTAGCTTTCGCAACGCATACTGCACTTTCGGAATTCTTTTTCTGCTTGTTTGTGAGTTTTGTTAGATCTATATTTTTTAATTGTTTAATTATTTTAATTATTAGTGTACATATTTGGTTAAAATCGATTCCCTATTTTCATTTTCGAAACTTTTTTTGGTTGGTCCGATCGATTGTGCAATCGATTTTCGAACTGACAGCCCTAGTTTGGCGTGACTTGACTGGAACACTACAAAGTCGTGAGTCGTGACTTACAGGTTCAAATACCTGCCTAGAACGCAGCATCAATTAACAGCTGTTAATGCACAATTAACATTTTAGATCGACAAACTGTACTGTATAAGATAACCAAACACAACATGCAGTTTGATTGCTGAATGGAGGTAAACAGACAGCCGCAGCGGAAAGAAGAGTTTGTGAACTTCTGTAAATCTGTACCTCACATTAAACTATGGAACAGCTTCAGAACACTTGAAATATGTGCACAAAAATGTAGCTCAACAATAATACAGTATCGGATTTGGATCGGTCTCGTCTGATCGAAACACCGATCCGCAGAAAATGGCAGTATCAGAGCCGAAACCGATCCCGAGTATCGGATCGATACATCTCTAGTGACAACATACACAATGACCTGAAGTATATGTTTGTTCATTCAAAGAAAGTTTTTTACCATTAATTAATTACAGAAGAGTCAATTTTAAAGGTCCCATAGCATGAAATTTTTTCATTAATATGAGTTCCCCTAGCCTGCCTATGGTCCCCCAGTGGCTAGACATTTCGATAGGTGTAAACCAAGCCCTGGGTGTCCTGCTCTGCCTTTGAGAAAATGGTGATCTGAATCTTCCCCTTATGTCGTCATAAGGGGAAAGGTTACCTCCCCTTTCTCTGCTTTGCCCGCCCAAACATTTACATGTAATTCAGTCACAATGTCAGCACAGCCGTTACAAACAGACTTCGATTCGACAGCACCGCCACAAACAGTGAGTAACAGTTTTCATTGATGCCTGATTTGTGATCAGTGATTTCTGATGTGTAGCTTATTATTCAAGTTCACACAGACTTTATTTCTAAATCGTTTAATACTGTTTATGCATCAGTGAATCAAGCCAGTGACTAAACCATCTACTTCATGTTGTTTCTCTTCTTAGCATAGCATGAAACAAATCTGTTATTTAAATTGTGATTAAACTACAGAGAGCCATTAAAAAAAGCTCCCTTTATTTTTTTTCGGAGCTGTCAATCACATATCGCAAGTATATCTGCACTCTTGCTGTTATAATGAATGACGCTGTCATGCTGCACAACGAAGCTCTTACTGTATTCATGTTGAAATTGTGTTTGCTGTTAGTTGTGGTGAAAGCATTGTGTGAGAGAAAACGCGTTGCAATGACGCGATCACTATATTAAAATTATTCATCAAAATATTACTGAGTTTGCCTTAGAATTCTGTTATTGTTTCAATGTTTTCAGGTAAGAATTGGCCCCAACATGTCAATCACTGCTGAACAGTTTGCCCACGTGAAATGGACTGATCACAAAAAAGCCACAAAAGACCTCTTGCTGGCAGTGTTTGGAAGAGGTGTTCTCGCAACACACTGCTACACAGGAAGATGTTCCAATGCATTCAAAAACAAAGCAGCCAAACCTCAACTTGATTCTGAAAAAGTGTCTGACATCATTAGTAAGTAATTATTTTCTGAAAATTAAGTGTTGGCAGGATTGCCATATTTTAAGATATTGATAACAGCAGGATTCAAGTAAATTTATATGATCATACTCAGGAATTTGTAATACTATCTACTTTTAGAGCAATATACTTGGTTTCAGTTGCTAAATGGTTCTGTCACTTAAAGATATATAAAAAAAATTTATTAAAATATTTTCTTGTTCTAGGGACCAAGTATCTGTATTTTGTCTCATCTCGTGTTTTGTCACACCCCTAGTGTTGATAAGCGGTGATATATCTCATAATTTTCCAAGTGTATGATACAGCTTTCATTCTTCAGGTCAACCGTATATACGTGAAGAAGGAAATCAGTTTGATAAATAAAACAATAACTTAGCCAGTCCCAACTCTGGTAAAAGCTGAATGCCAGTCAACAATCCAAAGATAAAGAATATTTCATGATGTTCAGCCGCCATGAGCTATAAACAGAAAAAGCATAAGATCATCTGTTACTGCAAGGTTAGATTCAGCAATGCATACATGTTTGTTGCGAAAACAATATTGCAATTGTTTTGAATCAAATTGTTTTGAATTAGTAAAAGGGTCAAGAGACTACCTAAAGCAAACCTTGACCACAAATATGGTGGCATAGTGTTTTTTTTTCAGTTGAAGGCTGTGGCTAAATTCAGTTGTAGTTCTTGTGTTTCTCTTTACTTCAGTGATGTTGATTGTTAACAGCAGATGTTCATCACTAATGTACAATCATCATTTAATTAGTCACTTAATTATCTCATTAACTTTAACCCTTTGAGGACTTGGATATGACTTGAAGACTTGCTTGTGACTTGAAACTCCCACCTCTGAATCTTAATGTCGCCCCGCCCCGGGAAAAAAGGGTTTTTTTTTAACCGCTGCATGTTGTTGCTCTCTATTTTTTTTTCTGGTACTAGCAATCAGGGATACATTGCAAACTACTCACCTCAGTACAATAGTGGCTAAATCCATGACTAACTATGGCATGTACAGGAATTCTAATATATAAGATATATTGAATACATAGATTATTAAACATTGAATATAGTACAACAAATGTAATAGAAATCAGGAAAACCTGTTTTAGGCTCAGTCTGTTGAGTAGTTCTGTTGTGAACTTAAATGGCTAAAACCATTCCTCTAAACTTGCATCCTGTTCATTTCTTTCTCTTACAGGCTACATCAAAAATAAATTCAATGTTGAAGCAAATGTAAATAAGAAGGCCATCTCCCAGAAATGCACAGATGAATGCAAGTTGGCAAAACGGCACAACAGTGATTGTGTGTAATGTTGTATTTCCCAGTTACTGCTTTAGTTATTGTTTGTTTGTGAAAGCCTGTAATGAATATCAGTTGAACTGAGAACAAAAAGGTAATAAATTCAATATAATTCAAGTTATGAAACAAGACTAAATTAAATGAAATAATAATGAAAATAAAACAATAGAACATGGATTTTTTTATTTGTCTTTAATTTCATCAATATCAGCGCCTTGGAAATGTGTGCACTAATGTTGTGTGCACAAATCACATTTAAAGTTTATAATGTGACTGCAGGTTGTGCAACGTGTTGAACAATGAAAAATGTCTACATCAAGGTGAGTTTAGGTAAACTGTAAGATACAATCCAGAAATCCTATTGGTTAGTAAAATATACAGTGGAAAAGTGCACCTTTAGGGTTCTTAAAACAACTTAAAAGATTATAAGATTTAAAATAAAAATCAGTAAGTACAAATCCACATATAGACATGAATAGGGACTGAATTAATCTAATTAAAACCCTGTAAAAATTACCCTACAGAATATTTATGTATTGTCTAAAGGAATCCGATAAGAATCTTATAGGACAAGAAATATCCTATAAGACAATCCCTAACGGAATCTTAAAGGAATCCAATAAGAATCTAATAGGACAAGACAAAAATATCCTATAAGACAATTCCTAATGGAATCCTGTAAGAATGGTTCCAACATATGATGGAAATTCCAATAAGAATCCTGTACAATTTTCCTGTTGAAATCCTTTAGGATTTTTTGACAAGGAGAAGAGAAGAGTGCTGGACATTCGGCATCAACTTTCGGTTTGCCCCGCAACTCACTTCAGCACGTCTTTTTTCCCAATTCTCCCAAAACAGCTTATACTACCGTTTCAACTATTAAAATAGTTCAGTTTTGTATGTTTGGAGCAGTTTTGGATCCTTAAACAGGCCTATAGATTTTGTTTTTAAAGCGGCCAGCACAGAGAGAGAGCCTATGTTTAATCAGTTTAGCCTTCTCAAATCATCACGAATTGTCTAAAATAAAATCTAAAGATATAAAACAGTTCAAGCATGTAATGATGTTTTAACGTTAAACCCAGATGTGCGCTATATCGAATATTTTGTGCGGAGAGTGCAAGATAAAGCACGCTTTTTTGGGACATATAGGTGCCAGCGCGATCATAAAATGAAGAAATATAAAATAAAGAAAACTTTCTGCCGTCTCGTCTTGAACAGGAGAGCTTACAAAAATAAACCGAAACTCAGCGAATACATGCCTCACAAACATGATAAATATATCTATAGAAAGCTTTAAATTACTACTTAACGAAATAATAAAAACAAACAACAACAAAAATCTCAATAAAATCATAATCCGTATAAAAGGCAAGTCTAATGAGGAGATGATGAGTCAGGCAACTTCATCCTTGCGACACAGACTCAGAAAACACTAGTTTATTAGTAAATAATTCAAATGTATTTTTACTATTTCCCTCTGTCACATTCATGGTAATTTCTTTTTCCGGTACTTTGCGACATCTTTTGAACTCAATTTGAACGCAAAACTGTTTATCTTCACTGATAGACTATTTGATATGAATTTGGATCAGCATAGGCTACATTTGTGAATGCACCTTTTCTGCAATGTGCGTCTTACAGACTGAAATTTACAATCGCAACTTCATTGTGCTATTAATCCTTTCAAGCCGATTTTCACAGCATCGGGTGTTTTATTAATGGTGAGAATAATTATTTAAACCAGTCGTCTATTACGATGTCTCTGTAACAAAAGCAGTTGCATGAATACTAAAGTTTGAAACAAAAATGAAACCATCAACAGAAATACTGAACACGTATTACCCTCGTATTAACAATACAAGTGCAGCTGTTTAGAGGTTAATTTACCGGTATTTTGGAATGGATGTTTGAATGGTGCTTTTCCGGAAAAAAAGACGGAATGTCGTTGACTGTGTGAACAGCGCATTTTTGAATTTACCGGTAAAGTCGTTCTGGTAATTTTACGGCAATTTACTGGTATTACTGTGTGAAAGAGGCTATTCTTGTTTGGGACCTCTGTAGATGTACCACAAATACTTATTAAAGATGAATGAAAAATAAAAACACCAACCTCCTTGTTCCTCATGTTTTATTCTCCAGGTTTCTGGTTCCTCGTGTTTTATTCTCCAGGTTTCTGGTTCCTCGTGTTTTATTCTCCAGGTTTCTGGTTCCTCGTGTTTTATTCTCCAGGTTTCTGGTTCCTCGTGTTTTATTCTCCAGGTTTCTGGTTCCTCGTGTTTTATTCTCCAGGTTTCTGGTTCCTCGTGTTTTATTCTCCAGGTTTCTGGTTCCTCGTGTTTTATTCTCCAGGTTTCTGGTTCCTCGTGTTTTATTCTCCAGGTTTCTGGTTCCTCGTGTTTTATTGTGCTGGTTTCTGGTTCACTGGTGTTCTCTTCTCTCTCCTCTTTCACAAACTCCATCTTCACAGCAGCAGATCTCAGTTCAGATGATACACTCCTCCAGATATTCTTGCTTGTTTCAAACCTTAGACACGACTGTGAGGACGAGAATAATACAGGTATTTACTGAACTTACTCAAAAACTGTATTAACTAATTACGGAAACAATTATTTTTAATAGTTTGTTGCAGCCAGCATCATGGCAAAACAACAGAGAGCGCGGTGAAACAAATCTTCTTCCTCCGAGGTTTACTGGTGTTTGGCGAACAATCGGATGTGTTTTAGCGCCACCCGCTGGACTGGAGTGATAGGCGGCTAGAGGGAAAAAAAGTCGATCTGCACAAATAAACGATAATTATGGACTCACGTTGATCAACACCAACAGACCTCGTGAGTGAGGATTGGTAGACAAAAATGAGAGAAGTCAAATATTTTACTGAAAATCGGTTTCCTAATGGTTAAGGGCCGTTCCAAGCTAGCTTTTTTCATTTTTTCATTCCACTCCAGCGGGATTTTATTGTAATAAATTAATACAAATAAAATTACACAAAAGAAACATAAATCAATTAATAAACTTGAATGAATGCTTAGACAAATACACTCACACATATATACACATAAATACACACAAATACATTATAGAAATATACACACACACACACACACACATATATACACACATCACAATATATACATAAATACATACATAATATAGCAAGTTGCAAGTGATATAGCAAGTGAACCTCAATGTTATTTCAACAGGAAGCGGTTTCATTCTGTTCAGCTGCAGGTCACCACCAGGGGAAGTACCTTGATATCTTTGTTGAGTATCCCAGGTCTGTGTATGATGCCAGTGTGCTGAAGAACAGCTCTATTTACACTGGAGACCTGTATCCACCTGCAGGAAAACACATCCTGGGAGATGGTGTGTGTCCTTGTTTGAGTGCACTCATCTGCTTCATCACAGCAGACAGAGAGCCTGAACAGAATCCTGTACAGGTTTGATTCAACACCAATGATGCTTGTGCACAGAACATTGTTGAGAGAGCCTTCAGGATGACGAAGACAAGCTGTGCTCCACCTTCTTCTTCTTCAAGGACCTGGGAGTGAGTCCTGCCTTTGTGCAGATGTTGTTGCATGCTGTGCAGTGCTCCACAACCTCCGTCTTCTGAATGAGGACATTGTTGATCCAGAGGTTGTGGAGGATCATGACGATGATACACTGGAACCCCAAAACACAGAAGTCAGCACAGGAGAACATGTGTGGGACATCACACACCAGACGACCGTGTGCAGCTCTTCAAGAGCAGGATTACCTGTAGGACAGTTGAACAGGTTAAGACTCTGCAGATCAGTTCATGTTCTCATAGTGCTATTGTTTAAGCTTGTGTAAGTTGTGAAGGTAATTTTAAGACTGTCAAATCAAAATATACATATATTAGTTATTTAAGAAATATACATATAAATATATATACTATAAATATGTATAAATACACATGTAAATATATCAATTTAAACGTGCGTGTATTTATATATACACATAAATATATTACACTCATAACCGGGAATTCATATTAGTTATTTGAAAATCTAGCAACATATCACATAACATATCATACCAACATATTTACAACAAGTTTAATTTTACAATATGTATTCCTTTATCCCTGGGGTAAATTTTAGATTTCCACTGTTTTTCACTCATTTTTGATACCCAAATTTAAAGTCCTCATCTTGTACACATACCGTACTGACACATACTGAACTGAAGCTGCTGAAGTTCATATTCCTGACATTATTATAAAAACGTCTTAAGAAATTCCCTTTTGCTGTTGCTTTAAGCTCTATTATACTACTTTGTGCAAATGTTCATGTGGTTTTGACTGAAGCTTTGTGCTCTTATCCATGTAGAAATGAAAAATAAATAAATAGAGAGAATAATTTTAAATGTGACCTGGTGTGTTGGTATTTCTCTAAAGTGTGGCACCCATTCTCAAGACAACTTTTTTCAGATGTTAAGATGTTGCTTGTTTAAAAAAACAACTGGAAACTGCTGCAAAATCAGTGTGAATGCACACAAGTGCTTCAAAAGTTACTTGCTATTAAGCACTTTGCAACTGACAAAATAGCAACTGGAAATTAATATTATAATTAAAAAAACAGCATAAATCAGTGATGATCCTAACATAAATACATGTAAAGAGTGTGTGTAGTTAAGATTAATTTTAATTTATATAGTTACTGAATTAAGGTTTCCAGTGAATAGGGTTTCATCAGTGAATGAGAACAAGTGTGTTCATCAGTCTCTGTAACATCAGAACAGGATTTACACATTACTGATGATTTATGATCAAACTGAGGCACCTATTAACAATAGTTTGCCATGTAAGTTATCCAACAATTTTTTTAATCAAAATATCAACAATAGTAAAATGTAAATTAACTTGTTTCAATTACTTAAAATTTTGTAACTTTATATCACTAAATTACTTAACAAGCCGTCTGTAGAAAGCAGCCTTAACAAGCTGAGGCACAGCCTCTGATCGATAATGATTATTAAACATATTTTTAAACTCAATTTACAAAATAGTCTCATCAGTTTACAATGTGTAAACCTTTAACAAGTCAGTCGTTTACTTGGATTATGTTAAACAAGTACACTTTAGCCACAATGAACAGTATTTATCCATAAGGTACTTACACTTCAAAACAGTGGCGTCACGATTTTCCGTTATTTTCGAATATGAGTATGACGAGTCCTCTCCCGTGGCCTCATGGGATAGAGTAGTGTCCATCCCATGCATGCTACGGAATTCGGGCGGAATTAGTAGGTCATCCGGGTACAGATCGCCTACTGTTTTTCGAATACTAAGAATTCAGACATACTACTTGCTTCGCATACTGTTTTTCGCCTACTATATAGTATGGAAGTATGTGATTTCGGACGCGGCCCCAGAGCCATGTAAGCTGTGTCCCAAAGTTAAGTGCATGGACTCCTTTTTTTTTAAAGTATATATATATTATTATTATTATTTAAGTATAATAAGCTTACAGAACAAATTGGCATATAATTTACATTCAGAAACATCAATTTTAACAGGGGCTAAGGTTTATACAAAAAAACAAAAAATTGTACCAATACATCTTAAAAAACAAAAACAAAAAAAAAACGGGATAAAATATAACGTTACAATAAATTATATTTATCAAATATAATTATAAAAACAGGATTCCAGGTTTTTTATGTTTTGTTTTCGATAAACGTTTTTAAATATTGTCTCAAATAATTCTTAAATACTATTAACATGGGGGTGATTTAAGAAATCTACATTTGTAAATAAAGTACTTCATTAACAAAAGGAAGACATGAATCAACAAACCTTTTTTGCCATCTTATTCATAGTTTCCATATTTAATATCTATGAAGGACAGGTTCAATTTAACCACATTTTTCTCTTTTAACCATAATTGCACTTTTTCCCAGAAGACACTAGAATATTTTCAAGCAAAAACAATATGCTCTGTATCATCTGGAGATGAGTTACAAAATTTAGATAATATATCCAAATTATATCTAACCCTTAGAAAATCTCCAGATGGGTAAAAATCCTATAAAATTTTAAAGTGATTACTAATGGCATGGATTTTAGAGCATAACAACTGAAGGTTTATGAAACATTAGACAATAAAGCATTTTTTTAAACAACGGAACTTAAAGTTGTGAACAAAAATATTATTTCAATCATACAGCATGTGAAAAAATAAATGCACACTTTTCATAACATTTCATTATTCATAAAATGCATAACGTTTCTGGTGTTTGGATTTTTACTTCAATATAATGAGCTCCAAGTTTAAGAATAGCCCTAGACTAGTGTCTCTCTCTCTCTCTCTCTCTCTCTCTCTAACAGCATTAGCACAGTGAAATACGTCTTCCTTCAGGTAGAATGAATGTTTTCCTGCCTTGCTAAATGTTGGGCTCATGATCAATAAGTTGTATTCACCTTATTATGAAAACAGATACCCAGCCGACATATGACCGACTTTCAACGTTGAAATATGGTTGAAATAAGGTCAGTTGTGGTTTCAACGTTGAAACAACGTTGATTCAACGTTTAAAGATGAACGGTTGAAAAACTTCCAGCACATGACCAACTTTCAACATTGAAATATGGTTGGAATAAGGTCACTTGTTTTAATGAAACAACGTTAAAAATGTTTAATGCTAAATGGTTGAAAAAGGTTAACAAGCTTTTAAATTATTTATATAAAATTATTTAAGATTATTATTATTTTAATAGCATTTTTAAATTCATGATACCTATTCTAAAATCTAAAGGTATATGTTAAATATTATCATCATTAACAACAATAAAACTATATACATTTCGCTGCTTTATCACACTGAAACATTAACATTAACATTAACCCATTGGAAGTTTTGTTTTATTACTTTGATCATTGGTTAATCTGGCTGTCATTCAGGAAACTGGACAATGAATCGGTTCTACAATTAAAAATATGACCATTATTGTCGTCTTTCTGTGAGTGAGGTGGCTGACTGTGAGCAGCTGCTCGTTATAACTGACTGCTCGGTCGGTCCCAAATTATTTAATATTTGCCTGTAAATCTTTTTTATTTTGAGCGAATTTGAGTCGTGACATGTCAATGGAGAACAAAAACTGTGAATACAAGAAGGGTCAGATGTGTTCTGCGAGGTCCTGCAAACATACTGGCAAAATGAGGTAAGAAAATCGCTATCTTTATTATCTTTTGAAAATAGTAAAGTATAACCAGAGTTTACAAATGCGTAGCTTAAAGGACATGTAACCTGCAGATAAATAAATACCCGTGTGTGTATTTTTGCGTTGCTTTATCACAGATGATAAAGTTAGATGCTCACCTAATGTGTTGCTGGTAAGTTATGTGTTCATATCTGTCTTTTAGAGATTTTTCCACATTTTCCTGATATGAATCGCATGCATTAGGTGTGTTATATATGTTTTTTATTCTTATAATAGTTTCAAAGTGTTTTCTGAAACATATAAGTGCAAATGTCGGTACAATTTTAATGAATTAATGAAAATGAATAGGATTTTAAAGCCATGGTTCTCAAAGTGTCAGGCCCCCTCTTGTTACGCAGGTGAATCAATAAATTAAACTAATTAATGTTAATACATTTTAATTTAATCTTTGAGTAAGGTTTTTTTTTTTGCACATTTAAGTATGTTACAGTTAATGTACAGTACAGTTTTGTAACTTTTGTTACATAATTACATTTAAAATTACATTTTAAATTAATTTTTTTATTTTAATTTACCTGTACGTAAGCACAATGTAGTATTAATGTTCAAACTGTATTTACCATGGTAAAGTGTCTGACAACAATTAATATTCTTGTTAGAATAAAATTGCCTAATTTTTTAACTGTAGAGCTGTAGCTGAACAGTTCGGCCTACTACGCTGCTGAAATTTAATGTTGGTCATTATGGTGGAACTTAATATTTAATAACAAATATTTTCTGAAGTGATACTTGGTTTTAAAAAAGTTTGAGAACCAATGGTTTAAATAAATTGTATAATATGAAATCCTGGTTTTTAAGAACTTTTCAGTAAACCATTTCTTCTTTCCCCTCGTAGAGTCATCAAGGATCCAGCTTGTTCTTGAAACATTGGTAAGAAATTGTTCATCTGCTACACTGCACTGTCACTTCTGGTCAGTGGCGGACTGGCACCAAAAAGAGGCCCTGGCAATTTTAGCAGAGAGGCCACATTTGTCTTCTCAAGTCATCTGCAACCAACAAAGAAACATTACATTACACAAACAACACACTCCAATAATAGCTTAACCAAAGACATAAAAAATAAATGTTTTACCTTCATGTGGTTACAGTAGCAGGTTGCACAATAATTTGCTTTTCTCTGCCACTCTGTCAATCACATCATCTGTATCCAGTCTCATGAGGATCTCCTTCTCTGTTGCCATCAACATGAAGGCTTCCAAATTTTCCTCTCGCATTCTGCTCCTAAGACGACTCTTGATGAACTTCAGTTTCGAGAAGCTTCTTTCACATGCCACTTGTGTGCAGGACAGGGTCAACAAAAATTTGTAGGCCAACTGTATTTTGTGGTATGCATGTGAAAAAAACTTCAGCTGCTGGAGGAGGAAGTAGCAACACACAGCACAGTTCCTGCAGGCTGTGCATCTTTTGCTAACTAGATCAATTTCCTCCATGTCCTCCTGATTGTCTTCTTCCTCAGAGGTAAGAGACTGTGACTCTCTGGTTGTGTACTCACTGAGAGGGGACTTTTTAATAGTGTTCCAGTGGAGGGCCAGACTGCACAACTCAGACTGTAAATGTTCAACTGTTGCATCTTTATCAAATGGAATGAGGCATTTACTTATGTCCTCAAGTGCATTATGAGGGAGTCCATTTGAATTTATTTCTGGAAAATGAAGCGGATCAAGTAGTGATAAGTCAGCATAAAGTTTTCCGTGCAGCAGGAAGCGGCGGTGCATACATTCAGAGACTGTATCAAGAATGATGTTGTGAACATTGATCCTGTAAGCTGTCAGTGAGTCTTCAGTTGTGTTTTCTTCATCGGTAGACTCTCCTGGCATTGTTTTTCTTTTTTTCATCCGTTTTGATGGCAGTGAAGCCTGCACTTCCATCTCAGAATCCACATTTTGGAATCCACCATTAGCCCATTTCACAAAATTGTCTGCTGCGTCTTTCACTGTGTCAAAGTCTCTGACAAAGTCTTTAAGTTTGTGGTGTGTTTCTGTCACCATGCGATAGGCAGTCAAGAGATCCATGGCATTGGTTTGGAGATACTTTGACAAAGGCGATGTGAGTGTGAAAACATGCAGGAACAACTGTGCAGTGAGAACTGTTTTATCCAAAGCGACTATTGCATTGAGTCAAGGTACACATTTTTACATTTTGTCAGTTCATATAGTACTTAGTCTGTTGATTTGCGACGGCCTATTGTTGCAAACACTCCGCTTTATTTATTTATTTAGCCTTTTTATATGGTTGTGCTGCCGGTTGCGGGCGGCCAATCCGCCAAAAGGCGGCCGCATCTCCGCTTTATTTATTTATTTAGCCTTTTTATATGTGCGCCACAAGTTGTGATGAGCGCCGGCGAGCGAGCCGCTGGTGGTGCTGCCGCTTGCATCCATTGCACCAATAGGCGGCCGCTTCCTCGCTTTATTTAGCCTATTTATTTGTTTGTGATGCGGCCACAACAAGTGATGAGACCAGGCGGCCGCAGTGGCATTTGCCCACATTGCCCAATGGCCAGTCCGTCACTGGACATGACTCATGACACTTATTACTCCACATAGAAATAGAATTGTGCCCCCAATCGACTCTGGGATTGTGTTGTGTGAACCAAGGATGACCAAGTACGATGGGTGCCAGAGGTGAGTTTATGAGGAGGAATGTTATTGTCTCAGTGTGGTTGCCAACCTTGATGAGAGTGATGGGTTCAGTAGCATGTGTAATGTTGGAAAGCTGTTGTCCATTGAGAGCATTGACAGAAATCCTGTACGTGAGGGGGGTGGTAGGAATGTGGAGGTGGTGAGCCAGTTCTGAATGCATAAAATTACCTTCTGCCCCTGAATCCAATGAGGCCTTGGTGTCATGAGTGTTGATTGCCCACCTTAGTCTTACGGGAAGGAGAGTAGATGATGATGGTGAGGATGAGGTCTTCTCGGTGGAGATCCCACCCGATAGTAGCCTCATAGTTACTACTGGGCTGGATCCTTTAAACGGGCATGAGTGGATGAAGTGGCCCACCCTCCCGCAGTAAAGGCACAGTCCTAGGGATCTCCGCCGTTCCTTCTCCTCCCGGGAAAGCTGAGCTCTACCCATGTGCATGGGTTCCGGATTGTAAGAGGGACTGACCGTATCCAGGAATTCCGAACATCTGGTCTCCATGCCGCGAACTGGATGGTTTTGTTGGAAACGGCCCATTCTGCTCAGCCGAGCATCTACTTGAAGTGCTAATTCGATAAGTCCATTGAGACTAGTAGGAAGGTCCAGCATGTAAATTTCCCTCTGAATACGGTCAGCCAACCCATGCAGGAATCTGTCCCACTGCGCCTCCTCATTCCATCGGCACTCTGCAGCCAGGGTGCGGAACTGGATGGAATATTCCGACACCGAACCGTGACCTTGGCGAAGATCGGCGAGTAGTCTGGCCGCCTCCCTACCGGCCACCGCCCGATCGAAAACCCTCCTCATCTCTTCGGAGAGTGCCTGGAACGAGGCGCAGCATGGGTCTTGATTCTCCCACACCGCCGTTCCCCAGAGAGCCGCCCTGCCGCAAAGTAGCGTCAGCACAAACGCCACCTTGGATCGCTCTTGGTTGAACGCCTGAGGCTGTAATGCAAAGTGCATAGAACATCGGGTCAGAAAAGCTCTGCAAAACTCTGGTTCACCTGAATAACCTTCGGGTGTCGGCAGTCTCGGTTCTCGCCACGGCTGCGGCTCTGGAAGAGGGGGTGGAGTCGGCGGTGTGGGTGGCGCAGTGGAGACTCGTAGCTGTTGTATCTGCTGGGTGAGCTCGGACACCTGCGTCACAAGCGCTTGGACCGCCCTCCCTGTGAGTGAGATGTTCTCCTCCTGGGTGTCCATTCTAGCGATGCTTCGAGCCGCAAACTCGTCCCACGTGGAAGTGCCTGCTACATCCATAATGGTCAGATCGTTCTGTCACGTATGACTGAGACAGGATGTAAATGCAAGGCGTATTTATAGACAAACAGCACAAGAGTCAGATATAGAAGAAAGATCACAGGAAACACTGGCGGGCGGACACAAGGCTGATGGAATGGTGACGCAGGGACTTCGGTGGACAACAGGTGGTGGTGCTCGGTCCAGTGATGATCCCTTGAATCCCGGTGAGTAAGTGATCCTCGTGACGGTGCTTGGTAATCCAGTGCTGAGTGACGATCCAGGAACAAACGACGAAAACAGGAAGACTAGGCAGGAACTAAGGACACAGGAACAGGTATGGGAGCACACCGGGGAGAAACAGCGATCTGACAACATGAAACACAAGTTACTGAACTTATATAGGGAACAAACAATTGAAACCAGCTGGCGCTGCTGATCATCGCTGATCAGTGACCACGCCCACAGACACACACACAACAGCACGCTAGACGAGAGAGAGAGAGTGAATTCATGAACCGTGACAATATGTGTGTGTATATATATATAAAATTTGTGGTTAGTCATGGGTCATGTATGGCATTAAGAATGTTAAAAATAGCATTAAAAAGCATTAAATTAGATTTGAAGATACCTGCAGAAACCCTGAAAATAGGTGGAACTAACGTTCGCGCGAAAGTCCATGTTAACAGTGACAATGATGGAGATAACTAAACATTCAAACGACTGGTTACACTTTAGCCCTGTGATAATAATCAAATTTTATTTTCAATTTCGGCATCCTAGGATTATAAGAAGAAGATATTTGAGGTAAAACTATTAAAAACTAGCCACATTCAGTCTAGTGAATCTTTCTTCCCTTCACATTGCAGTGATTGCACGCTGTCATTTCTCCCTAAACCCAAACTTAACGTCAGAATCAGCACAATCAGTGATTGTTGTAAAATGCAGTCTCTGCTGTTGCTAAATTGCAGGACTTGTTTGATAATAAAAAGAGCTATTAAAAGCATAATCTGTGCAAGAGACGTTGCCCCGTTCCCAAGGCGGTGCACACTCGGAAACGGACCGCAACTAAGCAAACTGTATTTTGGGTTTCGTGTGCGCGTCTAAACAATCAAATACACACAAAATATAAACACAGTTTATGTCTTAAATGGTAGTTAATAGTTGGGAGAAAATATGTGTATTATTAGATCTGCATTCCGTCTTAAAGTGGTAGCATCTAACAAACCTGCTGATGATTAAGCCATTAATGTGAATCAAACAGCTAAAGGCAAAGAGAAAATCACTCACAGCTCTTGAATGAATAACTTTAGCTTTAATAAGCATTAATCTATCTATAATAAACTATGAAGTGTTATTTTACATTTGATAACTTGGTAACACTTTACAATAAGGTTCATTAGTTAAGATTAGTTAACTACATTAGTTAACATGAACTAATCATGAACTGCACTTAAACAGCATTTATTAATCTTTGTTAATGTCAATTTCAACATTGACTAATACTAATAATTTATTAAATATTAACTTTATTAAAACCTTGTTAACGTTAGTTAATGCACTGTGAACTAACATGAACTCACAATGAACAGCTGTATTTCTATTAACTAACATTAAATATTAACAAATACAGTAACAAATGTTATGTGTTATATGTCATGGTCATGATTAGTTCATATTAGTTAATGTATTAACTAATGTTTAATAAATGAACCTTATTGTAAAGTGTTAACGATAACTTTATTAATTTCTTTTGTAGGTCATATTACTTAACTGAACAGTATGTAGACCTTCCTTAAATTAAAGCACTGTTTATTTCATTTCTATCTTTGTTTTATTCTATATTTATTTTATTTTTATGTTTTTGTTCTTTGCTTATTGTGTCTTATCTTATGTAGTCTATATAAAACACAAAAAATGCCAAACAATGTTAAAACATTACTGTTTCTTTTGCTGTAGATATTTATTTTCAAAATATAAAGCCATGTTAATGTTCTTAATTATTTCTTTAAATAAAATAACAAAAAGAACCGATAAGAATACTGTTAAACTGGGGAAGTTTCTCAAATTTGGTTGATTTGACATGAAATTACCCTATTGCAGTTTAAGTTCTTTTTGTGAGGTTGTTCCATCCAAAATCATGAAAGTTTGCACACATGGCTTAAAACAATTTAATCATGATAATGCTTAACTTTTTTTTTTAGGATTCCTTGCACTTGGATGATGGAGATGAACCTATATATCCAGGAAGTGATGTCACAAAGGCAGAGACTATTTTAATGATTCTCACATTTGTCCTGCGTCATAAAATAAGTGGAGAGGGTCTGAAAGATTTCCTGTCACTACTGCACATCTTGTTTCCTAGTATTCTGCCAGCCACAAAATACCTATTTGATAAGTACTTTCTATCCATTACAAATCAATTTGAAATTCACTTTTATTGTGAGTCGTGCAAAGGATACATTTGTAAGGAAGTAACAGTACTCACCAAATGTCCTCATTGTGATCTTCCTTTTGACATTGCCTCTAATCTTAAAAGTGGATCATTCATGATCTATTTGCCATTGTCTTCCTCATTGAAAGATGTCCTTGAAAGTCTGAAAAAGAACTCCCAACAGCTAATAAACAAAGCTGAATGGGAATGGGATGACACAATACGTGACATTTTTGATGGTGACGTCATGAGAGAGCACATTCAGAACAAAACAACTGGCCCATGGGATTTGACTTTACTGTGGAATTGTGATGGAATTCCCGTATTTGAATCATCTCAGTGTTCCCTCTGGCCAATACGAGTAACTATCAATGAGCTGCCACCAGCTATGAGAAAAGAACATATCCTGCTGTCATCACTATGGTTTGGCAAGTCAAAGCCAGTCATTGATACCTTTTTAAAGCCATTTGTTGAAGAGATGGAAGTTTTAAAAGAGACTGGACTACAGTGGATTGATGGTGATGAGATTCGCACTAGTAGAGTCTTTGCAGTTGTAAGTGCTTGTGATGCTGTTGCAAGACCAATGCTAAAAGACAGCACACAGTTTAATGGCAAGTATGGATGTGACTGGTGTCTTCACCCCGGTGAGTGTGTAGAAAAGGGAAATGGCTTTGTGAACACCTACCCTTATGATGATTCCCCTGTAGAAAAAAGGCATCCCCAACAATGGGAAGAGGATGCAGTCAAGGCCTCACAAGAAGGCTTTCCTGTGAGGGGAGTAAAAGGAATATCCCCACTTCTGTTTCTGCCATTTTTTAACATTATAACTGGTTTCGTCCCAGAGTACAGTAGGTGGCCATCCTATCTGGGGCTTACCGCTGCGGCGGTGCCGCGGTGGTAACTGTAATTCAGTCGCGTGTTACAATCATTCGCTTAACTACCGCCAGGTGGCGCAAAGGGACGGATTGCGAAATGAATGTAACTGTAAAATGAGATAAAAGAAGGAAGTAAAACAATAACATTATGATATAACATTTTAACATTAAAAAAAAAAAAACAATTTTTTTTACAATTTGTTAATTTTTAAAATGTAGGATAGTCTTAGGCTACAGTCTACTAAACAAAAATTAAAAGAAGACTTTAACACAAAGGATCATATGCATGCTATTTTTATTAAACAGTAAATAAATATAAGGCCTATATATATATATATATTGTCACGGAGACGAACCCCGTGATTCTCTGCTGGCCATCAGAGGGCACCCTCACCTGAATACTGACACACACGCATCCATTCACTCACTTACACTGACAACACTACATTTCCCATAAGCCCCGTCCTTGGACTCTGATCACCTGCACAGGTGCCAATCATCAAGACTGTGCATATAAGCTGGACTTTCACAGTAGTTTGACGCGAAGTCTTGATTTACTGTGTCTGTCATTTCTGAGCGTTATACCCGTGTTTGATTTCCTGTTACCGATTCTGTCTGTTATCTATGTACCTTTGCTGCCTGCCTACCGACCCCTTGCTTGTTACTGGATTTTGATTCTCTGATCTTCCCACGCTGTTGATATTGCTGGTTCCGACCATTGCCTGTACGACTACGAGTCTTTACAATAAAGCCTGCATTATGGATCCCATGTCGTGTTCTGGATCATTAGAGAAGACTTCACCACAACAAGATCCAGCGGCTTTTGAAGGTCTTCACACCACCATGGCGGCTCAAGCCAGTCAGATTGCAGCCAATCAGTTTCAGCTGAATCGACTGACATCGATCACAGAGGAACTCGCCAAGGCCGTGCAGAATCTCTACACAGCTCCCGCCGCCACACCAATGCCGAAGGCATCTGCCATTGCCCACGCGGCAGGAACGCCATCTCAGGCCACTCCCTGTCTTGCTTTCCCGGATAAATACAACGGTGACGCCAGCAAGTGTAAGGGATTTCTATTACAATGCTCTCTGTTTGTGGAACAGCAGCCCTCACTGTATACTACGGATACTGGGAAGATCGCCTTTGTTTGTTCATTATTGACTGAGAAATCACTAGAATGGATTACGGCCGTGTGGGGAAATCCTTTCAGGATTTCCTACAACAGTTCTGGGCAGTTTTCGATCATCCTAAGGAGGGAAAAGGAGCTGGAGATCGCTTATTGGAGTTGTCACAAGGCAGAATAACGGCGGCGGATTATGCTCTACGATTTCGCACTCTGGCTGCACAAACTAACTGGGTGAGCGACACATTAAAAGTACTCTTCCGCAAGGGCCTCAATTATGATCTGCAAACGGAACTAGCATGCAGAGACGAGGGCAGAGATCTCAACAGCTTCATCAAACTGACCATATCCATTGATAATCTGCAATGTGCCCGGCGACCCAACTCCCGTCGCACTGAGCATTCAGCACCCTTGCCCTCTCAGGAATCTACTGAACCCATGCAGGTCAATACTTACCACTTATCTACGGAGGAAAGAAATCGACGTATGTCCAATAGGTTATGCATGTATTGTGGACTGCCTGGCCATCAAAGCAACCACTGCCCCACTCGTACCTCTACCTTCTCCCAACGCTCGGTGAGTACTCCTCTCACTTCCATGTGTGATACCCAGAGTGTAAGCATTCCCGTTGAGTTTTGGATTAACAACAGACAAGTTATCACCTCTGCCTTACTCGATTCCGGGGCTGCAGGCAATTTCTTTTCTGAAGAGTTTGCTCAGAGGTGTAACATTCAACTCATTCCATGCTCTACCTCTCTCTCAGTGGAGACAATAGATGGTCCTATTCCAGGAAACCTATTCCTGTCTGTTCCGTGTCACTTACCTCCGTTCAAGAGTCCATTCCCGATCTGCCAGAGGAATACGCAGATCTTCTGGAGGCCTTCAGTAAGAAACAAGCCAACACCTTACCTCCTCATCGCAAATATGACTGTGCCATCGATCTTCTGCCAGGGCATTCTCCTCCAAAGGGTCGCATCTTCCCACTGTCTCAACCAGAGTCAGACGCCATGAAGGATTACATCAAGGAGGAGCTCCAGAAAGGGTTCATCAGACCATCCACATCCCCTGCTTCATCCGGGTTCTTCTTCGTAAAAAAGAAGGATGGTGGCCTCCGTCCCTGCATCGATTATCGTGGACTAAATGAAATGACGGTAAAATTCCGATACCCGCTTCCGTTGGTTCCTTCAGCCCTCGAACAACTTCGCACTGCCCAATACTACACCAAACTGGACCTGAGGTGCGCCTATAATCTCATTCGCATCAGGGAGGGAGATGAATGGAAGACCGCCTTCTCCACTACCACTGAACACTATGAGTATCTTGTGATGGCGTTCGGACTGGCTAATAGTCCATCTGTATTTCAATCATTTATTAACGAGGTTTTCAGAGACATGCTGAACATATCTGTGATCGTATACATCGATGATATCCTGATCTTCTCTAGCACCCTTCCTGAACACATACAACACGTCCGAGCAGTTCTCCAACACCTCATTCAATACCAGTTGTACGCCAAGGCTGAGAAATGCGAATTCCATACAACTTCCACCACTTTCCTAGGGTACATCATCAGTCCAGGAGGAGTAGCCATGGACGAGGTGGTCAATGCCGTGCTCAACTGGCCTGGACCCACAACCCTCAAGGAACTGCAACGATTTCTGGGATCCGCAAACTTTTATAGAAGATTCATTAGGAACTTCAGCACTGTTGTCGCCCCGCTCACCTCACTGGTCAAGAAGGGAACTCATCGACTCCAATGGTCAGATTCCACTCACAAAGCTTTCCAAACCCTGAAACAACGATTTAGTAACGCGCCCATCCTCTGTCACCCTGACCCCTCATTGCCCTTCTTTGTCGAGGTGGACGCATCCAACACAGGCATTGGAGCTATCCTGTCACAACGCCCAGATCCTGCCGCTAAACTTCATCCATGTGCCTTCTATTCTAGGAAACTCAACTCGGCAGAGCGCAACTACAGTGTCGGGGATCGGGAACTTCTTGCCATGAAGGCAGCCTTTGAGGAGTGGAGGCACTGGCTAGAGGGAGCCACACATCCGTTCACTGTACTAACGGATCACAAGAACCTGGAGTACTTACGCACAGCCAAACGCCTGAATCCCCGTCAAGCTAGATGGTCTCTGTTCTTCACAAGATTCGACTTCTCGGTAACTTACCGACCCGGCTCCAAGAACACTAAGGCAGATGCCCTGTCACGTCAGTTCGAGGAGGAGAACATTCAACCTGCTACAGAACCCATCTTACCGTTCCATGTGGTGGTTGCTCCCATTCAATGGGATATCATGACTCTGCTCCAACAATACAGGGAGCAGAACGAGAACCCGGTAGCCTGTCCAGCCGATAGAATCTTCGTTCCTGAAAATCTTCGTGACCAGGTCATCAGCCAAGTTCACTGCCATCCATCATCCGGTCACCCAGGTATCACTGCCACCATCAATCAACTGGAGAACCGCTTCTGGTGGGAATCACTGCACAAGGACACAGCTACTTACATACAGCAATGCAATAACTGTAATATCAACAGTGTGGGAAGATCAGAGAATCAAAATCCAGTAACAAGCAAGGGTAGCAAAGGTACGTAGAAGATAACAGACAGAATCGGTAACAGGAAATCAAACACGGGTATAATGCTCAGAAATGACAGACACAGCAAATCAAGACTTCGCGTCAAACTACTGTGAAAGTCCAGCTTATATGCACATTCTTGATGATTGGCACCTGTGCAGGTGATCAGAGTCCAAGGACGGGGCTTATGGGAAATGTAGTGTTGTCAGTGTAAGTGAGTGAATGGATGCGTGTGTGTCAGTATTCAGGTGAGGGTGCCCTCTGCTGGCCATCAGAGGGAATCACGGGGTTCGTCTCCGTGACATATATATATATATATATATATATATATATATATATATATAAGCTAAATGTTTTAATTTCATTTTCATTTCGGTTCATTCTTGGTTTAAAAAAATCTTCAGGTTCCATATGCAGAGCGAAATGGGAACGGTCCAGCATTTAGCAATAATTAGTATTAACTCTGTTATTCTTGATTTTTCAAACTACCAGCATTTTTTAATTATGCCTTATGTGTGACCAAAAATTAAGTATTATTTGTTTCAGCTGTTTGAGCGTGCTGGTGCCTCGCGCACATATTCACTGGAAACAGCAGTCGTTCACCAGACATTCGGCGTGAGCACTTTGACATTGTTAATTATGATTTTTTTTTTTTTCTCGATACTGAAACGCACACAGCCTATTTACCTCATGAATAATAGTTAAGCTTCAAATGGGCAACATCACAAATATGGAAACGTTTGATTTCTCCCGATTGAGAAAGCCAAACCTTACCTTATGCTTAGCTTTAAATTATTATTATTTTGTTTTTTTTGTTTTATTACTAAGCCTATATTATTATATACTGCAATTATATTTATCCATTAGAATTATATATTTTTAATTATTGTTTTGTTCTGATAAATTTGTTAAATTTAAAGGATTTGTTGTAAAATATTTTCTTATAGCCTATTTTTTTCCTCTCACAAACTCAGATTTATTTTTTAGCGTGTTTAAAAAAAAACATGCAGCAAAGGAAAATAGGTGATTGATCCGTTAAAATGAAACCTATACACGACTCATATTTTTTTTCCTCTGACAAACTTTATTTAATTTTTAGCGTGTTTAAAAAATAAAAAATAAAGAAAACATTCAGCAAATGAAAATAGGCGATTAATCCGTTAAAATGTGTTAAAAATGTGTTACTCTTGGTTAACAGTAATTATAATTATTTTACTTCAGAACAGAGCCTGGGACTAATCTAGGTTATCCTTGGGGGGTTTTTTTTCATTGCATCTGAAAATGACTTTGTTCATTACATTCACTTCACGCGCTCTGGCGCAGATCAGCCTCCCGCAAAACTCAGCTGTGGACGATTTAAAAATGTTTGAAATAAAGCAGTGGTTCTCTACCCGTAGCCCGTGACGATTTGTTAATTTTCTAAAATTGTATTATTTACATCAATTAAAAAAAATTATGCTACTAATGAAATATAAGCTATATCCTAATGTTTTTATGTGATTTTTTTTTCTTCATATATTATTTTCAGACATGAGCATACATGAGCAGACATGTAACTAATTAAATCTAAGTAAGGTAAACTATTGGATTTTACAGTGTAGGACTGGAAAAGGCCCTGATTCATGGAGACTCGCGAAATGTTGATGGGCATGAATTGTTTGAAGAGCTGACTGCTTTGGGCAGACGCCTGGTTGCTGGATCTAAACCACTGGATGCACTTAAATTCATCTGTGAAAAAGGGATGGAAAACAATTTTCCAAATGTTTTTGTAGCATTGAGAGTGCTTCTCACTCTCCCTGTCACTGTGAGCTATGGAGAACGCAGTTTCTCAAAGCTTAAACTGATAAAAATGATCTCCGAAGTACAAGTTAAACTCGAGGACGCAATCAAAGCATTTGCCGCTGCGAAAGCCCGACGCGCACGCTTCTGAAATGTAGGTGTGTGAATGTGTGTATCAGTCAAGAAAACAATCGAAAACTCCAGTTTTGTGAGCTAAAAATTTGAGTACACATGTTTAGTTTTATTCTGTACACTATCTATTAGCCTATAAAACAGAATTTATACTTAGCTGTTGCATTGTGTAGGCTACCCTTTTCACCTTTTTGCAGAATGAAAAAATTAAAAACTCTGAAAACATCCTTGCACGTTTTTATTTTAGTGTAATTTCATAGATAAAAAAAAAATGTTTACATGCATCTTAAGGATCCCTAATTGTGAATGTGAGGGGGCGGCACGATCGTGCTCTGCCTAGAGCGGCATTTGAGCTTGCGCTGGCCCTGGGCTCATGATCAATAAGTTGTATTGGCCTCAATGTGATTCAGTAAAGTCAAACCGCAGACAGTGAAGCCTCGAGACCCGTGCGCTGTGAGGCGGGAACAGAGGATTCCGCTTGGTCTTAAAGCCTCCCGCAAACATCCACGATCACAAATAACAATGATTTTCGTAAAATAATGATTAATTATTAATTGATGATTGTTATTATCATTATGGTCTTGTGAAAATAATAATATGGGCTGCGAGAAAATTATGAATACAAAGAGTACTTCTGAGTGACAGCATGTTTCAGCCCAGTAACACACCGTTCCTCAGAACCAAAACACAGACCGAATTCTGTTCAGCTGGAGGGGGTTGGGTTTTGGGTAGTTATTCATGGATGTGGGGGTCGAGATAAAAGTGTGAATTGCTCTTTCATATGGACTTTCACTTGCTGAACCGGTTAATATACGACTGTTGTTTTGATTATATTAACAGTGCTGGCTCTCTCCGACGAGAGAAATGCAACATTCACACATTACACTATTCCTTTTCGTCTGAAAACATTTCAAGCTTTCAGTAGATATATTTTTAATGTACCTATGTGAGACACAACGATATTAGCCTATGTTAATTAAAAAATTATACATTCATTATCATGAAAAATTAAAGTGATGAGACGGCGCCTCCCTGTCATTAATGCACATTAATAATTTTTGCACAAACACGAATATGAGCTTCAAAGATTCAAACAAATGTAATCTTACAGTGTTACATTATCAGCATGCTATCTGATTTTGAAATCTCTAAGTTAATCGATCTGTTTAGATAAAAAAAACTGACAAAAATATACTGTTATTTTCATCACAAACAAAATTTTCACAGCAGAAAGCAGCAATTAAAGATGTAATGCTTACAATGTTATTAGTTTGGCATGTGATAGGCTATAGGGAAAAAAGTTTACACAAAATAGCTTAAGGCACTTTGAAACTCTCCTCTTATTTTTTTTATTATTATTATTTTATATGCTATGTTATGTTTCTGGTATCAGAGCGCGCGGAGGGGAAGTTGTTGCTGCTCATAGACTCTGCTGCGAGTGAGAGAGACGTTTCACCCGACGAAACAAAGACGACCGCGGCAACACAAGCACAGCAAATCCGCCAAAAATCAACCTGCAGCAATGCTCGTTGATCGTCTCGCCAAGCTTTACTTTTGTAGGTCGCATAGCAGTAAATAATTCGATAATATGACCATGCAGTCAATACAAATATTTAATAAAAACATTAAAACAAGCAGGGCTGTAAAATAAAACAATAAAAAACCGCATGCCAGGTCTACACCAGACACAAGTGGAACGATCCAACAAAAGACAACAGAACACAGTGATGGATACACTGGACACGATCCCCATCAGTGAACTGATGCTCGTTCTGTTTATGACGAAATGTTCTGACACTGCTTTCAGATGATTTGACACTATAGTGTGATGTCATCAAGTTTAGAAACACTTTTCGCTGTGGGGCACAGATGACAACTCTAAAATCTAAAACCAGTGGCATAACGAGATGGAAATATAAACTAGAAAAAATATTAACAGGTCCTCCATCCATGACACTGACTCACTGATGAGCTGCCAGTTTTAATCTGAACAGCTCTTAAAGCTGAGTGGATGGTTAGATGCATGATGGGGCTAGTATTAAAAAAAATAGCATCTTTCCAGCATTAAGGTAATAACAGTACTGTTTTTTTTTATCATCTTGTTGCAGTTATAAATTTGACTGCTAAATGAATGATAAAGAACTATATTAAAACTTGTTTTGTAAAATGTCTTCGTCATTTGAATGACGAAGGGGAAGTCGTGGCCTAATGGTTAGAGAGTCGGACTCCCAATCGAAAGGTTGTGAGTTTGAGTCTCGGGCCGGCAGGAATTGTGGGTGGGGGGAGTGCATGTACAGTTCTCTCTCCACCTTCAATACCACGACTTAGGTGCCCTTGAGCAAGGCATCGAACCCCCAACTGCTCCCCGGGCGCCGCAGCATAAATGGCTGCCCACTGCTCCGGGTGTGTGCTCACAGTGTGTGTGTGTGTGTGTTCACTGCTCTGTGTGTGTGCATTTCGGATGGGTTAAATGCAGAGCACAAATTCTGAGTATGGGTCACCATACTTGGCTGAATGTCACGTCACTTTCACTTTCACTGAATATTGATTTAAAAATCGTTTAAATCATAAATCAGATTTTTTTTCTAAAATAAAAAAAAAACAGGGATTTTTTTAGGCTATATGATATTACCCTACTTTAAAAACAAGTAAAGAAGGTTCCCTTTAAAATCACTTAAGTTGTCAATTACTAAAGCTTTTTTTTACATCGTGTGAATGTTGTTGATTATAATGAGAGAACTTGAGTTTAATCTTGAGGACGTTTTATTAATTCTTTAGAGTTTCAAAGATTTAATCGTGCCGGTTTAATTTTATTCGTTTCTTGTTTTAGGCAAATTAGGCCTAAATAATGGGAACGACATTATACAGTGCTTCACATTTAAACATGCAACAATTTCTTAATCAGTTTACGGACAAATGTCTTTTTCCCAATAAGTTAAAGGACAGGTAACGAATAACAAAAATGCATGTTGTTTTATTAACCCTCTGGAGTCGATTAACGCGAATACGCAGCCCGTTCTCATCCCAAGGCGTCATATACTGACACTCTTGACATTTCGTCAACATCCTACGCACATGGCACCCTCTAGCGTCAATATTAGAAGCAGATAAAAATGGGCCAGAAGGCGCCTCCTAGCGGTCTAACCCTAACCCTAACCCTAACCCTAACCTTAACCCATAATCTGTGTCTCATATTGACGCTAGAGGGTGCCATATGCGTAGGATGTTGACGAAATGTAAAGAGTGTCAGTATATGACGCCTTGGGATGAGAATGCGTTAGAATACGCGTTTTGAGTCATTTTCTCCTGATAACCCCGAAAAGAACTTAAATTACACTTTCAGTTTTAATCGTACAGATAAGAGCAATACATCAATCAAATCTGTAAAGGGGCTACTTTTTTTTGGATACAGACATAATAACAACAAAACTTTGTGCACTTATAAAATAAAGATAACAAACAAGGTGTGCTGTCTGCAGCCTTTGTCTGCGCCGATCTTCATTTACAAACACGTCATTAAAATGAACTGTAACTCCGTGAATAGTCAACGAAGAGACATGAGAGATATATCTATAGAAAGCCTGACATGTCTACTTTTAAACTAAACAAGAAAACAGATATTCTGCCGCCGAAAACAGATATTCTGTGATAAAGTAATCCTTATATTGACATTTTGCATATTAATCCATGTAGCCAACCCCCCTAAAATAGGCTACCACTTTTAATGCTCCAATGCAAAGTAAACCAAAATTTCTTTTGAATAATATAACGCATAATATAATATAAATAATACTGCACACCTTTTAAATGAGTCAAATCTAAAATATGGTTTAATACCATGTAGATTAGAGAAAATATAATCACAGGTTCAGGCACAGGCTTGACATTTATCCTGCTTGAATTCATTCTAAGAAATGCACATAACTTCATAAGTACCAAACTTTCGTCTGTGGATATTAAATATTAAATATTTTAACTACAGTGTTTTTCTTTCATTTTCCCTGACTGAAGCCATCAAATCTAACACATCAGTGAGGCAAAACTGACGTTTATCAGGGAAAATGTGCTTTGATGCGCTTGTTTGATAACTTGTGGTTAAAGCGCCACTCAGCGGTCAAAGGCTGCAAATGCACTTTATACCGCCGGCGCGGCTGTACGTGTGGCGGTAAAAAGGGCCTTTTGGATGTCTACTTAGTGTACATGCATGCTGTCCTATTAGGTGTTGTTCGTCAGTTTATGACCCTGTGGTTTGACAGCTCATATCACTGCAAGCCATGGTATATTGGAACAAGAAAACAAGTCATTAGTAGTCGGTTGCTGTCACTTAAG
Source organism: Carassius carassius (assembly GCF_963082965.1). Classification (NCBI taxonomy): domain Eukaryota; kingdom Metazoa; phylum Chordata; class Actinopteri; order Cypriniformes; family Cyprinidae; genus Carassius; species Carassius carassius. The sequence goes on along the minus strand of NC_081755.1, from coordinate 14,225,903 downwards.
CCCCCCAAGGAAGTCACACGTACTCCTTCTTCATTGGACAAGATAAGATTTTGGAAAGCTTCGGAATTTAAGAATTGGCTGCTTTACTACTCCTTTGCTGTTCTTCAAGGTGTCTTGCCCTCACAGTATCTAAACCACTGGTTGCTTTTGGTTTATGCTATGCATGTGCTCCTTATGAATAACATCTCACGGCAAGCTATACAAAAGGCTGATCTTGCTTTACATAAATTTGTGATACAAGTTGCACCGTTATATGGCAGAGAACACATCAGCTTTAATGTTCATCAGCTAACACATTTAGCTGATACTGTCAAGTTATGGGGTCCATTGTGGTGTATATCAGCATTTGCATTTTAAAGTAAGTATCATAATCTCATGCTGTATTTTCATGGTACCCAGTGTGTTCCTGAACAGATCTGCCGCACATTTCTCCTTTGGCGTTACATCTTTAGACAAACAATAACAGAGCAAAATAGTCTTGTTTTCCGTTACTGCAGGAGACTTACGGGAATGAGACAGGTAAAAAAAACTGCTCATTTTAAACAATCTACATCTCTTTGGCACTCCAAAATTTCAACCACTGTCACCAAGCCAACTTGCTGCTATTAACCGAACATTTCACATTATCGTACTTCGTCCATTACAGTTCTTCAAAAGATTTTTACATGATGGCATTTTGTACACTTCTGATACGTACACAAAAATGTGAAAGCGCATTAATTCTACAGCGATGCTTCAGGATGGAAGCTTTTTGCGTATTCAGCATTTAGTTTTGCTGAGGGGTCATTGTGACTGTGGATTTAGTGATTGTTCCTGCGCATCAATGCCTTTAATTCTGGGTCGTCCTCTCAAAAAAAAAAAACAAAAGCGCCATTCACAGACAGACAATTAAACTTTAGTATTGATTTTGTGACCGAGGTAACGGAGAGTCTCGAAACAATTGTGTTCCGGTTTCATCACTAAAAAAAAAGTGTTTTCATCAAGATTAGGGAAAAGCAGTATGTGATCCCAATTGTAAACACAATCGAAACAGACTAAAAGCTTAGTTTAGTGTTGTTACCATGGGCGAGGCTAGCCCCTTTTTAGGGGTGCTGAAGCACCCCAAAAAAGGAGCTCAGCACCCCTAAAACTTGGAGTAAGAAATTTTGTTATTCTAAAATTTTTGTTCGTCTTTTACACGGTTAAATATTGTCCAAAACATACTCCGTAGTTTGTGGTTTAAAATGTATGTGTTAAGGAGGAGTGAGAACCCGTGATGTAGTGTTGTGATCGGTTGTGGTGCAACTAAGTTCCGAAACCATATCGGTGAATACTGGAGTCAGTATCCTGATTCACCATGGTGGTACATCTATAATAAGTGTTTATTTTCAGACTATTTTAGTCCGGCGGGTCGCCGCCGCTGTGGAGTAGCACAGGACCTGGGTGACTCGTCCATAGTCATAAACGGAGAGAAGTAACGCCGGTTACAATGTTCTTCCGCAAGACGCATGCAGTTCTGTTTATTAACTGCTAGAGCGTGAAACAAAAACAGAAGCGCGACAAATAAACTGCGTTCCTGTGTAGTGCGTACGTGTGTCTCTGTTGTTAAAGTTTATCGTTAATTTAATACTCGGGAGTCATGTAAACATGAAGTCACGTGCGTCTTTTCTCGTCAGTCGTCATGGAAACATGAAGCCCTGGCGTTTTGAGTGAAAACACGTATCACTGAAAACACTCACTGTGGCTTTTTAAAAGAATTGTTATTAATTCCTAGATTTATATCTGTTATTTTTCAGTTGTGGCTGACAATTGTGTGCTGTATTTATTCATTCATCACACACAGGATTTAACCTGAACCAGGCTTAACTCCTGAACTCCTAGCATTACTCTCTCTCTCTGTGTGTGTGTGTGTGTATGTGTGTGTGTGTGTGTGTGTGTGTGTGTCTGTGGCCTGGCAGTGAGCAATGGACATACGACAATTCTTTAAAAGAAAAAAAGACAGATTCAGGTGAGAGACGAGACAGTCCATAATGACCTCTGTCTTGTTTTTTTTTTTCTTCTGCTGAAAAGAGTTAAGTTAAAGTAACAGACAATGCAAACCCGCTGCTGTTGTATCAAATTACTTATCTAGGCAATGGTCCCCTGCTTTTATTTTTTATTTATTTATTTCAAACTCACAAGCTTCTCTTGTGAAAGGAATTTGTCATTTAAAAAAGTTTCTAAGCCCAATAATAATAATAATAAAGACATTTAAAATGACTCTTGATATGAAGCTTGTTTTATTATTATTTATTGATGACATATTGGTTTATGAAAGTTCAGACAGGCGTGCATCCAGATATGTTAGAGATGGCAATTTGTAAATAATTTACAGAAGATGAATTACATTTTGTTGTCCAAGTACCTGTTACTTTGTTCAATGACAATAAAGTTGAATCTAATGTAACCAATCTGATGACTGTTGATACAAAAGGAGGCACATGGAGTTACAGGGGGCTGTCTGTGTGAACTCTCACAATTAAGCTGTTGTTTTGAAAAGGTCTCAAAAAAAAAATAAAAATAAAACTGGATTTTGGAGTTAGTTGAATCAATGTTAAAATTATAGTTATTTTTCAATAGACATATTTTTTGTTTTCGTGTGAAAAGAGGGTGGGTGGAGGCATTGGGGCTCATTGGGTGCTCAGCACCCCTAAAGCTCTGACCCTAGAATCGCCCCTGGTTGTTACAAGCATCTGAACAGATAGGTAGCTTTACCCACTTGTGTTATTTGATAAAATATCTATATCTAAATATCTATACGCTACATTGTACACCATACAATTAAGTTTTATTCAACAGACTAGTTCTATGAGTTCTTGTGTCAGGAGAAAATGTATTTTTTAAACATTGTAAACTACACAATCTGTTTACACAATGATTCATAACTATTGTACTCCATAATTAAACACACAAGTAGTACTATATAGTAATGTTAAAAGACAATAAGATGTCTATGTTATAAGTAGATGGAAGTTTTAAAAGAGACTGGACTACAGTGGATTGATGGTGATGAGATTCGCACTAGTAGAGTTTATGCAGTTGTAAGTGCTTGTGATGCTAAAAGACAGTACACAGTTTAATGGCAAGTATGGATGTGACTGATGTCCTTCATTGTTAAAAGAAAATCAGATGTCAATGTACTAGCTGGATGAATATGTATGAATGTTAAACATTGTAAACCATTCAATTATTTATTTCTTTATTTAACAGACAAGTCCAGCAGTTCAACACTCTTGTCATGAGAAAATGTAATGCACGTGTACAACAGAAATGTGTGTTGTACAAAAAAAAAGGAATAAAGAGATTAAATAAAATGGTCATACATTTTTTTGTCTTATTTTGTTCATTTTAAAACATGCATCTTGTATGGCTGCATTTTCGTCTTATCTAAAAAGATGCCTTTCAGATATTGTTGGCTCTTATTTATTTTTGTTACCCCTAGATTCCATATTTTTCTTATTAAAATTCAAACAGAGCACTGTTCAGCTGTGATGGCTGCTGCTGAACACTGACCTATACTACTACTTTTTTTCAGTTTTATTTTTATGCTTAACTGCTTAAAAAAATGGGTTGCAAACCTGTCTACATATGATCACCTTGGTTAAAACAATAAACTAATCGCACCTTTGTAAGATATCAGTCAGCATTTGAACTCCTGTGTATGTGTGTGTTTGTGTATTTTGCAGTTTTTCATATGCATCATTACATTATTCAAGTAAGCTCCAAGCCAGTACCTGCATTTAAAGTTGTAAATCCAGCAAAGGACGAAGCAAACCAGTGTAACTTACCTGGCCTTGGTCTTGGCTGAGTCTGAGGGACATCACTGTCTCCTCCATTATGACGTAAAACATAAAAGCAAAAACGAGCAATTCTGGTTCCCCTGCGTTTAAAGATGTATTTTTTAATATAGATAAAAAATATTTTTTTTTTTGTATAAACCTTAGCCCTCGTCAAAACTTATATTTTGGAATGTAATTTGTATTTCAATTTGTTCTATAAACTTGTATTATTTTTTTATACTTAATTTAAAAAATAAAAAAAATTTGCCTCCACGTCTTCTGTCCTCTCACTTCAGCTCTCCTCTCACATCGTTGCTATGCGACACAGTGGTAATCGTAAATCGTTTTTTGTCTTATTAATGACATGCTGCAAGATGATTTGGAAATATTTTCAGGGAAGTTTAAACATCAATGTGTATAATTTTTTTTAGTTCATTCATGATTGTTCATTTTAAAACATGCATCTTGTATGGCTGCATTTTCGTCTTATCTAAAAAGATGCCTTTCAGATATTGTTGGCTCTTATTTATTTTTGTTACCCCTAGATTCCATATTTTTCCTGTTAATTTGGTAATTTTATGAAAACTTATTTACTTTTATGAAGACTTAGATTAAATTCAAAATTTGCAATTGATAATTTTATTTGCCATGTTTACATTCCAATATAAAACATGTGCTGAGAATTCAGTAGGCTAAAAAATTTATATTTAATGATAAATAGTTGATTTTTCATACACCCGAAATGACATTTTGGGTGTATGAAAAATAATTAATAGATGACCAGACAAACTCATTAGTAGACCTGTCAGAATATATACTTTTACACAATATATATATATATATATATATATATATATATATATATATATATGTATATATATATATATATACGTATATATATATATATATACGTATACATGTATGTATATGTATGATTTTTAATGTCTTCATTTATTTTATCAAAAATACAGTGAAAAGTTTTGCATTGATACAGTTTAAATAATTTTTTTTTAACTTTTAATAAAATGTAACTTATTCAAAGCTGTTTTATAAATGTTATTTGTTGTAACAACTTACAAAAAAACACATTTGCCAAATTTTATGATTGTTTCATTTTCACAAACTATTATAATAAGATTAATTATGATTATTCTATTAAAAGTAAGAAATAGCTAAATCCTGAGTAAATATATATTGTAGTAAAAGCATTCTTCATTTTGTAGTTGGTTCTGCTGCAAATGCTGTGGTAAAACCATGGTTCATCATGGTTACTGTAAAAACCATGGTTCATTTTGTAGTTACTATGGTTTTACTACAAAACCATGGTTAAACCATGGTTACTACAAAAAAAACATGGTTACTACAAAATGAACCATAGTTTAACTATGGTTTTTGCAGTAAAACCATAGTTACTACAAAAAAACCATGGTTAATTTTCGTAGGGGTAGTTTAATCTGCAACAATGCATCATGTTGCAAAAGACCATATTTTTGTAGTGCTGCTCTCCTGTGATACAAAACTTAGAACTTTATATATTTCTACGAGTATACTTAACTAGTGTACTTCCTTACAGTCCACCTTGATTAAAGTAACAACATTTATTGTCAGAATATTAAAATTCAAACAGAGCACTGTTCAGCTGTGATGGCTGCTGCTGAACACTGACCTATACTACTACTTTTTTTCAGTTTTATTTTTATGCTTAACTGCTTAAAAAAACGGGTTGCAAACCTGTCTACATATGATCACCTTGGTTACAACAATAAACTAATCGCACCTTTGTAAGATATCAGTCAGCATTTGAACTCCTGTGTATGTGTGTGTTTGTGTATTTTGCAGTTTTTCATATGCATCATTACATTATTCAAGTTAGCTTAATTAAAAAAAAAAAAACAATTTTTGCCTCCACGTCTTCTGTCCTCTCACTTCAGCTCTCCTCTCACATCGTTGCTATGCGACACAGTGGTAATCGTAAACACATGGTGGCGAAATTAGGAAATCCAGCAAAGGCGGATCATCTCCCGCACTTCGGAGGGCCCTTCGTGCACTTCAGAGACCTAGTCTTCGAAGTCCGTGGCCTTCCAAGTGTGTACACTCAACTTTGGGACACAGCTAAAGGCCCTGTCCCAAATGGCACACTCCGGACTTGTGAACTTCCTCAGAGTCCACACTTTGGTGACGTCATGTAGTGCAGACCTATAGGGCCCTTGGTGCGAGTCCATGAAGGTGCATTGAGAGGTATTTTTGGGACAGACTCGATCGTCGGAAATAACGGTCTGGTTGTTTTTTGACAGCAACAGCAGGTTCGGGGAATATGCTACCTATTATTGTTTTTGTTTTTACCATCGTGTTTGCGAGATGGCTTGCCATGCAGAGAAATCATATTTTTGTGCTCACTATTTATTTAATGAATCATAATGCGAACGTATTATTCAACACGCTATTATTATGTTTGAGATATCAACCACTGGTCAATGACAATAATGTTTGTATAAACTGTAGGTAACAACTGGTAAAATGTACACCTAGGTCATAAAAACTGTAATGAAACCTACACTTAAATATTTTCTTTTCAGCTATGTCATCAATTGCTCTTGAGTTTAATCGCGAAATCTCCTCCCAATGTCCTCCCATCTGCTGCAAAATAGGCATTTCACAAGGATTCCTGGGTAGTTAAAGTGTGCGGAGCCTGCATCTATGCGGGCTTTGCAGAAGACCGCTTCAAGGGTACAAAGGGGGCACTTCTGAGCACACTTCAGAGCGTTAAAATGCTGAATGGGACGGACTCGTAGACTCGGCGAGCATGTGCAATTTAAGTCCACAAGACTGAAAAGTACACATGAAATAAGGAGTCAATAAATGCATTTATTGTATATATTTATACAACACACCAACATATGTATGTAGCATGAGTATGTAGTTACAGCAATGTTGTTTTTAAAATGATCAAATCAGGTCATTTTTGAGGATTACTGTTCAGTTATTACCATTAATTGAAAAACTTATTTCAGGTAACGTTAAGTTGTATTAACACGGGTTGCTGTTGCCTTTTTTCGTTATATATTGTTCTTTTTTTCCACTGATCTCATGTTAACTAATGTAATATTGATGACTTTCAGATAGTACAGAGACAGGCTGGTGACAGGTGATTTTTAGCTCGCACGGCACTATGGGTCAATTAACCGTTAGCAGCAGTTAGCATGTTAAGTAAATGTAAAATGAAGCTTATTGTTTACAATTCTTACAATTACATATAGTATTATAATTATGTATTATAGACATTTTATCTAATGTATAATTCTTACAACACTTATTCATAAAGACAATATATTCAGGTTTAAAACAGTTTAAGCATACTCATATATAAACATGTACACTGCCATTTAGAAGTAATGATGCTGAAAATTCAGCTTGGCATCACAGGAGTAAATTACATTTTACAGTTTTTCTGAATTGCTAAGACACATTTCTTGAAACCTGCTCTCCTTTTCTCTAAACTGTGAACACAAAACCCAATTTTCAAGCTACATTCACAAAACCTCTGACTCCTCTTGCGAAACCAAACATTTGACCCAAAACCATTTTAACTTTAATCAAAATCACTCACTACCGTCAAAAACCACACAAAACCAGCTAATGTGCAAACACAACTTAGCAACCATTACACACTACATAAATAAATGCAAAACACTGTGGGATAGCGGGAATAATTTTATTCTTGTACTCAGATTTAAACAAAGAAATAAAATAAAGCTTTTAAAAAAACTGCAGCAAAAAAAAAGAAACAAAAGTTATGTAAAGAAAAAAAAATAAGACATGTTTACAGCATTCAACATACAACATACATGGGACACTCCGCCTGCTCGCGCTCCCTCTGCTCGAGCAGAGCACCCCGTAGACCATCCAGGAATGTTAGCAGCAGTTCGGTGTTGTATGACCCAACAGTAACATGACTGTTGAGAACCCCATAGCTGCTGATGGCAGCACAGATGCTTACATTTCCACCACGCTGGCCAGGCAGTTCAATAATGGCACGTTGACCTATCACGTTGCGACCTCTTCTCCTTTTGGCTAGATTGAATCCAGCTTCATCCATGAAAATGTATTCATGAGGCATAGCCATTGAGTCAAGCTCAAAGATTCTCTGTACACAGTGAAAACTACATTTAGTTCCATAAATGACACAGTAAGATGTATACATGTGCTGCTTCCCAAACTACACAGTACTTTCTAGTACTGAGTTTACTTACTTGCACATATTGACATCGTAGCTCTTTCACTCTCTCACTGTTTCGCTCAAATGGTACCCGATAAACTTGTTTCATCCTTATCTTGTTGCGTTGCAGGACACGATCAATTGTTGACAGACTCACACCATTTATTCCTTCGAAATGTACGTTGTCTTCTACAATCCGCTGCTGTATTTTATTCAGTGAGAACATGCGTGTCCTTCCACCCTCATGAGGCCGTCTTTCAATTCTGTAAAAAGAACCCCATTTAGTTAGAAGTATACACATGCACACACATTTTATTCAGTAAATGTTTTCAAAACACAGTACCATGGAAAAGTTATGTGTCATTGTCCCCTTTCTGAGACAAGTATACTGTACCTGTTTTCTTCTCTGAAGGTCCGGATTATAGAAGCCACTGAGAACCTGCTTAGGTTTGGTTGCACACGTTGCCCTGCCTCCCTCATAGTCATGCCATGCACCAGAACATGATCTATGACAGTTGCTCGAATGTCATTTGAAATTATTGATCTGCTTGGTCTTTGTCCTCGCCCACCACATCTGACACAGACTCCTCTTCCTCTTCCTCTTTCTCTTCCTCTTCCTCTCCTTCCACCTCTTCTACCTCTTCCTCTGTTCTGCTCCATTGTTGGATCAACTCATGCCATTTGCATTTGACTAGGCTTAAATACTGTTTTCTAATTGTGTGCACTGATTGGACACATGTGTTTTCAATTTTGAGTGGTAGTGTGTAAAGGATGAGAACAGTGTGTTAGGTCCCGTTTACACGATGGGAAAACGCAGATATTTCCTTGCGTTTTGGCCTGTCATTTACACAAAAACGCCGTTTTTATTCCTGAAAATGATTATTTCTAAAAACTCCAGCCAAAGTGGAGATTTCTGAAAACGCCGGTTATGTGTTGCCGTGTCAACTGGGAGAAATGGGGTTTTAGGTTCTCAAACGTCACATTATGCGCCAGAAAATGCTTAACGTCATGTGAGCGCCCTATGTTTAGAGTTTGTTTGGGTAACGTTACTGTTTGATCATGGATGCTGTTAAGGTGGTACTCATTTTTACGTTTGTGCAAACGCTTTTGGTCTGTTTGCATTTGCAAACACAACTGCTGTATTATATCATGTCTGTGTTGTTTTGAAAGGAACAGGAAGTTGCTCGATTTTGAGGATTCTGATTGGCTTGCATGGCTTTATCCTTCTCCCTACACTGCCGCCCATAGGTTTGGCATAGTTATGATGGCGCTCGATGGCGTATTTATGCGGGTAGATGTAAACGACAACTTTTTTTGAAAACGATGTTGTGTGCACAATGTTATTTTTGAAAACGGAGGGGGGGAAATATTCGTTTCTCTAAATACCCGGCTATGTGTAAATGTGGCATTAGTTGTGTTTAACTTCTGTAGCCTGTGTGCACAATTCTGGGTACAAGTGTATGACACTGCAAAGTTGTGTTCTGTGTTTGAGAATGTGTTTAGAGTTTTGGTAAATGGCCGATTCAGATTCGCAAATTGTGTCCTAAACAGATGAATAGTGTTTAAGATTTTGACAACAGTGTGATTGATTTGATAAAAGAGTTTTGGCAGTTGCCAGTTTAGTTTTAGTGTTTTAGCAATTCAGAAAAACTGTAAAATAGAAAACAGTTAATTATAACAGTTAAACAGTTAATCAGTTAATCTAAATTGTAATTATATATTATGAGATTTTTTTTACTTTTTATATTACTATTTAGTTTTTCTTTGTATTTTTATTCAAATAAATGCAATTAACTATTTACTTCAATTCATGAATACATTTCTAATAAATTTAATAGCATGCCAAGCATTTTGTATGTGTCCTTTCTTTCATGTTGTCATTGTATAGTCTCAACTACGGTTTGCTGTAGGGCTGTCACTTTTGTGAATTTTTTTTCGATTTTTAAGACATAAGTGTTCATTGAATCGATTGTAAAATCGATTTTCCATGTCTAAAAAAAAGACGTTTCCTTTTTCAACGTCAAATAACGGACGAAAGAGAGCGCTGGAAACACACAAGTCAGCAATATTTCTTATTGGCATGAAGTTTCGTGCAGAATAACAAACAGCAACAGGAGTGCAACATTCTCGAAAAAATATATGTGCAGAGGGGACGGCTGCCATAACAAAAGAAAAACATCACTGCAGGCTTCAACCCGGCTGCATTTATGATTTAGGCAATTCAAAAATCTCCAAGATTATGTTAAATAATGATTCAATCCATTTCAAACAACTGTTCAAAAAGAAGACGTGCTCCGACCGCACTGATGTCCTGGGACACTCAGGTACAGCTGCACAAGGTGGGGGTATTACTGCCAATTTTCCATCACAAAAGCCGGTCGCTGTCAGCTTGCAATGGTCCTTTTCATAACTCAGAATCTCCTGTAACTAGATGCGCGAATGAGGCAAATTCGCATCTAGCGTGCCACGAGACATCCAGACGCGCGTAAACGCGTCTTTACATTGACTTAACATTGAAATCATTCGCGCCAGGTGCTCTATTCGCGTTTGGTGTGAACGCAGCATAAGAGGCCGCTTTCGACATCACTGGGTCTTATAGGTGCGTAAAATTGCTGGTATTTTCTGTCTAGCTTTCGCAACGCATACTGCACTTTCGGAATACTTTATTTTCTTTTTCTGCTTGTTTGTGAGTTTTGTTACATCTATATTTTTTAATTGTTTAATTATTTTAAAATTAATATTGTACATATTTGGTTAAAATCGATTCCCTATTTTCATTTTCGAAACTTTTTTTGGTTGGTCCGATCGATTGTGCAATTGATTTTCCAATTAAATGTGACAGCCCTAGTTTGCTGTGCTGCACGGGGATGCGCCACTCGTACAGAGAAAGGTGTGCAGATGTATGGCTTCCCAGCTGACATGTGGGCGTGTGTCAGCATCATCCCCCTTTGGCCCTGAGGAACTACAAGCTTAGGCGCAGTTAGGGGATCAGGGACTAGTGTTGTCAAAAGACAAGTGCTAAGCTAAATGTTAACATATTGGGCCATGTGCTAAAGCAAATAAGTGCACGCACTGAGGGCCCTATAAAACACCCAGTGCAATGCGACGCAAGGCGCAGCGGAAGTGTTTGCTAGTTTCAGTCCGGCGCCGTTTGCATTTTCCCATCCAGCACCACGTCGCTTAGTTAGCAAATGCATTTGCACCGATTTGTGCACCCATGGGCGCACTGGTCTATAAAAAGAGGCATTGCTATTTTAATGGCAACATTGTTTAGCCCACTTACAGCAATCCCTCCAAATGCACACCCCATCCCTGTGACCATAATTAATGTTTATACTCAACAGCCAGGACAATGGGATGGAGAAAAAAAACCATACAGCGAGGCCAGGAAGAGGCAAGCCTTATACTGGTCCTCCAGGTGTGTACTGGGCAGATGGAACAGCCCGGACATAATAAAAATGACAATCCCACCTATCCACCTTAAAAGTAACCTCAGTGTGGAAGGGAAAGAGCTGGCAACAGCCTAACCAAGGTCCAGTACAGGGCCCAGTAAACCCTTGGGGGGGTCCTAATCCAGGCTATTAGGGGTGCCCAGAGAATCCTAAAAGGGAGAGTCAGCTGCCAATTTTAACAACTAAAGCTGATCAAGAACCTATTATGCAAATTAAAATAGAAGGATAAAAATACACCCATGATGTTAGACAGAGGTGTTTTTATATACCTGTTTACATTTAAAATATGCCTCACATCTCCCCTTGTTTGGAAAATTTGCAAAGACAATAGGATTCTCGAGAAAAATGCAATTAATTCAAATAACAAGCTCCAATGTGTCTACAAAAGATCAAAGTAAAACAATGCCCATTCTTGTATTAAATCAGACTCCTAACTTTTTTTAGGAAGAGATGCATTATATAAATAAGAACTACAAATGAGGTGTTCAACAGAGGTAATATATATTAATACAATAGAACACAAACACAAATGGTAGTTGCAGAGCCAAATGCAAATGTCTACTGGATAGGTTAGATAGAACAAGATGTGTCAGAAATGGGGAAAGTTTATTGAAGCACAGATTCCTGAAGCACAGCTATCCAAATCAGAATTTCAATGCACAATGATAAATGATGAAAGGATGAAAAAATGAAAAAAAAATGACAGAAAGAAACAAACTCGACAGAACCAATGATAATCAAAAATCAAGATACACTGATTATGATGTTCAAGTTGATGAAGACATTAGTCAAATTGATGCATTATGGGATACAGCCCAAAATAATGAATTATATAAATGGGCAGCCTTTACAGCTAGAGAAACAGGAAAAGAAAATTGCTTGCTGTGCTCCAAATCTCTGTTAAACAAAGTAATAGCCATACCAAAATCCATGACTATCAAAAATGTGACAAATTTGGGAGAAACTTTTGCCATCTAACAGATTTTTTCAGACCATATTGTTTTGCTGAATGCTTAGGATTGTTGGGAAATCCTAAATTAACAGATTATTTAATTAGACCACTCTGAAAATCTTGGGGTCAGTATAAAGATATCGGTAAAAATATAAAAGTTGAAAAAGAAGAAAGCAGAGATTCCAAAATGGTATAGCGTAGATTATAAACAAAAATATGAGTGTTTCCATAAACCAAAAAGAACACAAGCTGTGGGCAAATTCAAAGGAAAATGTGCTATTATTTGGTATATAGTTAAGAAAAATTCTTGGAAATCAGGAGTTCCTTCTAGAGCTGCAGAACTTTTAACACTCAGAACAACTAAAGGAATTAAAATAGCACCTGAAGAATGTGAAAATCATAAAAAGAAATTTATGAAGATCAATCATTAGCCACATTTCCACTGTCGGGCCAGTGCGAGCCAGGGCTTAAAATGGGCCAGGCGGGGCTAATAGCCTCGGGCCAGTAGTACCGAGGCCAGAATAGTGCAGGGTTTCCACAGTCGAGCCTGAAGCTCCGCTGCGCTTCACTAAAACACACCCTTTACACGCCTCTCATGAACAACGTCACGCAACCCCATCATTTCACCAACAAAGAGAAGTTATCAGAAAACTAATAAGAAATAAGTCACTGGAACATGCGCGATCACACAGGAACATGATAAAAGCGGCTGTTTGTTTGCATGCTTTGTTATATATTCATATTCAAAAGCATCGATGTTTTAACTATAGAATAAGTGGCACATTGATCATAATGATTTAATTTATCAGGAATCAAAACTAATCACACATAAATACAATTATTTCTATTTTATTTATTTATTTTTAACGTTTATGTGTTAGGAAGACCAGGGCGGGATGCAGTTAACGGTCTTTAATGAATAAAGTAAATTGTCTTACATAAATCGACATAAATCCAGGCTTCAATCAGAGCCAGAGCAGAATAGTCAGACGACTGGATCTAAGAAAATCTACATAAACTTCCATGAGGACAGAGGCAGGGACCCCGAGATGCATACAGCCAGTCCGAAACAGTGAAGACAGCAGGCAGGGTGAACAGCCAAGGGCAGGCGCTGAACACGTACTCTGCAAACAGGTACAGCTGGATAATACACAGTCCAATGGCAGTATAACTCACAGTAGAAATAAGGATTTCACTTTCCACAGATAAGATAGGACAGGACTAGGGAACAGACGTTTCTCACGAGAGGTCAATGAATAATCCGACAACAAGACAAGGCTAGGAAGAGGGAATAAGAAGCAGAGACAATCAAGAGCAAAAGAGGGGACAGGTGAGGAGAAGGGAACGAAAGGGGAAACAGCTGAAAGAGATAATAAGCGGAGGAGTGGATGAGTGTGCGTGATTGTGTGATTGAGTAAGTGACCACAAGAGGGAGACAGAGAAAGAGGAGAAGAAACCAGGATCATGACAATACCCCTCTCTCAACGAGCCCCCCCCCCCTTTACAATGCGGAATGGTCCAACAAAGCGGGGAGACAATTTACGTGATTCGGACTGGAGAGGTAAATTTGAAGTGGATAACCACACTCTTTGACCGCAAACGTAGCGAGGACTTTTAATTCTGCGCCTATTGGCCGTAACTGTCATACGTCTTCTAGCTCGACAGAGAGCAGATCACACTCTCCTCCAGGTGCGTTTGCAACGGCTAATAAAAGCTTTCACTGACGGAACATTAGATTCAGAGTCTTGGGACGCAAATATCGGAGGTTAATAACCGAGACAGCAATGAAAGGGTGACCGGTAGCAGAGGAGGGAAGCGAATTATGGGTGTATTCGGCCCAGGAAAGTTGCTGTGACCAAGATGCGGGATTCAGACACAATATCAGTTGGTAAACCATGTAGTCTAAAAACATGATCAACCATGATCTGGGCGGTCTCCTTGGCAGAGGGGAGTTTAGCGAGTGGAATAAAATGAGCCGACTTAGAAAAACGATCTACCACGGTCAGAATAACGGTGTTACCCTCCGAGAGAGGAAGCCCGGTGATAAAGTCGAGAGCTAAGTGAGACCACGGTCGTGTAGGAACCGGTAACGGACTAAGTAGACTGGCCGGAGGTGAATTGGCAGCCTTAGTTTGCACGCACGTATCACAGGAGGCAATAAACCGTTGCATGTCTCGTTCCAAAGAAGACCACCAAAAGCGCTGACGGATAAAAGCGATGGTGCCCCGGACGCCAGGATGGGCTGTCAATTTAGAGGGGTGTCCCCATTGAAGGACAGCTCGACGCGTGGATACAGGGACAAAAAGGAGCCCCTTAGGGCAGTTGCGCGGGACTATGACACGAGAAAGAGAACGCTTAACCAGCTTCTCTACTCCCCAGACGGTCGTGCCAACAACATGACCCGGGGGAATAATCTCCTCAGGCTCAGAAGATGCAGAGGAGTCAAAAAGACGAGATAGCACGTCAGGCTTGACGTTCTTGGTACCCGGGAACGGCTGAAGACCTCCCGCAAATCGTGATACTCCTCCAGAACTCCAGACAAATCACCTGGCTCTTCCTGAAAAACAGTTACGGGCAAGACAGGGGCACAGCAGAAGACAGACTATCGACATGACAAGACAATTTCCAAGAAAGAATAGTGCCCTCCGCCCAGTCAATCTGGAGGTTATGGAGAACTAACCACGGGTGGCTTAAAACCACAGGAGTAAAAGGGGAATGAAAAATAAAAAAAGAAATAGTCTCTCTATGATTTCCTGAAACAGTAAGAGTCAATGGAGAAGTCCTTCTCTGTACCCTAGGAAGGGAACTGCCATCTAGGGCGAACAGGGGGGTGGAGTCTTGTAAATCTAAGAGGGGAATACCTTGTTCCATAGCCCAAGTCTTGTCAATGAAGTTCCCCTCTGCCCCCGAATCAAGCAGTGCAGAGCAGGAAACTGACGATCCCAGCCAGCGGAGGTGTACGGGAAGGGAAGTGCAGGACTCAGAGAGACCCATGATGTAGCGCTCGCCAGCAAACCTTCGCCTACTGACGAGAGCTGGCTTTTACTAAGTACCTAGAGACAAAATGATCAGCGGCAGCACAGTACATGCATAGGCGATTCATAATCCTGCGTTGGCGTTCCCGTGTGGATATACGAAGCCCCCCTAGCTGCATCGGCTCGGGATCAGCAGCAGATGGCAGTGGCGGCAGGGTCGCTGTGGAAGGGGGAAGTAACAAAGCCTCCATTCCGCGAGCCTTTCATCGCATGTCGAAGTGTCTTTCGATGCAGAGAGCCAGCTCGACAAGGGAGTCGAAACTGTCATGAAACTCTCGGACAGACCTCATCCTTAATCTCAGAGTTCAGGCCCTCGAGAAAGCGGGAGATTAGTGCTGGGCCGTTCCATCCACTCGTTGTGGCCAGGGTTCGAAACTCAATTGAAAAGTCTGTGACTGACCTCTTCCCCTGACGCAAGGTGGATAGGAGGCGGGATGCTTCGTCACCATGTGCAGACCGGTCAAAGACTCGGATCATCTCCTCCTTAAACAGAGAAAACTGTTTAATGCAGTCTTCCTCTGCCTCCCAGTTCGCTGCCGCCCACTCTCGAGCTCGTCCATTGAGAAGAGAAATCACATAAGCCACCTTAGATCGATCCTTGGCATAAGTGGACGGCTGGAGAGAAAATACAACCTCGCATTGGGTGAGGAAGGCTCGCCACTGTGAAGGCTCGCCAGAGTAGCACGGCGGGTTGTTGATGCGTGGCTCAGAAGAGTCGCGCTGTCCAGCTGAAGCAGTGGTTTCATGACGGTAGTGGTGGAACTGCTGGGTTAGACCCGAGAGCTAGGCGGTCAGGGATTCTACAGCACAGGCTAGGAAGAGGGAATAAGAAGCAGAGACAATCAAGAGCAAAAGAGGGGACAGGTGAGGAGAGGGGAACGAAAGGGGAAACAGCTGAAAGAGATAATGAGCGGAGGAGTGGATGAGTGTGCGTGATTGTGTGAGTGAGTATGTGACCACAAGAGGGAGACAGAGAAAGAGGAGAAGAAACCAGGATCATGACATTATGAAAATAGCCTGCTTATTCAGTCGAGTCTGTTTCTGTTTATTTGTAGCCACAGTAGCCTATAAGTCACATTTAGAATGAATGATAATATCTCTATTTTTATAAAAGCTCCCGAACATAAAACATTATTATATTTTTTTATGATGCAACATGATGCAACATGGAGCTAAACTCTGTAGAGGCACTCTGAGACTCTCTAGTGACAGATAATATAAGTTACTAAATAAATACACGATTGTGATAGAGAATAAGAAGCTGACGTCTGATTTCTTCAAGTGGTCATATTTACCATGTTTACTATGGTAATGTTAATGCCTAGCATGCACAGACTTTTGCATCGCTTATAAATATTTCTGTCTTGTATGGTGATTATAATCCACATCAGATCAAGTTATTGCAAACACTCGCTGCTGACTGAAAGTGAGTTTTGATTATTTAAAAAAGAGTTTAATGCTGGTGTTATAGATGTTAAAAAAAATCTGAAATGATCCGCACTGACGCTCTCCAGACGCGGAGAAACTCCGCCTTTGTTCACAACCCCTCCTCTAGCCCCAGCTGGCCCACTTTGGCCCGAGGTTTTTCGTCGGGCCAAAAAACCCTGGCTGTTGGCCCCGAGGAAGCCCCGACGAGGCATAATCAAGCCCTGGAAGTGACAACGCGACTGGCCCTGGCACGCACTAGCACGCCTGGTTTAAGCTCGATAGTGGAAACACGGCTTTTAATAATAGCAGATTTATTTTGGACCTGTGGAGCTGATATATTATTGCCTTCAGAGTTAGGTAAATTAACTGATTTATTGGAATGCCTTTCATGCATTAAGACTTGGTTATACAACAATTATTTACAACTGATTATAAAAAAGACTGAAACTTTAATCATTGCTCCAGAACAAAAAATACCTCAAATTAAAAAACACCTCTGTTCCTTAGACTCATCCGTCCAGTTGAGCCTAAGAAACCTGGGTGTTTTGTTCGAACAATCGTTGTCTCTGGATGGTCATTCTAGACAGTTGGTCAGAAACTGTTTTTATCATTTGAGAAATATTTCTAAATTGAGAAAAATATTGCCCAAAACTACCATGGAGATGATCATTCATGCTTTTATTTCTTCAAGGTTAGATTACTGTAATTCTCTTTTTACTTGTTTTAACAATGTTTCTCTGAACCGTCTTCAATTGGTGCAAAATGCAGCAGCCAGGCTTTTAACAGGAACCAACACAAGGTCACACATTTCGCCGATTTTATTTACTCTCCACTGGCTTCCGGTAAAATTTAGAATTAATTATAAAATTTTAGTTTTAACCTTTAGAGCATTACATGGACAGACCCCCCAATATATCGCAGACATGCTTTCCCCTTATTCTTCTTTCTGTACTCTTTGTTCCTCAGGTCAAAATCTCCTGATTGTCCCTAAAACCCGCCTTAAAACTCGGGGAGACCACTCCTTTCAAGGAGTTGCTCCCAAACTGTGGAATGCCCTGCCACTGTCTCTGTGTGTGGTCGATTCTGTTGATTCTTTTAAAAAACAGCTAAAGACACTTCTATTCAGTCAAGCTTTCAGTTGACTGAGCTATTATGTTTTATGCTTTGTATGATGTTGCTTATTTTTAAGTTTTTTAATTTGCTATATGTAAAGCACTTTGTGATTTTATCTGTGATAGGTGCTATATAAATAAAGTTTACTTACTTATTTCTTTACCAGTTGTATGGAAAGGTATGTGTGTAAGAGTACGATTAGAGAAATTAACATGGCAACATGGAAATTAGAAATTAACATGGCACAATGGGGAACAGAACGAAGCACAAACAAAGAAGACAATAGAATTAAAAGAGTTTATGAGCCAGACCCCAATGTATATATAGACTCAATTGGACCATCAAGAGGAATTCCTAATGAATTCAAGGCAAGAGATTAAGTAAAAGCAGGTTTAGAGTCAATATTTGTTTATTATAATCAACAAAGATTAATACATTTCTACTGATGATGCGTTAACCTTATTAAGAGACCAAGTGTATGCAACAAGTAAAATGACATGGCAAAACAGATAGGCTCTTAATTGGCTCTTGGCAGACAAGGGAGGAGTTTGTGTTATGTTTGGAGATCAATGTTGAACGTTTATCGCAAATAATACTGCCCCTGGGGGAGCTTTCAGTGAAGTTATGACTAAAATTAAAAAATTAAGAGCTGAAGTTACAACAAATGCCAACAAGAGACCAACAAATTTGAGATTGGATTGATTAGAAATTTGAAGCATGGGGAGCATGGTTTGCTTAACTGGGAATGTTTTTAGGACATTAATAGGAGGATTATCATTATTTTGCAGTATATTGCCTTTATTAAGAACATTAATCATCAATGCTACTGTTAAGCCAATGGAAGTGATAAAAGTCCTAAATAATCAACAAATGATCACAGCAAGGAACCTGGAAGAATAATATGAATGATGACTAAACAAACTAAACTTCAATGAGCAAACTGTTAATGATAGTTCTATTGTCTCTAACGAGGACAATGAAGAGGTCTAAGGATGAAAGTGTAAGTGTAAGTGCTAGTCTAACTTCATCCCAGGGAAGCCCTCTGCAATACATAACTTATCTGAGCTGACGATCAACTATTATAATCTTGTGATATCCAATGTGTTATGTGATGTATATATTTATATGTCTTTTATACATAACAAGTGCTGAACCAATTGCATGCAAATGCTTATAACATTGTTTACTATTAAAAAGGGGTTAGGGAGACTGGATCTTTTACTCCCTCCTAGTCAAGTGTGGAGAGAGATATTTGGTCCAGTTGCTCCTTCAGAGTGAAATTGCATAATCTAGTTACTGGTGATAATACAGTGTGATTTATTTAGTCACTAGGTAGTGTTAACCAATGTGACTAGATTATGGAGTAGCACTCTGGATAAAAATAAACAAATGTGAGACTTACTAAGTCTGAAAGGGGAGAATATGTGGAAGATGTATTAATAATATTTTAATTAATCAAGTATAATCAATGTGAATCTAGCCATTTATATTGTTATTATTATTATTATTAAGTTATTATTCCTTTATTATCCTATAAAAAAGTAGCCAAAATTTAAAGCCCGAAAAATGGAGCGCAGCTGGAGGAAAACAAAACTAGAGGTATTTCGTATTGCTCGGCTAGATCCGATTACTTTTCTTCTCTTTTAGAAGAAAACAAACATAACCCCAGGTATTTATTCAATACAGTGGCTAAATTAACGAAAAATAAAGCCTCAACAAGTGTTGACATTTCCCAACATCACAGCAGTAATGACTTTATGAACTACTTTACTTCTAAAATCGATACTATTAGAGATAAAATTGTAACCATTCAGCCATCGGCTACAGTATCGCATCAGACAGTGCACTATAGACCCCCTGAGGAACAGTTCCACTCATTCTCTACCATAGGAGAGGAATAATTGTATAAACTTGTTAAATCATCTAAACCAACATGTATCTTAGACCCTATACCATCTAAGCTCCTAAAAAAGGTGCTTCCAGAAGTCATAGATCCTCTTCTGACTATTATTAATTCCTCATTGTCATCAGGATATGTACCCAAAACCTTCAAATTGGCTGTTATTAAGCCTCTCATCAAAAAACCACAACTTGACCCCAAAGAACTAGTTAATTATAGACCAATCTCAAATCTCCCTTCTGTCCAAGATACTAGGAAAGGTGGTATCCTCACAATTATATTCCTTCTTAGAGAAAAATGGTATATATGAGGATTTCCAGTCAGGATTTAGACCATATCATAGTACTGAGACTGCTCTCCTTAGAGTTACAAATGACCTGCTCTTATCATCTGATCGTGGTTTTATCTCTCTATTAGGTCTATTGGAACTTAGTGCAGCATTTGACACAATTGACTACAACATTCTTTTGCATAGACTTGAACACTTTGTTGACATTAATGGAAGTGCATTAGCATGGTTTAAATCGTACTTATATGACCGCCATCAGTTCATAGCAGTGAATGAAAAGGTATCATATCGATCACAAGTGCAGTATGGAGTACCTCAAGGCTCAGTACTAGGGCCGCTACTCTTCACGCTTTATATGTTACCCTTGGGAGATATCATCAGGAAACATGGTGTTAGTTTTTACTGTTATGCCGATGATACTCAGCTCTATATCTCTTAGCAGCCCGGTGAAACACACCAATTTGAAAAACTAATGGAATGCATAGTCGATATAAAAAACTGGATGACGAGTAACTTCTTATTGCTAAATTCTGAAAAAACAGAGGTGTTAATTATAGAACCTAAAAACTCTGCATATAATAACCTAGAACACTGTCTAAGACTTGATGGCTGCTCTGTCAATTCTTCATCATCAGTTAGGAACCTAGGTGTGCTATTTGATAGCAATCTTTCCTTAGAAAGCCACATTTCTAGCATTTGTAAAACTGCATTTTTCCATCTCAAAAATATATCTAAATTACGGCCTATGCTTTCAATGCCAAATGCAGAAATGTTAATCCATGCATTTATGACCTCAAGGTTAGATTATTGTAATGCTTTATTGGGTGGTTGTTCTGCACACTTAGTAAACAAACTACAGCTAGTCCAAAATGCAGCAGCAAGAGTTCTTACTAGAACCAGGAAGTATGACCACATTAGCCCGTTTCTGTCAACACTGCACTGGCTCCCTATCAAACATCATATAGATTTTAAAATATTGCTTATTACTTAGTATTTGAATGAGCTCCTTTTATATTATAATCCTCTACGTCCACTACGTTCTCAAAACTCAGGCAATTTGATAATACCTAGAATATCAAAATCAACTGCGGGCGGCAGATCCTTTTCCTATTTGGTGCCTAAACTCTGGAATAACCTACCTAACATTGTTCGGGAGGCAGACACACTCTTGCAGTTTAAATCTAGATTAAAGACCCATCTCTTTAACCTGGCTTACACATAACATACTAATATGCTTTTAATATCCAAATCCATTAAAGGATTTTTAAGCTGCATTAATTAGGTAACCTGGAACCGGAAACACTTCCCATAACACCCGATGTACTTGCTACATCATTAAAAGAATGGCATCTATGCTAATATTAGTCTGTTTCTCTCTTATTCCAAGGTCACCATAGCCACCAGATCCAATCTGTATCCAGATCAGAGGGTCATTGCAGTCACCCGGATCCAGTATGTATCCAGACCAGATGGTGGATCAGCACCTAGAAAGGACCTCTACATCCCTGAAAGACAGCGGAGACCAGGACAACTAGAGCCCCAGATACAGATCCCCTTTAAAGACCTTGTCTCAGATGACCACCAGGACAAGACCACAAGAAACAGATGATTCTTCTGCACAATCTGACTTTGCTGCAGCCTGGAATTGAACTTCTGGTTTCGTCTGGTCAGAGGAGAACTGGCCCCCCAACTGAGCCTGGTTTCTCCCAAGGTTTTTTTCTCCATTCTGTCACCGATGGAGTTTCGCCTCTGGCTTGCTTTGTTGGGGTCACTTCATCTACAGCGATATCATTGACTTGATTGCAAATAAATGCACCGACACTATTTAAACTGAACAGAGATGACATCACTGAATTCAGTGATGAACTGCCTTTAACTGTCATTTTGCATTATTGACACACTGTTTTCCTAATGAATGTTGTTCAGTTGCTTTGACGCAATGTATTTTGTTTAAAGCGCTATATAAATAAAGGTGACTTGACTTGTCTTGACTATATAAGTATAGGAAGAAATATGCCTACGTAGCTGGATTGTACAGACCAGATGAAAAACATCTGGTCAGACATACAAAAGGGCCTATCTCTATTTCAAAACAAGTAGGGGGCCCCTTCTCTCTAGGGAGGAATCGAATAGTAAGCATAAGGAAAATTGTGAAATATTTGGAATGCCCTGTATACTGTTTATAATGAGATGCCACCGAGCATTCAGGAGATCTTCTCGCAGAGAACATCTCGGCTTTGTTTCTCTCTGAAATAAAGTCTATCTTCTGGAAACAAAACCCAGAGTCTGTGTGATTCCTCAGATCCATGGCAGACGAAAATACTCTACATGTGCAAGTGTCAATGTCAGTATATTCAGTATCTTACTGATAATTTAGTGAAGTCATGTAGAAGTTAGGAGACTGAGTTTGAGTTTAGGAGCCTGATGGCCTGGGGCAAGAAGCTCCTCCTTAGTCGCTCAGTTTTTGCCATCAGGCTACGGAAGCGCTTACCAGATGGCAGCAAAATGAAAAGAGAGTTAGCAGGGTGATCTGTGTCCTTAATGATTTTAACAGCTCTGCTTTTGCAGCAGTTGATGTAGATGTCCTGCAGAGAGGGGAGAGCAGACCCTGAGATGCGCTCTGCTAAGTGCACAACTCTCTGCAGGGCTTTGCAGTCTTGACTGGAGCTGTTCCCATACCACACTGAGATACACTGAGTCAATTAACTTTCTACAGCCCCTGAATAGAGAGTTTTCAGGATTGCTGGTGAGACCCTGAATTTCCTCAGCTGTCGCAGATGGTACAGTCTTTGCCTGGCTTTATTAACCTGAGTTTGAATGTGTGTAGTCCAAGTCAGGTCCTCGGAGGTGTTTACACCAGTGTTACATTTTGTTAACAAAGACGAAAAATATTCGTTAACGAACATTTTTTTCTTTGACGTAGACGAGACGTTGACGAGCTAAAACTAATATAGGATTGCAATCGGATAAGGCACCCATCAAAAAGTAGTTGAAAAGATGTCAAAAAGATTAAACTGTCATAAGTCTAAACAATGTTAAAATTTGGTTGAAAAGGTGAAAAGACTTCTTTTTCAGGTCATCGAAAAGACTTCTATAAAGAAACGTCCATTTTAAGTCTACATATAGTTGTAAAGTGAAAGGTAAATCTTAATTTTACATTTTTAAGACTTGAATTTAACCTAATGTATTTATATATATTATATATATATATATATATATATATATATATATATATATATATATATATTTAAGTGGTTATTGGTTTGCAGCCACAGTGTCCAGGGGTTTTGTGGAGGTGGTTTCACATGGCTCTGTAAATGATGTGATCGGTGGCCTTGCTGTCTCACTTTTTGACTGCATCTGTAATCACAAACAAAAACATCTATCTGTTCAGATATTTTGTTACAAAAGATGTTTTAAAAAATAGGAATGGTTTGTTAGAGCTTAATTAATATGGGTCTGATCTAAATTCAACCTCTTATTTGAATCTTTTGGTTCAAATTTGCCATGGGGGTGTGGACACAAACTAACACAGGATTAGTTGTAACAAAATGGTTTTAACATTTCCACAGGTGATAGCATCAGATATATTAACACAAAAATTGTTCCAAAATTAAAAAAGATTATTAACCTTGAACTGACCAAATTATTTAAAATTAGAATTGAAATAAATTAGAAAGGATAAGGAAATTAAAAATACTAACATTTGTTTTCTGGGGATACATTTCACATGCGTAAAAATCAGTAAAGAACACGAGGATTCCCATGGTCATATCATATCACATCCCCCAGCTGCAGCGCTTCTGCAAGAGGACAAAAACATAATAAAACTAGGCTAGCTATATATAGGAGGTTCATGTATGTAGTCTTTTGCTTCACCACTCTCCCAGTCGTCTTGCTCATCTGCTCCTTGGCAGTGCACTTGTTGGAGTCAGGATTAATCCTGACTAAAAACCTATGAACATGAATATAGGAGTTAGGGGTTGGGACAATATGTACACATTAATGAATAACTGTAAGTGCAGTGAGCAATGTAGAATCATACATAAAGGCCAGCTTAAGCCTGGTTCACACGGCAGGATAATTAGGCCGATTTTAGCCCCGATTGACACCTTCCGACAATCTTAAAGATGCTCCGATTATCGCAAAATAATCTGATCAGATATTCCTGCCGTGTGTGGTGTGTTAAGACTGCTCTCCTCTGCTCGGAAGGACGTCGGGACCGCTCCGATCTCAAATCGGGGATATCCAACATGTTGGATTTATTTGGCCCGATTTCTTCTTGTGTGTGGTGTCCCCCGAGGACAAACGATCACGCAGCCTGTGGACTGTGGCGTGTAGCCAATCAGAAAGCGAGGTGACGAGGCGGCGAGGAAGTACCGGGTAACAAAATCAAAACAGCCGGCGGCTTGGCGCACCAGAAAGTCCGGTGGACGTCGGAGATGGAGGACTTTGTCTCCACTTCTTTGACCATTGCCTTTTCTTGTTTTTCTTATGTTTTTTTCGGTTACAAACAAAGCACAAACTATGGCCACTGCATCCTCTTCGTCCGCCATGATTGTTTACTCTGAAGTCACGTTTGATCTCGAGGGATTTTGCGAGATTTCCCGTCTGACCTGGGAATGCTCGGGAGTCAAATCGGTTCGTGTGTGATGTGTTGATTTTGCCGTGTGGCTGCACAACACACACTGTACGACCAAAACTGTTAGACCCGTGATTTTTTATCGCCGTGTGTGGGGTCTCTCAGGTTTGGAAAATCGGCCGACAATTTTAAAATCGTCCCGTGTGAACCAGGCTTTACAGAGGCATTTCACATCTCAACAGGAGTTAGTCAAGGCTGTCTACTTTCTCAATTACCATTCCTCTTCGAAGGACCAGTTAAAATTAATCTGTGTTGTTATGTGTAATTATAAATGGATGATCGTAACCATCAACAGCAGATTCGGCAACGGTTTATGCGCGCATCTTTAATGGTAACATAATACACTGATTAATGAGTGCTGCTTTTAAATTAACATTTCTTTAAAACAATTTATATGACAGATGGCATTTTCTTAATGGCATAAACAAGCTTTACTCCCAACTGGAATGTCACTGTTTGCACACGTGCACACATCACTTTTGAAGAAAATTTTAAAATTGAGAATGCGGTGCATCACGATACATTGTGATATCGAATTTAACTGAATCGATGACATGATAATCGTAACCGAACCGTGAGACCAGTGTTGGTTCACACTCCTAATTTTAAAGGGAGAAGATGATTTTGAACAGCCTTTCAATTGTCAATTTGTTTTTACACTCCAATCAAACTATTTAAGATATAAAAAAAATACCTCTGAACAAACTCCAGTGTTGTGCAGGCTTCCACTTGATACTCTAGGTTGAATGCATAGTAACAGGCGAAGAGAGCGGCCAAGGCAGTGGTGAAGTCCGCCATGTGAGCACCAGGTGGGATTACGACACTCCCCTCGATCGACAGCATCCATTTTTTGCAGTCAGGATTGTCTCTCCTTAGTAAAGATAAGAGTCATCACAAAAATGAAATTTCATAGTAATGCATTCTATAAAAGATTTTCTCCACATACATTATTGTAAAAACAGGGCAGTGAGCATACATATCTTTGAAGCAGTGCATTAAAGGATAAGTTCACCTCAAAATGAAAATTTCTTAATAAATTACCAACCCCAATGCCATCCAAGATATCCATGTTTTTCTTTCCTCAGTGGAAGAGAAGTGAAGTTTGAGGAAAACATTTCTGGATTTTTCTTCGAATAATGGACTTCAATTGTAACCAACGTTTTGAAGTCCAAATCAATGCAGCTTCAACAGGCTGTGCAGGATGCCAGCTGAGGTTTAGGGTCTTATCTAGTGAAATGTCATTTTATTTACAAAGATAAACAAATAAATAAATAAATTATATATATATATATATATATATATATATATATATATATATATATATATATATATATATTGTACATACTTTTTAACTACAATTGTTAGGATTGTGCCGGAAACTACATCGTCACGTCGAAAGGTTGCGCACGATATTGCTTAAGGTTTGTGCATGTCTACACATAAAAAATTTACTAAGTACCACAATAACTTTATCAATTACAACACTACATCAATCTTCTCTTAATTAAAATATTGTGCACACAGAGGACAACAGTGACTTTACCCAGCATTTACCCAAGAACTGATAAAGATAGAAGCTTGCACCATGTGGGTTATATTGTGAGGCGAGGTCTATCAAGGAAAAAGTGCTCAACCACCAATAACATAAA
Source organism: Carassius carassius (assembly GCF_963082965.1). Classification (NCBI taxonomy): domain Eukaryota; kingdom Metazoa; phylum Chordata; class Actinopteri; order Cypriniformes; family Cyprinidae; genus Carassius; species Carassius carassius. Next base: position 14,199,430 of record NC_081755.1, on the reverse strand, counting down.
CCTGACACAAACCTGTATTTACTTGAACAACTGGAAGTTTGTCAACCTGCATTAACAATTTGTTAAAATGTTTCACTCTAATCAGGGAAAATGATTCTTCCGCAATAAATGTGACAATTAATTGTTGAATACTCCAAATAAAATATTTAAATAATTAAGCAACTTACATCAGCAATGAGGAAAAAGTGACTCCTCTTGCTCTTTGAAGTGTGCCAACATCACAAGCATCGCTGCTAGGCCATCAGATCCTTCTCGGTTCTTCTTTATGGCTTCCTTCAGAACAGCTTTTACTTCTTTCTTCCACTTTGTAATCTGACTATTGAAGAAATCCAGGAGTCTTTTACCCTTTTTGTCCAGATCTTCATTCAGTCTTGTGTATAGTTCAACACAGGTGAGAGTGGTGAAGTGTGACAATAAAAACTTCTGTGAAAAGAGAAATGGCCACTCTTTACCCACATCCAGAATGCTTGGGGAAGGCTTTGCGTTGATGTATTCCCGCTGTTTGGCATAAGTTATTGCCATTAGGTCTTCTACCCTTTCTCTCTCAGCGCCCTTGAGTTCCTCTCGGCTGAATATTTCCATCATCTCAAGCTTCTTTCCTCTAATGATGCTGATGTTTCCCAGTCTGGATAGTCCTCTGGCTGCCAACGAACACACCCATAACTGTCGATTCTTGCACATGTAGCTACTGCTGGCTGGTCATCATCACCATCCTCGTCGTCTCTCTGGGTGCTTTTGTGCTTCCTCAGACGGGAAAGAGAGTTGATTCAAATATTCAACTCTGGTTTTGAGCTGATTTACAATGCTGAAATACCCACATCCAATTACCTCCCCCTCTTCATTTTTGTCTAAAAAGCTATTTGGATATTTTTGAGTTATAGCTTTAGCCACTACCACGCACTCTCAGCGAGTAGGGTTCAAGGAATGCTCTCTCATTGCATCAACAGTGACTTTTATCAAGTGTCTGCGGTCATCCAGAGCTGGCCTCTCTCCAGCATCTACTGCTCTTCTAAGAGTCAGCCTCACTTTGTTCCGTGGCACCTCAAAACTGTTCACCCATGCAGAGAGGGGATTGATAGATGATATGGGGCATTTGCTGGAAGAGACAACTGACAGTGGCTCAGACGATTTAGGGCTCAGCTGGGGATTGTAAGGACCTGCATTACACACGTATGAGTGAAAGCAGAGAATAGTCCGGTGAAAATAAGGTTTGACCCTAAAAAAAAATTAGAACAAAAGGTTTACAATAGTATCAGATGTACTTAAACTAAAACTTTAAAAAAAAGTTTGGCGTGAGGTCCTTATAGTTAGGTCAATATAGGGTTAAAACAACAAAATTTATGTAAAAAGGTTTTTTTTATGGATACCTGGTACAGTTCAAATATACTAACTATAAAAAAATACTAAATGATATAATATGTAATAATAATAATAATATGTTCCTGTAACTCAATTGGTAGAGCATTGCACTATCAAGCGCAAGGTTGTGGGTTCAATTCCCCGGGAACACATGATAGGTAAAAATTGATAGCCTGAATGCACTGTAAGTCGCTTTGGATAAAAGCGTCTGCTAAATGCAGACATTTAATTTAATTTAAATAACAGACTAAAATCTATTTAAATCTGACCTTCGGAAATGGATCATTTAAAAAATGGTTGCCATGGCTTTATCTCAATTACTAACCAGCCTAGATGGCAAGCATGACAGCCTACCCAAAATAAAAGGGTTTCTGCTCATAAGTCATTCTGAATATAGACATAACCAACATATAATTATAAAGCTTGAGAGTTTTGGCTCAAGTTCAAAAACCTAAATTAAACAGATTTTATTAATATTGAGATACATAAGCTCACAAATAAAAACAACAAATATTAAGAATATATTAAATGCATAAAAATATTAAACTTTTAACATTAATATTCATAATTATGTGAATATACCATTGCAACTTATAACCAATGGTCATGCTTCATTTCAAATCTGAGGATGATATCTCAAATAATTGTTTATGAAGCCTATATTGTTAGACCATGTCAGGGGAGACTTTGGATAAGTTTAAGATAAGGCTTATCAAATATTTTATTGCCTGTTAACACCCATTTACACCAAACACCCATTTACTGTCACAAAACAAACAAAAAATATTCTTGGAATCTTATGTGTATTCTTTAAAAAATATATATTGTATGGAATAGAAAGCTCCTGCAGCAGGTGCATCAGAGTACAAGTTACATGACATCTTTTTAATTTATTAATATTACACTTTTACTTAAAGCTCACCATAGAGTATTTATATCATATTCCGGTAATTAATTCTGAACAACAATAATCTGGGGCCATCCGTGTGAAAGGGGTACAAAGAAAGACAAAAAAAGGAAAATTACAGTAGTTTACTTTACTATTTACAGTACTATACTGGCTAAATTGTGATTTTTTTTTTACAGTAATGCTTTGACTACTGTGATTTCTACTGTAATGCTTGGACTACTGTGATGTTTACGGTCTTACTGTAAACTTCACAATATTCTACTGTAAAAATCTTAAAAATAACTGTAGATTTCACAGCCATTTTTACAGTGAGCTGGTGGAATGGCCTCCCGATCTCAATTTGAGTCTTTACTCACTTTTCACAACATATAAAAACTCATCTTTTTCGCCAGCACTTAAACAACTAATACTAGTACTTACCTTTTCTTGTCTATCATATTCTATAAAAAAAAAAACATGTTAAGATGAATGGATTTTAGTGTTATAAGAAGACACAGTTTTTATTAATAATGTACTATAATCTAGCAAAATGTTATACTTTGTCAGTATTTTTACCAGAGCAAGTAATAGGAAGATACAAAAAGGTTCTGAGGCCATCACAGTATATAACAAATTGCATGCTATGTTTCAAAAAAGGGCAGAAGCTGTCCAACTTTGCAGAACGTTGCAGACAATTGTGCACACTTAAATGAAATCATTACCAATACATCTTATGTAAGTAATAAATGCATATACACTTGTGAATAACTTGCATATACATATAAACTTGACGCAAGCATAAACACTTGCTTATACGTATAAACTCGATCCATGCATATCCACATATAAACATTCGCACATACATATAAACTCAATGCCTGCATTAACCCCCATAAAACACTGCATGCATCAGCCTAAAATAACTGATGAAAAAGTATGGTTATTTTCATGACAACATAATGACAACATAACATAATGACAACATAACACCACAGCAGTAATGACTTTATGAACTACTTTACTTCTAAAATCAGTACTATTAGAGATAAAATTGCAACCATTCAGCCGTCAGCTACAGTATCACATCAGACAGTGCACTATAGATCCCCTGAGGAACAGTTCCACTCATTCTCTACTATAGGAGAGGAAGAATTGTATAAACTTGTTAAATCATCTAAACCAACAACATGTATGTTAGACCCTATACCATCTAAGCTCCTGAAAGAGGTGCTTCCAGAGGTCATAGATCCTCTTCTGACTATTATTAATTCCTCATTGTCATTAGGACATGTCCCCAAAACCTTCAAACTGGCTGTTATTAAGCCTCTCATCAAAAAACCACAACTTGACCCCAAAGAACTAGTTAATTATAGACCAATCTCAAATCTCCCTTTTCTGTCCAAGATACTAGAAAAGGTGGTATCCACACAATTATATTCCTTCTTAGAGAAAAATGGTATATGTGAGGATTTCCAGTCAGGATTTAGACCGTATCATAGTACTGAAACTGCTCTTCTTAGAGTTACAAATGATCTGCTCTTATCATCTGATCGTGGGTGTATCTCTCTATTAGTTTTATTGGATCTTAGTGCTGCGTTTGACACAATTGACCACAACATTCTTTTGCATAGACTTGAATACTTTGTTGGCATCAGTGGAAGTGCATTAGCATGGTTTAAATCGTACTTATATGACCGCCATCAGTTCGTAGCAGTGAATGAAGATGTATCCTATCGATCACAAGTGCAGTATGGAGTACCTCAAGGCTCAGTACTAGGGCCGCTACTCTTCACGCTTTATATGTTACCCTTGGGAGATATCATCAGGAAACATGGTGTTAGCTTTCACTGTTATGCTGATGATACTCAGCTCTATATTTCTTCGCAGCCCGGTGAAACACACCAATTTGAAAAACTAATGGATTGCATAGTCGATATAAAAAACTGGATGACGAGTAATTTCTTACTGCTAAATTCTGAAAAAACAGAGGTGTTAATTATAGGACCTAAAAACTCTGCTTGTAATAACCTGGAACACTGTCTAAGACTTGATGGTTGCTCTGTCAATTCTTCATCATCAGTTAGGAACCTAGGTGTGCTACTTGATCGCAATCTTTCCTTAGAAAGCCACGTTTCTAGCATTTGTAAAACTGCATTTTTCCATCTCAAAAATATATCTAAATTACGGCCTATGCTCTCAATGTCAAATGCAGAAATGTTAATCCATGCATTTATGACCTCAAGGTTAGATTATTGTAATGCTTTATTGGGTGGTTGTTGTGCACGCTTAGTAAACAAACTACAGCTAGTCCAAAATGCAGCAGCAAGAGTTCTTACTAGAACCAGGAAGTATGACCATATTAGCCCGGTCCTGTCAACACTGCACTGGCTCCCTATCAAGCATCGCATAGATTTTAAAATATTGCTTATTACTTATAAAGCCCTGAATGGTTTAGCACCTAAGTATTTGAATGAGCTCCTTTTACATTATAATCCTCTACGTCCGCTACGTTCTCAAAACTCAGGCAATTTGATAATACCTAGAATATCAAAATCAACTGCAGGCGGCAGATCCTTTTCCTATTTGGCGCCCAAACTCTGGAATAACCTACCTAACATTGTTCGGGAGGCAGACACACTCTTGCAGTTTAAATCTAGATTAAAGACCCATCTCTTTAACCTGGCATACACATAACATACTAATATGCTTTTATTATCCAAATCCGTTAAAGGATTTTTAGGCTGCATTAATTAGGTAAACCGGAACCGGAAACACTTCCCATAACAACCTATGTACTTGCTACATCATTAGAAGAATGGCATCTACGCTAATATTTGTCTGTTTCTCTCTTGTTCCGAGGTCACCTTGGCCACCAGATCCAGTCTGTGTCCAGATCAGAGGGTCACTACAGTTATCTGGATCCAGTACGTATCCAGACCAGATGGTGGATCAGCACCTAGAAAGGACCTCTACATCCCTGAAAGACAGCGGAGACCAGGACAACTAGAGCCCCAGATACAGATCCCCTGTAAAGACCTTGTCTCAGAGGAGCACCAGGACAAGACCACAGGAAACAGATGATTCTTCTGCACAATCTGACTTTGCTGCAGCCTGGAATTGAACTACTGGTTTCGTCTGGTCAGAGGAGAACTGGCCCCCAACTGAGCCTGGTTTCTCCCAAGGTTTTTTTCTCCATTCTGTCACCGATGGAGTTTCGGTTCCTTGCCGCTGTCGCCTCTGGCTTGCTTAGTTGGGGACACTTCATCTACAGCGATATCGTTGACTTGATTGCAAATAAATGCACAGACACTATTTAACTGAACAGAGATGACATAACTGAATCCAATGATGAACTGCCTTTAACTCTCATTTTTGCATTATTGACACTGTTTTCCTAATGAATGTTGTTCAGCTGCTTTGACGCAATGTATTTTGTTTAAAGCGCTATATAAATAAAGGTGACATTGACATTGACCATAGTGTCATACTGGTTTCCTTTAACCTTCCTTAAGTGTAAAGGAGCAACTGTATTTAAAATGCTAGAAAAGAGAAGAGTCCATAGTTTGTTACATCATGAAGTTGTTCTGACGTTGTTCTGAGTAGGTCCTCAAACGTGTTGTCTAACCCCAATAGAGTTTAGAATGTCTATAAATGCTGATCCCAATGTATCTTTTTCATTATCAACATGGATATTAAAATCACCAATAATTAAAACTTTATCTGCAGCCAGAACTAACTCGGATGTAAAATCACCAAACTCTTTAATAAAGTCTGTATGGTGGCCTGGTGGCCTGTTTACAGTAGCCAGTACAAATATCACAGGGGATTTATCATTAATATTTGTTTCTCTGGATAATGTTATATGAAGCACCATTACTTCAAACGAGTTATACTTGAAGCCTGCCCTCTGAGAAATCTTGAGAACGTTGTTATAAATTGAAGCAACACCTCCCCCTTTGCCTTTTAGACTCGGCTCATGTTTATAACAGTAATCTTGGTGGGTGGACTCATTTAAAATAATGTAATCATCAGGTTTTAGCCAGGTTTCTGTCAAACAGAGCACATCTAGATTATGATCAGTGATCATATTATTTACAAAAAGTGTTTCCGTAGAAAGAGATCTGCTATTCATTAAGCCAAGCTTTATCATGTGTTTATCAGTATTTCATCTGTGTTTTATTTGTTGAACCTCAATTAAATTGTTACTCTTAACTTGGTTTGGACGCTCTTTGCATTTTCTAGTTCGGGGAACCGACACAGTCTCTATAGTGTGATATCTAAGTGAAAGAATCTGAGCTGAGAATTAACTGACCTCTGTGACGGGAGGCAGCTAGCAGACGGTCGGTTTAGCCAGTCTGTCTGCTTCCTGACCTGGGCCCCAATTAGTCAAGTATAAACACTAAGACTATTTGCCATATTTCTAGAGAGAAGAGCGGTGCCACCCCAGGAGGGATGAAGACCATCTCTTTTCAACAGGTCAGTTCTGCCCCAAAAGCTTGTCCAATTGTCTATGAAACCTATGTTATTCTGCAGGCACCACTTAGACATCCAGCCATTGAGTGATGACAATCTGCTATGCATCTCGTCACCACGGTAAGCAGGGAGGGGACCAGAGCATATTACAGTGTCTGACATCATGCTTGCAAGTTCAGACACCCCTTTAATGTTATTTTTAGTGATCTTTGACTGGCGAAGTCGAACATCATTAGTGCCAGCATGAATAACAATCTTACTGTATTTACATTTAGCATTAGTCAGCACTTTTAAATTTGCCAAGATGTCAGGCGCTCTGGCTCCCGGTAAACATTTGACTATGGTGGCTGGTGTCTCTATATTCACGTTCCGTACAATAGAATCGCCAATAACTAGAGCACTTTCATCAGGTTTTTTGGTAGGTGCATCACTGAGTGGGGAGAACCTGTTTAATGTTTTGATCAGAACAGAAGAGCTGTGTTTTGACCCACAACTATGCTGCCTCACTGTCACCCAGTTGCCCTGCTGAAGGGGCTCTGTTGCCGGAACCGAACAATGTACAGGAATCCCTGAGCTAGACGCATCCAAAGCCGTATCTAGAGCCCTAACATTCTTACTGTCCTCAAATAAAATTTAGATGCGTGTCTCTAATTCTGAAATCTTCTCTGTCAGCCTTACTATTTCCCTGCATTTATCACATGTGAATCCCTCATCTGCGACAGAGATAGATAAACTATACATGTGGCACGAGGTGCAAATAACAATAGCAGGAGAAGCAAGTCTGTGAAAGCATTATAAAACATTTTAATTGAATGCCCAATTTTAAATAATACTAGGCAACTTATCCAGAAAATATTTTAATGGATATTTCTAAAATTAATTCTCATGGGACAATTAAATTATTATTATTTTTTTGTCATGTATTAAGCTGAAAGACTATTGTTCTTATTACTTTTGTTGTTGTTATTTTTATTTTATGTATGTTTTTGTATATTCGTACCTATTCATTTGTATTATCATTTTCACAAAATTTGCATTGCAAAAAAGCAGCAATCATACCTTTTAATGTTGACAGTGACAACCATGTTATTAGCGTGTCATGTTGTAGGAAAAAAGTTTGCACACTAGTGTTCCAATAAGCCACGTTGAAACTTTTATGTTATTTTATTTTTTAATATACTTTATGAACAGAACTGTGCTATCTCACTATATTTCTACATTTCTACATACTTTAGACACGGAGCTATGGCTGAACCGTGTTTCTGATATCCGTGAGCATGGAGTGATTATTAAATGCTTGGAGAGTGGAGGGGAAATTGTGGACGCTCCACTTTCGACTGGTCAGTTTGAATGTGGCACATTTAGTTTTTATTCACATGGTCAAGGAACAGATGAGAGAAGATTTTAACGGTTGCTTTGCGTCTTTTCTTGGCGGGCTTTTACATAATTCAAATTTTGTTATTTTGCATCCAAAGTGACTTACTATTGGGGAACATAAAGCGATTCTCCATAAAGAGGCAAACAGACACATGAAGTGCTTGTAATACCAAGTTTTAGACACTGTTCAAATAAGTACAAGCTAGAAAGAGAAGGAATAAATAAAGAGAAAAACTTGTTAGGAAAAAATCAGAAATGGTGAACAAGAGTGTTTTGGAAAGTGATTTTGAGACTCTCTGTGATGGTACCCACGAGGCGTCGCTCACTAGCGGATCTGAGACTTCTGGAGGCGATGTAGATTCGTAATAGTGAGTGGAAGTAGGTGGGTGCAGAGCCTGTGCCTGTTCTTTATGCAAGCATCAATGTCTTGAATGTGATGCAAGCTGCAGCCGGTAGCCAGAGCAAGGAGTTAAAGAGAGGTGTATCATGGGCTCTTTTGCGATTGTTGAAGACCAGTCGTGCCGCTGGATTCTGAATCATTTGTAGAGGTTTAATTGTGTTAAAATGTTAGGCCAGCCAGAAGAGCATTGAAGAAGTCCAGCCAAGAAATGACAAGGGCCTAGACAATAAGTTGTGCAATGGTTGAAATGAGAGATGGAACTGTGTGTCATCAGCATAGCAATTGTAGGAAAAGTCATGTGCCTATATGTTGGAACCCAGTGATGTAGTGTATATGGAGAAGAGGAAGGGTCCAAGAACTGATCCCTGAGGAACCCCAGTGACCATTAGATGTGGCCACCCTGAAAGACCTACAATTGAGATAGGATTTAAACTAGTGAAGTAGAATCCCTGTGATGCCCAGTGATGAGGGGGCAGACAGGGGATTCTGATGATTGAGAGTGTCAAAAGCAGCAGATAGATCCAGCAGGATAAGGACTGATGATTTGGAATCAGCTTTTGCAATTTGCAAGGCTTCCGTCAATGACAGTAGCGCAGTCTTAGTTCAATGGCACTCCTGAAACCTGACTGGTTAGCGTCCAGTTCATTGTTCTTTGAAAGAAACAATGGTACTTGCTTGAAAACAACTAGTTCAAGGGTTTTTGCTATGAATGGAAGGAGAGAGACATGTCTGTACTGTCTATAAGAAAAGTGCTTAAATATAGTTTTTTTGAGCAGTGGAGTTACCCGATCCTGCTTGAAGTCAATTTAAGTCACTTTAAAACTCTCCTGTTAAATAATTTTAAAAAATATACGTTATGAACAGAACTGTGTTATTTCAAACTTACTGAAATACTTTAGACATGGAGTAAAGGCGGAGTGGTGTTTATGATATCAGTGAACAAGGAGTGGAGCGGGACTGGGAAATGGTGAACCCAGAATGGAGTGATTATTAAATCCGCTCACATACTCACCGGACACTGCCACACAAATGTGGCTTTTTGTCCTCCTATAGGATTTAACACAAAGTAACAGCTCAATACCGGTTACAAAATACACTGTAACACTCTGTCACAGGCAACTCCAGTTGCATTTTTTATCAATACATTTCTCAAATTATTCTTTGACTATGTTTTGGCCCGGAATCTAGTGGTGAAATCTTTTTTTTTTTTTGGTCTGAGGCCAAACTTACTTGCCGACATCTGCAGTAAACAATTGAGAAAGTAAATGTATGCTGTGAACTAATATAGTATATTGGTTCACAGCAGTTTAATGTTCCGTTATGTACCATGAATGTAAGTCTTTATGTATCATGAATGTAAATCAAACAACAAAATAGCGAAAAATCACTTTTTTGGCTTTATTAGACTTAATTTATACACTGAAGAATATGTAGTGCTATTTTACATTTGATTATTTAATTTCTGTACCTGAATACAATTAGACTTGCAAATGAAATCAACTGTGCTTTATATTATCATTATTAATTTGCTAATTTCTATGCGGATTTATTCACCTACAAAATCACCCCAATCATTGTTGTTGTTTTGTTTTGTTTTTTTCAAAAAGAGCTGTTCAAGTCATCTGGGGCCCGTTTCACTAAGGAGGTTCAACCAACTCTGAGTTTAAACTTGAACTGTGAGTTGACTTACCCTGAGATGGGGAAACTCTTGAGTTTTCAGTTACAAAACAGCTGAAATGAGTTGGTTTAATCAACTCTAAATTGACTGACTCTGAGTTAAGCACGTACACCACAACTATAAAAAGCCATTATCAATGGAGCGCCGATATTACGATTCACCATGGCAACAGCTCCTGCCAAAAAGCCGTCTGCATACTTCAGACTCAATACAAATGTAATTCTTCTCAGTGTTATAATATCACAGGTGAAAACTGGCAGAACATTAGATCAATGAACTAATAGCTAATCATTTTATGGTATCTCATGGGCAAAAACTATATATAACATAATATTAATAAAAATATTTTAAGTGCATTTTTCTTATTTTACAAAGGATCTGCTAATAGATTAAGAAAAAATATGGCAGTGGCTATTTACACTTAGTGGAATTAACATACTTTCTTAGCGATAGATCCTATTTACAGTATGCAAAGTGCAAGTAGCACTAGATGCTATTTATAGAAAAATGTACAGTGAAAATCGTGATATATTCTATTTACAATGTAAAAGTAGCAGTTCTTTGCAACAGGCTAAGTGTAAATAATAATTAGATGCTAGTTATACTTTATACTGGCAGATACATTTGCACCTCAGTATTGTTATACATTAAAAGGATGCAATAATAACAGATTGTAAATGATTATATTTATTACAATTATAAATAGTTGTATCATTATTAAACACTCGTTAGGCACTTCCACCCTATAGAACATTTTGTTAATTTTTATTGAAAATAAATTCTAATTTGACATGTGATGGGAAAAGTGAGAAGAAGGACCTCGGCAAAAGCCAGACTCTAACCCAATCAATCGCATTACAAGCTAGTTTTCCGTGCCCAAAACATTACTGCCTACACCATTGAAGCCGTTATTCACATGTGTCGTATTTAACCTTATGTGTCAATGGAGGGCGGAGCTACAGTTAATTTGCACTTAGTAATAGAGTCTCAGAATAATCTTGTTTTCCATTTGCATTAAGATTATTTTTATTACAACACTGGCATATAATTTTACTTAAGTAAAATGCACTTAATTTAGACCCCCCCCCCCCCCCCCCCAGGAAACAAGACTAAGTATTTTACATCATCTTCTTATATAGAATATCAATCTTTAATTCTTTTTTATATATTTGTATTTAAGGGGAAAAAAAACGCTTAGTAAGAAGAGCATTTTTCCAGCGTGCATCAATGAAGTGTTTAAAAAGTGGGAGGAGACCGAAAGAAACTCTGGGTTTAACGAAGAAAACCTGCTCCTGACCAGGTTAGGTTTATAGAGTAAGTTACTACGGTAACGGGCTTGACTTACAAGGCTTTCTCGGTGTTTCCCTCATTTCAGGGTTAACATACTCAGAGTTTTCACTTAACCTCCTTTGTGAAACGGGCCCCTGGTGTTCTTTTTCTTTTTTACATATTGCAATATACATTTCAGAAAAAAAATATTGTCAATATTGTATAGCTCTTCTAGTAAGTTTAGGAAAGGTAATAGGCTCAGTAGCTTTATGACTGTGTAGAGCAGATGACTGAATGAAACACTTCCCACATGCAGTGCAGTGATAGGGTTTTACTCCAGTGGGGATCCTCTCATGTGTTTTCAGATTTGATAACCAGTTGAATCTCTTATCAGTGAGAACACTTATAAAGTTTCTCTCTAGTGTGGATCCTCTCATGTGTTTTCAGATTTGATAACTGATTGAATCTTTTGTCACAGTGTGAACACTTGTAAGGTTTCTCTCCAGTGTGGATCCTCTTGTGTTTTTTCAGATTTGATAACTGATTAAATCTCTTGTCACAGTCAGAACAGTTATAAAGTTTCTCTCCAGTGTGGATCGTCTCATGTGTTTTCAGGTCTCCTGACTTTTTGAATCTCTTGTCACAGTTAGAACACTTGTAAGGTTTCTCTCCAGTGTGGATCATCTTGTGTGTTTTCAGATGTGTTGAATGATTGAATCTCTTGTCACAGTGAGAACACTTGTAAGGTTTTTCTCCAGTGTGGATTCTTTCGTGTGTTTTCAGATGTACTGACTGAATGAATTTCTTGTCACAATGTGAACACATATAAGGTTTTTCTCCAGTGTGAATCCTCTCATGCAATTTTAAACGGGTCGCTGAACTAAAAGTCTTCTCACACAAACGACATGAATGTGGCTTCTCCTTAGTGTGGACATTCATGTGTTCCTTAAGGTGTGCTGATTGTGTGAAACTATTCCCACACTGATCACAAGTAAACGGTTTTTCTCCGGTATGAATTCTCATGTGACACTCAAAACTTGTTTTCTGTGTAAAACTCTTTCCACACTGAGTGCAGGTGAAAGATTTATTGGCTCTTCTTTTCTTTAAATCTTTCTGTTTGTCTTGAGAACTCAAGGGTTTTCCTCCAGTTTTGACATGATCCTCAACGTCACTCAATTCTTCATTCTCTTTTTCTTCAATGAATTCTGAAATAAAAGTAAAAATGGTCATTTTTGGTAACTTGTTAAAAGCTGAGAAATGTGAACATAAAGTGACCCCATTCAATGTTTAATGTTTGTAAATGTTTTTTTGACAATGGCATGGCATTTTCACTGTCTCACAAGATAAAAATGAATATAAGTGAATAAAGTATATAAATATAAAATGAATAAAGTCGTAGTTTTTGCTATTTTTGGACCAAATTGTATTTTCGATGCTTCAAATAATTCTAAATGACCCTCTGATGTCACATGGACTACTTTGATGGTGTTTTTCTTACCTTCCTGGACATGGACAGTATACCGTTCACACAGTTTCAATGGAGGGCCTGAGAGCTCTCGGACTAAATCTAAAATATCTTAAAATGTGTTCCGAAGATGAACGGAGGTCTCACTGGTTTGGAATGACATGAGGGTGAGTTATTAATAACATACAGGGTTTCCCATACATTCATTAATTTGTGGCGGCCCGCCACAATATCAACGCTGACCGCCACGGATTGATTCTGATTTTTAAACTATTTAATATGGGTACAATTGTATTTTATTGTAGCGCTGCGCGCTGCTTGCTCCCTCCCTCCCACAAACTGACAACGGAGGCACGCACGACTAGCCCCTCCTCTTCGAACACGATCTGAATCAAAACAGAATGAGCATGCGTTAGTTACGGATTGTTGCCGGTGCTTAATGCTTATTCCCCCAGCGAAGATTCCAGAATCAATCCGGAGTTGAATGGTTAGTAATGAACACTGTTGCTCAACATAACTCTGAGAAGTTAGTCTATGTTAAGCGCTGTCGCGTTTCCATTACAGATTTGTGCAAAACTTTTGTTTTTTTTTCTTCTAAATATCGATAAACAACTATTGCGAAATGACGGTGTTTCCATTAACTGATGTTATGCGACTAAAACGTCATTTTTTTCCTCTCGCGATCAGTTATTCCAAAAATCATGGCAACGGACGTTGGTAGGTTTATATATATCACAGCCACCAAACTAGACATTATATTATTATTATCTCCAGGTTCAGGTTAGTGTGTATTGGTTTTTGTCCACCTCAATCTCCAGGTTTGTGTGTGTGTGTGTCAGAGTCTGTGTGTGTCCACCTCCAGGTCCAGTTTGGTGTGTGTGTGAGCCTGTGTGTGTGAGTCTTTTTGAATGTTTGAGTGTGTGAGCCTGTGTTTGAGTGTGTCAGTAAGTTTGTGAGTTTGAGTGTGTGTGCGTGTGTTTGTTTGTGTGTGTGTGTGTGTGTGTGTCCATCTCCAGGTCCAGGTTTGTGTGTCTGTGTGTGAGCAAAATTTGCAACAAGAAGTCTGTGGAGCAGTCATAGCATAGAAAGTGTAGCAATGGCTAAGTGTTGGCAATGGAAATGTGTACTTGTCACTAAAAATATATATTTATGATATATACATATATATCATATATATATATACATATATATGAATGATATATTTAAAGGGGTGGTAAAACGCGGTTTTTCGAAGGCTTGATTGTGTTTGTGGGGTGCACTGTAACATGTGTTCATGCTTTGTTTTTTAAAAAATCGCATTATTTTTCATATATTTTACCTTTACTCTACACTGCTCTGTCCCTCCTTGTAAAACGGTCTGATGGTTTCCGGGTTCTATGAAGCCAGTCCCACAAAAATAGCAATGGGCTCAGATTGGTTAGCTGGCCCAGTGTGTTGTGATTCGCTAACCGCCTAGAGCACGTTTTTCGGTAACGTCACGCCCCTTACCTTTACCAGTTGTCTGTGCTTTGGTGGTATTAGAAACAATGGCGTCAATAAAACCATACCAATTTGAGTCCGAATCGGACCCAGAAAATTTTAATGAAGATGAACGAGCAGAACCAGTTCAAGAACGGCGTTTAAATGACGTTTCAGAATGGTATGTTTTTTGTTGTTGATATCTAATACTTTTTTAGATACGCTGTAATTTAATTGTACTAATTATAATAGTTGAGGTTTAATTTATAACAATAATAAGTGTTTGTCTATTAACAAAAGTGTATTCAAGAACCTTTTTTATTAAACAAAAATATATATTTTATTAGGTGTACATGTAATAACGGTGCAAAAATGCCAATTGAAGAGGAAAACATCTGCTGCAAAGAAATACAGAAGGTAGTGTAATGAGCTAGTACCAAAATTATGCATAACGTGTTAATAGTTCTGTATAATTCTTTTTTCATATTTAAAAGATGAACATAGGTTAATTGTACAGTATGTTCTCATTGTCTTACATTACTGTTTAGGTTGTAAAGCGAATGATGGAGGTTCCAGACCCTCCTAAATGTATGGTTGAGCATCCAGGTTTTGAACCAAACTGCTTAAATCCGTATACTTTGCAAAATATCAATAATATTTACAGAGCCGACTATGGACCAGTGAGACGCAGAAATGAAGAGGAGTAAGTATTTATTAAATTTTATGAAATTATGTTGTGTAAAAGAACATAAAAGACAATAGATACAAAATATATATATTTACACAAGACATGTTATTCAAAGACAAAAACTAATCAAAATATACATTTTTATCAAACATATTTTCACATCACATATACATGTTTCCAATATACCACTGGTTTTATACACAATATTGAGGTTTTCTATTCCTGCCATAGGCGTTTCCGTTATCTGGCCTATCGCAGCTTTGTCAGCTGGTGCTGGGGCTACCTAGGACGTAGTGTGAGGGTTGTCATCCCCTCATGTGTTGTTAACCGGATCCGTCTACAGTTTCCTGATCCAGCGGGACAGTATGTTGGGTTCCGGCCACCCCTCGACTGAATCGTGACACACGCTGGGCAATCACCTCTTCTTTGGAAGGTTTTTCATACTGTGATGACAGAGGAGGTGGAATGGGGATTGCATGCAGCTCTTCTGCATATGGCTTGGGGTCCACAAAGACTTTATGTATCAGAAGGCTCATAAGGTCATCGACATAGTCTGTAAAAAACAGAATACTGAGTCACTCTATGGTTTTACATAATTACTGATAAATAATCTACCTTTGTTTTATAATTAACATTTGTGTAATATTTATAAATATTTTTTGTAAGCTTATATTAATTTTATTATAGTTTTTTTTTATATATTATTGTTAATAAAACAAACTTACTGTATGTTGGTTCTATTTTCAATGGCTTTGCTATGCATTCCCCTTTTTTGGACTTTGGAAAAACGATCTTATACACAGCCTGTCCTTCAGTTGTTGTTGCCTGCTCACGGTTAGCATTTTCATTATAGTGCATTGCTGCAAGATACAGCCTGTAATCAGTGCACAATCCATAAAATATGAAAAGATTAGTAGACTGTGTTGTGACAAATAAACAAACAATTCAGAATAAGAGACAAATGTTCAATCAATGATTATAATGGTTTCTTTCTTGCAAGAAAGGCTCACAGTCGCACAGTCAGTCAAGAGAATGTGAGTGTTCGCCAAGATGGGAGGCTTTATAGCTCTTTATATCTTTGCTACTCATAACATAGATAACATACTGTAGGGCCACAGGCAAGGCTCCTAACCTATTTAACCTTTTTCTTACTTATTAGGAAATAACATTATTATAGGGAAAGATCATTAATATTAATAAAATAATGAATAAAAAAAAACATTTCAATAACAATTGTTAGAAACAATGCTTATAAATATTACTGAATATGTCAAAGATTATTACCTGCACAACATTCCTATGAAAGGGAAAATCACGTTCTTTGGGGCAAAACGCAAAATCAGACTGTGGAAAGCCTCCAGTGATGACGTCTGAAAGTTGTGGCTGAGCTTTTCTATATCCTTGAGAACTCTCTTGTTGTATAATAGCTTTTCCACTTTATGGAGCGCTATTGATCCTGTAACCAAACAGATAAAATATGAAGAAAATCTCAATTTTACTAGTTTACTGTCATTTTATTGTCATTTGTCTCTCTATACAGTCATACCTGGTTGGATCCATTTTTTTGGATCCCTGGAAACTTTGTCTGGGTGTTCACACTTAGGGAAGAGGTGGTTCTCATGAACATGTACATATTGGATGTGGTTCTGCAGTGAATTCCACTTCGCCACCTTTTCTGTCCCAGACTCAGAGGAAATCGCACTCCAGTAAACATGGTTTTTGATGCTGTGCAACCATTTTTTCAGCACCTCACAGTCCTTCATTTTTGAAAGTTTGTCAAGTTTCTTAGATAAACCTGTACAAAGTAAAAGCTTGGTTGTACAATCATTATTTCAAGATAATCAAATTACCACAAAAATAAAAATGTACATGTTAGGTTGAACAATTAACTGAATAAGAATCAATTAAAAATACAAAGATAAATAATTACCTTTCTCAAAGTGCCACACATCATAGAACTGAGTGATATTGTGGTCCCTCAGGTACTTCTGAATCTGCGGATGGCGATCGGTGACGATGTAGTCAACAGCTAAACCATTAGACTCGAGCTTATCGAGACAACGCTTCAATCCCTCCTTTTCCATATGATAACTTCCACCAACCTCGTTGCTCTGTTGTTGGGTACACAACATTTCAAATGTATAAACAGAGTAGAGTATAAACAATAACAGATAAAAGAAAATGTAACTTTTTTTTAAATGCTTAATTACTAACCTGAACTAGTTGAAGATCCAGAATTTTGTTGGTTTCCATGTGCATAATGGTGTAGCTGCCAAATTTTGCTGAGTGTCCTATTGTAAACATCATAATCATATATAGAACATTACTGAGAACACCAGTATCATAATATTTTAGGAAAACTTAAAGACTATAAAATAAACGGCGTGATTTTTTTTTAATATACTGTAAACGTACCTGGCGTGTCAGCACGCATATCTCCAGCCACAGCAACATTTCCTCCCTCTTGCAGCTGTCTTATAAGATTCAGATGATCTTGGTTCCACTTGTGTATTATGGTAGGCTCAATGAAATTCCTGGCATGAATCCTAAAAGTTACGAAATGCATCATCTGGAGCTTCATGGCCTTGAAAATCTATTAACATAGAAATCATAGAAATCATACAGTACATACATACTGAAACAACACAGTAGTTTTTTGTGAATTTTATTGTAATTGTAATACCTTTTCTAGTTGTTTAAAAGATCCACCGGTAAAATACGTTGCAGCAGACAATAGCAGGTTTCCAAGTGGGGTACTCCCTACAATGGGCTGGCTCTGCCACTGTCTGTAGTAGTTACAGTTTTCACAAAGCTGGGTGAATGCAACAAAAGTCCCCCTTCGTCTGATCTGGACAACACACTTTGTCTTACAAATTGGACAGGACACAAACAGCTCTCGAAGACAGCTTTCAAAAACAATGTATTTGTTATCGCTGTGGTCGGGCTGTGGATCTATCCTAAGGCAATATAAAAAATAAATATTAGGAAGTTGCTTTCATGTTTTATATATTTTTTTAAACACAAATGTATTGGTAAAAAAGTGTGTAAATATGTATTTATATCTTACGCCAATTCTGATTCTTCACTAACAACAGAATCTGGGTTATATGTGGAATCGGTGGGTTCGACATTTAATTCTGATTCTTCTTCCTCATCTAACACCAGACGAGGTCTCTTACTGGGCCTGAAGACTGAGCCCCTTACTGGTGTTGAAGACAGCTGCACAACAGGAAACATCTAAGTTGTTTGGGTGCCCACATCATGACCATAATATGTTGCCTGAATGCCTACAAGTACAAAAAAAAGTAAAAAATACAATTACTCATAACCATCTGTCATGCTATTACAATTTTTTTACAGTGAGAAACATAAGCCACTTTCTAATACACATAAGTTTCAGTAGCCGGTATAACAATTATAATAAAAAAAAGACAATATGTACTAGAACTGCATATGATAAAGTAACTCAAACACATTTAATGTCTGTATTTCATACCTTTGCTCCTTAAGTGGAAACTGCTCAATGTACCTATTGAAAGTTGTGTGCCCACTGATCGCATCTTTGGCTTTATCTCTATGGCTACAGTTTCGGTCTCTATAGGGTCTGACTGACATCCAACTACATGAAGTGTAGATGTAGTGGGGAGCTCTTGGGAACTCGAACCCTGCTGAGATGTTGTCTGTAAGAAATAATGACAATATGTAATCAATGATCAAATTACAGCTTAAAACATACATTTGACATGTAAAATAGTAGGAAAAAATTAATTACTGGATAATAATCATTGGACCACAAAAAATAAGCTTCATAAGCAAGAATTTCATATAATTGTTCTAACAAATTATATTAGTCCTCAAAGGGATTTTTTTGATTAAAGAGTGAAGATCTATAGTAATCGGTACTGAATGGAATCGTTACTTTTGTATTTTTAGAACGCTTATAGCCAAATATCTGTCGCTATAACTATTAACCCAAAACGAACACTAAACATTGGATTTACTATAGTAGCAAAATCAAACACAGAACCATGTTTAGCATGCCTGCAGATAAACAAACATGTAGATAAACAATACATAAATGCTCTAATCAAATAATAATATACACTAATTCCAAGTTCGCTGTTGAGATTAAGAAAAAAAGTTTGTAACGTTAACGTTAGGGGTTTGTCGAATGCATGCATGAGCATTTAACAAACTGGTTTGCTGAGCCAAACAGCGTTGTTATTTGTTCACTTCCTTGATACAATGTACAATAAGCAATACAAACTATTACAGTAAAACACATCGACGAAAAATAAGTCATACTTACAGGTTGTGGCCCGTAAACAGCTTCTGTTTTTAAAGTTGGAACTGCTCCATCTTTCAGGACAAGCCGTTGGGCGAATCCTGCATTGAACTCGCGAAGATTGTGGAAGCTTTCCTCCGTAAAATGAGCAGCACAGAGAGCAAGATTTGGGTAATAATTTTGAGGGACCGAGTTAAAAATAATTTTTAACCATTGATCCCTAACTTCCCCGTCCCTAGGAAGGCTGAACAAAGTGGACCTGCAATCCGGATGAAAATAACAGCGTTTCGTCGGCATCGCGGCAATGACACTCCAGCATACAACAACTCTTCTCAATCTCCACAGCAATATAAAATGGCCTCGCTCCCCACCCCGCCCCCCCTAATTTATTATTCTCGGAGGAGGGGTTTTGGGCTTAGTGATGTCAGCAACCCTGGAGGAATGTCGTGTAGTCCCTACCGGCCGTTTGCTGTAGTCCTTAGAAATGGATTTCTTTAAAAGCAAATATCTCCCTTTGCTTAAAACTTTGAACGTTGTAACTTTGCAGATGTTGTTTATGCTCAAACAGGAACATTACACACTAGCTAAAGTTAGAAAAGTGAAATCGTGTTTTATCACCCCTTTAACTTACCCCCTCCACCCCCCGGTCCCCAAACACCGCACCACCACAAATAGAATCTAATTCTGTGGGAAACACTGACATAATTATGTTTTTTGGGTGAACTATCCCTTTAAACGAGATCAAGGAACAATCAGATGTAATTGATCATTTGAACGCAAGACCTATTAGATTGATGCAAAGTTGCAAACTGATTAGATCTGAAATATACTCTGGTGCTAAACGATGCAATGAATCCTGTATCGTACAGGAAGCCAGTGTAATTTAATAAGCACAGGAGTAATATGCTCTCTCTTCTTAGAACCCGTTAAAAGCCTAGCCGCTGAATTCTGAACAAGCTGCAGGCGGGAGAGAGAGACCTGACTCACACCCAGGTCCAATGCATTACAATAATCCAAACGAGATGACAAAAGCATGCACAACTTTCTCCAAATTTAAGGATTGACTTCAACTTAGATATAGATCTAAAATGGAAAATAACTATTTTTAACAATGGCATTAATTTTGTCAATTAAATTTGAGCTCTGAGTCAAAAATGACACTAAGGTTTTTCACTCTAGAAAGATTTTTCCCAGGAAGTAACCCCAGGCAGTCAGTGACATCATCCACACATCCCTTTTTACCAAATAAAATAAACTCAGACTTCATTCTCATTCAGCTGAATAAAATCATTAGCCAACCAACACTTAACCTCATCCAAATATTCATACAGAGACTGAATGGATAAATGATCCTTGCGCTTCAATGGTAAATAAATTTGTGAGTCATCAGCATACAAATGATAATGAATGCCATGTTTTTCAAAGATTTATCCTAGAGGGAGCATAAAAAGGGAAAACAAAACCGGTCCCAGGATTGAACCCTGAGGAACACCACACATTAGAGGGGCAACAGATGAAGAGTAATTCCCTAGACTGACTGAAAAAGTCCTATCTTTTAAATATGAAGAAAACCATTCTAAGGCTAAACCCTAGATGCCAACATGGTCTCTAAATGCTGCGGTAAGGTCTAAAAGTAACAGAACGACACAACTTCCAGAATCAGCTCTCAAAAGAGCTGACTCAATACTATGGCCAGCTCTAAATCCTGATTGAAGTCTATCAGAAATGTTGTTCTTAACCAAAAAAAAAATCATTAAGCTGTGCATACAAAATCTTCTCCAGTATCTTTGAAATAAAAGGCAATTTTGAAATGGGACGAAAATTATTCATATCAAATGAGTCTAAACCAGCTTTTTTAAGAAGGGGCTGGATAACTGCATGTTTAAAACTTGGTGGAACAACACCTAATGTCAAGCTACTATTCATTATAGTTAAAATGCATGTACCAATAAAATTAAAAACGTCTTTAATTAAAAGAGAAGGAATCACATCACAAGGAGACCTAGTGGGCTTCATGTGCGCAGTTATTTCTTTGAGCTGTGGCAGATAGACTCATAGTCTGTAAAACTTTAGCATGATGTAGAAAAAAATATTTTGGAGTCAGTTTGTCATTTTATTTTATTAGTGTTCATTTATTATATTAAACTGGACAAATTGTTACACCTTTTTAAATTTTATGTGGTGTCATGATTTACTTTTGATAAAAACAAAGGTTTATTTTTGTATGTTAGTTTGGTATTTCATTTATTGTATACCCTTTAAATTCACTTATTAAAGGAACAACACCAGCTGCAGTACGGTGTATCGTTTATTTTAAATGATTATGTATTTGGTACTTGCTACCTTTTATCTTTACTCTTTCCTTTCATTCTTTTCTTGGATTTGGAAAACTTGTCTCGGATGTTATTTCTGCGTCGCTTTTTGCATAACTCCGGATGTTGTTCTCTTTTGCCTTGCCTCTATTGAATTACATTGCACGTCAATGAAGGTGGAGTTTCAGAACACACCCACCGATTGCGTAACCACCACGGACCAATAGAAGGTCAAAGGTGTTTAGGAGCTGAAACTAACTCCCTCAGAAAGTTTGCTTTGGTCAGCTGTTTCGAACTGCCGAAACAAACTCCAGATTTTGTTCTAAATGATGTCATAACAGTTCATTTTCAATTTATTTTGAAGTATATCGGGGCCTTGATTTATGCACATGCATGCACACACACATGCAGAGAGAGCAAGAGCGAGATGAAAAACTTTATGAAAGTGGAAAAGGTCAGTTGTCTATGTTGAGAATGTAAGAGCTACGCTTGTAAGAGCTAAAACAAAAAAAATTGTTCCCACGAAAAAGATATTTGCTGGCATCTTTGGTGTCCAGCACACGGTTCACTCTCCTCGTGAACCTGGACTACCGGTTGGATTCCAGCAGAAATGAAAAAGGCCTAGAAGACTCCGAGTCAGAGGACTCTGAGCCAGAGGACTGCAATCCCTCTGAAGACAACACAGGGTTGGAAGAGGAGTGCCATGAATCGGACGAGAACTGTGAGGAAGCAGATGTAGACCAAACCTTCAGTTCTAAAAATGGGCAAATAACCTGGTCTACTACTCCACTTCCACAGGGGCCAGGGGAGATCTTCAGCTGCACGGGTAACAAAGCTAACTCCTGGAACAACAACATACGTGTGTTCTAGTGCAGTGGTTCCCAAACTTTTCCATTCCACGACCCACCTAGACAAGTGTAATCTATTTCATGACCCACCAAAATATTTGAAGAAAAAAAACGGTTGATATTACTTTAAGCCTAAACTTACTTAAAAGTTTGATGACAGAAATTAGCTATTTAAGAAAAATAACTTTTATTTTAGAGTACACATGAAAAATGTCACTACTAATATTTAAGTTTTAATTTTTAGTTTATAGACGTTAAAATATGTAGTGTCCATAAAAACGTGAAACAGACTCAATCCAGTGAACTGTAATCTGCTCTGCTGTGTTTTGTTGCAGAAAATGCATTCATGATCCTTCCGTGTGTGTCAGCGAGAACAGAGCACAATCCAACACTTTTTTTTAGAAAAGCATAAGATGCAAAGCAGAACTACCTAAAACTGTTTGGAGATTAAAATAATTGTGAAATAGGTTAAAAATAAAAATAAAATAAACAGATGTGTCTCGTTTTAAATTAAAAAAAAACTGGATGACATTAAGTTCAGGCAGAAATGTATTTTTGCAATAGTTAAAATGTTCAGCAATATCTTAAAAAGATTTCTGAACTTTGGCAAATTTTTCTCTAAAAAGAGATTATACATCAAGGAGTACTGCAATTTTTTTGAGCCCTGCTCACACTGTACATGTGAAATGCTTTTTACAAACAGTTTCCCGAACGAAAAAAGTGCAGAGTTCAAACAGACGATGAATGAACATGGCCTGAAAACGTTTTCGTAACATTTGAATTTTCTGGTGTATGCAATCTCATGCAGAATATTGTTGCTTTGAAGTGAGCAAGTTTTTTCTCTTTTTATAATGCGGACCGATTGAACCTTTTAATGATATTGCTCTGAGACCTTCACTGTTATTACAACTCGTGCGTGCTCACGCTTCAAAACACGCAACGCACACGGACTTAATTGCAATTCAAAAATCACACTAAGGATATTGCAGTTCGTTATTAATGTTGGCTATATCGTTGTGACGAGTGGGTTCCCGGTTCCCACCTCAGTCTTCCCGTGTTTGTGAAGTTTTTAATGTGCTACACTGCTGCCGAAGCCCGGGAGGAAGGAGGGATGCGCTGCCGAAGATCCCTCACCGCTGGGGTGGGTCCGCGGTGCCATCGAGCAGGGCGAAGGAGTCTGCCGCCGAGGATGCTCGAGGCAGTGGGCTAGAGTGAAATGCCGGGGAGACGGACGCTCCACTTTTGCATCCTTCCGATCTCCTCCGTGGTTCTCGAGGCCGGTGAGAGTCGCAGGTGTCGCTCATTTCCAATCACTCCACCGGCCTCGCCCCGCCCCACTCATCATGTTCGTGCAGCCCTAGACTGAACTGTGTGAGTGTGTGTGTTATTGAAACGCAAATTTAGCTGCAGCCGAGTGACTTTGTGCGACCCACCTTGTTTCATTCTTTAACCCACAGTTTGAAAACCCCTGTTCTAGTGTAGAGGACATAGTCAACTTTTTTTTTTTTTTTCTTCCATCAAGCATCTTGGTGGAGAAGACAAATGGTGAAAAAAAGTGTGCATATGGTGCTGACTGGAGCAATGTGAATTGGATATATGCCACGTTTCCACCGAAATTACAATTGTACCAGGAACTATTTTCCCCCCAGACCTGTTGCTTTCTGTGTTTCTACCACGGTCTAAAGTACCGGGAAGATTAGGCAAATATGGCGCTTTTCCACTACACAGTACCAGCTCGCCTCGGCTCTGTTTGGTTTTCCACTGTGTAAAAGTTGTACCTGTACCGGCTTCCAGGTACTTTTTTCTTTACCACCTCCGGCGAGGTTCCAAGTGAGCTGAGGTGAGCTGAGGCGATACTTTAATGTGACGTGAAAACACAGCAGACTGCTGATTGGTCAGAGAGAATCGTCACTAATCACTGCGTCATCATTACACGCGCCAGCAATAGTATCCAGATAGTATCCAGAATAACCCCGCCATTTTTAAAAAGTTTGGCCAGAGATTGCGTGATATATCCAATCCATTACATATTATGGAAACTCGATTTCCTCCATTGTCCTGTGTGTGTGGGTAGCGGGTGTGTGTCGCGTAGAAGATTACGTCACGGCAGTTTCCTGCAGCGTCGCTATAACAACCAGGTACTATTGTGGAGGTACTATCTGCAATGGAAAACGGAGCGAAAAAGCGAGCCGAGCCGAGTTGAGCTGGTACTGGTAAAGGAAAAGCGCCAATAGACTGGTGATGTAGGTCTGCCTGCTTTTCTCAATACAAAGTATGCTGATTTTGGACTTGCATCCTCTGTAATTCAGACTTTGCGAATTCGACTCGGAAGTGTGGTGTACGCATTCATTTAATCCGGTAATTCTGCTGTATACAGCAGGGTACTCTTGATAACATCAGTCAGCTCGCCTTGACTAATGCAATTTTCCTCACTGTATACTTAAAACTAAAAAGGATATGAAATACCATTGCCTCCTTTCGTTTTTCATTTAAACATATAGCGGCAGAAATGTACTTAGTTCAGGGTAATGTGTACAACCATTACAATGAAATGAAATATATAAATTGTCTCTTTTTATTTTAATTTTAACATACAGATAAACTGAATACAGACCAAAGATTACCTGTTAGATTTATTCAAAATAAATTATATGTTATGTTTAACCACTAAAGAGACATAAGAGCCAGCGGCACATATAGGGCTGCACGATTAATAAAAAAAAAAAGAAAATCACGATCTCGATTCATACATAAATGCGATCTCATTTCTAAATGACGGCGATTCACTTCCGTGTATTTCCCTGTATTCAGATCATGCTGCATTCACGCGTTAATGGTCACTCTCACACAATAACAAAACACTATTAATTTACCAATCATCATAAATCTCGATCACTTCTCTCCTCTCCCTCATTGGCCACATTCCGCTATCACTCACATGACATGTAAAAAGAAGTCAGACCTAAACGGGAGTCAGTTTACCTGGTGGATTTGTAGCGGTAAGAGGAAAAAAAATGAAATCCAGTGTGGAAAATCCTGGTGGCGATGGTGAGAGTGAGGATGTAACAATATTGCTACAGAAAAAAGGAGCACATTCCACCGTGTGGAACTTCTTCGGTTTTCAACCTGAAGATGATGCGCAAAGAGTCGCAATTTGTAAGCAGTGCTTTAGCATCGTCGCAGCAGCTCAAGGCAACACTACTAATCCCTACAATCACCTCAAACGTCACCACAAAATACAGTATGAGTTAGTCATGAAAGACAAGGGAGCCACACCTCAAAATATCAGCCGCTAGACCACACAAACTTCCATAAGTCAGACATTGTACAGAGCATCGCCAAACCCTTCAAGTTCCCAACGACACAAAGAGATAACAACTTCTAGATTTAGATAACTTATCATTTAGCTAAAGACATGGCTCCAATCAACACCATTGAAAACGAGGGATTTAAGGCAATGATAAAGACTTTAAAAAAGCGCTACTCTTTGCCCTCTCGCAACTATTTTTCATCTGTTGCAATGCCTGGTCCATATACCCAGTGTCGAATGACAATCGAGGAAGAACTGCAAAATATGCAGAACTTCGTGGCAACAGCAGACCTATGGTCAAGCCTAACTATGGAGCCCTATTTAAGCTTGACAGTGCATTTTAGAACGAGTGATTTCAATATGAAAAGTTCTTGCAGTCTCTACTAAAGAGCTGATGAGTGAAATCAGGTGTGTTAGATAAGGAAGACATACAAAAAGTGCATGGCCTCCAGGACATATTTGGGAAGAACTGATTAAAGTAAATAAATAAAAGTATAAGCACACACAATTAAGTTTATCCTGCTTTATGTTTGTCCCATTAAATTGCATTTTAAATAGCTATTTTAACATTTCATGCAAGAAATTGTGGTGAGCAGTATCTTACTGTCTCCTCAGTCAAGCCTGTCCTCCACCTTTTTGAGAGGATGATGGCAGTGCAGGAAGATGATACAGATCTTGCACGATCAATTAAGACAAAAATCCTACATTACCGTAAAGAAAAGTATAGTGATCCACACGCTCAGGAGCTGCTCGACATAGCCACAGCATTGGATCCACGGTTTAAACTGGACTATGTCAGCGAGGACAACAAAGTCAGTGTCAATGACAGACTGAAGAATGAGATGGCTAGCATTGCGTATATCTTTAGATGATTTACAATACACTATCTCACAAATTAAGAAATTTACATTAGGCTACACTGTTTAAAGCTGCAAATAATTGAAATTGGATTTAGCTAACCCATCTAAGTTTTTAACTGCTGAGATGTCACTTTTTTTAGCAAGTGTAGAATACTGAGATTTTTTTAAGTGATCTTTTCTCTTTTCCAGCAAAGTTTCCCTACAACTGCCCCCAGCACCCAGCCTTTGTTGCCCCCCTGTAGAAAAGAAGAGAAAGACCTTAGGCAGTTTTTTTTTAAAGCAGCCAAGGGCAATGAGGCAGCAACACCATCTGATGCTTATGTTCAAGAGAAAGAAGTTGACATGGAGCTAGGCTCATATCTTGGGGTGGTGCTAGCGCAGTGGATAAGACACATGTCTTTGGTGTGAGAGACCTGGGTTCGAATCCACTGTGAGACACCAATGTGTCCCTGAGCAAGACACTTAACCCCTAGTTGCTCCAGAGGTGTGTGACCTCTGACATATGTGGCAATTGTAAGTCGCTTTGGATAAAAGCGTCAGCTAAGTGAATAAATGTAAATGAATAAATGTAATATCTGCTCACAAGAAACACTGACAGTGAAGATGACCCCTTAGTCTGGTGGAAGGAACACAAGGGACAATATCCAAAACTGTCTGTGCTGGCAAGGAAATACCTCTGTGTCACTGCTACAAGTTCCCCATCAGAAAGGGTTTTTAGCACAGGGGGGGGAACATTGTAACATGCTTGCGTTCCTCCCTGAAACCTCAAAATGTTGATAGGTTAATGTTCTTGGCCAAGAACCTTTAAGGTTCTGTGCCAATTGGAGCAAAGAGCAGAGGTTCTATTTAGTCAACGTTCTCTTATGTTCAAAAACATAAAGCTTTTAAGTTGTTCACTTTAAGGGGTCTAAAATAAAGAAAAGAGACTATTTTCTTTGTCACTCTAGCACTTTACTATACCGAATGTCGTGGGGTTTTTTTTGGACTTGAGTGCAATAAAATTTGGTTGAAAAAATGAGAATCGTGTAAGAGAATCATGATCTCAATTCCCATTGAGAAAAATCGTGATCCACATTTTAGTAAGAATCGTGCAGCCCTAGGCACATATCAGAAGGACTAGCTGATGTGAGGCTGCTCTCGGCGGATACATAAGCACTGAGATCCTGCTGATCGCATTTAGCTCACCGTCTCCGAAATCAGCGAAACAAAGTTTTAAACAGGTGCTGTCTTTATAAATAAATCACAGATTTGATTTTTAAACAACAACATTCTGGCCCTGAAATACTTTTAAAATTACATTAACAATAACAGTAATTTTTTGAAAATGATCCAAATAAATGGTGGTTGAAATCACAACACTGCGTGAACTCAACCAATCAGAATGTTTAGCGCTCAAGTCCTGCTCCCGAAAGTTCCGGAACTTTGAAAAGTACTACCTCGCCAGCAGGGACTTTCTGAGGGGCATTTTTTTACCCGGAACTTTAGTTCTTGGTTATGAGGTAGAAACACACCGAGTACCAGCCCAAAGTCCCTAATTCCTGGGTAAAGTTCCAGCGGTGGAAATGCGGCTATATATGGAAGCATTTATTGGTCTGCTCTTTCTTGCGGAAGTTTATCACTCCAACAATGAGGCCCTCTCCAGTTTGTGGGAGGATGAAACTGGGTGTGTAATTTTTCGTGTTGTCATGCCACGGAAAATATTTAAAATTTTGTAAAGAGTCATCCGATTCGATGAAAATGCCACAATACCTTCTCGGCATGAAAGTGGCAAGCTGGCACCAATTCGGAATCCGTGAAATTTATGTGTTGATCGTCTCCAACTAATGTTTAATCCTAGTCCAAGCAGAATGGTGAATGTTATGCATGGACTAGTCTCAGCCTCAGACGTCATGCCCACGGACCGTTGGCTAAACGGGACACAAAAGTAGAAACACTTCAGGATTGTCAGTCGTCATTGGATTGATTGAATTCTATAGGATTTACGGGAGACGTGTGTGTCACGATCTTTAACGTTCTGTCTGGAAACACAGATGCCGTGACGCTACCCCCTCACGAAAGAAGAAAGCGTTCAGATGATTCGGCGTTTCACGTAAAGGATGTCACAAACCAAGTAACAGAAACGCTGCCCTGGCCCGGGTACACTTCACATCCAGAGTTTCTTTCAGTCTCACGCACAGCCACATCCACACATCTGTGGTTGAGCAACGTTAAACTTTTGAAAGCAGAGCATGAACGGATGAGCTCAACACATGCGCAGTACTATGGGGTGAAAGGCTGTCTTCGAGCCCTCTTAATGACAAAAATAAAGTAATGCCAAAGGTGCGCAGATGGCCGAAGTATACTTTGGCCTTTAAGTGAAAGGCGACTGGCTGTTTTTTGCCTTATTGTAAGTCTCTGTTCTGGACTTGCACAACTGTGTTGCAATGCAATTTAGGGCTGTGCGATTTGGGGAAAATATCTAATTGCAATTTTTTTGACTGATATTGTGATTGCGATTTGATTTAGGATTTTAAATGTGCAAAGTCAAGGTTCAGCTAAATATTAGCAATAATGTGCAACACAGTATGAGTATCATTACCCTGCTGAAAAAAAGTTTCCATTAAATTAAATTTATGCATTTAGCAGACGCTTTTATCCTAAGCAACTTATAGTGCACTCAGGCTAACATTTTTTACCTAACACGTGTTCCCTGAGAATCAAAACCACAACCTTTTGTTGAACACAATGCTCGATCACAAAGCCACATGAACATTACAAAATTAATTTTTGTTTTAGGCATTATTCCAATAGGAATTACTGTTGTTCTATGTGTTACCATCTGCCATATTACATCCCACCAATAGAATCCATCAAATAGACACCATCTGCCGGACTTTCAGCTGTTTAGAGCGGATCGCGACGCAGAATCAACGGGGAAATCGCACGGCGGCGGGACATGCTTTTACATCAATGAACGGTGGTGTACAGATGTAACTGTGTTAAAGAAGACGTGCTGCTCAAATCTCGAAACGCTCTTCATTAACTGCAAGCCGTTCTATTCGCCACGGGAGTTTCATTCGTTCATTCTGGTTAGTGTTTACATCCCTCCTCAAGCGCACGTGAGCTCAGCTTTACTGAAACTCGCTGAGCAGATCACAGAGACAGAACAACAACACCCAGACTCTGTTTTAATCATTCTTGGGGACTTTAATAAAGCCAATCTCTCCCGTGAACTGCCAAAATACAGACAGCATGTTACTTGTCCCACAAGAGACAGTAATATATTGGATCACTGTTACACAACAATAAAGGATGCATTTCACTCTGTTCCACGAGCAGCTTTGGGACATTCTGATCACCTTCTGGTTCATCTTATACCGACCTACAGGCAGAAACTAAAATCAGCTAAACCTGTATTAAGGACTGTAAAAAGATGGACTAATGAAGCAGAGCAGGATTTACAATCTTGTTTTGACCTCACTGATTGGAGTGTTTCTGAAGCTGCTGCCACCGATCTGGACGAACTCACAGAGACCGTAACATCATATATCAGTTTCTGTGAGGATATGTGTATTCCTACCAAGACTCAACTAAATTACAACAATGACAAACCGTGGTTCACTGCAAAACTCAGACAGCTCCGTCAGGCCAAAGAAGATGCTTACGTGAAGGGGGACAATGTCTTGTATAAACAGGCTAAATACACACTGGAAAAGGAGATCAAAGTGGCAAAGAGGAATTATTCTGAAAAAATAAGGACTCAGTTCACTTCGAACGACTCCGCATCAGTGTGGAAAAGCCTAAAGAAGATCACCAATTACAAGACACCACCCCCCAGCACTGTGGAAAATCAACGACTGGCAGACGATCTGAACGAGTTTTACTGCAGGTTTGAAAGAACACCCATCACCTGCCCTGAACACCTCTCCACACAACCGTTCACACCAATAACAACTCCTGCAAACAACCCTGAATGCCTCTCCAAACAAACGTTCACACCATTCACAGCTCCTGCAACCAACCCTGAATGCCTCTCCACACAACCGTTCACACCATTAACAGCTCCTGCAACCCATCCTGATCACCTCTCCAATCAACCGCTCTCACCATTCACAACTCCTGCAACCAACCCTGAATGCCTCTCCAAACAACTGTTCACACCACTCACAACTCCTGCAACCCACCCGGAACACCTCTCCAATAAAGCGCTCTCACCATTCACACCTCCTGCATCCCCCCTCTCCCCCACACCTGCAATACAGATCAGCGAGGATGCGGTGCGCCAGGTCTTTAGGAAGCAGAAAAGGAAAAAAGCACCAGGCCCAGATTGTGTTACACCAGCCTGTCTGAAATCCTGTGCTGACCAGCTGGCCCCCATCTTCACAAAGATCTTCAACAGATCGCTGGAGCTGTGCGAAGTCCCTTCATGCTTCAAACGCTCCACCATCATCCCCATCCCAAAGAAATCCAAAATTACAGGACTAAATGACTACAGGCCTGTGGCTCTAACGTCTGTAGTCATGAAGTCATTTGAAAAACTGATGCTGGCCCACCTGAAGGACATCACTGGACCCTTGCTGGATCCTCTTCAGTTTGCCTACAGAGCAAACAGGTCTGTGGACGATGCAGTAAACATCGGACTGCATTATGTTCTGCAACACCTAGACAGACCGGGGACCTATGTGAGGATCCTGTTTGTGGACTTCAGCTCTGCCTTCAACACGATCATCCCAAACCTCCTCCTGCCCAAACTAACTCAGCTCTCTGCGCCCACCTCCGTCTGTCAGTGGATAAACAGCTTCCTGACAGACAGGCAGCAGCTAGTGAGGCTGGGAAAATACACATCCAGCACCCGTACAATCAGCACCGGAGCTCCCCAGGGCTGTGTTCTCTCCCCACTGCTCTTCTCCCTGTACACTAATGACTGCACATCTAAGGACCCCTCTGTCAAGCTCCTGAAGTTTGCAGATGACACCACACTCATCGGCCTCATTCAGGACGGTGACGAGTCTGCTTACAGGCAGGAGGTTAAAGAGCTGGCTGTCTGGTGCACTCTCAACAACCTGGAGCTTAACACGCTCAAAACAGTGGAGATGATCGTGGACTTCAGGAGAAACCCCCCTGCACTCCCCCCACTCACCATCATGAACAGCACTGTGACTGCAGTGGAGTCATTCAGGTTCCTGGGCACCACTATCTCTCAGGACCTGAAGTGGGACATTCACATTGACTCCATTGTGAAAAAGGCCCAGCAGAGGTTGTACTTCCTTCGCCAGCTGAGGAAGTTTAACCTGCCACAGGATCTGCTGAAACAGTTCTACTCCACCATCATCGAATCCATCCTCTGCACTTCAGTAACTGTCTGGTTCAGCTCAGCTTCTAAATCGGACCTCAGAAGACTACAGAGGGTAGTCCGGACTGCTGAGCGAATTATCGGTACAACCCTCCCATCTATTCAAGAACTGTACTTATCCAGAGTGAGCAAAAGGGCTGTTAAAATCACTCTGGACCCCTCACATCCAGCACACTCCCTCTTTGAACTGTTGCCATCTGGTCGACGCTACAGAGCACTGAGCACCAGAACGACCAGACACAGGAACAGTTTCTTCCCTCAGGCAATCCATCTTATGAACAGCTGATAATAACTGTGGGACACACTACACTATTTATATTTATATACACTACACTTTTTATCCAACACACATACTTAGCGTACACGTAAATCTTTTGCACATAATATACATGTACATACATGGAACACACTATACTACTTATATTTATATTTATATACACATACACTTATTTATCCAAACACACATACTTAGCGTACAGTTACAATTTTTCCACATAATATACATGTACATACATAAATGCTCTTTTTAATATACCTGCCATACATTGTCAATTTGTATATTGTCAATCCTTACCCACCTATTTGTAT
The DNA here is from genome assembly GCF_963082965.1 of Carassius carassius. Classification (NCBI taxonomy): domain Eukaryota; kingdom Metazoa; phylum Chordata; class Actinopteri; order Cypriniformes; family Cyprinidae; genus Carassius; species Carassius carassius. Next base: position 14,166,839 of record NC_081755.1, on the reverse strand, counting down.
TTTTTTGTATTTTTTATTCCTTATTGTGTTTTTTGTTCTGTCGCTGTTATGTTGCACTGCGGAGCTCTGTCACGAAAACAAATTCCTCGTATGTGTGAACATACCTGGCAATAAAGCTCATTCTGATTCTGATTCTGATTATAGTTTACATTAAAACCAATACAATTCTCATTATAACCCTGAAATCCATTCAATTGTCAATTGTGTTTTGGGACGAGTTCTATATATTTTTTATATTTTTTTTATGGTGGGTGTTTATGCAGTTGGCTAGAGCAGTGCTGACTGGGGAGAACGGAGGTACGCTCACTCTATTGGTTAGCAAGACTGACACTCAAGCCGGCAGTCATGCATATGCTCTGAAAGAGCGTAATATCGTGTCCAGGTCGCAGGCGTTTGCAATTAGAAAATCGCAACCTCTCAAATCACGTTTGCGATTCGATTTATCACACAGCCCTAATGCAATCATTTTTCAAAATGTCATTTATGTGAAAATATGAAGTATTTTCAAAAAATACTGTAGCAGGCAGATCACTCACTGTTCATGATGCACAAACTATTGGAAGATAATCCTCAATATTGATTTGGGGGTTCATATGAATGTATTTCTGAGGGGAGCTGACTGTCTTCTGAAGAGTCTAAGTAGTATTTTTTTTCATTTCGTCTATATAGTTCATGTTGCAGAGGTGCCTCCTGCTGTCAGATAGTGGATATGCATCTCATTCAGAGCATCTGCTGTTTGTTTCGTTCAGGCATTTAGTATAATTTTACAAAGCTTGTCAGAACAATCAGTTTTTGATTGGGTTATTATTAAATTAAATTATGTGTATGATTATTATTATATAACGGAATTATATAAATTATATGTATATGAATTATATAACTAAAGTTAAATAAAGATGTCAGTATTTTTTTTCTTTATAGGAAACAAATCAAAGAAAAAATAAACAAATTCTACTGTTTCGAATGTTCATTTTTAAATATGTTTTAATATAATTGAAATTGATTTTACACACAAGCAATATTGTATTGCATATTGAATATTGCATGTTTTAAAAAGGTATCGCATATCGCACAGCCCTAGCGCTTTTGTTTACACGAGCAAAAGGAAGTTTCATTACTTTAGCAAAGGAAAACCGGTCTCTTACTGGCTTATATCAAAACCTTCTTATATTTTTCTTTACCAGTCCTTGTTTTGTACTTTTTGTTTTCATTTTGTTTTGGTGTCTCTTATCCACGCTTCCATGTTCGTCACTACCGTACTTTTCGGACTATAAGTCGCACCTGAGTATAAGTCGCACCAGTCCAAAAATACGTCATGATAAGGAAAAAAACATATGTCGCACTGGACTATAAGTCGCATTTATTTAGAACCAAGAGAAAACATTACCGTCTCCAGCCGCGAGAGGGCGCTCTATGCTGCTCAGTGCTCCTGTAGTCTACACTGAACAGCATAGAGTGCCCTCTCGCGGCTGTAGACGGTAATGTTTTCTCTTGGTTCATGTCTCTTAATTAATTTCTCTTGGTTCATGTCAAATTAATTTTGATAAATAAGTCGCACCTGACTATAAGTCGCAGGACCAGCCAAACTATTTTTGGGTGAACTAACCCTTTATATGTTTCTTGCACTGAACACAAAAGAAGATGTTTTGAAGAATGTGGGTAACCAAACAGTAGCTGGTGCACATTTGAAAGTAGAAGAAATACTGTGAAAGTCTGTTCAACTGTCTGGTAATATACATTATTCAAAATAACATTTATCATAACATCAGAATATTGTTTTCTGTGAATGAGTGAACAGGATGATTTTCACATCATTTTTGTAGCATCAACTCTAGTGTAAAACATCCAGTTCTCAAAAGTCTTGTGAAGTCCTCTTTGCATGTATCACAGCCTTATTTCATTGATTTTTTTTTTATACTAACCATGCATAAATGTGGTTTTCTCAAAAGCACAATCATGTAGGCTACATCCATGCTGCTCACATATTATTGTAGCACAGCAATTACATTGTAATCAGACTTAAACCAATAATGTTTTTTAAGATGTTGTATAAAAACACAAATGTCAGGGCATTCCCAAATCAGAGAAACCCCAGATAAGTACTTTGTAAGCCTCATTTAACATTACCACAAACAGTCATTAATATAAATGAAGAATAAACACCAACCTCCTGGTTCCTCATGTTTTATTATCCAGGTTTCTGGTTCCTTGTATTTTACTATTAAATAATCTGGTTCATCGTGTTTTATTGTCTGGGTTTCTGGTTCTTCATATTTTACTATCAAATAATCTGGTTCATCGTGTTTTATTCTCCGGGTTTCTGGTTCTTCATATTTTACTAACAAATAATCTGGTTCCTCTTGTTTTATTCTCCAGGTTTCTGGTTCCTCTTGTTTTATTCTCCAGGTTTCTGGTTCCTCTTGTTTAATTCTCCAGGTTTCTGGTTTCTCGTGTTTTATTCTCCAGGTTTCTGGTTCCTCCTGTTTTATTGTGCTGGTTTCTGGTTCACTCGTGTTCTCTTCTCTCTCTTCTTTAACAAACATCATCTTCACAGCAGCAGATCTCAGTTCAGATGATACTCCTCCAGGTATTTCTGCTTGATTCAACACTTAGTCACGACTGCGAGGACGAGAATATTACAGTTTTTTATTGACCTGACTCAAAACTGATTTTCTCCCTTAAAAGAAACGTTTCTAAGCGTTTTTTTATTAAACCATACTCCCGACATAACAACAGAGATCGTGGTGAAACTAATCTTCTTCCTCTCAAGTTTAATTGCGTAGCCTATGTGTTTAGCGCCTCCCGCTGGACTGGAGTATGAAGAGGAGAGAATAGGGAAATAACACGGGGGAAATTACTTAGTACATCTATAATGCTGGGTAAACCCCAAAAGATAATCGGGCTGATTTTGGGCCGATTTCGCACCTTCCAACAATCCTAGCTATGTCCCGATTATCTTGATGGTTCTACAGATTATTTTATTCCTTGTCAAAAAATTATATTGTAATTTCAGTTTATCCTTTTGGATTTTACTGGATTCTTGGACATTCTAATAGATTTTAATGTAATTTAACTTTGTCCTATTGGATTTTATTTGATTTTTAGAATCCTATTGGACATTCTGATTTATTTTAATGGGATTTTACTGTGTCCCTGTAGGATTTTATTTGATGCTGCTCAGAATGTTATTGTGGACATTGTGTTTTATTTAATGGGATTTAAATTTTTCATGTATGATCTTTTATTGATTTGTATCATATTGGATGTTGTGATTTTTAAATGGAAATTCACTTTGTACTGTACAATCTTACTTTTTCTGTGAATTACTTCTGATTCTGTTAATTACTTTACTTTTTTAGAGTAACACTGTGTGTGTGTGTGTGTGTGTACTTGTAACCCATAAAAATGCAGCCTACATTAATATATACAAATATAAAAACTTAGTCATAATAAAGTAAGGCAAATATAATAAATATGATATTTCAGTTAAAATGTATTTTATTTGATGCTGCTCAGAATGTTATTGTGGACATTGTGTTTTATTTAATGGGATTTAAATTTTTCATGTATGATCTTTTATTGATTTGTATTATATTGGATGTTGTGATTTTTAAATGGAAATTCACTTTGTACTGTACAATCTTACTTTTTCTGTGAATTACTTCTGATTCTGTTAATTACTTTACTTTTTTAGAGTAACACTGTGTGTGTGTGTGTGTACTTGTAACCCATAAAAATGCAGCCTACATGAATATATACAAATATAAAAACTTAGTCATAATAAAGTAAGGCAAATATAATAAATATGATATTTCAGTTAAAATGTATTACACATGACTAAGAATTCATAATAAACACTCTGTCTGATTCCCTGGAGAATATGATAGGAGAAAATACACACGTGATTACTAACATGAAGGAGGTAATAGATGAAAACACCAAGCAAATCACAAGTGTCAAGGAAGCTATCGAATTTATGAGTGAGGAAGTTAACTGTCTCAAAAGCAAGCGTGGTGCAGTGGAGTTCAAGGTGGGCAAAATGGAGCAGACTACCTCTGAGCAAGAGAGAAGACTAGCACACCTGGAAAGTTATTTCTGACGTTGGAAATTAAGAATTCACGGAGCCCCTGAGAAAGAGAGAGATGTTCGACTACAGGTGATACAGTTATGTCAGCGACTCCTGCCAGAGGACAAAGACAAACTTCCGTACGCCATTGATATTGTACACCGGATTAGTCGCAAAACCAGAGGAATTATTGTTCAATTTGTGTTCAACCTGTGTGGCGTGCAGCAAAGGAGTCTAAGGAGGACTTATCTCCGACAGATAAAGAGAGGAGGAAGAAATTATGGCCGGCAGTGGAAAAAGCAAGACAAAATAACAAGTGTGCTTACTTTATTGGAGGTAGGGCGTTTGTAGAAGGAATTGAAATATTCCCTCCAGTAGTGTTGTCACGGTACCAAAATTTCAGTATTCGGTACCGATACCAGTGAAAATCCACGGTTCTCTGTACCAATTTTGGTACCAAACGAAAGTTTAATTTGGACTAAATTCACCAGTAAAAATTCATGGTTCTCCGTACCAAAGCAAAACACAAAAACATGCTAGCTGAACAACAAAGTCACCTTTATTTATATAGCGCTTTAAACAAAATACATTGCGTCAAAGCAACTGAACAACATTCTTTAGGAAAACAGTGTCAATAATGCAAAAATGATAGTTAAAGGCAGTTCAACAACACTCTATTTTTATTAATAATGTTAAACAATGCCATTCCTTATACTTGTTTAAAATTGTGTTTCAAGTTTTTCCACAAGTAAAAATGAAAATAATGAAAATAAATTACAAACCTAAAAAACTATTTTTTTTATAAATTAAACAAAATATGCCATGACCAAAGGGTTATAAACTAAACTATTATTATACATGTAAAAAAAACAATGGCATAATATAAGTATTCAAGGCAAGGATTGTAAACATTTGAGTGATTAAATAACTAGATAAATAACAAAACAATAATCCATGACTGAATAAACTCTTCTTATTTATAAACTTTAACATTTTTATAAATTAAACAAAATGTCATGACTGAACAAGTTATAAATTAAAATTTTATAAATGTAAAAAAAAAAACAGAAAACAATGGCATAATTTAAGTATTTCAAGCCAAGGATTGTAAACACTTGAGTGAAAAAATAACTAGATAAATAACAAGCATTTTTTCAAACAAGTTTCATTTCCTCTATGCTTAAAGTTTCACCCAAAACAATACTGGCCTACACAGTTATTCCTTAAAGGGGTGGTTCACCCAAAAATGAAAATTGTGTCCTTAATAACTCACCCTCATGTCGTTCCAAACCCGTAAGACCTCCATTTATCTTCGGAACAGAGTTTAAGATATTTTAGATTTAGTCCGAGAGCTCTCAGTCCCTCCATTGAAACTGTGTGTACGGTATACTGTCCATGTCCAGAAAGGTAAGAAAAACATCAACAAAGTAGTCCATGTGACATCAGAGGGTCAGTTAGAATATTTTGAAGCATCGAAAATACATTTTCGTCTAAAAATAGCAAAACTACGACTTTATTCAGCATTGTCTTCTCTTCCGTGTCTGTTGTGAGGGAGAGTTCAAAACAAAGCAGTTTGTCATATCTGGTTCGCGAATGAATCATTCGATGTAACTGGATCTTTTTGAACCAGTTCACCAAATCGAACCAAATCGTTTAACTTACACGCCCTCTGAGTTCAAACAAACCAATATCCCGGAGTAATTAATTTACTCAAACAGTACAATGACTGAACTGCTGTGAAGAGAGAACTGAAGATGAACACCGAGCCGAGCCAGATAATGACTCGTTCACGAGTACAGAACCGTTTCTGTCAGACGCGTCCGATTCGAGAACCAAGGAGCTGATGATACTGCGCAAGTGTGATTCAGCGTGAAGCAGACCGATACACAGAGCGTCTGAACCGAACTGACTCTGATTTTGGTGATTGATTCTGAACTAATTCTGTGCTAATGTTATGAGCTCAGGTAAACCGAAGCCTTGAATGAAGGGCAATCATCGCTAATGACGCCATTACATCGAGCGCAAAAGAACTCGGTTCCTTCAACCGGTTTATTGAATCGAACTGTCCGAAAGAACTACTGGTGATCCGAAAACCGATGCAACAGGTTCTTGACTCGTGAACGAGTCATTATCTGACTCGGCTCGGTGTTCATCAAACTGTGTTTTTATCTTAAAAAATTTTTTTTTAACCTGCTAGTTATCCAGCCAAGAATAAGCCAATGCTAGAACTGGCTTATTGACAGACTGATTTTGAGGACATAAAGTAAACACTGAACCACACATTTTTGTACACCTTTTGGATAAAATAAGCAGTAAACGCCTTTATGTTGACCCTGATTAAATGTATAAGAGCTTTAAATAGTTAATAAAGAATCTTAATTCTAACACTTATTATTAGCCGCATCACAGATGCTAACAATTTACTACACAAACGGCTGTTTATTTCTATCCGACTGATTCCGAACATTCAAATTAAAATATGATATATAATTCATAACAGAAGCTTTAAATTTGAAATAAGTTTGAAACTTACCTGCTTGAACTCTTTCATCAGATCTGGGTGTCGGTCTTTGAGGTGTTTTATTAAGTTAGATGTGTTTCCTCCTTTTGAGAGAAAACTTCGATGACATTTGATTATCATTTGATTATCAATGATGTTCCCCTCGTCATCAGCCGGATATCCAAAATATTTACACACACGGCTCTTTCCTCCTTTTTTATCAACAAGTGGTTTTACATCTACAACATCAGCTGCACTGCCGGTTGCCATGTCTCAGCGCTTTAATGAACAGGACGCACAACTGCATCAAGGAACCAGGTTTGAACGGGTCCTCGGTACCACCGGTACTTAAGAAAACTTGGTACAGTGACATTTACATTTTTTTAGTACCGACTTGGTACCGAAGTACCGAGTCATTTGACAACACTAGTCCCTGAGCCCCTAACTGTGCCTAGGCTTGTAGTTCCTCAGGGCCAAAGGGGGATGATACTGACACACGCCCACGATGCACCAAGCGCTGGACATCATGGTGCCAAGGCAACCTATGAAATGCTGAAGCAAGTGGCGTACTGGCCTGACATGCAGCAAGACCGGTGCAATATGTAAAAGTGTTGCCAACCCCAACCGGCAAATCCAAACCACCGAGCTTGGTACTACAGTTTCGCCTAGCAAAGGCAGAATGCTCCCCATTGCCTGTCACAGAAATTCATACCTCACTGGACAGGACCCCACGAGATTGTAGACAAGCTCTCACCTGTTGCCTATCAGATTAAAATCAGACAAGGCGCAGCGAGACAGTCCTTCGTTGGGTCCGTCGAAAACAGATAAAGAGGCACCAGAGCTCCAACCGACAGAAAAAGGGGGAAGATCAAACTGACACGGACCAAGAATCCCATGCTATATACCACACTAATTATAACTATCCTTTTAAGGAAACATATAGTTTGGTTTTACTCAAAACTTACACACACTCCTTCACAGCACTGCTCGAACCAACCCCTAGAGGAGAGGAGTCGCTCCACACATGTGACAGTCTGTTTACATTAGGCTTGTTTGAGATGCGCCTCGCCTCGCCTGAAATGTACGCGAGAGTAGGCAGCTGCAGTGAGGGGAGGAGTTAAAAAAGTGCAGGCAAGCCGGACACTTCCTGAATCTCGCTGTGTTGTGGACTGCGAACGTCAGCAATGGAAGAGATCGCGTTCGCGTTTTTTATCGCAGACGAAGTGGATGCAATTGAAATACCACTGCTTTTGCATAAGGATGGTTATGATGAGGAGAATCACCGAAGGTGAAGTGCTCATTACTTAAAATGGCTTTCTCAGTAAATAGTAGGGATATAAATCTATCTGGTCTTGGTATGTTGCAGCTGGAATAGATCTACTGAAAATAAACAGTCCAGACTGCAGATAATTCAGCACTAAATAAAATAAAGGTTTAAAGGGTTTCATTAAAACGTAAATGAAGCCAATAGCAAGTTGCTTTTGAGGGAGAGGTCATAATAAATGTTTTCTCTCTCCTAGGAATGTCCCTAAAATTCTTAACTTTGTTGAGAATGTGGTCCATTTGTACAGTCCTTCTGAGTTTCAAAGTCATTTCAGACTTTCTAGAGGGCATGTGGCGGTATGTAGGCAAACAAAACATCATGTTAGACATATGCTGACCCCCCCCCCCCCCCCCCCCAATGAAAAATCACGTGTCCATGTTTTTATTATATGATAACTCTTTTTTTCTCTTCCCAATGCAGGATTTTATAAATACACTTGGTCCTTTTTACATGAATAAACAGCAGACTAAGGTGCCGCTGACAAACAGTATGCTTGCCTCTCTATGGACTCTTTCCATCCAAGAGTCCTATGGAGGAGTGGCAGACAGATTTAACATAACCAACAGTCTACAGTTTCAACACACCTGCATGATTTCTGTTCTCTTGTAATAACACATTTGTCACATTACATCTCCTGGCCCAGAGGACAAGCCCTACACATATCACAGTTAGAATTCAAAACAGCTGGGCTTCCTTAAATTGTCTGTGCAGTTGATGGATGCCACATTCCATTAGTAAAACCGCACTGTGAAAATCCTGTGGCCTATATCAATAGGAAACAGTTCTATTCTGTTATTCTTACAGGATTCTGTGACAGTCAGCGGCGGTTCTGTCATGTCAGTGTGGGTCACCCTGGTAGTTGGCATGATTCAAGGGCATTTCGGTTGTCAGAGGTAGGCCGACTTCTTGAGGAAGACCCACATTCCCTGTGTAGCAGGACGTTGAGAGGAGAAAACTACCTCTTCATATACAAGACTACGCCACCCTGTTAAACAGGGAACTATTAGTACTTATGAATTTAACCACTTACAAAGGGGCACGCAGGAGCGTGGTTTTCGAAAGGAGGGCCAGAGACGTGGATACAAAAAAATACAAAAGCTTTATTATTTCAGTAATTAAACAGCAGTCTAAAAAAAAACCAACAACACTTAAAGATTGTGGGACCAGATTAACATACAACATTCACAACAAAGAAGCAAAAGGGAGGCCGAGGCTTAACAATGGCAGGTACACTATTTTAATGAGCACAAGGCTCCTATAGCACTCTTACCACCCGGTGCACAGGTCTCAACACACGCACACCAATAAGGCCAAGCATGAACACACAGCACTCCGTGACAGAACCTCCACCACCGCACGTGAGGGCCTACTATAGCGGTCTGCCCTTAAGCCTCGGCTCCTGTAACGAAGGACAAAATTACCAAAAATGGGCTCAACATAAAACAAGGACACTTACTGGGTATTCCCTTATATCCCCGTGCACACACCGCACCTTAACCACGCGGCTTGTATCCAATGCCCCCGGTTGAATCAGGCTTTGATGGATCGAGATTTGGTTACATCCTGAATCCACCAAGGCCGGATAAATCCCCCCCTTGATACTCACAGGTATTTGGTATTTGCCGGCCTGACCGGGGGTGACCTGCGGGGCGTCCGGGATCCAGATCATTGTCCCCACATCCATCATTGGACACCTGTCCACAAAATGGTCCGGATCCCCGCAATGCCAGCAGGCCAGCCCAGACCTTCCCCCTGCCCTTCCCCCTGCCCCAGCGATGGGGAGTGGGCTGAACGATTGACGTGGAGAGAGCGGAGAAATGGAGGAGCTGTCCCCTCCAGCGGTCATCAGTCCCGCCCCCCGGGGCGGGACTCAAGGAGGGCCGGGTGGCCGGGACCTAGGGAGAGGGACAGGGCGAGAGAGAGAAGTGTGGGGAAGAGAGGGAGAGAGAGAGTTAGAGGGTAGGGATTCGCCGGCCCCTGGGCACGCCACCATGTGGTCCTCCGCCAGATGGATGTCTTCTTGGGTAGCCGAGCGATGAACTGCTCCAGCACCACCAGGTCAATGACATGCTCCAAGTCACTTCCCTCGGCCAGTAGCCACTTGAGGCAGGAGTCCCGGAGATGTTGGGCCATTGCGAAGGGCCGACCGGCTTCGCCCAAATACAGGGACCGGAAGCGCTGGCGATGTTGCTCGGGGGACCGGCCGACCCCCTGGATGATGGCCCTCTTCAGGTCGTCGAAGACCAGGAGATTCGCCACCGGAAGTTGTTGCGCGACCACCTGGGCTTCGCCGGAGAGCAGGGGGATGAGGCGCACCAGCCACTGCTCGCGGGGCCACCCGCACGCCTCTGCCGACTTCTGGAACAGCTCCAGGAACGCCTACGGATCGTCCTGGGGCCCCATCTTGTGCATTGGCAGATGCATGGGCGCGGCGGGTGGCCCGGCGGCCTCGGTGCGAACCTCCCGATCGATCCAGCTCCGGAACCTCTCGCGGTCCTCCTGCTGGGCCTGGACGATGGCTTGGAAGTGCTTCTCCTGGTCGGTCTTCAAGTCCAGCAGGGCCTGGTGTTGTTCGCGGTGCAGGACCACGAGGGAGGCGATGATGTCCGCAAACGGCGTGGAGGACGGGCTTTGCATGGTGGCGGCGGCGGTCCTTCTTCCTTCCCAGGTTTCGGCACCAGTGTAGAAGAGTTCAGAGGTTGAAAGGAAGAGGACGAGGGGTCGGCTTTACTGCTGACAGTTTTAATAATAGCAATCTTAAAATAAACATAAAGGTCGACAGAAAACTCAGATGGCACTCCGGTATGCGCAGGTTCAGATCACAGCGCGTCAGCAGTTGCTCTCTCTCTCTCTACACCTGCTTCTCCTGGCGTTAAATACTCTCCCCACGCCAATTACTGAAACAAGAGACAGGTGTTGATTATTTCCGTTCAGCCTGCTCACTCACCGTTCGTCTCCCAATTCTCTCTCCCGCTGCAGACTTCGCTAAACCACGCCTCCGCCTCCACATTCAGGATTTGGCACCAGAGCTGGATGTCGGATTAGCTCACTGTCCTTCTAACAGCACCCTTAAAAGGCAAAATAAAAATAAAGCAAAAACACTGCAACACAACAAAACAACCCAAATACAAAACTACAGAATGCAGTTAAACAAACCAACCAAATACACAAAAATAGGGAAAATGAATACCAAAAGCAAAAAACACACATAAAATAATAGGACTAGTGAAGAAGAAAAAAACAGCGGTCAAAGGAACAAAATGCTGGAGAGCAGGTGTCACACAAAACACATTAGTTGAGCATGCACGTGTTGGCGAGAAAGTTTGTCACAAGGGAAATCCGGATACACAAAGCAGCGGCACCAAACAGCGTTGCTCCGCAAATCTCGCCGAACGGCCAGTATCGGGGAACAGTCTATTCTTCCTAAAATAAAAAATAAAAAAAACATATACTTACGGTCTAAGCAATGAGCACTGCACAATAGTAGTAGTCCCACATACCTTCATTTCATAACTAGTCACACATCCAAATCACGCACACACTAAAGGATACCACCAAGTCACAAAGCACGGGACTGCGAGAAGGGCATGTAAGGGAATAGCAGCCACCAACAGCCCACCGCAGCGAACTATCCTCAATGCATCAAAGATGAAAAGAACTTGAAAGGGGCGGTCCCCGGGCAATGTTGCACAACACAGACGGTAAATCACACGCAAACGGTTACTAACATCTCCTTTTATATGATCCCGCACGATTCATAATTGGAACCTCGATGACCCAAGAGCATTAGGTTAATTAGGGACGTCCCACCACACCTGGTTCCTGAGGGCATGCATATAATTGGAGATTCTGCATCCTCTCTCGCTTCAGCTTATGAAGCCATACAGAGACAATGGCCACTTGACTGTCAGCCAGAGACGCTTCAATAGGAAACTGAATTTTGCTTGTGTAGTTATTGAGCATGCATTTGGAATTTTAAAATAAAAATTCAGGGGACTCAGATGTCTGCACATGAAAAAAAGTAAAGAACATTTCTTCTGCAGTCACAGCCGGTTGCATTCTTCATAACATCTGCCTGAAATCCAGTGACCAAATTGACGAGGATCAGCAGGCAGATGTTATGGAGGATGATCCATACCCACCAGAAGCCCACATTCACAATGATGCATCACATCATAGAGATGCAATCTGTGGCCGCCTGTGAACATCACATTTACTTCTACCTTCAACAATTCCCTCCATAAGAACTTGTTTAAACTTATCTTAAGAAGCTTTTTGATTTGACTGTTTTGTGAGCTGGTGGATGGGATTGTACAGGATTTTTTTAAGCGCTTACTATCAAATGATTGACATATATTCTGCTAGTCAACCACTGTCCCCCGTCTAGGAAGGAATGTTTTGTTTTATCTCTATAATGATGTGATAAGCAATAAAATTATAATACACATGGGAATGGATTATATAGTTAAACTTTATTTTGTAATAGATTATCATTTCCTGGGATTTACTGATTTTTAGTTGTTCAATGATTTCTCCAAGGCAGGTAAGAGATTTTTCTTCAAACATTCTTCTCCGCCTCTCTTTAAGTCTTCTTCGGCGCTCCAAGTCAGGCCACACTAGTGACTCTAGAGCAGCTTTTCTCCTCTCTGAATGCGGTTCATAAACTTCACAGAATGTGGATGTTGTTTGTCTCCTTCGGTGCATAGGGGCATAGCAGTGGAGGGACCTGGTTGTTCTTCTGGGAGAGGCTGTTCTTGGAAGCATGTGGCCTGTGCAATTGAGGACTTGGTCTGGGATGAGGTAGTGTTGAACAGAGGAGTCGAGCAGATTGTGCCTGATGGTGCACTCCCAACTCCAGATTTCCCAAATAAGTCTTCCATTTCCTTTGAGAAAACATCTAAATAGAGATGCTTTAGAAATTATTTTTTGTGTAAACCCAGTGATTTGCAGTAATTTCAAAACCAAAAAGCACACCAACCTTGTAATACTCCCATGCCACTTTTCCCTCTCCTGTTGACCAAAAAAAAAAAGTATTTTTGCACAATTTTTCATTGCTGATGTTGTAACCTTTTTCTTTGAAGACTAGCTCCAGCTTTTTGTAAAATGCTATTTTATTTCTGTAGTACAAATGCAGATACATTTGTGTGAGGTCATTTTCCTTGTTTCAACAAAGCACTCAACAAGGTCATGAGATTATCAATCACTGGAGGTGGACACTGAGACAGAGATGCTGGACATGGAGGGGGAAGTTGAGACAGAGTAATAACAGGAGGGGGAAACTGAGAAAGAGATGCTGGACAGTGGGTAGGATCTGCTAAAGAGAACACAATAATAAAAAATCCCCATGATCATTTTAAATGTTATTATGGTTAAAAGAAAAATGCCTTACCTTGTTTCTGTGCTGCAGATCTCACTTGTTGCATTATATATGCTGCATATTTTTTGCCTATAAAAATCAAATTTCAATCAATAAAAATAAAATTCATTATTTTTACATCAAGCAACCAATCTTTTTTTTTATTTAACATTCTTTATTCTCTCAGCAATTTCTTTGCTTACTGTTAATGTGATTGCTCCCTGGGAGTCTGATAGTGTTAGTAACATATTCTCCATCTTGCAACATATTCGTATTATTAGTAACATATTCTCCTTAACATGCAAGCGGTGTTCGCTTATCAAAGTGAAGTCTTAAAGGGGTACCAAGATCCTTTGAGTAAACTTCAAGCAGTCAACGAACACTTGGCGAGCTAAATCCAGTCACTTCCATCAACCACGCCTAGAGAGGTGAGTTTTGCACTACCCGATAAATTTGATGGTTCTGATGATAGATGTCGGGGCTTTGTTCGTCAAGTGAAGATTTATTTCGAATCAGGAAGACAAGTTTAAAAGAAATGTGCCGTCATGATGTCCTTGTTGTCTGGGAAGGCGATTGACTGGGCTGCAGCTGTTTGGGATACTGACATGAGATTCAGACGATCCTTTGACTATTTCCTGCAACAACTTCAAGAAGTGTTTGAATATCCCGCAGGGGGCAAGGATATATCAACTCAACTTCTGCAAATGTCGCAAGGAAACAGAACAGCCGCAGAGTACGCCAACTTGATTCGCACCCTCGCTGCTCAGAGTGGATGGAATGATGTTTCTCTAAAAGCCGTATTCCAGAGAAGCCTCAACACGGATCTCCAGGCAGAGCTAGTATGTAAAGGAGAAAATTTCACCGTTTACTGACTTCGTCACACTTGCAATCAAGATGGATCATTTGATGGGACAGACTCCGCGAGGAAGGTATGTGAAGGAAATACCGCCTGTTATCCCAACTGTAATTAAAACTATAACGCCCGAAGAATCCATGCAAGTCAACTTTATCAAACTTTCGGAAAGTGAATGAGCACGGCGATGCCATCTCCGCCTCTGTTTCTACTGCGTTCTACTCTGTTTCTTGGTATCCTTCATGCGGTGGAGCCACTGCAGCGGAGCGTGGTCCGAACAGAAGGTGAACTCCCGTCCCAGGAGATAATAGCGGAGGGTGAGGACAGCCCATCTGATGGCAAGGCACTCTTTCTCTATGGTGCTGTACTTAGCCTCTCTCTTCGAGAGCTTCCGGCTAATGTACAGCACCGGCCGTTCCTCCCCCTCTATCTCCTGGGACAGGACTGCCCCCAGCCCCCTGTCCATCGCGTCTGTCTGCAACAGAAAAGGGAGAGAAAAATCAGGAGAGTGTAACAACGGCCCGCCACACAGAGCAGCCTTGACCTGGGTAAAGGCCTGCTGACACGGCTCCGTCCACTGGACCGTATCTGGCACCTCCTTTTTAGTAAGGTCAGTCAAAGGGCTGGTGAGGTCCAAATAATTAGGAATAAACCGTCTATAATATCCCGCCAGCCCCAAGAACTGCCTCACGTCCTTTTTGGTCTTGGGATGTGGGCAGGTCGCAATAGCGGCTGTCTTATCAATTTGCGGATGCACCTGTCCATACCCCAAGTGGAAGCCCAGATACCTTACTTCCACACACCCAATCGCACACTTCTTTGGGTTGGCCGTGAGCCCTGCTCCCCTCAGCGACCTCAGGACAGCCCTCAGATGCTGCATATGCCGCTGCCAATCATACTAAATATAATGATATCATCCAGGTAGGCAGCCGCATATGCAGCATGGGGCCGCAGAATCTTATCCATGAGGCTCTGGAAGGTAGCAGGTGCCCCGAACAAGCCAAACGGAAGGGTAACAAATTGGTGTAATCCAAACGGCATTGTAAAAGCTGTCTTTTCTCTGAATAATGGAGACAAGGGGATCTGCCAATAGCCCTTTGTTAAGTCCAATGTCAAATAAAAACGAGCCGTGCCCAGCCAATCAAGCAACTCGTCAACCCGCGGCATTGGATACGTGTCGAATTTCGACACAGCATTCACCTTGCGATAATCCACAGAACCGGACTGAGCCATCCGTTTTCGGAACTAAAACTATCGGGCTCACCCAGTTACTGTTGGATTCTTCTATTACCCCCATGTCAAGCATAGTGCCTAATTCAGCCTGAACTACTTTTTTCTTGTGCTCAGGTAAGCGATACGGCCGGCGATACGGCCGGCGAACTACCACGCCCGGCTCGGTCTCGATATGGTGCTGAATCAGGTTAGTACGGCCCGGTAGGGGCGAGAAGACGTCGGCAAACTCTGCCTGTAATTTTGCTAAATCAGTGAGTTGGGACGGCGAGAGGTGATCTCCACCTGGAGCCAGGGCAAGGGATTGTGGTTTAATATTCGCCTCTGGTCCGCGATCATTCCCCCCCCCCCCCAATCACCGTTGCCAACATCACTGATTCTGCCTCATTCCATTTTATAAGGAGGTTGAGATGGTAGATCTGACGGGACCCGTTCCTATCGGACAGTATTACCTCATAATCGAGATCTCCGACTTGTCGTGCGACCTCAAACGGTCCCTGCCACTTAGCCATTAATTTAGAGCTCAACATTGGGAGTAATACAAGTACTTTCTCTCCCGGTGCAAATTTGCATAACCTAGTTCCCCTGTTATACAGCTGGCTCTGGCGGTCCTGGGCTTGTAACAAATTCTCCATTGATAGCCGCCCCAATGTGTGGAGTTTTGTTCTCAAGTCCAGCACATACTGAATTTCGTTTTTGCCCTGAGATGGTCCCTCCTCCCAAGTTTCTCTCAGTACGTCGAGCACCCCCCGGGGCTGGCGTCCATAGAGATGCTCGAAGGGGGAAAACCCTGTGGAGGCTTGTGGGACCTCTCGCACAGCGAATAGCAAGGGCTCTAGCCACCTATCCCAATTGTTGGCGTCTTCCTGAACAAACTTACAGATCATGGATTTAAGAGTGCAATTAAATCGTTCGACCAGGTCGTCGGTTTGTGGGTGACAGACGCTAGTTCGAATCGATTTAATGGCCAACAATCCGTACAGTTCGCATAGCGTACGTGACATAAACGCCGTGCCCTGATCGGTGAGGATTTCTTTTGGAACCCCCACCCAGGAGATAAGACGAAACAGGGCATCCGCAACACTTTTAGCGGAAATGTTGCGGAGGGCTACCGCTTCAGGATATCGTGTTGCATAATCAACTATGACCAATGCAAAGCGATGTCCTCGTGCCGATCGCTCTAATGGCCCGATGAGGTCCATACCAATTCTCTTGAAGGGGACCTGCATTAAGGGAAGAGGGCGCAAAGGTGCTTTTGGGGCGGCCAGTAGGTTCACCAACTGACATTCCCGACAAGACGCGCACCACCTGCGCACGTTGTCATGAATGCCCGGCCAAAAGAAACGGGTCATGAGGCGATTTAGTGTTGCTGCCTGTCCCAAATGGCCCGCCATAGGGTTAGAATAAGCCGCATGGAAAAGCATTTCCCTGCGGCTCTTTGGAATTAACAATTGGGTTTTATTCACTTTTGTCCGAGCGTCTTGGGTCACTCGATACAACCGGTCTTTTAAAATGGCAAAACACGGATAAGTGAGTGGGAGGGCAGGTTGGAGAGGCTGGCCATCGATGGAGTGGACCTGTTGAAATGCATGCTTTAATGTCTCATCCTGAGACTGCTCCAGAGGAAAGTCATCACGCTCCAAGAGAATCAGTCTCCCGATTTCGTTCGTTTCCCCTGAAGCAAACCCCAGCGGTCCTGGCTCAGTTTCTCCCACCTGTACCCGCGCAGTCTCCTTCCATGCCTTACTTCCCCAAGAGGCATCCGCACATAACGACCCCAATAAAACCGTAAACGCGGGCCAATTCGTTCCCAAAATTATCGGATGCCGGAGGTGGGGACTAACCGCCACCTCTACACTATGCTTTTGTCCCCGGAATTGAATAATAATTGGGACGACCGAATACTCCACCACATCCCCGTGTACACACCGCAACTTAACCACGTGGCTTGTATCCAATGCCCCCGGTTGAATCAGGCTTTGATGGACTGAGGTTTGGTTGCATCCTGAATCCACCAAGGCCTGATCGAGTGGAGAAACGGAAGCACTGTCCCCTCCGGAAGCCACAAGCCCCACCCCCTGGGCGGGGCCCTTGGAATCGCAAAATGCCCTTGGTCAATCCCGCCCCGCCCCCGGGACACGAGGAGGGCCAGGTGGACGGGACCTAGGGAGAGGGACAGGGCGAGAGAGAGAAGGGGGAGAAAGAGAATAAGAGAGAGAGTTAGAGGGCAGGGGTTCACCGACCCCTGGGCACGCCACCATGTGGTCCTCCGCCAGATGGATGGCCGAGTCCAGCGACGTGGGGCCGTGGCACTGGACCCACTCGGCCGTCTTCTTGGGAAGCCGAGCGATGAACTGCTCCAGGACCACCAGGTTGACGACATGCTCCACGTCACTTCCCTCGGCCAGTAGCCACTTGCGGCAGGAGTCCCGGAGCTGTTGGGCCTTCGCGGAGGGCCGACTGGCCTCGCCCAAGTCCAGGGACCGGAAGCGCTGGCGATGTTGCTCGGGCGACCGGCCGACCCGCTGGATGATGGCCCTCTTCAGGTCGTCGAAGACCAGGAGGTTCGCCACCGGAAGTTGTTGCGCGGCCACCTGGGCCTCACCGGAGAGCAGGGGAATGAGGCGCACCGGCCACTGCTTGCGGGGCCCCTCACAGGCCTCCGCCGACTTTTTGAAGAGCTCTTGTGTAGTGGCAGGTGCATGGGGGTGGTGGGCGGCCCGGCGGCCTCGGCGCGAACCTCCCGATCAATCCAGCTCCGGAACCTCTCGCGGTCCTCCTGCTGGGCCTGAACAATGGCTTGGAAGCGCCTCTCCTGATCATTCCTCAGGTCCAGCAGGGCCTGGTGTTGTTCGCGGTGCAGGACCGCGAGGGAGGCGATGATATCCGCAAGCGGTGTGGAGGACGGGCTTTGCATGGCGGCGGCGGCGGTCCTTCTTCCTTCCCGGGTTTCGGCATCAGTGTAGTATGTTCGTGGGAGGAAAGGAAGAGGACAAAGGGGTCGGCTGGACTGCTGACGAATTTATCAAACGAAAATTACTAAAAGTTCACAAACACCCAATGGTGACTTTTACCCTGACACGTTCGCACAACACTTTCGGTTTACTCCTTCCGGTTTCTGTTTCCGGCTCGGGTCAGCAGTCCGTCTCTCTCTCTCTCTTGCTTCCGTCTCTCCTGGCGTTTTATACTCTCTCCACGCCAATTACTGGAACAAGAAACAGGTGATGATAATTTCTGCCCAAACCACTCACTTACCGCTCGTCTCCTGATTCTCTCTCCGGTTGCAGACTTCGTTAAACCCTGCCCCCCCGCCACAATCGTCAAGAAGTATAACTTACC
Organism: Carassius carassius; assembly: GCF_963082965.1. NCBI lineage: Eukaryota > Metazoa > Chordata > Actinopteri > Cypriniformes > Cyprinidae > Carassius > Carassius carassius. The sequence goes on along the minus strand of NC_081755.1, from coordinate 14,148,171 downwards.
CGTCCAACCATGTAACCCACCCATTAAGATCAAAGCCATCAACGACACAGCAATCGGAACTGGAACAATTCAACAAACCAAGACACTTACATTGCAAGTGGGGTTATTTCACTAGGAGTCCATATCCTGTCGTTAACTCTCCTAAGCATGAAGTCATTCTCGGATTCCCATGGCTGTTCATTCACGACCCCGTCCTGTCCTGGCATCAGGGTGAGTTGACCAAGTTGTCAGTTTCTCGTCAGTTCCCCAGCCTTGCTGTATCACTAGTGTTGAAAGTCCCTCGAGTACCAAGACTGTCAATATTCCCCCCTGTTACGAAGACCTAGCAGAGGTCTTTAGCAAATCTAAGGCAACGCAGCTACCACCTCATCGTCCCTGGGACTGTAGTATTGATTTACTCCCCAATGCCATGCCCCCCAAGAGTTGTGTTTATCCCTTATCTCGTACAGAATCCCAAGCCATGGAGGATTATATTGAGGAGGCCCTGACTTCAGGACTTATCCGACCTTCCACTTCTCCAAAGTCCAACTTCCACTTCTCCAAAGAAAAAGGACGAAGGACTCAGGCCCTGTAATGATTATCGGGGATTAAACAACGTCGCAGTAAAATTCTGCTACCCTTTGCCATTGGTCCCTTCAGCTTTGGAACAGCTCCGTGAAGCAAGGATATACACCAAACTAGACTTACGAAGTGCATACAACCTCATTCGCATCAAGGAGGGCGACAAGTGGAAGACTGCTTTCCTCACCACTAGAGAGCACTATGAGTATCAGGTCATGCCGTATGGACTTGCCAACGCACCCACTGTCTTCCAGTCCTTCATAAATGAAATCTTCCGTGACCTGCTTAACCAGTACGTAATTGCCTACATTGATGACATTCTCATCTACTCCAAGTCTGAAGCAGAACACGTTGACCATGTCAAGACCGTCTTCACTCGGCTCCTGAAGAATCACCTGTACGTCAAGGCAGAGAAATGTGAGTTTCACGTCAAGCAGACATCATTCCTGGGTTATCACATTAGTCATCAAGGTGTTAAGATGGATGAGGCCAAGGTCAAGGCAGTAACGGAGTGGCCCCAACCTTCCATTGTCAGGGAACTTCAGAGATTCCTGGGATTTGCAAACTTTTACAGAAGGTTAATTAGAAATTACAGCATGGTTGCAGCACCACTGACATCACTCCTCAAGGAGAAACCTTCCAAGCTCAGGTGGAGTGAGGAGGCTACTCAAGCATTCAATTTCTTAAAAGTTAAATTTACCATGGCTCCTATCCTCAAGCACCCTGACCCCAACTTACCATTCATCGTGGAAGTAGATGCCTCGGACTCAGGCATTGGGTCCGTACTCTCCCAGCGCCATGGTCAACGGGGTAAACTGTACCCTGTGCATTCTTTTCCAGGGAGTTAACGGCAACCGAACAAAACTATGATGTAGGGAATAAGGAACTCCTATCTATGAAAGCAGCGATAGAGCAATGGAGGCACTGGCTCGAGGGAGCAGTCCACCCGTTCCAGGTGATTACCGATCATAAAAACCTGGAGTACATTAAAAGTGCAAAACAACTCAACCCTCGCCAAGCTCGATGGTCCCTCTTCTTCACACGCTTCCAATTCTCAGTGGCTTATCGCCCAGGAAGTAAAAACAGTAAGGCAGATGCTCTATCCAGGCAGTATGATCTTCTCATGGACAACAAAACCCCAGAATACATTCTGCCTCCATCTGTAATCATTGCCCCAATTACTTGGGATATCATGGAAGAGATCCAACGGGAACAGATCCAAGATCCAGCTCCTACCAACTGCCCTCCTAACCTCCATTACGTTCCACAAGGTCTGCGCCCCAGAGTCATTCAGTGGGTCCACTCCTCAGTCAGCTCTGGCCACCCAGGTATCTCCCGCACTCTACACCTGGTACGTAACTCATTCTGGTGGCCTTCCATGTCCAAGGACATCACTAATTACGTCAAAGCTTGTCAGGTTTGTGCTCAATCTAAGACCCCCAAAGAATTACCCTCTGGACTCATGGAACCTCTGCCCATTCCACAACATCCCTGGTCTCACTTATCAATAGACTTTGTTACAGACTTACTGCTGTCCCATGGTTTCCCAACAATACTTGTTATCATTGACAGGTTCTCCAAGTCCTGCCGGTTAGTCCCCTTGAAAGGACTCCCCACCGCCATGGAGACGGCACAGGCTATGTTCCACCACGTATTCAGGAACTATGGAATCCCGGAGGATATTGTCAGTGACAGAGGTACCGGTACAGGATTCTGTAACGCCACGCCAGCAGAGGGAGCTCTCACCGGAGTATTGACTGTTCACCACTCCCTCTGCTTCTACAGTCATTTCCTGTTTGGGACTATTTAACATGAGTCAGCATGTTACTTCTCTGTATTGCCAGTTTACCTGCCTTACCGAGCTTTTCCCTTGTGAGTATTCTGACTGCCTGAGTGTTCACGATTCTGCCTTTTACCTCGTTCACGTCTCTTGGATTGCCCCTTTGGATTTATTGCTTGATTGGACTGATGTTTGTGTTTGACCTGTTCGCCTGCCTACTCGTCCCTGCCTACTGGATAACCCCTGTGTATGTTAAAAGATCGGACTGCCCTTACGGTATTGACACTTTGCCTGGTTACACGACTCTGATTGTAAGATCTTCCTTTAATAAACTCCTGCAAATGGATTCGCATTCTGCCTCAGCCTCTTTCGTTACACAAATACATTAAAGAACTAGAGATATGATGACTAGTTGCCTATAAGTATTGTAATGGTGCAAAAAGTCAAACTTCAGAGGCATGTCATCAATAATATTTAATGGAATGTAAATGTACATCCAGCTTAGCTGCAATAAACATTAGCGTTGTCAAAATGAATAATTAAACCAAGTGTTTAATAAAACAAATAAAAATGAAAAATAACTCATAATCATGATACCTTCTTGATTGATACCTTCCTCTATTCGCTACATGCGTCTGCTATGTCCTGTGTTGGGGGGTAACGGGTTACAAAGTTGGTATAGCCTACTTATCACAACATTGTCAATTGCAAACGCTAATTTATTCAAACGTCTCGTTACCCGAACTACCTACAGTAACTTAATTTGCAGAGGTAGAAGAGAAAGCACCCAATTCAGAAATAATAACTTTTAAGAAATATATTTTTTGATAAACGAACCCAACTCTGGCTATGTGCTTGCTGGAGTCTGATGTGATTTGTGTCATGTGCAGGTGTGACAGATCGCGTACAAAGTCAAAGTCAAAGTCACCTTTATTTATATAGCGCTTTAAACAAAATACATTGCGTCAAAGCAACTGAACAACATTCATTAGGAAAACAGTGTCAATAATGCAAAAATGATTGTTAAAAGCAGTTCATCATTGGATTCAGTTATGTCATCTCTGTTCAGTTAAATAGTGTCTGTGCATTTATTTGCAATCAAGTCAACGATATCGCTGTAGATGAAGTGTCCCCAACTAAGCAAGCTAGAGGCGACAGCGGCAAGGAACCGAAACTCCATCGGTGACAGAATGGAGAAAAAAACCTTGGGAGAAACCAGGCTCAGTTGGGGGGCCAGTTCTCCTCTGACCAGACGAACCAGTAGTTCAATTCCAGGCTGCAGCAAAGTCAGATTGTGCAGAAGAATCATCTGTTTCCTGTGGTCTTGTCCTGGTGCTCCTCTGAGACAAGGTCTTTACAGGGGATCTGTATCTGGGGCTCTAGTTGTCCTGGTCTCCGCTGTCTTTCAGGGCAGTAGAGGTCCTTCCTAGGTCCTTCCTAGGTGCTGATCCACCATCTGGTCTGGATACATACTGGATCCAGGTGACTGCAGTGACCCTCTGATCTGGACACAGACTGGATCTGGTGGCCACGGTGACCTCGGAACAAGAGAGAAACAGACAAATATTAGCGTAGATGCCATTCTTCTAATGATGTAGCAAGTACATAGGGTGTTATGGGAAGTGTTTCCGGTTCCGGTTGACCTAATTAATGCAGCCTAAAAATCCCTTAACGGATCTGGATAATAAAAGCATATTAGTATGTTATGTGTATGCCAGGTTAAAGAGATGGGTCTTTAATCTAGATTTAAACTGCAAGAGTGTGTCTGCCTCCCGAACAATGTTAGGTAGGTTATTCCAGAGTTTAGGCGCCAAATAGGAAAAGGATCTGCCACCCGCAGTTGATTTTGATATTCTAGGTATTATCAAATTGCCTGAGTTTTGAGAACGTAGCGGACGTAGAGGATTGTAATGTAAAAGGAGCTCATTCAAATACTGAGGTGCTAAACCATTCAGGGCTTTATAAGTAATAAGCAATATTTTAAAATCTATGCGATGCTTGATAGGGAGCCAGTGCAGTGTTGACAGGACCAGGCTAATATGGTCATACTTCCTGGTTCTAGTAAGAACTCTTGCTGCTGCATTTTGGACTAGCTGTAGTTTGTTTACTAAGCGTGCAGAACAACCACCCAATAAAGCATTACAATAATCTAACCTTGAGGTCATAAATGCATGGATTAACATTTCTGCATTTGACATTGAGAGCATAGGCCGTAATTTAGATATATTTTTGAGATGGAAAAATGCAGTTTTACAAATGCTAGAAACGTGGCTTTCTAAGGAAAGATTGCGATCAAATAGCACACCTAGGTTCCTAACTGATGACGAAGAATTGACAGAGCAACCATCAAGTCTTAGACAGTGTTCTAGGTTATTACAAGCAGAGTTTTTAGGTCCTATAATTAACACCTCTGTTTTTTCAGAATTTAGCAGTAAGAAATTACTCGTCATCCAGTTTTTTATATCGACTATGCAATCCATTAGTTTTTCAAATTGGTGTGTTTCACCGGGCTGTGAAGAAATATAGAGCTGAGTATCATCAGCATAACAGTGAAAGCTAACACCATGTTTCCTGATGATATCTCCCAAGGGTAACATATAAAGCGTGAAGAGTAGCGGCCCTAGTACTGAGCCTTGAGGTACTCCACACTGCACTTGTGATCAATAGGATACATCTTCATTCACTGCTACGAACTGATGGCGGTCATATAAGTACGATTTAAACCATGCTAATGCACTTCCACTGATGGCAACAAAGTGTTCAAGTCTATGCAAAAGAATGTTGTGGTCAATTGTGTCAAACGCAGCACTAAGATCCAATAAAACTAATAGAGAGATACACCCACGATCAGATGATAAGAGCAGATCATTTGTAACTCTAAGGAGAGCAGTCTCAGTACTATGATACGGTCTAAATCCTGAATGGAAATCCTCACATATACCATTTTTCTCTAAGAAGGAATATAATTGTGAGGATACCACCTTTTCTAGTATCTTGGACAGAAAAGGGAGATTCGAGATTGGTCTATAATTAACTAGTTCTTTGGGGTCAAGTTGTGGTTTTTTGATGAGAGGCTTAATAACAGCCAGTTTGAAGGTTTTGGGGACATATCCTAATGACAATGAGGAATTAATACAAATAAAACCAATAGCGTACAAACCAATAGGGTAAGCCGAAATTAAATACCAGTAACTAATCTATTTTTTAAATTTAAGGAGTGGAAGGTACAGATAATTGCATGAAAATGTAAGGAGTAGAAGTAAAAAGTCAGCTGAAAAATGATTACTCTAGTAAAGTATAGATACCCAAAATTTCTACTTAAGTAATGTAACAAAGTATTTATACTTCGTTGCTTGACACCTCTGAAACAGACATAGCATTCTTGACTGAGACACACCTGCTTGATTAGGATCACTCCAGACTCAAGAGAGGGGGCTTTTCCCAGATTTTTCACTCCAAATATAATGCTAAGTGCCGTGGTGCGGCCATTCTCGTCCACAGGGAAGTGCAATTTGTACAGACAAATATGATCCAAGATAAAGACGGTCGTTTTATTATTGTTCAAGGACAATTATTTAATTTAGCAGTAGTACTGGCCTGCGTCTATGCGCCAAACTGGGATAATACTAATTTTTTCTTTTATTTCTTTTTCTTCTAATTTTTTTTTTTTGATAATACTAGACTTTTTTTTCATTCCTTCCAGAACTAAACAGTCACAAATTGGTCCTCGGGGGAGATTTAAACTGTGTTCTGGATCCCATAATGGACCGTTCTAGAGCTGTACCGAGAATACTTAGTAAATCAGCAGAGACCATTAACGCTTTTCTCCAAGTGTACGGGGTGATTGATGCATGGAGATATAGAAATCCGGTTTCTAGACAGTATTCTTTCTTTTCTCCAGCGCATAATTCGTATTGCAGGATAGACTACTTTTTACTGGACAAGAAACTCCTCCTCCTGTTGAGGTCCAGTGAATATGATGGTATCGTTATCTTTGACCATAGCCCAGTAAAAATGTTGCTTTGCTTTCCAGATAACGAACCTCCACAACGCAACTGGAGCCTTAAGCCGGGCATACACCGTGCGATTTCGGCAAGGTACCAACTCACACTGTATGAGTAGATCGCATGCGATGTAAAGCCAAAGCTCATGATTTTTACGTGCTCACTGTACGGTCCGATCGTCAAGTTGCGATTTGACTGCTTAAACTATACGTGGTGAATCAACACATAGGATACCTCAGAACCCGGATGTTTGGCTGTTTCAGAATAAACATGCTTTCCCAGGATAAATGCACTGCTTTGGTGATATGCGCAATTCTGTGTGCTGAAACATCCAAAAAAAAAAGGCAGGCAGCTGCAGCTGCAGCTCAGCAGCTATATCCTACCAACTTTTCTCTCTGGCATTCCTGTCGTGGTAAGTTGACGATGACACGTTGAAAAGGCTGACATGTTGCTGCCATAACTCCACAAGTTTTCCCTCCATCATTTCAGTCCACACTACACACCATGTCGCAATGGTTTCATTTATGGTTTCGCTCATGCGCAGTGAGGGAAATGCTGAAAATCGGTTCTTAGCCCTGCTTCAATAGTGCGATACCTCACGAGAGGGGACCAAAATTTCTGGCATGTCAGAAATCCATCAGACCAACCGATTGCCGGTCGGGAGAGGTTAATTAACTCTCGTTTCCCCTTGTACACTGCACGAACACTGCACAACAAACGACGCAAGACAATTCTGAAAATCGGCCGACCTGAAAAAGAGTCGCACGAGTCCGAATTCGGCTCAAAATCAGATAAAAATCGCACAGTGTATGCCTGGCCTTAACCCACGTCTTATGTCTGATGAAGATTTTGTTAAAGGGATAGTTCACCCAAATAGCAAAATTATGTCATTAATAACTTACCCTCATGTTGTTCCAAACCCGTAAGACCTCCATTTATCTTTGGAACACAGTTTAAAATATTTTAGATATAGTTGTAGTCCGAGAGCTCTCAGTCCTTCCATTAAAGCTGTGTGTACAGTCTACTGTCCATGTCCAGAAAGGTAAGAAAAACATCAAAGTAGTCCATGTGACATCAGATGGTCAGTTAGAATTTTTTTAAACATCAAAAATACATTTTGGTCCAAAAATAGCAAAAACTATGACTTTATTCAGCATTGTCTTCTCTTACGTGTCTGTTGTGTGAGAGAGTTCAAAACAAAGCAGTTTGTGATATCCGGTTTGTGAACGAATCATTCGATGTTACCAGATCTTTCTGAACCACATCACCAAATCCAATTGAATCGTTCTAAACCTAAACGTTTCGTGTCTCCAATATGCACTAAGCCACAAATGGCTTAAGCAGTTAACTTTTTTAAATGTGGCTGACAATCCCTCTGAGTTCAAACAAACCAATAACCCGGAGTAATTCATGTACTGAAACAGTACACTGACTGAACTGCTGTGAAGAGAGAACTGAAGATGAACACTGAGCCGAAACAGATAATGACTCGTTCAGGGTGTGGATGGGTCGGAAAAAAAGGAGTAAGTAGTAAGAGGAAAATCTGAGATGTGAGGGTCTGTTTTTCAAGCAGAAGCATTTTCGAACTTGCTTCCACAGGAAGGGAATCCTGAAGACCCTGTGTGTGGCCTGCACTGCTAGCGGATGCAGCCTCACGCTAGCGTTTACTATTACTGTTATTGCGGATGGAGGCCGCTTAACAGAAAAATGTTTATTAGTAGCATGAGGGAGTGGAAGAGTTGTGGGCATGTTTACAAATGGAGGCAGCCTCACATTTGCTTCAGCTTTAACATCCCCTTATCCATCTATAACAGCCCATCCTCACTCCAGCCATCCCAGCAGTGCCCGCTCTTGCAGGAGCCTCTATCTGTATTTTTTCCACTGCCACAACAGTGTCTGCTCATGCAGGAGCATCAATCTTTATTTCCCCACTGCCACAGCAGTGCCTTCTCCCGCAGGAGCCTTTTCCCGTATTTCCTCACTGCCACAGCAATGTCTGCTCCCGCAGGAGCCTTTTCATGTATTTCCTCACTGCCGCAGCAGTAGCCGCTCCTGCAGGAGCCTCTATCTACAGTACAGACCAAAAGTTTGGACACACCTTCTCATTCAAAGAGTTTTCTTTAATTTCATGACTATGAAAATTGTAGATTCACACTGAAGGCATCAAAACTATGAATTAACACATGTGAGGCTTCACTTCAATGACTCCATGAGCAATCCAGTTCTGTTATAGATCAGTGGTGTCAATAAACATAATAATAATGTATTACTACAGCCATGTGGACTTAACAGACCCATGCACACAGCACCCATAAAGTCCTCAAGACACATCAGATTTTAGCCTTGTTTAATATCAGGTTCAGACACCCATCCCTTCTTATAAGAGAAGCAAAAAACCAACAGTTGCAAACTACATGACAGCATAAGAATTATATATACATATATATAAAAGAAAGCAAATTACATATACAAGAATAAAACTTTGTGATATTGTTTTTTTTTTTTTTGTAAGAAACTGTTTTTATTATGTCTGAGTAGAGCAGATGAATGATTGAAACACTTCCCACATGTAATGCAGTGATAAGGTTGCTCTCCATTGTGGATCCTCTCATGTGTTTTCAGACTTGATGACACACTGAATCTCTTGTCACATAGTATGTATTTTATGATGTTCTTTCAGACTTTGCAGACATGAAAAACTCTTTCCACAAAAATTACACGAATGTGGCTTAACCTTTGCATGAACTTTCATGTGCTGCTTCAGGTCTGGAGCCCTCAAATACATTTTACTGCATTGATCACATGTTTACAGTTTCTCTCTAATGTGGAAATTCATATGTTGCTTAAGCTGTGATGATCGTTTGAAACTGTTCCCACACTGATCACAAGTGTGTGGTTTTTCTCCAGTATGAACTGTCATATGCACTTTAAGGTGTCCTTTTAGTGTGTAACTCTTCCCACACTGATCACAAGTGTGTGGTTTCTCTCCAGTGTGGAGCCTCTCATGTGTTTTCAGACTTGATGATTTACTGAATCTCTTGTCACAGTGTGAACACTTGTAAGGTTTCTCTCCAGAGTGGATCCTCTGGTGCAGTTTTAAAGTGCTCGCTGAAGTATAAGTCTTTTCACACTTAAAGCACATGTATTCTAGTTTAGTATGTATTTTATGATGTTCTTTCAGACTTTGCAGACATGAAAAACTCTTTCCACAAAAATTACATGAATGTGGCTTAACCTTTGTATGAACTTTCATGTGCTGCTTCAGGTCTGGAGCCCTCAAATACATTTTACTGCATTGATCACATGTGTACAGTTTCTCTCTAATGTGGAAATTCATATGTTGCTTAAGCTGTGATGATCGTTTGAAACTGTTCCCACACTGATCACAAGTGTGTGGTTTTTCTCCAGTATGAACTGTCATATGCACTTTAAGGTGTCCTTTTAGTGTGAAACTCTTCCCGCATTGATCACAAGTGTGTGGTTTCTCTCCAGTGTGGATCCTCTCGTGTCTTTTAAGGTGTCCTGACCGATTGAATCTCTTGCCACAGTGTGAACACTTATAAGGTTTTTCTCCAGTGTGGATGCTTATGTGATCTTTAAGGTGTGATGATATTGAGAAACTCTTCCCGCATTGATTACATGTGTGCGGTTTCTCTCCAGTATGAACTCTCATGTGAACATAAAAATGATATTTGCTCGTCAAACTCATTCCACACTGAGTGCAGGTGAAAGATTTATAGGCTTTTATTTTCTTTACATTTTTCTGTTTGTTGTGAGAACAACTCGAGGGTTTTTCTCCAGTTTTGACATGATTTTTCTCCTCAACTTCACTCAGTTCTTCTTTCTCCTCGTTTTCTTCAATCACCTCTGAAATATAAGTAAGCATGGGTTATTTATATCGAAATCACCTTAAAGCTTTATAACTCAGCATTATTAATGAAGATTCAGGGTTCATCATAATTCATAAGGGTCTCTTAGTAAAATTTTTTTTACATTTTTTGATGCTTTTTTATTGTTGTTTATAAATGATACATCCCTGAAACTTTCCATGAATGTGGTACATTGAGCTTAATTTTATTATTTTTTTGAACATTAAAAAAATCAAACTTTTCAGTGAGGATAACTATTAAATGTTTGATCAACTACACAATTATCTAACATGCACATTATTGAAAAAAGATAACCTATTACAACAAATCTTAAACTGCTTGAAGATTTACAACTTTCTGCATACCAGCGCGAGCAGAACTCATTAGCATTTAAAGATAAATGAAGAGTAAAGACCAACCTCCGTGTTCCTCATGATTTATTCTCCAGGTTTCTGGTTCCTCGTGTTTTATTCTCCAGGTTTCTGGTTCCTCGTGTTTTATTCTCCAGGTTTCTGGCTCCTCTTGTTTTATTCTCCAGGTTTCTGGTTCCTCTTGTTTTATTATCAAAGTTTCTGGCTCCTCTTGTTTTATTCTCCAGGTTTCTGGCTCCTCTTGTTTTACTTTCCAGGTTTCTGGTTCCTCGAGTTTTATTCTCCAGGTTTCTGGTTCCTCGTGTTTTATTGTGCAGGTTTCTGGTTCCTCGTGTTTTATTCTCCAGGTTTCTGGTTCACTCGTGTTCTCTTCTCTCTCTTCTTTAACAAACACGATGTTCATAGCAGCAGATCTCAGTTCAGATGATAAACTCCTCCAGATATTCATGGTTGTTTCAAAACTTAGACAAGACTGTGAGGAGGACGAGAAAGTTAAAGGTATTTAACTTACTGACCTCGTTTAAAAACAGTATTTTTTTTTTTACAGAATTAACATGTCTAGCCGTTTGTATTAAACCAGCATCACAACAAAACAACAGACAGCGGAGTGAGCCTAGTCTTCTTCCTCTGAGGTTTAATGTTGTTTGTCAAACAAATGTATGTGTTCTAGCGCCACCCGCTGGACTGGAGTTAGAAGCGGCGAGAGGAGGGAGATGGCTGCAGTCCCGGAGCAGGCAGATCTACGTTCCAGACAGTTGCTGCCTCCAAGATGGGATACATCCCTATTATAGTAGGAAAAAAGCAGTAGGCGAGCAAATGAGTTTGTTTGAATGATCAGTATTCATAAAAGAGTAGGCGAAAATTACTCTAATTCTCGCGAGATTCGGACGTACATTTACTTAATTTGCTTTCTAATATGCCCTAAGGAAAAAAAGTATGGGTACGTCCGAAATCACATACTGCGTACTACATTTGAATTTAAACGTACTACTCGACCGTTAGAACAGTATACGTTCTATATAGTATGTGGGTAGTGTGAATGGAACTCGGACGTACTACATCATCCATGGTGTCGTCACATGACGTGCGTCTTCACAACAGCGCGACAATTTAAAGAGCCCACTCGACTGCGCGGACATCAGCAATGTTTATTCATTAATATTAATTATTGTAGTCGTTACCGCTTTCATCTGCGTTTTAACGTTGATAGGATCAACAGCTCAAGAGGAGGAATAGGTCAGCTGCTAGCAGATCATGCCTTAGTCGACAACTTATACAATTTTTATCAAATAACGTAAGTATAATCACCTATTTAGCCTGCAAATTTTACCTCAGAATAAAAAGAGATGAACACCATGACAGAGGCTGATTTAGATCAACGAAATTAAGTATTTATTGTTGTGAATAATTAAAAATACACAGGACAAACAAGACACATGAAAAAATGAATAAACTTGAATTAATGCATACATACTGTATATATATATAGAGAGAGAGAGAGCGAGCGAAAGAGAAAAAGAGAATTAATACAATATATACATATGCTAAATAAATATTACAAATAGATACAATATATACAAAATAAATAATATATACATCATATACTAAAAAAAATGTATATACACATTTACAGACTGTGAGCCCTACAACCTACTGCCACCTGAATGCTGCTGTGCCAGTCCTTCGACTATACTTCGAAGATGGATCTGACCTTCGCCCCAGCCTCCGACTTTCACGACAGTCCATCATGTCCATCATCGCTGCTTTGAAGTCAGACTCTGACCAGGCTGGGAAAAGGATATTGAGGTGCCTTTGACATAGAGCTTAGATCGGGCCCAACAAATCAAGCCCGACCCTACCCTAGCACGTTGTGTCCGAGCCCGGCCCGGCCCGACACGTTCACTGTAATTATGAGCCCGAGCCCGATTTAAACCCAGCCATTTTTAATATGTGGGCCGTTATAACCAGGGGGCGACGCCAGATTTTTTACTTTTTTTTTTTTTACCGCAGGTGCTGCTGTGCTAGATCATTTAGGCTACGGGGGAGCTGCACAGTTATATATATATATATATATATATTTATATATGCGTGCCGCATTTAATGCACGAGACAAAGCCAACACATATGGTCACTCCCCACGACTAGTTTAAAATGTTTCCATACCTCCGATTTTCCTCCAAACTTGCTCAAAGTTAATTCTCCTGTTTTAATTTTTTTCTTTGCATCTTCAAGCTGATATGTACAGCACGCACAGCAGGTGTGATGCGTCATGCATGCAGGACTGCGAGTGGACGAGACGCTGCGCATGACACATGACGTGCTTTATCAAGGGCCCGGCCCGAGGACGGTGGCGGAAAATATCGTCCCGGCCCGGCCCGCGGGTCGGGTCGGGCAGAGAATCTAAGCTCTACTTTGACATCCCAAAGTCTACAGTGCATGACATTGTGCACAGAATCAGCAGGGAAGTCGTCAGTATTTTGAGGAGGGTGATCACTTTCCCGACCCTGAACGACCTGGAGGAAGTGGGGGCAGGTTTTGCCCAGCTGGCTGGGTCTCCAGCTTTTTGCATGGTGGCTGGTGCAATAGACGGATGCCACATCTGGATCAAGCCACCAGCAAGTGAAGTGGACATTGTTGATCCAGAGGTTGTGGAGGATCCTGCCGATGACCCAATATGTTATCAAGTGCCAGGACAAGTTTATAATTGTATGTACTATGTAAACGCTGTGTAATGTGTTTGATGGGAGCGTTGAACATTCGAGGCGCATTTAAACGAGTGGAGGGAGTTTCCATGGAAACGAGGCAGCAACTCGGCTCAAAAGTAGCAAACTTCCTCCTCTCTAACGGTTGTTTTTACTGCTTTCAGGTAAATTTAGTCCCTAAAATTACACAAATAATACATAAAACTTTTACTGACACTTTCTTACATGTAATTGACACGCTTCTGTTGAATATTTACTTTACAGAAATGGTTCAGTGTCATGGGAATAAGTCCATTAGCATCACAACCATGAGCTAACAGAGGCTAACTATAAGAGGTAAGCTAGCTATAGATTTGTGCTCTTCTTTATAAAAGTTTGGCATTTTAATCACATATTATGTGTAGATGAGTTTTTTTTATAGCTTTGTAAATGTTTTGCTGACAATTTGTCAATGGATGAATTAAAAAAGCGAATTAATTTAACCTAAAAGTATGCACTGTACTGTTTATTAGGGTTGCCAACCGTTCTGTATAATATGGAATCGTCCTGTATTTAAGGCATCAAAGAAGCATTATGAAAGCTATATGGAACGCAGTTTGTCCCGTATTTAAGGCATATGCCATATGACCACCTAGACCATACGAATATCAAACTCTAAGCTGAGAATCATTTTTTTCTTTTTTTGACACGTGTTTGATTTGTGAGCATAGCCGTTATGGTGTTCCCATTAGAACATTGGCTGGTCTCTCGCTACCGGTTCTGTGAGCTGGACTCGCGTTAACGGTGTTAGGTTATTTTATTTCGACTTCAGCTAATCAGTTTGGCAGAATGCAAACAACATGATTCCAACATCCAGCCATGGAAGAAAACGTGCATTTTACCTGAGGGAAGACATAATCAATAAGGAAAGTCGTCTTTCGTTAATGTAGGTAATGTTGTTAAATACCTAGATGAAACAATTCATATTTAAATAAATTACAGCGTACTCTTAACCTTGAATATCGTTCTTAAAACACAAAATGACCAATGAAGTGTCAAGCACCCAAAGCAGTCCATTAACTCTTTAAGTTATCTTTAATTGAAAAATAACTATTTTCATCTGTACTGTAGTAGGCCTATTACACACACGCAAATCAGAGTCAGAAAGAGCTTTATTGCCAAGTATGTTTGCACATACAAGGAATTTGTTTTAGTGTCACAAGCTTCCAGAACACTGAGAAAACAACAACACACAGATAATAAAAAATTTGATAAAATAAAGAAAAAACTGTTATTTTGTGATATAGCCTATTATTGCAATTTAACATAAAAGTTTTGGAGTTTAATATACTTTAAAATATAATTTATTCCTGTAAAGCCATGCTAAATTTTCAGCATCATTATGATCCTTCATAAATCATTAAATTACCGTATGCTGATTTATTATCAATGTTGAAAACAGTTGTGCTGCTTAATTTTTTTTTGAACCTGTGATATTATTTAAGGATTCTTTGATAAATAACAGTATTTATTAAAAATATTTCTGTGTGTGTGTGTGTGTGTGTGTGTGTGTGTGTGTGTGTGTGTGTGTGTGTGTTAAATATGCAGTACTATTTGGGGTCAGTGCATTTCTTTTTTTATTTTTTTTAAGAAACTTTAAAAATACTTTTATTCACCAAGGATTTAGGTGTTAAATGGATAAAATGTGATATTGTTAGAATATTGTCAATTTATATTTTGAATAAATTCTGTTGTTTTTAACTTTATTTTATTTATGGAACGCAGGTTCCAAGAAATATTAAGATTATCAACACTGATAATAACGCCGCATATTTGAATGATTTCTAAAGGATCATGTGACCCTGAAGACTGGAGTAATGATACTGAAAATACAGTGCTGCATCACAGAAATACATTTATAAAAATGATATGTAAAGTATAATAAAGTATAATAAGATTCTTCACAATATTACTGTTTTTCTGTATTTTTAATCAACTAAATACAGCCTTGATGAGCATAAGAGACTCCAATAAAAAACATTACAAATCTAAAAGATATATACCCGTTTATATATATATATATGATGGTCACGATTACAATAACAGAAAGCTCTTCCCTTCAGTGGTGCTCCAGGCAGCCTGTGACCATCAGGGTCATCTTTGTGGGTTTATTTGGAATGATGAAAACCCGCTTCAGGTGCATCTTTTTAGAAGCACTTGAAGTACATTCACTGTTTGTCCCTAAGGTAATAAATCATTGCAATACTTCTGTAGTGGATTTTTTAATCAAATCATAGTATCCTACTCAAAATAACAGTTAATGCATCTTCTGTGTTCATGTTTTTTCACATCTCAACAGTCTTGTATCCTTTTGGTCTGCCAACATTTGTGTTGGTGTCGGGGATGTGCTGGAAGAGCTTGTGGAGGAGGAGGACAACCAGCCACCTGGGGAGCTTGATGGTGGGGAGAGCCGGAGTGGAGCAGCTTGGCGGGCTGCGCTGACCAATGAGGTGTCTGCACTCCCACAGGCACCTCTTGACCATGACTATTTTTGCCAGGTGAATATTTAAGTGTGGACTATGACCTGCTGCGCTTACATCCAAGTACATACAACACCACCATTGGTAAACACCCATACAGTCAAGAAGGTAAATGAAATATACTTAATGTACCAGTGATGTACTGTATTATGGTCTTAACGGACGTATATTTTATTTACCTTCAGTGATACATTAAATATACTGCAACTGTTGTAGGATCAATTATCATCTTACATGACAGATTGGATTACCATTGGACTAATCTAAACTTTCTTCTTCTGTCTGCAGCTTTGAAGTAACAACAGCAGCAGCGGCGGTGCTGTAGGCAGTGTGGCTGATGGCCACTTGTGTTCTTCTTGTCTTGTTGTATATAGTTGTAAATGTTTAAGTTGTTGTATATAGTTGTAGATATGAGAATGTTGTTTAAATGAATTTGCTGCTTCATGTATATAGTTTTCAATAAAAAAAGTGTTCAAATACATTTTTATTTTATGTAACAAAGATGAAATTAATGCTTTTTGTAGAGCTTGGAATACTAAATCACAAAACGTTGTAAATAAGGGTGAAGATATTGTTCAATACATTTTGTTTTTCTGTTGCGGTCTAAAGAACAGAGGTTTTAAAAAAAAATGGATATACAGTTTATATTAAATAATTAAGGGGCAAAGAAAAACCAGTTCAATGTAATTGACTTTATTTTTCCGCCAACCTCTCCAAAAGCAAAAAAAGCGGTCTGCCCTCTCTCTAGCCTCTGCTTCCCTTCTCTCATTTGACTCCCTCTGGTATTTAATATCCTCCTTTAGAAGTTGTAGGATTGGATCCTCTCGTTCCCTTCTCCTCTTCTCTCCTCTGTGCCCTGCTCTCTCTTTGCTCTTGTCTCTCACTGTCTCCTCATCCTCGCCTCTCCCTTCATCTACCTCTTGAGCAGTGCTTGGCCCTGGTTCTTCCTCTTGGATCGAGGCAATAAGGCAAGGGGGCGAGACTTCTGCAGACTGCCCTAATGCCTTGTCCATGAGTGCTAACCAGGGCCAATTTGCTGCGGTCACCTTACTATACTATACTCACGATACTATTATTATAAACATTCAACTTTGCGATGTGCCTTACTCTCCCAAGAAGGCGTGCAACATTCGGCAGTTTGAGACCGGCTTGCGAGGCCAGGTTGATTATGTGCGCGAAGCAGCCGACGTTGGTTAGCCCCGTAATCTCAACCGCACAGATCATATTCGCCGCGTTGTCAGTGACTATGGCTGGGTCTTTACTCAGCAGCCCCCACTCCTCCATAGCTTTGGTTAACATTTCAGCTAGACTGACAGAGCGATGGTCCGTTTGAACTTCGGTTGTCTGCAGCACGTAAGACACGAGGTTCCAGAGCTCGTCTATGTAGTGTGCTGTCACACTCATGTAAGATTCCGTAGCTACGGATGTCCAGGTGTCACTCGTAATGCCCACCCTCTCTGCGGTCTTAAGCTTACACCTTACACCATCTTTAACTGTCTGGTACATGTTGGGGATCACTTCTTCAGACAGACGTTTGCGAGACACAATGACATAATTTGGTTCCATTACCTTCATTAGCCGCCTGAATCCCACATTCTCAACAACAGAATACGGGTGCATATCTTTGCAAATGAAGCCCGCAATCGCCTCAGTTATTTTGACAGAGCGTGCAGAATTAGTTGGCAGTTTAGAGTTTGTTTCAGTGTCATCTGTTGCAGTCCGGTGGCGGGCTTGGATATGATGTCGCATCATGTGGTTCCTGAGATTAGTAATATTTCCACAATACTTCACCTCCATTTGGCAGGCTTTGCAAATTGCTTTGCTTTTGTCAAGCTCGTGACTAAAGCTCTTGATTAAAAATATTACAAAAATCAGTTATTGTATTAAATATTATTACAGTGTAAATCAGTTGTTTTCTATGTGAATATACAGTAATGTGTAATTTATGGCTGTGATCGAAGCTAAATTTTCAGCATCACCAGTCTTGAGTGTCACATGATCCTTCACAAATCAGTATAATGTGAGGATTTGATGCTCAAGAAACATTTATTATTATCAATGTTGAAAACAGTCTATCAGTTGTACAGTTTTTTTTCAGGATTCTTTGATGAATAGGAAGTTCAAAAGAACAGCATTTGTTTGAAAAATAATCTTTTGTAACATTATAAATGTCTTTACTGTCACTTTCGATCAAATTAATTATTCCTTGATAAATAAAAGTATTGCTTTCTTTCCTCCAAAAAATACAAATCTCACTGACCCCAAACTTTAGTGTATTACGGTAGTGTATTAGTACTATTGTACACTACACTGCATATACTTGCTGGAAGCAGGCCCAAGTCTGTCAGGTTTACATTCAAGGCTTACTTCAAAAATCACAAGTTGCATTAAAATGTGGATAATTATTTCCATACTTGTCTCCCACCTTGTACTTCATTTTTAAATTGTCCCACTTTTTTTTTTTTTTTGCCTGGGCATGGGAAACCCTCCCTTCGAGCCCCATCTTCTCCAAAATAAGCCTATGTGAATGATGGGGAAGAAATACAAAGAAGATTACACAGCTAACACTTCTGAACATTAATTAATTTGCTTCTCACCGATATCCGTTTGCCGCGGTGTCTGTCCCCCCTGTAAACAGCTGCTTCCTTTTTATATGGAGACGTATAAACGCCTCCATTTGTTCCTTGGTCCCTGTTAAAAAAGACGAGAAAGCTATGAATAATAAGGTGAATAGTATATTAACGTTAAATTACTTTGGACAACTTAACTAGTTATTTATAAAAGAAATGCCAGTAACGGCAACCAAGCTAACAATTGTTAAATGACAGTTCCGGTTCAGTTAGCCATTTGTATTTGTATAATTAACAATATCAATATGGTAGTAATTTGTACTGGCATTTAAACGTTAAACTTTACTTATATTTACTACAGTTTCGTGTAGTAAAGACAGTGTCTGGGTTGTGTCCCTGGGTTTCCACTAGATGTCCCCCTTTCTCACGGTGTCTGTCACCTTATCACTTCCTGTTCCCTTATTTGGTCACCTTCCTCCTTGTTAGTAATTGATTGTTCCCCACCTGTCTCCTATTCCCTCATTATCCTTCTGTGTATTTATACCCGGTGTGTCTTAGTATGTGTCACGGAGTCCTTGTCTAATGTCTTGTCATTCCGTAGTCTTGATCCTGCCTTGTGTTTTGTCCGTTCTTGTTTATTTGGATTCTCTGGTTTGACCCTGCCTGGACTGTTTACCCTTTTGGATTGCCCCTTAATAAATATCTTACCTGCACTTGGATCTCTCCGTGTTTCTTGTATCACCGTACGTGACAGTAACGTAAATAAAAACCGTTAATGCTCCGACTCCGCTAATGTTTGACATTTCTGAATTTTTGAACAAGATAGCAAAGCTGTGCGCATAGGATTGTGGGTGATTTGAGAGCGCGAAGAGCGCGAAGGCTACACATATGCATCCTTTCCTGTGTATGGGATATTTTTCGAACAAAGGACTCAGTCCTTGGTTGAAATTCTGAGGATCCTCGACATTGGAACAGTCATTCGACGGATGTCGTTGACGTAGCATCCTCGAAATTCTGGCTTCCGAGGATCCTTCCTTGACATTGAGAAACACTTCCTCCTGAGTGAGTCGGAGTTCATAGTAATGACGTAGAAGTAAACTGTGTAGAGTTCCGTGGTTGATAGGCTATCAGCGACGCCAACATCATTTTCCTTTTTGCCTCAGTTGATTCACGTGTTTTTAAGCCTTACCGCTTGTCGATTTAAACATTAAAGCATCCAAACACAAGACGCGGCAAAGCTTAACAGGGTAGCTGGTTACTCTCGCGCGCTGTGTTCGGTGCACGCGAGAGAGAGAGCCGCATATCACGGACAGCGACACGAATACAAATCGCAGTTTGAACAAACAAAAAGATGTGAAAGAGTCCAACTCAGCACCACAGTGTTCTGGTGTTCAGGGCTCACGCAGAGAGAGGCGTCTCAAAATGCTTGAAACCTGAATTTGCTTCTTTTTGCTCTTGTTCCGACAAATACATAAAAAATATGTCAAAATACCTGTCTTGGAAAGTAGGCTCAAAATATCTGTCAGTTATGTCTTAAGTCAAAGTAAACAGTTGAGAAAAAAAAATGGGATGTGTATTATACTGAACGCGTTCGTCGTCTCTTAAAGTGACCGCGCCTAATTTAGCTACTAGGCTGCTGTAATGTTAATCCAAGAAAATGAAAGACAGAAAATTACTCCCTGCTCTTGACTGAATTACTTTGTAGTTTTAACAAGAATTAATGCACAGCCAAACCAAAAATTATTCAGACACCAGATATAATTTTTGATATATATATTTTACTAGTAGGTACAGGACACTATAATACGTTTATGTAAGGGAGTATTGAGAGTGAGGAGTTGTCGTCATAGCACAGAGCCCCTCCCCTCGATATCACCCTCTCCGCCATGTTGGCAGGACACCGGCGGCAAAACATGATTAAGTGTGTTGTTAACTCGGTAGTAGAGGAGATTCTTGCAATTCTGCACTGTTTTACCATGCCTGGAAGTTACTGCTGCATTAAAAACTGCTCTAGTACCTCACACGATACATATGGAACACATAGGAACAATGGAATACAGTTTTTTTTAGGTTACACCAAGCGCAAAACAGTGGTATTTGGAGAATCTCTCAGGCATCCAAAATATCGACCCATACGAGCTCCCTGCAGCGGAATGGCACAGAGAGCTGAACCATTTACCTCGATGCATATATATGGACATTGTGAACTATCTAGTTTTTGGTCTAAGTTACTACACAATGCAGGAGTTTAAAAGCCACAAGTCTTTGGAAAGTTACGAGGCTTTCTGCTGTGGCTGGGTCCATCTACAAGCCTCCAGGTGATGAAAACAGCCTTGTACTGGCCCAGGTAAGTTTCTTCACATGTGTTTTAGCTTGTTGTAATTACATTGCATTTAGCAGACACTTCTTGACCAAAATGACAACTTAATTAACTGCGACTGTTTCATAAAGACTAGATTGTAACGAGATGTTCAATGTACACAAACGTTTCCAACATGTTTTGATGTAGGCTAAAGCTGTGTATGTTTAGTTATAATTTGATTTTAGCCCAATGACACATGCTGTACCAGGTTTTTGTGTTGGGGCTGCAAAGTGGACAAACCAGTTCTGGTTATGTGATTGGAAGATTTAAATGTCCTGGTTAGATTAAAGCCATTAACCGTGTGAATGCAAGGTGACTTACACCGTAAACAAGATAATTCACAATGTCCATATGTGTGCATGGAGGTAAATGGTCCAGGGCTCTGTGCCGCTGCAGGGAGCTCGTATGGGTCGATATTTTGTATGACCTGAGACCTTATCTTTGCATTGCTTTACGTTCTTCCTTTTCTTTCTCGTATTCGTAGATCCGTCTCTGTTCCGCCGACATAATAAATGCGCAAAAATTAAAGAGCTCTGAAGTGTTTAGTCGCGCCTCTGTTAAGTTCTGAAGGCATTGCCCCTGGTAACCGATAGCGTGTTCTACCATCATGGCCGACCGGCTCAGACCCCGCCCAAATCAACCCAAATCAGCACGTGACTCCTCACTCTTAATAGCAAAATTAAGCGAACTGTAACATATTATAACAACAGTGAACTACTAGTGAAATTGCTAAAAATTTTATATCTGTCTATCTATCTGTCTTTATCTATCTATATATCTATATATATATATTAGTGATGGGAAGTTCGATTCTTTTTTCACGAACCGTTTTTTTCGGACGGTTCGATTCAATAAACCAGTTCACCGGTTCTTTTACGCTCGACGTAATGGCGTCAAGTCTATCAAACATTCAAATACATAAAGTCAGTAATCATAACCTTAGTCAGTTAAAAACCTCATAATCATGAAAAGTTTACAATTAAGTTTTGCCACAACGCACCCTGTGCATACGAGAATTTATGTCTTGTAGATATAAAGTAAATAAATTAGGTGTCATTTGCGCAGAAACCATGATCCACTTACTATACATAATCCATTGCGATGTATTTGTTATTAAATGAACTTACGTTTCGCCAGATTGCCCTTCATTCAAGCCCTCGGTTTACCCGCGCTCATAACATTAGGACAGAATCAGTTCAGAATCAATCACCAAAATAATCAGTTCGGTTCTGCCATGCTGTGAGTCAGTCGGCTTCACGCTGAATCACGCATGCGCAGAATCATCAATTCATCGGTTCTCAAATCGGACGCGTCCTAATGCTGTGTTCACACCGAACACGCGAATGGTGCTTTTTTGCATTTAAGCGTTTGACGTGAATTCGCGTCTGCCGCCCGAGTTGAAAAATTTGAACTTTGGCGTCAATTCGCGCCGCGTTAACCAATCAGGAGCCTGCTAGGAGTCACTCATTCAACATGGTGGAACGACTGATGTTAGTGAGCAGTCAACCGGAGCTATATGACAAAAGTTCCTTTTTCTATAGAGACAGGAATAAAAAGGACCTATATATATATATATATATATATATATATATATATATATATAAAACATGATCGCATGGAGCTCATCTCTTTATAAATAAACCACATATTTGAGTTTAAAACAACTACATTCTCGCCTGAAATACTTTTAAAACTACATTTCATGACACGATAACAGTAATATTTTGAAAATTATCCGAAAACAATGGCGGTTGAAAATGCTGCGTGAACTTAGCTGGCAGAAGCCCCCCCATGATGCAAATTCGCGTCTGTTGTGAAGTTAATTTCACGCGCGAATGAGGCGAATTTCACGCACGAATGATCTCAAAATGTTCATGCGGCAAACTAGACGCGGTAGACGCTCTATTCGCATTTGGTGTGAACACAGCATAAAGAAACGGTTTTCGGTTCAGTGTACTGGTGATCCGAAAACCGATGCAACCGGTTCTTGACTTGAGAACGAGAACTGCTCCAGCAGTGGGGGCATTTGTTCGTCATCTGGCTCTGCTCGGTGTTCATCTTCAATTCGGTCAGTTCAGTCAGTGTACTGTTTGAGTAAATGAATTACTCCGGGATATTGGTTTATTCTGACTCAGAGTGAGTGTCAGTCACGTTATAAAAATTTAACAGCTTAAGTAATTTGTGGATTAATGCTTATTGGAGACGTGAACCGTTTCAAACGATTCAGTTCGATTTGGTGAACTGGTTCAACCGGTTCACTAAGAAGATCCGGTTAAATTGAACGATTCGTTCGCGAATCGGACATCTCTAATATGTATATAAAATTGGGACCTAAAATTATTCAGCACCTTATAAAGCACCATGTATTGCTTATGTTTATTTTTTTCCCTGAATTGCTAATGCAACCTTTTCACACCACAGTCTGAACAAAATGAGGCATTGCTTGGTAATTGGTCAACAAAGTATTGATAGTTGTGTAAATATTGTCATAATAACATTTTTCTGTAGTTTTGGTTGATTGTAAATCCATTGCATACACATTTCTATCAAAGTTATCTGACATTATCAAGACGAATTTGTTCTCACACAGTTTAACTCTAAGTTCTTGTCATATTCTTGTCATATTTTAGAACCATTTTACAAGCGATAGCAAAAAAACATAATTCACAATGACAATACTTAATGATCACAATTAAATTAGTGTACCTAATATGTATGATGGGTGTGACAGTGTCACACTTATACCTTATAGAAAGTAGTAAGTGGTGCTTTGCATACATCCCCCCCCCCCCCCAAAAAGGGCTGCTGCTTGATGTCGTGTTGGTAGTAAAAAATATTGTGGAGGTGGTAAAAAAGGTAGTAAAATGTAGTAAATTCATCTCTATGATTCCTTCATATACCCTGCTTTCATTGTAGAGTAGATAAATATTGATAAAAAATTGTATTGTGGTTTTAGTAGTGTCATAAAAAAAACCTCTAATGGGAGCTGCTGATACAGATATAGGAAACACAGGTGATCTGAATAACTTAAAATGCTTTTTTCACAATATATTTCACTAGTGATGCACCGAAATGAAAATTCTGCGCCGAAACCGAAAATTTAGGATGCACTTGGCCGAAAACCGAAACTGAAGCCGAGAATTGTGCAAAAAAAATCCACAATTTTGGAGATTTTTGCAGAACAAATGATACATATTGCAACTTTGGTGTCCTCTCGTATAGGGCTGTTCCCTATAAAAATCCTGTTCGATTTTTGAGACATAGGCAAAGTGTTCATTGAATCGTTAGTAAATTGCCTATATTTGGCGTTGATCCGTTTTTCAACGCCAAATATAGGCAAATCCACCGACAACTAAACAGGCATTAGGGCGAACGTAAAGAGGGCGCTTGAGACGCGCACAAGTCAGCAATGTGGACTGCCATAACATCAATGAAAAACATTACTGAAGGCTACATTGATATTATGCACTAATAGGCTGTGTGTGTGTGTGTGTGTGTGTGTGTGTGTGTGTGTGTGTGTGTGTGTGTGTGTGTGTGTGTGTGTCAGAACCTGCAGTTGCTGTGTGACGCGCGTTCGCTGCGAGCGTATAGTGACGAGCTGGACGCGCTCCGAGAGAAGGCCGTTAAAATCGATTCCCTATTTTCGTTTTCGAAACTTGTGTTGGTTGGTCCGATCGATTGTGCAGCTTTTGTGACAAGCTTTTTTTTATTGTGACAGCCCTTTGACATGCTTAATCTTTGATAGGGAGACGCGTGATAACAGCTCGACCGTGAGTGAAACCTAAGCGCTTGTACACGGATGGGAGGGGCGGGTGACATTCATTTTCGGTTTACGTTTTCGGCTGTTTTTTTTATTTGGCCCGAAACCGATAATGCCATTTTGGCCTAAGATTTTCGGCGGCCGAAATTTCGGTGCACCCCTATATTTCACCTATATCATCAAAGCAGAGTTGGAGTGGACATCTTGTTGAAGAACTTCTCCAGGCACTATGAACCATCTGGCTAATAAGAAAAACTGCAAACATTCAAAAGTTTATCAGATATTTAAAAAATATATCAAATATGTTTTGAGTCCTGTGTGTCTTACAAGGTCATCCTGTTTAACACTGCACTGAGGACACTACAACCAGAGAGGTACAACTAGTTTTGTCACGGTACCAAAATTTCAGTATTCGGTACCGATACCAGTGAAAATCCACGGTTCTTGGTACCAATTTCGGTACCAAAGCAAAACACAAAAATATGCTAATAAAAAAAACCACACTTTATCTCTAAAAATAAAACCAATGCAATTCTTTATCCTTATTTAAGTAATATAATCATGAAAAACAGTAAACAAGTTTTACCCAAATTTAATTTGTGTTTTAATTAATGAAATCTAAATAAATTTTTTTTTTTTTTTTTTGGTAAATAAAGGGGATTTGCTATTAAAATTAAAACATGGAAGAAATATTTTGTGATTTATTTCTTTAAAAAATAAAGTTTTATTATTTTTTTCAAAAGTAGTAGCAGTATCAAATACATTCTACTAAATAATAGTAATATTTCTAGCACAATGCCTTTATGTAAAAATTAACTTTTATTTTGACGGGTTGCCGTGAATACCTTTAAATTGACACTGGTTTTACTCAAATGAAATTGTAAAATGCTTTTTACATGTAGTAAACAAACCCTGCCATTCAGTCATTCACACAGAGACGCGCAGAACATGCATGATTCATATTTCAGCCAACTTTTGCGGCTTAACATTTACAGAGACTGGTCCATATGGAGATTTGATTTGATTAATTTATACTTTGACA
The DNA here is from genome assembly GCF_963082965.1 of Carassius carassius. Lineage (NCBI taxonomy): Eukaryota > Metazoa > Chordata > Actinopteri > Cypriniformes > Cyprinidae > Carassius > Carassius carassius. Next base: position 14,122,631 of record NC_081755.1, on the reverse strand, counting down.
AATTCCGTGACGGTCCGTATTAAAATGTAAGTTTCATTTTCATGACTGGATTTTGAGATTCTGTCCACGTTTTCTGCTTTGCGGAAATCATAGCACTGTATGCATCAAGAACCGGGTTGACCACCGATACTTAAAGAAACCTGGTACCGTCACATTTTCATTTTTTTAGTACCGACTTGGTACCGAAGTACCGGGTGTTTTGACAACACTATTACAAGCTAACCAGACAATGGTATGTGTGAGTAAGTGTGTGTGTGTGTGTGTCGGGACTCACCGGGATGTTGTTGTTCTACAAATTAAACTACACACACACTCCAAAAAACAACAATTTGGATACAGTTTGTATTTGCAAGAAAAAAAATCAAAGTATGGTCATGTTAATTTTGCCACTGCCTTTGCTTTATGAAAAAAACACCATTATATAAATTAATAAAAAAATTGAAGGAATCGGGCAGGGTTTGGATGTTCTTCCTTCACCCCCTCTATTAGACAACTGTAAAACAGTTTTTTTATTTTAATTTTTTAACAGACTTTATTTCATTAATTTAAAAAAAAATTATCTTCAAGAATTACTTTTCAGGTTTTAGCATCATCCTTTAGCATTAATAATAGCAATTTCAGTAAAGTTGCTGGTTTGATTTGTTTTAATCGTGCAGTTTATGTGCACTGTTCTTTTGTCAATATCAATACAATTCTTGTTTTTCTATAGTAGGCGTTATGTCATCTGAATGTACTGCTCATTATTGCAAGTGAATTTATATTGTCAGTTGCATTGTCTGGGGATTTTTACATTTTTTAGTCTCCAATTTCTGTTCAGTATTTAAATGTTTAAATTTATATATATATATATATATATATATATATATATATATGTACTGAAATGTAATATGTTAACAAATATTAGAAATTAATACATAGACATATATTGCAAATTAATATTTTTACATAGTCTGATATCTAAATGTATTTACATATATGGGAAATAAATATATGTAAATATTTCCAATAAAAATATATTTCCATATGTTTAATATATGTGGAAAATATTAAAAAGTGGCCAAAATCAAATATTTAAATATATTTTTGTAATATATTTTAAACATCTCAGTTACGTATGTAATCATGGTTCCCTGAATAGGGAACGAGATGCTGCGGTGACGTCACCGGTATGGGAAACACCTTCGGTGTGACGAATGTCTGAAGCCCTATACCATCTCGCCAATCCTATTGGCCAAATAGCGCTTGGCACCACCCTTACACATGCGCATGGATCATATACCTGAGTGCCGCGCGCCATTTCGCTCAGATTTCATGAACTGAAGAAGAAGAATGCTATCAAGGTATGGAACGGCCAGGACCGCAGCATCTCGTTCCCTATTCAGGGAACCATGGTTACATACGTAACCGAGATGTTCCCTATCATAGGTCACTTCGATGCTGCGGTGACGTCACCGGTATGGGAACGCTATACCACAACGCCTGACGTACCTGATAGCTGGGATCCAAGGAAGCATCTGCTCAAGCGGAGAGAACCCGGGAGCCAGGAGCCATCCTCACATCCAGACTGTAAGACTGGATAAAAGTGCTCGGTGAGGACCAGCCTGCCGCAGCACAGATATCATCCATCAAAGATCCACTGAGAAAAGCTTGAGAAGAAGCCACTGCTCTCGTGGAATGAGCTTTAACTCCTAATGGCGAAGCGAGTCCGCGCGCCTCATAGGCTAAAGATATTGTTTCCACCAGCCAATGGGACATGCATTGTTTTGTAACAGCATGGCCTTTACTCTATGTCCAAAACAGACAAACAGCTGGTCAGACTCACGCCATGGGGCTGTACGATCCACATAAGCCTTTAAAGCTCTGACAGGGCAAAGGCTTAGATCTCCTGACCCTGCCTCAGCAGGGGGTTAAGCCTCCAGGACTATTTGCTGAAAGCGAAAGGGATTAGATGCGACCTTAGGGACATAATTAGGCCTTGGTCGCACCAACACTTTTACAGAGCCCGGTGCAAATTCCATGCACGAGGGTGAGACATAGAGAGCCTGTAAAACCCCAACTCTCTTGAGGGAGCATAAAGCCATAAGAAGAACTGTCTTCAAAGTCAGGATTTTATCCGTTATAGTTTCCAGGGGTTCAAACGGATGCCCTGATAAACCTTGCAACACAATAGATAAATCCCATGAAGGAACTCGCACGGGGCGGAAAGGCCTCAGCCATCGTGCACCCTGTACAAAACGAGAAACCAGCGGATGACGGCCCATTGAGGCACCATCTATATATTCGTGGTAAGCTGAAATGGCTGCCACGTAAACTTTTAGAGTGGCCGGCATCACTCCACCAGAAAAACGGTCTTGAAGGAACTCCAGCACTGAAGCCACTGGGCAGTAAACTGGATCCATATTACGAACTCCACACCAGGTCGTAAACAGTTTCCACTTGAAAGCATATAAGCGTCTCGTGGAAGCAGCTCTAGAATTCAGTATAGTCTCGGTGGTTTCGACAGAAAGACCGGGACATACTAGCTCACTCCGCTCAGAGGCCACGCCCACAGTCTCCATAGATCTGGCCTTGGGTGCCAAGTCATGCCCTGTGCTTGTGATAATAAATCCTGCCTGAGGGGAATCTCAGGAGAGCCCGCTAACAGACCGATCAGGTCCGCAAACCACAGCTGTGTGTGCCACCGCGGAGCTACCAGCAGCAGCTGTTCCACTCTGCCCAGCCGTATTCTGGATAATACTGCTGGGATTAAACAAATCGGGGGAAAAGCATACAAGCTGGTCTTGGGCCAACCATGAGCTAACGCGTCCAAGCCCAGGGGCGATGGAGGGCATAGGGAGAACCATAGTGGGCAATGCGTAGTCATGCTCGACGCGAATAAGTCCACTCTCACTATTCAAAAAATCTGCCATAAGAGGTTCACCGTCTGGGGGTGTAATCTCCATTCCCCTTGCTCCAGAGTCTGTCTGGATAGCAGATCCGCTCCGAAGTTCAAACGTCCGGGGACATGAACAGCTCGGATCGACAGAAATTTGTTCTGAGACCAAAGAAGAATATGTCTCGCCAGCCTGCACAGGGGGCGAGAGCGTAATCCTCCCTGAGTTGTCTGACCTGAGCAGCACATGACGGCCGATCAGCAGATTCGAGAAATACTGGAGAGCTAGAAAAACTGCCACTAATTCTAACCTGTTTATGTGCCAACTTCGTTGTGTCGCTGTCCACACTCCGCGGGCTGGGCGCCCTTGACAAACAGCTCCTCAACCGGTCTAAGACGCATCCGTCATGACGGTCTCCCGGAAAGCACAAATCCCCAGCCGAACTCCGGCTAGAAGAAATTCTGTTGACATCCACAGTTTTATCGACATCACACACCTCCATGTCACCGAGATCGTCCGATGCGGAGGACAACGGGGTGAAATGTTCTGTCTTTTTGCCCACCACTGAAAAGGGCGCATGTGAAGTAATCCCAGACGGATTACAGGGAATGCCGCTGCCATTAGACCTAAAAGTCTGAGGCACAAGCCCACTGTCACTGTGTGACCCGCTTTGAAGCGACGCACGCATGACGCAATCCACTGAGCTCGCGGGAGAGATAGCTTTGCTGTCATCGCGCGAGAGTCCATCGCGCGGGCGCCTGCCGGCGTTCAGCCTCCCTGGGCCTGCGAGGAATCAGCTGGCGAAAAAGCGGCTGATTGCTGCTTAGCTGCTCTAAACTTCTCCACCACCGAAGTAACAGCCTCTCCAAATAAACCATCCTTAGAAATGGGGGCGTCCATGAGAAAAGATTTGTCCTTTTCTTTAATATCGGTGAGATTAAGTCAGAGGTGGCGCTCGACCGTAACTAATCCAGCCATGGAAAGGCCCACTGCACGAGCAGTATGTTTGGTAGCACGTAGCGCCAAATCCGTTGCTCGCCGTAATTCCTTCACGGCCTCTGGTGTGATACCCTCCCCTTCATCAAGCTCCTTTAAGAGCTCCGCTTGGTAGGCCTATAGGACCGCCATAGAGTGGAGCGAAGCGGGCGCTTGACCAGCAGCCATGTAGGATTTCCCAACGAGGCTGGACGTGACTGGACACGCCTTAGAGGGAAGAAGGGGGCGAGACTTCCATGCCGCGGCCGAATTAGGCGCGAGGTGTTCGGCAAGAGTCCGAAATGGTGGCGAAATCCGCAGCTGCAGCGTTGGTAATACGTGCCGAGTATGGCTGTTTCCAGGACCTCGAAACCTCCTGGTGGGGGTCCGGGAAAAAGGGCAAAGGCCTTCGGGGCTGTACAGGTATACGACTGGTTTGAAAACGGTCGTCCATCTTAGAAGAAGGTTGGGCCTCGGCCTTATCAACCTCCCAATCCAGCCCCAATTTACTCACCGCGCGAGAGACCACATCCAACAGCTCGCTGTAGGACGGGGAAACGCACTTCTCCTGTCCACTAGGAGGGAGAGAGCTCGTGTCAGCCGCGAAGTCCTCAGACCCCGAGGCTGCGGTGGATAAAATGTCGTCATCATAACGTCCACAACCGAAGGAGATGGCATCACATGCCTCCGGTGTGGGTTGAAAATCCTCATTAGAGAAGACGACTGGCTCAATAAAACTCTTTTCCTGCACCAGGGTAGGGGAGAGCGAGCGACGTGGAGAAAATTCCAGCGCTGCGCTGTCCTCGAAATCCATGTCGCACATGTCACCCCAAGCTATCACCTCATGCGGTGCCTCGGCAGTCGCAGACGTGATATGACGGGGGTTAGACACGGGGGCGACATTAGAAAATACATCCGCCCTCGAGCGCAGTACTCTGAGCCGCAGGCCATCACAATGGGGACAGGAAGAAAGGCCGTTAAGCGCCACCTGTGCGTGATGTAAACCTAAGCATACTACGCACCTGTCATGTGAGTCTCCCTTTGTGATGAACCTGGTACACGGATCTTTGCACTTCCGAAAATTCATCGTGTCCGCGAAGAGGAGTTAACACTGCTCGTAGAAAAAACGCTGAGAACGCGAGATGATTCCTAGGGCACAGATGATTCGCTTCCCTGAAGGAATGAAATCTGAGCGAAATGGCGCGCGGCACTCAGGTATATGATGCGTGCGCATGCGTAAGGGTGGTGCCAAGCGCTATTTTGCCAATAGGATTGGCGAGATGATATAGGGCTTCAGACATTCGTCACACCGAAGGTGTTTCCCATACCGGTGACGTCACCGCAGCATCGAAGTGACCTATGATAGCGAAATATATTTATATACATTTTATAAAACGTATTTTCTTCTATTTAAATTTCAATATATAAAAATTCAATTATATTAAATATATTTCGATCTATGTGGCTTCTGTATGGGTGGTTACCTCTTGCCATGTCATAATTGCTTCTTGTCAGGCGATACCTGTGCAGATGAACACCTGTGCTTCTAGGTCATGTGACCACATACAGATATATATCTAGAGACTGCCATTTTGAATTTGCCCTGAAGAAGGCCACAGAGACCGAAACATGTTGGCATGTTTTTAATGATAGCCAAGTTTAAATAAAGGCTTTTTTACATATATTCCTTGTGAGTGCCTTGTCAGAACTACTGTTTATTTGGGGTATATTTTACTTTGTCTGTTTTCTTTACAGAACCACACAAACTGATTAATAAATCTGAAGACGGGAACGATTTGTGTTGGAATTCTAATCCTCTTAGCGGCCACAGTGATTTGAACTCGGTAAAGTGTTCATTATAACAGCAAAGTTAACAAAACAATTCACTCCACCTGTGTTGAGCGAGAGCGCTTCTCTGCTGTCATCACATGCTATCGGAAACTATTTCCAACTTAATAAAGTTATGATTATTATATATATATTATTTTAAAGAACTAAATTAAAAGTGAAATAATATAATGACTATTAGTGTATTTTATTATAATTATATTGAATGGGTCACACTACATGCAGTGTGAGGACCAAACCAAATCTCCTGAGAATCAGGCTGAAAAAATTATGTGCACCCCTGTTTATAGATGCTAAAATATTGGGTGTGGGAGGTGTAGGTGGATTTTTATCAATGTATGGTGGTTGTGTTCACACACACACATTTTTGTCCAAACACCACCTAAAACATTTTTTTTTTACTTAATAAGTGCCCTTTAAAAAAAGAAAGAGAGAGAGAGAGATTAAAAACAAATAACTTAATATTGGAAGCAAATTGCAAATATTTGGTGGAATGGCCATTAACCAACTGATCATCACTCAACTACCAATCACTCACGAAGGCTGCTGGTGTAGATCAAATTACACGCAAGTCTGTAATTTATTTATCATTTATTTGTGTAAATGACTTTTTTTTTCTCAAAGGAAAACAAATTGTCACGTTTTATTATCCTCCTCTAGCCGCCTATCACTCCAGTCCAGCAGGTAGCGCTAAAACACATACGTTTGTTCGCCAAACACCTTTAAACCTCAGAAGAAGAAGATTTCTTTTACCCCGTTCTCTGTTGTTTTGTTGTGATACTGGTTTAATACAAACGGTTAGAAATGTTTTTTTTTCTAAATAGAGAAATACGGGTTTTGAGTTAGGTTAGTAAATACCTGTAATATTCTCGTCCTCACAGCCGTGTCTAAGTTTTGAAGCGAGCAGGAATATCTGGAGGAGTTTATCATCTGAACTGAGATCTGCTGCTGTGAAAATGATGTTCGTTAAAGAAGAGAGAGAAGAGAACACGAGTGAACCAGAAACCTGGAGAATAAAACACGAGGAACCAGAAACCTGGAGAATAAAACACGAGGAACCAGAAACTTTGAGAATAAAACACGAGGAACAAGGAGGTAGATGTTTATTCTTATCTTTAATGAATATTTGTGGTACATCTAAAGTTCCTTTATTTAATAATAAGACCTTGACTATCATTAAAATGCCATGGCCTAAATCATTGTTTAGAAATTCTTATGGAAATGTGAGCGAACTGACACAGAGGATATAAAAAAATCAATTATTACTTTAATTAGACTTTATTTTTGCTTTTTGGAATCATAAAACTGTTGAACTCAGAGCATGTGAGACTGAATAAGATTTTACGCTAGTATTTTAAGTATATATATATATATATATATATATATATATATATATATATATATATATATGATTTTTATGTTCTTTGCATTCTAACAAAATAGTAATATGTTTAACTATTAGGAATGCATATTGGTCAAGCTCAGGGACTCAAAAATAATAATTATGGGTAGATTGACACTGGCCATGAAAATATTCCACCCTGTTAGGGACATCTAGTTACATGTTAATAATGTAAATGTTAAACAAAAATGGGCATTTCTTGGATAGTATATGTCCCTTATGCCATCTTATTTATTATTATTTTTTTTTAAACAATAACAAAACAATTATTGATGAATAGAATGTGTCTTAATTATTAAGTACAGGTACTTTTTGTGCCAATTTTTACCAATAGGGTTGTAAATAATAATAAAAAAATAATATGCTGTTAGTGCTCTTTACCTCATAAAATAAGACTAAAGTATGCCAAACATTTAACGTTGCTGTTAAATTATTAGTTAAAATGACTTGTCTACCAGGATGGAAAGGAGTGTAACAGGGTGGAACACCAGTGTTAACGGGTTCTAACGGTGGAAAAGATTTCCATCATTGTCATGCATGGTTTCCCATCTTTAATGTGTAGAACTGCACCGTTGTAATATTGTTTCAAAACAAAAAGAATAAAATTAAGTAAATAAATAATCCAGATTTCCTTTGGGGGAGGTACACAAAAAATAGCTATGTGGTTCCTTATCACAGTCAATCATGGTGGCAAATCGATTATCTGTTCAGATGGCTAAAGAAATAATTACAAATTAGAGGGGACAGACATAATAATTTTTTATTTATATTTTATTAAAAATAAAGATGTTATAAATCATTTTGATTAACTAGATTTAAAAAACATCCACAAAAACCATTACAAGAAGGAACAGTAATGTACAGTGATGCCACTTTTTGTGTTTTTTATTATGATAGTTATGATGGAAAAAATGGAACTCAATTTTTATTTTATTTTTTGCTTTTAGTCCGACCAACTTGCCGATTGTAAATGACCAATTTTTTTTACTCTTCAAACAACTAATACAAAAGCAATAAAATAATATTAATTATATTTAAGTATTGTAAATATATAAATTTCTTAGGCCTACATACAAACGAAGGCTATCTTGCTAATAAAAAAAAAAAACCTGTGACGTCATCTATGTTTACACTATTGGTTAACGGATGTCACACTGTGGCCTGTGCGTTCACTTCGTCTCATATTCTTACTCACTGCCAGAGTCAATGGTTTGCGCTTGGTAATGATGGCTGCAGCTGCAGTAAACAAAATGTTAGCGGTCACTGTTCAAAGTCTAAACAACTAAACATTTAATACATCTAAACATTCATTAAAACAGCTCGACACCGCTTTAACTTGGCACGAAGTTCTGGAAAAACTGTGCCCAGATCTTCTCCCGTCCAGTCTAAAACCATGACCGTGTCTGTCACTTTATGTTCGAAAATCTATTGCACGAATCAATTAGCCTTTCGCCGAGCCCCGCCCCCCTTAGTTACTGTTGCTACTTCCGACAAACAAATGGTCAAACACGACCAGCGGGACAGATTGCCATGACGGGAAGAGCTATACCCGTGCGTGTCTGTGACCTTTTTTGGAGTAATACCTCCGCGATATCCTCCAGATCGAGGCAAAAGGGGTTACAGTATGCCGTGGAGGGAAAAAAAGCGAAATCTGAGAAACACCATGACCTGTACCTCAAATGCAACCTGCACAGCCTTGTGTACCAGTCATGCTCTTGCACTGCCGGGAAAGTTCTCTTTCATATGTTATGGTCTATTATTGTCTATTGCGAGTAGCTATTTTTATTATTATCTTGGTGAGTAAAGGTTTTAAAAATGATAACTAAATACTAATTAAGTCTTAAATGCATAATGTAGACATTTAAGCTAGCCTATATAGGCTAATGTTGGCATTCTTTTATTAAATTTCAGCTGCTATGGCGAAGCAAATAAGGCAGAGTCTTTATCTTAGTTAATTTCGTTATTGCCAAATACCCATCTTAATTTAGAATTTATCTTAATTAAAATTTTTAAGAAAGACTCGTTTTTATTGGTGCGTTAGCCTATTTATAGGCTAAATGAGTCTATACCTAGGGCTATTTAGAGTTCTGAGATGTTACGATGTCACAGAGGACTTATTTTATTTCTTTGTTCAAACTTCCAAGTGGCCTATCATGTTAGTCATGTATAAATTATGTTAAAACATGTATAAATGACTCATTCTTGACAAAAGGCAAAAGAGCTGTGTGCGTGCGTACATTTGAATAATATCGGGCTGTAAACGGGTTCAGGCTTTTAAAAAGCTGTCAATCAAAATGTATTTGTCTGACTCGGGCGAAATCTGTCGGGCTCGGGTCCTGTCGGGCCTAACTTTTAAGGCCCGATTACTGCTCTATTCTAGTGTCCGATTTACAAACGCCGTGGGTCAAAGTTTGTCTGAACTGCCTCACATAGTAACGGTTGCTATGATGTGTGATTGGACAATGGCCGTTTTGGGGGAGGGGCCGGCGAAAGGCTAATTGGACCAACCAACACAAGTTTCGAAAACGAAAATAGAAAAAAAAAAAAAATTTTCTTTACAGAAAAAAAAAACGGAGCGCGTCCAGTTTTTTTTTTTTTTTTTTTTCTTTTTTTTGGAACACTCATCACACAGCAACTGCAGCTTCGGACACACGCATAACAGCAAATAATACTTCTGCACAATGTTTCTCTTTTTACAACAGAAATGTGAATTCTGCCGGATACAGATTCCGGGCTAGAATCGCCTAGGGCTGTCAAAATAGCTGAAAAAAAAAAGAAAAAATAAATTCGAATTTAAAATGCATAATTTCAGTTAGGGTGAAGAAAAGCTTTTTGCTTCTCTTCTGAGGCCTCAAGATAGCGCATCGAGCAAAATATTACTGTACGTTTATTCAAAGCATTAGAATACATGACTGAAAAAAAACATAATATTTAAAATAATGTTTATGAACCAATTATTATTAATTAAGTTGCTTAAAGAACTATAAACAAAACCGCGTCATGTATGTCACGGAAAACCAGTCATGTTCATTT